>NW_025814823.1:162455625-163756250 GCF_022079265.1 Lynx rufus
GATATACCAGAATACAGGTTCATTTAAAATATTCTTGTAGGAAAATGATCAAACCAAGGCTGCAGGGCCATGTGAGTCATTTTGGAGCTATATAGCAACTACCATTTTGCAAAAATTTACTAGATACCTCTCTTAAGTGCCATAGGGAATACAGATTCTTTAAACATGGTTGCTGTCTTAAAGTACTTACAATCTGGTTGAACAGATAAGACCTTAACAAACAAAACTACAAATCAGGGAAGTATAAGATAAGTGTCAAGAGCAGGATAGAAAAATTTTCTATTGAAACTGAAAGGGAAAAGGGCTGGTAGGCCTGCATATGAAACACTGAAGCAGTCTCAAAGAACACAAGCAATGACGGAACATTCTGGATTGAGTTGAAGGTAATATTGCTGCCTTAGAAAATACCAAATCAATAGTATAGCATCAGGGCTTCTAAAGGCCTGATACAATCCATAAAATGATACAATGATACAATGATACAATCCGTAAAATAATTTTAAAGAAATACATTTAAAGTGATAAAAAGTATATCACTCAAGAGCAATAAAGCACAATAAGTTATAATTTGTAGCCCCCAAATACCTTTATAATATATATTAAGAAGCACACTTTATATTAAACAATGAAAATTCAGATAGAGTAGGAGTTAGTGAGTGTTAAAATCTTCCTTTTCATACATTGTCAAGTCTCAATGATATTTTGGAGACAGAAAGAAAAAAAAAGAGAATAAGAGAGTTTGTGTGTGATAGTCCACATTCATTACTTAAAATCAAATTCCAATTACCATTGATTTCATGTATGGGTTAAAATAAGTAATGGAAGGAAGCCAAGAGCTTAACTCAAAGTTGAGTTTCAAAGTGCATCACAGCCTGATATGGGTCAGACTGCTCTCTTAAGTGTTTTGCTCCATGAGGGAAGTCACAATGTAGGTTTCTTCCTTACCCTGTCTCTGTCATCTGCTGGTTTTTTTACTTTCAGCTCCTTAGAGGAGAGAGAGAGGAGGTGGACATTCATGGTGGATATCTCAGCATCTAGACTTGTAATGTGCAACATTTCTACCTCCATTTTTGGTGCTACTTTGATGTAAGGTAGCAAAAAGATGCAAGAAAATAGGGTCTCCCTATATGTCCAGGAAAGAAATAAACCATACAGCATTGCCTATGTTGATTTTTCTTAAGCAAATGTGACGAGAGCGAATAAATATTGTTATTTTGATCACCCAGCATCCATTTCTCCTTATAAAATTGCTTTTTGTGTTTAATGTGAGGTACAACATTTATTTCATTCTCTGTCATCCTTGTAGGATAATTAATCAAAGTGTTGTGTTTTTTCACCATGAAACCCAAAGTCCTGCCAGATATTCTTCCTATTAAATATTTTCTCATATTGTCATGTACGTCAGAGGGCAGATATGGTAACTGCCAACTGATTCCCTCTCCAATGTATTTTTGAATCATGAGAGAAATGGTTTAAGGTGAAAAGAAAAACTGGGATTCATATATTTATTTTGGTGATGATACCTGGAAAATATGGTTAAGTATTTCTTTGTCTCTAAATGTTTGCCTTTGCCTGATTTCTGTCTTGGTTTTCATGTTTTTCCTAGACAAAATATCCTGGTATAATAATCCATAATGTGAGCTAATCTACTGATTAGCTCTATGAATCTATGAATAATTTTCTCATTTTTTCCTTAAATAAACCCTAGTTCTTGTCTATTGCTTATAACCCAAAGAACCCTAATTTATAAATCAATATTTTTATATAAAATATTTTGCCTATGTACTAATTAATGATACATTTTAATGATCATTATCTGGATTATGAAATAAATGTGAGAGAAGATGGTTTTCATGATTTAATTTAATAGATAAACACATTAATTTGGTCAAAGGTGAGAACCACTAAATCAGAATGTATCAGCATTTTTGCTGATTTTGGTTCCTATTTAAAAAATGAGTTATTAACTCATATAAAAACACCCACTTACTGAAATGAGTCTTTATTATTTCTCATGTTACTGTCATGGTGCAATATTATGATATGCAAACATAGTTAAAATTGTCAACATTATGTATATGAGTTTAAAGAGTAATGAACATATAAAGCAAAGAATTATCCTTTGTACTGCATGTAACATCCTAATTCAGGAGAAGACAAACTTCTTCTGTAACAGGCTGTGTATTTTCAGCTTTGGCAGTCACGTAGCAGCATTACGCCTACTCAACTTTGTGTTGTAGCACAAACGCGGTCTTTGCTAACACATACGGGAATGAGTGTCACTATGTTCCAATAAAACTTTATTTGCAAAGCAGACTGCCCTCCAGGTTTGGCTTTTAGGTGATACTTTATAGATACTTGTCCTAAATTGTCAAAAATCCCCTTTTTAAATTTATAGAATGAAATATGCTTTTAATAATAATGAAATAATAATCTTATCCAAATACTCATCAGGGCAGATAGTCTAATCAACATTTCTGCCATCACCACCTACATTAATAACAACAAATCATTAGAATGCTAAAACAATGACCAAAATAGCCTCATAAGTAGACCTACCATACAGATAATATTGCTGTTCTGTACCTCTAATAATTAATTGTAGAAATAATCTATTTTAATTCAAAGTATTATTTGTACTAAATCTAATTATATCTTAAATGTGTGTAAGATATAAATTTTCACATTCAATGTTGTGAGAACAATGTTTCAAAGTGCTTCCATTCATGTACAAATCTACATATAGCACAAATCATTTGGATGAAAAATATGCATACATTTCCTTAAAGAATTCTATTTATTCTCCACCCTTATTTTACTTTAAAAGAGGAGAAAGAATGTGCAAAACTAAGAGAACAGAAGAAGAGAGGAGGAAAGAATTTAAAGTAAGAAAAATGTCTACAGACCTCATTTCTTTCCAAAGGTAAACATTAAGCAATCTCACTGATTACAGTTCTTTTAGTGGACATGCTTGAGTGCATGACTGCACATAAGATAAAAAAAAATAAGGTGCTACAATGTCTTTAAAAAAAAGCCATTACATATGAATTATGCAGAGAATCCCATTTAAAGAACACATAGTAGAAGTATTTTTACTCAATTTCTCCAAAACCTAGTGGAGAAAAAAGTTTAAGAAGGGGAAAAGTGTGTCTTTAGAAATGAAAGGAGATGGTTACAATTTTGCCTAACAAACTGTAGCATATCTAAGACCATCCATAACATGGTATTCTTTAAATATATGATAAATATGTTGATATTTTGAGCAATTCTATGAAGGCAAAGTAGAATGCTCACCTTATTTTCTTGTAAGTATAATACTTTTGAAATACTGGTGTATTGTTTAAAAGAGGCAAAGAAAATGGGGAAGACAAATTTTAAAAAGGAAAGGAAAGGAAAGAAAAAGGAAAGGAGGAAGGGAGGGAGGAAGGAAGGAGGGAGCGAAAGAAAGGAGAGAGTGAGAAATAATAGGACAAGGAAATGGATGCCATCAACATGACATTTGTTTTATGGGAAGAGAAAATACAGTGGAAAAGAAAAGGCTGAGCCTGTAGAGACATAGATCAATATCACAACAGGAGGGGATTGAGTCAAATACTAAATCTTTCTCCTTTTGAATTTCAAAAGCTTAGAATCCCTATATGAGGACACTGACAGAGTTGAGGCAAAGTGGAATCAGAGAGGCGATGCAGAGAGAGCTTTCATTTCTAGAGCCTGTGATGTAAAGATCAGGTGGAGTCACTGACTCTTTAAGCACCAAAACTGAGTACAGGTCTGTTCAGAAAGATAGAAGAGGGTTGATGGGGGGTGGGAGGGAGGGGAGGGTGGGTGATGGGTATTGAGGAGGGCACCTTTTGGGATGAGCACTGGGTGTTATATGGAAACCAATTTGTCAATAAATTTCATATATATATAAAAAAATAAAATAAAAAAAGAAAGAAGGGAAACAGGAAAAAAAAAAAAAAGAAAGATAGAAGAAATAACCAAGTTGTTGAGAATAGGTCTGAGAAAAGAACTCAGTTCAAATTGTTTCTTTTACTTTTAGTATCCAACCACCCCATAACCTATTTTTTAATAAATACTTCTCACCATTAAATTATTGACAATAATTAGAAAACAACACAAACTTTCTGCATATATTTGGGGGAAGAGGAACATGCGCTAATGAAAGATAATTATAATCCTTCAGAGAAAAAAAATCAACCAACTAAATGTAGATTTTAGGAAAAAATATTTCTAAGGAAACAATAGTATAAAAATAACAAAACTAGAGGTGCCTGGGTGGCTCAGTCGGTTAAGCCTCCAACTTCAGCTCAGGTCATGATCTCACAGTTTGTGTGTTCACGTTTTGTGAGCTGTGTTCACAGCTCAAAGCCTGAGGCCTGCTTTGGATTCTGTGTCTCCCTCTCTCTCTGCCCCTCCCCAACTTGTGCTCTGTCTCTGTCTCTCAAAAATAAGCAAATTAAAAAAAATAACTAAAAAAAATAATAATACCAAAACCATAGGGGTGCCTATGCCATAAGCATTTGACTCTTGATTTCAGCTCAGATCATGATCCCAGGGGTGTGGAGTTGGGCTCCATGTTCTCAGCACAGAACCTGCTTGGGATTCTCTCTCTCTTGCTGCTCCTCCCCTGCTCATGTTCTCTCTCTCTCTCTTTCTCTCTCAAAAAAAAAAAAAAAACCCTATAGAGAGAAAAATGTATATTGAATATAGTATTGAGAAAATTGTAAGAAAACCAAAAGAGATAAAGTGAAGTTGCAAATTTTTAATGAAATATAACTAAAAACAGAAAAATAGAAACATTACAGAAATGAAGTTCAGTTACAAAAGAAGTAACATAAAAAAAAAAAAGAATTAAAATGACCAACCTAGGGAGACAATGTAATACCAGATATAACAGAGTAATAGAACAGATTAATTTTTTTTCCTTGAGGTAATTTTTGGAAGGCCAAAAAACTTTTTCAACATATTCATCATTTTTTTCTTGACAAAAATAACAAACAGAAAAGTATTTGAAGGTATAATAAAAATGCTTTAAAATCCTGAAATGGCACTGCATTTCTCATGCGCATAACAAAAATAAACACCATGACATAGTCTGGTAGAGTCACTAGACAACAAACTCTAGTAAACTGTGTAAACAGCAGCAAAAATCATGTGTATCTTCATGCAGGCAACAACCACAACAGATGGATGTTGAATTTCGAATTCATTTAATATTAATTGATGACTGTAGATATAAATAAAAATATGTTACACATTTTGACAATATAAAAGTGATGTTATGATGTATTTTGGGAAATGGGCAGTGTAAGTCGATAGTGTGAGATGTCAACTCTGCAATAATTTCTATTTTATACTATAAAATTTATAGATACAGCTAAATTTGGAACAGATAGCACTTAGAGAAATAAAATGTCTGATTTTTATAATCTCTTTAAATTTTGGATTTTTTAAAATATGTACATATTTCTTGTTAAGAAAGTATGTATCTGAAGGGCACTTGGGTAGCTCAGTCAGTTGAGCATCCAACTCTTGATTTCAGTTCAGGTCATGATCTGCAGGTCATGAGATCAAGTCCTACGTTGCACTCCTTGCTAAGTATACAGCCTGCTTAAGACTCTCTCTCTCTCTCTCTCTCTCTCTCTCTCTCTCTCTCTCTCCCTCCCTCCCTCCCTCCCTCCTCCTCCTCCCTCCCTACCTCCCTCTGCCTCTCTCCCCTCTTGGCTCTTCCTCTCTAAAATTAAAACAAAAAAAAGTACTTATCTGAATTTCAATAGTTTCTCCAAATTCTTTTTTGTCTCACAAAGAAATGTTAAGCGTTTGAATTTCTTCTTCATTTTGATAAGCAAATATAACCCAAATGTGGTTTATTACACTATACTAATATGTAACTCTTTATAGGTAGGGCGAAATGTCTATAGTGGTACTCACAAAAGGTTTAGTATGATTATATGTGAGTGAAGAGATTTCAAGTTTGTTGTAATTCCCTTTTCATTTTTTTTCAAGTTGCTTGTTATTTTTATAAAAGTCATATATTTATTGAAAAATAAAAAGTAAACTTATAAAAGACTATGGAGGATAACTCAGATATGTAGAAATGCCTCCACTAGATCAATTGTTGAAAATAGTATACTAATGTTTTTGATTATATGTCCTTGGCATTCTTTTTCAACGCTGCTTGAGTAACAAACAAAAGAGACTTAATAAAGTTCAGAATTCACATTGGATATAAGCCTTTGTTCCAATTAGAAGCACAAATATCACTTCTAAAAGCATTATTGTTGTGGAGTTGTTGAGTTTATGTGGCTTTTTTCCACACACCACTCTTTCATTTCATGAGAAATGTGAGGAAGAATCAGAAACATCATTTCGGGGACTTAAGTATTGTAATTATGGAAATAACAACTGATGTTTTAAAAAATTTGAAAGATTAATTCAATGAATATAAAAAGTACAAATCAAGCTGGGGTGGAAAAAACTATCACATCCTAGTTCAAATCAAGTGTATGTCTATTCACATTATCTGTTAAGATCGTTGAAGTGAGAAAATTATACTTTATGACGTTGCTAAAATTATAGGCCCAACACTGATGATGAAACTCATGCAATAAAAATATTTATGGAATCAGTATCGATATCATAATCATCTGGCATGACCTCCAAGAATTTTGGTCCTGTACACAATTAATTGTAACACCTTTCACCAGTTTCAGAGCACAATTTAAATCCAGAAAGATGTACAGATACACTGACATTAAGTTGTTAAAAAAGGAACTAATTATCAATTCATGCATCATAATTGTATACCTGATCGAGATTTGGGATATATAAAATATGAAATTTTAAAATGCTAGCAGAAAAAGAGAGAGAATGGGAGGGAGGGAGAGAGGAAGGAAAGGAAAGGAAAGGAAAGGAAAGGAAAGGAAAGGAAAGGAAAGGAAAGGAAAGGAAAGGAAAGGAAAGGAAAGGAAGGAAGGAAAAAATTAACACAGCTGTAACAGCAAATGGGTTTAGTATGAAAAGAGCAGTAACATAGTGTCTTGCGGGGGAAATCTCATCTGCTGTAATAAACATCAAGGTAAGAGGCTAAGATGAATTTGAATGATTTTTTCTCTCTAGAAAGAAAATTGAACAAGAAAGTTGTTAATCACTACTGGCCACCTCCCCTGCTGTTATGCAGAATTGTTCCAAAGACTTTCTGGTTAAAAAGCTATTGGTTAGAGATTTATGTAACATGTAAATTGGGATAGTAGCAGATACATTCTCTGAAGGTGTTTGGAGTTAAGCTCTGAAGGAAGAGATTTTGTGAATTTTATGAGTATTTTTAGCTTTTCATCTCTCAGTCTGAGTGTAATATATACCTATCTTTTACTTTCCATTAGGCCAATGAAATTTGCTTTTAAAAATGAAGGAAGTTGATGGTAGTAGCTATTTAATTTGAAGCTGGGAGTATATAGATCTTAGGAATATAGCATTTTACATAGGAGTAATAAATGTCACATTCTTTTCAGAGCAGAAAAGAATGAAAGAAAAAGTACTAGCCTCAAATGAGAAGACTTTTTTTTCTTCAAGATATCTGATCTCCTCATATAGTTGCTTAAATCAAGGCAAGAAACCTCAAAGTTAAGCAAGCCCTCAAAGCACTATGTTATCTTGATCTTGTACTCCAGTCACCTGCCTATTGATAAAATAAAAGAAACTGTAGGATGAAGGCAATTCCATTAACAGCATCACAATTTTCTAAAGTTTTTACAAGCATACCTTTTCAGACCTTTTCTTTCATGCATATTTTATATATCCAATGATGAATTACATTTAAAATACAGTCAGGTACTAATATTCTCCCATTTTATTGACTTGCTTCATTTTGACTTTCAATACAAGTGATCATGTTCTATCATGAGATTTGACTTGTGCATGGCATTGTGGTTGTTCACAGAATGGCTAAATCATAGAGGGTGGATTTATTGCCCTTAGTTTTAAAGCAACAGCCATTTGCTGTTACAAATTTGAGGGATTCTTGCCCTCAAATTTAAAGGATCGAGTTTAAAGCTTCAAATTTCATTCTCCTGAATTGGTGTTGATCAAAGCAACTAATTTTTTCTGTATTTTAACCTAGTTTAGGAGCAAATTTAGATTTGAAACAATTTTTACTTTGTGAATCAGAGGTATTTTAGACAGACATATCCTACTTATCCTACAACAAAGGAGTCAGAGTGATGTCAGTGGGTAATATAACAGTTTATATTAATAAAATTTAAAAAGTAAACAAGAAAATAATAGAACTGTAGCATAATCAATAAAGTATCTTTTCATTGCTAGTGGATTTTAAGATCTGCCATAATCTGAAAAGCAGTGTTCATATAATAAGGAACTTTCTTTTTTACCCATATTCTCTTTTTTTCCCTACATTTCCAGTTTTTGGGTGGAGATATTTAGCAAAATAGGGCATAGGTGACTGAATCTTGATTACACACAGCCTTTTAAGCAATGTGACAGGGGTTAATCACCTAAACTCTCAAGGTTTAGTTTCTAGTCCAGAAGTAATGATAATATTTCCTCTCTATATTTTCTTTTTATACCTGCAGATCATATCATATATATAAAAAACTATTTATATGAATGTCTATTATAATAACTAATACAGTGAGTAGTGTTTTTTAATACTGTAATTTTTAAAACAATCATCTTTAAGACAAATTCAACTTAGTTTTCCTATCCTTCTGTGACCACATTCTGTTGCCAGACATCAGATCTTGTGTTTTAGTGTATGGTGGTGATTCTTTTAATCAAATATTTATGTTTAGAATAGTCCTGAATGCCTTGTAGCAATCTCCAATGAACTTGGGTTCCTAAACTGGAATATGTATAAATGCTAGACATTATAATTCTTCTCTCAGAATTAATAAAAAATAAATATTAGA
Source organism: Lynx rufus (assembly GCF_022079265.1). Taxonomy (NCBI): domain Eukaryota; kingdom Metazoa; phylum Chordata; class Mammalia; order Carnivora; family Felidae; genus Lynx; species Lynx rufus. The sequence goes on from NW_025814823.1 coordinate 162,464,553, forward strand.
TGTCAATTTCAATGTTAAACCAAAAAAAACCCACTTATTTTCTATATTCCAGGTGGGGCAGTGTTTGGTGCTGGAGAAAATAGGAAATATTTCATAAATTTATAATTATTGTTAATGTCTGTTTATAATATATGAATTGTGAATTAAGCTTTTGGGTTTAGAAAATGATAAAAGGAAGGGGATCCAGATGAAAGAGTGAGAGAAGTTTACCTTAATTTGTATTCCTAAGTAGTGTCTTTTAGGATCCCGTGCTTTGGTTTGGAGCTTTTTAATGATCATTTTAATAAGGTACCAGTCCCCAAATTTGTGTATTTTGTTTCTAGTTTTGTAACACACACACACACACACACACACACACACACACACACACACCAGGAAATGATGGAGTTTCATGATATTTTACCTGTTATGATTTTGGTTTTCCTATTTTCTAAATAAAACTAAGAATCAATCCAAGCTATTAAGTGATCTTCTCATAGTAAAATAGAATAAAATCAATATATGAAGTGCTTCAAAGAAAAAAAGGAAAAATTAGTTTTAAGAATCCTAAAAGTCACCCAACACCTTGATAGTACATTATAAAGGGCTGTTCCCCTAAATTTCTCTTGTCAGAATACTGTGTTTCCTCTATTTCATTTTTCACTATCCAAGCCAAAGTATGTTCATTTTAATAGATAAGACATTTATTGTCTAGGGGCGCCTGGGTGGCGCAGTCGGTTAAGCGTCCAACTTCAGCCAGGTCACGATCTCGCAGTCCGTGAGTTCGAGCCCCGCGTCAGGCTCTGGGCTGATGGCTCAGAGCCTGGAGCCTGTTTCCGATTCTGTGTCTCCCTCTCTCTGACCCTCCCCCGTTCATGCTCTGTCTCTCTCTGTCCCAAAAATAAATAAACGTTGAAAAAAAAATTAAAAAAAAAAGAAGACATTTATTGTCTAACATATTTAAATTTATATTTTGATCATGTCTTATTGTGGGACAACTAAGTATTATTCATTTTAGGGCTCTGTGGCAACAATGGGTATTTTTAAGAAAATCAATGTGTTGGCAGTGTGGCAAAACTCAAATAGTGAGCATCTACTGAGAGTGTCAGATGAAAGCAGTTCAGTGCCTAGACAGAGGAGTTCACAGCAGATAAGAACTATCACATATGAGAACCTAAATTGAAAATTTTGACAGATTCAAGCCTGTTTTATTTGCACCATAAAAATTTCACTTTGTGGACAGATATTACATTCTAGGGGAAAAAAAAGTTATTCATCTTGACAAGAAATGAAATGGATTAGTTTTACTTTAGACCTGAAGGATGAAAATCCATATACACCCACATATAAGGACATACTCTCAAAGAATCTTCTGAATTAAAAAAAAAAGTGTGAGGCTATCCTATTTACAAGATATTCGTCTGCATTATGCTTATCTGTTAATTTTGAGAAAATCACTGTTTGATTTGAAACATCAGCTTAGTAGAGCATGAACTGTGCAGATACATAAAACCTGAGTTTTAACACAATTTAATGATTATGTTTCTTAACAGAAAGCCCTGCAGATCCAAATATGTTGAATTTAATCAAGAATGAAACATGTAGATTGTAAAGCAATTTCTGTTCCATTCTTTAATTTCCACTGTGTCATTTTTTCATCAGTCCAAAAATGATTTAACATATGCTTTTTTTAAAATGAAATAATTTCTTTTCTGAATATAAAACCACTACATGGACAGTACAGAAACTTTCAAAATACAGGAGAAAAAAAAAGGTGAAGGCTAAATTTACTCAAGCCCTTCCTTTAAGCCCATGGATACAAATGAAGTCACACGAAGATGGTAAATCTTATCTCTATGGCAAAGTTGTTAAGATTTTCTTTCTCATTGGATTTATTGTGTACACTTAGGAGAATCCCAAAAGCATAGCTCATGACCCATAATCTCATCAAGAATTTTCATCATAATTCTTGTTTTTAGTTTGTTAAACAGTTTCTCAGTTTGTAGCTCATCTCTCAGATCTCCCAAATTCATACAGATAGAGGGTGGGTCAGCTGATAAAACCAAGTGAGAGGACCACTGCTCTACTCTCATCATCAGTTGAGATGAGATGAAATGAGTTACATATTCCCATCCATACACATATATTGGTCAGCCCATCAATGAAACAGGCATGACCTGTTGCAGCTGGTCTTCAACATAAGGTACTTGCAACAACAAAAAATATATAAATCATCTACAATGCCACCACCTAAATATAACCATTCTAAATTTTTGTGTATTCAATGTATTATTCTATACATATGTATATTTTTAAATAATTGCTTATATTAATATTGTATTTCTTGTTTTTGACCTAAATTTTATGATATGAATAGTTTATTAGGCCTTTGTATATTTAAGATATTTTAATATATGTGTAATGTTTCACTGTGTAACTATATGACAGTTTATTTTACATTTTCATATTGTTTATTTAGGTTGTTTCCCAATGCTTATTATTATTGATTTCAGAAAGCTATGAATATCTTTATGTATATAATTTGCCTCATATTTTTATTTAATTAGAATTGGTTTTTAAAAGGGGATTGACCAGGAGTATAGGCATTTTAAGCTTTTTGAAGTTAGTTTATGTTATTATAGAGGTGAAATGAAAACATGTGCCAACACAAAAATGGGCTAAGCGGGGCGCCTGGGTGGCGCAGTCGGTTAAGCGTCCGACTTCAGCCAGGTCACGATCTCGCGGTCCGTGAGTTCGAGCCCCGCTTCAGGCTCTGGGCTGATGGCTCAGAGCCTGGAGCCCATTTCCGATTCTGTGTCTCCCTCTCTCTCTGCCCCTCCCCCGTTCATGCTCTGTCTCTCTCTGTCCCAAAAAAATAAATAAACGTTGAAAAAAAAATTAAAAAAAAATGGGCTAAGCAAATATTTTACATTATTCATAATAACCAAAACCTGGAAGTAAACCAAATGCCTATTAATCATGGATGAATACAAAATCTTATACTGATACTGTACTACTCAGCAACAAAAATAGGAAAGATTGCTGGTACCACCACCTACATGAATGCATCTCAAAAGCATTATGCTAAGTGAAACAAGCTAGACGCAAAATACTACAGTATGATTATATTTGTATCATTTTCTTAAAAGTCAAATCTATAGTTGAAGTAAGTAAAACATTAGTTGTAGGACATTGGGCTGTGGGTAGGAAGGTATTGATTACCCAGAAGCAAGAAGGAACTCTTGGGAGGTGGAATCCTATACCTTGATTTTGATGTTAGCTATCCAAGAATATAGATTTATCAAAACACAGTGAACTCTGAACTTAAAATCACTGAACTTTATTTAATGTAAATTATTTCTTAAGTTGATTAACCAAGAAATGAACCAATAGTGTGGGTTTTTTAAATCAATAATAAACATTTCACCCAACCTAATGGATATCCCCAACCTTTTCCTCAGACCCATAATAACTAGAAGTAAAGCTCAAGAATAAGTATATTTAAAAACTTCCCATGGACTCCCATTGCTATTTCAAACATATGTATATAGTATCTTACATATATATACTTCTGCTTTCTGAAAGACACCATATGGATAATAAAAAGATAAGTTTGAGAGTTAGAGGCTAGGAGAAATATTTATGAGTCATTTGTCTGATTAATAATTTGTATTCAGTTTATACATATTATTTAAAAAAATCTTCAAAACTGAATTATAAGAAAACAAAAGACCCAAATATTTTTAAAATCACAAAAATTTGAATAGGCATTTTATCAAAGAAGATACATAAATGGCAAATAAGCATAGGAAAAGATACTTAATATCACTGATTATTACCAAAGTACAAGTTAAATCAAATTAAAATAATAGTATATGCTCTATACACCAATTAGAATAACTTCAACCAAAATATGAAGTTTCATACGGAGTCATACGGAGGAATTGGAACTCTCAAACCTGGTCATAAGAATATAAAATGTTATCAACACTTCAGAATCCCCAAGAGGTTTTTTTTTAATGTTTATTTTTGAGAGAGACAGAGACAGACAGACAGAGTGTGAGTGGGGGAGGAGCAGGTAGAGAGGGAGGCACAGAATCTGAAGTCAGTTCCAGGGTCTGAGCTGTCAGCACAGAGCCTGACACGGGGCTCGACCCCAGGAACCTGTGAGCTCATGACCTGAACCAAAGTCGGACACTTAACCAACTGAACCACACAGGTGCCCAGAATCCCCAGTTTCTTAAAATGTAAACAGGCACCTCCCACATGATCCCATCATTGCACACCTGAGCATTTACCCAAGGGAAAAGAAAGCATGAGTCTATACAGAGATGTATATACAACATACCTAGCAGCTTTATTTGTAATAACCAAAATTATTTACCTATAGGTAAATGGATACACAAATTGTCCTATGGCAATACAGTGTTACACTACTCAGCAATACATGAGTGCAATATTAATATAGAGTACAGTATGGGTGAGTCTTTAGTTATGCTGAGTGTAAAAGACCAGACCCCCCCCAGAAAATGTCATACCATATTGTTTTATTTATATAAAGTTCTAGAGAATGAAAAGTAAACAGTAGTGACAGAATACAGATAAGTGGTGTCTGGGGAAATGGGTTTCAGCAATGGTAAAAAAGGAGGCATTATAAAGCAGCACAAGAAGACTTTGAAGGTGATAGATATGCTTAGTATCTTGATTATGGTGATAGTTTCATGGGTATACACACATGTCAAAACACCAAATTGTACACTTTAAATATGTGCAGTTTACTTTATGCTCAACATACCTCAATTAAAGAGGTAAATTAAATGCAGGAGAAAAAAAAACTCCCAGGTTTTCTGATTATTTGGCTGATTTGGAAACCAATAATTCAGTAGTCCATTCTGTGGGATTTCACTTTTAAGAAATAATGAGTATTTCAGAATGTTTTCTTTCCTCCACATTTTCCCCAGCATGTCACTTGTATTTAATTATTTTAATAGCTATGAATTTGTCTGAAATTGCTTTGGAAAGGAAATAAATTGGTTTCAAAAGCAACCAATGATTTATTAGCAGGTGGTGACTTAGTAGCTGATAATTCTTTTAAAATCCAGGCCAAAATAGTGATATCAAGTTATTAAAGTTTGCACTTTTAAAATGTTAACCTTTATAATCATTATCTAAACTGTATATCTTTGTCAAGTTCCATAACTCCATACATTTTTATTGTTCCAACCTATAAAAATATAATCTGTTGTTGTGATGCGTGAAAATGGACTTTACTGGTTAACTTGTTTTTATCTGATAGCTTTCCCCAAGGACCTGTGTTATTTTATTTTTACTTTTTTTATGGGAGGGGGCGGAATGGTGTATTTCACTTGCGTTCTCTTTAAATCTTATTAGAGTAGCCCAAGTTTGCCATCTTTAAGTCATAATTTCCTCCTTGACTCAGCTATACATGAAAATGTAGTTTGGGGGCACCTGTGTGGCTCAGTAAGGCAAGGGTCTGACTTCAGCTCAGGTAATGATATCAGGGATCATGAGTTCAAGCCGTGCATCAGGCTCCACACTGGAAGTGAAGAGCCTGCTTGGTATTCTCTCTCCCTCCCTCTCTCTCTCCCCTTCCCCACTTGCACTCTTTTTCTCTCTCAAAATAAATAAATAAACTTAAATTTTTTAAAAAAAAATTTAATTTGAATTTACTGCAAAAAGCATGAGCATGCAGATAAAAAAAATGTTATGAAGACTGTGTGTGCTAAGAAGTTTTTAAGATTCCCAGATTTCTACTAATACCTCACAACAATATGTTTCGTCTGTGATGGCCAGGGGAAGATCAAAGTTATAAGAAGAAAAGCTCATCAAACTTGACATATCAAAATAAATTCATTTTATTTCAGTTAATGTTTTGTTTCAGAATAACAGCAACTGGCAGAAGACCCTTGCCTCTAAATATTTAAATGAGAACTCAAGATGAGTTATTAAGAAATATAGAAAGATATGTACACAGGTGGCTATATCTTTTTTCATTGTCTAACTGGAACCAGATGTTATGTTGGTATCATAGCATCAGGGATGGGGTTATAACAAATGGGAAGAGGCACCTGTATCCACTTTACCAGAAATCCACTTGCCATGCAGTGTGCATTGACACAAAGTGCTGAAGCAATTGATGGACACTTCATGTGTGTATTTCTCTGAGTTGAATTTTTGGCAAAATAAATGAGTAACTCTGTACCCTATCCAACTTCTTCTAATTGAAAGTTAAACATTTTACAGAATTGAAAATACTATGTTGAAAATCATCACAGCTAACTAAAGCTGATGCTTTGGTGTTGGAAGAGTCTTGTTTGCAAATGTGACACAGCATCAAATAACAAAGGTCCTTCCATATGTGAAGATTGTTGTGATAGATCCACAATCCTATACCATCTTTGACTTTTGCATTAGTTGGAGCTGTCCCTAGGTCAATACCAGTCCTGCCCAGTTAATCACCATCCAAATTAATTCCTCTTTAATAGAGGTTTAATAGAGGTATCAACAAATGAAAAGCTGAATTGGACTGCAGGCTTTACAATAGAAATTCTATGAACTGGTCTGAAATTATTGTACACCTCAAACTGAATGAATCGCTCTCCTAATTGTCAGCTTTTTCCTAGATTATCATTACATTCAAGTACTGACTGGGAGGTAACTTTTAGTTTTTATTTTTTTTTAATATTTTAACGTTTGTTTAATGTTGGTTAAGAGAGACAGAGCACGAGTGGGGGAGGGGCAGAGATGGAAGGAGACACAGAACCCAAAGCAGGCTCTGGGCTCTGAGCTGTCAGCATAGAGCCTGATGTTGGGCTGGAACCTACACACCATGAGATCATGACTTGAGCTGAAGTCAGACACTCAACCGACTGAGCCACTCAGGCACCTCTAGTTTTTCTTTTTTAACCTGTTGCCTAAGCTCTTGGAATGGCATATGGAATAAAATCTAAATTTCCCATTAAATTGAGTCACTTCATTGATTTACTACACAATCTTATAACAGGGATAAAGAAGAGATGTTTGTTAGAGCAATAATATTTATTTAACAGAAATGACAGATCCCACAAGTAGTAACTTCGCCATATGTATGAGGTAATTCATGTGTAACTATCCCATTTATAACACATCTCCTATGATAGCAGTTGATAGAGTCTGTAGTGGTTCCAAATTAATTCCTCCCATGATTATTGTAATATTAGCTCTACATTATTTCTCCCTTATGTATGCCCTACTAAACACTCTCAAATCACAACCTTTTAATCATTTTGAAAATATTTAATTGCCTTTGCTGCTGTACAGTGGTTTGAATTCCATAAAACAGAGCCATAAGAGTGTTGGCTTTTTGGTATAGAATTTGATATATAGCATAGATAATTTCTTATTTTTTCCTTAAAAACATAAAAATATATGTATATAAACACTATATAATAACTTTGCTGATGAATATGACAAAGTTTAGTTATAGTTGATATGCAACAGTTTCAAAAAATAGTTTGGTAGGAATCACTGTAACTATATTTGTCCATTCTTCAAAAGGCTTTTTTTCAAGCATGCTCCATGCTGTGAGCACAGAGGCTGATATGGGACTCAGCCCTACAAACCATGAAATCATGACCTGAGCCTAAATCAAGAGTTGGATGCTTAACTGACTGAGCAACCCAGGCATCCCCAAAAAAGGCTTTTTTTGATCATCTTGTCAAAAAGTTTCTCAGTTTTATAACATATTTCCTTATTTATTTGATTTGTATGAATTCTCACAATCTCTTTTCTTAATAATACATATGCTAGTTTATCTGTCTCCTCTTCTAGAAAAAGTAAACCTTTTTTTAAAATATAGAATATTTTCTCTTTTTTTTTTTCAACTTTTTTTTATTTATTTTTGGGACAGAGAGAGACAGAGCATGAACGGGGGAGGGGCAGAGAGAGAGGGAGACACAGATTCGGAAACAGGCTCCAGGCTCCAAGCCATCAGCCCAGAGCCAGACGCGGGGCTCGAACTCACGGACCACGAGATCGTGACCTGGCTGAAGTCGGACGCTTAACCGATTGCGCCACCCAGGCGCCCCTAGAATATTTTCTCTTTTAAATTCACACTGTAAATTCAGTTCAAACCTTATAACCAGAACTTATTTTTTTATTGAATTAATTACCAAATAATTTGAATTAGATTATAACGTTTCCTCATGTAAGTGTCTTAGAGTTTAGTGATCATATATATAGGTTAGTTGCCATTCTCTCAGACTACTGTTATTTATTTTGTGATAAGTGTGTCATTAAATCCATCTATATAAGTGGGTATCATACCCACTATGTAGAGAAAAAAAATCATTGAGATATTGCATAGTTATGGAAATGTGAGAGATAATAATTATATTGAGAATTAACATAAAATAGAGGAATACATATGAAGTTGGCTATTTTAAAAAGTGATAATTTAATTGAAATATACATTATTAGATGATTTTCTAGTATTAAAGGAGAAAAGAAATAAGGTTACCTAGTGACCAGAACTTTCTGGCAATTGCAATATATAATTATTTTCTTGAACATCAGGCAGCCCCTTCCTTGCCTCGTTATTCATCCTTTTATTCTCCAAGTAATTATCATGGCTGAAAATGTGCTATTGTTATGTGAAGATATTATGATAAGCAATATTGAGACAACCTATTCTTTTAGGGAGGAAATAGACTATAAGTACTGATTACTCAATTTAATCATAACTGTATTATTTTAATAAACAAATAAACAGAAAATTATAAAAAAAGTATAAAAGTTTAAAGAGAGATCTTGACTTATTTATAAAATCTGGAAAGTTACTGTATTTTGGGATATATTTAGCTGTCGTTTTTCACACAATAGTCTGTGTTTTCTTTTTTCACAGACATCACAATTTCTTGAAAATCACCTTTATAATTAGTATCATTGGTTAAAAGTTTTTGACATATATTTTGTGTGTGTAGGCCCATCTTCCAAGGAAAATATCAGAGGATCCAGCCTTGCAATAAGTAGGATATAAAGAGACATAAAAAATTATTTGATATTACAGATAATAATATATGGCTGACCATACATTATTATATAGAGAAACGGTATTAATCAATCCCAATCTCTCCACCACGCCACTGATATTATCCCCACTTCCACTCAAATAATAGGGTTGGTTATGCAAAATGGATATGGATGCGCAAAAATATATTTATTTTATTTTATTTTATTTTATTTCAGGTTTTTTTTCTTTTAGTTAAAATAATTTACTTGTTATATTTATTCTGGCAGCATTTTCCTAAAATCCAGTAAGCAACAAAAAGTTAGAAGAGTTGATCTCATCATTTAAATAAACATTGATAATTTTAGGGTCCCTTCTTCTCCATTTAACACTTTTTTTTCATCTTTTACATACAAGACAGTCTGTTCTTTGTTTTGTGTGGGGAAAGGAAAAACTTAGTTACACTGTGGTAATAAACAAGTCCATGATCTCAGCAAATACTTAATTTTTTCTCATGTTGCATCATTACTGCATCTCTTTCAGTAGTCAGCTCATCTTTATGACTCTAGGATTAGGCTGGCACATACATTTTAGTTAATATACAATGCAATATTGGATTCAGAAATAGAATTCAGTGATACATCATTTACATACAACACCCAGTGCCCATCACAAGTGCCCTTCTTAAAAGCCATCACCAATTTAGCCCATCTCCCACCCATCTTCCATCAACATTTACTTTGTTGTCTGTTGTTAAGAGTCTCTTGTGGTTTGTTTCCCTTTCTTCTCTTCCCACCCTCTCCCATATGTTCATCTGTTTTCTTAAATTCCACGTATGAGTGAAATTATATGGTATTTGTCTTGAAAGGAATTGTCTTTAGAAATCCATCTTCTTTTCAAAAAATGAAAAAAATGATTGATAAATATGTGGGGAGAGGGAGGGGGAGAGGAACTCAAATATAAGAAAATAATAGTCCAAACAGCCCAAATAGTAGCCCAAAATAAAACATGGTATTACTTTTGGAACATGAAGAACAATAATAGTATTCATTCTAGAACTCATTTCCATTGTATAACAGAGAAATTGTGCTACTAGAATCAGAGACACAAAAATAATGCTAGCCCATTCGTGGCTCTGTAACAAAAAATTATTTGTAAGGTTTGAAAAAGTGTACCTCATTTATTGATTTGTAACTATTAGAACTTTTAGAGGTATTGTACCTCAAAATACAGTACTAAATAGGATAAATATTGGAAGGGAAAAGTTTGATAGGTTGGGCAGTTGGAGGTAATGGCAGATGGTAATGCTAAGATGGTCATGTTACATAATAAACTATGAGATTCTTTTAGGCTAGTAAAATGAGAATTAAAGATTTACATATGTAATATATAAATATAAAAAATATATATGTATAAAATGTATGTATGTGTATATATATGTATATGTATATATACACATATGTATGTGTGTGTGTATCTATCTATCTATCTATATATATATATATATATATATATATATAAAGTATATAGTACAAATATACCAAATTAGAAGTTGGGACATGAAAAGTTTTTTTCTTTAATTTTTTAAATTAAATTTTTTTTAAATGTTTATTTTTGAGAGAGAAAGATAGAGCACCAGCAGTGGAGGGGCAGAGAAGGAGACACAGTATCTGAAGCAGGCTCCAGGCTCTGAGCTGTCAGCAGAGTCCAATGTGGGGCTCTGTCTCGTGAACCATAGATCATGACCAGAGCCGAAGCCAGACACTTGACTGACTGAGCCACCTAGGTGCCCCAGGAGGCATGAAAAGTTGGGATGAAAGAATTTCTATGGACAGAGCTTCCTTGTCTTTTGTTCACTAAAGTTAATAAATCAGTAACATTTTGCATTTATATATTATTTAGTTATAGAAGCTAAAAATGAAAATTTGGAAAAATGAACAAAAGTTGTTGTTTCTGGAGGTTAGAAGAGAGCAGCAGACTCAGGGCAAGAAAGATGCTATTATTTGTTATACATCCTTCTATAGGAATTGACTCAACCAAAATTCATGCACAGTTAGTTTTTAGAGTCATGTATTTAATTTTACAGTAATTTTAATTTTCAAGGTTGGAATTAATATTTAATTTTAAAATTACCATTAAGAAAAATAATTGAGGCTTTGTATATGAGTGCTAAAATAACAACCAAATTATGTTAACTACTGATAAAATGTAGTCATTCATCTTTCCTTAGTGGAAATGGTTTTTCACTCCATATTCTTCTTCATTATTAATTTCAGCAAGGTATTTTTATTAATTAACATAAAAGGTAATACTAAAAGTCTAAGAAACATAGCTAGGAAAAATCACATTTTATCAATAACATGGAAAAAATTAAGTAGAATCGTCTTGATCATGTCCTATAGTACATAGTCATAACTAGAACTGGGAATTTTGATGGAATGAATAAAATTATTGTAAATTTACTATTATCAGTTAAAACTGTTTTTATTAGTAGTTTAATAGATGTCATAAAAATTCCTTAATGCTTTTCTTGCGTTAGTACTACTATGTTGGCCAAAACTCACACACACACACACACACACACACACACACACACACACACACAACTCCCTGCGTCCCAAAGGTAGTCATCTGTGGAACATTTTGTTTGTTTGTTTTTAATATTATATGTTTTAATGTAGCTCTATCACTATATTTTATAATTATTATTTTGAATTTGTCAGTTCATATACTGTCAAAGAAAAAATACAGGATCCTTAAGTACTATTTATACAGTTTCTTCTAGTAGTAACATCTTGTAAAATTATAGTTCAATATCACAACAAGAATACTGATATTGATACAACCTACCATTCTTAGTTGAGATGGTGCCAGTTTTATGTATAATCTCTCTGTGTGTATGTGTGGGTGTGTATACTTAGCTCTATATATTACATATGGAATTTGGGGTAAATACTAATAAAACTCTGGTTTTTTAAATCTAGAAGTACTTTGTATGATTATCATTAACATATATAATTGTACTAGTTACATCACATTTAAACATGGTTTACTCTTTACTGAACCCCTAAACAGTGTGAAACACTGCAAAGAATTTTTTTAATTTAATCTATTTGACACATTGTGTAAATTTAAGGATTACAGCATGTTAATTTGATACATTTATATATTGTAATATAATTGTCATTTTAGCAATATTTAGTACTTTCCTAATATTACACAATTAACTTTCCTTAAATTATTTTAAAATTTAATCCTTGCCAAATATGGTCTATTGTGTGGATTAAAAACCTGCAGAATGTAATTCTAAGTTTTTATCCTTTTAATTCTTTGCATCCTATTAAGATAGTCATTTTAATTAAACTTCAAGAGGAAGGACATCTGGGTGGCTCAGTCAGTTGAGCATCCGAGGCTTGATTCCAGCTCAGGTCATGATCCTAGGGTCTTGGGATAGAAACTCCATGCTCAGCATGGAGCCTGCTTAAGATTCTCTCTCTTTCTCTGCCCCTCATCCCTGCTTTTATTCTCTCTCTCTCTCTCTCAAATTAAAATTAAAATTAAAATTAAACTTGCAATAGGAATTTTCCCTTCCAAAAGCAGGTACAACAATTTTTTGAGTAAAATGCAAAGTTGAAGGAATGTCAAATACAAATGAAAGTCTTTAGTACAATTTTAAGTATATCTTTCTAACAAAAAAAGCTTCACCATAAATTAATACAGCTTTTAGGAAAAACAAGATAAAATTGAGTTTTTGGAAATTTGATTAAATCTACTGTATTAATCTGAGAGTTGCTTTAATAAATTACCACAAAGTTGGTGGTTTAAACAACAGAAACTTGTTCTATCACACTTTTAGAAGCTAGATGTGAAAAAATGTCAGGAGGGTCACATTTCTTCTGAAGGCTCTATGAAGAATCCTCCTTTGACTCTTAGGTTCCATGTGGTTGTGGGTAATCCCCAGCTTGAAGCTCTGTCACCTCACCCTCTGCCTCCATGTTCACATGTCCTTTTTCTCTGTGTATCTGTGTATTTCCTCCTCTTATAGGGATACCAGTAATTGGATTTTTGATTCAGTATGACATCACCTTAATTAATAACATCTGTAAAAACCCCATTTCCAAATAAGTCACATTTTGAGGTTACTCGTGGACATGAATTTTGGAGTGACACTAGACAGCACACTAAATACACTGAAGAAAGATAATTTGAATTAGTGGGATTATCTTTTCAATAATTTAGTCAGATGGAATAATGAGAATAGAGTATGCTTTTGAACAACATGGTGATTAGAGACTCTGACCCTCTACACAGTCAAAAACCCACATATAACTTTTGATTTCCCAAAAATCTAACTACTAATAGACTACTTATTGACTGGAAGTCTTACCTATAAAATAAACAGTTGAATAACATATATTTTGTATGTTATTATACATATAGTATATATTATATAGTGTATAACATATGTATTATATACTATATCCTTACATTAAGGTAAGCTAGAGAAAAGAAATATATTCAGAAAATCATAAGGAAGAGAAAATAATTTATAGTACTGTAAAAAAATCCTCATATAAATGAACCCACACATTTCAAACCTGTGTTGTTCAGGGGTGAACTGAATATTTGTCTATGGTAGATACAATTAGTGCCCATCTCCATCTGGCTCTCCTTTTGGACTCCCAGGGAAAAGTAAATTTTCTAACACTTTTCATTAAGGCAGAGCATTACAACATACTTACTCTTGTCATAGCGGTATAATCAGAGTGATATACTTTTACTTCTAGACTCAATCATTTATGAGACTCTCTCTCTCTCTCTTTCCCTGATACAGAGACCTCATCTTTACAGATAATGGATTAACATAAAAGGAAATGTTGCCTTCATTGTCCTGGATGCTTCATGATTTTGTGGAGCTAAACCAGCCAAACATGCATGGGATAGTTGGGTGAGTGAGAAACAGTGAATGTTGTTGTAGAATGAACCTAATAAGATTTTTTTTTCCTGTAACATACCCTTTCCTACCATGACCAAGGTTTCCTTTCTAGATACTTTATTTTTCAGGCTCTCATTCACTCATTATTAGTCATATATTGCAGTATCAAATTACCTTCTTTATCTGCAATTTGGTAGCATGAACCAACCAAATCTCCACTGTTCTATATTACTAAAAATATAATTATAAATCATATTCAATCTGATACTTAAAGAAATCTTAGGCAAACTTAAATAAATCCACAAACATCAGGAAAGTTTTATTTTTCAGTTTTGGTCTTCAGGGAATAAACATCCTTTCTCAGACTTGCTAGTTCCTTCAAAGTGTTATTTTTGAAAATGTAAAACAATTTAAATTATACACATACCAATGTAAACATATATAAACATCTCAAGAAACTAAAATGATTACATATTCTCTGCTTTTATTTCCAGATACTCTATAATTTTGTAGTGAGTTTATAATAAAGGGTTGTAGACCATAAGAAAATGTGCTAAAATGTTTTATTAGTTGATTTACAAAGTTACTCCTTTTTAGACAATACCATTTCTGTGAAGCTATATAAGTGAGTACATGTTGTAAAGCATTCTATAGTCCTTGAAATGAAGAATTTGCAGGAGATATGGATTATAAAGAGATTCCAAGGCAGAAATATATAGCAATAACATAAAAATTACAAGTCAATTACCTGAAGAAATAAAAAAAACAATTATGCTTGACAATTTAGAAATATAAATGTAAGAAATACACACTTGTTTTCAATTTCAATTCTCATAACAGAGGAGACCCAATTACAGTAAGTTCAAAATTAGAAGGCTAATTAGATGCTCAAAACTGGTATCTTTGTGGTACAAAGTATTGTATTTTAGATCTCACCATTTTATTTTCAAGAGAGCATACTTTAAATTATAGTTTTATGTGGTGTGTGTGTGTGTGTGTGTGTGTGTGTGTGTGTGTGTTTGAGTGCAAATGTATACACCCATATTGTTTCCTAAATAATTCTTCAGTTCTTTCACTTGAACTCTATTTTATTGGGTCAGAGTCAAGCAAACAAAGTAATACTTGGCTCCAGAGGAGTACTAAATGATAAAAGATATGAAAAAGAAACATCACTATCATCTGGTACCCCAAACAACTTTTCAGATACGTAGAAACACTCTTTATCATCTAATTTACATAGCAATTATATTTGATGTTTTTCCCCCAAGGGTCATTTACACTCAGTCACAGTATTCTTTAGAGTATTACAAAATATTCGCTGGGCACGTAAAATTATGAAATGAAAGAAAAGAATTAAAATGTATATGCTAGTACTGGGAGTAGAAGGGAAGGCAATGAGCAGAAGGAGGTTTCAGTCTACAAAGTCTTACATTGACCACATTGCGACTATGAGAATCATTAGTACTGGGAAAGTATATCTAATGGAATATTGAAACAGAAACATAGAGACTCAGTGCATGACCACAAGGAACTAGAAATCTAATTGGGCAGAGGTTGAATCAACATGAACATCAGTTAATAAATACAAAGTAGTAATTGATGAAGGGCCAAGGAAATTTGCAAAAAGAAAGTTTTGAGTAACGAGAAGAATTAATATAGGTGTAGTTGGATTTGTTAATTTATTATCTTTCTGATGAATGTGTGATAAATGTGCTCTTGTCATAAATAAGTTAATTATGAATTTGTGTATCAAATATCCCATTTTTAGCCAATATATTCAGTGCATATGTGTGCATAATCATATACATGACCGCAAGAATAGATTCTATTCACATTAATATAGATTTACCTTTTATAACATAGCATAGAATGGATTTGAAAATAAAATGATTCTCTTCTATACTTCAACACCTGCATACTCATTTGTGAGGGAATAAATTAATCATTCAACCTGTATTAGATCACCTAATATATCCAAGACTGGATCAGAAAAAGTACCAGAGATTTTTCTTAATTTTGATAATTAAAATAGTTTTTTTTTATTTTTGCAGACAACTGAAATCTTGACAGTTAGGAACAGAATTCAGTCTGCAACATTCATAAACAGCAATCAGAAGGAGGAAGAAGAAAAATTATTGAATTTGAAAGATCCAAAGTTATTCGTGTTTTCTGATGATAGAGCTTAAATATATCTGTATAGATATAGTTGGATATTAGAAAGTAATGTCAAAATCAGGGGTGCCTGGCTGACTCAGTCAGTGGAGCATATGACTCTTGATCTCACAGTTGTGGGTTTGAGCCCTACATTGGATATAGTGATTACTTACTTACTAAATAAATAAATAAATAAATATTTAAAAAGTAATGTCAAAATCCATAATACCAAAGTTTTTCTTCTTTTTTGTCAACAAAATGACAAAGAAGCAGGCTGATTTTAGAAGCCTATTTTAACATGCTTTTTCCAGGACATATAGTAAGATTAATAAGATTAAAAGTAATTTTGTGATTTTTCTACTTTTAAAATAATAGCACATGATAAGAACTCTGAAACTTTGCAATATCCTGAAGTAACTTATGAATTAATAAAGACTGTGGTGTATATTCACATCTTTAATGTTCTTCTTTCTCCCTTGGATATTGATATTTCATTGGTATAACTGTATTAAGCAAAGTACTCCTAGTAACATAGCACGAAGTGCAACTCGCATTCAGTACTAATCAGAACCTCTAAACTGTTTTCATTGTGATTATGGGCTGTTAGCAGATGTTTATAAAAAAAAAATATTATCAAGTTTGGAATATTGAATAAAACATGTTTCTTTATTGGAGGAACTCCCATGACTTTAATAGGCAAATATATGCGGTGAAATTATAAGGGGGAACCACATAGGCAAAATATTTTCTTCTTTTAGAAAAGTTTATTTACCCATTTTGAAAGAGAACAAGCAGTGAGGGGCCGAGAGAAATGGTACAGAGGATGTGAAGCGGGCTGCATGCTGATGGCAGAGAGCCTGATGTGTGGAGCTGGAACCCACCAACCGTGAGATCATGACCCCATACAAAGTCAGATACCTGACTGACTGAGATATCCAGGCATCCAGTGAAATATTATCTTTTTCTTTTTAAAAATTTTTTTTTAATGTTTATTCACTTTTTGAGAGACAGAGAGAGACAGAGCGTGAGCAGGGAAGGGACAGAGAGAGAGGGAGACACAGAATCTGAAGAAGGCTCCAGGCCCTGAGCTGGCAGCACAGGGCCTGACGCGGGGCTCGAATTCACGGACCATGAGATCATGACCTGAGTGGAAGTTGAACTCTTAACCAACTGAGCTACCCAGGAGCCCTCCCAGTGAAATATTTTCTAATGTCATTTGACTATGGGTAATTTTTTTTCTTAGTATAACAATTACCATGTCACTGATCTAGGGTTCCATATAACTCTGTTTCTGAATCACTTCCCTAAGCTATACCCACACATTTATCAATGAAATTCTTGTCCCTTGCTTACTTGTCCATCTACTATACACCAAATTCAGTCAATCTTACATGTTATATATACTTTCTATTTATTTCATTGCCCTTCATCTTAACTATTGCCATTTGGCTTCTCACAGTTTATTTCTTCTGTTTTCACCCTGCTCAAATCTGTCCTTCATGCTGCAATGATTATGTACTATCCTCAGCACAGACTACTCACATACCTCTGCAGTTACTTCCTGTCCCTGTGGGTATAGTTTATATGTCATATCCATAGAGCCTTCTGAAATAACCCTACTCAGAATAATTTATCTATTATTCCAATTGCTCCAAGAGTCTATTACTACAAGGATCACATATGTCTAATTTTGCAGTGTGTATAGCTATTTTGACTAAAATTTTTTGATTTTTTTTTCTTAAAGACAAGAAGTAGACATTAGTACAGAATGCCAAATATTTCAAATTTTCCCTATGGGACCATGTAGGGTGGCTCTCACTAACCCTTGGATTAGGGTCATGTGACTCAGTGTCTTAAACATGAATGGAAGAGAGAGTTATTACTTTGGCGTAAGTTTTAAGAATTAGTGCATGACTCACCACATCCTGCCTTTCTTTTTATAATAGCAACTTGCAATATGTCAGATAGCCAGCCTAATCCTAGAATCAGAAAGATGAGCTGACTAGAGACAGTAATGATGCAACATGAGAAAAAATTTAAGTATTTGCTGAGATCATGGACTTGTTTATTACCACAGTGTAACCAGCTTTTCCTTTTCTCACACAAAACAAAGAACAGACTTTCTTGTATGTAAAAGATGCAAAAAAAAAGTGTAAAATGGAGAAGGGACCCTAAAATTATCAGTGCTTATTTAAATAATGAGCTCAACTCATCTAACTCTTTGTTGCTTACTGGATTTTAGGAAAATGCTGCCAGAATAAATATAACAAATAAATTATTTCAGCTAAAAGAAAAAAAACTGAGAAAAAAAAGTTCTGTTACCATTAATTCCTATTCCAAATTCCTTCAGTCAATGCCTGCAATATTCAGTGACTGTGCCTGATACAACCATCCCAAAATTAAAAGGGCAAACATATAAGTTTCCATCATTATTTCCATACTATTCAATAACATTTCTTCTATTATATACATGAGAAAATCAATAAGCTTCAAAAGAAGGAAGACTACATTTTAAAGTAGATAACAAATTCTTCTTATTTTTTAGTTAGATTTCTAAAATTTAAGACAAGCTGATCACAGCCTTCATTGGACATAAACCTTCTGACAGATATATTATCATGGAAATTTCTACAAATAGTAAACCTGTAATTAAAATAACCCACCAGGCACCTTTCCTATCAAAGACTTTTTTTCCCTTTCTCTAGAACAATATAATGAGTGTCCCATGCTCCGTGAACTCTGAGGGACTTTTATGAACTCCTAGAGTCAATAAACAAAAATATTTGAGTTTGTGACATTGTGGTATTTTGAGGGTATTGAGGACAAATATGGATATGGCAGTATTTTAATTCTTTTCCCACTCTATTATACTATATTATCACAATGCAGTTGGTAATATTGTCCATATGATTAGAAACTAATTGGCCTAAGCCTTCATTTTACAATCAAATCCACTTGTAAGTTGTCAAATCTACTTATAGTGAGGTAGTTGTCATTTACATAAAATAAAATGTGAGAATCTTATTATCTGAAAAATTGGTTCAGCAGCATGTTTGTGCTGTGTTATGTACATATATGCCTAATGATTTACAATGTAAATGCCTGTTTTTGCTTGAAGAGGTTGGTCACCAAATAAGTTTAAATCCACTTACCTGAACTAGCCAGTGTAAATAATCCTATTCTGTGGCTAGAGATTCATTTAGAACGGGGCAAACTTAAACCAATCACTTCTTGGAAATCCTGTGGATACATAAATTAGTACTATAGAAGACTTACAAAGGACCTTTCCTTCTCTCTTTGAAGAAAAGCTTTAGAAATGCTTTTTTGCCTTTCTTTTGTAAATTGAGTGTGAATACATACAGGCTAGAATAACTGTAGTGTTTTAGATGTCAGCCTGAAGTTCAAATTCCCACAAAGTGTTTCAGAGCAACACAGGCAGAGCCTTGATATTTGATATCAAGCCTTTGATAATAACAGCCAGATTATTTATTTTCCCCTCAACTTCCTCAATTGTCTCTCGTGTTTAAGCTAGATAACCAAGAATGACAGCAATCAAAATATTCAACATAAAATGTATCATATGTCATATGGAACCAGCGTAATAGGAAACTTTATAATATCTGCCATGGTCATGAAGTAATAAGTTCAGTTACATTTAAAGAAAAACTAAATAATGATAGAAAAATAACATGGTGTGTTACTATTTTCAAGTAGAAATAAAGATGAGGCAGAAAATATCATTGTTTCAGAGGCCCTAAGACATCAGATCTAAAGTCTTAGCATGTACTTGGTCATTTCCTTATGGATGTGTGGGGTGGCAGCTTTATCAACAGACATATTGTTTCCATTTTGTGCAGGAAGAGGAGAAAATGTTGAAAAGATGAAGGAAGGGTAGAAAATGTAGACTTTTTTTTTTTTTTGCTAGGGAAATTAGAGTTAGAACAAAGTGAGAGTTCTCATTAGGAAATAAGAAAAGGATATATTTTGGAAAGGAGCCAGCAGTCTCTCTATATCAAATGTTCTGTGAACAGAACAAGAAATTTCAGTGTGTGCTGAGAAAACCAAATCTTTCATGTACACCGATGATAAAGGGTGGCAGAGTATTACCCATTATTCCAAAGTTAAATAAAATTCTAAGTATTCTAGAAATCCAGGGAAGGGAAAAATATTTCTCCAGATGTCTCAAGGAAGAACATAGAAAACTCATTTAGGTTATACAAGATCAAATGCCTCTCTGTGTAAGACAAGGTAAAACTAATTATCCAGGGTCACTTTACAAAATGCATAGATCTGCTATATGACAGCCATAGTTCAAAATACTAGAATTCTAGCAATATCAAGAAAGAAGTAATGATCCACAAGCCAAGTTAAGATTGTTCATTATTCTAAGGAAATACAACTCTCAATGATATGGCAGAATGTTTCTCTTGAAATTGCTATATTATACGTCTTTAAAGACAATAATGAAAGAAAACTTTTCCTGTGATAGTTACCAACTGAAGAAAACTTCATGTCTTAAGATTGCACACTGGAAGAATCTCATGCTGTGAAAATAATTAAGTTCATATGTATTCATATTTTTCTAACTATAGATCTATACCCATAAGATATATCTATACTTATAGATATATAGATATAACTTATATATATATTATATACTCCTATATATATGTATGTATATATATATATATAATTATAGATCTATAGATTACTTATATAGAGATAAATTACAGTTATATATTCATACATGATATTAATAGAAATAATATGTTATATATTTATTTATAGTATTTTATATATAAAAATAGTTTGGGAAATTTTAAAGCAAAGATTTGGGATCAGAAAACTCTGGATCACACATTTCAACAGAAGTTAATTGCCCACTCAAACAAAAATGAAAACAGAAAACATTCTTTTCAAGTGCACATGGAATATTTACCAAGATAGACCATAAAACAGTGTCAACTAATTTAAAATGATTTAAAGCATGCAAACATATTCTCTGACCACAGTTGAATTTAGTTTGAAGTCAATAAAAGAAAGATATGTATAAAATTCACAAATACTTGGAAATGAAACACATTTGTAAGTAGCCCAAAAATCAAAAGAGAAACAAAATGAAAATTGCACAATATTTCAAGAGAATTAAAATGAAAAGAAAATCCTAATTTTCAAATGCCCACTGAAGCAGTACTAAAGAAATGTATAAAGTAGTGCCTACATTACAACAGAAAAATATTTTCAAATCAATCATCTCAGTTTCCATCCTATGAAACTAGCAAAGAGTAAACTGAATCCAAAGTAAGCAGAGAAAAAGACATATTAAATATTAAAGTGAAAAATAATGTAATAGATAACGTAAAATCAATAAAAAGATTGATATCTAAAAGTAATTTTTAGGATAACAGAATTGATAAACCTATAGATTGTCAGATCAAGGGAAAAAAAAAAACAAGAAAAGACAGAAATTACCAATGTGAAAAATGAGAGTTGACATCACCAGAGATTCTGCCGACATTAAAGGATAAACAGAGAATATTATTAATAAATTCATGGCATATGAATGACAATGTAGATGAAATGAACTTGACAACGTAGATGAAAGGAACATATTCCTTAATGGAGTTTACAGTGAAGATTAAAAAGGTAAACAGATGAGAACAAAAGCCCAGCCCTCAATGGCTTTACTAATGAATTCTATGAAATACTTAATAAAGAACTACATCAAAATACTTCACATATTCCCAGATAATTGATGAGGAGAGAATACCTCCCAGGCAGACAAAGATGTTACAAGAAAAGAAAACTGCAGAACATAGATACAAAAATCTTTAAAGTTTTATTAAGTTGAACCCAACAGTGTATCATAGGGGTTTATCTCAACCCTGGCTTAAAATTCATGGTTGGCTTAAAATCCAAAAATCAACTAATAAAACCTACCATATTAATACTAAAAAGGAAAATAGAAAACATATAAACATCGCAGTGGATGTACAAAATCATTTGACAAAATAAACAATGAAATAGAAGGGAATGTCCTCAATTTTATAATGTACATCTATAAAAAGCCTGGTAGTATTAATAGCAAACTGAGTGGTGAAACACTGAATGCTTTCCTCCTAAGATCCTCATTTCTAGTCAACATTATCAAAATCTCAAATTATGAGATTTTAGGCAGTGAAATAAGCCAAAAAGGGCAATGAAAGTTATCCAGAACAGAGAAGAAGCAATAAAACTCTGTTCCTAGAAGACATGGTCATTTATGTAGAAAATTTTGTAAAACTCACATACAAACAAACAAACAAACAAAAACACCACAAAGAAAGTCAATGTAGTAAGTCTGCTGAGTATCAGTAGGGAAGTCTGCCTAGATCAGTAGACAAAAATATCAATTGTATTTCTATGTACTGGTGACTTATTCAGAAATTGAAATAAAAATAAACCATACAGATAGTATCACAAAATATGTAATCCTTCAGAATAAATTTGATTAAATATGCACAAGACAGATAGTGTGAGTACTAAAATCATTTTTGAAAAAAAAATAAAGAACATCTAAATTAATGGAGTGATAAACTGTGGTCATGTGTAAGGTCACTTGATATCAAGGTATAAATTATCTCAATATTGATCTATAGATTTTATCTAATCAAATAAAAATCCCAGAAGTGCTTTTTGTCTGTTTGTTTTGTAAAAATTGTCAAAATTTTTACAATTTTTGACAATGAATGTAGAATCATTTTTACAATGATTCTAAATTCCATATGGAAATGCAGAGAGCCTAGTATAGTCAAAACAACTTAGGAAAAGTACAAATATGGAAGACTAATAATACCTTCTTTCAAGACTTTCTAAAACTACTTTTGACACAGTGTTATACTGGTCTCATGGGAACAGAATATATAGTTTAGAAATACACCCAAACAGAAAAGGATAATTGATTTTTAATGAACATACAAAAGAATTCAGTGGAGTAAGAACAGTCTTTTCAACAAATGGTAATTTAAAAAGAGGATATCTACCTGCAGAGAAAAGTGAAATTTGATCTATACCTTAAATATAAAAAATGATTAACTCAATAAGGATCTAAATGTATGACCTAAAAGTAAGATCAATAAAAGTAGAGAAAAATTATTTATGACTCTGGATTTCTTAAGGCTGACACAAAAATCTTATTTCATAAAGGAAAAATGTTAATAAATTGGACTGCATCAAAATTTTAAATGCCTACTCTTCGAAAGGCATTTCCAAGAGAATGAAGAGAAGCCACATGCTGGGAACACTATTTGCAAACCATAAAAAAATTGTATCCAGAATATGTAAAGAACTCCTAAATCTGAAAAAGAAAAAAAACTCAATAAAAAAATAAGCAAAAGTTTAGATGAGACACTTCATAAAAAAAGACTGAGGATGGCAAATAAGCTCATGAAAAGTTGTACAATATCATTATGTACTTACAAAGACTGTTATATGAATGTTCATTGCAACTTTATTTGCATTAGCCAAAAACTGTAGACAGCAGAATTGCCTATCAACAGGTGAATGGATAAACAAATTTTGGCATAATTGGTATAATAAAATACTTCTAGCAATATAGAGGAGCAGACAGCTACATGCAACAACATAAATGAACCTCAACATAATTAGGCTGAATGAAAGGAGTCATACAAAAGGAGAACATCTGCATGGTACCATTTACATAAAAATCGAGAAAATGCAAATGTAATCTCTAGTGGTTGCCTAGGAACAGGTAGGGGATGGGAGGAAAAGTATGGAGGGATTATAAATTACATGAGGAGACTTTTAGGGGTGATAGATTCAGGGGGTATTCAATGTTTTATTGTAGTAAAATTTTCCATTGGTATATACTTAGAGCAAAATTTATCAAGTTGTACACTTTAAATATCTGTATTTTTTCTCTATTTTACCTCTTTAATTAAAGGAACTAAAAATAAAGGACTAGAAAAGGCATATAACAACAAAAATAAATTTTAAAAAAGACTGTGACAAAAAAATAATAATGAATCTTAGGTAAATTTCAGTGTTTCATGTATTATCTCATTTAATGCTTCACAACAACATTATGAACTCAGTATTATAGTTACTTAATTTTACAAAAGAGGAAATTGAGGCACAGAGAGGTTAAATAATTTGCATGTGGTCATTCAGCTATTAAAGAGTAGATAACTATATTTAAACACTGACAGTTTAGTACTGGAACATACATTTTTAATTACTTTCCTGTATTTTCTCTTAATTGCATATATTACACATTTGTGCCATTTGTGTTGATGATTATGATGATAATGTAAACATTAGTAAGTTGTTAGAAATTCCTCTTACAGAATATGCACTTCATGCAAAGACTCTGTTTCCTCTTGTAATTCCTCTTGTAATTCTCATGCCTACCATACTGTAGAGGCTCATTAATCACATGTTAAACTAATTGATTGGACAAAAAAATGAAAGTCTGTTACTATCACAACTTAGTTGCTCTATTTTTAATTTTCAAAGATTGGCTCAATCCTTCTAGATGAAAAGATGTGTGGTAATAGTAAGGTAAGGTAGAGTTTATTGGAATACAAATCAGGACTCCTGAATCTTATTTTCTAGGCAAAATTATTTCTGACAAAGTGGATATCAATGCCTCTTCCAAGCAGCTATTTCCTTTTCAGTAAAATTGAGCAGTTAGAAAGGACTTCCAGCACCAAAATTTAATTTTTGCAGCAAAATATTCTTTCCTCTATCTGCACCTCCTAGAAACACATCTATATTTAGAGTAACAAGAAATGTGATTTCAAGACTCATAAAATAAATGAAGTCCAGTGTCTTTTTCAAGGTATAAAATTCTGACTCTTTAAAATTTAAAATAAGGAAGACCCTTCCTATCTTTTTCAGGTTACTGATTTCCTATATCTTGAATTTCTTCTCTATCCTCAAACAATGGAAGGTCCCCTTGAATTCACTTGTTAAAGTCTATTTCAGTCTCCATCTCTTAGAGTTTCCCATTCTTTCAGTCAAAATTAATCACTGTCTTCCTTGTGCTTTCCTAGTCTATTGCGTATAACCATGTTCTTATAGCTTTTCACATTTGGTCTTAATTGATTATGGAAGTATTTGTCTTCTCCACCAGAAAGTATTTTCTGGAAGCAAAGAGCTGTGCGTCATCCATCTCTGAATTCGAAATTCTTTGCTCATAATTGGCTTTCAAAATTTGGCACGTTACCATTAATTTCACACTTTCTTTTTTGGAAGTGGTAGCAATAAATTAGATACCTTTTTAATTTAGCCTTTTAAACTTAATTCCCTGGCCCTGGTCAATAAGTGAATCCATTCTCAGGAAGGGAAGCAGCAAGAGTTTTACTGCAGATGGTATAGCAGGTGTCTTTCTGCATCAAGCTCTGAAATTCTCTGAAAAAAAACCTATTAAGAAATATGTATTTTAAATAAAAGCCCATCCTCACAAAGAATTTTTTTTAATCTACTTCTCTTCTGGCCAAAAGATAGCTTTGGACATTTCAGTATGCTAGAATCTCCTGCGCTTTTTTTCTCTGAAATCCACCGCACAAGAAAGCCTAGCTGTCATAATTCTAGACTTATATTGAAATTTATTTTGACTTAATGTTCCATTTTGTGTTAAACCAGACCCCAGAAGAGACGAGAAACAAAGTTCTGATTCAGCTACATTATACCTTAGAGCAAGCCAACTGTCAAAATAGGGCAATAAAACCTATGAGTGTATATCATGAAGCAAGCATGACCAACATGTAGACATTTGCCTTAAATACTCAGGAGGTTTTATGATGATAAACAACATAATGTGGCTAGAAAAGGCTTATCGTCTCTTAAATTCTTGAGCAATTTCAAGTACTTTCTAGCCTGCATTTTTTCTCAGGAAACATGGCGATGTTAGTGACAAATAATGAAAATGTCCATTAAGAATAATCAAGAACTGGGGCGCATGGGTGGCTCGGTCGGTTGGGTGTCTGACTTTGGCTCAGATTACGATCTCATGGTCTATGAGTCTGAGCCCCACGATGGGCTCTGTGCTGACAGCTCCAGAGCCTGGAGCCTGCTTCGGATTCTGTCTCTCTCTCTCTCTGCCCCTCCCCTGCTCAAGCTCTGTCTCTGTCTCTCTCAAAAGTGAATAAACATTAAAAAAAAAGGAGAATCAAGAACTTGTTGGTTCGTTATGTATATACTTGACAAGAATAGATGGTATTCCAGCCATTCGTTTAGATTATGTTGGACATTTTAAAGTGGAAACAGAAATAGTTTTTCATGAAGAGCTCACATGCCATATATAAAATCATAGTAACTATTTCTTCCCACACATATGCCCTACAGAGAGGCTTCCCTGCATTGGGACTCTAGAGGTGGGTAAGGGGGCTAGGTGTGACGAAGATTGGAGTTTGCTGGAGAGGTGACATGAGCCAGACTTGTTACAAATGTGTCTGACACAAGGAGTCTGGCGTTTGGTCACCCAGGTGTTTCTCGTTGTAGGATGTACCACCATCCTGTAGAATTCCCAAGATCCTGGGAGATGGGCCTTCCTCTGGAAAGAGTGGTCATGGAGGCAAAGCCTCAGGTCTGATTCCTCCATTCTCTGAGCCACTATGGCGCTCAAAGCATCCCAGCCTATCCTTTCCCTGCCCTCCATGAGGACTCATACTTACTCTCCCCCCACGTGCCCGGAGCCACATAACACACTTTGCAGGCTCCAGCTGCATCTTGTTGACCTTCTTTTTGCCCTGTTTACATTCATGGAAAATCCCACACTCCCAACCACCCTGACCATGTCCAAGCTTCTGCCAACAGGCATCCCATATAGAAAAAACTAAATTAAATTAAATTAAAAGATTTGAAAATTGTATTTATTATCATCAAAGTCGTCTTTTGATTCTCTGTTTTAACAAATGCTTTCCTCGGGGCACCTGGGTGGCTCAGTCCATTGAGCATCTATCTGGCTCTTGATTTTGACTTAGGTCTTGATCTCAGTCAGGGTTTGTGAGTTCAAGCCCTGTCTCGGGCTCTGCGCTGACACTGTGGAGCTGCCTTGGGATTCTCTCTCTCTCTCTCTCTCTCTCTCTCTCTCTCTCTGTCTTTCTGCCCCTCCCCACTCTCAAAAATGAATAAATAAACATTAAAAACAGCCACTGTCAAAAAAGCTTTGCTAAATGTAATAAACTATTTAGATAACATAACCACTGTTAAAGTAAAAGTATTCTTTAAGTCCTCTCCATTACTTGAAAAATGTATATATTAGTAAAGAATATGAGGTCATAGAATTTTTTAAAATTTTTTTAATGTTTATTTACTTCTGAGAGAGAGAGAGACAGAGACAGAGCATGAGCAGGGGAGGGGCAGAGAGGGAGGAAGACACAGGGTCTGAAGCAGGCTCCAGGCCTGTGCTCCATAAGCACAGAGCCCAATGCAGGGCTCGATCTAACAAGCTGTGAAATCATGACCTGAGCTGAAGTCAGATGTTCAACCAACTGAGCCACCTAGGCACCCCCAGAATTTTTATTTATTTATTTTTGAGAGAGAGAGCGAAAGAGAGCATGAGCAGGGGAGAGGGACAGAGGGAGAAAGAGTGTGAATCTTAAGGAGGTTCCATGCTCAGTGTGAGCCCAATGTGGAGCTCAATCCCATGACCCTAGGATCATGACCTGAGCCAAGATCAAGAGTTGGACACTAAACAAACTTAGCCACTCAAGTGCCCCAGAGTGAACTAACTATAGAGATATTATACAAGTCTATTTATCCCTGATCCAACCTTCTGCCAAAATAAAATGTATTATTCTAATTATATAATGAGGATATTTTTGCCTTGGGTGTTTATAACATGCTGAATCAGAATCAAGCACTAAATAATTTCTCTGTCTTTGCTGCGAATTTATTACCAATATATCTTTCACTTAGTTGTGCCAAGCATTATGCTAAGCAATTCATGATTACTGAGCAGAATGATTAGTAAAAATAAAATAACATATTTCAAAGTTATCATTTATGTATAGAAAAAAGTATTCCTCAAAGAAAATACAAAAATAGAGATTTTATATTAAATACTTTGTATCTCTTTTATCAAAATGCTAATCTGAATGATACATTGCTAAATTCAAAGTGTCTTTGATTGCTTAAAAACTTGTAAAAACAGAATATGTTGTAATTTTACATCAAATACATTTAAAATATATTTAACTATTCTCTGTAGCACCAGGAATTTTAGAGAACTTCATAGAAAAAAAGAGAAAAGTTCAGAGAAAAGGAAATAATTTTGACATGTAACATATTACTCTATCATCATGACCTGTGTCTTCCTTTTTTTTCTTTATTTTTGAGTAAGTGAAGTACATGATACAGTAACATGATGAATAATTTGGGAACACATAACTTTTGAATTTCAGATTAGGCAGTTTACTTTAGTAAAAAAATACATAAAATTAGTGTTACTGGAACACAGACTATATTTTCTCTAAGTAGAAGTTATTCATTGATCTGTTTTATTTAATTTTTTAAATATTTTTTAAACTTTTAATTTTTTAAAATGTTTGTTTATTTTTGAGAGAGACAGAGACAGAGCGTGAGCAGAGGAGGGACCAGAGAGAGGGAGACACATTATTCGAAACAGGCTCCAGGCTCTGAAGTATCAGCACAGAGCCCAACACTGTGCTCAAACTCACAAACTGGGAGATCACGACATGAGTGGAAGTTGGATGTTCAACCAACTGAGCCACCCAGGCGCCCCAATAGAAGTTATTAATTAAAAAAACAAAGTTATTAATTTGCATCTCCTTCTTTGCAGTTCTCTTATCTATTTCTTTGTACATTCTTATTTCTTCATGGACGTTTTTGCTCCTTTTTAAATTTTAATTTAAAAATAACCATAACTGTATCCACTCCCTATATAATATGGTGAGGTTTTCATCCATGGTGTTGACATTCATTATATATGGTTTCTCTATATGCTTATTATTTTCTGACTTGCCCTGTACTATATATAGTCTTTATTTAATAATTAATCATTGAGTGCCAATAATATTTGAGATCTGTTTTGAATAGCCAAAAATGTTACCAGCCAAATTTAATAATCTATGCACTGCCAAGAAAATCAGTTAACACAAAGAGGTGAAAACAGATATAGGAAGGGGGTAAAAAGCAGTTATTTTAAAGTGAAGGATAAATTGCCTAATGAATTTGTTTTTCAGATTTAGAAGACAGTTATTTCCTAATTTGAACAGAGAAGGATGACCAGGGAAATGTGCTATACAGGTAACAAAACATTTGAAGTCATTTTTGTACATTTTTATTTCTGCAACTCAAATGAAAGAACTAGAGATACAATTCTTTAGGAGTATAAAATTGTTTGTAGGAATGACTCTGTTGGTCAGCAATCCCATTAGAAGTGATTTGGTAGACAAAAGCTTGTGCTATAGAGGCCACGTTGGAGAGAAATGTAATTAGCATGTCTTCATTGATTATAAGGCTAGCAACTCTGAAAAGAAGAAAAGGCTTGAAGAAAAAGAGGAGTACTATTATCGAAACAGAACATGTAATGAAAGCTTCTTGCTATATGTTCCTAGAAACCAACAAATGATTTACAGATACTTTCTCCTGCAGTCTTTTAACTAAAGGGTCATTAATCTCCTCCATGCTTTCACACATTGAAAGCCAAGAAAAGATTTCTTGTAAGAACAATAGCATTGTTTTGCATTTTAGCTCAAGGGTGTGGACTTTGATATGTTTGTTCTTTCAACTAATTATTTCTTACACCCCCAAGTTATTTTTGTCAGCATTAATTTCAGAAAACATTGTAAAGAGAGGAATAAGCACAATAGAGTTGGAAAGGCCTCCTGTCTATGAGAGTAAGCACCAGCCTGTGATGTCAGGACACTGGAAGACTATTCTAGAAGAAAAGAAATGCCCTGAAATTTCCACCATGAAAAGCATGAGTTACTCTACAGGTTATTGGACAAATGGTCCATTGTGCTCAGGGTTAGATGTTCTGTTCTTAGAGAACTAAACATAAAACACAAGTTGGATGAAGCTTTAAAATGTGATATATTGCAGTCGTGAGTCTAGTGAAAAACCATATGATACTAGCACTAAATTTTTATTGATTATTTCTGAGTTTTGAAAAGGATGAGGTACATACTTTTCCACACACTTTGTCGTTAGCTAATGGCAGAAGCGTTCCTCCGCCATAGTTAATTATTGTTAAATTAGGGAGAAAAAGTCTTGCATTCTATACATATTTTTTTCAAATTAAAAAATGTAAATTTTGGGGCGCCTGGGTGGCGCAGTCGGTTGGGCGTCCGACTTCAGCCAGGTCACGATCTCGCGGTCCGTGAGTTCGAGCCCCGCGTCGGGCTCTGGGCTGATGGCTCAGAGCCTGGAGCCTGTTTCCGATTCTGTGTCTCCCTCTCTCTCTGCCCCTCCCCCGTTCATGCTCTGTCTCTCTCTGTCCAAAAAATAAATAAACGTTAAAAAAAAAAAAAATGTAAATTTTAATGCATCATTCTTGAATAACTCACATTATGCTAACTTTTTATGATTTGAGGTTTCAATTCAGTATAATTCTTTAAGCCTATTTTGTTTAACATTCTAAAAATGTTTCAGTGATATACTTTTCTCATATTATTTCCATATTCAAACAGAACTTTTTTTGATTTCTAGTAAATGAATGGATCACATAATTTTGCATAGCAACAGATAGGAGTACGAAAGTTCCTACATAATACCAAGTCACCTTTCAGATCTCAATGTTATCATTGCCTCTCTAAGGTCTTCCCTGATTAACCATTCCTAACAGGTTAACTTCCTCAATTTTGCAATCTCATCACACATTTGTAAAGTTTTCATAAATGAAATATTTTTCATCTGTATTGAATTTTAACTAAGTTAAATATTCATACAGTTTTAAAAATCAAATGGTTTTATAAATGTCCTTAAGTAAAAGAGAAGATTCTACCCCTCAGTTACTCTTCTATAAACACATCTTTTAAATCTTTTAGCCAATTATTTTGACATTTACCTACATATCTCTAAATAATAAACTTTTTTTTTTACCTTGTCATTATTTATTTACTTTCCACTATGGAAAAGAATGAAGAATATTTCTCTCTCTCTCTCCCCTCCACACACAAACATATTTTCTCTATGTCCTCTTCTTATATCACCAATATGATTATATCTATACAGATTAGAGAAATAGTGAGTATTTACATTTTTTATTAATACTATAGGCTACTGCTATAACAAACAACCCCAAATCTCTGTAGCTTACCACTAATAGTCAGTTAGGGAGGTATTTGGAATATGGCTTTCTGCGTGACGTTTCAGGCTCCTCCCAACTTGTCATTCTGAAAGTTACTAAGGCCTTGGAGGAGTCCTCTGCTGGATCATTTCTATGGAGCCAGCAGATGTGGGAAGAGAGTAGAGAAAGCATAAAAACTTCATAGCCAATGTAACTCAAAAGAGATATAGTTTAGTGAACACATAGTAATTTCTATGTGGTGTGGGTTTATTTTCATTTTTTGTTGCAGTAGTAGGTTAAATAGATACATAGGAAAAAAAAATTTAAATTCTTGCTCTGAACATGTTCTTGAATATTTTCTTTCCTTAATGAATTCACTCTTTATAGGATCTCACTATTTAGAGTTGACATGCCTGAATTGATCATCCAGTCAGTTTGGCTTTCCTTTTTATTTTCCACGATTGCATTTTGTTCTCTTCTGGGATTCCCACTACATTAACCTCTATTTTTTTTTAATTTTATTTATTTATTTTTGAGAGAGAGAGAAAGTACAAGTGGGAGAGGGGAAGAGAGAGAGGGAAAGAGGGAGAATCCAAAGCAGGCTCCACACTGTCAGTGGGAACCCGATGCAGGGTTTGAACCCATAAACCATGAGATCGTGACCTGAATCGAAATCAAGAGTAGGACGCTTAACTGACTGAGCCCCTCAGGCACCCCTCTTTATAGTTTTTAATACTATCCTGATCTTGCTAAATGTTAAAATATCTTCTTTTACTGTTGATATTCAAAATATATTTTTGACATTCATTTTCCTTTCAAATTGTGTTTCCTAGAAGTTACTGTTTATTTATTTACTTCAATCTCCATCTTACATATCTGAGATTTTTATCTGATTTGAGAATTGTTTGTCCCATCCTGTATGCACTAAGATTACTTAAATCTATGAGTGTGTGATAAGATTGTTGAGTAGGAGCCAACCATGTAATTTGAACTAAATTGTCTACTTTTTATTTAAAAGATTTCCTAGAACACAATTTTCTATTATCTTACTGGGATTACAATGACTTCGAGGAAATCTGGGGTTCCAGGTATTTTGAACACACCTGATTCTTTAATCTCTACGTTTTTCCATATGATTTCCCCACCCTCAATCATGCCTGGCTTCCAACAGTCTTCTGTTTAATTCTCCTCAGATCCCACAACCCCCATCTTATACTATGGTGGGGATATAGTACTACAGTCTAAATGGAATGGGGGAAAGGATGAGGCACTTGTAGCTCCTTAAACTTTTCACCAGTCTTACTAATTATAATCTTGGCCATATCCCACAGTTGCCAATGCCTATGGCAGTGTTAATTTTTGAACCTTTAGAAGAATGGTGATAGGTTAAAAAAATTATTGTTTTCCATACTGCAGACATGGGTTTAGACTCTCATACTCTACATCTATCCATTCTATCATTTCCTTTTAAGCTTCAGAAATGCATTTTCCCTCTCTGATCCCTCTATAGAGTGCTACAAATAACAATCTTTAACCATTCTTTTGTTGTTGTTGTTGTTGTTGTTGTTGTTGTTGCTGCTGCTGCTTATATGATGTTTCAGGAAGAATTGACTATAATTGAGGGCATTCAACCTTTTGTATTTAACCAGCATAACTATTTCTTTAATGTTTATTTTCCCCTATTAGGCTATAAATATCATACTATCAGGAAGCTGGCTTGTCTAATTCACTGGTTTATCCACATGCCTGAGGAACTCTGAGAGTGTGAATCCAATAAAATTTCATGGATAAGTGGAAAGAAATGTGATGAAAATAACTCAGGGAGATATAGACACTAAAAAATCCTTGCCTTCCACGAAACAGTTTTCCTCTTGACCTATTTCAGGTCTAACTTCTTATATAAAATTGGCCCTCTATATCTACTTTTTACTCATAATCCTTGTCCTGTCTTCTGGACAAGCCAAATTCTACTAATCTTATGAAAGTCATTCTATGGAGGATCCCATTTGAAAACATATTTGGGGATATGCTTTGTATGGGGTCAGTGAAACCATTTTGAACATAAATTTTATTAAGAGCATATCTTACATTTATCTCAATCTCTCCTTCTCTCGGTACCTATACTTTATTCTTTTCAAAATTGCCAAATTCCTGATTTTCAATTTCCTCCTAGTGCCTCTCCTTCTAGTCCAGCTTTCAATGTTCCTATTCCAAATCCAAGGTGATGGAAAGTTATTAGAGGAGATCACAGAACTTTACAGATTGTAGTTCTTAATTTAGCTGAAATCATGTTTTATTGTTTTTAATGCTTCATCTTGATTTATTGGATACTTAGTTAATTCCAGATACCATATATCATCCTTATCTTCACAGGATTTATATTTTAGAAAATGTAGACAGATGAGTCAGGCTTAAAATGAGATCATTTCAGGTAGAAAAAATTACAACTAATGAAATACTATAGGAATATGGATGGCATAGAGAGCTATTAGTGGGGCTGATTTTGTTTGGATTATTATATAAAGTCTCTATGAAAAGATGACATTTTAACAGAGATGTCAAAAGATGACATTTTAAACAAGAAAGATGGAAATGAGTCAGCCATGCAGCAAGCATGAAAGAGCATGCTAAGCATATGAAGCAACAAATACAAAATTCCTGTGGCTGTGTTATGACTTGTGGGGAGAGCTAAAGACATCCCAATGAGTTGGAACTTTAGTATGATTTCAAAATCTTGCCTGGGTATCATATGTGGAATGGATTGTTATAAAAATGGGCCATTATATCAATAGTTCACATAAAAGCATAGTCTGGTATTCTGACAATATCAATACCAATGGTCCAAAAAAATTATATGGGCATTTTACAATGAAAACCAGGATGTCATAACTCAGTAAATTCTAGTCCAAATGTCCTTTTTATACATAGAATATTTTTTAAATTTTATCAATTAAAATTTTATTAACCTTAAAGCATAAAACCATGAGGATCCTCATGAATTGTGTAAATAGTTTAAGTACTTTTCAAAAGAATTAATGCCACTTGGCCAGCAAAATCATTGCTAGGCTATAAGATCATTCTTGATTAAATCCATAGCACAAGAGAAACATGTTTTCTAATTTTAGATAGGAGACCATCATGTAGGTAGTAGAAGAGAGTTATATTTTAATCTTTAGTAAATAGAAGTTCAAGGGTAAAAGTGTACTTACTGCATTTATTTTGATCCTATCGTCTGATCTGGTATAATTTATTAATATTTCAGAAGATTTGAATAAGGGAAGAATCATGCCAATGAGTGTCTCCACAGCAACTGCATTTTAATGACCTACTGCAGAGCTGAATTTTTTACTTCCCCAATTCCAGAAATGAAGTATATATCCCCTCCCCTCTCACCATTCCCTCCCTTTACACCCATAGCCATTCTCAAATGTCTACCACATTGAAAGTGGAATAGAACCTGGAAAGAAAATAGAGGGGTCAGACCAAGCACTCTGATTTTTATTCTTAATTATACTCAAAAAAGGGTAGAAGTTTTCAATAGATACCCGGATTTGTAATGAAATCCCAGTAGCTTCATAGAGCAGATCCTGAGAGAATTTGCCAACCCATTAGCCGGACTTCACATTCAGGCAAGCATGAGCACTCCACTGAGTTACCAAAGCCTTAATCTGCATAGAACTGAGCTAGGTTTCATCATCAGAATGCATGCAATTCTTATATACCCCACTGTTTTATGAGCATAAAAAAAGTAAAAGAAATAGAAGAACAATTATAGGTAGAATTGTTTCCCCAAAATATGTGAAGTCATAAATGCAATCTCAGAATATTCCTTATTTGGAAATAGGGTCATTGTGTATATAATTAGCTAAGACAATTTCATACTGCAGGAGGATGGATCCTTAATCTAGTATGCCTACAGTCCTCATGATAAGATGGAAATTTTTAAACAGAATCAAAGGGGAGAATGTCATTTGAAGACATAGGCAGAGACTGAGTACTACAGCTGGAAGATGAGCAGCCAAATATCTCTAGCAGATCCCCCACCCCCAAAGTTAGGAAGATGTAGAAAGGATGTTTCTTTACCATTTTTTTGGACACATGGCCCTGCTGACACCTTGATTTTAGACTTCTATTTCCTGGGCTGATGCAATAATCTCTATTGTTTTAGACCACCCAGTTTGTGGTATTTTGTTACATAACCCTAGAAAATTAATACAGAAATATTTATCCAAAATCTTCTGGACAAATAGATTCATCCAAAAAAACTACTATTTCATATTAAAACAGTCTAAGTTTCTTTTAATGATCAAGTGTGTGTAATTCTACACACCATCTCCAGCCATCAAGAATAGCTATAGAAAGATAACAACCAGGTATAGTAAATAATGTAAGTAAGGAATACTACCTTTATTGGCTTATACGTATTGTGTTTAATTTGTAAACCATCTACAATGTTTAGGAAGGAGCGAATTATCATTACTTCTGACATCTACTACAAGTTCAA
The DNA here is from genome assembly GCF_022079265.1 of Lynx rufus. Lineage (NCBI taxonomy): Eukaryota > Metazoa > Chordata > Mammalia > Carnivora > Felidae > Lynx > Lynx rufus. Next base: position 162,500,389 of record NW_025814823.1, read on the forward strand.
GGGTTTGCCAAAACACTATAAGTTTAATAATTTGTAGGATGGATTCACAATATTTACAAAAAGGTATTTTACTTACAGTTACAGTTTATTACAATACAATGACATGGATTAATATCAGCCAAGGAAGGGGTATATGGAACAGGATTAAGGAGAGTTCCAAGGATGGAGCTTCCAGTTGTCCTTCTCCACTGGGGGCAGGCAGAGCTTACTTTTCTCAGCAATTATGTGTCACAATATGCATGGAGTATTGCTAACAAGATAACCAGAGTCTTGGTCTCTAGAGTTTCTCTCAGCCTTGGTTTCTAGAGTTTTCTATGTCACATAGAAATGGTTGACTGCTTGCATTACTGAGATGGGTTTCCAGCCTTTCCAGAGGTTCAACCTTTCCAAACTCTCAAACCCTTCCAAGGCCCCACAATAAATCATATTGTTAGCATAGACTATGTGGTGTAGGCTGATGCCCTCAGATGAAGAAAACACACTCTTTTCAGGCAGAACTCTTCAGGGGCTTAGAGATTATCTTCCAGGAGCTGACTGCTAGTCAAATGTTTCTTTTAGTGAGGTTAATCCTTTTTTCATGATATCATATATTTCAATTCTTAGAATACATGATGCTACGTAGCAGCTTGAGAGGACTCTGATCTTTTTGCTTAATTAATTCTTACTGATCCTTCAGGTCTCTGTTGTTCCCTTGGAGAAGTCTTTCCTAACCCAGTTAAGTTATAAAATTTTAGAGATAGACCAGAGTTTACTATGTGCCTCAATGTTATCATCAGGCCATTCCATCTTTCCCACTCTCCTTATCACATGGGCTTATCATCTTTGTCTTTCATATGATGGCTGTCACAGTTACAAACATTATTTTCTTACACAAGCAACTCAGAAAGAAGATAGATTATGAGTAAGGTCTTCTCTTTGAGAGGTTGTTATTTTGAATTTCAAAGAAATAATGCCACACAAAAATCTTCTTGCCCCTGAATGGGATCATATGGCCACCCATAGCTACAGGAAATGTAAGAAAAGTATGTATCCAGCAAAGGGGAGCAGGATTATGATTGGCCAGGGTCAATCATGAAACATTTCAGTGCGCCTGGGTGGCTCAGTCGGTTAAATGCTGACTTCGGCTTGGGTTACAATCTCACGGTTTGTGAGTTCAAGCCCTGTGTCTGGCTCTGTGCTAATAGCTCAGAGCCTGGAACCTACTTTGGATTCTCTCTGTCCTTCCCCTGCTTGTGCTCACTCTCTCTCTCTCTCTCTCTCTCAAATATAAATAAACATTTAAAAAAATCATGAGACATTTCTTGGGTCTGCCTTTGGTATTTTTCTACATACATTTCTTCCTATTTTCCCTATTAATTTCAATGCTTTGGGTAAAATTGTTTAATCTGAGCCTAATTTTTCTTCATTTGTAAAATAATGATAGTAGTTTTTGGAGTATAGTGAGGTTTAAAAGATGACAGTGATGTGTGGGTTTTTTTGCATACCTGGCATATAGTGGATGTTTTACATGAGAAATAAAAGGGTAAAAATTGTGCCTCAAAATTGTAGACCAGTTGAATATGGAAACAGTAAAGAAGCCAATACCTCTGGAAAGACTTTATGCTCCCTATTTAGGCTTTTGTTAGCTTTGTTGTGTGTGTTAACAGAGCAAAGCCGAGCTCACACTTGGAGGAAAGCAGCCAGGGCCAGCAGGTGCACACAGTAGTCACCCTCTGGAACTCCCTCCATTTTTATAGCCTTTTCTTCTTCCTTGAATTCATTTAGGTTCAGTAAATCCACCCAGACTATTTTGATTTCAAAAAAAGAAAAAAAGATTGGGTGCCTAGGTGGCTCAGTCAGTGAACATCCGACCTCAGCTCAGGTCATGATCTCACAGTTTATGAGTTCAAGCCCCACATCTGGCTCCTTCCCATAAGCTGGAGACTGCTTCAGATCCCTCTGTTTCCCTTTCTCCCTGCCCCTCCCCCACTTGTGCGCACACTCTCTGTCTCTCAAAAATAAATAAATATTTTAGAAAAAGAGAAAAAAATATGTATTCTACTAATGTTAGAAAAAATAGGGCAGAGCCTGGAGCCATAGTTTGTCCCCCTCATATTCTTGCCATTTTTACTTTTGTATTCTTTTTATCCAAGAAAAAAAGGCTTGTCTATTCAGAGAAATCTTTTGTTAACTTATATGCCAGCACTGCACATGGGCTAATTGAAGGTGATTTTCTAAGGACAACTATTATATTCAAAACACAAAAGAACTCCACAAAAGTGCTCTCTAAAATATCAGATACAATGTGAGCATTAAGTTGGTGTGACAGGACATGGCCACTGTTGCTGGCTGAGCCCCAGGCCTAGAAATGTATATGTGTGATGATTCTAAGGTAATGTGTAAGCCCTATCTAGTTGAAAACCTTTGGCATGGTTATAAATCTAGTAGTAGGAATACAGAAGTGAGGTGTCTGGAACTTACAGTTCGGGATAATTTCATTGTCACCAAAGGCAGCCATGTGGTCCAGCTATAGGATAGAAGCACTAAGAACAAGTTAACTCAGAGTTGCTCGGACACAGTATTATTCTCACAATGAAAAAGGCCTATAAAACCAGATGTTCTCAAGTGGTTAAAGAAGTCACAGCAGAGTTTCCATGACTTTACTCTGTGATATGTCCTTGAGCCTATTATCTTTGGATTTGATATTTTACTTTAAATAAATAAGCACTTGCTATCATGGTGAATACACAACCAGAGCCTGACTTCTTGCTAACCCATTAATTTCCTGGAAGTGATTAGGCAGAATATAAAAAACAACCTTTCCAATAACCACAGTAACAAAACCCAGACTCCCAGCACTTATACAAGTGCTGTGAAAACAAATGTTCTCTAACAACATCCAGCTTGTTCACTTGTACAGCATTCTTCTCCCAAGTCTGGTAGGTGAACTGCCACCATTAAAATCATACTCTGAGCATTTGAAGTATTCAGATGAAAAGCAATATGGAATTGCAAACACACAATAATGAGTACTATTTTTACTTTAAAGAGAGAATGTTACTTTAATGTGACTTCCTGTTATATTCCTCTTAGATCTTTCCCAGTACTATTACAATGCTTTCTAGAAATCTTAGAATGACGAACTATAAAATATGCTTTTAGAGCAAGCTGTTTTACTGGTATGGTTCTCAAATCTGGAATCAAAAGAGAAATTGCTTATTCTTTATTAGCCTATGTATGTTAAGTTCTAGAAAAGGAAAATTGGAGCATGGAGTGAATTTGAATATTAAGTACTATATTAGAAAAAAAAGCAGTTAAACAGAATTATATGCTATTTATTAACATTTTTCTTTAAAAAATAGACCCATTAGATAGACTGTTATAGTTAATGTGATGCCAGTGTAATCCTAGAAGCATCATGAGCACTCTGTAGACCACAAAACATTGTTTCAGTCTTAGAAATACCAAAATATGAATTTCAAAGTGTATTATTAGTCTGATTATAACACTACTGTTTATTTTTGTACAATAAATGAAAAAATAATTTCCTAAAGTGCATTCTGCAAAAATTTAGTTCCTCATGATACCCAAGAAAGAAAGCATTTCTGTTGTCCATTATGTTTGAAGATCATATACTATATAACCTTCTTTGGAAATCCAATGTATGTTAAATTATCACTTTGATGAGCTTTGAAAGAAAGTTTAACTTTCTTTCAAATCTTTCTTTCAATTCAACTTAGTTTAAGTTACAGTTTTCCTCTTTTTTTATCTTAGAAACGTTTCTTTCTGCCTGATCTTCTATACTATCCAGCATACACAGAGTGTCACAGATTTTTTTTTTCAGAAAAACTAAAGTAAGGCAAATATTAATGAACATCAAGGTCAAATCAACATTATATGCCTGGCAGAGTATCTGATAAAATTCCCAAAGGCCCCCATAATGCATGCTGTATAAATGTCTCTATTTTAACAAGCAGAAAACTCAAGGACATGTAACCCTGACTAGTTGTAAGATATTATGAAAACCCCAGGGGTTAAGTGTCCAACTTCAGCTCAGGTCATGATCTCAAGGCTCGTGAGTTCAAGCCCTACATGGGGCTCTGTGTTGACAGTTCTGAGCATGCAGCCTGCTTCAGATTCTGTCTCTCTCTTTGCCCCTCCTGTGCTTTCTCTCTCTCTCTCTCTTTCGCAAAAATAAATATTAAAAAAAAGAAAACTCCAATAAGCTATTTTATTGATCTTGCTTAATCCTGTCTTAGAAAGTAGTTATCAACTTATTGTTGAGTTCTCTAGCTGTTTTTATATCTAATATAATGGGGGTATAAACTCTCCTGCCATCTCTTATATCATATTTTATTAATTTTATTTGACTTGACCTTTATAATACTGACATCATAGTATTTATTTAGTATTACCTTTTATATGGCTCAGTGTATTCTAAAATTTTTAGTTAGCATTAACAAGCAACATAAATGTTTCTAAGTTACTTTAATCTTCTTAAATGCTGTATATCCTGTATGATTTTCAACTAGGCAATTATCAAAATTTATATACACTACTTATATGATTTCTTCAATAAATAATAAAGATAATTACTTAAGATACAGTGTACCAAGATATGGTTCAACAGATGGAAATTTTTTTGTAAATATACTTGGGAAAATTCTGTGTGATATACCTCTAGCACATTTTAAGTATTTGTCATTTTTAGTTTCACTTCAGACTTAGATCTTTTATAGAATCAACTTGATAAATTGACAACAATTACTATTTTCTTGTTATGAATCTCAATTGTCTCTGTTTGGTAGGTGGGAACTCTGATTCTCTGGCTTCTTCATTATCATTGGTACTATTTTAGACATCTTTGAAATTATCTTTGCTTTTGGGAAGTAACAAAATATCCCTGAATTATCTTTACTTTTCTTCCCCAAAGCGTTGATTAAGCTGACTCTTAGGACAATATTAGAGGTCCAAATTCGGGTCCTAAAGTTCCACTGAAAATAGCTCTTTGTAAGCACGGGTGGCAAGCAGGGTGACAGCAGAAGTTTCAGAAGCTCACTTTTGTCCTAGAAGCGATTTTTTTAAAATATATTTTGAGGTCATATTTATTTCTCTAATCTTAAATGTACAGAGTTCTTATCCTGCTCTGATCTAAGCTGTGTTTAATGCATTTTTCATTTTGTCGAGCTAGCAGCTTATCTCCTTTCTGTCATTAAAGACTTTTTTAGCAACTGTAATGTATTATGTTATTTATTTTCTATCAAAGAACACTCATTAAGTAGCATTCCCATTTATATTACTCAAATATTAAAAGAACTATGTATCCAAGATAAAACATTTTTAAATTTTCTATGGACTATTTGAAATGTTGAAAATAATTCACAACTCAGTTATTTCCTGCTACTGATTTCATAATTGGTGTGGATGAGTGGCAAAACATAATTTGGATCTAAATATACTGATGAGACTTAGACCTAATGTTAAAGAAAAGTAGGAAAGTGGTATCATGAGTGCAGTCAGACAAAATTCCTGGAGGACCAGAAATGGTACAGAGTTGAGGCAGCCCCTGCCTGTACCTGAAACAAGCACTGGGGTGGAAGTACCCCGAAGTACTACCACCTTAAGGAAGTGTTAGGAGTGACCATGGTGAATGGTTCAAAGTGTATTCTTTAATTGTAAGGTAGCCAGAATTAAGGGATACATACTTTGAAAAACACGTGAGAAAATGAGACCTTGCAGAAGGGCAAAGAATTCAGAAGCAAATTAAATGAAGTGAGGCTGGAAGTTTTCCTAAACTTGTTTGCTGTTAACTACTGGTAAGTGCATTCTTGACACATGAAAAATATCATCATAGACTAGATATTAAGGAACCAGAGAGGAAGCACATTGTGGTATTTATTTAATAGGCATGATCATATGAATAATCTAAACTTTCCTTTGTGTGTGCTGATGAGGACCACTGGCAGTATGCAAGTAAATAAATAGATGAAATAGTTTTGATATTTGCTAGTAAGGGTAACAACCAGGTAGTAAAGAACACACGTGTGTGTGTGTAAGATTACTTCAGGAAGATTAGTACCAATCTAGAGTTAGACACAAACCTATGGCTGTGTGATATGTGGAAGTGCAACCAAATTGGGGTGCCTGGGTTGCTCAGACGGTTAAGCAGTGAAGTGTCCGACTTTGGCTCATGATTTCATGGTTTGTGGGTTTGAGCCCCTGGTTGGGCTCTGTGCTGACCGCTCAGAGCCTGGGGCCTGCTTCGGATTCCGTGTCTCCCTCCCTCTCTGCTGCTCTACTACTCGTGCTCTGTCTTCTGTCTCTGTCTCTGTCTCTCTCAAAAAGAAAACATTTTTAAAAAGGCCCAATCAAACTAAAATCATAAATGAACATTCTGTTATTAGTTAAAGAGGACTGATATTTTAGTTTTGCAAATAAATGATTATAATATACTTGGATAATGTTCATTATATCTATATGACCAGATTAGTCTGAGTATTGATAAAACTCACAAATTCACAGAGTGATAACATGTTGGACCTATAAAACAGTTTGAAATTGCATATTTTGCAAATAGACAATAATCAAACTTTCTCAAAAGCAAACTACCCAATGTCTTGTATGTAAATGGAACTTTTCCTGTTATTAAATGAGCTGACTGACTTGTTTGTTTTCAATTGCTTTTCATGTTGGCCACTTACTTTGAAAATAATAGATAACTTTCTTAGACATTGGGTCTTTTCCCCAGGAAATGGTTTACAATTTTTTTACATCAATTCTGAGGCTTGATTTTGATTTATTAGCTTCTAATTGTGTCAGCATTAATATCCTTTTCAAAAGAGGAGATGTTTAAAACTAGATTTTGATCCTATAAAATCCCTACGAGTAGTGGAAATATATCAATAGTCAGTTTGCATCAATGCAAGATATTTTCATTTCCAACCTTATTACCAATATTGATAAAAACATGTACTTTGAGTAAAATGAAAACATACAGATGGTATCTAGATACAGACAAGATGTTAGCACTTTAATTTTATTTGGAAAAGAATGTGTACTTCCACGAAAGCTTTAATAAATAGAATAAACATACTATGAGGAAGAAGGAAAATAGGGCAAGAAAAGTGTTGCCAAAAATAGTATTTTTTTACTTTTTTTGGCTATGACTACAAAATAACAGATGTTTTCCTGAGAAGAAAAGCCAGCTTCAAGATAATGTCATCCTTTTGAATAAAATACTAAAAACATTTAAATGAAAAAGTAATACATTACTAATAAAGTAAAACCCTGATCTTTCATTTGAGAAGTAAAGAGCACAATTCAGCTAGGCTAAAAGGCCTTCCCTGAATAGTCATGTTTTGATTTAAATTTAAGAAACTGAAGAAGATTCATGGAATGCTTTCCACCGTCACTTTTTAAGATCTAGTTGTTATAATTTATTAGATATTAGAAATTGTTAATATGTTGACTTAATTTGCTTCAGGGTTAATTTGTGAAGACTCTAGTTAAACTAGTTCAATGACAATTCTTACTCCTAGAAGCTGGTTATTTCTACACAGCCTTTTGGTTTAAATAAGGCCTCAGTGTGTTTTTCAGGTCCTTGATGTGGATCTGCTTTTTTAAGGTGGTGTTTTTTAAAGCTATAACACCTATTTTTAAAGTTATACTTTTAATACCTACCATGTCAAAGTTTAGGAAGTTCTCTCTGGGAGAAATAAAGGTGCTACATCAAAAAATCATTTAATTTGGAGATAATGCTAACCAATGGTATGGATACTGAAAAAGAGGTTGAATTAAAATTATGAATGGAAGAACTGATGGACAATTTCAAGAAGTAGTACAGTGTTTGTGAGGTCACTTTTCTCTGAATTTTTCTGGTGAATAGACTGCGTTTATGGTCAGAATATTGGGATGGAAAATAAACTTTAATAAAAATAGCTTTCATTAAGCCGTGATTATGTCACAGAATCTCTGCATTCAGTATTTAAATGCTGAAGACTACACCAACAAAATTGTTAGAACATACCAACAATTTGAGTAATGTTGCATTATCCTAAATTAATATAAAAAATCAGTTGCATTTCTATACACTAACAGTGAACTATCTGAAAATGAAATAAAATAATCCCATTGACAATAGCATCAAAAAAAAGAAAATACTTATAAATAAATTTAACCAAGATGATGAAAGCTTATATACTGAAAATTATAACACATTGATGAAAGGAATTGAAGAAGACACACACAAACAGATGTCACATGTTTGTGACTCAGAATAATTAATATCGTTAGTGTATCTATACTACCCAAAGCCATCTAGAAATTCAATGTAATCTCTATCAAAATTCCAATTGCATTTTTTACAAAAAAATAAACCCTACAAAGTATATGGAAGAACAAAAGATCTCAACTAGCTAGTATCATCCTGAAAAAAAAAAATAGAAAAAAGCTGGAGGCTTCACACTTCTTCATTCCAACTTTATTGCAAAGCTATAGAACTATAGTGAACAAATCCTTTGATACTGGCCTAACAACAGACACATAGAGCAATGGAAAATATTGAAAGCCCAGAAAGAAATCCACGCATATATAGTCAACTAACATTTGACAAGCCAAGAATACTTGGTGAAGAAAAGGTAGTTTCTTCAATAAATGGTGTTGCGAAAATTGGATATTCAAATGAAGAAAAATGAAATTGGTCCTCTATCTTACACCAATCAAAAAAATTACCTCAAAGTGGTTTAAAGCCTTAAATGTGAGACTTGAAGCCATACAAGTTCTAGAAGAAAACAAGGGGTAAGCTCTTTGAGATTGATCTTGGCAAAAATTTTTTGGATGTGACACCAAGAGTACACACAACTAAAGAAAAACTAAACAAATGTGATTGCGTGAAAAAATGTAATTGCATTAAACAAAAGTTTTTGCAAAGCAAAAGAAACAACCAGCAAAATGAGAAAGACTATTTATGGATTGGGAGAAAATATTTGCAAATCATCCATCTGAGAAGGTATTAATATCCAAAATATATAAAGAACTTATATATATCAAGCAAACAACAATAATAATCTGAATAACAAATGGACAGAAGTCTTGAGTAGACGTAGCCATATTTTCCAAAGAAGACAGACAAATGGCTGACAGATAAATTAAAGATACTCAACATCACTAATTGTCAGGGAAATGTTAATCAAAACCACAATGCTATATCACTTCCCACCTGTTAGAATAGCTATTATCAGAAAGACAAAAGCTAGCAAATCCTGGCCAGGGTGTGGAAAAGGGAAACCTTCGTACTGTTGGTGGTGGGAATGTAAATTGGTGCAGCCACTGTGGAAAACAGTATGGAGGTTCCTCAAAAATTAAAAAGGAACCACCATAATAAGACTCAGCAATCTGCTGGGCACTTTTATTGTTTACTGTGTGCATGTTAACATTTACTTAAAAATTTTCCCTAATTTGACTTAACTTTCTTATATCTGTCATTACAACTCTACACTTAACTACTTTCCAAAAGGATTAAATATTTTTATTTTCTCTTTAGCTATTAAAACAACAATGTAACACTATTTTTGTTACCATGTAAAAACAAGAATAGAGTTAAAATCTGTAATATATCCCCAAAGGAAATAAAAAAATATGATTCATTAAATAAATATCTCAGTTACTGCATAAATTTACTTACCAAAGTTTTGCAACATTAATGTCTGTATCAATTGGCTTGTTTTGTACTATCAACTCTATTGTCAATATAGAGTCTCATCTCCTTTGTAATGTCATCAGTAATAGTCTAATTTTTACCCCAAAATAATTTAATCCAGTTTTTCTGTTTAGTTGTTGTCTATTTGTTTCTGTCTGCTGTTTATAGATGTGGGCTTACACTATAGTTCAATTTATTAGTTACTTACATGACTTGTCAAATTTCCATCGGATACAAGCAATATGTGTGAAAACATCATCCAAATTGTGGCTTATGAATTATATTGGTTCCAATTACTTTAATATATCATTATGTTTGATTCTTTCTGCAGAAAAAGCCCATATATTCTACACTAACTCCTTTTAAAAGTCCTAGTGAACATTGAAATAAAGATACTTTTTAGAAATGTGTAATAAAATAAAAATAGAGCTGCTGCTAGTTTCTACAAAGCTATGAATGCATGATTAAATTTTTAAAAAATTAAAAAATTGGTTTCCCAAGAAAGTGAGAATAAACATTTAAAATACACTATATGTAGTCATAGTATGATACAGTATATTAAATTATATTTCATTAGCATATTTAGTATATTTCAGAATGTATAGTTGCAGTTGTTATATTGGATATTGGAGCTTAAGGCTACATACATAATATGTATTTATATAGTATATACAAATGCTGAAACTATATTTAATACCTTGCTATTGTATTTATCACATATTTCTCACATTACTTTTGTTTTTGAGAATTGCATTTAAATATTGATCTTGATCAAATTTTTGCATGAAACTTTCATTTATATTTGAATTTCTGTAGGCTTGTATTTAAACTTAGTGTCGGGGTGTTTGGGTGATTCAGTCAGTTAAGTGTCCAGCTCTTGATTTCTGCTCAGGTCATAATCTCATGGTTCATGAGATTGAGCCTCGCGTTGATCTCTGTGCTGACAGTGTGGAGCCTGCTTGGGTTTTTCTCTTTCCCTCTCTTTCTGCTTCTCTCTCTCTCCCTCAAAATAAATAAATAAACTTAAAAAAAACAAAAACAAAAAACTTTGTTAGTGTGAACTGTGGAAAGCCCAAGATATTCCATAGTTATTTTAACTTGAGGAACTTGCCCTCCAGATCTGTCCCCTAGGGAATCTTTTCAGAACTTGCTTTAAGTCTTGTTTTTAGGATGGCTCTAGAGCAAGTATTATGAGTTGTACAGTGTCTCCCTTCAAATTCAAATATTGTAGTCTTAACCCCCAAGTACCTCAGAATGTGAACTTATTTGGAAATAGGGCTATTCCAGATGTAATTAGGTTAGATGAAGTCATACTGAAGTAGAGTAGGCTCCAATCCCATAAAACTGGTGACCTGATAAAATGGAGAAATATGATCACAGACACACATACAGGGAAGTCATCATATGAATATGGAGGCAGAGATAGGTATTGTGTCTACAAGACAAAGGATGGCAGAGATTGTTGGCAAAGCACCAGACTAGGAGAGAGGCATGGAACAGATTCTCCCTCATGGTTTCAGAAGGAACTAACTGCCAAAACCTTGATCTCAGGCTTCTAGTCTCTAGAACAGTGAAATAATCAATTTCTGTTGGTTAAGTCACTCACATCATACTTTATTATGGCAGTTCCAGGAAACAAAAAGAGGTCTTAATATAGGGCATGGTCCTTATTTTTCAGGTTTGGCTTTTTCTATTTCTCTGAGGAATTCTAGGGGTATTAAGGAGGTCTCAAGTGGGTTGAACAATTCTAGCAGAATTCCCATGTCCTAAGGAACTCTTTTACCAGTGTCCCTCATCTTTTGGTATCTATTCCTCTTTCCAATAAGAAAGCTGCTTTCCAATAAGACATGAGTGGTCTCATTGTAAAAATGTATAACCCAGCCCTCAGCCATGGACTCACAAGGAATCCCTATGCTGACGTCTGAATTCCAGTCTCTACTCAGCATCTTCCTCATCAATACTCTGGCCTGCAAAGTCCTGCCACTTAGCTGACCAGAACTCTGATCTCACCCTCCTCAGCACAGGGAGACTGCTTTTGCTCTGCAGAATTCCAAGTCTCTATGTAGGCCCTCAGACAAGTTTGACTGTTGAGCTCACATCACTGAGCTCAAGTCATTTTTTTTAATTTATTTACTTATTTTGACACAGAGAGTGAGAGAGCAAGAGTGTACACAAGCATGGGGAGGTTCAGAGGCAGGAGACAGAGAATACCAAGCAGGCTCTGTGCTGTTAGTGCAATCTCAATGCGGGGCTCAATCTCACTGAACTGTGAGATCATGACCTGAACCAAAATCAAGAGTCCGATGCTGAACCCACTGAGCTATCCAGTAGCCCCAGAGCTCAAGTCCTTTCTGAAGTTCTGTCAGGGATTACAGTTTTGCACTGACTTTGTGAAACCAGGTGCCTCATATGCTTTGTCCAGTTTGATAGCTGTTCACAGCAGAAAAACTAGTCCTATTCCATGTATTCCACCAAGGCAAGCCTGTATCTTTCAGAGTGAAACATGTGAGATCTAATAATTTTGATATTGGTAAGCTACCATCTAAATTCCTATAGAGAAGTCTGACTGAAAGACTGTACCACATCTTCCCCATAGCTACCATAATCTCTTGGGTTGATAGTAATCTCTCTATTCTTCTTCTCTTTTTTTTGGTCCAGAGTTGTTTTTTTAATTTTTTTTTCTTAATGTTTTCATTTATTTTTGAGACAGAGAGAGACAGAACATGAGCAGGGAAGGGGCAGAGAGAGAGGGAGACACAGAATCTGAAGCAGGCTCCAGGCTCTGAGCCATCAGCACAGAGCCCGATGTGGGGCTCGAACTCTCAGACTGTGAGATCATGACCTGAGCCGAAGTCGGACGCTCAACCGACTGAGCCACCCAGGCACCCCTCTCCACAGTTGGTTTTAAGAAAGGATATAAAAGAGGGAAATTGATGAAACTATAGAAATGCAATATCTATCTTCTCTTCCAGAAGCATAATGAAAACTGTTCCATTCAGTTTTAAATGTTGATCTAAAATCTCTTTAAGAACTAATTTTAAGTAGAAGAAAAGTGGATAGTAGACCTAAATAGCTTAGAGAACCTCATAAATTAACATTTCTCAATGAAATAACATTTCTCAATCTTTCTCAATGAAACCACGAGAGAGAGACAGAGAGATATTCCCAACATATAGATAGACACAGATACAGATGATATAGATAGATATAGATGATGAGATAGAGATAGATAGAGAAAAAGATGATAGAGATAGAGAGAGATAGAGATACAGATAGAGATAGAGATACATATATTCCCAACTCATCATAACTTCTTTCCCACACCTTACTCCCTTTGTTTTCTATATACTCGGTTTGACTGTAACGGTTTTGTGATGGTTTCTTTAAGCAGTTCAATTGACCAAAATATATAAATGTTACAATGCTATGTGAACAATGCCCCACAGAAATCACAAAAAAGCAATTAATTAATCTTTTCTCTCCAGCCTAAGTAGTTTTGTGACAGTGTGGTGCTCTATTTTATATTAATCTAGAGTGATATATAGTATGTTTCATACTGGCAGATCTATTTTTGTCACTTCTGTCTTCACCTTGTGGAAGAAAATAATTGTATAAATAATTTCCTTCTGAAAACAAAAATTTATCATTAAAAATCTCAACTGATAACTGTTATTTTAATTATTACTGAAACACTGAAAGGAGTGGAGAGAGACTAGGCCTACTGTTTTTTAATGATGAAAACAATGATTTGATTTATATGTGTTAGTTCTGCAAATGATCCTTAATAAAAATACCATAAACTGCCAAAGGAGTAATGAAGATGTAGTAATTAGTCATCAGTAAAGATAACTTTAAATATTGATAGGTTTAACCATCTTGAACAACAGAGGCTACTGACAATATACACTATAGAAAAGACACCAACCAAATAAAGCTAAACAAATATGAGACAAACAGAACTAATCAAAATATAAAATACTTGGGGTGCCTGGGTTGCTCACTTTTTTCAGCATCCAACTCCTGATTTTGGCTCACGTCATGATCCCAGTGTTGCGGGATTAAGCCCCACATCTGGCTCCATGCTGAGTGTGGGGCCTGCTTGGGATTCTCTCCCCCTCTCCTCTTCTCTCTCTCCTCTTCTCTCTCTCTCTCTCTCTCTCTCTCTCTCTATATATATATATATATATATGTGTGTGTGTGTGTGTATATATGTGTATATATATATATATACACAAAATACAAATGTGATTATTGTATATATATATATATGCTTGTTTATATAAGATACTTTACGAATGTAAATACTTTATTATTGTGTATATATGTGTGTATGTGTGTGCATATATATATATATATATATATATATATATATGCACAAAATACTTTACAAATGTGATTATTCTAAAATACCTATTATAACAGGCAGGTGATTTTGACCCAGAAGTTGTCCAAAAGTATGTTACTATCTGGTTGTATATGCCAATGTATATTATTTTTTCCATATTATTTAATCTATTTTCCAAGGAAAAATACTAAGCTTTTCTGCAATTATCTTTATAAAGCAAGTTATCCAAAAACAATCTTTTAACATAAGATTAAACAAGAGAACACTTTCAGAGAGAGGATTTTCTCCTTTAAACAATGAATTCCCTAATGTATTAAAAATATTTTACATGCAGGGAATAAGCATAGTACTGCTGTGAGCTAATTGTACATGGGTACACTGTGTAGCCAGACTGTGGGAGGAGGAAGGGAAGGGCAGAAAACCATTTAACTGTGAAGGAACAGCAGCAAGACCAGTATGATATGCCAAGGTAATAAATGCTATTTATAATTTCTTTTAAAAAATAGTTTACATTGTGCTCGCTTCGGCAGCACATATACTAAAATAAAAATAGTTTACATGCATATTACCAAGTTTCAGGTAATATATAAAATGTCTCAGGAAAATGCCTAATTGCCTCAATGGGTAGATATGGAGAACCAGTGAAAGGCGAGGGTAGACTAAAACTAAATTTCTGAGGGCCTTTAATGAAATTGTGAGTGATAAGAATTTCAGATCAATGCAAAGAAAAAAATTATTAAATTGGATTTTAGAAAGAACCTCTAGCTTCAGAGGCCAGCAACACAGGCAACTTTGGCAATTCTTCTTATCTATGGTGTATTAGAATGGCAATAGGTTAAAATTTCAAAACAGTTCTAAATATTACATTCCTAAAACTAATGGGTTTAAAAGTTCTCTTAAAGAACATTTGTAACTTGCAGGTATTCATGTGATTCAAGAAAAATGTCCAAATTATTATGTAAAGTTTTAAGTTTAGAATTTATTATTATACTTAAACCAAAACATTTTTCACATTTCACTTTGAAAAAGGCAATCTTATTCATGTAAAGAAGCTTTGAGAAACAAAACTATATATTAAAGCTGAAAGGTACATTTTTGTGGTAATAGGAAAGAAGAAAGACGAAAGAAAGAAAGAAAGAAAGAAAGAAAGAAAGAAAGAAAGAAAGAAAGAAAGAAAAGGAAAGAAAAAAGAGAAGAGAAAAGAAAATAAAAAAGAAAAGGGAAGGGAAGGAAAGGGAAAAAGAATCACAAAGACCACAGTGTACATATTTGGGTCACTCTCACTAGGCATAATAGTTTATTAAAATGTAAGTGAATTATTAATCAGTTTATTAGTCATCACTAACATAAAAATAATATGTTTTAGAAAATGACGATAAACATGTAAGCATTACTGAATGTTTAAAAGGAACCCTTTACCTTTTAACACATTGAATACACATTTACAAATATGTTAAATGGAAGTACAGAAAACTGGCAGATATAGGGTCTTGCTGATACTTCTCAAGCATAAAGAAATTGAACAAAAAATACAGTAGCCTCTTAGCTGATAAAAGTTTAACATGCTCAAGACTAACAGGGAGGATTGGAGATGTGACATTTAGTTAGATGCATCAAAATGGATTAAAACTATTTTGAAATTTTCAAAAATAATGAATAAATGTTAAAAAAAATTAAAAATAAAGAAATTAAAAAAAATTTTTTTGGATCAACAGGTCAACTTCATTAGCTGGCAAGGATAGTTCTAAAATTAAGTGTGTTAGAATATGAGCACCAGCTTTAATGCATGTCTTGGTGAAATTAAGTTGAGAAAATTTTTTTAATGAAAAATAATATCCCTTTGACAAATGTAAACCCCCTCAATTGAAATTATTTTGGGCCAAACTTTAAATAGTTCATTTAATGGCAAAGGAAACAATGATACTATATTCTTCAAAAAGATAGTTAAATAAACTATTTTCCTTCAGTGCACTAGCTATGTTCAATCACCATAATATCATTTCTTCTAAAAATTTAAATGAAATCAATTTTTTCTGATAACTTTACTTAAAACTGTTACTTTTTACTTCCAGATATTTGTGCTATGATAATTTCCCTATCCCAGTTGTCAACCCTGGCTTAGGGATTTTATGTGTAATAATATCTCCATAGACAACTTTGTATTTCTCTCAAAATACTATATAGATTTTGCAACACACTCTAATATTGATTTTACAACAGTGTTTAGAACCTATTATGAAACACCATTAAATATTGGTTAAATGTCAGTTGTGATGTATGCAAAAATTAATATCTTGCTAATAAATGATCATAGCTGGGAATGACTAAAAAAAGTAATCTTAATGGTTGAGGAACACTGTGTATCCATATGGTTGGCTGGTGGCTTTGATTTTATTTTTTGTTCTTATCTATCTTTGAAGATGATGGTTCAGGCAGTCTAGGACACTGCTGACTACAGCAACAGCCCTTAACTCCTCAAAATTAACAGTAATATTTCACTGTCATAATCAAGTTATATGGCTGATTCTGATATCAAAGTGGTAGGGAAGTATTATGTTGACTCTGGCAAAAAAAAAAATTGTATATTGTTGAACAGAAATACAATACACTTTCCACAGCTAGGAAAGTAAAATATGTGGAGAATTCAGGGAAACTACTCTCTGTTTGGTAGAAAACTCAACTGTCCGGGTGCCTGAGTGGCTCAGTCAGTTAAGCATCTGACTTTGACTCAGGTCATGATCTCATGGTTTGTGAGTTCCAGCCCTATATTGGGCTGTGTGCTGAGAGTTGGGAGCCTGGAGCTCACAGATTCTGTGTCTCCCTCTCTCTGCCTCTCCCCCACTTGTGCTTTGTCTTTTTCTCTCTCTCAAAAAAAAAAAAATAAACAAACATTAAAAAAATTAAAGGAAAAACCTCAAATGTTAACTTCTATGCCAGTGGTACACTAATTTTAGTAAGAAACAACTAGAGTGTTACTTTAAAAAAGATCAAGATGGCTCAGTTTCTGACTCAAAAGAGTATAATTCAGCAGGCTAAGCTTGGGACATAGGTGAGATATTAGAGGGCTGATTTTTTGGCATTATTTTATTAAATGTTTGTTTTGTTAGTATTGTCATTTACCAAAAATTCAATAAAAAGAGACCTGCACGGCACAGAGAAGGATATTAAAACTGTTCCAGGGGCGCCTGGGTGGCGCAGTTGGTTAAGCGTCCGACTTCAGCTCAGGTCACGATCTCGCGGTCCGTGAGTTTGAGCCCCGCGTGGGGCTCTGGGCTGATGGCTCAGAGCCTGGAGCCTGCTTCCCATTCTGTGTCTCCCTCTCTCTCTCTGCCCCTCCCCCGTTCATGCTCTGTCTCTCTCTGTCTCAAAAATAAATAAACGTTAAAAAAAAAAAAAAACTGTTCCAGTCACTATTCTCCATATTCTTGTGGATATGAGGAAAAGCAAGAACATGATGAGAGAAACACAAAATAGAAAACGTCACAATAAAACTTTGATAGAGAACACTGTAATATCTGAAATGAAGCATATACTGGATAGGATGACAAGCCAACGTATTAGAAGAAGTAGACTATCTGATTAGCACCATATATTTCCAAATATGTATGTTTATATTAAGGCTCTCTGAAAAAAAATATTAGACACAGATGGTGTCACTAGTAAATTCTATTAGACTTTTCAAAAGGAAAAATTGCCAGATTTACTCAATTTTCCCTAAAATGAAGTAGAATAAATCACTGTTCCATTTGACAGTACCCAACTTCCATTCAGAATGAAAATGATCAGCCAACTTGAAATATTGAGGAACTTAAGCTGATAAAGGATAGCTTCCAAAAAAACCTATAGCCAAAATCATACTAATGGGGAATAGCTTTTCCTTAAGTCAGAATAAAACTAGAATACCTAGTTTTCATTAGTTGTATTTGACTTTGTACTAAAGGGCCTAGACATTCTAATAAAGTAAGAAAAATAAAAATGTAAGATTTAAAAGGGAAGGGACGCCTGCGTGGCTCAGTCGTTTAAGCATCTGACTTTAGCTCAAGTCACGATCTCATGGTTTGTGGGTTTTGAGCCCCGCGTCTGGCTCTGTGCTGACAGCTCAAAACCTGGAGCTAGTTTCAGATTCTGTGTCTCCTTCTCTCTCTCTGCCCCTCCCCCATTCATTCTCTGTCTCCCTCTGTCTCAAAAATAAATAAAAATTTAAAAAAATTTTAAAAAGATTTAAAAGGGAAGAAGTAAAAATTTCCCGTTTTAGATGTTATTGTTTATGTAGAGAATCTCAGGAAATCTACAATAGTTGTAACCAAAGATTAAATTATATACATGAGTAAATTTATAGTGTATAAATTATATCTCAATAAAGCTGTCAAAAAGTACAAATGATAAAGCAAAAATTCAATAGAGAGATTTTTATGGTGATGGAAATATTTTATATTTTGTTGTGATAGTTATATGACTGTATCCATTTGAATAAATTAATCTATCTGTACACTCAAAATGAGGAAATATAGGTCAGCATAAAGGTTCAAAGATAATTTTTGCAAAGGATAATAAGCAAGAAGATCACAAGAAATAAGAGTATATAAAGACATTATGAAAATGATTACTACATTAGAAGTGGCAAATATTAAAGACTGTAAACTCAGGAAAATATATTGTGGACAGACTAGAGGAAATTAAAAATTTTAAAGGGAAAATATGAACATGATGGTAGATTTAGTAATTGGCTTTTTGAAGAGGAGAACAGAACAAACAAATTAGAAAGTACTCCAGATAGAAGAAAATATTCCCAAAAGAAAGACTTGATTCTGCAGGTGAAAGTGACATACTGTTACTCAGGAAAAAATGATATAGAACAATCAACAATATTCTGTTGTGAATCTATTGTCTACTCCTCTTCCAAACCCTTACAATTTGCAATAGTCCATCGCCTATATACCTCTGGCCTTGCTGTACATCCTCCTACCTTTTCATGTAAGTTGAAACCTGGTTGTCCTCAAGGAAGCTTCTTTCTCACAGCCTTCCTAAGGGGTGACTAGTTAGTCCCTCATTCTAACACCAGCCTCAAAGGAGGGCAGGGACTCTTTTTGCTTCTCATTACCACTTATAGGCCACTGTCTCTACCTCCATCCTAAACCCTGCCACCTATGCCATTCGGTTATACCACTTACTCTCCATCCTTGTTTCAATCAGTTCCAGAAGTCTCAGTTACTATCTCCCAGTCCTTGAAGATTTTGGCAATTTGTTAATTTGTATGCTTTTTAATAACACCCTGTTATAAGTAAAGATAAATGAGTATATTAGCTTATCCTAGTATTACTGAATTTCTCTCAATTCCCCTTATATTCCTAATAATTGTATCTAGCTATCCATCCATCCATATAAAGATATAGATAAGTGTATTAGTATAGATATAGATAATATTTGCTTCAGGACAAGAATATTTATGCCAGTTATATATTCTTTGTGAATTTTATTATTTATTATAGTATTCCTTTCTGTTTTAGTTAATGAATTTGTCTTGAATGTTTTTGCTTGTTATTTCATATTACGAAGAAATTTATTAGCATAAATTTGCTATCATCTCACTGCCAGTGTTGCTATTCCTATTACAAAGTCTGAAACCTCACACAACATGTACATGATTTAATTGGGTGTGGCTAACTTTATATAAATTTACTCTTAACACCACAGTTTACATTGTGGTAGTCTGTATTAATTACTAAGTTTTAAATAACATTCTTTTTGATTTATTATAATCATTCTAAAAGTAGGTATTTGTTGACCAGTATTCATATGCACATATTACAAAACTGCTTGTATGTTAAGTTTTTGGAGAGATAAATTTATTGAAGGCCATAAAATGCTCTTATTATAATTATTTGGTCATATTAATTAAACACCTAAATAAGTTTGTGATAATAATTAGTGAATTTCTGAAGAAATTTGCCTCAAAAAAATCAGTAGCTTTATCTTTTTCTTGTGGAAGACACTGGATATGTTATAAATGGAGAATAAAAGACTCTATCTATCAAAGATGACATTATAATTACATCAAATATATTATTAGAAAGTCAAAATTAATTCCTCTGCATAGGGTCTATTTTCTTCTTAGTGTCATTTGTCAGCTTGGCAACTATGAAAGGCTTTCATGATTTTCTAGCATTATCTTCTATTAAAAAGAGGAGAAAGTGAACATTTAACTTTTTCCAATAATAAATTTAGAAAATGCATCCCAATCAATAAATGGAAAAGGCAAAAAATTTCAGGAAAATGACGTGCAGTGAAGTTCATTTGAATAGTTTGACTTATGAGGAAATCAAACTTTTCAACCAGCCTTGGCTGATAATAGGAAGAATGTGTTATCAAATCTGTTTGCACTCAAAGTTTACCGTTCACAGTTTTGGTGAAAAATAAAACTTTCCAGAAAAAAAATGTATTTAAAATTTTCACCTGCTCTCTCCTAGATTTGAGTTTTTCCGAAGCAGTCCTTCTGACATGATAGTTGCATTTCCTCTGGCATGTGTAAATGTTTAATTGGGCCAAACATTCTCAAGTAAAACACTTGGTAAGGAATAGTGAGGTGAATCATCCATGCTAAATATTTGTAGCTCTAGTCCTCATGGAGAAGTTTTCTAAATATGCACAAGTCTTTGTTAAGCCAAATAAACAAACTGAGTAACACTAATTGAAATGATAGATGTACTTAGCTACTTAAATACTAAAATTAATTGACTTACTCTATAGGACTATGATCATCAACCAATCAAGAAAGTATATTATTATTTAATTTCCAGATAGACCAAAAGATCAATGGAACTAAAGAGAGAGAGAGTCACAAAATAGAACTGTTAAATATATGGAAAGTTTTTTTTTTCAAAGAATAAAGGAAGTTCAGTAGAGAAATGAAATGTTTAAAAAATGGGTTGAACCAATGAGATATCACATGTACAAAATAATCATTTTGACTCGTATTTTGCACCATGTACAAAATTAAGATGTATCATAGATATAAATAAAACAGCTGGTGTTATAAAACTTCTAAAAGAAAACATCAGAAAAAATGTGATCTCACTTAGGCAAAGATGTCTTAGCTATGACACTGAAAGCACAAGTTATTAAAAAAGATAATGCACACTTCATGAAAACTGAAAAGTTTCATTATTTGAAAGGCACTATTAAGATAATAAAAGGTTTGGGGCGCCTGGGTGGCGCAGTCAGTTAAGCGTCCGACTTCAGTCAGGTCACGATCTCGCGGTCCGGGAGTTAGAGCCCCGTGTCGGGCTCTGGGCTGATGGCTCAGAGCCTGGAGCCTGTTTCCGATTCTGTGTCTCCCTCTCTCTCTGCCCCTCCCCCTTCATGCTCTGTCTCTCTCTGTCCCAAAAATAAATAAACGTTGAAAAAAAAATTAAAAAAAAATAAAATAAAAGGTTTATTACAGACTGGGATGAAACCTATGAAAATCATATATTTGGTAAAGGACTCATATCCAAAATATGTTTAAAACATTTAAAACTTAATAGCAAGAAGGCAAACACCCTAATAAATTAATAAATAACGGGCCACATTTTTTAGGTGAAACTTCTTCAAAGAAAATATGTGAATGCAAATGAGTGAAATAAATCTTGGAAACAGGCATACATATTATACCATTTACATTAAACTCTATATAGTATAATTTATAGTGTCAGAAAGCAAATCATTGGTTTCCAGGACAGTAAGAGAGATATGGGGGATAATAAGGAGAGATTACAAAGGGTATAAGGCAGGGGCACCTTGGTGACTCAATCAGTTAAGTGTCTGACTCTTGATTTCGGCTCAGGTTATGATCTCACAGTTCGTGAGTTCAAGCGCTGGTCAGTCTCTGAACTGACAGTGCAGAGCCTGCTTGGGATTCTTTCTTTCTTTCTTTCTTTCTTTCTTTCTTTCTTTCTTTCTTTCTTTCTTTCTCTCTTTCTCTCTTTCTCTCTTTCTCTCTCTCTCTCTCTCTCTCTCTCTCTCTCTCTCTCTTCCTCTCACTTGCTCTCTCTCAAAAATAAATAAACATTTTTTATTTTTTTTATTTTTTAAATTATTTTTATGAAGTTTATTGTCAAATTGGTTTCCATACAACACCCAGTGTTCATCCCAACAGGTGCCCTCCTCAGTACCCATCACCCACCTCCCCGCCCTCCCACCCCCCATCAATCCTCAGTTTGTTCTCAGTTTTTAAGAGTCTCATGCTTTGGTTCTCTCCCACTCTAACCTCTTTTTTCTTTTTTTTTTTTTCCTTCCCCTCCCCCAGGGGTTTCTGTTGAGTTTCTCAGATCCACATAAGAGTGAAACCATATGGTATCTGTCTTTCTCTGTATGGCTTATTTCACTTAGCATAACACTCTCCAGTTCCATCCACATTGCTACAAAGGGCCATATTTCATTCTTTCTCATTGCCACATAGTATTCCATTGTGTATATACACCACAATTTCTTTATCCATTCATCAGTTGATGGACATTTAGGCTCTTTCCATAATTTGGCTATTGTTGAGAGTGCTTCTATAAACATTGGGGTACAAATGCCCCTATGCATCAGCACTCCTGTATCCCTTGGGTAAATTCCTAGCAGTGCTATTGCTGGGTCATAGGGTAGCACTATTTTTTGAGGAACCTCTACACTGTTTTCCAGAGCAGCTGCACCAGTTTGCATTCCCACCAACAGTGCAAGAAGGTTCCCATTTCTCCACATCCTCGCCAGCATCTATAGTCTCCTGATTTGTTCATTTTGGCCACTCTGACGGGCGTGAGGTGATATCTGAGTGTGGTTTTGATTTGTATTTCCCTGATGAGGAGCGACGTTGAGCATCTCTTCATGTGCCTAAATAAACATTTTTTAAAAAGGGTGTGAGGCAGGTTCATGGAGGGATGAATTTGTTCAAAATCTTGTTTACATTGATGGTTTCATGATGGGGTTAGGAAACATTCAAAAGTAGAATTATTCTTGATTCATAAATTAATATAAAAATTTATGGTACGTTTGACCATTCATCCATTAAAAGGCACCTGTGCTTTTTCCATTTTGTTATTATTCCAAATAAAGCAATAATGAATGTCAGTGTATGTGTTGTATGAGCATAGTTTTTCATTTCTCTGAGTGAAATGCCCTATTACAAAATTGCTGCAAATTTGGTGATTCCATGTTTAGGTTTATAGGAAATTTCTAAAGGATTTACCAGATTGTAACATTTTACATCCTTCTCAAAGCTAGAACAACTAATATAATACTATATGTTAAGTATACTGGAATTAACATTAAAAAAGAAAATTAATTAATTAATTTAAAAATAAGATTTGTATGCACTGACATAAACATATCAATCAGATATAATAGATTGGGGAAAAAACAAGAGACATGACAGTATCCTAAGTGGGAATCCATTTTATAAAAAAATGTATATATCTGCACACTAAATTATGTAGTGAACAGTATAGAATTTGCCAGCAGTCTCAAAATAGATTATTTCTAGGATTGTAATGACAAGGTTATTTTATTTTTATATATAATTTTGTATTATATATTTTATACAGTAATATCTGTTATTTGTAGTTTATCAATGAAAATGGATGTGTAAGCAATCAGTGAGTGGGGAAGCAGGGGTGTCAAGAAGTAATTTAGTGATATTTGGAAGTTGGCTAACTCTTCAAAATATAAAACATAAAATCTGAAGCATTACATTCAAAATTCCACAAAAATAAATTTCTGATAAAAAGATAAATGGAAAAAAGTTAAATGCAAAAAAAAACAGAAAATAGAGATGATTTATCTTTTGTGTGATACTTGGGAAAGGAAAGACTTTTAAAGCATAATTGCAAAAGTATGAATGATAAACTAAATGGTTTGAATATGTTGGGTTGAACATTTCCTTATTTTAAAAACATCAGTGCAAATTAGGCAGATTATCTGAGAAAAAATGTTTTCAGAAAAATTGCAGTCATTATTATACCATAAACACTGCTAGCAAATCCATGAAAATAAGAAAAATTCCAATATAAGAAGCAAATATGCTGAAGAAATAAAGGTATAATATGAGAGTATTTAAGCCTCGCTGAAAATAATTGATCCATCAATCACACTCCTTTGTATTTATCCAAAAGGGTTGAAAACTTAAGTCCAAACAAAAAAACTGCAAATGGATGTTCATAACAGCTTTATTCATAATTGCCAAAACTTGGAAGCAACCAAGATATCCTTTAGGACATAAATGGATAAATGAACTGTGGTGCATCCAGATAACAGAATATCTTCTGTGCTAATAAGAAATGGACTACCAAGCCATGAAAAGACATACAGGAATCTTACATACATATTACTAAGTGAATGTAGTTGATCTGAAAAAGGTACATATTGTATGATTCCAACTATATGACTTTCTGAAAAAGGTGAAACTATCACAACAATAAAAAGATCAGGCATCTGGACCTATGGGAGAAGAGATGCATAGATGGAGCATGGAAGATATTTGGGTGGTGAAAATATTTTGTGTGATACTATAATAATGGATACATGTCATCATAGTTGTCCAAGCCCATAGAATATACAACACCAGGAACGAACCCGAATGTGAACTACGGACTTTGGGTAATTATGATGTGCTTCTACAGGTTCATCAGTTGTAACAAATGTACCACTCTGGTAGAGGATGTTGGTAATGGGAAAGCTACACATGTGTGGAGGTGGGAGATAAATAAGAAATCTCTGTACCTTCCTCTTAATTTTTCTATGAACCTAAAATTGCTCAAAAATAAGGTCTTTAAAAATAGTTTGTGAAATTTCAGGTTATTTGTTGTACTGTTGTGATGTGAGGTATTTTAATTTCAACTTTTTCATAGAAAACTCAGTAACTTGTGTAAAAGTAATGAACTTTAAAATAAATAAGCTGACTTTAAATGCATAATAAGAATTGTAAACATCATGAGATAGTTTACTTACTTACCATCCAATTGGGGATATCAAATCATTTATGTCAATTTTATCTACTTATAATTAATTGAAGATTGTTGTTCCTGGAGAAAACAGATCATGAACCTACCACTCATAAAGTGTTTTCTGTCCCTCCCTATTCTCCTCAGAACCAAATCACAATATTTTATTCAGTGTTTTTGTGGCCAGAGTTTAATTTTCAACTCCTTAGAATGGTGGATTTTGGGATATTTTATGAGAAAAGTAACTCCAAAAAATTTCTAAAACTTGAATTTGTATCTTAAATTGAGTCTTAAAATGCTTACTTATATACAGGTTTTTGTTTGCTTTGTTGTATTTCTAAACTTGTCTAAGGGAAACTCTATGTCTTATTTGAATCTCTACCAATTAGCACCATGCCTGGCACATAGGTCTTAAATGAATATTTATGGAGTGATGAATGAGTGGGTGAATAAGTGAAGGAAGTAATCATGTTAGCATATGACAGTCCTTTATTTTCTCTGTTAAGAAATGAAATTGATAAGATTTTTTTTCTTCATGACTTATAATTTTAGGGAAAAAATAATTTCAATTATTTGGTATATAATGATATTTTTAAGAAAATTAAGCTTGAAAATGTCACATTGAAATAGCCTGTATCCTCAAGTCATATAAATTAAATATTTTAGGTATCATAAGAAAAGGAGTCTTCTATGTACTTATAATCAGGGATAAAATAGCTCTTCCTAGAAAATATTATGTATGACTCCACGATAAATTTATTCCAAGCTTCCAGTTACTCTCCTGTGCCCTGTTTCTTTCTATACACACACACACACACACACACACACACACACACACACACACACACACACAGTAGCTTTTTCTACCACCACTTCAGGCATCTAAAAATCCAAGTGCTTTCTTAGCTCCATATTCTGCATCAAGACAATTAACTTCTATGTTGCTTTTGTGGAATCAGTTTCAACATGTAAAGCAAATTTTGCATTTACAGCTACAGATTTTAATCAGTGATTGTGAAACTAAACATTTATCACTTGTTAAGTTACTTTCAAGTAACAGCAAGTAGGTATAGAGAGACTTGCAGAACTTCAACCATAGTTGATTTGAGCACCCACACCTACACATTCCTGGGTGCATTTCAATCTCACAACAAAGGAACAAATGCTGCTGTCCATTTCTGGGAAGAAGAGAGGATAAAATGAATAGGTTCTGTGAGCACTAGCTTTGTCAGAAGCATTTGAGAAAAATAACAACAATAGCAGCCAGAGATCTTGTATTGAATACTTTACATTTCAAAACTCATATAATTCTCACAACTGTCCTATGAGGGATGTAGTATAATTTTCCTCATTTTTTAAATGAGGAAATGGACATTCAGAGGTTATAACCTGATCAAGATCAAACAAATACACGGAAGACCTCAGGGCTCAGCCTAGGAATTGGACTCTTTCTGGCCCAGTACAGATATTCAGTACCATTCAGCCTCTTGTATCAAGGGTCAAACTTCCATCCACTGCCAAAGTATAATCCAGTCCATTCCAGCTCAGCTTCCCAACACTCACAGATACAAAGTTTATGCTTGAGGTAACATTTTTATTCAGACTGATGTATATTCATCTGCCATAAAACCTTTCTCTTAGGGGTGCCTGGGTGTCTCAGTCAGCCAGGTCATGATCTCATTGTTTGTGAGTTCAAGGCCCATGTCAGACTCTCCACTGACAGCACAGAGCCTGCTTGGGATTCTCTTTTGCCCCCTCTTTCTACCTCCCCCCTGTTCTCCCTGTCTCTATACCTATCACAAAATAAATAAATAAAATTTTTAAAAACTTAAAAAATAGAAAGTCTGATTAGGATGCCTGGGTGGCTCAGTCAGTTAAGCGTCTGACTTTGGCTCAGGTCATGATCTGATAGCTTGTGAGTTTGAGTCTCTGTGCTGACAGCACAGAGCCTGGAGTTTGCTTCAATTCTGTATCTCCTTCTCTCTCTGCCCCTACCCCGCTCGCATTGTCTCTCATAAATGAACATGTTAAAATTTTTTTTTAAAAAGTCTGATTATATCCTCTTTATAGCCAGAAAAAGGAAATGTATTCTGATTGAAGTTATAACAATAAATTAACAATGTATTTTTTTCAAGTGCATTTATTGTGGACTACATTTTGCTTAATCTTCATACAAACGTGTCTATGTACTCAAGTACTGGATGTTAACCTGGAAATTAATAGCTACTAAATGTAGGCCAAACTAATTATATATGTTATCTGGAATAATAATCAGAAGCATTGGCCAAGATTGGTATTCCTTTAAACATCGTTTTTATGTCCATTGCATTCTCCCTCAAATGTTTATCTTAAATAGAGGGAAACATTTTTATCATATATTTTTCCTATAATGTTTTAATGTAGCGATTCTATTGGCTTACTTATAATTTAGATAGCAGTAGGATGAAGATAACTATCAGCCTCAGAAATATGGCAGACTAAAGAAGTTAATCTCCTTCAAACTTTGTGTTCCATAGTATAGCATCATTCTGATATCAAAAACTACTACATGTATTCATCCATTTTGTTTTCTTCTGTTGCCATATTCAGTCAAAGTAGATGATCTAAACTTCCTTTGCTGGGCATCCCATTTGCTGAGATTTTCTGGGCATATGACTTTTTTAGTCAGTGATTTTGCCTAGAATAACACAGAGCTTAAAGAAAAACAAATATATTTTAACAGCTACAGACTCCCATATCATACATTCAATTTTGATTCCATGAAGTGTTGTTTTACCTTTATCATATATTTTTATCTAAGTTTGAAGAAACTTTCCTTTTATCTTATTCATACAATGAAAAATTCTTTTTTAAATGTTTATTTTTGAGAGTGAGAGATACAAAGCGTGAGCAGGAGAGGAGCAGAGATAGAGAGGGAGACACAAAATCTGTAGCAGCTCCAGGCTCTGAGCTGTCAGAACAGAGCCTGACATGGGGCTAGAACTCACGAACCCACGAGATCATGACCTGAGCCAAAGTTGGACTTTTAACCAACTGAGCCACCCAGGCACCCTGAAAAATTATTTTTATCCAAGTGTAGCACTTTAGAATTAATTCCAGCATTTCACTATTTGGCATAAATGCTAATATTTTTATGACAGATGTAATTGGTATTACATTGAAGATGTAATTCATATTCCATGTACTTCACCTGCACTGTATAACACATAGATTCTAATTCAGTATCATGATTCAGAACACGGGTGTTTGATATTCCACTTTGCCTGTGAGTTCATGAGAAAAATATTATGGAGAGTATCTTAATATAGAAATAGTTCAGCTCTCTGGTTTTTGTATAGGTAATACCAACATATATTTCACATTATACTTAGAAATTTTGACTTGAAAATTAACTTTTAATTCAAATGAGAGTGTTCTCCAAATATATCAAAATGTCTTTAATGTCCATCCTAGAACAGCCCTTAGAGATTAAACAAGATAGGAATGAAGTCTAATATTGGTGCAATAATTTATGTTTGTTTCCAAAATTTTTTATATCCATTTTAGTTGAATCAAGAAAATTATGACAATATTTTACATTAATATAGTAGTTTATATTAGTATCTAGAATGTGTTCACAGTTATTACCTCATTTGAACCTTATTGTGAGATAAGATGGAGAGTAGATATCGTCATTTGTATTTTATCACTGGATAACCTTATGGTTAGATAGCAGCCAAAATATGTTTTAAATGCATATTGTTTTCAGAGATCTTAGGTACACAAAAGTAGCAATTATAAGACTATTAGAAATCAAGAAGCATTTCAAAGTGATGGTATTGACATCACAGATATTGTCTGAGAATAAAAATAAACACATTTTCCCTATTGTAACCTCTTTGAATCTGCTACTTTTCATCCCCCTATTACTGAATTCATATTTATGTCTCACATTTTTTCCTTACTCTATTAAGAGAAAGGATTGTGTACTTTGGAATTTGTATCTTCAGCATCTATCAAAATCACTGATATCCAGAAGATGCCTAATAAATATCTGGTTTATGACTGAATGTTCCTTTTCCATAAACAGCCTACCTACATTCTTTCCTCTATTTCCAGTGGAAATCTACTGTCTAAAAAATTATTTGATATGTATGCCTTAATTGTATTATATTGGAAACAAGAATTTCCATGCTAAGTCACAACTATTATCTGTCCAATGTAGTGTTGGTTGATTGAATAAGTCATGCATTCATTCATTCACTCATTCACTCATCTCATTTTATTTAATTTACGAAATATCTATTGGTCATCTAACTATGTATTTTATACACTGCCGGACACTGGGGGTTCAAAAACATACTTAATCTTTACCATCATAGATTGGTATGAAAGAAATTAACCAAACACATACTTTAAAATGTGAAAACCGCTAAAAAGGAAAAAGTGTGAGACTTATGAAATCTTACGGTATATACTGGTTTACCCTACAGATAACACCAGAGAAGGCATCACAAAGTATATGGAAGAGTTGAAGCTCTCTGAAAAATACGATTTTAGGTAAGTTCAAAGAAAGAAGTGATTGTTATAGTCGGGGAGAAGATCATATGTAAAGATGCAATTTCAGGAGGAAGGTCATCCATTCCAGGAAGAAAAAAAGAAATGTGGTGAACAAGTAGAAATACGATATCAAAGGAAGGGCGAGACACAAGCACGGGTCAGATTAGTGAGGAATCACATGTCCTGTTAAGGGTTTCAGTTTACAATCTCAAAGTGAAATTCACTGAGTGTTTTAATTTATAGAAGTATACTCAAGTTGAGATTTAAATAGTCATAGTCATGATTCTAGCTTTATTCATGAAGGCTGGAAATTAAAATGAAAGAAGTGCATAGAAAAATATCATTTATGTGTCTAGGTCATAGTTTAAGGGATGATGCTTTAGATAATAGTAAATATAGCAGATTTTTTTCAAGAAATTGGTTGGACTCCTGGCTATTCAGGAGGTAAAAAAATATGTATAGAGATTACTCATTAGTTGGATGATGATGAGTGGTGGAAGAAAGATCATATTAAGCAAGCCTATTATCTATCTGATTTGAAACATATAATAAAAATGATAAAAACAAAATAAAAATTGGCATGGGGAGAAACTGAATAAGGAAAAAGTCTGTTTTGTATTTGAGATGGTTTTTAAATACCCAAGTGGATAACTTCAATTGAATAAATGTTTAGAGATAAAGTTATGTGACAAGACATGAGTCACATAGATGCTTATAGATGGTAATTTTAACAATGAACACGAGATTTCTCAGTGAACATATAGGTAATAAGAAGAGAAAGGTGATAGGGTGAAACCATGAGACTCTTCATCCTTTGAAGACTTGAAGATAAGAGAATGCGCCAGGAAAACAAATGAGAAAAGGACAAAGAAATAAAAGTTAAGAAGAAACCAGTAAAGTGAAGTGCTGGAAATTAAGGAGAGCTCAAAGTCTGTGTAGATGTCATCTATATTTAGATGGACTAAAACCTACTAAAGAATTTCATGGCATAGAGTCAACCAATGACCATCTCAGAAGCCATTCGGTAGACTGACAGGATTAGTCATATTAGAGTGTGTTTCACAGTTAAATGGACAATGGAGAAAAAAGAAACAGCAAGCATAACCAACTATTTTGAGAAGCCTGGCAGTAAAAATCAAAAGCCCAGGTGTAAATGTTATAGGTTAAAAAAAATGGAGATAAAAGAGGATGGGTTCAGAGGTGGGAATCATTGAATATCTGGCAACTTCACCTGAAGGGGCATCCAGCTACTGGTTTCTATATTCTTTGGAAATAAAAACAAAAAAGTAATAAGGATCAGGAGGTATAAGATGGTGGTTAAATAGATGGAAATATGAGGAAAATGGAAATAGTCTTATTGAAACAAAGAGAAAGAATCCAAAAAAGCCTGTCACTGTCTATGCCATATTTTTGAAATTAATATAATAATAGTTCTTGGATAGATCCTAGTTATAAACTGGTCTTAGTTACTTTTGCTTTTTATTCATGTGTGTTTTAACTTTATTTAATTTACACAACTAGTATGATTTTTCCAGCAGGAGATAGAAATTGAAATACTCCTTAAAAGACATATATATGTTAAGTAAAATAAGTCATACAGAGAAACACAGATACCATATGTTTTCACTCTTATGTGGATCCTGAGAAACTTAACAGAAGTCTATGGGGGAGGGGAAGGAAAAAAAAAAAGAGGTTAGAGTGGGAGAGAGCCAAAGCATAAGAGACTCTTAAAGACTGAGAACAAACAGGGTTGATGGGGGGTGGGTGATGGGTATTGAGGAGGGCACCTTTTGAGATGAGCACTGGGTATTGTATGGAAACCAATTTGACAATAAATTTCATATAAAAAAAGTAAAAAGTAGACATATATTTTTACTTTAGATATATCATAACTGACCCTTTTCTGTAAAATGTACATACTTAATTTATGTACAAATGTACATAATGTATATACTTTATGTACAATTTATGTACAAATGTATATACTTAAAGAGAAATATAATTTGTCTCTATTAGAAATGCATCCATTCAATTGCAAACAATAGAAAGACTAACAGCAACAAACACATAAGGCTTTACTTTTTCTCACACAAAATTTTGGAAAAACAGGAGAAAATAACTAATCAGAATGCTGCTATTTTTTTTTTAAATCTAGGTCTTATGCAGTTAAGACATTCATTCTAATATTTTGTTAAAATCTTCAAAATTAATTTTAGAGGAGTAGAACTAAACGTTATGCATTTCATATAAAATATGTAATACATCAAGAAAAATATAAATTTTAAAGCATGAAATTGTTAAACATTTATTAACATTCTAATGTAAATTATTAGCTGCTATATTACTTCTACTGCTTCCGTAGATGCCTGCCCCGCTGTCAAGGAAACTCTCATGCCTGTCACCTTTAATGTAGTTTGCTGAGATTTCAGTATTTTCTTTTTATCTTTAACTCTTTTGAGGTAGTACTTGCAAAGTCACCATCTCCAGCAGCTCTTCCAATCTTTGCAATTGTATTAAGTCACAGCAGCTTTCCCCAGCGTACCATCCCTTTCCCTAGTGGAGAGCTTATTACTGTTCGTGGGTATCCCCTGAGTCCATGATGACTCTCCATAGGGGAACAGAAATGGAAGGAGGCAGAGGAGGTGATGGAGGTCAGGGGTAAAACAATTTATGGAGGCCTATGGTGAGATATCAGAGATAAGTGGGAAGGTGGGAGATTGAAGAAGAGGAGGGGAAGAAAAGACTGGGGGGGGGGAAGCAGAAAAACACACAAAGTTCTTGCCCAGTGGTTCAAGTAGTAGTGCACCAACAAGTACAAGTGTTTTGATGAAGAAATAATGAATTCATAATAACAAAAAATATTTGAATACTGGATGCTATGCACCAGTGTTGTAATAACTCCACACAAAGTCTTGAGATCAACTGTTGCTATTGTTGCTGAGGCTGGGTGGTGCCATGGCTGGCACTCACTGTATGGAGATGACTGGAGCTTCAGCCATAATATCTGCATTCATGGCAGGCGGAATGACATAAAGGAAGCTTTCAGGTGCATATGGAGAAATAAAGTTGGAAGTAGTTAAGTCACTCACTGCAGAATGACATTTGGCTTAACCATTATCACCAGCCAGGGGGGAATGCAGTATACATTTTTCTTCTGGCAAATTTTCATTGGCCCACTGCAACTCAGCTCAATCTAATATTCTTTTGATTTGCAATAAATTGTTTTCCAGTCAACATTTAAAAAATAATCATAGCAGGAAATAAAGTATTGTATTTACCCACATTGTTTCTATTTCCCTTTCTCCTACTTCCATCAGGTGGGTTCTTGTTACCTTCCATTGTGGGTTTCCTTTTACTAGAAGGATTTTTTTTTTCTTTTAACATTACTCTCTTTCTTTGTTTTCCCTTTCTGGCATGCATAATATACAGATATTTGTATTTCGATTTATATTCTACAAATCACTTGAATTATTAAATATTTCTTTTTCTTTATTTTTTCTTGATGTCTTCTGGGAGAATTCTGTGACCTAGTATTTGAACTCATTAAGGTGTAGTTTACCTGTAACAGTTTTGTTATAAATCTCATTCATAGAGTTCTTTAAACTATTTTTATGATTAATATTTCAAATTAGTTCTGTTAACAATTGTAAAATGATTGTCTTTGTTTATCCTTGCTCCATCCTATTGAAATTTATATTATATATCTGAGAGTGTTGTCAATCTTACTTTGGCTTGCCTATTAATATTGCTTTATCTAGCACAGTTTTTCAGTTTGTTATATTTTATTTAGACCAGGACTCTACTCAAAACCTCATAGTTTTTCCTGGGAGCAAATTTTCTTCAGATAAATCAACTAGCTTAGGTAATGTTCCAAGGTATGGGGTGAAATACCTGGAACCTCTTTAATTTAGGGAATGGATGATATAGGAACCACTACAAGGATGATGTCTCAAATTTATTCTAAATTTGTTCTGACTTTCCCTGTGACCACATCTACCACTAGGTAACTCACCCCACATGAAACCAATATTTAAACAACATCACCTTGCCCTTTGGGTATGAGGGTGAAGAATAGGAACTTTTAGTTCTACCTGTACTTGTTTTTATCCACTCACCACACTTTTTCCCTCTCAGTCTTTGTGCTAGTGTCATACCTTTTATTTCCATGTCCTAAGTACCAAAATATGTTGTATTATTCTTGCTTAAAGAGTTATCTTTTAATGAGCTATATAGCTAATTAGCCTTCAAATAAAGTTAAATAGAATCACTTCAACAAAGAAGATATACGGATTGCAAATAAGCACATGAAAACTGAGTTAATAGCATTACACAATAGATACTACTGCACAATTACTAGAATTACTAGTATTTAGAAATTCTAGAAATAGAAATTCTAGAAATAGAAATAGTATTCTAGAAATACTAGAATATCTGAAATTTAAAAGTCTGATCATACTAAGTGTTGGTAAGGATTTGGAGCAATTAGATTTCTCATATTCCACTGGTGGAAATGTTAAATAATAAAATCACTGGAAAACTGTGTGGCAATTTCTTTAAAAGTTAAATATACACCTATCTTTTACCCCAGTCATTTTACTACTGTATATTTGCCCAAGAGAAATAAAACCCTATGTTTGTACCAGCACTTGTATATATATATAAATATTGGTAGTGTTTTTAATCATAAAAACTGCAAATATTCCATATGTCACTAACAGATGAATGAATGAGCAAATTGCACCAGCTCTACAACAGGGTACTCAGCAGTTAGGAGGAATTACATATTAATACATGCAACAACATGGATGCATCTCAGAATAGTAATGCTGAATGGAAAAAAGCAGACATAAAATAGTATATAGTTTCTATATACTATATAAATCTATTTATATGAATCTCTAGAAAAATGCCCACAGATATATAAAGACAGAAGAAAGGCATGTGGTTGTTTAGGGATAGAGCAGGCAGGACTCTGCAGGAGGGAGAGTTTATAAAAGGGAATGATGAAATTTTCAGGGGTAATGAATTTATGCATTATGTTGATTGTGGTGAGATATATAGAGACATGAATACATATCTCACCCTTCCTCCTCAGGGAGAGGGAGGTGGCAAAGTGAATGAAATAGGTGAAAGGAGTCCAAATAAGAGAGAGCTTGCTATATGGTCAGCCACCGCCACTTGCTTTTGGCAGAGACTCAGAGGCAAGCAGGAGAGCGGGAAGGAAAGCTTGAGTAGAGAAGAGACGCCTGGAGGTGCCCTCTCTGGAGGCTGTTGTCATGGGGAAGCTGTGGGTAGGAAAACTAGAAGCTGGGGTCTTGCCACGTGATGGCTGAGGGCTGCATATTTGGTTCTCTCTGGTTGGTCCTAAGTTGGAAGCAAGACAAAAATTAGGGAAGGTGTTAATTATTAATCAAGTCTTGCCCTTTAGGGCTGATTGCTGTAGGAATTGTTTGACTTGATGGACAGACAGAGGCGGAGATACTGTCAGAGACAGAGAATATGAGAAAAACTAGAGAGGGAGAGATAGCTAATAGCTCATTTGACTTTTCTAGTCTGGTATTACAGTTCAAAACGTTTTTTATCATATATAATCCTACTCAAAATATTCTTTTTTAAACTAGAAAATTCATTAAAATGCCTATTTTCTAACATTCTTCCACGTGGTTTTTAAACTTCAGGCTCTTTTAGCTTCTAACCTCAAAATGGCATTT
This sequence comes from Lynx rufus, assembly GCF_022079265.1. Lineage (NCBI taxonomy): Eukaryota > Metazoa > Chordata > Mammalia > Carnivora > Felidae > Lynx > Lynx rufus. The sequence continues at coordinate 162,535,618 of NW_025814823.1, forward strand.
GAATTTCTGACAGTGGTTCTGAACACATCAGTTTGCCCTAATGTTTTTTTTCTCTTTGTTAGAAACACTATTTCATTCCTATGGGATGTTGAAAGATATATAAGGAAGTTAATGCCTATTTTTATGGGACTTTATAAAAATTAATGGTGTCTAAATTTAAATAAAATAAAAATAGCGACAAAAAAACTGTGTTTTTGAGACAAAGATTAGAGGCACTAGAGGTGAAAGTTTGATAAGAGCAATAGTCCCACAGTATCTGTATTAGGCAGTTAGGGATGGGTGGGAGCCATGTGGGAGAGAGACTGGATATTCAGAGTATTTCAAAGAATTTCTCAGCTTTCAAGGTCATCATTAACATGCAGAGAAGGAAAGCACTTGAAGGATTTAAGTAATAGAATGAGATAAGGCGAAATTCGGTGGTTCCAGGGAGCCAAACCTTTATTAAAAAAAAAAAAAAAAAAGTCATTTTTTTTTTCTGATTTCTGTCCTTTAGAAGAAAAAAATGAGGTGAATAATACTGAAAATTGTACTCACCTAAAATATGAATAAAGAGTAGTTAAAAACTCCTGATTTTCAAATATTTATGAATTTTAACATAAGTTTTCTTCTATGATTTAAAAATGTATATTCAATTATTTATTACTTAAACAAGTGAAGTATTAAAACAATATGTCCCCCAACTTAGCACAAACCTTTGATTTTAAGTGAAAAATTAAGAACTATTGATTGACTAGAACAACAAAAGGCCATATCTTTTCAATAAACATACAAATGGCATTTCTATAGAGGGAGATGCTTTCAAAAATCTGTATTTGGACTTTCAATGGCAAACAGTTCAGTGGCAGTGAGGGAGACCAGAGCAATAAATAACTCTGGCTTTAAAATCAGACACACCTGGGGTGATTGGGTGGCTCAGTTGGTTTAGCATCTGATTTAGCCTCAAGTTATGATCCCAGGGTCATGGGATCAAATCCCACATAGGGGTCTGAGCTGAGCATGGAGCCTGGTTAAGATTCTCTCTCTCTCTCTCTCTCTCTCTCTCTCTCTCTCTCTCTCTGCTCCTCTCCCCTTTTTGTGCTTTTTCTAAAATTAAAAAAGAAAGGAAGGAAGAAAAAAATTAAAAATTAAAAAAAAATCAGACACACCTGTATTCAAATCTCACCTCCATAATCTGTCACCTGTGTGCTCATGAAAGCCTTCTTCAAACTAGGGTCTTGTATTCATCCACAAAATGTGATAATAAGGGCAATCATATCATTTCAATAGGGGCATTTATAAAGGGCTTACTAGGTGTTAGACTTCTTAAGTATTTCATATTAATTATGACCTTTTATTCTTATGGCAGTCCTATGAGTTACGTACTATATTATCATCATTTCAATTTTATGGACAAGGATATGAAGTCACAGAAAGGTAAAGTGAATCGCCCCAAGAATCCCACAGCTGGTGAGTAGTTTGCTTCCCTCATCTGTGCTTGTCTTGCTTTTAAGAGGATTACAGGAGATAATGCTTGTGTGATGCTTTCCATAATTTACCAAATATGCACTTGGAAAAAAGTCATATTATTGGTTACTATGGAAGTAAAATCTTCTACATCAGATGAGCTTCTATCACTGTTCATTAACCATTTTACTGAAAGAGACCATTAGCTCTGGGCCCTTTATTTGCCAATTTAATTGTCTTGGACTACCTGTCTAGAAAAACCACAAACCAAACACATTCACAAAGACATGTATCATTAAGCCTGGCCAAACCTACATGATCCAAAGAACCAGGTAACTGCCAATGGGTACTTTGCCTTGTATCAGTACTGTTGCTAATGTAATTTGAGAACTGCTTATGAACAAGTATGTTGAAAGAGCCAATAAGGATTTACAAGTAAGCTGTGCTATTTCTACCTCCTTTCTTCTTTGTAAATTCTAAAGAACACATTTTATTCTTTGGGAAATGTTTAAGTAAATCCTGTTAGGATTAAATCATGTTGTAAATTCAGTGGGGGCACCTGGGTGGCTCAATCTGTTAAGCATCTCACTACTTCAGCTCAGGTCATGATCTCACTGTTGGTGAGTTCAAATCCGAAGTCTGGTTTTGTGCTGGCAGTGCAGAGCCTGCTTGGAATTCTCTCAATCCCTCTGTCTCTGCCCCTCCCCTGCTCGTGTTTTCTCTCTCTGTGTGTCTCTCTCTGTCTCTGGATAAAATAATTACCACAGATTCTAAGGTGGAATTGAAAAACTTTTCAAATAATATTTGCCATTCTACCTTCCAATTAAATAATGAGTACCTTTGGAAAGTATTACCCATCAGATGAAAACAAGACCCAACCTAAGATGGAAAAATATATCAGTACTGGGAGCAAAGATGCATTTAAAGTAAATAAAAACACAATCAGTAATATTTGACTACTAATAGCTCCTGCTTCTTATATATCACTTTTCATGCTGGTGAGAAAAAGTGTTTTATTTTTTTTTTAAGTTTTATTTTCTAAACTACTTCATAAGGACTAGAAAACCCACAAAAATTTCAAAAGACATAGAGCAACAGCTTCTGTCTAGTCCTCAGTCTTCCCTCAGCCTCCTCTGAGCATGTCTGCTGAGACCAGGTGAAAAGAACATTTGAGAATAAAATGAGAAGGTGGACATGGCAACAAAGTTGACAACTTATTTTCTGGGATTTAAGAACAATAAATTTTGTCAATTAATACCCAGTAAAAGAAAAGACAAAAAATAATGCTCAGTGACTCAGAAAAGCATGTGCTTAATTCACTCTTTTGCATAAACACAGCAAGGTAGATAAATATATAACCCAGAGTTAACGTAGGTGTATATAAAACAGAGTTGCCTGTTGAAAGACCAAGTAAGCTTGGCTTTTATCAGTGACTAAAAACAATAAAATAGAGGCTTGTGAACACTGGTTATAGGAAAACTCTCACTCTGAGAAAAGATTGATAATTTGCCATAAAGTCAGAGCAAAAATAATAATCCCATGCCAATAATGAAAAAAATAAATCATCCAAGTTTAGAAAAAGACTGCAGGACTTTGATAGCAGTAAGAAGATGAAGCACAAAGATGAGTCTATCAATTGAGGAGGAAAAACGTGATCAGGGCCTTTTGTTTTTGTGTTTTGTTTTATTGTTGTTTTTCATCTAGACTAACTGGATATGGAAGCATGTCTCCACCTTTGGCTACATAGCAAATATGCTTTGACATGCTTGGATAACAAAAAGGTAGATTCTAATATGACACATATTAGTGGAATCTACAGTGGCATCTCCATGGAGGTCGCATACCGCATTCATGTGTCCTTTCTTGGCACCTGAGAGCTGCCCAAGCACCAGAGCCAGGTTTTGCAATTACTCCTGGCTTCCGCCTTGGCTACAATTTCAATTATAGCTGTTAATCATGGCTAATTGAGAGCACAGCAAAAAATCTGTCACTTGTAGAGAGGAAGTAGTGTTTTAAATTCCTATAAACAAAGCTCTTTCTAAAAGCTTGGATAGAGGGAGCAGAAATGGGGAAGGAGGCGGTATTGGCCATGACCATGAGGATGCTAAACTATCACAAGTGTTTTTAATTAAACTGGAATGGCTAGGTAGAGTAAGATTTAAAAAGAAAGACTGGCTGTTTGCCCCATAAAGGCATCAGAATCTCCTGGCAGATGCCAGGATAATTTCTGGTATAGACACCTCCAGAAAGCTGTTGCCAAGGCTCCAGAAAACTTTCCACTGCATTAGCCTTTGGATCCAGTGTCTGCTGTCCACTCCCAGACACGATCTCAGATCTTAGGACTCATCTCTATTATGTTGGCTCTTTGCCCAGGCCCAGATACTGAGTTGTGTATAAATTTCCAGGTCTGTGACACTGACCAGCAACCCTTAGCCAGCAGAAGCATGAAAGGGCTCAGCAGAACCAAATCCAGAGATCCTAAATAGCACGGGTATTTTTATTTTTTTTTAAGTTATTTCATCTATTTTGAGATGGACAGAGACAGCATGATTGGGAAAGGAGCAGAGAGAGAGGGAGACAGAGAATCCCAAGCAGGCTCCTCACAGAACTCGACACAGATCTCCATGTCATGAACCATGAGACATGATTTGAGCTAAAACCAAGAGTCAGGCTCAACTGACTGAGCCACTTAGGTGTCTCTCACCCTAATTTTAAAGCTGCATAAATCTGCCTAGCACTAGCTGTTACATTATTATTATAACACTGATTGTTATACTACTTTATAACTTACATAGCATTTACCACCTACTTTATATAATCTTTATAACAACCCTATAAGCAATGTATTGTCAAAAAGGTTATTTTGCAAGTAAGCAGAAAAGTTACAGCATCTTGCACATGACCACAAAGTTAGTGAGTACCAGGACAGTGACTGAAACTCTGACCCTGATTCCATATTGCATATTGCTTCTACAGAAATACTGCTGTTTGGCTGTGAAATCTAAACAGAAATGTAAACACATGCTGAGTCAGAACAAGGCTAAAGTCATAAAAATAAAACAAACAAGTAAAATACTTTTAAAACACCAAAGGATCCGTTTTAATGTTGATTTTACAATGGCCTTTTGTATTTTCTCAACATTTTATCTTCCAACATCTTTTCATCCTGGATCCAGTAGCCTCTTTGATAGGGATAGTATTGCAGGAAGCTTTCACTTTCTGCCCTGTCTTCCCTGTCCTGAGTTCTATCCCCAATAGATCCTTGGTCACCTTTATCTGCCTTATGAACCTTATCTGTTCAGTCGGTCTTCTTCCATCTTCTGATTCAATTTGTACCCTACACTGGCTTGTATCTAGAGCTATATGCAGATACAGAACAGGAGTGCTTCCTCTGGATATATTGGGATTGTTGGTAGCCATAGCCTAAACACTCCTCGTCAACATTTCAGCATTAGTGGGACAATGGCAGGAGGCTGTTAGCAGAATTCCTTCCTTCTACCTTTTAGAAACACTCTCAACATCATCCTTATGCCAGCTCATCCCTTTCCATTACCCAGGTATTAGTGAAGATATGAATAGGGAGAAATCCCATCCCATCTAGGACAAGGGCCTTTTCTAGTACCAGTATCCCTGCTTCTCTCTCCCGAGAAGACATGATTCAAGAAAAATGACTTTACTTTCCTGTGCTGAATTTTTCAGGTTTTATTGAGAAGAAATGAGTGCCATTTGTTGAGACGTGGTTTTACAAGTAAAGGCAAAGGAGGGGCACTAGGGTGACTCAGTTGCTTACGCATCCAAGTCTTGATTTGGGCTCAGGTCATGATCTCACAGTTGTGAGATCAAGCCCCACATTGGGCTCTACACTGGGTGTGGAGCCTGCTTAAGATTCTGTCTCCCTCTTCCCCTCCCCTGCTCATGTTTTCTCACTTTTTCTCCACAAAACAAAACAAAACAAAATGACAACAACAACAACAAAAAACAAGTAGAGGCAAAGGATACATATATCACAGAGTAATGTTAGTTTTTATATCAAATAACAAGGGGAATTTCAGCAGTCAGAATAACTACTGACTTAAATCTGTAGAAGAGAGACTAAGGCCAACTCATGTTCTGGGTAGACTAGAAACGTTATAGTCCCTTATATATCATGGCAAGAGATGACTAGGGAAATAGAGTTTTTGAAAAGAAAGCAATTGGACTCTAATTTTGAGAATGTGATTTGAGTGCATGCAGTATTAAGTAAACTGACCCTTTCTGTCTAGAGTGCAAAAGCATCTTAAAGGTCTTTGCTGTTTTCACCCATCTAATATCTTTATTTATGGCGTCATTCAGTGATCTCACAAGTTTCTTTAGTTTCTTACATATTCTACTAAAAGAGTATTAGGTCTCCATGTTAGAACTGGATTCCTGTTGCTATTTCTACCCAATCACTCTAATCTTATGAAAATATATTTAAGGATGACACAAGTAGCTATACCAGTGAATTTAGCTTTAAAGATAGTAATTTCTCCCATTTACCAGAGCACCATTTAATTGATTGTTTGAAGTATGAGGAAACCAGGAAGAAGGCAGAGGAAACCTAGACTTCAATAATTTTGTTCTGTTGTCCTGTTTATCCCCTACCAAAAATCAAGTAGGAATCTAGGTCTCCTCCTGTATCTCTCTCTCCTACAGAACACACACCGCTTTAAAGAAGACACACTAAAGCTTACCTCTTGGTGCAGCATTGTGACCAGGGTGCGTGAATGCCATCTGTTCCCTTTCTCCTTCCTACACCCATTGACATTTAGTGAATTTCTAAAAGAAATGTTCTGCTGTCTATAAATAATAACCCTGGTATTCACCTATGGCAAGTTAATTGTGATCCCCACAATAAGTTCATCATAATCGCAAAAGAGCACTGATTATATAGCAGGCATTCTTTTAAGCATTTTATGTATATTATGACATTTAATCTTCACAATAACCTGTGAAGTTGTTACTAAGGTGCCAGACATTATCCCCATTTCACAATTGAGAAAGATGAGGCAAAGAGAATTTAAGTAATTTCCCTAAGGTCTCACAACTTTCCTACAGTCTTCAGGCAGTCCAGTCTCTGCAGCAATGGTTTTGACCGTTACGCTGAAATGACCTTGAATCTTGAGCTATTAAATATGATGGTGTACTAGATGAATTCTTAAATTTCTATGAAGTTCTAAAATTTAAACTTTTTATAGCATTCTATAGTAGGTATGAATGACTAATAAACCAGATTAATATACATCCTGAGACAGCTAGATTTTTTTAAAGGAGCTTGCTAACCCAAATTGGTCAGTGTTGAGGCAGCATGATTAAATGAAGACTATTCAGTGAATAGATATTTTCTGAAAAGGTCACCTTCCCTCAGCTTCTTAAGAGATTCATCATGGGAAGCTGCCTACACCAAAGATAGATCTAGGTCCTACTTATTTTAATGTAATTTCATTTACAAATGAAAACCTGGTCTTTCTACAATTTTTTTCTTCTGAATTAGATATATATTCTAATTTTTTTTTAAAAATATATCATTTAGATAATATAGAGTTAATTTTAGAAGGTTTTTATTTAAGGGTGACTGGGTGACTCAGCCGGTTAAGTGTCCAACTCTTGGTTTCAGCTCATGTCATGATCTCACGGTTCATGAGTTCAAGCCCCTCATTGGGCTGGTGGCTGACAGCCCAAATCCTGCTTGGGTTTCTCTTTCTCCCTCTCTCCTTCTCTCTCTGGCCCTCCCCTGCTCATTCTCTCCCCCCATCTCTCTCCCCAAATAAATAAATTAAAAAAGTCTATTGAAAGTTTTTATTTAAGTACAAGTGATAAAATAGTTAGTGTTAGAAACACATGATATGCTCCTTTGTTGTGAAAACCTTTTGCTCATTTAGGTTAACCATTTCAAGCAGAGTACAAAATCTACTGCAATACTAAATAAATCAATTACTCATCATACAGGGGAAGGGGAGCATAGTACAATTCATGAAAACACTGTATGAACATATTACTTTATACTTGTCTGATCATTCTCTTTTTCCCGTCTATGTCAAAATAAAGAAAAAGGTTAAGAAGTAGATAGTTAGGAGAAGTTGCTTTAAACTATCTAAGACATTCCCATGAAAAGTGAGTCTTGAGTGTTTTACATTAGACAAAGGTATATGTTTAATTATTAGTGATGTAATTAGATATAAGGAATAAGGTAAGAATTTTATCTGATTGTATGAATATATTAGAGAGATGGAAAATTTAACTTCTACAATAAATGGAGATATAATATACATTGTATGTAAACAGATAATTTTATCTTCTTTCGTCTTATAAATCAAAAGCTTTATTTCAGCTATTAAACTGCAAGAGTAAATTGGCAATCCATGTATATTCTAAATTCCTTGATTTACCAGAGGACATAGCAAATTCCTAGAATGCAACCAAAAAGAAAACAATTATATTTCTTTTAGCCAGACGCCACACTTTGCTAATCTTTTATTGTCCAATATGCCACTTGAGTGTATTTTATATGTGAGTTGATTGAGGGCCCTTTTAAAGAAATAAAAGCAAAGCTGAATTACCAATTAATTAATTTAAAAAAAAATTAATTACAAATTAATTTTTTAAATTCATCAAAATGAATTAAATTACATTAAGTAATGTGAGTACTGTGATTCTGTGTTTCTACAGTCTATGACACAGGGTGGGTTTGGTCCATATATACTGCTTGTTAAAGCCAACACTGATTTAGCATTACTGGTCAGGGAATGTTCTATGTGATTTATATTTATAGAGTTCTTTAATTTTCACCACAATTCAATAAGAAAACAAATTTGTATTCATACCAAAAAAAAAAAACAAAAAACTTCTGAAGCAAGAGATTTTAATTAAATTTTCAAGGTTACATGACAAGTGATAGAGCAGATTTAAAACTTGGCAGTCAGGCAAAAGAACTCTCTTAAATACTATATGATACTGCTTCTAACATCGTGTATATCACAACAATATTTCTTTCCACCACTGAGTACTAAGAAGAATTATGTTTCTAATATGTGTAAGGGAGGAAATACTTTTCCTCTACTCTCTTATGCTATGTCACTGGGACCTGTGAATTAAATGGGCAAAAGACAGATTAACAGGGGGAGAAAAAGCATATAAACGTTATTTCATGTTACTATTTTAATTTTTTATGTACATAGAGGCCTTCATAGAAAAGAAGCCAAGTTCCAAAGAAGCAGTTAAACTCAGGGTGGGAGTGGGGGGGGATGGCAGGGAGAGGAGGAGTTATATACCATTTTAACAAAGGGCAATGCATTGTGGAGAAATGACAGGACAAAGGAAAAGGGGTTTGAGATTCTAGGGGCAGTAAATTATGGAAGGTAAATTATGAAAGATAGTGGTGAGTGGAAGATAAGGGCTATTTTGTAAGATTCTGTTTATGTAGGCTCATCTTGGCAATGTTCTGTCTCTGGTGAATAAAGATTGTTCTTCCCTTCCTGGTATGAGAAAAGAGGACACCTTCACAAGGAAAATTTGTGCCCAGCTTTTAAGCAGATAGGGAAAGAATATCCTGTGTCTGTTCTTTCTCAATTGCCTTCAGATCAAAGTGCCATATTCTAGGTATTCTGATCCTCTTCACATGGAAATAAGAATCTGGGTATTTAAAATGAAAACATGATGTGTGAGAAATGTATCTGGAACCAACCATAATAGAAGTGAGGGCCAGTTGCTGGAGGTCCTTTAAGTTGCTTGTCAGTAGTTAGGTAACATCATGGTCATTCTTACTCATGTAAACACATGAAGAGATCAAGTTCCAAAAAGTTGTTTCCTGCTTTCCTGAAAGTATTACACGCCTGATGCAAGGTGTGGACTAGGTTACTGTACATTGATATGCTTAGTATTGGGGAGTATAATTATGATATACGTAAGACAGGATAATGAAGGTAAGCTAGCTGGATAGGATGACATACAATGGTTTAAAAAATTTAAGTGCACTCAGATTTCTTCCTGAAGAGGAGTAGTAAAGCCCACAGCACCTGTCACCATTTTAGATATGATTATCTAGAAGAACAGTAGGTGCAGACAACACATCAATCCATAGGCATTGGTCAGAACTAACTTCACATGAAGCCACACTGTTGTTCATGGTATTTGTATTTGCTTGGGGTGGCACATGTGGCAGTAGGAAAGAGAGATGTCCCAGGCCTTTTGTGAGGACTTGCAGACAATTTCTGGGCTGTCATTCACAGGCCAGAAGAAATGAATGTAAAACAGTCATTAAACAGTTTTAGTCTTTTCCCTCCATTTGACTGTCTTGTAGGCTTAATCAGTGCTCTGTAGACTCATGTCATGGCACACTGATTCTCCAGGATGCCCATGCAATTCTCTGCTTAACAGTGGAGTTGAATGCTTCCAACAACAGTAGTGCTTTTTTCCCAAAACTTGTTTGTAACATTTTCATTATTATTGTAATCACTTAATTTAAGTTAAATGCTTCCAAATATTGCACAAAAAGAAAAATTAAATGTAAGATGACCACAAAAGATTAGGGAAAGTGATGGTATTTATATTTATCAAGTCCTTTTAAAATATATTTAAGTTAATCTTGTAATTTAAAGAAATCAAAACTGATAACATAAGTGCCCTGAGAACACAGGTTAGATAAGAAAAAGCTGAAATTAAATTAGTTAAAGACCTATCTTGGTATTTTAACAAATAAATAAATATGATGTATTTTAAGTTAAATATTTATGGAAATACATATTTATTCTTTCTAACATTACTTTTTACATTAACCATTTTAAGTTTTTCAGTGTCTGTCAGTTTAATTTAATGAAATAAATGGAGTATGACATAAATATACTCATTATAAGGTTTGTGTGTTTCAGGGTGAAGGTAACACATCATATCAGGCCTTTCTCTACCTACTACCTTATAAAGTTCTGCCCTTTGTTCCACAATCAGAGTCATTGCAACTAGAGACCACAACCCATCTTGGTAGGGTTTGAGTTTACCACAATGGACTTTGATTTCTTTTTTGACAAGGAAAAATGAAGGAAGGAAGGAAGGAAGGAAGGAAGGAAGGAAGGAAGGAAGGAAAAAAAGGAAGGAAAAGAAAGAAAGAAAGAAAGAAAGAAAGAAAGAAAGAAAGAAAGAAAAAGAAAGAAAGAAAGAAAGAAAGAAAGAAAGAAAGAAAGAAAGAAAGAAAGAAAGAAAGAAAAAGGAGAGAGGGAGGGAGGAGAGAGGGAGGGAGGAAGAAAGAAGGAAAGAAAGGAAGAGGAAGGAAGAGGATATTTACCCTGTTACATAGAAACTTTAACAAATTCTTATGTTTCAGAATTTGCAAAACTGAAACCTGATACCTTTGTGGATTATGCTTTATTACATTTTAAAATGAAAGGGAAATATATTTTTCTCAAGAAAATTGAGGCCTTATGGTGTGATTTTGTATGAGAAGGAAATAATTGCAGGACGTTGAGCTTTGTATTATAGCCTCCTTATAATCCAAAGGTGACACTCGTGTTTGGAAAATGCCAAAATAATTTAATGATCTATAAGGTACTCTTACAAAAATAAATGCAACGAATTTAAAGGTAGACTTTATACTATGAAAGAATTGCTATCATTATGAAAAATATCCAACCTATCAGAAGAGCAATTTATACTTTCAGAAAACTTGTCTCAATTATAAAGCAAATATGTTAATGTATAAAGTATTGCTTGTGGCACCTGGGTGGCTCAGTGAGTTAAACATCTGACTCTTGATCTCAGCATTGGTCACGATCTCACATTTTGTGAGTTTGAGCCGCACATCACGCTCTGTGCTGATGGTGCAGAGCCTTCTTGGGATTCTGTCTCTCCTTCTCTCTGCCCCTCCCTGGCTTATGCTCGCTCTCTCTCTCTCTCTCAAAATAAATAAATTAACTTAAAAAAAGTTAAAGTATTTCTCAAGACTTTTGAGACACTGGTGACATATTATTTATACATTGTCACAGGAAAAGAGCCAGTATTGCTTTCCCTGGTTAAGTACTTTGAAAGTAATCTCCCACATTGGATCAAGTATTATAACGTCATACAAATCAGTTTTTTTTTATCATTATATATCTTAATTAAGCCATGTTGTATATAAGACATTATTTCATTGCTTCTTTTTTGTTTTCCTTACTGTGTATAATTTACACGTATATTTTGTTTTCATTTGGGTGTAACATCCAACATTCATTTCCCATTATCCATAACACTCCATGTAAATTACTCATGTGAAGTATCAAGAAAATGGTCTTTAATATCTGAAAGCACAGATTCAAATTCTGTGCTTTGCCACTTACTTTATTCCAGCAGTCTACATAGAAAATTCAAGGCATCAACAAGCATCCTAGAATAAGTGATTCAGCAACATTGCAGGATACAAGGTAACACACAAAAATCAATTATATTTCTGTATTATGTTACTATATATTAGTAAGGAATAAGTGGGGAATGAAATTTAAAACAAGATACCATTTATAAATTGAATAGAAATGACATACTTAGGTTTAATTCTAAATTAAAAAGAACAGTGAGGGTGGTTTGCATGCTAAAAACTATACAACACTATTTAAATAAATCAAGGATTATTAAAAATGGGGAGTCATACCATGACAATCAGCTGGAAATCTCAACATAGTAAAGAACTCCACTCTCCTCAGACTGGCATACAGATTTAACAAAATTCCCATCCCAGAAAAATATTTGCACATATAGAAAAACTTATTTCAAAATTTTTATGGAAAGGCATCAGAAATATAATAACTAAAACAATGTTTAAAAAATAAGAATGTGAGAGGAATCATTCTACCCAATTCCAATACTTACTCTGGAGTACCATTAATCAAGTCTATGTGGTATTGGCAGAAAGGTAAACAAATAGATCAATAGAGGACATAGAAAACCCAGAAACAAAACCACACAAATAATGCTGAGCTGACATCTGGCAAAGTTGCCAAGGTAATGCAATGGAAGAGAGTCTTTCAACAGTGGGCTGGAGCAATTGGACACCCATAATAAATAAAAATAGAAGAGTGAACCCTGACATAAGTCGCACACATTACAGCCATTAATCAGAATGGATCATAAACTTAAATGTAAAAGGTAAATGAGAAATATTTTAGAAATAACACATAGGAGAAAAACTTTAGGATCTAGCATTAAGCAAAAAATCTTAAACTTGCAGGAGGTTAGATGGTGGAGTTGTAGGAGGACCCTAAGTCTTGTCTTGTCTCGTGAACACAGCTAGATAACTATCAAATCATTCTCAATACTCAATAAATTGATCTGAGGACTGATAGAACAAATTTCACAACTAGAGAAAGAGAAGAGGCCACTTTGAGGAAGGTAGGAAGAGATGCAGAGATATGGTTTTAGGTAGAAATAGATCATGGTGCTGCAGAAGAGAGGGAGCCCTGATCACAGAGAAAGATGAGAGAAAGTGGAATATACAGAGATAAGCAAAAGGAGAACACTTCCCCAAAGCCATTTCCTGGGAAAAAAGAGAGGGGCTGAATTTTATTTTTACAACAAACATGGCTCAAACACTGGAGTTTCAGAGGTCCCTAGGCTTGGCTATGATAGAGACCTGAGGACATTGTTCTATTCCTAGAGTGGAGGCAGACAGACAATCCAGAGCAGACTGAATGATATAAGGATCACCTAACGGGCACCACAAGAGACTGTTAATACTTTTGGAGTGCATCTATAAGAGGTGGCATTGCTTCTCCAGGGGAAAAAAAAATGTCAGGTGCCATTCCCCCCCCCCCCACCCTTCACCATAGGTGCAGAGACATCTACTGAAGACAACTAACCTAGCCTGCTTGTTCTAAATCCCATGCCCCTGCACTCTGGCACAGCTGCCTTTCTGGGTCAAACTTGCATTAGTCCCAGTGCAGGGAGACCTTTCTTAGAGGATCAGTGCAATTCTCTGCCACACCAGGTCCCTGAGTTTGGAATTTTAAAGCAATAAGACTGGCTAGGGTACAGCCCAATGTGAGATGTGTTGCTCCAGGCAGGTAAGTGGCTGAGAGACAGACAATGTGAAATCAGAAATCTGAAAAATGCCTGTGATGCACCAAGGGAAACTATTAACTCCTCTGAAAGTGCTTCCCCAAGAGTAGTAAGCACGGCCTCCTGTCTCCAGGGACAAAAGAACAGGATGGCATTATTTCCCTTCCATGCTCCTCAGCATAAACCAACTTGAGGAAATAGCACAGTGCCAACACTGCTGCCTAACCTGCTTACACCAAGCTCTGCTCTCTTCCACTCCACTGGTACTACTTTTCTAGGGCAAGTGTACCTAACAACCAGCACAGTGGGCCCCTCCCCGAGAAGACCAGCATAAACCCACACACGCACCATGTCTACTGACCATAGGGTTCTGCATAGCTTCAGTTCTAGTAGAAATAACATCAGGTCTCTTTAAGCAAGGTGAGCAGAAGAAAACCTCACTAAAATTCACCACACTCTTGCCAAGGTCCAAACACTCTTCACTGCAGGCAATGAGAAACTCTCCAGAGGACTGACATGAAGGACAGAGCAGCTATAATGCAGGAGGAGAATGTATGCAGCACACACCAGAGACACTTCCTGAAGTGCCAGACCCTGGACATTGTATGACCTCTTCTTCATAAAGCCACTACTTTTGGGAGCAGGGAACATAACAGGCTTTCCTAACACACAGAAGAAGACAGAGACCTAGACAAAATGACAAGATGGAGAAATTTATCACAAAAGAAAGAATAAGAAAAGGTCACAGCCAGGGATCTAATTGAAACCAATATAAATAATATGTCTGATCTAGAATTTAAAGCAACAACCATAAGGATACTAGATGGGCTTAAGAAAAACATGGCAGACATCAGGGAGACCCTTATCACAGAGATAAAAGAGCAAAAATGAATCAGGCCAAGTGAAAAATGCAATAACCAAGATTTGAAACCGGTGTAATTACCACAAGGATGGAATAAGCAAAGGAATGAATAAGTGATATGGAAGACAGAATTATGGAAAATAAAGAAGCTGAAGAAAAGAGCGAATGAAAAATACTGGATCATGAAAGTAGACTTAGGCAACTCAGTGACCCATCAAACATAATATCATTCATATCCTCGGAGCCCCAGAAGGGAAGGGAAAAGGGACAAAGGTTTATTTGGGGAAATTATAGCTGAAAACTTCCCTAAACTTGGGAAAAAATAAACATCAAATGCATGAGGCACACAGAACTCCCATTAAAGTCAACAAAAGCAGGCCAACACCAAGACGTATCATTGTTAAATTTGCAAAATATAGATATAAAGAAAAAAATCCTAAGGGCACCAAGACAAAAGAATTCCCTAACTTACAAGGGAAGACAAATAAGGTTAGCAACAGAACTCTCCACAGAAGCTTGGCAAGAAAGAAGAGAGTGGCATGATATATTCATATGCTGAGTGGAAAAAATCTGCAGCTGAGAATACTCTATCTACCAAGGCTATCATTCAGAGCAGGAGAGGGTAAAGAGTTTTCCAGACAGACAAAACCTAAAGGAGTTCATGATTACTAAACCAGCCCTGCAAGAAATATTAAAGGGGATTCTATGAATGGGAAAGAAAGACCGAAAGTGGCAGATCAGGAAGGAACAGAGAATTTCCAGAAACAACAACAAAACAAGTAAAATCACACTGAATTTGAATCTATCAGTAAATCACTCTGAATTTAAATGGACTAAATGCTCCAGTCAAAAGACATAGGTGTCAGAATGAATTTAAGACAAAAACAAAAACAAAAAACCCATCAGGGCACCTGGCTGGTGCAGTCAGTGGAACATGTGACTCTAGATCTTGGGGTTCTGAGTTCAAGCCCAACTTTGGATATAGAGATTAATTAGAAATAATTTATTTTTAAAAAAGACCTGTCTATATGGTGCTTACAAGAGACTCATTTTAGTCTGAAAGACATCTTCTGATTAAAAGTAAGGGATGGAGAACCATTTATCATGCAAATGGACATAAAAACAAAGCCAGAGTAGCAATACTTCCATCAGACAAACTAGATTTTAAACCAAAGACTGTAACAAGAGATGAAGAATGTCATTATATCATAATAAAGAGGAATATCCAACAAGAAGACCTAACAATTATAAATATTTATACCCCCAACTTTGAAAAACCCAAATATATAAAACAATTAATAGCAAACATAAAGGAACTTACTGGTAATAATATAATAATAGTACAATAATAATACAAGGATACAATAACACCCCCACTTACATCAATGGACAGATCATCTAAGCAGAAAATCAACAAGGGAACAATGCCTTTGAATCACTGGACCAGATAGACTTAAAAGATATATTCAAAACATTTCATCCTTTTTGAGTGCATGTGGAACACTCTTTTCGAGTGCACATGCACATTCTCCAAAATAGGTCACATAGTAAGTCACATATCAGGCCTCAGCAAGTACAATACCATTATCTTTTCTGACCACAACACTATGAAACTTGAAGTCAATCATAAGAAAAAATTTGGAAGGCCCATAAATACTCCAAGGTTAAAGAACATCCTACTAAGAATGAATAAGTCAATCAAGAAATTAAAGAAGAAATTTTTAAAAATACATGGAAACAAATGAAAATCAAAACACAGTAGTCCCAAATCTTGTGATGCAGCAAAAGTGAGAATATACAGGCCTACCTCAAGAAGACTGAACCAAAAAATTGTTAGAACTGATAACATGAATTCAGAAAAATCTCAGGATATAAAATCAATGTACAGAAATCAGTTGTGTTTCTCTACACCAATAAGGAAGCAGCAGAAAGAGAAATCCAGGAATCTATCCCATTTACAATTGCAACAATACCCATAAGATACCTAGGAATAAACCTAACCAAAGAGGTGCAAGACTTGTACTCTGAAAACTGTAAAATACTGATGAAAGAAATTAAAGATGACACAAAGAAATGGAAAAACATTCCATGCTTATGGATTGGAATAACAAATATTGTTAAAAATTTTAAACTATCCAAGGCAATCTACACATTTAGTGCAGTCCTTATCAAAATACCACCAACATTTTTCACAGAGCTAAAACAAACAATCCTAAAATTTGTATGGAACCACAAAAGACCCTGAATTAGCCAAAGCAATCTTGAAAAAGAAAAGCAGAGCAGGTGGCATCACAATTTGGGACCTCAAGTTATATTACAAACCTGTAGTCATCAAGATAGTTTGGTATTGACACAAAAACAGACACATAGATCTATCTATGGAACAGAATAGAAAACCCAGAAATGGACGCACAACTATGTGGTCAAGTCATCTTCGACAAAGGACAGAGTATCCAATGGAAAAAAAGACAGTCTCTTCAACAAATGGTGTTGGGAAAACGGGACAATAACATGCAGAAGAATAAAACTTGGCCACATTTTTTATGTCCTACACAAAAATAAATTCAAAATGGATGAAAGACCTAAATGTGAGATACGAAACCATCAAAATTCTAGAGTACAACAGAGGCAGCAATCTCTTTGACATCAGCCAGAGCAACTTCTTACTAGACATGTTTCCTGAAGCAAGGGAAACAAAAGGAAAAATGAACTACTGGGACTTGATCAAGATAAAAAATTGGGGGGGGGGGGCGCCTGGTTGGCTCAGTCAGTTAGGCATCGGACTTCAGCTCAGGTCATGATCTCACAGTTTGTGAGTTTGAGCCCTGCATGGGGCTCTGTGCTGAAAACTCAGAGCCTATAACTGCTTCGGATTCTGTGTCTCCCTCTCTTTCTGCCCCTCCCCGGCTCATGCTCTCTTTCTCTCAAAAATAAATAAGCATTAAAAAAAATTTTTTTAAAAAGATTTAAAAACTTTTGCATAGTGAAGGAAACAGTCAACAAAACTAAAGTGCAACATTCAGAATAGGAGAAGGGATTTAAAAATGATACATCTGATAAAGGGTTAGTATATAAAATCTATAAAGAACATTTGGGGCGCCTGGGTGACTCAGTTGGTTGAGCCTCCAACTTGTCTCAGGTCATGATCTCATAGTACATGGGTTGTGACATCTCAGAACCTGGAGCCTGCTTCAGATTCTGTGTCTCCCTCTCTCTCTGCCCCTCCTCCACTTGTGTGCATTCTCTCTCTCTCTGTCTCTGTCTCTCTCTCTCAAAATAAATAAACTTTAAAAAATATTTTAAAAAATAAAAACTATAAAGAACATCAAACTCAACACCCGAAAAACAAATGATCCGGTTAAGAAATAGGCATAAGACATGAATAGACATTTTTCTAAAGAAGACTCAGATGGCTAACAGACACAAGAAAAGATCCTAACATCACTCATCATAAGAGAAATACAAATAAAAACTACAATGTTACCTCACACCTGTTAGAATGGCTAGAATTAACAATGCAGGAAACAACAGATGTTGGTGAGGGTGTGGAGAAAGGGGAACCCTTTTTCCCTGTTGGTGGGAATGCAGACTGGTGCAACCACTCTGGAAACATGGAGGTTCCTCAAAAAGTTAAAAATACAGCTACCCTGTGATCCAACAATTGCATTCCCAGGTATTTACCCAAGGGATACAAAAATACTGATTTATAGGGATACATGCATCCAGATGTTTATAGCAGAATTATCAACAATAGCCAAATTATGGAAAGAGCCCAATGTCCATCAACTGATGAAAGAGCCCAATGTCCATCAACTGTAAAGAATTTGTGATATATATATATGTGTGTGTGTGTGTGTGTGTGTATACATATATATATATATACACATATAATATATATGAATAATATTACTCATCCACAAAAAAGAATGAAATCTTGCCGTTTGCAATGATGTGGATAGAGCTAGAGTGTATAATGCTAACAGAATTAAATCAGAGAGGGAGAATACTATATGATTTCACTTATATGTGGAATTTAAGAAACAAAACAGGTGAACATGGTGTGGGGGAGAAGAGAGAGGCAAACCATAAAGCCAACTGTTAGTATAGAGAACAAATTGAGGGGTGGGGGGATGGGTTAAATGGGAAATAGCTATTAAGGAGGGCATTTGTTGTAATGAACACTGGGTGTTGTATGTAAGTGATGAATCACTAAATCCTACAGCTGAAACTAATATTACACTGTATGTTAACTAACTGAAATTTGAGTAAAAACTTGAAAAAAGAAAATTAACAAAAGCTTACACTTGATATCAAAAGCATGATCTAGGGCACCTGAGTAGCTCAGGTGGTCAAGTGTCCAACTCTTGAAAGCAGCTCTGGTCTTGATCTCAGGGTCATGAGTTCAAGATCTGCATTGGGCTCCATGCTGGGTGCAGAGCCTACTAAAAAAAAAAAAAAAAAAAAAAAAAAAAGAAGGAAAGAAAAAAAAAGGAAAAAAAAAAAGCATGATCCATAAAGGGAAAAATGATAAACTGGACTTCATCGTAAATGAAAAATTTTGCTTTCTGAAAGATCTTGTTAAGATGATGAATAGACAAGCTAAAGACCAGGAGAAAATATTTGGAAACCATACATTTGACAAGGGAATAGTGTCTAGAGCACATAATGAATGACGTCTCCAAACTCAACATTAAAAAAAAGAAAGAAAAAACTGAAAAAATGGCCAAAAGACATATGCAAACATTTCCCTGAAGAAGATATGCAAATGGAAAATTATTACATAAAAATAGTCAATAATATTAGCCATTGATTGAATGGAAATGAAAACCACATATCACTACATACTTAAAAAAATGGCCAAAATTAAAAATAAAAAAGTGGTAACACCAAATGCTGGGAAGGATGAGGATAAACTGACCTACCCATTCATATATTTGTAGTGGGAAAATAAGATATGGCCAATCTATAAAATACTTGGCACTTTCCTAAAATATTAAACATGCAACTTTCATATGATCAGCAGTTGCAATTTTGTGAATTTTTCTCAGAGAAGAGAAATGTATGTTTATACACACACAAACTTAATGATATTTATGGTATATTTATTTATAATAGCGATAAAGGGGGAAAAACACAATTGGATGCTCTTCAATGGGTAAATGATTACATTGTGGTACATGGATACCACAGAACACAGTAATGAACTACAGATATTTGCAACCCACTTCAGATCGTCTGTCCCCATATCTCTGCCCCTCCCCTGTTTGTGTTCTGTCTCTCTCTCAAAATAAACAATTTAAAAATTATAAATAATAAAAATAAATTAATAAATAAAAATGAAAAACCAGTGCAGAGAGAATATAAGTAACTTGCTCAAGTCATGAGAATTAGAAATGGGACTCTATCTAGATTGTTAGGCCCCTCTATCTGTGCCCTAAACCACCTTATTAAATGTGTTAAAAATTCAATCTTGGTAATATGGAGACTAATATTAATATATCTTTGCTTTACCATGTGTTATTGCTTTAAACCTACTAAAAAACAATCGATGAGATTCTACAATACCTTTAAATGGTATATATAACAACTGACATTTTGGCTTAAAGATTACCTTTCTTAATAATTTGATAATAACAGAATAACAACAGCTCTTCATTGCATATCTATCATGTGCAAAACAGGTGCTAGGCACATCACTTACATGATTTCTTTAATCTTTGTAATAACTTCATGAGGTAACTATCATCATCCTCATTTTATCTCATTTCATCTGAGTACACTGAGATGAGTTCAAGTTATTGTGTGTAGTAAGTGTAAGAGCTGAGAATTTATCCAATTCTGCCTGATTTCAAAGCTCATGAGCTTTTCTTTATAACTTATTGTCTCTAATCACTTGTGTTAAGCCTTCTGTTAATACCGATTCTGGTAATTCTAATTTGTCATTTGAAATACTAGAAGGAGAAAATAATCCATATATTTTTCACTTTTGAATAATGTTAAGTCTACTATCAGTTCTCACACTTTAATCTATATACTTCTTATTAGAAAATAAAACAAAATATTTTAATACTAGTAGTTTTCGGCCAGCAAAAACTATTTGCATAAATTAGTAAACACACAAGATGCAGCACCATGAGCAACGGGCAGCAGAGAATTAAAAAAGCAAATCTAACCTTTTAAATATTAGAATGATCAGATACACAATATAAAAAAAGAATATACTTCAAAAAATAAAAGGCTTAAATATGAAAAAGAAGAACTATTTGGAAGAAGGACCAAGCAAAACTACTAGAAATAAAAATATGATAGTGGCAATTTAAACTTAGTGGATTATTTTTAGTAAAGTATCATTTACTCCTGTAGAGAATAGTAAGAAAACAAGAAGACAGACTGAAAGAAATTATTCAGAAACTATTCCAAAGAGACACAGCCATGTGCATTCAATGAAAGGTAAAGGATATGGATGATAAAATAAGAAATTCTAATTGGAGCTTCAGAAGAAGAGATGAGGCCAAGTTACAAAAGATAATAATTGAGATTTTTCCAAAACTGATTCAGAGTATTATCTACATTGTATAAAGCCCGCAAACAGCAAAGCTACTTCTAGCCGGGACAAAGTCAAAGTACAGAGCGCCATCCTGCTAGGTTGCTTTCTGTTCTGATTATTTCGTGCCTGTGTGATTTTATTGCTAAATGTTTTTTTGTTTTTTTTTTTAAGATTTTAGTTTAAATTCCAGTTAGTTAACATGCATTGTAATACCAGTTTCAGGAGTAGAATTTAGTGATGCAATACTTACTGTGGTACTTACCACAAGTGTACTCCTTAATCTCTATCACCTATTTAAGCCATACCACTTGAGTATCATAATTTAATGACTGTTTAATGAGTCATCCCTGAGAAGTTTCCAGTTGTAATGAATTGATGATACACTGAACAATGATCAGTTCAAACATGGACTGTTGTAGTTTTAAAATATAGCCACAAACTCTGGCCCCTTGGTGGCTCAGTCTGCTAAATGTCCAAATTTGATGCAGGTGATGATTTCACAGTTCGTGGGTTCAAGCCCTGAGTAGGGCTCTGTGCTGACAGCTCACAGCCTGGAGCCTGATTCAGATTCTGTGTCTCCTTCTCTCTCTGCCCAACCCTGCTTGTGCTCTGTTTCTCTTTCTCTCAAAAATAAACAAACAAAATAAAATATATATATATCTCCACAAATTCTTTTCCACTGTTACCTTCTAAATGTAAAGCCAAATCTCCTACCTCTGGAATGTTTATCAGGTTTAGAGACTAACAGACAAAATATGGCCAAGGTGATGCTATGCTCAGACCTCTTAGACTAGGTCATAAATAGTATGTACCTTTTGCTTGGCTCTTTCTCAGATTGCTTGCTTTGGGGAAGGCAGGAGGCCATGTTGTAAAGACATTCAAACAGCCCTATGGAGGGTCCTACAAAGAGTGAAATTGAGGCTTCTTGCCAACTTGCTAGTACTAACTTGCTGGGCAAGTGAATGAGCCACATTGGAAATGGATCTTGTATCCCTAATTAACCTTCAACACCTGAGATTTTTTTGGACCATTTAATTGCAATCTCATTATGAATACTGAGACACAATCTCCCAGCAAAGCCACTGACAAATTACTCTACATAGTGGGAAAGATAAAATGTTTATTATGGTTTTGCTCCACTAAGCTTTGTGGTAACTTGTTACATAGCAATAACTAATTAATATAATAAAGTGAATGGCTCTTTATGAAAGAAGCTAGTTAAAAGAATTGAGCTAGTTCATCCAACACCACAGTGTGGAGGATTGGGAAAAGGGGCTGTAACAAAAGTGGAAAAATAATAATAACTGATTATTAGTAACATTATGAGAAGGATATTAGGATAATCATTTTTTTAAGTTTATTTATTTATTTTGAGAGGGAGAGAGAGAATGAATGAATGAATATAAGTGAGGGAGGGGCAGAGAGATAGGGAGAGAGAGAGATCCCAAGCAGGCTCTGTGCTGTCAGAGCACAGCTAGATGTGCAGGGCTCGATATGCAGGGATGGATCTTGCAAACAGTGAAATCAAGACCTGAGCCAAGATCAAGAGTCAGAGGCTTAAGTGACTGAGCCTCCCAGGTGCCCCAAGAATAGATCTTTTAAAAACTGTTAGAGTTTCCATGGAACTTAGAAAAAGAGAAAAATTCTAACCTAGCATCATTCATAGATATAAATTTACTGTCCTAAGTTCACACATCGCTTATTTTGGGGAAGTAGGATATAAATTAGTTGTCCTGTGTTTATTCAGTCTCTTTAATCAGAGGTAACAAAATAAAGGAGATGACCCAATCTATCCTCCTCATAAATAAATCAGTGATATTTTCGAGGAACAGTAGTCTTTATTTCTGGAATGGTCTTAGGAGGATGTACTTGACTAAGTATGAGGTAGAGTAAATGAACTCAAAATCTATGGTTTCTGAGACATAAATAACTGGAAAATGTCACATTATCTATGGTATAAAGTGGAGATATTTCAAAACCTAAATTCTTCCTGTCTTGATAAAGTTACTTGCTAATCTCCCCTATTTTTCTGAGCCAAATTATTTGTGTCCAATAAGGGAAAAAAGACCTAGATACTTATGTGTGATGTCTTAGGTCTGCTTTGTCCATCATCTTAATTACCTATATCTTTGAAATTATCAGTAAAGTTTGATATTGGGTAAGACCTAAGTTTTTTATGAGTCTTATCTGAGAATACAATCTTTCATGTTGTTCAGCCTAGAGAATGCATTTTTATATGTGTTGTGTGTTTGAGGGTTCCTGAGAACCCCCAATGGTTAGGAACCCTCTTGGGCTCAATGACTTGCTAGAAAGGCTTTTAGTACTCAAAAACTGTTATACTCATAGTTATGGTTTATTACAGTAAAAGACTAAAATCAGAAATAGAAAAAGGCATGTAGAATCCAGTAGAGACCAGATACAAGCTTCCATTTGTCCTCTCTCAGTGAAGTCATGTGGAAAGTACTTAATTTTTCTAGCAATGATGCATGACAACATGCAAGGAGTGTTACCAAATGGGGAAGAAGCTTACACAACCCTTGGTGTCCAGTAATTTTATTGAGGGATGGTAGTGTAGGAATGTCTGACCTTCAGATTTTATTGGGGGTTGGTCATGTAGGAATGGCCAACATGTGGTACTTACCACGTGGTCATGGCTGACTTTAGTTTTCATTCCCTCTAGAGATTAAGCTGATGACACATGTCCCAAGGTTTCCACCATAAATCACATGTTTAACATAAATTGTATGGTTTGGCCCACAGATTCAGATAAACAAACACACTCTGTGCAAAGCACGATATTCGAAACAAACACACTCTGTACAGACAGGATAAGGACTTAGGGGTTATCTCCCGGGAGATGAGAAAGAACCAAACATTTCTTTAGAATGGTAAAATTTGGGCAGCGTAGTCTTGCTAGGTTAATCCTTTACTGTATAATCTGTATATAATATAATCATAATTTCTTATGTTTTAAACTGGAACCTTATAATTGACAAAGATAGGTAGGAGACTAAAATCGACAGAGCCGACCTTCAATAAAGAAATTCCTATGGGTGCCTGGGTGGCTCACTTGGTTAAGCACTGACACTTGGTTTCGGGTCAGGTCATGATCTCATGGGTGGTGAGTTTAAGCCCTGCTTCAGGCTCTGTGCTGGCACCCTGGAGCCTGCTTGGGATTCTCTCTCTCCCCCTCCCCTACTTGCTTGCTTCCTCTTTCTCTCTCAAAATAAATAAATAAACATAAAAAATTAAAATATAAAATAAAAATAAATTCTTAAATGTTTTTCTTCTAGAAGAAAAAGGATCTAAGATGGAAGGTTTGAGACATAAGAAGAAAAGAAAGAAAAGAGACACATCTATAGGTAGATTTAAACAAGTGACTATAGAGAATAATAACAGTAAATATTTGGGGGCTAAAGAAAAATGAGAACCAAAATGTATGAGAATAATAGTTTAAGAGTTTGGTTAATAAGAATTTAAGTGTTCTAACCTCTGTTTTTTGTGTGGAAGAAGGAGAGTAAAAGTATCAATCAACCTTTATTTTTTTTTAAATGCCAATGGTTAAATAAATTCTCAAGCATCTCAACCAAAATGGGTAGGAAGGAATAAGCTAATTTAAAAGAAACATAAAAGAAGAAGAAAAAGAATGGGATGTCTGTGTGGCTCAGTCAGTTAAGCATCTGACTCTTGGTTTGGGCTGAGGTCATGATCTCACAGTCCCTGAGTTTGAGCCCTGCATGAAGCTCTATGCTGACAGCATGGAGCTTGCTTGGGATTCTTTCTCTCTCTGCCTCTCCATCTGCCTCTCCCCAGCTCATGCACACATGTTCTCTTTCTCTCCCTCTCTCTCCCTCAAAATAAATAAACTTAAAAAAAAGAAGAAGCGGAGGAGGAGGAGGAGGAGGAGGAGGAGAAAAAGAATATAGATAAGATATATCTATTACTCTCACCCCCTTATTCTCCCTCTCTCTGTGGACTGCAGAGACAGTCCATATTGGACCAATCATTATGCTCATTTTATGATGGCACATCATTCTCATCATAGGTCTGTGAATACCTCACTTTAAACAATTCACTTACCCATCTCAAGAGTGTAATGAACACCTTCAAAACTACAACCCCTAAACAAACAAACAAACAAACCCCTAGGACGTACACTACAATCTATGGAGAAAGGTATGATCCCTACCTCATATCCACTCCCATCTTCTTCAAACAAGAGGAATATTTCCCTGAACTCCTTCATCAACTTTTCCTCACTTTCTTTCCTATTTTCCCCTAAGTGGTTTAACATAATCTCATTATAATTTGTCTGTGTGCTTGTTTATGCTTCATAACATAATCTCTTTACAATCAGGAAACATGTCAATCTTGTTGACTGTAGATTCAACAGCACCTAGAACAACATGAGATACATCATAAGAATTTAAAGTAGTTTTTTGTTGAATAGATGAATAAATTCATACTTTATTTTTTTAATTCCCAGTATTCAACCCTATGCTTATTAGACATACCATGAACACTTGTTAAAATGAACACGTATGCATGCATTAAATCATTTTTCTTTTTCTCATACTACATTAAATTCTGAGTGGTCTTGACTAAATACTATGTAATTTTTGTTACTGTTTCATATTACCTAGATCAAATTTTTACACAGAGTAGTTATTGAATAATGAAAATAATGGGAAGGAAAATGCCTTATTTGAAAATCAGAGTTATATTGGCACTTTAAAACATCAAATATTTTAAAAATATACACAAAGAAGTAGTTCATCTTTGATGAATGGTTTATAGATCTATTTTATTTAAATTGCTCTATTTCCTTTCCATACTTTAGTAAGGGACAGTTAGGTTTTTCCATCTTCCTAATTGTCTTTTAAAGCAAGTGTACAGCTGGTATAAATGCAAAAAAGATAATAACTTTTTATACTATTACTTAGCTTTGCTATATACAAATATGAGATTGCTTCTTAGCTAACCCATGCAGAAGTCATTTCTATCCATTTATTTCTAGGGTACTTATTACTACTGAATCTAAAATAAATATATGCTACTCACATTTTTCAGATAGAATCTTTAGGAAATATGTTACATATAATATTGTCTTTTCTCAGAGGAAGCCTTATAAGGCCCAGGTGGGCTATTTTTATATACGGGCACATTAAAAATAAATTACTAAGAAGTTCTGTCCTGTGAATGAATAAAAAATGTAATCGCAGCAGCTTATAAATGTAAACTACTACTTGTAGAAATTTCAGAATGTAAGGCATGCCAAAGGCCAAGTATTAATCTCACAAGATTTTAGGAAGCCTGTGTGCTGTATGTAGAAAAGGATCACAGCAAAGCATTCAGTTGCCCGAGTTCTACAATCAGTAGATGGGGGTTCAACCTCAGGACTCGGTTTGACACTATAATCCATTGATCCAATGACTCTTTCACTACTAATCAACAGCCTCATATTCACATTACCTTCATCGCCAAGCTTAAGTTTCACAATCCATTATTATCATTATTCTCCTGAAAAAAATTTAACTGCCTTACCTCTTTCTTGATTTGTGATACTAGCCTGTCACATCCAATTCTTTTAGAGCCATTTCTCTACCCATTACATAGATCCACAAGTGATCCTTGCTTGTTTCTTGGAATAATTGTTTTAATGATTTCACCACTCACTGATAATTCATCTAATTTCATTAGTTTTCTTGGTTTTCATTATGTGGAGACTCTCCTTTATTTTTTATATATATAAACTTCTAATTTTGAGATAATTGTGGATTCACATGCAGCTGTTAGAAATAATTCAGTGAGATTCTATGTACGTATTACCTAGTTTACCATCTTGAAACTCTAGTACAATTTAACAACCAGAATATGGATATTAATACAGTCAAGATTCAGAATAGTTCCATGACTGCTAAGATTCCATGGGTGACTCTTTCATAACCATGCACACCTTTCCTTGATGCATGGTAAACACCTTCTATTCTTCATTTGATTCAGCATAACTACCTGGTGATTCATCCAATTTGTGTGTGTAAAATAGTTTGTTACTTTTTATTGCTGAATAGAATTTCATGGTATAGATGTAACACAATTTTTCAACTATTATTTTTTTAATTTTAGCATGATAATATCCAAAATGATATAAATAAAGAATAAGTGTAGATTTTTAATATGCTTTTTAAAGAGGCAAATATGAGTAAGTATTTTAATAAATTTTAAAAAATAGTTTAGATTTACAGAAAAATTAAGATTGTAATCTAGAGAATCACCATATACAACATACCTAGTTTCCTCTTTATTAATGTCTTACCTTAATTAGTATGGTATATTTGTCAAAATTGAGGAACCAAATTGATATATTATTATTAACTAAAGACCGTAGTTCAAATTTCTTACGTTTTATATCATGTTCTTGTACTGTTTCAGGATTCCATTTAAGATACCATGTTACATTTATTTGTAATGTGTACTGAGTTTCTTCTGGACTATGACAATTTCTCTGACTTTGCTTGTTTTGATGTCCTTGACATTTTTTAGGAGCACTGGTCAGATATATTATACATTTATGCATTTTGTTTTAACATATGTTAACACACTTGTAAAATGTCCATCAGATGAAATGTATCTGTTGTCTTTCTCATGATTATACTGAGGCTATGGGTTTTTAAGAGGAAGAATACAGAGGTAAAGTGCTAGTTTCGTCACATCATAACTAGGGTACATGATATCAATACGACATCACTATTGATATTAACAATGATCACCTGATAAAGAGGTTTCTCCATTGTAAAATTGCCATTCAAACACAGTTTGCAGTTAAGGTGTGAGGGGCTAGTATCTTTGTGAGGGGGAAATATCTACATAAATTATTTTAATTCTACACTGAAGTTTGGTGTCTGTACCTCAGTTTAATATTTCATTCAATAATTTATTTATATCAGTATTAACTCATGGATATGCATTTTATGCTTTAGGATATAATCCAATATGACTATTTTGTGGTTCAAATTGTTTCAATATCGGCCATCGGGAGCTCTTTCAGTTGTTTCTTAGTACACTTTTTTCTTGTTTCTTAGTTGAATCACATCAGATTTCTTGCTTGGTTTGGTTTCTTATTTGTTTTTAGCACTTCTTGAATTACTGACATTACAAGGTGGTCCAGGCTCTTTTGTGTATTCTCCATTGCAGTCCTAGAACTGGTCATTCCTCCAAGGATCCCTGGTTTATTTTATGGGAGAATGGTGTTAGAAATCAAGATGTAAGCTCTGGGTATGGATATTGCTAGGTGGTCTCATTGCTTTTATGCCTTCTCAACTGATAGAACAAGGAACTATGTGTGTATACTAACCCTTTCATGTGCGCATATGTATAAATATTTCTGCATGCAAACAACTGTGTCTGTATTAAAGTCAACTGATGGTTGCATACTGATACTGATGTATCCATCTCTAACCCAGCACCATATGGGTCATTCTAGTCCCCCATCCCCACCTTGCTTGTCGTTAACCTGCCACTCCAATAGTGAGAAAATTGGCTCCCATTATCTGCATTCATGTACATAATTGTTTATTTCCAGTATATATGTGGTATACTGTTTTTCAGATTCAGTATATAGATGGCATACACTTGATAATGGTTTCAGAATTGTTAACTTGTGACCCCATAGAAACAACTTTAGCTATTAGAATTCAGTGCTTATGTGCAGGGTTTTTTTTTTTTTTAACCTTAAAAGTTTTCAGACATTTCCAGTGTTTCTTAGCACATTTTTCGCCTGCTCGTTAAGTGAGTCTAGTTTATACACTTTTTGTAGTTACATTCTTTTGTCACAGTCTGCGTACCATTCTGGGATTCCTCAATCTCTTATATTATCTTTTAATTTTCACACATTGACATTTGTTCTTTGAGCTGGAAACTTACTATTTGTTTTGGCAAATGCATAATGTCATGTATTCAACATCACAGTATCCATTCTATGGATTTAACACAGTTTATTCATCCATGAATCTATTGAAGGACATCTTAATTGCTTGCAGATTTTGTCAGTTATTAATAAATATCCTCAAACATGTCCACATTGAGCATTTTGTGTGTATATAGTTTATCAAACATGCTAGATAGATGCCTGGGAATATGACTGCTGAATTGCATGGTAAGACCTCGGTTAGCTTTGTAGGAAACTCTCTTACTAAGTGGTTGTACAATTTGTATTCCTGCCAGCAATGATGAGTTTCTGTTGCTCCATATCCTCACTAGCTATTAGTATAGCAGTCTTTCTTTAATTCTAACCATCACACTACATGTGTAGCAATATCTCATAATTGTTCTGTAGTGTGTTTCCCTAGTGACAAATTATATTAACCACCTTTGCATATGTTTATTTTCCATCTGTATATCTTCTTTGATAAAGTACCTGTGTATATCCTTTACCATTTTGAATTGGGATATTTTCTTAATGGTCAGTTTTAAGTCTCCTTTGTACATCTTGGATTCAAGTCTTTTATCAAATCTATGAGTAGCAAATATTTTCTCCTGATCAGCGATTTATTTTTCTACTCACTTAAAAATGTCTTGCATAGAGCAGAGGCTTTTAACTTTATTAAAACCAACTTATCATTTTTGTCTTTCAACAGTGTTTTCCATTTTGTCTAAAATGTCACCACAAAAACCAAGGTCATATAGGTTTTCCCCTACATTTTCTTGTAGAAATTTTAGTTTTGCCTTTTACATTTCGATGTGTGATGCATTTTCAGTTAATTTTTGTGGAAATCATAAAATCATCATCTCTGTTTATTTTTTTGCACATGGATGATGAGTTGTTTCATCACCTTTTGTTGAAATGAACTATCTATTCTCCATTGAAAAGTCTTTACACCTTTGTTAAAAATCAATGTAGTGTATTTATGTTATCCTTGGCTATTATGCTTCATTGATCTATGTGTCTATTCTTTCATCATTACATGTCTTGATTACTTTGACTTTATACTGTCTTAAAATAAGGTAATGTGATTCCCTCAACATTGTTTATGTTGTTATTGTTCTCCTATTCAGCTTCCTCCTTCTCCTGTTCCACTTCTCCTTCCCCTGTTCCACTTCTCTTTCCTCCTCCTCCTTATTCTACTTTCCCTCAAACATTTTACCGGATATTATGTCCTTTATCTTTTGATGTGAACTTTAGAGTAGGTAGCTTGATATCCACAAAAAAAGCTTGCTGGGCTTTTAATTGGGATTGTATTAAATCTATAAGTCAGGTTGGGAATAATTGCACTCAACAATATTGAGAATTCCAGTGAATGAACACTGAATATCTCCCATTAATTTAGATCATATCTGATTTTTTATCTTTTTTTATAGTTTTCCACATATACATCTACACATATATGACAAGATCGTAGTCAAGTATCCAAATTTTGGGTGGTATTTTGAACAGCGTTTTTAAAATAATACCAAATTCAGGGGTGCCTGGCCAGCTCGAAGGGAGGAGAGTGCAACTCTTGATCTTGGGGCTGTGATTTTGGAATAGGGAGGATTCTGGGAAGATGGCGGCGTAGGAGGACGCTGGGCTCACAGCGCGTCCTGCTGATCACTTAGATTCCACCTACACCTGCCTAAATAACCCAGAAAACCGCCAGAGGATTAGCAGAACAGAGTTACCAGACCCAAGTGCAGACGAGAGGCCCACGGAAGAGGGTAGGAAGGGCGGCGAGGCAGTGCGCGCTCCACGGACTGGCGGGAGGGAGCCGGGGCGGAGGGGCGGCTCGCCGGCCAAGCAGAGCCCCCGAGTCCGGCTTGCAAAAGCGGAGGGGCCTGACGGACTGTGTTCCGACAGCAAGCGCGACTTAGCGTCTGGGAGGTCATAAGTTAACAGCTCTGCTCGGAAAGCGGGAAGGCTGGAGGACAAAGGGAGGGTGAGCTGCGGAGCCCCCGGACGACAGAGCTCAGTTTGGCGGGGAACAAAGGCGCTCGCCAGCGCCATCTCCCCCGCCCATCCCCCAGCCAAAATCCCAAAGGGAACCGGCTCCGGCCAGGGAAATTGCTCCCTCCGCGCGAACACCCAACTCTGTGCTTCTGCGGAGCCAAACCTCCGGCAGCGATCTGACTCCCTCCGGCTGCCACAGGGCCCCTCCTGAAGTGGATCACCTAAGGAGAAGCGAGCTAAGCCTGCCCCCCCTGCCGCCGTGCACCTTGCCTTCCCACCCCAGCTAATACGCCAGATCCCCAGCATCACAAGCCTGGCAGTGTGCAAGTAGCCCAGACGAGCCACGCCACCCCACAGTGAATCCCGCCCCTAGGAGAGGGGAAGAGAAGGCACACACCAGTCTGACTGTGGCCCCAGCGGTGGGCTGGGGGCAGACATCAGGTCGGACTGCGGCCCCGCCCACCAACTCCAGTTATACACCACAGCACAGGGGAAGTGCCCTGCAGGCCCTCACCACACCAGGGACTATCCAAAATGACCAAGCGGAAGAATTCCCCTCAGAAGAATCTCCAGGAAATAACAACAGCTAATGAGCTGATCAAAAAGGATTTAAATAATATAACAGAAAGTGAATTTAGAATAATAGTCATAAAATTAATCGCTGGGCTGGAAAACAGCATACAGGACAGCAGAGAATCTCTTGCTACAGACATCAGGGGACTAAGGAACAGTCACGAGGAGCTGAAAAACGCTTTAAAGGAAATGCAAAACAAAATGCAAACCACCACGGCTCGGATGGAAGAGGCAGAGGAGAGAATAGGTGAACTAGAAGATAAAGTTATGGAAAAAGAGGAAGCTGAGAAAAAGAGGGATAAAAAAATCCAGGAGTATGAGGGGAAAATTAGAGAACTAAGTGATACACTAAAAAGAAATAATATACGCATAATTGGTATCCCAGAGGAGGAAGAGAGAGGGAAAGGTGCTGAAGGGGTACTTGAAGAAATAATAGCTGAGAACTTCCCTGAACTGGGGAAGGAAAAAGGCATTGAAATCCAAGAGGCACAGAGAACTCCCTTCAGACGTAACTTGAATCGATCTTCTGCACGACATATCATAGTGAAACTGGCAAAATACAAGGATAAAGAGAAAATTCTGAAAGCAGCAAGGGGTAAACGTGCCCTCACATATAAAGGGAGACCTATAAGACTCGTGACTGATCTCTCTTTTGAAACTTGGCAGGCCAGAAAGAATTGGCACGAGATTTTCAGGGTGCTAGACAGCAAAAATATGCAGCCGAGAATCCTTTATCCAGCAAGTCTGTCATTTAGAATAGAAGGAGAGATAAAGGTCTTCCCAAACAAACAAAAACTGAAGGAATTTGTCACCACTAAACCAGCCCTACAAGAGATCCTAAGGGGGACCCTGTGAGACAAAGTACCAGAGACATCACTACAAGCATAAAACAGACAGACATCACAATGACTCTAAACCCGTATTTTTCTATAATAACACTGAATGTAAATGGATTAAATGCGCCAACCAAAAGACATAGGGTATCAGAATGGATAAAAAAACAAGACCCATCTATTTGCTGTCTACAAGAGACTCATTTTAGACCTGAGGACACCTTCAGATTGAGAGTGAGGGGATGGAGAACTATTTAT
This sequence comes from Lynx rufus, assembly GCF_022079265.1. NCBI lineage: Eukaryota > Metazoa > Chordata > Mammalia > Carnivora > Felidae > Lynx > Lynx rufus. Next base: position 162,568,092 of record NW_025814823.1, read on the forward strand.
CATGCTACTGGAAGCCAGAAGAAAGCTGGAATAGCCATACTTATATCAGACAAACTAGACTTTAAATTAAAGGCTGTAACAAGAGATGAAGAAGGACATTATATAATAGTTACAGGGTCTATCCATCAGGAAGAGCTAACAATTATAAATGTCTATGCGCCGAATACCGGAGCCCCCAAATATATAAAACAATTACTCATAAACAGAAGCAACCTTATTGATAAGAATGTGGTAATTACAGGGGACTTTAACACCCCACTTACAGAAATGGATAGATCATCTAGACACACGGTCAATAAAGAAACAAGGGCCCTGAATGAGACACTGGATCAGATGGACTTGACAGATATATTTAGAACTCTGCATCCCAAAGCAACAGAATATACTTTCTTCTCGAGTGCACATGGAACATTCTCCAAGATAGATCATATACTGGGTCACAAAACAGCCCTTCATAAGTTTACAAGAATTGAAATTATACCATGCATACTTTCAGACCACAATGCTATGAAGCTTGAAATCAACCACAGGAAAAAGTCTGGAAAACCTCCAAAAGCATGGAGGTTAAAGAACACCCTACTAACGAATGAGTGGGTCAACCAGGCAATTAGAGAAGAAATCAAAAAATATATGGAAACAAACGAAAATGAAAATACAACAATCCAAACGCTTTGGGACGCAGCGAAGGCAGTCCTGAGAGGAAAATACATTGCAATCCAGGCCTATCTCAAGAAACAAGAAAAATCCCAAATACAAAATCTAACAGCACACCTAAAGGAAATAGAAGCAGAACAGCAAAGGCAGCCTAAACCCAGCAGAAGAAGAGAAATAATGAAGATCAGAGCAGAAATAAACAATATAGAATCTAAAAAAACTGTAGAGCAGATCAACGAAACCAAGAGTTGGTTTTTTGAAAAAATTAACAAAATTGACAAACCTCTAGCCAGGCTTCTCAAAAAGAAAAGGGAGATGACCCAAATAGATAAAATCATGAATGAAAATGGAATTATTACAACCAATCCCTCAGAGATACAAACAATTATCAGGGAATACTATGAAAAATTATATGCCAACAAATTGGACAACCTGGAAGAAATTGGGGCTGTGATTTTGAGGCCCAGTTGGATGTAGAGATTGTTTAAATAAATAAAACTTTAAAATAAAAAAATAATGTCAAATTCAAAGTATTTATTCTTCAGATATGTAAAAACAATTGACTTTTGACCAATGACCTAGTATCTTGTCATGCTGTCCTGTTTGTTTACTAGTTTCAAGTTGTCTATTTTAATCAATTCTTTGGGGATTACTATATAGAAAATCATGTCATCTATGAATAAAAACAGTTTTGTTTATTTATTACTAATCTTAACACATTTTATTTATTCTTCTTGTTAGGAAGAACATATTTTGTTCAAAATCTTAGGGAGCAAATGGTTAGTTCTCTACCTATTAAGTATGATGTTAGCTGGAGGGTTTTCATTTATAACTTTTATTAGATTAAGGAAGTTCCTTTCTCTTCCTTGTATTTTTTTAAATTTTTAACATGAATGGGTTTTGAATTTTGCCAAATATTTTTCCTGCATCTATTGATACGAAGATATAGTTTTTCTTTTTTTTTAATTTTTAAATGTTTTATTTATTTTTGAGACAGAGAGAGACAGAGCTTGACAGGGGAGATGCAGAAAGAGAAGGAGACACAGAATCCAAAGCAGGTTCCAGGCTCTGAGCTGTCAGCACAGAGCCCAACAAGGGGCTCGAACTCATAAACCACAAGATCGTGACCTCAGCTGAAGTCAGACGCTTAACCAACTTTGCCACCCAGGCGCCCCTAGTTTTTCTTATTCCATCTATTAATGTGATGCAGTGCATTGACTGATTTTTGAATGTTGAAACAGCTTGCATTCCTTGTATGAACCCCAACTGGTCATCATGTGTTTTCCTTTTTATATATCGTGACATTTATTTGTTAAATATTTTTGTTTAGTTTATTTATTTTCTGAGAGAGAACACAGGCATAAGTGGGGGAGGGGCAGAGAGGGAGGGAAAGAGAGAAACCCAAGCAGGTTCTGCCATGTCAGCACCCAGGCAATGCAGGCTCCAACGCATGAACCATGAGATCATAACCTGAGCTGAAATCAAGAGTTGGATGCCTAACTGACTTAGCCACCCAGGCCCCCTATTTGTTAATTATTTTTATAATTACAGTCATGAGAAATATTGGCCCATAGCTTTCTTTTATTGTAAAGTATCTATGTGGTTTTCATATTTTAATAATTTTGGCCTCATGAAATTGGTCAATAGATATTCCATATATTTCTATTATCTGGAAAATATTTTGTTACCATTTCACCTTTAAAATTTTGATAGAATTCATTAATGAACCATCTGAACTTGATGGTTTCTTTTTCAAAAGATTATTCATTATTACTTAAATTTCTTTAATAGATCTAAGACTATTCAGGTTACCTATTTCTCTTTGCATCAATTGTGTTAGTTTGTGTCTTTCAAACAATTGGTCCACTTCATCTAAATTATCAAATGTATAGAGATAGAGTTATTTGTATTATTCCCTTATTACCCTCATACTGTCTATGGAATCAGTAGTGATATCTTTTTCCTTTCTGACACTGATAATCTGTATCTTCTTTTTATTTGATTAGCCTGGATAAAAATTTATCAATTTTATTGAACTTTTCAGAGTGCCAATTTTTGGGTTAATTTTCTTTCTCTGCTGTTTTCTTGTTTTCAACTTTTTTGATATGTGCCCTAATTTTAGTATTTCCTTATTCTTGCATTAAATTTATATTTCTGTTTTTCCTATATTTTCCAAAAGTATGTGCTTAGGTTAAAAATTTTAGACCTTCCTTATATTACAATATATTAATTTAATGCTTTAAATATCTCTTTAAGAATTATTTTAGCTGTATCACAAAAATCTGGCTAAGTTCTATTTTCATGAACTTTCATGATATTTAAAGTTACTTTTGAGACTTTTTTTAACCAGGCTCATTCAGAAATGTGTTATTTAATGTCTATTTTGGTTCTTCCAGCTTTCCATTATTAATTTCCAATTTCATTACATTTTGGTCTGAGAATGTTCTTTGTGTGATTTTTAGTCTTTTAACTTTGTTAAGCTATGTTTCATGGTACAGAACATGGCCTATCTAGGTAAATGTTCCCTCTGAGCTTGACAAGAATGTGTATTTTTCTGTTGTTGGATTTAGTCTATAAATATCATTTAACTTAGGTCGAGTAATGGTGTTATTCAGGTCTTATATATCTTTACTGATTTCTGTCTACTTGCTGTATCCATTATTGATAATGGGGTGGTCAAGTACTCAAATAAAATAGTGGACTTTTTCTATTTTTCCTCATCCTCCTTGTGGGCCCCAGGTTTCCTTGGGTTCTTGGATTCTCACTATAAAAACTTGGTGGAATACCTATAAGAAAAGCCCAGGAAAATGTGAGGGCTCCCTTAAGACTGTAACCTCCAGGATTTTTCTCACTCTTATGTTAATCTATGCTCAGCTTCCAGCAGTTCATCAAAGGTACTGTTAAAATGCCCTTACCAATTTATATCTCCAGCAGCTTCTGCTCTAGATAAGCAGATATCAGTTTTTGTGTCTCTCTGCTTGTGCCTTTTTCTCCAGATTTTCAGTGGCTATTTGCTTTAAGACTTCAGTTCTCTATAGGTTCCAAGAAATGTCATTGACTCAATTTTTCCAGATTTATCTTGTTGTAAGGATGGGAGTGATCACTCCCAATTTCCTTACATGTTAGATCTGAAACCAGGAGTTCTCTCCACATACCTTTATGAATGAACTTCCAGTTATTTTTAGTATAGTACAAAGGACTTGTATCACTTCAAAGACTTATTGTAGGGTTTACATGTATCAATGACCTACAAGAATCCTGTACTTGCCTCCAGCAACTTGCTGTATCCAGAGAAACAGAAAAAGAAAAACGAGAGAAAGAGAGACAGAGGAAGAAAGACAGAAAGTTCTGAAGGAAAAAAAAAAAAAAGTATTGATATGAGACTTCAATGTTTGCAATTTATGGTTGAAAATAATGTTAAATATTTATTTTAACAATTAAAAAATGTTATAAAAAAGTGACTCAGATTATCTAATCCAACCATCTGTAAGAAGATACATTTAGTATAATCTTTAATATCATGTAAAATAATTTGTTAAATTAATTCTGGTGACAATTAATTAACATACCTCCAAACAGTTACAGATATATTTTCCCCAGTTTTACCTTTACAACAAGAACCAACCACGATATTTTAAACTCTGTAGAATAAAAATTTTATACCTTTCAGATATTATCATTATTATGACATGTTTTTCAAGCAGCATTTCAAGTAGTGTAATTAATCAGAGACCACACACACATAAAAAGATTACCAATGGAAGCCTTAGCATTCTTAAGTAAGCATGTGGGGCAATAATAGGAAATTTTATAATGTTTTGGGTTCTGAAATCCTGTTATACTTGGTCTCCAGCTGTGCCTTGCAAGTGCCTGCTTTTCATAGTGAGTCCTAACAGCAGGAAAGCTAGCCAAGAAAAGATTTAATAAGCAAAAATGTCCTAGCTTTTAAGGAGGCTATGTTCTGCAAGCATTACAGTTACTGCTTCTACTGTAGGTTTTATTTATTTTCAGATTTTTAAACATTTGTTAAATGACAATTGAGCCTTTGATGACTGATTTTCAACTAATCAGAGTATACAACTTTAGCCTTTAAACCAAGCCTTTTTTCACACCATCCTCAACTATTTGCCTCAGTTGAGAGCACAAATGATAGACATTCAAATACACAGTGACAAATGGCTTTGGATGTTAGAGATCTTCTTTTTCTGTTCTGCTTACTAGTTTATTTTACAATTATAAATACATACCTTTCCTTGATCTACCAGCTATGTGTAGAAAAACAGAAATAATTGTCTTCTGTATGCCTACAAAATACACCAGGGATTTTTTTTCTTTAATTTGACACTTTTAATGTTACAAACAATAAAATAGATTTTTTTGAAACCTAGAAAACTGCTATTTTAGAAACCTAGAAATTTCTGGGGGTTTTTATTAAAAATTTTAAATGTTTATTTTTGAGAGAGAGAGAGAGAGAGAGTCAGGGCATGAGCAGGGAAAGAGCAGAGAGGGAGACACAGAATGTGAACCAGGCTCCAGGCTCTGAACTCTGTCAGCACAGAGCCCGACCAGGGGCCCGAACTCACAAACCATGAGATCATGACCTGAGCTGAAATCTAGAGTCGGAAACTTGACTGACTGAGCCACCCAGATGCCCCTAGAAATTTCTGTTTTTAAAAAAGGTAGCACTTAAAGTAGATTAAGAGAAAATATATACATTAAATGTCAAAGACAAATGAAACTTACCTAAAAAAAAAAAAAAAGGAAAATTCAATACGGATTGTTTACCTCTCTTAAACTTTGAAAGAATATGGAATTCTGTCTAAAGGATAATAACTTCCTGTCCTAATTAGGGAACAATGAAAAAACAATGAAAGTTATGAAAAGTTCATGTAAAAGTATAACCTCTCCAAATAAACAAAGAAACAAACAATAAGACCACCTAGGGTCATGACTGTTACAAAGAAATTTCAATGTAATTAAGTTCAACTGCAAATCTACTTGATTTCTTGCTGTGATATCTTTGTCAGTTGGAGGTCCAATCTCTTTATATAAATAACTTCTTTAATGGGAATCTCACTAATAATCAATTTTAAAAACATCAGTAGAAACTCTGAGGTATCCTGCTGAAATTCAGGTGTATTTTGACTAAATCAGTCTTTCTTTAGATTTCCTAGGAAATTACTTCTAAAGGTAGAAGAATTAGTTTGATTATCTCAGAGGTTCTGTAGACATCATCCAAACATCCTTTCACATGCCCAAATCATCTTAAATCTTTGGGTTTATCTTTGAATTTTAAGGATATTTTGCATTCTGTCACAAAATGTACAGTATTTGGTTTTGAACCAATCTCTTAGTGATTGAGATTCATATATCAAATAAAAATAACTAACTATACCACAGTTCATATATCATATATTCATATTCTTGTATCATATTCACATTCAGTTCATATTCATATATCAAATAAAAATAAATAATTGTGCCAACTTTGGTTTTGTTTTCTGGGAAATTCTCTCCTTTGTCTCCTTGTCAGAGTATTCTCAGAAATCGGCCTCCACAATAACATTGAATTTGAAGAGTAGCTTTTCTTGTGCAGTGAAACACATTCTTAAGCATAAATATTTTTTTTCTTATAGATGAGAGAAATTTCCATAAGTTCTATGTTAAACCAGAAAAGGAGGTAGGGGAGTATAACAGATCTCTAAAAAGTGAGACAAAGGAGGACATTTGTAAAAATAAGCACAAAGAACAGGAAAAATCAGTTTCATGATGACAAAAAAAAAAAAAAACAGGAAAAAAATTTTAACTGACAGAAATCAAGATAGATTCTTTGAAGTTCAGGCTTAACTCTAGGTATCTTAATTAAGAAAAAAAGTGGAAATGAAAATGTAGTTTAGCCAAAGTATGACATTATCCTAAGCAGAAATGAATATCACATATCCTTTTCCCAACTTACTCATTTGAAATTATGAATAAAACAACCTTTTATAAAAATATAGTCATGTGGGACAATAAATTTCAAAAAAAAATATTCAGGTATTCTAAGGCAACAGTGTAAGCTTGTGGCAGTGGTACAACTCACGCAATGATAACATTTTTGTGCATGTTCCATGCTGAGGGCATTTTTCAGCAAATGATCCAATGCATTCTTTCTAAGCCTGTTTTCTTGGGTTTAAAAGATAAATAGCCTCAAGGAAAGTAAATTATTGTCATCTAATTTTGGGCTTGAAAATAAATACATACATAGTTGTGACAATTTGCTCAATTCAGTGGTGCTAGCATAGCCTCAGTAGCAAATGGAGATTTAGATGTGTAGTTTGGGCCATTGGCATTCACTGGTGCCCATTAAACGTGAAAGGAAGATGCTAAGTGCTCCCTCAGGTATAAAGATGATTTGATTTGCTATTGCTGGGGTGGCATGTGCTAAGATAGAAAAGTGATTCCATTTCACATGTGAGCTAACTCCTAATGTTGAGAGAAGTAAGTTACATGAGGGACTTTCAGAGATCATAGTTTAGGAACTGAAGGAGAATAAACAACTACACGTATAACCCAGAGGGAAGGTGTTGTAATAGACTGTAGGTATCTGAGGTGGGTGGAAATCAAAGAATGTAAGTAATGACACCAGTGAAAGCAACAAATTGTCAGGCTTAGGTTCTCCTGGTCATCAGTTAACATCTTATACTCCCTGCAGGATACTGATCCTTTTGTGTGTTTTCACAGTTGCCAGAGGCTGCTTTGCTTTTCTGGGCTACCTGGGCCTTGTACTTGTCACTGAGCCAAGGATGCTTCGTGTTGCCCTGGGCCTGATGCTACATCTCAGGGTTCATGCCAGGCCCTCTCTCTCTTCCTTGCTCCTGGGAATCAAGACAGGGGTTGCTGTTCCTCATTAGGCGGTTTTATCAGTCCCTCACTTATGTTTGTTTTAACAAATGCATTAGTTGCAAACCAAAATATATTTTTGTGAGAATCCAAAAAAAAAAGCTGGGAGAGGGCCTAACATTTTTACCTATACAGGTAATTTTTTTGTTGTTGTTTCCTTTTACTTGAGTCTACTTGATACACAAAGTTACATTAGTTTCAGGTGTACAACATAGGGATTCGCCTTCTCTATACATTAGACTGTGCTCATGGCAAGGGTAGTTGCCATCTGTAACCATACAGCACTGTTATAATATCACAGATCATATTCCCTGTGCTGTGCCTTTTGTTCTTATGACCTATTCATTCCATAACTGAAAGTGTGTATCTACCACTCCCCTTCACCCTTTTTGCCCGTCTTCCCACATGCCTTCGCTCTGGCAACCGTCAGGTTGCTCTCTGTATTTATAGATCTGATTCTGTTTGTCTGTTTATTTATTTGTTTCTTGTTGCTTTCATTAACATATAGTATTATATTAGTTTCATGTGTACAGTATAGTGATTCAACACTTCCATACATTACTCAGTGCTCATCATGATATGTGTAGTCTTACTCTCTTTTACCTATTTCACCGATCCCCTCCCACCTCCCCCCTGGTAACCATCAGGTTGTTCTCTATACTTACAGTTAAGAGTTTGTTTTTTGGTTTATCTCTTTTTTACTTCATTTGTTTGTTTTGCTTTTTAGATTCACATATGACTGAAATCATATGCAATTTGTCTTTCTCAGTCTGGCTTATTTCACTTAGCTTAATACCCTCTAGATCCATTATATGGATAAAATTCTTGTACTGAACATGTCTCTTAAGTGAGGAAAACATATTTTTAAAAATCAGAACAACCTTGAAGGAGAAGAACTAAGTTGGAGCACTGACACTACCCAACTTCAAGACTTTCTATAAAACCACAGTATTATCCACATGCAAAAAAAAAAAAAAAAAAAAAAAAAAAGAATATAGACTTTGACCTTACACGCTTCACAGAAATTAACTTAAAATGAATCCTAGACCTGAAGGGTACAGAATATGCCAGCCCAGAACACACCTCTTTGGCATTAGAATTATTTTGAGTTGATTATTTTTAAAAGCAACAGACAGGAGAAGCTCTGAAAACAGTAGAAGTTACTTTTGTGTGAGGGAAATTTACATATTTGAAGGAAATCTTTATTTGAAAGGCTGGCTCCCTCCCTGTACAAGGAAAATAAGGATGACTAAATCATAAGTAGCTATTATCTATGAAGAAGGCAGCAACTCAAATCTGCATAAAAATCCTTACTTTTGTTTACCTTACTTTTCCTGGTCACCTCATAACTGGTCTCCCCACACCCTTCTTTCTTTGATTTCCTGAAGATGATACTTAAGCCAAAATTCTAAGCCACCTCTTTGAGAGATACTCATTTTCCTCTGGTTATCTATCTCCCATGGTATATATGAGATATGCATGTTAATAAGCTTCTGTTTATTTTTCTCTTATTTATCTTTTTGAGCTTAGAAGGATAAAGGGATTATTATTTTTCCTCCACTACAGACCTACTGTAAAACACAAAGCTATAAAATTCCTAGAATATAACATAGGAGAAAACCTAGATGACCTTGTGTAGGGTAATAAGATTTTATTTTATTTATTTCTTTTACATTTATTTATTTTTGAGACAGAGAGAGACAGAGCATGAACGGGGGAGGGGCAGAGAGAGAGGGAGACACAGAATCTGAAGCAGGCCCTGGGCTCTGAGCTGTCAGCACAGAGCCCGACGTGGGGCTCGAACGCACAGACTGTGAGATCATGACCCAAGCTGAAGTCGGAAGCTCAACCGACTGAGCCACCCAGGCGCCCCAGGTAATAAGTTTTTAAATAAAACATCAAAGACAAGATTCATTAAAGAAAGAGTTGATAAGCTGGACCTTATTAAATAAATTTTTAATTTTTGCTCTGCAATAGAAAACATCAAAAGAATGAGAAGATATGCCACAGATGAGGAGAATATATTTGTAAAAGACGCATCTGATAAATGGCTGTATCCAAATTATACAAAAAACTCCTAAAACCCCACAATAAGAAAACAGTGCAATTTTAAAATGGGCTAAAGACACTAACAGATGCCCCAATAAAAAGATACAAATCTAAATTAAGCATAAGGAAGGTATTCTTCATCATCTGTTATCAGAGGAATACATATTAAAATGAGACACTACTACATACCTATTATATTGGTCAAAATCCAGAACACTGATACCACCAAATGCTGACAAGGATGCACAGCAATATGTATGCTTATTCATTGCTGGTGGGCATGCAAAATGGTATAGCCATTTTGGAATACAGTTTAGCAGTTTCTTGGAAAATTAAACACATATTTACCATTTAATTCAGCAATTGCACCCCTTGCTATTTACTCAGAGGAACTGAAAACATGTTCATACAAACATCTGCATAAAGATGCTTATAGCAGCTCTGTTCATAATTGCCCAATCTTGGAAGCAACCAATATGTCCAATAGTAGGTGAATGGATAGTAAACTGTGCTACATTCAAACAATGGAATATTATTCAGAATGAAGGGAACTATCAAGCCATGAAAAGACATGGAGGAAGCTTAAATGCATATTGCTAAGTGAAAGAAGCCAATCTGAAATTCTACAAACCATATGATTCTTACTATTTGACACATTCTAGGAAAGGCGAAACTATGGAGACAATAAATAGATCAGTAGTTGTCAGCGATTAGAGAAAATGAGGGATGAACAAGCAGAGCACAGAGGAATTTTAGGGCAGTGAAAATACTTTGTATGATATCATAATAAAGGGTATATATCATTATACATTTGTCCAAACCCATAGGATGTACAACATTAAAATGAACTCTAACGTAAACTATGTACTTTGGGTGATAATGTGTTCATATAGGTTAATCAGTTGTAACAAATATACCCATCTGATGGGGGATGCTGATAATGGGAGAGGCAATGCATCATGGGCATATGTGATGTATGGGAAATATCTGTCTTTCTCTTCATTTTGCAGTGAATTTACAACTCCAAAAAATAGGTCTTTAAAAAAATATTAATGTTTTCAAATTCAGCTAATTAGCAAATGTCTATTTTCCAACACCCTGTTGGAAGATAAGAGAGGAGGGGAAATTACTTTTCCCTTTGTGAAAAGGTACTTCTGTATCTTTTACATATTGTTATTATTGTTCAAAATAATAAATGCAAAGCAGATTTAAAATTAGATACAGCATCATTCATATGGAAAAAGGGAGTATGTCATAAGAAAAGCCTGTTTTATTCATTGACCAGGAAAGTCCTTCTGAGTATTGGTTATTAACCTTGGTAAAATAATTCTGCTAATATAATATTTAGTATCATATATAATCTTCTTTCCTTCCTTCCATGGCTACTGCCTAGCAAAGTATGGTGCCTCAACTCTTTCAGGAAATTTTGGCTTCCTTCTTGATATTTTGATGAGGCAAGAATTTTAGGACTTCCCTCTGTCAGAAGCATCCCTGTGCTGAGCTACAGTGAACTTCATGGAAGTGCAGAAACTGTGAGCAAATCTCACATGGTATTGCCACATACTGATATTTCCAACTTGCCATTAAAATTAAGTAACCTTCATTACTCCCATTCTATATAAGAAATCTTAGATGGGACATGGTTTTAATAGTAGTTCAGAGCCTTGTGAGGAGATAGGTATTTGCTAGCAGAATTGGAACAAGAAAGTCTCAAGGATAAATACAGGGCAGATATTGACAGTGAAGAAGTTCTCTTTCAGATCCTTTTCTTTTTAAATAGAATCTAAGTGATTACATAGAAGCCACATATTATAAGAGCAAGGAAGACATTAGAGTAAATTTAGAAAACAGTAAATGCATAGAAGATTATCAGCATCAAATTAGATATCCATGTTATTGACTCTAATTATATGCTAGGGAAATTTGTGACAACTGGCATTGTTTTCCAAATTTACATGCCTCCAAAAATAAATGGGTGATACACATTTTTTATATTCATCTGAACCTTTGCATGAATAAAATGCATCTCAAATATGGTGTCATTTGCTGTGCCTAACTTTGTGTTGTGTTTTGTTATTTTAAATCAATGTAATTTTGCCCTTGATTTGTGTGTAACACAATACAAAAGCAAGTACGTGCATTGAAAATGAAGACATTTTTTCATAGAATATTTCCCAATAGAATACAAGAATGTTGGTGTTATTCTCCTATTTTTATTATTTGATAGCTAATAAAAGGGTGTATAAGATTTGGAATCTTCAAATATGCTAAGCATTGATTGAGATCTATATAACACAAAGTAGTCTGTGTAGCACAAAATCTCCAAATAAAAATACATGGTCAAATAAAAACAAACCTTTCCCTGATTTAAAAATGTAAGGTTAACATTGCCCCCTTCTGGCTCCATATTCAAATAAGAGCAACTACTACAATGTCTAATAGCACATTCCATCCCATAAAGCAGCAAGTCTGAAACTGAAAAACAATCTGTAATACCATAGTCAAGAAAGAATAGGAAGAAGATCTATTTCACCTGAAGGTTCCAGGTCAGATTTAGAGAGAGTTCTATTAGCATTTAGCTCACATAGACACGTTATGAAGACCTATCACTGAGCAGAAATACATGATGTTAAGATTATTGTCACATAATTTTATTTCTAACTACTTTCTTTTCCTTTTTCTCAGTCATGCCCCCTCCAGCTGTCACAAACACAAAGGTAATAGAACTCAAGAGAGGACTTAAACCCATATCCAAAACTAAATATTCAAGATGTAATCCATAAGGAAGAAGTTCCAGAGATGGTTCACCACTGCTACTTCCAAACATGTGGCCTTAGTTCCTAGAAAACTCAAGAAAATCAAGTTCATGCTGGTTAACCTAGAGACCATGGCACAAATTCATCTCTGTAATATCAGAGACTTGATGAAATATTGTTAGTTCCCATACACCCCTCAGAAAATAATAAAAAGGAAAACATATACACACATTTGAGTAAAAATTTTAAAATCCTAATAGATCTTGTGACAGTCCAATATTTTGGTCCCTTAATTCCTAGAAAAGCAATCAGAAATGTTCTTTCTGTCATCCTTAAATTCTAGAAGAGGCAAAGAGGAAAATCAATCCTAGAGTCATTGTTAAAGACTCTGAGGCCTGCTCTAGCAGGGATGAGGTATAATTACCAATATAAATATGTCAGACTAGTTCTTATTGTGAAATACACGGGTCAGTCTGAACATTTTGGTAAATCTATGTGAGTTTTATTTATTGTTACTCTAGAGATATGGAACAGTGTAAGCTTTGCCACTGGAGGGTCCATCTCACCTTGCATGGGGGAGAAAGTGCTACAGAATAGTGTTCAGGATTATATGCCTATAGCAACGGCATCATTGTGTAAAGGTGATTCCAATCCCAAAATGCTTTCTACCTGTGGGCCTCCCTAAGGGTCATGAGAGCATCACATCCTGTGCAATGTGAGTTTATTGCCCAAGTCTAGGTCCCAAAATAGTTACTAGGGAGGTGTTCAGAGATTAGCAAGGTACCAGTCCTCTCTCAGCCCATTTCTGTCTCGTTGCCTCTTTAAAGTAGAGGCACTTGACCACACAGCTCTCAGAAAATTGAGAGAAACTATCCATCTTCAATTCTCTCTTGTAGAAAGAGGTAAGATTAATTACTAGCAACAAGAAACCCTGCATCAAGTGACTTAAATTATTGGAAGATACACTGTCAAAAGCCCATTCTTCATTCCTGTTTTGTTTTTTTTTTTTAAGAAATTCATATGATAAAAAGCATTGTGTATGCACTCAAGTCATATGTTACTAGCTTACTCTGCCTTAAAATTCACATGCACTTGGGGCACCTGGATGGCTCAGTTGGTTAGGCCACTGACTTCGGCTCAGGTCATGATCTTACAGTTTGTGAGTTCGAGCCCCGTGTCGGGCCTGCTTTGGATTCTGTGTCTGCCCCCTCCTCTGCTCACACTCTGTCTCTCTGTCTCTCAATAATAAATAAGCATTAAAAAAATTAAAAAATAAATAAAACCAATTCGCATGCACTAACTATCAAATTTGTATTTGTCATTATAAAACATAAAACTGCATGGCCTTGGGCTATGAGGATAAGCAGCTCTTATCAGGTAAAATTTATTTTTACTTTGGTAATTGCCAGGACAAAGGAGGAGTGCTAGACTCTACCTGTTCTGGGAAGCACTCCACATCATCAGTCTTGAAATGGGGAGTACACACTTTCCATGATTTCCTACTGTGTGTTTCACTAAATGTTCGACATCAAAGTTCTTGGGACTCTTAAGCTGTACTTAGCATCTCTTGACCAGACAGGCTTGGACAGAGCTCATCCTACACATGTCCGGGTCAGGGGAGATATAATAAAAGCAAAGGGTAGTTAATGTTTAAAATGAATATACAACCCTAAAAAAGAGACTTCCCTTTTCTAACACCTGATAGATTTAGCATAAAGAAGTTCATCATTACAATATGTTCATGTTGTAAAGCTCAGGAACATATCATTTAAAGTGCAGATGCTGGCTAGTGGTTTTGTCCCAAACCACCTCATGTGCAAATTCAAGGGTTTGCTTTTTCTTTTCTTGTTTTTGTTTTGTTTTGTTTTTTGTTTGTTTTGTTTTTTTTTAGTAGTTTACTTACTGTGTATATTCTGAAGGGCAGTAAATTAAGACAGTATATAGAATGATAGAATGACGGATATCAACGACACTTCAGGAACTCTAGAGAGTTTGCCGACTAAGCAATCATTTAGAATCTCTCAACAACTTCTGTCTACGCATAACTAAATCCAAAAGTATAAGAAAGGGAATGAAGACAATAGAGTCATCTCTGTTTCACAAGTTCAGAGCCACAGAAATAGTGATGGCTTTGGGGAAGAAAGGACAGCATAATGGGTCGTCAATCACTATCTCTCTGTTTCTGAACAAAACGGTTTCTGACTTAATAGAATATTATATACTCTTGTTACTAAGAAAATGTGTAAGAAACACAAGATTCAGAAACTGTTAAACCTAGCATTTCACTTCACTCAGCAAAGAGACATTGCAATACTGAATTGCAATGTGATTTAAATAGTTTCAGTTTAACTGATAGCTTCAGTTTTCTTCATATAATTTCATTTGCCATAAAGCAATAGGAAATACTGACTAACCACTATGATGACCAATGAAATCCATGATTTCATCAGGTTGTTTTTATCAGATAATTATGAAAATAAAACAACATGCTGACTTTGTATAACAACTGTGATATGTTTATGATAGCTACTTATCTACTGTTTAGGATGTATTTTGTATGAAATATATATAAACATATATCATAGATATTGTATATTTTCATTCATATGTGGAATTTGTGAAACTAACAGAAGACCATGGGAAAAGGGAAGGAAAAAAAATAGTAACAGAGAGGGAGGCAAACCATAAGAGACTCTTAAATACAGAGAACAAATGTAGAGTTGATGGGAATGGTGATGAGCATTGAGGAGAGCACTTGTTGGGATAAGCATTGGGTGTTGTATGTAAGTGATGAATCACGGGAATCTACTACAGAAGCCAAGAACACGTTGTATACACTGTATGTTAGGTAATGACAATAAATTACATTAAAAAATTAAAACAAAACTTTTGATGACAATATCTGACTTTTCAAGGGGTGAGCTAATTTGAAAAGAAGGAGA
The DNA here is from genome assembly GCF_022079265.1 of Lynx rufus. NCBI lineage: Eukaryota > Metazoa > Chordata > Mammalia > Carnivora > Felidae > Lynx > Lynx rufus. Next base: position 162,583,375 of record NW_025814823.1, read on the forward strand.
TAAAAAGAAAAGCCAAATTACAAAATGGAAAGAAATTATTTTCTGATGTTATCATTTGAGATCCTGAATCCAGACTCACAAAAGTTAGCCACATCCATCACTATGAACTCTAGAGTTATGTTAGTCCCAAATTCCAATTTAAAAATAGCATCTAAATTAGTATTTTATCCTGTACAGTTGGAATAGCCCCAAATAACAGGATCTTAAATACAATTATATGCACAGAGATTATATTATTTATATAATCTATATAAATCAGTTCCGTTCCTATACTTTGCTTAGTTTTTTAATGAAAATATACTACTATTACCTGGCTCATAAATCATGTATTTCATCAGAGAGACATGATTTTCTGTCCACATTCCACATCTGTACATGTTGACTTTATTTATAAATCTTATGTGTCTGATCTTGCAATAAGTTACCTTATCTAAATCATTTTACCCCCTTAGTCAATAAACTTTCTCATATAATCCCAGTTTTCCAGATAACTAATAGAGTTTAGCACCTTTCTCTTAATTTCTAATTTACCTAATAAATTATCTCACATGCAAATTGTTCTTCTTATAAACAGTTGGTCTCATTCCTTGTTGGAGATCTTTCATGCATTCAAGCAGTTAGCTCTGTGTGTCAGTCTCAAGTCCCAGTTTTGGATCTATACTCTCCAAAATCTTAAGTTCATCATAGAAACAAATGATTATGAACCATTCTTTTTGTTGATTTTGGATTGGCTAAATATGAACAAATTTCTAAGATAAAGGATGGCACCTGAATGAATGGAAGATAGGAAAAATAGAAGAACTGGACAGATAAAAGGTTATAGGCAGTTAGGAAGATAGATATGTGAGAGTAGCTACAGGAATTACAGAAAAGATTCAAGGAGGGAAAAATAAAAGAATGTCTCAATGGCATCAAGGGCTGAATTGAAGTCTTGAATCCAAACATCTTTAAAATATCCTAATCATCTTAGTTACTGGGTTATCTAAACTATGAGCAGTAGAACACATTATACCAGCTACAACCCTTTTACTGAGGAGATGAGACAAGGATCCCTAGACAGGGGAAGCCATAGGCTCTTCAACAACTGAAAGCATGATCTGATATAAAAACAGAATCAAAATTAATTTATCTAGTCCAAATTATTTTAGGGAAACCTGAAAAAAAGCACTAAAAATTTAAGGTCCTAAGAAAGCTAAAATTGAAAGGTGTCAGAGACACCATGACCTAAAACTATGCATACAAGGGGGTGCTTAGGTAGTTCAGTTGGTTAAGCATCTGACTCTTGGTTTAGACTCAGGTCATGATCTCACAGTTTCATGAGTTAGAGCCCCATGTCAGGCTCTGGGCTGGCATCAGGGATCCTGCTTGGGATTCTTTCTCTCTGCCCTTCCCCCACTTGCCCTGCCTCTATCTTTCTCAAGATAAATAAATACACTTTTAAAAAATAACAGAAAACTATGCCAACATAAAATAATCATCTTAATGGTAGAACAGAGGCTTTGGCATAAACTCAGAGGGAAGTGTTTCCTTCACTCCATCTACACCAACTTGTTATTCTAAAGATCAGGATGCCCAGTTACAGAAGCAATAGCAGCAATGCAAGAGGCTCCATACCAAATTCTTTGAAAGCAAGACACTGGAAGTGACAAGCATTAAAACAGACCCAAGTTCTAAACCATGTAATAACTTAAACCAGAAACTATCAGTAGCATGAACGGGTTTCTTTAGCTTGCAACCAGAGGTGTTAAACACATATACCCAAGTGAAAAAAGTAATAAGGCAGCAAAATTCATTACATAATCACTGTTCTTTTTTACAAGTTCATATAAGCATATAGCAAACCTGTTAAAATACTTGCCTCTCAATGAGCATAATTATAAAGGAAAGTTGGATGTGAGTTACAACTGTATATTAATAATACTATGGCATAGGCATTATCAATAAGCATTATAAGGAGCAACACAAATATATTCTGTACTTGACATACAAATATCTTATGATAGTTTTTGATATGTCATCACTCAATGTTACTTATATGAGGTCCCATGTAAAAATTAGTGCAAAGGAAGCTATACTCTATCTAGAAGAGTTTGTGTGTTCTTCTATTCTGATAAGATAGAAGTTCTTTAAGGGAGACTCTACTAAGAGGGATGGTGACAGCCTAAGATAATATAAGTCAGACTAATAACATTACCCTCTTATGGTATGTATGTTTCATTCCTTCTCTTTTTGGGTAGCCTTGGTTTGCTCAGTCTATATATATTTAAACACCTTCATTTTAAATATATCTTTTATTATAAATAAATCTAAATACATTTTGGATAGAAATTAAATATAAACAAATATATAATATTTGATTATACTAAGTTGCTATTTTCAGATATACATGGAATAGCACATTTTTCCCTAGATAACACAGAAATGTTTTTCAAATAATCACTGCTGCATTCTATAGGTTTTCTTCTTTGCCTCTTGCTATATATTAAGAATAGCATTTCTATACTTATTTTGCCTTATTTTCTGAATTACGTAAAAGGGGATATATATGAAATCTGTTATGTAAAAACATAGTAATTAGTAAAATAATGTGAATAATAGCCATTGTTGAAACATGCTTACTTTCTATTTTTTTCCATGTTTTAAAGTTTTATTTTGTCATTGCAAACATTTTTGTAGTAAGGATCCCCCCTTGGGTTTTGGTGTTTTCCAATTTCATTAAGTTTGGGATGGAAAAAAGCTCATTCTTCCCCCAAATACGTAATGCGGTTTCCACCATGTATTAGGTACTTGGCTAGAGTGAAACGGTATTCCATATAATTTGGTGAATAGCTATGAGATCAACTATTTTTTACAGCTTAACTAGCATAGGAAAAAGAAGTATACTGAGAGGTAGGAAGACAAAATGTTAACTCAATATAATTCCGCAACTAAAAAATGACAGCTTATCCTTGTTTCCTACAAACTTTGCATCAGCCTACTGAAAACAAAGTGAGAAAAGTTCTCTGAACAATTTGAAATTTTAGATAAATTAATAGTATCTTAGTAGGAAAAAAAAGTAGAGACAGATGTCAAGGTTTTTTTTTCCATCTACCATCAAATGATTCTGCAATCTAATTTTGGGTTCTAAGTAAAATGATCATCTTTGCTGCAATAATAGTGTAATTTTAAGATATTTAGTTTAGATTCTGAACTATTCATACTAATAGTTTACACAGTTGACATTTTAGTATATAATGATTCTATCTTGTTTAAGTTATTGTTTTGTGGCCCCCAAGTTATTCAGGTCATCTAAAAATAAATATATCACATGTTCCTAAAAAATGGTGTGAAAGAAAAAAATAGTGGCTTCATTTTGCTTTATTTTTCAAGTGAACATTTTCATGTATTAAACCCTAACATAAAAATAAAGCTCCTCATTTTTTTAAATGCCCTTTACATGAAAGACAATTACAAATATATCAGCTTAAAATGGAAACATTTTATATGGTGTGACATTAGTTTTTGGTCTCTGTAACATCCCCAATAGATAAATGTTGATATATCATAGTCTCTGCTACCATCAATAATAAGTCACCAGCTGTCATGAACCTCCTAAACCCTATGTTGAACCAATGAACTGGATGAACGTGTAAAGCAAGAGCCAAGGTAGAAGCTGTAGCCATTTATCTGCTTTCTCAATGCTCTGTTTTTCATTAAGTTTGATGCACATATTGAGATCAACTCCAATATATTGTGTTTGGTAATTAAAGGAGATTAGAGATTGTGAAGGATACTGAACAACTCATATACACACAATCACACACACTATCACACAATCATGGAGTATCAAAATATTAATTTGGGGGGTACCTGAGTGGCTCAGTCAGTTGATCATCAGACTTTGGCTCAGGTTATGATCTCATTGTTTGTGCTTCAAGTCTCACATTGGGCTCACTGCTGTCAGCACAGAGCCCACTTCACATGCTCTGTCCCCTTCTCTTGCCTCTCCTCAGTTCTCTCTCTCTCTCTCTCAAAAATAAATAAAAATTAAAAAGTAAAAAATATACATATTAATTTTGGCTATATTGAATTGTAAAATGGAAATGATACTATAAGGACTATAAATAAGCCATTCATTTTGCCAGAGACATGGGTTTAAGAGAGCTGTCACTGAGAAGCATTACAAAAAATTTCATATAGCAATTTCTTGAGAATTCAGGAGCAGTGATTTTAAAATCTCTGTTGGGAAGCACATACCATACTTTCAAATTAAGCCTGACGATTGTGCTTGGAAACATTGTCACACAGAACTGGTTTTGTAGATTAGAGTTTCCAAGTAGAAGACAGAAGCATATTGTTCTTATGTATGCCCGTTCTGAAATCAAGCAAAGCTGGGCCATTCACTATAATTTCTTTAAGTAATAAAGGCTTTACAATTAACCGTAACTTATAAAAGAAATCTCTAGGATCTACAACTCTGGTTTGTCTGAATCAATGGTTTTCACAATATTCAAACATGACTTGGCAAAAGTATAAATACATCTTGGGAAGCTTGGATAGGATATTTTCAACTGTCATGGAGATTTTTGTCTGAGGCAGCAATTCTTACCAGCATGGGCAATGAGTTTTTAGTCCACACACTTCTTCAAGGTTTACTAAACAGTTATCAAAAATAGCCCAGCTACCACTATGCAGGCTAAATAAAAGAAGGCCAGAGATTCATTGAGGAGGAAAAAACATTATTCTTTGTAGCAATTAGTGGGAGTAGAGAGTGCAGGGTCATATTCTCTTACACACCACACCTCAAGGCAAGTGAGCATCAAGGGAATTTGATGAGACTGTGACCCAGGTGGTGGCATTGGGTTGGTTTCCAGAGGACAGACCAGGATTTTATTTCTGGCTGGACAATTGCTAGTCTGTAAAAAATATCTAACCCTGTCATGGCACATCACTAAGTACAATGAAAGAATATTTGGTAAATGTGGTATTGTCCTCTATTTGGGTTGGACATACAGATTTGGATTTGACTCCCCTCTGAATTCTCAAGTTGAGTAGTTGGTTGTGACTGCTTATGGAACAGGACAAGGAAAGAGGAGAGTAATGAATGTGACTTGTGCTTCCAGGATTTACTAGGGCAACAATACCTGAATTTCAGTTGCCTTTGCTCTTTGATATGTATATTTATCTCCTAGAGAGTTGACCCAGAATATCTGCTTTCCAGGCCCAGGTATTCTAGTAGAAAGACTGGAGGGGTAGTGTTGGAGGGCATGAGTTTGGGAGAATGTAAAGAGGTTTTTGAATAGAGTATTATGGATAGCAGGTAATAGTTCAGTGCAGCAGTCCCCAAAGGAAGGGTCTCAAAATTACACAAAAGAGTCTCATGCAAGAGACAGCCAGAATTTGGTCATGCACCATATAGTGCTAGATTATATTAGCACCAAGCAAAGAGGAATTTGACTTTCCTGTCTTATTCACCCTTACTCTGTCCCTGCCCTGGATCCCATAAAAGCCAGAAATAGCAAAAGGAGTAGAAAAGTAAGATAATAAGGAGATGAAAAAACAGACCATGTCCCCTTTCCTATTGTTGGTCTGAGAAGCCTATGGATGACCTGAGTAACAAAGGGTATTAAATGTGAATTGGATGAGAGGTTAAAGTTTTGATTCAAACTTGTTAGGACTTTTAAATAACTGAAATAAAACTGCTCTAAGCCCTGAAAATGAATAGAAAATTTAGGGAATATGTTTCACATGTTCACAAACAATAGGGAAGAGAAATTTAGGAAAGTGAGTTTGAAGACTATGGAGGAAATAAAATAAAGCTATTTTCATATTGTGTCCTACTTAAAATATTTTTTTTCATGATTAGTAAGATTGCAAAATGTGTTCAAACCATTGGCTGAGATCAGGTGTTCCCAGACCCATCCACTGACCAGAGTCAGTTACTGTTAACCTTTTGCTTTTCCATCAGGAGACAATAGAAATAAGAAAAGTGTAGCAAGTTTATGCAACTTAATATATGCAACTTAAGTCACAGTGCTTTATTGTAAGATCAGGTACTTGACATTATTTAAATTTTTTTTAAGTTTATTTATTTTGACAGAGCATAAGTGGAGCAGAAAGAAAGGGGAGAGAGAGCATGCCAAGCAGAACACAGATGTTCTATGGGGCTCAAACTCATGAACCATGAGATCATGACCTGAGCCAAAATCAAGAGTTAGACGATTAACTGACTGAGCCACCCAGGTGTCCCAGATCATGTACTTTACATTATGCTGAAAAAAATATGGGAAGGAAGAGTCCAAGTGTTTTTCTTTTATTATATATTCTTTCTTGGAAAAAAATGAAGGGATGTCAACCTTATGTCCACACCCAAAGTGTTTTTTAATCAAATATTTACTCCATTGCTCTAGAACAAGTTATTTAATCTGAAAAACCTAGGTAATATTTTTTTTTCTATTCTGACTTCATGGACCTAAAAATAACTTTTTAAAAAATTTGGTTTCATGAAATTAAAAAAAGTAGAGATGGATGAGTCTATCTATTTTTAGGATTTCTACAGTAAGACAAATGAGTTACTTAATGTCTCACAGATGAACCTGAAATTTTAATCTTGTCCTGCATTGAACTGTTCTTCACTGCATTAGTCTCCTTTTCATAACATTGTGTGGCATTTTCCTCTTCACCTCTGCTGAAGCAAGTGAAGGGGACAGAGCATTGCACCAAATCAAGAGTGGTCACTCCAGGAAAAATGTTTTGCATCAAGGAAAAACTTACTGAAAATGCCCACATCTTTGTCCTATTGCCCACTTCATTTTGCCATTATTTCCCAGATACACATTTTTATTCTTTGAATGTGCTTAGCTATTCAAGTCATGTAGCTAATCATTTTAGACTGATAAAATAAAATCATACAGAGTTGAATGAGTCATTTTCAAGAATAAGTTCCAAATAGCTTACTCTCCTCAGTTTGTTTCCACCAGCAATTTATTTCACAACATAGCGATTTCTGCAAAAGTATCTTGTTGGGTTGGGCTATAGAAGGAGTGGGGAGGGTGGCCTCAAGCAATTTTGAATTGAGTTGAATTCTGCTAATACACTTTAATCAAATGCAGTCTTATGAATACATTATGTTCTATGTCTTGTTTCATGTATTTTTCTAAATTGGAATTCTCTTTTCCCACCATCCCCATCATCTTTAACACCAACAAGTAGATGCCATGCATTTTCAGTGGTCAAAACATCCACCAAAAAGCTTTTCCTGATCAGTCTAGTGACTTCCTTCTTCCCTTTATCCCACTGTATAGACTGTCATATAAAGACCTGTATCTCATCATTTACTGTTGTGAATTTTGGGGTTATCTCCACCACAAGAAGATCCAAGATTTATATTTTACTTAATCTCATGGGGCACTTTAGGGATTAGCACATGGACTTTTAAGTCAGTAAGCATCAACTTGGAGTCCACCCCACCGCATATTGTTAAAGAGTATTTAACAGAGGGGTTGGCAACCAGGAAGCATGTAATAAATACTGCTCCTGCTGCTGCTACTGCTAGTTTCCATGGAGTTAAGATTAACAGCATTGACCATTTGCTAAGAACTTAACAGATAATTGTCATTTCTATGAAAACTCCTGGAGCTCTTTAATTCATTCATTCTTTGTTTCCCCTTCAAAGCTACCAGTGTTTTCACATCCCCATATTTTTGACAATAGGACCTCATTTTCATTAATCTAGCTGTGGTAGTATGGGGCTGTATGGACTTTCTTTACTCCACCCCTTCAAAAAAATTATAAAATTGCATTATATATTTTATGTAGATATATCTTTTAGACCTTTATGTCTGGTTTTTAATAATATGAACTCCTTAAAAATAAGTATTAAAAGGGGCGCCTGGGTGGCGCAGTCGGTTAAGCGTCCGACTTCAGCCAGGTCACGATCTCACGGTCCGTGAGTTCGAGCCCCGCGTCAGGCTCTGGGCTGATGGCTCAGAGCCTGGAGCCTGTTTCCGATTCTGTGTCTCCCTCTCTCTCTGCCACTCCCCCGTTCATGCTCTGTCTCTCTCTGTCCCAAAAATAAATAAACGTTGAAAAAAAATTAAAAAAAAAATAAGTATTAAAAGACCATGTTGACTATGCTTGCTTCATTAAGGACTTTCAAAAGATTTTTTAAAATTTTTTTAATGTTTATTTATTTTTGAGAGAAAGAGACAGAACATGAGGGGGAAAGAGACAGAGAGAGAGGGAGACACAGAATCAGAAGCAGGGTCCAGACTCTGAGTTGTCAGCACAAAGCCCAACACCAGGCTCGAACCCACGAACCGTGAGATCATGACCTGAACTGAATTTGGATGCTTAACTGACTGAGCCACCCAGGTGCCCCCAAAATATTTTAAATAAGAAGAGTAATGTAAAATCTCAAAAAGAAAATGATAGTATATTTCTTAAATTATAATATTTTCGTAACCTACTCAGTCTTAGGATTGGACACCTATCTCCACACTATTCTTTTCCAAACAGAACTAATTTTTCTTCTCAACAGTATAATGACCTCTTAAGCAATTGTAATTAGTAGTTTCTTTTAAAAAGTAAAATTTTCAATTAAAAAAGTGTTAAATTTTGTAAATTCTAAACATTAAGAAATAACTACAGTCATTCATGTCAGGCTGGGCATTAGACATCTGGTCTCAAATGCAAAGGAGTCTTTTTAAGGATCTGTGGTCCTAGAGATGGAGAACACAAAACAAAACAAGAAAATCATGTCTCATTTTCTCAGCAAGATAACCTCTACCTGGTGATCAGAGTTGCCCTTTTATCTAGGTTCCCTGAATGTCTTTCTTCTTTTCTAATTTATTTGAACATCCTTTCAAATAGATTTTCTTATCCTAGCAGATATAATGCAACTATCTATTCTGAAGTTCAAACTAAGATTCTGAAGTAAGAATAAAGGAAAACAACAAGAGATAGAGATATCTCTTTCTCTTTTAATGTATGTTGTTTAAGATAACAGAAGGCTTACAGTATGGGAGATGTTTTTCCTCCTATTTCCATGCATCATTTGCCACATGAGCTCCACTGATGGTTTCCAGGGTGAGTGCAGAAACACACTGGCCCTACGCCCCAGGAAACTGCTGAGCACCTGCTGGTAGGTGCAGATGCTCCTTAGGTTAGTAAACATAAGGCCAAAGTACAGGGTGGCTGGTCCTGTCTTCTTTTGGAGGAAGTACATTTATTATTTGTTTTATTTTCAGAAATAGAGCAGACCCACTGAATAGATAAAGAGCAATCTTGTCTGTAGTATGATGGTACATGAAGTACTAATTTTTTCTAAGATAAAGTCACCAGTTGATTTCACTGGAATATCTGTAAAACTTTTTCTCAATGATTACTTTGTGTTTCTGCATGATTTCAAATATTTACAGATGGCTTTTCAGTTCAACATTCAGATATTTCTGCTGTCATCCCTTGGATTTTTACTCCTTAAACAAGAACATACACAATGGGTAATATCCGCAGCTTATTACCTTTCCTAATAAATCTATTCACATGTTGTTAGCTTCACATTTGCATCCCTTAATCTGTGGACATAGGAAAGCATTACTTTAAAACCTCATAGTGTTTTAATGACTCACAACAAAACAGGAAGAAAAGTACTTCACTGATATTTATAAGAGACCCACAGAGAGAGAGAATAAGAATGAGTAGAAAATGCATTAAAGAAGCCTCTCTCCTTACTTTCCTCTTACAGATATGTTCTCAAATAGTGAAGTGAATAACTGAAAAATATGCATGGTGACACCCCTTTTACTGAATATGCAGTCCCCGGTCCTCCTGAAGAAACAGCAAATGCCAATGCAAAAGCTTCATCTAAGAAATCGGAAAGACATTTTTATTTACCTTGTTCTCCTGGTTGGTGCTAAAAACACTAAAATAAATAGTAAAGGCATTAATTAAACCATAGACACTAAAATTTCCGTGAGACATATGTATAATTTAATACTTAGGCTATTATTCTAAAACTACATCAGATAGAGAATTCAATTTACCCAAAAACAAAACAGCCTTCATGTACATCTGACCTCATAGACATGTAAATACTTGTACTCTATAAGCCACACCTACGGAACATATCATTGTTGATTTTAATAGACAAATTCAAATATGTTTTCCAAGTCCTCTACTTCATACAGATACCAATGCCAGGTTCAAAATATAGACAAATAGTACTTACATTTGAAGAGCACAGCTGTTATTATAGATGCATATTTTTGCCAGAAAACATGAAATTAAATTCGAACAGAAGCCCAAAATCATAAACATTACTTGAATAATACAAAGTGTATATAATCAAATTTTAGTATATTGGAATTTTATTGTTATTTCTCCTCCTTTTTTATGTTTTGAAATCAGAGATCTTGCATGAATATTCATTAAGAACTTTTCTGGAATCTTATTTGCCCTCTCTGAATCAGTATCAATGGTAAAAAATAACAACAACAACTTTGGGGAGCCTGGGTGGCTCAGGTGGTTAAGCCTGCAACTCTTGATTTTGGCTAAGGTCATGATCTCACAGTTTGTAGGATTGAGCCCCCAGCCAAGGCTCTGCATTGATAGCACCAGGCCTGCTTGGCATTTTCTCTCTCCCTCTCTGCCCTTCCCTGCTCATTTGCGCTCTCTCTCTCTCTCTCTCTCTCTCTCTCTCTCATACACACAAAATAAATAAACTTTTAAAGAAACAAGTTTTAACTTAAGTAACTTATTAGTTAGTTTCGAAGTATGACTTACTCTGGTTTTTTTTTAATGTTTATTTTTGAGAGGGACATATACAGCGTAAGTGAGAGATGGGCAGAGAAAGAGAGGGAGACACAGAATCTGAAGCAGGCTCCAGGCTGTGAGCTACCAGCACAGAGCTTGACACAGGGCTTGAACTCACAAACTGTGAGATCATGACCTGAGCCAAAGTCAGATGCTTATACGACTGAGCCATCCAGGTGCCCCAAAGTAAATGTGACTTATTCTTAAAATGTGATTGTTGTGAAAAAGCCAGGGCTGATTTAAGAGTATACCAAATTCCAACCTACAGACTTAAATGCTGTTCCAGCAATATTCATGTTTACCAAATGTTTATAAAGCACCTACCTTGTGTCAAGTTGTATGACTATGGACCAATGAAACAAATGTAAATACTCCATTTGTTATCCTTTAGAAAATTCAGACTAGTGGATCCTCAAGAAAATTCAACATGTAGAGATAATTGTAATATATCATAGTAACATAACATACAGAGGTATATGTTTGCAAAGATGGCTCAAAGAAAGTACAGTTTACCTGTGGAGGAGATCATTCAACTGATCTTCAATAAGCAACAACTAGATCACCAAATAGATGAAGCATTCTAGGAACAGAGATCAATAAACGTAGATGTGGAACATCTCAGATTGTTAGCGGACTGCCACAGATTTGATATGTCAGATATGTACTAAGTGAGGTTAGTAAATGTAGGCAATGTGGTTTAGAAAAGCAGAAGCAGAAAAGAAATAAGGAAAAAAAAGATATTGTGTGTAAAGGAGTGACATAATTAGATAATAAAATAGACATTTTAAAAAGATATTTCAGATTGAGTGTTTCCAGTAGAATTATGAATGTAAGGAGACCTGTTAGGAAGTCATTGTGACAATTTGTCTGAAATATTTTGAAGGCTTTAAGTACAAAAGTTCTTATATCAAAGGAGGCAACAGATTCAAAAGACACCAATGTGGCCTTATTTATAAACCCAGGTCTTTGATTATATAGAATGGAATTTTAGGGCATACTGCTAAAAATTTTAGATGTGTAACCCAAAGGAAAACAGGAGTAAAAGTATAAAACAAACATATCTAGAAAGAAGTTGTTATGGCTGATGTCAAAAAGGTTACTTCCTGTGTTCTCCTCTCAGATTTTTATGGTTTCAAGTCTCACATTTAGATCTTTAATCCATTTTGGATTTATTTTTGTGTATGGTATAAGAAAGTGGCCCAGTTTCATTCTTTTGTATGTTTCTGTCCAGTTTTCCCAATACCATTTGATGAAGAAACTATCTTTCCTATTGGGTATTCTTTCCTACTTTGCCAAAAATTAACTGTCCGTATAATTATGGGTTGATAGCAACATTATCTACCAAAGCTTAATTGTGGAAACAGCCTGGGTGTCCGTGGACTGTTGAATGAATAAAGAAGAAGTGTGTGTGTGTGTGTGTGTGTGTGTGTGTGTGTATGTACATATATATATATATAAAATGGCATATTAATCAGCCATAAAAAAGAATGAAATCTTTTCATTTGCAACAACATGGCTGGAGCTAGAAAGTATTATGCTAAGTTAAGTAAGTCAGAGAAAGATGAATACCATAAGATTTCATGCATATGTGGAGTTTAAGAAACAAACAAACAAAAACAATCAAAGGGAAAAAAGAGAAAAAGGGAGGCAAACCAAGAAACAGACTCTTAACTATAGAGACCGAACTGATGGTTACCAGTGGGAAGGTGGGGGGTAGGGGGTGGCTTAAATAGGTGATGAGGATTAAGAAGTGCACTTGTAGTGAGCACTGGATGCTGTACGGAAGTGTTGAATCACTATATTGTACAACGGAAACTAATATTACACTGTATATTATCTAACTGAAATTTAAATAAAAACTTAAAAAAGGGAAAATTCTGAAAAAAAATAATTAGAAAAATTTCCTGATAATACAAATTAAGGTGAACATGGCAATTAAAACACAATGATCCATTATCCTATTAATTTCGTGAAGACTATAGTGCAAGCTAAAATTAGAAGAGTAATGTGTGCCCTAGTCTTGACTCTATGACAATTATCTGGTAAAAGTCAGTCACTTACTCTCTTGCTGCTTCTGTTATTCTGTACATATTAGAAACAGATTACTATAAAATGAGCAAAAGAAATTAATGAAGCAATTATATTAAAACATTATTACAATCATTCTGTGTATAATTTTATTTCTAAAATTATACACATACATTAAAGACGTATTCCTACATACTAAGTTTCTTAAATAGTAAGAATAGAAATACAAATAAAAATTCTGGTGTAGTAAGATGATCTCAGTAATGTTAGCTGTTTTCCTCAATTTGTTAGTAAGAAAGAACATTATGCAGACACAAAGAGCTATTAATTTTTTAAAAGCCACTTAAAATAACAATTGTTATTTCTTCAAGGGTCTCTTTCCTTCTATCATATAAAAATCATGTAAATAAGCTACACTAACAATGGAAACTGCCTATCATATTTAAAGCAATTAAACCATTTGGTAACAGAAAGTTAAAATGTTCAGGCCAAGATAAATAAAAGTATTCAAATCTTGTCATGAGAGAATTGAGAGTTTATAAAGATTATTCATTAGGAGATGAAATGTGAATGTTTTATGAGCTATGATTACTAATATGAACCACATGGGCTTAATCTGCATTTCGCTTTGTGACACTCTTTGTGAAAATGTGTCACTTAGAAAATGTTTTGATAAAGAGCAACAACAGTACTATAAGCACCTAGTCTGTGTGTTGTGTGAGAAATACATATTGGCTATCAAATTGAATATCGTTTTATATTTGAAAGAATGCCACCCTAGAAATGCTGGTCTTTTGGTAATTGTTCTCTGTGTTTGAGCTGCTTAAGGATCTTGTATCTACAGCCATTTTGAAATGTTCCATCATTACATTAAAACTACTGCATTTGTAACTTTCAAATAATCCAAAGTTTCTTGTACTACCTCTACTGCTACCACCACTACCACACCATGTTTCTCTTAACATTCATTTGATACTTTGAGGCAGGCAAGTGAGACTGATTAAAAGGATTATAGCTGTTTCTGAGTTATCTTTTAAATTGTTCCCTAGAAGGTTAAATTACAAACTTTTTGAAAAAAAATCGCATGTAAGTGAGCAATTCAAAAGTCATGCTTTTATTTGTATTTGCATCATAAAATGTACTACTTGGCAATCAAATAAATTTTAGTTTTTAAAGACATGCATTGATAGGAAGAAAATTACAAAACTCTCATAAATGAAGTAAAATAAGAACTAAATAAATGAGGCGACATTCCATGTTCATGGATAAGGAGATTCAATATCATCAAGATATCAATTCTTCCCAACTTGATTGATAGATTCAGTGCAGTATCAGTCAAAAATCTCAACAAGTTATTTTATAGATATTCACATGAACATGTGTCTCTTCCATCTGGATGTTCTTCTGTGTCCTTTATCATATCCTTTATTACATAATAAACCAGAAGTCATAAGTTAAGTTTTCCCTGAGTTCTGTGAGCCATTCTAACAAAATACTTAACCCAAGAAATGGGACATTAGAGTCCCTATTTATAGCCAGTCCGTCAGAAATACAGGTGAGAACCTAGGGTTTGCAATTCACATCTGAAGTTGGGAGTGGGGGACAGTCTTGTGGAATTGAGCTCTCAACTTGTGGAATCTGATGCTATGCCAGGTAGATAGTGTCAGAATTGAATTGAATTATAGGACACCCGGCTGGTGTTGTAGATAATTGGTTGGTGGGAGGAAAAAAGCCACACATTTGGTGACAGAAATGTCAGAAGTCAAGTCTTCTGAGTGAGTAGTAAAGGAAAAACACAGAGGAGCAGAAGTTTTTCCTACATAATGGGTCAAAGACTTTAAAAGATGCCTTATCAAAGAGGATAGACAGATAGCAAATCAGCATATGAAAAAATGCTCCACATCTTATGTCATCAAGGAAATGCAAATAAAACAACGAGATACCACCACAAACTTATTAAAATGGTCAAAATCCAGAACACTAACAACACCAAATGCTGGTGAGGATGTGAAGCACCAGGGACTTACATACTTTGTTAGTGGAAATGCAAACTGGTATAGTCACTTTGGAAAACAGTTCAGTGGTTTCTGATAAAACTAAACATAGTCAAACCTATGATCCAACAACCACACTCCTTGGTATTTATCCAAAGGAGTTGAAAATTCACATCCATACAAAAATCTGTACATGGATATTTATACAGTTTTATTCATAATTGCCAGAACTTGGAAGCAACCAAGATGTCCTTCAGTAAGTGAATTGGTAAATAAACTGTGGTATACCTGAACAATGGAATATTATTTGGCAATCAGAAGAAATGAGCTGTCAAGCCAGGAAGACATGGAAGAAAAAATTGCACATTACTAATTGAAAAAGAAACCAATCTGATAAGGCCGTATATTGTATGATTCCAACTATATAACATTCTGGAAAGGCAAAACTATGGAAACAAAAAGCTCAGTAATTTCCAGGGGTGGGGAGTTAGCAGGAGATGAATAGCCATTGCACAGAAGATTATTAAGGCAGTGAAAATTCTCTGTAGAATATTATAACGGTGGATATAGTCATTATGCATTTGTCCAAACCCACTCAACATACAACACTAAGAGTGAACCCTTAGGAAAACTATGGATTTTGAGTGATTGTAATGTGTCAACATAGGTTTATTCTTGGTAAGCAATTACCATTTTGCCAATGAAGTTAACAATGGGGGGAAGGCTATTCTTGTGTGGGAACAGCAGGTATATGAAAAATTTCTGCACCCGCCTCTCAATTTATTGTGAACCTAAAAATGTTCTTAAAAAGGAGAGTATTTTTTTAAATAAAGATACAGTAGGCATTTTTCTGGTAGAATATCAAGACATTATCAATGTTCCAGCCTCTATCCTCTACACGTTTTATCTTAGCACCCGGTTGTACAACTGTGCAGAGATCTCAGTTTTCAGTTTTTCTGTTAGTACAGCAAAATGAGTGGAGATTACCTTCCCCTTTCTATTAAGGCAGAAATGCAGAAGGACAAGATAAGATTTGTAGGTGGTGAAAAGGGGTCATCCATTGCAATTATTAAAAAGCATTTGCATCTGAGGCATCTAGTTGATGCAGTCCATTAAGTGTCCAACTTTTGATTTCTGCTCAGGTCATGATCTCACAGTTTGTGGCTTTGAGCCCTGTGTCTCACTGACAATGTGGAGCCTGCTTAGGATTTTCTCTCTTCCTCTCTCTCTGCTCCTCCTTCATTTGCACCCACACACTCTCTCTCCCTCTCTCTCAAAATAAATAAATAAACTTAAAAAATTTAAAAAGCATTTGCATCTAATGTGGAGACCCTATGTAATGAGAATATTCTCATAAAGATACCATCTCATTTTCAGTACAGGAATGCCAGGGGTAATTTTCACAAGAAAGAAGTGTAACACCTGTTAATATAATGAGTATGTTAACATTATGTGTAACTCCCTTGGGCTTACTCTTTAAGAATATTAATAAGTTTTAAACGGAATTTTATTTACTCTTAGCTAATGAGGAAAACAGCCCAATGCAACAGTATTTTCAAGATGAAAGGAAGAACGAAGGACAGATGATTCTTTCTCATGGGATAAGCAGGGGAGATTCCTGAGAAAGGCTAGTGGGACGTGGAAGGGCGATTGGGAATAGGACAACAGGAGCTATGGAGATAGAATGGTCCCAATCAAGTGACACCAGTATTTCCATGGTACAACCCTCACAAATATGAAACTGGAGCCTTGTCTCTTGATCCTACTCGATATTTCTTATACATTTATTGGTGAAAGTTTCAATTCACAGTCCTCCTACTGGGGATTCAGTTTGTTTGACCATTAAATGAAGAACTTACCAAATTTGAAGATTGGCAGAATGTAAAAGTATATAGCCCATACACAAAATGACAATTTGAAGGGAGCTACTCAACCAAGAACATCTGTGATGGACCATTATGTAATCAGGAAATGAAATAAAATTATATTATATTTGGCCTCTTAATTTATGAGGTTGCTTGTTTTGGCACTTAGCCTACTCTGACAAACACAGTGGCTAAAGATATATATATATTATGTATAATTATTAAATGTTATATAAAACATATTTTATAAAACTTGCATATATTAATAACATCACATCAATATATTAATATTGATATTATATTTTGTATAATAATAATATATTAATAATATGTGATTTTAACAGTATACAATTATATGTAATTACATGATATTATATGGTATATGGTATGTAATACATATATACATTTTTTCAAAATATGAAATTTATTGTCAAATTGGTTTCCATACAACACCCAGTGCTCATTCCAAAATGGGCCCTCCTCAATACCCATCACCCACCCTCCCCTCCCTCCCACCCTCAATCAACCCTGTCTATTCTCAGTTTTTAAGAGTCTCTTATGCTTTCGTTCTCTCCCACTCTAACCTCCTTTTTTTTTTTCCTTCCTCTCCCCCAGGGGTTTCTGTTGAGTTTCTCAGATCCACATAAGAGTGAAAACATATGGTATCTGTCTTTCTCTGTATGGCTTATTTCACTTAGCATCACACTCTCCAGTTCCATCCACGTTGCTACAAAGGGCCATATTTCATTCTTTCTCATTGCCACGTAGTACTCCATTGTGTATATAAACCACAATTTCTTTATCCATTCATCAGTTGATGGACATTTAGGCTCTTTCCATAATTTGGCTATTGTTGAGAGTGCTGCTATAAACATTGGGGTACAAGTGCCCCTATGCATCAGCACCCCTGTATCCCTTGGATAAATTCCTAGCAGTGCTATTGCTGGGTCATAGGGTAGGTCTATTTTTAATTTTGGGGCGAACCTCCACCCTGTTTTCCAGAGTGGCTGCACCAATTTGCATTCCCACCGACAGTGCAAGAGGGTTCCCATGTCTCCACATCCTCTCCAGCATCTATAGTCTCCTGATTTGTTCATTTTAGCCACTCTGACTGGCGTGAGGTGATATCTGAGTGTGGTTTTGATTTGTATTTCCCTGATGAGGAACGACGTTGAGCATCTTTTCATGTGCCTGTTGGCTATGTGGATGTCTTCTTTAGAGAAGTATCTATTCATCTTTTCTGCCCATTTCTTCACTGGATTATTTGTTTTTCGGGTGTGGAGTTTGGTGAGCTCTTTATAGATTTTGGATAGTAGCCCTCTGTCCGATATGTCATTTGCAAATATCTTTTCCCATTCCATTGGTTGCCTTTTAGTTTTGTTGGTTGTTTCCTTTGCTGTGCAGAAGCTTTTTATCTTCATGAGGTCCCAGTAGTTCATTTTTGCTTTTAATTCCCTTGCCTTTGGGGATGTGTCAAGTAAGAAATTGCTACGACTGAGGTCAGAGAGGTCTTTTCCTGCTTTCTCCTCTAGGGTTTTGATGGTTTCCTGTCTCACATTCAGGTCCTTTATCCATTTTGAGTTTGTTTTTGTGAATGGTGTGAGAAAGTGGTCTAGTTTCAATCTTCTGCATGTTGCTGTCCAGTTCTCCCAGCACCATTTGTTAAAGAGACTGTCTTTTTTCCATTGGATGTTCTTTCCTGCTTTGTCAAAGATTAGTTGGCCATATGTTTGTGGGTCTAGTTCTGGGGTTTCTATTCTATTCCATTGGTCTGTGTGTCTGTTTTTGTGCCAATACCATGCTGTCTTGATGATGACAGCTTTGTAGTAGAAGCTAAAGTCTGGGATTGTGATGCCTCCTGCTTTGGGCTTCTTCTTCAAAATTACTTTGGCTATGTGGGGCCTTTTGTGGTTCCATATGAATTTTAGGATTGCTTGTTCTAGTTTTGAGAAGAATGCTGGTGCAATTTTGATGGGGATTGCATTGAATGTGTAGATAGCTTTGGGTAGTATTGACATTTTGACAATATTTCTTCTTCCAATCCATGAGCATGGAATGTTTTTCCATTTCTTCATATCTTTTTCAATTTCTTTCATAAACTTTCTATAGTTTTCAGCATACAGATCTTTTACATCTTTGGTTAGATTTATCCCTAGGTATTTTATGCTTCTTGGTGCAATTGTGAATGGGATTAGTTTCTTTGTCTTTCTGTTGCTTCATTATTAGTGTTTAAGAATGCAACTGATTTCTGTACATTGAATTTGTATCCTGCAACTTTGCTGAACTCATGTATCAGTTCTAGCAGACTTTTGGTGGAGTCTACCAGATTTTCCATGTATAATATCATGTCATCTGCAAAAAGTGAAAGCTTAACTTCATCTTTGCTGATTTTGATGCCTTTGATTTCCTTTTGTTGTCTGATTGCTGATGCTAGCACTTCCAACACTATGTTAAACAACAGCGGGGAGAGTGGACATCCCTGTCGTGTTCCTGATCTCAGGGAAAAAGCTCTCACTTTTTCCCCATTGAGGATGATGTTAGCTGTGGGCTTTTCATAAATGACTTTTATGATCTTTATGTTCCTTCTATCCCAACTTTCTCGAGGGTTTTTGTTAAGAAAGGATGCTGAATTTTGTCAAATGCGTTTTCTGCATCGATTGACAGGATCATATGGTTCTTATCTTTTCTTTTATTAATGTGATGTATCACATTGATTGATTTGCGAATGTTGAACCAGCCCTGCAGCCCAGGAATGAATCCCATTTCATCATGGTAAATAATTCTTTTTATATGCTGTTGAATTCGATTTGCTAGTATCTTATTGAGAATTTTTACATCCATATTCATCAGGGATATTGGCCTGTAGTTCTCTTTTTTTACTGGGTCTCTGTCTGGTTTAGGAATCAAAGTAATACTGGCTTCATAGAATGAGTGTGGAAGTTTTCATTCCCTTTCTATTTTTTGGAATAGCTTGGGAAGGATAGGTATTATTTGTGCTTTAAAAGTCTGGTAGATGGGGCGCCTGGGTGGCGCAGTTGGTTAAGCGTCCGACTTCAGCCGGGTCACGATCTCGCGGTCCGGGAGTTCGAGCCCCGTGTCGGGCTCTGGGCTGATGGCTCAGAGCCTGGAGCCTGTTTCCGATTCTGTGTCTCCCTCTCTCTCTGCCCCTCCCCCGTTCATGCTCTGTCTCTCTCTGTCCCAAAAATAAAGAAATGTTGAAAAAAAAATTAAAAAAAAAACAAAAAAAAAAAAAACGTCTGGTAGAACTCCCTTGGGAAGCCATCTGGTCCTGGACTCTTATTTTTTGGGAGATTTTTGATAACTGATTCAATTTCTTTGCTGGTTATGGGTCTGTTCAAGCTTTCTATTTCCTCCTGATTGAGTTTTGGAAGTGTGTGGGTGTCTAGGAATTTGCCCATTTCTTCCAGGTTGTCCAGTTTGTTGGCATATAATTTTTCATAGTATTCCCTGATAATTGCTTGTATGTCTGAGGGATTGGTTGTAATAATTCCATTTTCATTCATGATTTTATCTATTTGGGTCATTTCCCTTTTCTTTTTGAGAAGCCTGGCTAGAGGTTTATCAATTTTGTTTATTTTTTCAAAAAAACAACTCTTGGTTTCATTGATCTGCTCTGCAGTTTTTTTTAGATTCTATATTGTTTATTTCTGCTCTGATCTTTATTATTTCTCTTCTTCTGCTGGGTTTAGGCTGCCTTTGCTGTTCTGCTTCTATTTCCTTTAGGTGTGCTGTTAGATTTTGTATTTGGGATTTTTCTTATTTCTTGAGATAGGCCTGGATTGCAATGTATTTTCCTCTCAGGACTGCCTTCGCTGCATCCCAAAGCATTTGGATTGTTGTATTTTCATTTTCGTTTGTTTCCATATATTTTTTTAATTTCTTCTCTAGTTGCCTGGTTGACCCACTCATTCTTTAGTAGGGTGTTCTTTAACCTCCATGCTTTTGGAGGTTTTCCAGACTTTTTCCTGTGGTTGATTTCAAGCTTCATGGCATTGTGGTGTGAAAGGATGCATGGTATGATTTCAATTCTTGTATACTTATGAAGGCTGTTTTGTGACCCAGTATGTGATCTATCTTGGAGAATGTTCCATGTGCACTCGAGAAGAAAGTATATTCTGTTGCTTTGGCATGCAGAGTTCTAGAAATATCTGTCAAGTCCATCTGATCCAATGTATCATTTAGTGCCCTTATTTTTTTATTGACCATGTGTCTAGATGATCTGTCCATTTCTGTAAGTGGAGTGTTAAAGTCCCCTGCATTTACCACATTCTTATCAATAAGGTTGCTTATGGTTGTGAGTAATTATTTTATATATTTGGGGGCTTCCGTATTTGGTGCATAGACATTTATAATTGTTAGCTCTTCCTGATGGATAGACCCTGTAATTATTATATAATGCCCTTCTTCATCTCTTGTTACAGCCTTTAAATTTTTTTTTTCAACGTTTATTTATTTTTGGGACAGAGAGAGACAGAGCATGAACGGGGGAGGGACAGAGAGAGAGGGAGACACAGAATCGGAAACAGGCTCCAGGCTCTGAGCCATCAGCCCAGAGCCCGACGCGGGGCTCAAACTCAACGGACCGCGAGATCGTGACCTGTCTGAAGTCGGACGCTTAACCGACTGCGCCACCCAGGCGCCCCACTTGTTACAGCCTTTAATTTAAAGTCTAGTTTGTCTGATATAAGTATGGCTACTCCAGCTTTCTTTTTACTTCCAGTAGCATGATAAATAGTTCTCCAACCGCTCACTCAATCTGAAGGTGTCTTCAGGTCTAAAATGAGTCTCTTGTAGACAGGAAATAGATGGGTCTTGTTTTTTATATGGTATATGGTATGTAATACATATAATGTATATTTTTAAACCAAAGTCAATGTTCTAACTGACACCATCCATATTGGTTTCTAGTGAGTCAACTTAATTCCTATCTTGCCTAACTTTGACATCCTCTTTAAAGACAACCAAAGTAAAAAAAAAAAAAAAAAAATACTGTCCATTGTTGAAGCCTTTTATATATTAAGCCACAAACCTCAGGATTCTAGAAAACACTGAACACCAACAATAAATACTTTTTACTATTCTTCCAACCATAGTGTTGGTGACGCCAAAATAAAACATTTCAAAATCCTTAGAAAGCAGATGCATTTCTTTTTCTTTCTTTCTTTCTTTCTTTCTTTCTTTCTTTCTTTCTTTCTTTTCTTTTCTTTTCTTTTCTTTTCTTTTCTCTTCTTTAACCTTATTTACTTATTTTGAGAGAGAGAGAAAAAGCGAGCAGGGAGGGGCAGAGAGAGAGGGAGAGAGAATCTCAAGCAGGCTCTGCACTGCCAGCACAGAGCCCCACGCAGGGCTCAAAATCACCAATAGTGAGATCATGGACTTGAGTGGAAATCAAGAGTTGAATGCATAACTGACTGGGCCACCCAGGTGCCCCTTTTTTTCTGTTTTAATATATGATGTGAAATATCAATAGCTGCTGGATAATTTGCTAAATAAATACTGCTTTGCCTTTTCCTGTTTATTTTTATAATTATTTTCAGGAACCATTTGACATGCACAAAGGAGGAGAGTGGATGTCAAATATGAAAATTATATAGTATTCAACACTAGAAAGTTAACTTGCCTGTCAAAATGATTTTAAAATGTTAATTCCTCTGCATTTTTATTTCATTGAAGGTATGGCTGCTGCATGGCACATGGACATATTTGATATATTCTTAAATGTTTGTTTTTAGTTTTATATTGACTTTATAATCAAGGCAGTTGTTTGATTTAAAAACTTAAAGTCTGCATTTAATTTGGCAAAAGTGAGTTGTTATATTTCATCTTTATAGAGCCCATATTGCAGTATATGCTGTAATAGAGTTTAAGAGAATCTGTTCAAAGATTTGCTACAGATTTTAGAAATGAATGTTGCAATTATTTGCTGTTGGGGTATGCGAGATTGTTCTCTGCCCTTGGGTTTATTCATTCCTGATTGCTGCTCAACTGTCATAAGTCTCCTGAAAGAGGAAATACTGAGTTGTTCCTTAAGACCAATTACCAGTCACATCTGAGAAAGCAAAATTGAGAAATCAGATTCATTTGTAACATATTTCTAACTTTACATTAATGTCGGTCTGTTTATACAAAGAACCCATCAATTATGTTGTTTTACAAACACACAGAATCACACTAAATCTTTCAAAGACCTCAAAGATGTGCACAGAAAAGGAAGTTGGAGATTCAAAGGGTACAATTAAAAAAATTAATGACTGAAATATGAGGAATGCCCATATCCCTCATTTTACCTAATCCTTTGATCCTCCAGTTCTATTGATGAGAATCTAATTATGGTAAAATCATATTTTTCTATCTTCAGAAATTTGTGTTTTGTTCATATATATTTCCATTTATACTTTCAAAAATGTCTTAGCTCTTTTAAAATGAAGAAGCAGATATGTGAGGGAGCAATAGACCTGATAGAGCCAGTGACAAGGTTTTATAATACAGAAATGGAGAACAAGTTTATTTTTATCTTGGTAAGGTGTTGAATTTGGTGAGGTACCAGATAGTGCCGAGCGGAATGGAGATGAGCAGGACTGGAATGCAGCGCAGGCAGTGGGAAGGGAAGCCCCTGTTTTTGAGGCTCAGTCAGAGATCTTATGCTGTCTTACTTGTCTTGGTTCTGCCATTAACAGGCTGGGTCACTGCCCATCAGAGCAGAAGCCAGATATTTTTCTTCGTGCGCGCACACACACACATATACACATAACTTTTTTAGCTAGACAAGTAGTGCACCAGCAAGGTAATTCTGAGAGCACATTTTTTCTAATTTTCATAAAGAAGGCATACATTTAAGCAGATGTACTGAGATAACCCTGGAACAATTCCAGTTCGACAATTCTAGGGTTAGCATGAGCACAGGATGGGTGTGACAGGCTCTGTAGCAACAATGTGAAGAACATCAAAATTAGTTACTAGATATGGATTCCAGTTTCAGCTCTACCACTCACTAAGCAATCTAAACTTCAGCCTCCCTATCTACACACAATGTAGAGATGCTAACTTTTTAACTCACCCCCAGGGTAGTTGTGTACATCAAACGGAGAGCTATCATCACTTCATAAACTGAAAAGTACCAGAGATATGTGAGCTGTTATTGATAGGTCTTACCATAGCATTGGAGAGAATGGTGGACATGGAAGGAAAAAGGCAGGGTATTTTGTGGGGGACAATGCAATATTTACCCCGAGAGGAAGAAGACTGGTAAAAAAAAAAAACAAAAGTTTTTGACTCACACATCTCTGAAGTTTCACAAAGCCAACTTTGTGAATAAGCCTGAAAATTTTTGATGCTGAAAAGGTTTATTGTAAGTGAGAAGTTTGTATAATTTTTAAGACTTAGCATCCGCACATTCAATTTACATATTCAGGAGAGAGGGAAGGGCAGAGAGAGAAAATGACAGAAAATAATTTAAATCATATGTGAAACTTGGCCATCTGGAGAATATAGAAAGTTTGTTATCAACAGGCCATCTCCTCTTTTGTCCCTAAACAATTTGCTAATCTCAGGATATCAATACCTCACACCATCTTATTTCATAATTCTTACCTAAAGTAGAGACATCCTGTAAATAGTCCAACCCCAATTTAAAAATCCTACAATATGCCACACCTAAAATCATTGTCAGTAAAACTATGTTTTTTTTTAATGGTCTTTTTGATTAAAAGGTATAAGCAGGACCAAGTTTAGCTATAATGTTTTTGATCCAGTAGCTGCCCATGAAACAAACATGAACCTGTGACTTTGGAATTTTAATTGGGGATATTCTCACAAATTCTGTTAAATGGGAGAAATACCAAAATATAACATGGTAGGAAAAAGTTGTTAGAAATATTATGTTAATAAATTGTGAGCTATACCATTATTCAATACCAATGCATTAAACATGTGTCAGCATTTCAGTATTATGTCCCTGAATGAGTCTAGAATAGATTGTCATTTTCCATTCCATGTTATTTGTCCTAAAGAATTAAGTGTTTACAGGCCATGAAAGTAGAGGATCAAACTGGGGCACAGTCACAAATATATGGCAACTCTTCTAACCTTTAAGTCAGTGCTTTATTACTAAGAGCTCTGTAGGATGTGCTTATGGAATATGCAAAAAGCATTTAGGATCTTTTTATAGCAAAAAAAAAAAGCATGCATATTGTCAAGGCATAAACAATATTCATGCAACCCAATTTTAAATGAGAACATGCCTATGCATAACATAGCTACAGTAGTATATCATAAAAATAATTTATGTGACAACAAGTTATTTTATGTTCTAATTTTCCCTATTTAAATGTTGATTGTTTCCTAAATCACAGCTTTTAGCACCAAGTCTAGAAACCAGTGTAAGCATGTTTATTGCCTGTATGATCTTACAACAAAAATGTAAATACCCAGAGGTTTAGAAGTCTGGTCTTTTTTTTTTTTTTTTTTGAGGAAAATAGAATTGATAACAAAACTGCTAAATAAATCACCCAAGTACATGGAATTACTTATCTTTATTCCACATTCCATTATTCTTCCTAGTGGAATATTTGACATTCCAACCACTGGATGCTGTCTTTCAAACACTTCTGTTGTAGACCAAATCACAAATAAGCACATAAATAAGTAAATTCTAAGCACAAACATGGATGGTGTTCCGAGTTTCCTTGAGATTCTAGGTCATACAGAACTTATAATTCTTACAGAAGTCACTGAAAGATTATAGGTACGTTGCTCAAGACTTCCACACAAGTGGATCAATAGTAGTTTTCAATATCATGATTCTGACATCGTTCTTACGTGCAGGCATTTCCACATCACTGATTCAACCATCAAAGCAGTTTGGAATTTCAAATATTCTGTCTTTAGGTCCTTCATAAAAAAGAAATGAGCCATGTTCCACAGAGACCTTACTTTTGAGAGATCTTTATCTGCAACTCTCCCTAATAAGGTGAAGATATCAAGATTTGATAAATACATACACACACACACACACACACACACACACACACAAATGTGTGTGTGTGTGTGTGTGTGTGTGTGTGTGGTAAGAACCATAAGTATAGTATTTAAGTAAGTTTATAAACTGTTTCGTTCTATGACCTATTAATCCGAGAAGGTTAATCTGTGCAAAATCAAACAACAATAACAGCAAAACTGGAAAGAAGAGATTTTTTGTTTTTGTTTTCATTTTGTTTTTGTTTTTTTGGCTTGTATTTTTGTTTGATTTTAGTTTTCATGTTTGGTTGTTTGATATTAAGAAAGAATAAGATGTGATTTTTCTTGTCTACAGACTAGCAGGATGTAACAAGCACAAAAATTCTCTACATGATGGATGCTGGACATATTAGTTTTTTATTTAAAAAAGCGAAAACCGGGGCGCCTGGGTGGCTCAGTCGATTAAGCCTCCGACTTCAGCCCGGGTCACGATCTCGCGGTCCGTGAGTTTGAGCTCCGCGTCGGGCTCTGGGCTGATGGCTCAGAGCCTGGAGCCTGTTTCCGATTCTGTGTCTCCCTCTCTCTCTGCCCCTCCCCCGTTTATGCTCTGTCTCTCTCTGTCCCAAAAATAAATAATCGTTGAAAAAAAAATTAAAAAAAAAATACCATGTGTTAATTTCCAAATTATAAAAATGGTGATAAATTTAAATATAAACTTAAATTACTAACAAATGTAAAGCATATGTAGATCATGTTGTCTTGTTATTCCCATAGCTCTTTATAATCAAGAAAAGAGTCTAGAAGAATATATATTAAAACAATACGTTGAATTAGGAGAAAATATTGATTTATGTTAACTTTGGTATCATCAACAGAATTATCTTTGCCCTAAACATTTTAAGTTGGGCATGTGTTAGAAATTTCTGGACATTAAATACTAAATTCATGAAGTAATTTCTAATTCTCTTTTTCTAAAATAATCTTTCCTCCTTATTTTCTGCAATATCATCTTGCCATAACAATTATTTTTATTTTATTGTCATAACAATTATTTTTGAATTATTTTCATTATGATGCACACATTTCTTTTTCCCACTAATTTAAAAGTACTCCATCAGCAAGCACCACATGGTATTTCATTTTTGTGTCCATGGCACTAAACCTGTTCCTGGGATTAGAGTAAGTATTTATCAATGTTTGTTGAGCAAAACAGGCCATCTTTCCTCATCTTATTCTCTGTGAAGTCATGACTAAATGAAATCACTTAAAATTGGTGTTAGTTCAGAAATATGATGTGCTCAAGGGATTAAAGATGGGGAAATTAGAAGTATCTATTTCTGTATATTATATGTAAATATTTGTTTTGTAATTATGTTGCAAATTAAATTGTCTGGGTAGGGTGTATATGTTTATTGGGTAGTTTTCAGCCTCCCCCAATCTCACTTACACAGGTTTCTCTTTTCTGAAATTGAGTGAAGAAGGAAGATTTGTTTCTGGCCCATAAGAAATGGTTAACTTCTTAAAATACTGAAGATTTATAAAAGATGCCTTAGAACAAAACCAATTTGCAAAATACAAGGCATTTCCTAATGGTACTAATCTTGAGATATTTTTTTTTAAAAAGGAATTTGCTTCTATTGCAATAAAGACGTAACAAAATCTCAGCAGGCAAAGCCTCGGCTTATAGTAAATTCCCAAGCAAGATTTCCCAACTATAAACAAAACATATGAGTCCTTCATGTCTTCATATTTACTGACAAAAATTGTTTACCAAAAGGAAAGGCATATAAATAATTTCTGCTGTATCTCAAAATGCTAATACTCTCAATAGAATATTTTATGAAGTATTTATATAGCATTGCTGGAGACTCTGGTGAACTGTAAATCATGCCACTCTTCAGTGCAAGACTCTCAAAAATAAACTCCATGATTTTAGAAATAACTAGCAGGCCACATTTAGATTTTTCTGCCTAGGATTTGTCACTTGATTTTGTACACATGTACGGGGACACATACACACCAAAGGCCTTTAGTTCTGTGTTAAATTTCCTCCAATATGTCCACTTTTAAAACTGTTAGAGTATAATACAGCTAATGAAATAACTGTAACAATGTAACAAAGAGTAAGATAACTAGGCTCCTTAAAAGGAGCATGTTCTCATGTTTTCTTTCCAGATCACCTTTGTAAACATTAATGATTTATCTTGTATTTCCTTGCTGGAGAGCCTAGAGTATGTGTAGAAATTATTTGACATGTTCTTAGAGAAAGCAGAAGGTGGAAAAGAACTTGATAGGGAGAGTTAAAGAAAAAACAAGAGAACAGATAAATACACAGATAGTCAACTTGTAGTTACTTTTTCCACAGGAACTTATAGCAGCCGATTACACGTATTCACCAAGTCAGGTAAAGGAAATCAAGGATCCAGGTCCATATGACGGTCCAGTGTTAAAATTTACATAGGCCCTAGAGAAATAGGTTTATTAGATGAAACTAGGTAAGTAGACTTCTAAGGTGTTAGTTGAAACATGAATGAGTGAATCAAATAGAAACACTGAATTTTCTAGGCACAAATTGTCACATTCCTTTACCTTAATTCACTTGGTATATAATACAGTAGAATCTGTTGATTTGTTTTCACAGACACTTCTGACATCTAGACAGTTTAATGTTAATAAAAAATGTTTTATAATTAAAACGGAGAGGCTTTGTTGGAACTATTTTACTCCAGCGAAATTTTTAATATTCAACACATAAATTGATAGATAGTATTATATCATTTAAAGTACTACTGTGAAGTTATCTGAGTAGCATTTAATTTAGGTGGAATAATTCACTTTGGGTCAGATTTGAAATATATTTATTTTTTTACGTATGAAAGAAGCAACAGTGAGAAATGAGAAATGACAAATTTGCAACAACCAATATCCTAAGCAATTAAGTTGGGTACAGTAAATTAGCAAAATCTGGGAAATACACTTTCAGGGACTTATTATTAATGGTTAGATGTCTTGAAGTTAACTTATTACAGGGTGGTGATTCAGAGCCCAAGTTCAAGAGAATGGTCTTCAGAAAGTCGTGCAAGCATTTTCTGCCTGTTTCCTTATGTCTAACAGGTAGACAATAATAGCATTTGCCTCATTGTGTGTTGAAAGCAAGATATTAATATATAATTTAATTTGTGTAGGCATTTAAAGTGATACATAACACATGCAGAATATTGCTACAATGTCTTGATTTAACCAGCTACGAAAAAAAATGATCATGGTTTAGTATTTATTGATGGGATAATAGAAATCTACTCTAAGCCTTTCTTTATTCTTTCTACTTGTTCAAGCCCATGATGTAGGAAATAGAGAAGAAACAAATAACACATCTAATGCTTGTAGCTAAGCATATCCATGCAAATATTAAACACAGAGTTATTAGAGAGTATGAAGAATCTTACATGTTTTTGAAAGAAAGGAGGACAAATAATTACTTGACAGATATAGAAGTACAGATTGTTGCAAGGACAAAAAATATTACAAGAGAAATCGTAATATATAAAAACTACATAAAAATCGGCTTAGGTGAAATTTAAAATGTTTATATCAGTAAAATTTTTTAAATTGTCACATTCTTGAATTATAATAATATTTTTTCAGCATATCGACCTAGAATCAGGATAACTAGGTCAGAAGCAATGTTAAGTGTAATCAAATCCAATTCCACACTCAACAAGTTAAAAATTGAACCTATGTGTACTAATGGCATAAGTATTGGAAGCCATTCTTAAATGAATACTGTGTCATTCAATCTCACGTGCAAAACTAGGCACGGACATTAAAAAATAACTTGTTACAATGAAGGGTGTTCATGGCTAACAGAAATGATGATGAAATGTTTAGAGCTGATGAAATCGAAATCAGATCTGGGTGCTAATAAAGGAATATCTCATTTTTCCTTTTTTAAAGAAGATTCTGTGATGAAAAAATGCAGACCCAAACTACAGATATGTCAACACCATATAATTCAAAAATATTAATTAAGCCTATACCCACTTCATTACATTCAATTAGCGCTGAGGGATTTGTGGCTCCAAAAGGACCTATAAAAACTGATGTGATTATAAGGAGGTCTTTAGTGTATCCTTTTTTAATTATTGAAAAAAAAATTCTCTAATTATAAGATTTATATTAGGCAAAACTTATTAAGCTATTTAAGTAGTATTGGCTAATACCAGGCTTAATGACCCATTTAGAGTGCAGGGAAATATTACTTAAAATTAGAATTATTAAAGAAAATCTAACATGCATAGTGCTAACATATACAGGAAGCATCTCTATGTAACTATTGCTATGAAATAAAATATTGATCTATTACAAAATGATATATAGTATCAGAAAAGATTGCTTGTGTAAAATAGTATAAAGATCTCAATATATATAATCATATATTTAATTTATACAATTAAAGCTATATAAAATATACATTTTTTAACTTGATATAGTTTTTAAAATAATGTAGCTAGAGAAAATAATTGTTAACTAAATGTTCCATATTTAGTCAGGTAGGGACATGCATGTGTCTCTTCACTTTTCAGTACAAAAATGTTGCTAAATATTACATTTATTGTTGTTGGTCAGGAAAAATAATAGTAATTTTTTTTTGGCTAAAAGCTAAATTATTCCAAATTTGAAGGAGCATGGTTTTATATATAAGTGTGTGTGTGTATAATTTTGTATATATTTTATAATATTTACATAAATATTATATATTTCATGAAAATATATTACTTGGCTTATGATATTTAAGAGAACAGAACAATGTCTAACAAGCCGTTTTTCAATAAAAGTCAGAAATTATTTAGTTTAAAATATTTTGTAAGATAATAGATACCATGTATATCTTCTTTCCTATTCTCTCAGATAGCGTTCTCTTCAATTGAAAGGAACCTGGCTAGAATCCTGTTGTAAAAATAAATGTCATCAAACAACAAAAAAGCATTAAGCAAATCCTTTGATAATAGGTAATACATATACAATTGTATTCCCCACACTGTCCTGGCTTACTTCCTATTCCCCAAGGCTATTTCAGTCAAAGTGGATCTGGGTGTCGTCATACAGCTCTCTGTCTGATGAAGACATCTGCCACACTGTTCACCATTTCCTCCAATTTCCCCATGTCCTGACAGAGATCCTCATTTTCTATAATATTATGCAATGCCATCTCATTAATCGGAATATCTAGTTGATGTATCTTGTAGGGATTCATTCAGGGACAGAGCTTTAAATAGCAGCTATTTATATGTTAATTAATAAAGTGACATGCACAGCCCTGTGATTAGACCATGCACATAACCTATTGAGCATATTGCTATTTTCGATTTTCCTCCCACATGAAGATTTAGAGCTGCCCTCTCTAGCTCCCTTTTAGTATGCTTATGCAAATGAGCTGTTTCTATAATCTTGTTAATAAAGGGCATTCTCATCATTAAGAATAATTTTTAAGGGAAAATAGCAACTGCTTATGTATCATCATATCGATCTTATTTTGTGAAGATGTGACAGGCTTTGCTAAAAGCTTCCTTTAACCACAAAATCTCCCTTAAAATTGGATGGAAGGAAAGGAAGAGATTGAATCATTTGGAATTAAAAGACCAATATAAAGATGAAATATGTTCTAAGTTATCAAAGAAAACACTTTGGTAGCCAAAGCATCATACCAGTATCTAAACAAATTAGAGGCTGATTACAATGAGTTTTTCTTCACTAAATATGTATTAAGGACCTACTGTGGGTAGGCTTTATGCAAACAGTAGTAAGAAGGAAATATAGTAGTGTGGAAATCTCACATCCTTATAGTATTTTTAACATGAATTCCAACTAGCAACAGATTATCTGTGAATAATTATTTAATGATTATATTATCCCACAATTTAGTGGCTTAACACAGCAATCACTTATTTTGCTCAAAAGTTTGTATATAGGTTATTCTTGAATATAAGTATTCAAGTTATTCTTCTTACATAATTATTTAATGATTATATTATCCCAATGGCTTAACACAGCAGTGATTATTTTGTTCAAAGGTTTGTATGGAGGTTAATATTCAAGTTATTCTTCTGCCATTGTTGAATAGGTACACTCATGCTTCTGTGTTTAGCTGTTACTTCTGCTTCTCAGTTGCTTCTGCTTCTGGGGGTTGACTCATCAGCTGAGATCATGAGAGTGACCTGGTCCCACCTCTTCCTCCTCCAGTAGGCCAGTGAAGCCATCTCTACAAGGTGGAAATGTAGAGGGTCAAAGAGCATCAAGAGAGGGCAAGCCCCAATAGGCAAGCTTTCTTCAATTATTTGTTTATATCAAGTAGACTCGCTATTGTGCCATTGGCCAAAATAAGCCATGAAGATGGCCCAAAATTCAGTGTTAGAGTAGACCACTGCAGGCATGAAGAGGCAGGCATGAATAAACAAGGAACCACAACTGTAACGATATCTACCACAGTGTGCCCTGAGATCCCCAGTGCTCCACTTTTCTCACAATGCAAAAGACATCTATCTTACCAAAAAACCCACAGAGGTCTCATTGGATAATCATGGAATCAGTCTCAAAATCTAAGAGCATAAAGTCTATAATCAAATTTGATGGAGATTTTTAAAATACAGTTATGCTTAATTCTGAAACCTATGAAATAAGAAGCCAAGTTATGTGACCTCCTCATACCAACGCCCCATGAGGAAATACGAATGGGATAGTCACAAAAGATTCTGTAGTCCCAAAAGGGGGAAAACAAAAGGTATGTACAGTCTGTTGCTGTATAACTTTTTGAAACCCTACCTGTTGCTAAGGCCCTTATACACTAGAAGCAAGGAATGTTCCTTTATGAGGGACACATTCTATTCCCTAGGAGTGAATCCCCATTCCATTATCTATCCTTATTATTGACTTTTCTCTCTGGCCTCTTGGATTCACACACTCACACATTATATATATATATATATATATATATATATATATATATATACACACACACATACACACACACACACATGTGTGTATATATATATATATATATATATACACACACATACACACACACACATGTGTGTATATATATATATATATATATATATATATATATATATATGATCCTCTATGTATTCCTATAGTGTAGTGGCTTTCTTAGCCTGGTACTTGCTTATAAAAAGGCCCAAGAGTCTTTTAGAAACTCGAGCAGTGTCATCACATTTTTATCTAATCTGGTTTGGTCGTTTGTTAATAAAACTCCTTAAAAATTTGTGGAATTTCTACATATCAGCTTGAGACCCACTTTATTCCAGCAGAAATACACCAACAGTTCTTTTTGAGATCAGCCTTTCTCCACTCTGGGCATTTCAGGCTTCTGTGGCCAGTGTTTTAAAGATCCTTAGAATCTCTTTTGTCTGACTCAACTGCTCTCAGTGGAGGGTGCTTTTGCTCTTCAGGAGACATTTTAAAATGTCAGGAGACATGTTTTGGTTGTCACAATTAGAGTGAGGGTGGTGTTCTGTCATTTAGTGGGTAAAGGCCAAGGATATTCCTAAACATCTTTCAATGCACAAGACACTCCCCACAATGAAGAATTATCTAGTCCAAAATGTCAATAGTACTGAGTTTGAGAAACCCTGGTCTGGTTTGTAGGATCTTTTCAGCACTGATTTAGTTTGGAAGTTTTAAGAGAAGTTTGTGGTTCTTTTCTTTTAATGTTTATTTTTGAGAGACAGACTGTGAGTGGGGGAGGGATGGAGAGAAGGAGACACAGAATCTGCAGCAGGCTCCAGGTTCTGAGCCATCAGCACAGAACCCGATGTGGGGCTTGAACTCATGAACTGAGAGATCATGCCCTGACCATGCTCAGACCTGTGTCAGGATGCTCAACCGACTGAGCCACCAAGGCACCCAGAGAAGTTTGTAGTCCTTACAGTCATACCCTTGCCTGAATACTCTCCCCAGACAGCATTTTCTTTATTTTTTCCCCTATATTTTCTTTAAAAATCACTTATAAGCTAGAGACAATGAACTAAGAGCCAAGTTTGTTTTATAACCAGCTAGTCCTATTCCTCTGTCTTGCCTCTAAATTCTGCTTACATATAAATGGTTCCCTATTTAGCTCAGCTACTTGTTATAATACCTTATTTTGTGTGGTTAGGCATGCTAACAGATGTTTTCAACATCATTTCCAATAAGACCAAAAAACTTTTAGGTACAGTTTTGAGATTCCAAAATACTATAGGTACCAGGTTTGCCAACTGTTTCAGACCTACACAAGCTGCCATTTTTCTAGCCTCCAAAAACAATTTCCTCACCAAAATTTTCAGCCTTCAACTAACAGTTTTCTCCCTGCTTTTCCAGATTACATTAACAATTTCCTTGCTTCTGCTGCCCGCCACATGATCCCAAAGCCAATGTCATGTTTTATATTCTTTTTATAGCAGTACCTCATTTCTGGTACCAATTTCTATATCAGTTAGATTTTTTTCTGCATAATAAACCACATCAACTTTCAGTAACAGAAAAAAAAACACAAATATTTATTTTGGTCACAATTCTATGAGTCATCAATTTGGCCTGGACTCAGCTAGGTGGTCCTTCTTCTCATACTGGATGTGCTTTCTCATGCATCTGCATTCAAATATTGGTCACTTGGAAAGTACTGCTTTGCAGGGCTGACTGATCCTCAAAGGGCAATGCGGCTGACTGGGCTATATGTCTCTCAACATGCAGGAGGCTCCCCCAGGAGCAACAACTGGGAAATGATTTTCAAGGATCTTTTCCTTTGTCATATTTGATACTGACCTATTATCCTAAAGGCCAAAACAAATTACATAGTCAAACCAAGATTCAGTTTAGGAAGGGATTATTCAAGGTAATAGTCGCAGAGAAGCATAAATATATCATAATCAACCAGAGGGTATTTTTTAAAATCACTTTACTATGATTGATCAACATATAAAAAGGCATACATATTTAATGTATACAACTCTATGAATTTCCAGATAAGTATACACCATGAAACCATAACTGCTATCAAAGCCATAAACATACCCAACTCCCAAAGTTTCCTCCCACCCTGTTAATTATTACTATTTTTGTATCTATGTGGTACAAATAGTTAACATAAGGTCTACCCTCTTAGAAAATTTTAAATATACAATATTTATTGTTGGTTATATGCCCTATGCTGTAGAGTAGATCTCCAGAACTTGTTGATCTTGTGCAACTGAAACTTTGTACTCTTTAACCATCACCTCTTCACAAACAACTTAAATGTTTATCAACAGATAAATGGATAAATAAAGTGTGGTATATACATACAATGGACTATTATTCAGTGTTAAAATAGAAGGAAAGCCTGCCAATTCTGATGGCACGCCTGTGCCTAGTGGTCATTATACTAAATGAAAGACAAATATTATATGGTCTTACCTACATGTGGAATATAAAAGACTCCGACTCATACAACCCCATGGTTTTAAGAGGTTTTTTTAAAACAGATCTTCATTAGTAACAACAAAAATTATTAGACATTAGATTAGCTTCTTTAGTAGTAAAAACAATTCTTTGTAAATACTTCAAGAAGTGTTCCATTGTTCTTATTGTTGTTTAATAAGTTCTCATAAAAGCTATGAAGATTATAGGGAACTAATAATGGAAATATGTATTATACAGGACACAACGGTGCAATCAAGTTAGATTATGATAGCGTGAAATGAAAACTCCAGACAGGTGATCTCTAAATGTCATTTTGAAAGAGGATTTGGACCAAGATTTATGTGCTTATTCCCTGTATTCTAGTCCTCACCCTAAATCCATAATGCAGTCTGGTAGAAGCCTCTATGAATTCGTGGAAGTCAACTGAGGATTCCCTACTGTTAAGTATCTAAGAAGGAGAGGTCAAGGGATAACAATGCCTCAGTCACATCAGTACTCAGGAGCCTTCCACCACCCCTGTTCACTTGTCTGTTTGTTTGTATTATCATTCCAGGACAAAGACCTAGATTGGAATTCTTCTTATTCTGCTTTTATCTTTTAACACTTTAAGAGTTCCATAGCAGGGATTTTCCCAATAAACAGAGTGTTTTTGTAATGGTCTTTATTCCACTGATGGTAGAAGGAAGACTCAAAGAGGCTTATCTGGCAATTGGACTGGATGTCAAAACTCAGAACCAAGGGATACCCCTAACTGCCCCTTCTACTCTAATGCTTGAACAAAGCTGTCACCTATGAGAAAAAAATCATTGTAGGATCCATTCAAATACGAAAACCTAATAAATCTGGCAAGATAAGAATATTCAAAGCCTTAATTTCTGATTCTTTGAATTTTAGTAAAATAAAACAAACCCAACAAAGCATAAAAATAAGTTAGATTTAAAATATGAAGCTATTTTTGGGTCCTTGGGTGGTTCAGTTGGTTAAGCTTCTGACTTTGGCTTAGGCCATGATCTTGCGGTTCATTGGTTTGAGCCCTGTGTCAGGCTCTGTGCTGACAACTCAGAGCCTGGAGCCTGCTTCAGGTTCTGTGTTTCCCTCTGTCTCTGCCCCTCCCCTGCTCATGCTCTCTCTCTGTCTGTCAATAAATAAATGTCATTAAAAAAAATGAAGCCATTTTGGCCACCATAGCAAATCCTCATGCATCTGTTTCCAAGGTTTGGGGAATTAATAGAGAGAGAAGAAAAGAGACAGAGAGAGAGAACTCTCCAACCTATACTCTTGATCAAGGAAAGGTGAACATAAAAATCCCTTCTGTAGGTTGCAGTTCTAGGTATAGTGATGTGTCAGAATACACGCATCTAACTCAAATCTAACTCAATTGTTTGGCTTTCTGACACAAACGTTAGCTATTAAGAAATCAGTTTTGTTTTATGACAGTCATAACAATTAAAAAACTTTTACTTCTTTATTTTTGCAGCTTTTGACTATCACATGAAGTTAAAAAAGACATGAGGAACAAAGTTGCATGTTGATGATGTTTGCTCTTTTCTGAGTGGAGTGATTAGCAAATTAAAATTCATAGACTTACATAATACTGGTTGGGAGGGAAATGGAAACTAATATTATGTTAATTCCTTAAATGTGTCTAAAATCTATTACTGTCACTTTAGATCCAGATAAATGTCAAAGCTCTCTTAATTCTTTTTGTAATTGAAAAGCATCCTGAATCATCTTCAAAACTAGGTTCTTTTTCCATCTTTCTTTGGCATAGATGGAGTATTAAGATTTCAAGAAATTCTAGTTATTTATGAATGAAAATGTGATTTTTATAACTAAATTTACAGTGATGCCTTTAGATGAAATGCTAATTAAGAATTAATGGGGACGAACCTTTGGAGCCATAGATTTATTTTCCAGTAATGCAACAAAAGGCATGCAATGCATAATGACAGCACTCTTAATGATAGCACAATAGCAAAATGATCATATAGTCAAACAAACAAAGATGCAAATAAAACAAGTCTGATTCTAATTATATATTGGCTATCCTAGCATAAACTGAGATATGATTATAGTAAATACATCAATTTATCCATATCTTCATGTAACAAATTCACTGGATGGCAGCTAAACCGAACAGCTCAGGTAAGAATTTTTTAATGATTCCTAGATACCATGATATAATGTGGCACAACAAAGGTGACTCTTCAGTGAACTTTCAGCTTGATGTTTAAATCATAAAGTGCAGATTTGTGAGATAATAATAAACAATATCTAATGATAAATAATATTTCCCCAAAAGACAGGCAGTATGCAAATATATGTCAATATGTTTTAAGTAAAATCTATTTAGAAGTCATCTCCTTTTTATGTTCTAGTCCATTACACAAACAATTTTTGAAAGTTTCTATTTTACCTCGAATGCATTACTGTACACTGGGATATCATATACCCTTTTTACTTAAGAGCATTTATCTTTGTATTTTTTAGTCATTTTACATTTTGCTTTTCATTTTGCAGAGTATTTTTTTAAAGATTTATTTATTTATTTATTTATTTTGAGAAAGGGAGAGAGAGAGAGCAAGGGAGGGCCAGAGAGAGGGAGAGACATAGAAACCCAAGCAGGCTCCGCACTAGGGCTTGATCTTATGACCGTGAG
This sequence comes from Lynx rufus, assembly GCF_022079265.1. Taxonomy (NCBI): domain Eukaryota; kingdom Metazoa; phylum Chordata; class Mammalia; order Carnivora; family Felidae; genus Lynx; species Lynx rufus. The sequence goes on from NW_025814823.1 coordinate 162,621,141, forward strand.
GTCATGACCTGGGCCAAATCAAGCGTTGGGCTGCTTGAGCCACCCAGACACCTCTACTTTTCATTTTGAAAATTAGCTTTAACAGTGTTATCTATTTACCTGGATTCACTCTGCCCCAGACACTTTTGAGAGTGCTTTGTGCCTTTTTTTATTCAGTTGAGACTCTGTATGTAATTATTTTGCATAATATATGAATACACTCCTCAACTGGCTTCAGTGTTAAGTCTCTTTTAACTCAGAATTTATCCTCATCCAGATTAAACATGAATAGTCATTTATTGACCTGTTATTATAATTCATCACAGAAGTTCTTCACATAAAAGCAATAGATTGATCATATTCAAACCTTGGCACCTGAACTGAACTAAACCATTGTTGCGGGATTTTTTTTACCTCAATACCCAGGGTTTGTTGTCTCCCCACTTCGATGAATGAAGAGGTGAACACAGAATAAAATGAGCAGCTGGCAAAAGTTTATTAGGTTATAAGTAGAAGGAATTGTATGAAAGCTGTCTTTACAGAGAGGGAGCATTCAAAAGTGAATGTCCTCAACCATAGGCAAGGGACTTTGTTTTATAGTGTTTGCTTCACCCCCCACCTTCCCCCTTGTTCCTTCTCAGGTTCTACCCTTATTGGTTAGAAACTGTAAATGCCCAGTCCTTCATTTTTGATTGGCTCATTTCCATTGTATGAGGGGTGATCTAGGGCCATACTGTTTTGTGGGTCATATGTTTTATGGTCTACTTATTTTTAGTCAGGTCTTTTGTTTGTCAAATTCCTGAGGGAAACCTGAGAGGGAATACATGGTATCTGTCACATTCTCAAGAGGAACTTCAGGCCTGAGGGATTTTGCTCAAGGTCAGATGTTCCTAGAAGAAATGTTTTAAAATTTGTGTTTTTCCCCACCCAGGGACCTCAGGTCCTAGCCTCTCCCTTTCTGCTTACTGAATCCTATCTTTCCCTATCATACCATGACTAATATAATATATTACAGGTGTTTTAATTTTAAACATTCTTTACGAAGAAATATGGAGGATATTATCACACTGAATTTTAATATATATTATTTTTTAAATTCCTGTATTTTTTTCTTGAGCTTTTGGAACCCATTGCTTGTTATTCACTAGTTAATGAAAGCAAATACCAAATGCACAAATTAGTTGCAAGTCCATTGCCAAATGCCTAGTTACTTTGAGTCATTCAAGACCAGTATTTAACAAGCTTGTTATGGAACGACAGATACGTTTTGCACTGTTACATTTTCAAAGTCATTTCACTGAAGGGGAAATGATTAATGAGCAGCTGATGCAGTGACCTCCTGCGAGGATTAATAAAGAGGAGACCACCACATGGAAGGAAGCACTGATCATAACTTGTCATCTTATAAACACGTTTATGCCACCTCCAGATTCATTGCATTTTTATGGAAATTTAAATCTTTCCCAATGGTAGAATGCCTCCATTAATGAGCATGGAAATGCAAACAGAGTTTTATTACCATCAAATGCAGAAGACCCAGGAGTGCTTCATGGGGTGCTGAGGGCTGCACAATTGATTTTTGGGCTCTTTTAATGATATCGGTTCAGCAAAATCTCTTTCAAGATACTAGATTTATTGAATGTGTGTATTCATTTATATGTCCATCTGAAATATTATTTTCTTCTAGCTCCAAAACAGGCGATTTTACTTCATTATGAGCAGTTCTGGTCAGGAAGCACCCTTAGAAGTTTTATTCAGTAATGCATTTTACCTATATAGGAAATTTCTAATCATAACTCAATTTCTAGAACAGCACAGAAGGAAGGAATTCTCACCAGCAACTTTAAATTCTCTCTTCATAATACTGTATTAAGCTGACAAAGCTTCTCAACTCCAGATTATGAGAGTCAAGAAGATGGTAAATGATAGTGTAATTCTTGAGAAGTGACATCAGAAATAACAACAGCACTAACTTCAGAAATCCACCTCCAAATTGCACAGGCACCATTTGGAACACACACCAACACCCAACACAAAATCCCCAACCAAGTTATCTCACATTAACATTTTGAGATGCTAAAGGTCATGATAATTGTGAATGTTTTACATAGCAACAATGCCAGGATGGCAGATCAGACTTGTTGGCATTACAAAAACTGACAGAATCTGGAAAGGATGAAATATAGTTGGTGTTAAAGAGGTTAATAGTTTTATTAGATGAGTATGAAGAATGAATGAATGAATGAATGAATGAATTGGAAATATGGAAGCTTCTTTAATTTTGTTTACTAGTAGTGCCAGCCAGGCATTTGTTCTGAACTTGAACACACCACTAGGTGACTATTTGATGGTTTGGCAGAGTATTGATACGGGCAGAGTATTTCCATATTGTTAAACAGTGGAAAAATCACACAAAACTAGATTTGATCAAATGACAATTGTTACTAGTTACCTATTACTGGATAACAAATCACCACAAACTTTGCAGTTTGATGCGATATACGTTCATAATCTCAGCTTTCATGGTTTAAAACAAACCTCCCCAGGATGCTCCCAAGCTGTCACACTGGCTGTGTTCTAGAGCTTGGGGTCCTATTCCAAGCTCATGTAGTTTCTTGCAGAATTGAATTCCACTGAGTTATAGGATTTAAATCCACATGTTCCTGCTCATTGTCAGCTAGGGGCCACCCTTAGCTAGCTCCCAGATACTACCAGCAATTCCTTTGCATATGGTTCTCTGGGAGGCCCCATAAAACCATGGTAGCTTACTTCTTCAATGCCACAGAGAATTTCACTCCAGTTTGCTAAGGTGGAATCTTATATAATGCAATGTAATCCCATCACCTTTGCATATTTTATTAAGATATGACGAATATAAGGTCACCTTAAGTGTGTCCACCGCTACAAATAAAAGTAAAAAACAAATACGGGTGCCTGGGTGTCTCGGTTGGTTAAGCGCCCAACTTTTGGTTTTGGCTCAGGTCATGATCTCATGGCTCTGCATTGGGCTCTGCGCTGGCAGCCTGGAGCCATCTTGGGATTCTTTCTGTCGCCCTCTCGCTGCCCTCCCTCCCCCCATGCTATCTCTGTATCTCTCAAAATAAATAAATAAACTTAAAAAAAAGTAAAAACAAATAATGATTGAAGAAAATAAACCAATACAACAAATATTCAACTTTACTTCATTATCATTAAATTAACAAAGAAACGTCAACTATATCAATCATTCTGTCTTCTGAATTGATACACTTTCTTTAATTTTAACCTTATTGTAGTACTCAATGCTGCTGAAATGAGAATAGCAAGATGGGCACTTCCATATACTTCTTGTAGAAGTAACTTCTTTATGGAAAGCAGAGGTTAAGAAACATCGGAGTCCTTGCCTGTCTCCACCTAGCCTTGTCAGGGTGATCACTGCAAAACATTCATAAGTAGGAAGAGTATATGGAAATTCTTTAAGTCTGTGAATCAGTTTTACAACCTGTTAAGCTCTTTGAACAATTTGCAAGGCTAATGTATGTAATAATTTTCAAAAGGAAACTTTCCATCTCCAAGAAATGGAAAGTGAATGCCTTTCCTAAAATTACAAAGGTAACACAAACTGAGCTCCACTTTTTACTGCCACAAAGAGCCAGAGGGAAATATTGTAGTTCAAGGCATGTCAAACAGGACTCCGATGGCTATACCCCAGAGTAAGAGAGAATCAGAAACAGACCGACTCTAACAGGAACTGATGCTCGGTTCAAACCTTTCAATACCCACACCCAAATACTTGCCAAATGATAAGGATTCCATTTGGTATTTATTTCTAAAGCCCTTGCCTTATTGCCTGCATGCTGCCAGATTCTCATCACTTCATTTCTGGATTACTGCAGCTGCCACGTGTTAGTCTTACCTCCAATTTCACTCACTTCCCAAATGCCAGCCAAATGACCTGTATAAAGGGAAAATCCTGTTCTTTAACCTTTTGGTGTCTTCTTTGGCTGATCTTAGCATAAAATCTGAAATCTTCAGGGGTGCCCGGGTGCCTCAGTCGGTTAAGCAGAGAACTTCGGCTTAGGTCATGATCTCACGGCTTGTGGGTTCAAGCCCCACATCAGGCTCTGTGCTTGCTGCCTGGAGCCTGCTTTAGTTTCTGTAAATCCCTGTCTCTCTGCACCTCCCACTCTCTCTCTGCACATCCCCCACTCACACTCTCTCTCTCTCAAAAAATAAACACTAAAAAAAATTAAATCTGAAATCTTCATGTGCCTATATCTATCTAGTCCTTTAGATAATACTGCAACTCATCTTCCTCCATTCTCCTCTTCTCCACCTTCTTTCCCATCATCTAACTGCCTGAATCATTTGTTGTTCCAGGAATAGAAAATGCTGATTTTGCCACTAAGCCTTTGGACATACTCCATCATCTACATCATGTTGTCTCTTTTCTCCACTTCTTACCTAGTTATCTCACACCCTTTCTCTGATCTAGCTTAGACATGCCTTTCTAATGACTTTCAAGAAGTTTCTCCTAACCATTCACACAAGAGTCACTGTGTATACCCATCACAATTGCCTAGATATATCATAAATGTAAGGGTATTTTTAGTCTGCCCTGAGAGCTCTGTTTGGGACAATACTATTTTCTTTGGCCCTGTTTCTCCAAGCCAGTGTTTAGAGTTAGCCTATTTTTAACAAATATATGGTAAATGAACAAAGGATCTAAATAATCAAATGCCATCCCTGATGTCTTAGCAGTCCAAGGATCACCCTGTAACTGTTCATAAAAATAATAAGTGATTTCCAACCTCAGAGATCAGGGTAGATGCCTCCTCCAGAGCAGCTCACTGGATACTTAGGTTGACAGATTTAAAGTGGGCACTAAAACTTCTAGAGCAGCCTCAGCTGCAGAGCTGGGAAGGAGAAGGAAAACTCAGGGCATATCTCAACTAAGATTTTATAGCCCAGCCTCTCACAGATGGCCTGTGACGGCATACCTCGTGTGTGCCTACTTATAGTTCTTTCCATCCATAAAATGATCATCCGGTCTTTATGGTTATGTCCCCAAGGGAGGCCTGGTAAAGATTCATGCATTCATTTTTGCAAAGTATGTACTAGTATTCCATGAATAAAGACACTCTAAATACAAAGCATTTTTTTGTCATTCATCCAGATGCCCTACCCACCGTCCAACCTATTTGATTCTGTGCTACCAAACAGCTGCCGGCACCCACCAAGAGCATCTGGTTCCATTTCGTGTTGGCAAGGGCCACATTAGCAGTAAAACAGCTAATGCTTTTTAGATAGCCTCATGATTACAGCTTTTATTGGTACCCCAGGTAATTGAGTTAATAAATTTAATTGCCAGTGCTGACACTTCCTCCCACCAGCCTCCCCTCCTCTAACTTCTTCCCCAGCTCCTCCTAGTCTACACACACACACACACACACACACACACACACACACACAGGCAGAGAAACCATTAATAAGAATATGCATCTAATAGGACAGGTGACCTCACAAAACACTTCTGAATGACTTCAAAATGTCACTGAGCCCACCCTAGTTTGTTTATAGCAGCATGTGATGCCATGACTCACATTTACTACCCTTTTCCTTTCAAGCTAATTTATAGAACTGTCCACACTACATAGAGCAATACCCAGAGTATATAGTGTATTGCCACAAAGATTTCCAAGGAAATATTTATAGTTGCATAGGAGAATATGGGCACAGATTTCTGGATTTTTCAACTTATAATTCATCTACTACATTGTAAATCATGTTAAAATATTATATATTACACACACACACACACAAAAAAACAACAACAGAGGAGAGACAATTGAAAACCGAAATCTTCTCTTGGGAGGCATTTTTAAGATCTTGCTGAAAGAATAACAGACCCTGGATTGCAATATGTATTTCTCTCAGGAATACAGTTTCCTGGATGGCTCTGGGTTGTTTGTTTGTTTGTTTGATTGTTTGTTACTCTTAGAAACCCTCTAGTGTTAGCATTGACTAATGACATATGCCCAAATCTCCTGTCCTTCCAAATTTACCCCTGTGTAAAACAAAAGGCATTATCCTTATCTCTGCCTACTTAAAAGAGGCTGGTGGGCATATCAGTAATTTAAATGTTCAGCATAACACTATAATCTATGCAGCCCAACATGTATTGTCCAGATTGCTTTCATGCACGACTCCACCTCAATGACCCTTTAAATTTCTTCATATGATCACCAGGCTCCCAGTTCCTGTCTCATTGATCTGTGTGGTTACATTCTCAGTACCCAAAATATTAATTCAAGTCACAGATGAAAATGATATCCAAGAGGCTGCCAGTTATTAATTAGTTATTTCCATACACTAAGCTTTTCACAAACAGCGTATTTAATCCTCATGTCTTGTAAGACAGTGGTCATCAACCAGGGTTAATTTCTCCCCAAGGGTACATTCAGCAATGCCTGGAGATATTTTTGGTTGTCAGAATGAGGCAGGTAATAATTGTCTAGTGGGGAGAGTCTTAGGATGATGCTGAACATCCTACAGTGTATTAGATAGCCCACATCACAAAGAATTATCCAGCCTAAAATGCCAACAGTGCTAAGGCAAGGAAACCCTAGCATAAGGTATTGTTTCCATTGTAAGAAAAAGGAAATAGAAGCTCAGAAAAGTAAAAGAGCTTGCCTGGCATCATCAGATTGTAAAAGGAGGAGCATGAATTCAAATCTAGATTTATCTAATTCCCAAGTTCAGTCTCTTTCTGCAGGGTGATCTAGCTTCCAGGAGCTTCTGGAAACCAGAAGCCTGCACAGAAGTATTCAAGCAGGTGGCTTTTTAACTGCTAAGCACCCTAAACTACATTATATCATGAGGATTCTTTTCTAATGATCATCCATTGCAAAAATCACATCGTTGTGATCACTGCAGAAGCCTGCCACAGTCTGTGACGCAGGTGGATATGTGATTCTTCTTGCTACAAAATTCCACCTGGGGATGGCCTGGCATCATATCTACAAAATGTAGATGTGTCAACAGAAGTCAGAGTAGATGGATCAAAAATGACTTGCGTAAAGCAATTTTACATTATGAAAATGGCAGACATTTATAAAAACAAAGGTCAGTTACTACTGAGAAAGTGATACACCAGAGTATTAGCAGAAAGAGAAATAAGAGATGCCAAGGCATAGCAAGAACCAGAAGATGACAAGGGCACATAGTTTCCAGATAGCTTTCTATAGGTTTCTCACAGGAAATCCTGGTGATGACTGATTTTGTCCATATTATCAAAGACTTCCCAGTAAATTAAATTTCCTATATTGTATTTCTTAAAGCTTTTTGCCATTCTTAGGGAAAAAGTGTGCATTGCAAAATCTAAGTTTGGATGTGAAAATTGGTAAATTAATCTGTTTCTTTAAATTCAAATATGTGTTATAAAATGTATTATCTGTTTCATTTCCTCTGAACACAGATGTTTTCAATAAATACCAAATACTTCGCATTTTCTTCAACAGATTTACATAATGTATTTATAGTAAACAACAAAGATTTTCTAAGATTCTTACACTTTTCTTTTTTTTTTCCTGTAACTCACATTCTATCCTTTAGTGGATTTAAAGTTAATATTTTTCTTTCCTGGTATCATTCTCCTTTAGAGTTAAGATATATAAATTCTGATTATTTGTTTGGCCTAGGAGGGGGATGGGGGCAGTGGTCAGAGTACAAGACAAATCAGTCCAGAGATGGACTTGGGTTGGGGAAAACAGGAGGAGATAAAGCACACTGAAATCAGACACCAAGGGTAAGGCAGGGGTGAAGGGAAGCGAGATGAGGACTAGGAAACTAGTCAGATAAAGACATTGAACCTGAGATGGAGACTGTGGACCAAAACCCACAAAAAGAGGTGATTCCTGTTATAGAGGAGTATTCAGAAAGGGAGCAGGTATGGGTCAGTGTGGCCAGGATGCGGGGTGCAGATCCTAAAATGCCAGAGATGGGAAGAACGTTTGCTCTAAGCGTGAAAACAGGTCAGTGTTCTTCCATCTTGTACCACAAATGAATGGCCGAGGTAGAACTTGAACCCAGATCTCCTTCTTTCTGGCCTAGTATCTCCAACAGAGGAAACATGTTCTGAAAGGTTTAAACTTTGTATTCCACCCATTAAGAGACCTGTGCTGCTTCCTTGCTTACTCAAAATCACTAGGAATTCTGAGGCTCACCCCTCAGTTCTGTGTGCATGTGACAGATTTGGGGCTTAATGCACAAATCTTTAGCTGAATTTTAGTTTACTGTCAATTCTTCACAGTCTTTAGTTGTCCTTTTGGCTTCTGTACATTATGGCTGTGGTCTCCTATCCTTTTCACTGAAATCTCTTATTCTGGGGTCACAGGCCACAGTCCTCCACAGGCCCGCAGGGGTTCTGCTGCCACCTTCAGGCAGAAAGCAGTACTATCTCACCTGTGTTGGGATGCTCCACTATAATGATTTTAATAGTTAGGTATTTGTGAAAGCCTTGGATTTCCAACAAATTTTTCCTCACCTTAAGAGTGAATAAGTACCTTACTTTTTATTGACACTCCTTTCAGTCAGGAAGTATGGTCTTTGATCTTATGCCAAACCTTAAATTCTCACAGTGTCCTGGAGTTTCTCTCCTATCGCTAGTAATTTTATCACCATGAAATCCCAAAGAATTTCATATGCTGTAAGTCCAAAACATCTTGCTATGTTCTGTCCTTGTGACCATAAATAAAGTTTATATAAAGGAAAAAAAAACAAATATCCATTTCCATTTCTGCCAATAGCACCCAGAATTTAGTGGAAAAAATAGTGTTCTCACAGAACATGGCTACTAAAGATACTTAACTGTCTTTCCCACATCCTTGAAGCTTGATGGTTGACAAAAAGATAAAGGGAGCAGAAAATGCTGCAAGATTTAAGTAGGCCATCTTTATATTAAGTCAAAATTATTACATTTTGGCCACCTGAGGCAGGTGGTTAAAATTCTAGCAACAACAACAAAAACGTATGTATCCTTCCCTTTCATTCTCTTTCTCCATCTCTCTTTCTTTCTCTCTCTTTGTGCATGTATACATGCAAAATATAAGTGAATGTGTATATTAAAAGCCAAGCATGGATGGTTGGATGAGTAGGGGGAGATAATAATTTTGTTGCTCTGGCACATATACCTCCCCATGTACCTCTTTTCTTTGGAATATACAGAACCAAGAAGAGGATGGGAAACATACTGTGGAATTTTCAAATTGTCTTTATATAATGAAAATATTTTAAAACATATGTCATATATGAAAATTAATTATATACAATAGATAAAAGTATAAAGAAATTTTTAACCCTCATTCTGTCCAAACCTCTGTGGAACTCTCTGGACTTTTGGGACTATCTCAAAGAATAGCAGGCAAATCACTGGAGGAGTGCAAAACCCAGGCTCTAATGTGAGACTTACCTGGTGATGAGTGTAGGTTACTAGCTATGTGACCCTGGGGAGATTGTCTCTCTTTTTTGGATTCATCTAAGAAAAACAGATGGCATAATAGAGCCACACCTTATGTTACCATCTACACTAAGCTCTCACTAAGACAGATTTCCTTTGCCAAATTTCCCAGTACCCATAAGTCTCATTTCTTTGAATTTTCAAAGCATATATATGGAGAAATGAAGAGTTGGATGAATAGACCACCTTCCTGGACTAATCCTCTGATTGGGGGAAGCCAGACAATGTCCCATGATTAATATGGCTCTGGCAACTTGTAATCTAGACTCAGGATTTTGTCCCTGAAGATAGTTGCTGAAGCGCTATTTCTTTTGGTACTCCCATTCCAGTGCAGGGGTCTTAACAAACGCAAGAATCCAATTCACTCTTAGTTGAAAACCCCATTTTTTTGTCAATGATAGTGGCATTAATATCAGGAGATATAGAATATGTCAATATGAAGACAACAAGAAAAAGAGCCAAAGCACTCAAAACATGCCAAGGCAGAGACTTTGCAGGAAGCACTTAGACTGTATGGATTCCTCATTTTATAACAGTAAAATAGTACAAGTGCAACAGTAATAAGAATTATGCTAAGAGTGCCTTTTCAGTTAGAATGAGAAGTGTTTATTCAGGTGTTCACTAGTAACAGCTTTGTGTAGACGGTTAAAAAAAAAAATTCTTTGGATTGAAATGTTATCTGTTCACTCCAAAAGCAAAATCAGCTCCAAAAGGAGTTGGAAGGGGAATATCACAGCTTTATTTTAATCTCTGGCTTCTTGGCCAGTTCCTCATTTGAATCATTGGAGTAGGAGGAAATCTTTATTGCTACACAGAGAAAAATAAATCATCCTTTGGAAAGACCCTGAGTTATTCTTTGTGGATGACTCAGAAAAATCCCTCTGGCTACCTGGCTTCTCACAAGGCACAACAGTTATCTTTGGTAAAAACATATAACGTGTATGATAATAGGCCTTCTTTTCCCACTTTGACTTTGGTAAGTTAAGGTCTACAGTACTCAAAAGGCTTCCAGGAAAATCAGTACCACTTCATGGAAGCCTTTAGTTTAGGATATTGTGATTGGCTGTGTGTATGGACATAGAGAGCTTTTGGCTATCTCTTAAAATAAATCAATTTAGCATGCAGGTAATATGAATATTATTAATTATATTAGTAATTACTAATAGATATTATACAATTACATACTTTATATAATATAAAAGGTCTTATATAAAGCCTGTAAGCACTTATCTCTTTGTCCTACAGAAAGACAATTTCTGACCTCATTGGCAACACTTAATTACTCCCATCCCATACCAAAATAGATTTTTTTTCCCCTCACCAAACACTAGGAGACACAGAAAACTCAATTTAATTTAAGGAGTCCAAATATACTTTAAGACCTTGAGTATAACCTTAGTATTGGCATACGTAGCTGAAAATGCATTGGTATGACAATGTAAAATATGTCAAGAGTTACAGAGTGGATCATCCCTTTGATGTATTATGTCCTTTAGGTATAAAACTATCAAGAGTTACTTGATATAAAGCCCAGTGGCTACCAAAAGTTATATATACATTCTTGCTCATTTTAAAAAAAAAATGAAATAGCACAATATATATTAGAGCTGCAACACAGAGTACAGCTTAGGTTTGAAGCCTCCAGTAAAGCAACAAAGTAGTGGGAACTATAGGAGAGCATTGCAGTGTTTTAGTGAAAGGAACTGAGTCATCTAAATACTCTATTTTACAGAGGAATAAGCTGAAAGCCCAAGGTAATTGTCCTAGTCACCAACAGGTCTGAACAAGAACTAAAATCTCCTGACAAGTACCCCAAGATTTTCGCCTCATCCTACAGCAATTGCTTCTCCCCACAGAGCTTACTTCTTATTAGTGCCATGAAATTATGAAATTACATATTAAGAAATTAGAGATACTAGAAAAAAGAAACCTTGTGCACTGTTGGTGGGCATGCAAACAGGTACAGCCATTGTGGAGAATAGTATGGAGATTCCTCAAAAAGTCAAAAATAAAGCAACCCTATGATCTGGTAATCACATTACTAGGCATTTACCCCAAAGATACAAAACCCTAATCTAAAGGCATACATGCACTTCTGTGTTTATTGCAGCATTATTTACAATAGCTAAAGTATGGAAGCAGCTCAAGTGTCCATTGATAGATGGACATGTATCTATTGATAGATGGTCCCTTGATAGATGAATGGATAAAGAAGAATGGTACATATACACACATATATATGTATATATATTCAGCCACAAAAAAAAAATCTTGCCATTTGCAACAACATGGATGAATCCAGAGAGTGTAACACTAAATGAATTGTCAGAGAAAGACAAATACCATATGATTTCATTCATATGTGGAGTTTAAGAAGCAAAACAAATAAACCTAAGGGGAAAAAAGAGAGAAAAGAGATAAACCAAGAAACAGACTCTTAATTTGAGAGAACAAACTGATGGTTACCAGAGAGGAGGTGGGTGTGGGGATGGGTGATATAGGTGATGGGAATTATGGAGGGCACTTGTCGTGATGAGCACAGGGTGATGTATGAAAATGTTAAATCATGATATTTTACACCTGAAACTAATATAACTATGTTAACTCTACTGGAATTAAAATAAAAACTTAATAAAAAAAGAAATTAGAATACTTTCCCCTAGTTTCTTGAATTAGTTAGGAGATTGTAATTAAAACCCTTGCAAAAAATAAAAGAAAAACAAATGTTTGCTTCTGAGCATTCAGCAATTAAATTGTGGAAGCATCAATTTCTTAAAAACTTTCCCAGCCTCAGCCACTGATATTCTTCACCAGAGCACTTTGAGCACCAGTGTAGGAGAAAGTGGAGTGGGAAGGCGTGAGTAGATTATAAAGAACAACATCACAGGCACTACACTGTCCATTAATCAGTGCTATTCTATTTATCTTTTCCAAAGAGATGGTCTGGGGCCAGTACACTGAAAGCCAGTGCTGAGGATGTAAGCATGCCAGCCAATATAGCTTTATCTGACCAATGCGTCTTTGTCAGGCCAACAGTGGCCAAAACTGTGGCCACCCTACTAACCTGATAATGCACTTTGTCCACATGCCAGGCCTTTGGAATTTTGAAATAGCTTAATGGGTATGAGCAAGCACCTTAGATCCCCAAGCTAAAATTACATCATCAAGAGAATGCTTTAGGCAGTGATTAAAGCCCAAGGCATTTGTTTATCACTTGTTCACTTAAGACATCATTGAGAGATGGAAAGTCCCAAGGTATTTTCAGGAACTCGGTGATATACTGAAGGCTCCTTCATTTCTTCTTCTGTGTTGTATTAATTGATGATGAAGTTTCCCTCCCCTTATCATGGAAAGAGGGCTACGTGCATCATTGCTGTACAGAATAGTATCTAAACTAGGAACTGAGGGCATTCTCCTCAAAGATCTTCCCCTTAATAGGGAGGAAAATATTTCCCAGAGGTTTCTCAGTGGATATCCTGTTGCAATTTATTAACCCTTCACCTCATGCTGGACCTATACTGGGCAAGAAACGGTGAAAAACATTAACATAAATTAACATGATGCACTTTGACCAATCAGGATTTATCCTTGGAAGTGAACCATACCTACCTGAAGAACTTGGTGTTTGGTTAACAAAGAAGGGGAATACATTGTTCCCCAACTTGGGTCACTTCTTCACCACTGCCAGCACCAGGCAGGATCTCCCCAGGAAGACTGTAGACTTAGTCTGGCTCAGCACACAGCAGATGGAGATCAGTATGGATATTAGACCTTCATAGTTCAAGAGCAGGGCTGTCTTTGGATTTCTTTGGCCTAGGAGTGCTCTTCAACCACAGTCACTCCAAAAGCCTCCTGGAACCACTGACCTCTTAACCCTATGCTTGGAGTCACTGCACTACCAGCCTTCTAGGAGCTGCTGTTCAGTGTCCACCAGCAAGGCTGTGATCCTGTTTGTGAAAATTTGGTTATCTGGAAAGAAATGGAAATCATCCAGCTCCATATGCACAGGGGAAGAATGGGTCACATTGATGATCTTATGCTTGTCTGAGAGCTGGCAGGCCACTGTGGACAACTCCTCATACCTTGTAGTAGGCATAACAATGTATCTTGGGTCCCACTTGCGAGACTTGGTAGACTCAGGGATGTTTAGCTCCAGGGAAAAATAGACAATAAGGCACATCTTGATGAACTGGCATAAGTTACTTATACCTTCAGCTGTTCAAAAATACAAAAATACAGTCTTCACCAAAATTAAAGAAGCATCTATACCCTTTATGATCTTTCCAACATATCCTCCACCACAAGTAAAGCAGGGGAAAGCCTGTTGCCAGACATTCTCCTGTAGCAAATTGAGCCACTGTATCCAAGGATATCTAGTATTTAGAGAAACTATCCCCTCTACTAGGATACCTCCTCTCTACTCCGGCATGGATCGTTTTCGTTTTGAGTCTCAGAAAGGATCTACAGTTCCATATTCCAAATGTATTTTAAGGAACAGGATCAAATATCATCAAAAGTTTCAGAACACCATGAATCTAATGTTCATAAAGCTTGTCATATTGCCAATGTAAATTTGTTTTATAAAAAATGATTTAATTTGATTTTAATTAATGCTTTTTAAAATTTAATCTTTAATTTGATTTTGTATCTAAAGAATGTATCTTTTTCCACCACTGGAAAGTTAACTGAATGAGGACAGAAAAAATGTTTGATTCTTTTCACCATTGTTTTACCTAGCTTAGGGCTTAAAACATGTAGATAATAAAAAATAGTTCATGGATGTTAACTAAACCTATCAGGATGATCATTATGCAATATATACATATTTGAAACACCTGAAACATAATGTTATATGTCAATTATATTTGAGTGTTAAAAACAGTACTCTTCCTATAAAATAATAATGTTCCCCCTATTTTTGCATTTCTCTGGCCTGAGTGCAGCCCCTAGTCAAGACAACAGGTAATAATGGTTTCTATCCCGTAAAGTGTCATCCTTTTAAAAATAAGATCTACACAGTGTCCACCACCTCATACATTTCCAGAAAGGTAAGCATCCACCAAATTGCCAGCAATTTGCTGCATTCTACCAGCAATTTATCCTCAAGTAATGTGTTCATGCTATGACATTCCTGCCAGACAGACCACCACAAACCATTCAAAATGCTAGAAGGATCTTCACATGTTTTCAGTAGTACCGTGTGAGTAAATAGCTTCTCTTCTATCATCACCTTCCCAATTTTTGCAAACCTAGAGGTATCACCATTCTGGGCTTAATCTCTTATATACTCTTCCTATGCTGATACATCTGTACCCGTGTATGATGCATTGACTTTCCCCTGGCTACAACTGCTGCTGCCATCCATTTCATATATATATGCTTTTTTACCTCTAAATTGTTAAGCCCCATTATTTCCAGTGGAAATCTCAGTTTTTAGGATGTTCCACAAAACTATCCAATTTCCAAAACATCTATATGATGCATGTACTCCCAGACTTATAATTCTGGATTATATAAAATGAGAAACAAATTTAAAAACTCATATTTCTATAATTCTTGCCATCAACACAACCAAATCATTTTAATTACCATCACAGAATTCAATTTTGTTAAATAATGTTAAAGTTCTCATCTCAGAACTCCATAATTCACAGAAACTATAGCTAGATACATCTCACAAGTAGCAATAGCTTTACAAAATTCTCTAGGTCAAGATATCCATTAATTTATTTACCAAACATTTGTTTAATATTTACTTCATCCGCAAGGGCAGAGCTGCAGCCAGGCAGTGCCATTAGCCAGAAAGGCAAGGTAAATCTTTTGGAAAAAAATCAAAGGTTAGGCTCCCAGATAGACTCCCAAAATCTCAAAGTTTAATTTAGTGGCTATAGGGTAAAATTAAGAACTTCAGAGGAAAGTACGTATGGATACAGATCTATTCCATTGACTATTTCTGGTTTTGTGACGTACTTTAACAAACAACAAAAGAATTATGCCAAATTAAAAGCTCCGTGGATAACGTCTTGCAGTGTTCAAAAGTGTACAACTTGGAAATACTAGAAATATTAACAGCAGTAAAAAAACATCATCAATATAATATTCCATGTAATCAATGTAAAATCAAAACCGAATGCTTAAATTAATTATGAAAATTAAAATTTTGTTTGTGGCATCTTCCAGTCTTTTAAAACTCCCATTTAAGAAAGAAGATACAAGTTGTCTTTATAGTTTATTCAGTGAGGTTGAAACTTTATTGATATGCTGATCTTTTGCACTCAAATAATTTTCAGTATTTGTCTAAAAAAAAAAAAACATTGTCTTCACATGGATCCAACTGATTTGACAGCATAATCCTTCTCACCATAACGATCAAGCTGGAGCTTGATTTCTCCGCTTAAGTGAAAATTGGTTTTCTAATGGAAAAATGCATCATAATTGTGTCAATAAAAATTTTTGAGCCAAGCCACTTAACAATGCAAGATTCAACATCAACTCTTCACATTGCAGAATACCTCTGCAAATTGCTGCCTAGGAAACCGACTGTTCCATCATTTTCTTATACTAGGTCTTTTCTTATTACTCATTTTTTGCAAACTGACTAATTCAGAAACTAACAAAAATTGGTGCTTAATAATATAAATGATAATGCCACTCATTTATTTTTAATCTTCCTTTTGAGCCACTGTTTCTCTTTCCAATATGAAAAAAACAATTACCTCTAGCTAAGCCACAGATGTGGTAACTCAATGCCAAGGTAATTGGTATTTCCAAAGAGTACACAGGGAAACATTTTTCTGTTCTTTCTCTTTTAAACATTAACTCATTTGTTAGTCTCTATATTGCAGTTATTTGACAGCTTGAACAGTGAATAAAAAGCACTGCACAATCAAATACATTGCATTATATATTTTCCTAATCTCAAACCACATTAGAGATGCATATGTCCTTCTGCCTCAATTGCCACCAGAAATATTGAAGATGAAAAGATCTCATTAATCAACTAAGAATTTAAGTATTTTAAGCAATTGTGCAGTAAGCTAAATTCTTTTCAGAAACAGTAAAGCATCTAGATCAGCTCTGCAAAAGAAATATATTGTAAGCCATAGGTGAGGACCACATATGTAATTTTAAATTCTTTATTACCTCCTTTTGAAATGTGAAAAGAAACAGTTGAAATGAATTCTTAATAAGATGTGTTTACCCAATATGTCCAAAATGTTGTCATTTCAGTATGTAATCAATATAAGATGTAATAAGGTATTTTATGTTCTTCTTCTTTTTTTTTTTTTACAAACTAATCTTTCAGAATCTACTGTGTATTTTACATTCATAAGACATCTCAGTTTGAACTCGCCATAATTCAACTGCTTAACGGCCTCATGTGTCTGGTGGCTACCATACCGGACACAGTGCTCTAGAGGGTGTATGACAAAGAAGACCTATCTTAACAAAGACTCATTGGCCTAGGACTACTAATGAAAGACCAGAAATTCCTGATAAACTTCTATAAAGTTTGGGAAATTCTAAAACCTAAGCAATTAAGGGAAAATACATTTATCCTTTTAGGGAACTTCCATAAGCCATGAGAGATGCCTCAACAATGAATGTATTAAAAATCTCACATTGTGCTCTTCCATGCTTGTTTGTTGATCCTAGTTACATAGGTAGATATTGAAAGAACTTATCTTAACTCACTTAATATTTGAGAGAACTATTATCTCTCAGCCACCTTTTTTTTTTTTTACTTCACCTGACTGACTTAGACTAAGCATTTGAGATTCCCTTTCACATTGTTTCTCTTGAACCCAAATAAAAGAATGATTTAGATTAAGATCTGTGCTCACATATAGTACCGTTTACACTTTTTAAAAATTAAATTAACAAATTAAAATGATGGCTGTTTAACATTCTAAAACATGATACCCAATTTTATATTTTACTGAGAAAAATATGTTCAGTGTTTGTCCACTTTACCTTCCATTTCTCTCCAACTTAAAGGATAAAATGACTTCCCAGCAGAGATGAAACAGTCATTTCATGGCTTTGTGTATATATTACTCAGTCTTCAAATTATGCCCCAAGGTAATTATACTAATCATAAGGAAAAGGAATCAATCATTTATCCCATGGAGTGGGAGGGAGGGTGGAGACTTACACACAGTAAGTAAAACATTTTTTCATTGTGCAAAGGGATGTATTAAAATGCATAAAACAGCCATTTTAAATTTTGACCCTTTCAGCTTCTCATTTAAGCATAATCCAAAAAGCATGATAGAGAGAGACAGAGAGGCAGTGGGGGAGGGGCAGAGAGAGAAGGAGAAACAGAATCCAAAGCAGGGTACAGGCTCTGAGCTGCCAGCAGAGAGCCCAACACAGGGCTTGAACTCACAAGCTGCGAGATCATGACCTGAACCGAAGTCAGACACCCAACCAACTGAGCCACCCAGGCACTCCCTATTTGTGGTTGTTCTTGAAGTAGTCTGAATATTAGTGCAAATAAGCATTAAATTTCCAACTTAAACTTTTCTAGGCTAAATATCTATTTTATTAAGCAATAAAATAAGGGTAAGCATCGTACTTTAAGGAATAGGCTATTTTGGGTTTGTTTCCAGAAATGACACAATTTAGCAAAATGTCTTCAGGAGTCAGGAAACAAGAACACTGGTGGCTAATGGGAAAAACAAGCCTTAGAATAAATTAAGTGATGCATTTACTACTTATTTAAAGTCAAGGGTCAAATGAATGTCATGTTTAAGGCAATATTGGCCACATAGAGTTGGGTTCCACAAAGCTATCGATGTATCTTAGTAAACTATGACCATAAGGAAATCCAACATCACCTCAGCCCTGTGATTACAACTGAGTAACAAAGCACAAAACAAGGCATTTTATGAAAGTGCCATGAAAAACCGCAGTGAAACTGCTAGTAATGGCCAAAATGAAAACTTTCCGAGAGTAATGTCACTTTAACACAGAGCAAATGCAGCAGACTAGCAACAAAGCCATGGAAGAAAAAGAACAGTGAATGTTTTTGACAACCCTTGTCTGGGTATTTGAGATTACCCAGATAATAGCAGAGAAAACAACTGCCAATCAAGTGATTCATACAAGGTCTGAGCAGGGGCTACAACTAAAAGAACACTCAATAATCCTTCTAATTTATACCTGCATATACTATATGATAATGTAACAAAAAGCAAAAGAAAAGCTGATAAAGGATAAAATGGAAGACAGTTAAATTAAAATTTATATAGAGGAGGGAACTGATGGCCATAATCAACCCTGCTAGCAAACTTTAACTTGTCCCCTAGTGTCACTTTGCATTGGGATTATTTCTGCTGTTTTGATATATGAGGGCCTTAGGAGGAAAGTATCAGAATTTCTGAAACCTTTGTGCCACTAAGTAGAACCTAAGAATTTAGGGATATGGTTAAGAAAAGGATTAATAATATGAACTGACAGAAGGCAGGATGGGGAGATTGGTTGTGGATGTAATCCTCTGTGGAAGTGTCAATCAGTGCTTTTAAAATCTTAACCTTCAGGGGTGCCCGGGTGGCTCAGTCGGTTAAGCCTTGAAGTTTAGCTCAGGTCATGATCTCACAGTTGCTGAGTTGGGGCTCTATGCTGACAGCGTGAAGCCTGCTTTGAGTTCTATGTCTCCCTCTCTCTCTGCCTTGCTCCCACTTACACTCTTTCTCTCTCAAAAATAAACATTCAAAAAAATGAAATAAAATCTTAACATGCATACAGAACACCTGGGGATCTTTTTAGAATGTTTTTAGATTCTAATTTGGTAGGTCTAAGGTAAGCCTTGTGCTTCTGCATTTATACAATCTCCCAGGTGACAGTTGATGCTGCCCCTTTGCACACCACACTGTAAGAAAAGGCTGTAATGGACTGTGAAGGCTGGGTTCCTTGTCTACTCATCATGCATTCTTGTTTGCCTTTCTGGGTCCTCTTTCTTCTGAGGAATGCTCTCTTGGTGTTTGAGTGTGTCTGTAACCTGCTCATCCTGGCCCACCTCGCCCATGAGGAAATGAAACCTTGCTCAGATCCGCCAATCAGATTCCTCATTTTCCAGACTCAAGTGATTGCTTTAGGGAGAGACACCAAGCTGAACAAATTGGACTCCCATAGGAACCTTTGCTGAAACCTTTGGAAAAGAGGCAGTGTCTTTCATTAAGTGTTCTAACCAGAAAGACAATTTTTTCCATCTGTTGGTGGCTGTTTTTATTCCTATGAGCCAAAAACCCACTGAGAATGCAGCCAACATGGATGGAAGTAGGGTTAAGAGAGGTAGAAAGAGACTCCCAATCCATAGTTTTAATGCCTAGATCCTCTCCCATCTCAATCGCCTTTTCTTGAAGTTTCCATCTCTTCGCCCATGCATCCCCTTTTTCTGCTTATGTTAATTTGAGTCTGTTTCTGTTAATTTGATGATGTAAGAACAAATCTTCTCCCCCTCTTGCATTTAATATTCTCCTACTCAGTTAAAGTTTCAGCTTTTACTTCTTACCTTCCACAGCTCTTTAATTTCCAATATTAAAGGTTTAAATGATAGCTGTTCTCCTTTCCCAGTGTTGGGCACAATCTCCATTTAGGCAGCTCCTCTGTGTTGACCTCTAGCAGAATTCAGAGGCCTTCTTGGTGATTCTTGTAGAATCACAGATCCCAAAATACATAGCTCATTAATTTTTTTTTACAGTATACTTTCATTTCACTTATTGAATACAGAAAAAAAGGAACAGTAGTAATCTAACACACAAGCAGAACTCTTAGAGGTGTGTGTTACATTAGATGCCTCTCAACAGACCGATGCTTTACTACAAGCAGGTGAGCCTCCTTCTTTAAGAAAGTGGGCTTATGGCTGCTTCTGCATTGGGCCCCAGGACAGCCAGTACAAGAGAGGGGAGCCCTTTTTCAGATAGTTGCGGTCTTTCTGGTCTCAGGACCTGAGTCTCTTTGGTTTCCAAAGTTACATGTTTGGGGGCTTATCTCTCAGCTGCAAGTCTTAAAAGTTGAGATGTCCAGTGTGGAGGCAAAACTCTTGCTCCTCAGGGAAAAGCACCAGGTTTTAAGATTTCTCCTGATTGTGTGTCACTTCCAGGGTGGGGTTTATGTGGAGACTGCGTGCCAGCATCTTCTACCACCTTTGATAGGGTTTTCTTCCTGTTTGCCTAATGTACAGTCTGATTCACCAGCCTCAAGGTTTTTTGAAGAGGAAATTCTTTCATATGTAGTTGTTGACTCTTGTGTCCATGGGAAGAGGTGGGTTCAGGATCTTCCTACTTGCCATCATGAAACCAGGTCTCCCACAGCTGACTAGACATTCATCTTTTGTGTGGTGACATCTTCCCTTATTTATGTTTATTTTCTTTTTAGCATATTTGACTTGGTATTGTAGTTCCTACAGCTTTACAGCTGGTAGCAGTTAGCAATCAATTCTAATATATTAGATATTCAAATAGACTTGAAACTTTTTCTGTGTTTATCCATTTTCTGCTTCTTTATATACTTTCATTTCACTTATTTAATGCAGAAGAGAAGAAACAGTAATCTAATATAAAAACAGAATTTTTCCAAACAAAATCCCAGATGTCTTGTGAAGATGGCATTATTGTCATTCAGCATTTATATTGCTTTTCATATTCATAAAATGTCACCATTCATTTTTCCTCTCCATAAGTTAGTATTTGTTTTCTCAGATGAGATAAGAGTTCAACAAGGTATCTTTCTAAAAGCAAAGTAGTTTCAAAACCACTTTAGTTCCTAAGATGCTAATCTGGTAATTACATTATACATAATTCTGAGTTTGTAAGCCTGATTTTTTCCAAAAACAGCTCAATGTTTTTTTGCTTGTTTTACTTTTTAATAAGTACTAGTTTCTATCCTACATATCATTTCACTGTATGATGATTATTAATATTTTAATGTTAGTCTTGAATTTAAATTTTTCACATTTAGAAACTACTGGTGCACTTTAAATCTACCATAGGGAAAATATATTAGAAAACTCTACTTTCATAGTTTTTAATTATCATTATGGGAAGATGCTTTTTCCCAGTGGTTCTCAGGGTCAACATGTGGCTTTTAAAATGTTTCCATGAAGAGACACATTTTAGAGAAGCATGGTCAACACAACAGGCTATGGAATCTCAATCTCATCAAATTAGGCCAGACCATCATCTAGATTTCCAGCACTTCTGTTCTGACTTCTCACTGACTTCGTTTTGCTAAACGTTACTCATTTTTAGGATTTGTTTCTCTTAAACTTCTAGTCCATTACATCCCTCTCCTTACCCAATACCTAGTACTCTCATGCCATTTCTTCAACTTTCTGGAACTCTCCATAGAGGTACTACATTATAACTTTCATGCTGTTTGTTCCAAATTCAAGTCTGCTTTATTCTTAGAAGAAAAAAAAAAGAGTTCTCTGTAGTCTTTAATCTCTAGATCCTCATGAGGTCACTGCCATAAATATTTTTCCAGTACTCTGTTTCTGATGCCAAAACTCTTACTAGAAGGACAATTTTCTCTTTGCTTGTAAGCCACTAACCTAATCAATCAATTCTTGCTAACGTGTTATTGACTATTCATGACTTCATATATTAGCTTTGATGGGTAAAACATTATATTTTAATACCACTTTTAGAAACCAAGAGAAGCTTTACATTCATCACTTAGCAGTAGTTTTAGGTACTATAATAGATTTGCTGCAAAATCCAAATCCCTAAACAAAGAAAGCTATAGTTCTTTGTAGACAGTCTTGTTTTTGTTGTTGTTTGGTTGGACTTTTCCTCCCATGGGCACTTAACACCTAGCACAGTGCCTGGCACCCACCGGATACTTAGTAAGTTACAGAGGGATATAAGCTAGAATCTGTGTTTGAACTGAGTTCCTTTCATGATTTCACCCAAGTTACTCATGTCTGGCTCCAGAGCTTCCTGAATGGGATAATTTCCGGCAGATCATTAATTTGCCAATTGCATCAATCAGTTTTCATTTCTTCTTTATGAAATAATCTGATGGGTAGCCATTGACCCTTAAATCTCCTTGTCACAGCTGCTGAATCCTTCAGTCTCTTCACTGAAGTTAAAGCTGCTAAATCATCAATGACTTTGTTATCAAATTTAAATTGGCTGTTTCTAAATGTGTCCTCAAAGGAATACTGGCCATAAAGTGAGGTAGAGAAGAAAGAATACACATCCAATTTGCCCCTGCAGATTATTTTCCAAATGTTGTTTTAGTCAAGCATAGAGGAAAACCTAATCATGATTTCGTCAGGTTCATGTAAAAGCTAGAACTGACCCAGATTCAAGTCACCTCAAGAAAAAAAACAGTTTTTTATGAGAAAATACATGATAATTAGACATAGGAAACTGTCAAAAACTGCAGCAATTCTCTCTTTTAGAACCTGGATTATGTCTCTAGCTCTTCTGGTTGATTCTTCCTCTATCAGACAGATTCCTCTGCTTTCTATAGGTCTTGCTCCCTCACTCTGTATACTTGCCATCACCCATTTCAACACTATTTCTAAATCAAATAATTTCTCAATTAGATTAGCTTCTGGACCCAAAACTAGTTGCCTCATTCACTGAAGATTGCCCAATTCCAACTATTCAAGGGAATAATCTGAATGGCTCAATTCATCCTTGTGGAAAAGATGATATACACAGGCTATAAATTATTAGCCAATGATATTTTGACATCCCCACACACCTTTAGTATAATCCTCAATGGTGAATAATGGATAGTGAGTATGCGAGTTTAGATCACAAGACGTATGGGTAGAAATTTACCCCCCAAATCAGTGTGGCTCAGTACACATATAAACCCTGATCACAAATGCAATAATTATATACTTATTTTTAAGACTACTGGGTATTTTTTCCACATGACATGGGGAAAATAACTTTAAATTCCAAGAGTACAGATCTTCAAAGACTTAGCACTTGAGGTTTGTTGGCTTTACAAAACCAAAAAGTTCTTTTTGGCTACCCTGCTACTTCTAATGGAATGACCTCATTGTTACTGTATGTGTCTCTTTTTGAATAAATGTGGGTAAGGCCTGGTTCTCGTCTTAAAATTTTCTCTGGCAGAAAATCAGATGCAGGTAACAGGGAAGAGGGAGAGGCCAATCAGCCTCTGTTTCAGTAGAAAACTTAAAGTCTGCATGCAATAGTAGGTGTTCATATGTGATAGATGAAAAAGATAGCATCTATCACATAATAGCAGGCATTTAAGGACACAGTTGCATATCCTTCTATATTTAAGATTTGATAACAATGAAACAGAAATTCTGTGGAGTAATCCAGTACCTCCACAAGATAGGAAAAAGGGTCGTTTGTCCACAGGATTCATATTTCTAAGGAAATTGAAATTTAGATTATTAATGACAGAGTAAAAGATGCTATATATGCAGTAGTCATATTTATGTGGGAAAATGTGTAAATTTGTTTACCTATAAACAATGAATTTTTATAATTATGTCTGGATGTCTTCATTAACATATTGGAAATCTAAAAAGTTGATGGTGTTTGAGACCTCTCTGTCTTATCAGTTCAGGCTGCTCTAAGAAATTTCCATAGACTGGGGGGATTTGAAAACAAACATTTATTTCTTAAAATTCCCATAGCTGAGGAAGTTCAAGATCAAGGTTCTGACAGTGCCAATGTCTGATGCAAGCCCATTTCCTGCTTTAAAGACAGTGGATTTCAAAGTGTATCCTCACATGGTGGAACAAGAGCTAGCTAGCTCTCTGACCTCTTCTTTTGAGAGCATTGAACCCATTCATGGGGGTTCCACTTTCATGACCTAGCTACCTTCCAAAGATCCTACTCCCAAATACCATCATATCAGAATTCAGATTTCAACATAGCAATTTAGGCAGACACAGTCGGTCCATTGCACTCTCTCAAATTCTGAAAATCTCCCTTATAATCCAGCACGTTCAGATTATTTGTATTATCAGTGCTCATGTTCCTTCTCTTATTCCCCAAATCTTTAAGTCTTAAACTATCTCCAGCTCTACACAGCATTACCAAAGGGAATGTCTCCTTTTTGGTCCAGAGTGTTAGAAAAGTCAGCCTTAAAGGTATAGCAGCACTGATCAGAGGGAGGACCTTAAAAGAGCTGATGTATAACCTCTGGATTCAGCTGCCCCTCCATTTTAAGAGATTTCCCTATAGTTCTAACTCTTAGAAACCTAAAATCTTCATTACTCAAAGGTTTTGTCATCTTCTCAAGTTCTATTAAATGCCTTCTCAACATAATGACACATTTCTAGGAGTTGGAAGCTTGTCCTCAAGAGCTTTTATCAAATCACTTGTAAAGAAGAAACATGTACTATTCAGAATGTCATTTACTAAATGAGAAATTATATTTGGCTTTTGACCTTTTATGACTGATAGGATATAAACATCGAGTATTTTTGTAAGCTGAGATATCCATTTCCATGAAAAAAACTCAAATAAAAAATATGATTTTACACTGCTAAGATTGCCAATTGCATGTGAAGATAAGACATTCCATCAGCCTCCCTTATTATTGATGCATTTCATATCTATGAATTCCACAACTCTTTTGGATAAGACACATAGTACTACAGAAAACTGTTCAGCTATCCAGGGTTGCCATCTGCTATAATTTGACTTTGTCAAGTGATTGTAACTCTTTATGGATTTAATGATTACATTTTTTTCCTTATTAACGTAAGCTTAGGGGACACTAAAGTAAGTTCTGACCATTCAAAATCATGTTTGACACATATTTTTTGTGCATTCATTGCCTTATAAGTTATCAGTGCCAAATTCTTAGTTTCATCTAATCTCACTGTAAAAATTTAAAAAAATTATTATATTTTTAATATTCAATTTTTATGTACAATTAAAATTAATATTAAATAGGTACACTCTCCCTTAAAAATAAGAATAATAATTACAGATATATTAATTACATACATTTAATTAAAATCCACTAACAATGTCAGGTGGAATCTCTACATGCATGAAGATATTATTAACCATTTAAGATTAAGATTTTGCTATATTCTGGTTTCTTCAGCTTTAATAGCCCTCTCCTGTCCTGATAGGAATGTACCCAATTGTACAGACACAAAATATGCTTTGGCTCATTAAAAGGAAGAAACACTTACTCTAGCAAATTTTAATGCGTTTTACGCTGCTTTTGCAAGTACAGCTAATTTTGTTCTTTAAATTAGAGTTTTTATTATTATAATTATTAAACTCTCTAGTTTTACAAAATGGCATACATCCCTTCTTCTTCTATGCTTGAAATAATGTAAGTACTGAGGGGTGGATTTTTAGTAGCTGTTGTATATAAGAGTGGGGGTATTATTTTTATAACATCTTGAAAAAAATTATGAAATGTAAGTGTGAATCCCCATTTCTAATATTAAAATATCAATTTCATAAAAATAACACTTCTGTGAAAGGTATGTCATGTAGTAATTATATGAGTTATCTGTTTATTTTTCCTTCATATTTGAGTCTGTATCTTGAAATAAAATCCTAAAAGGAGTTGAATTTTTCCAAGTGTTACTTTGATATTTATAATTTTAAATTATTTTCAAGTATTAGTTGAAATTATTACTCCTATCTGGAAAAATAGAAGTAATATTTAAGTCTGTTCATGGCTAGGATTTCAGTGGCTAGAAATAAGGAAGAAAGTGGAACAGTTTAGGAAATAATAAGAATTCTTGTGCACTGCTTAAGCACTCTGTCCAGGCACTGTACTGTTTGCTTTTTTTAAAACATTGCATTACATTTAATCTTGAGATAACCTTATTTGCACATTACATATGAGGAAATCAATGCAAGATATGTTAAACAAATATAAAGGATAAATTATCAACTATTTGAATTCAAAGTGATAGAAAATTAGATTTGGTCTAAGTCTTTCTAACATCAGAATTGATGCAATTCACATATGCATATTTCCCAATGGGTTATAGAGATCAGTGTTTGTGACATGATCTGTGATGATAACAAAAAAAAAATTTAAATAATTAATAGTTAATAATTTTATAATGATTTTTGACTTATAGCAATGTTTATTGGTTTCCCAATAGTGTGATAAAGATTGCCTCTAAAATCTTCTAAAGTAGATAATGAGAATATGACATATAAATTCTTATGTGCAAGTAGTGCATCACACATATGGAATTTTCTTTGCACCATCATTTTTATAGCTTTGTTTAAGACAAATACTAAAGGGAAATGTTTCTCCCCATGAAAGTAAAATAAAATAATAAAAGTAAAGCAATGAAATCCATAGCAGTCTTCAACATAATGCAAACTGATATCATCAGAATATTGTTGGGCTATTTGGAGGCCCTGTAGGAAATTCAACACTTTATATTTTCCTGATATGAATTATGTCATGCAGGCTAACCTTTTTGACTCCTACCTTCAGTAGTTACTGCTCCTGAAGCTCATAACAAAATCAGCACAAGTTGCTTAAAGGCAGCTTGAGCAGAGCTATCTGCAATGGCATACATTCCTGCACCTAATAGGGGAGTACAAAATGCCCCACTTGGTGCTGTGTTCTGTGTAGCTGAACTACTGTGTCTGTAGTAGCAGACTTCTCTGCCCATGCTTCTCCATTCATAATTCAGCAAACAAAAGGAAATCACCAGTGTCTTTGTCCACCTGTCTATATTAAAGTGCACCAGTAAACTCTGGAAGGCATAACAGGCTCTTCCAAGAATTTTTCATGTTACAATCTAATAAACTTGTGAGTCATTTCATCTTTTCCTGTGAAGCTTTTTTCCTCCCATTTTGGTAAACATGCTAATTTCAGTTAAAGTTCTAACCTGTATACTCTAATGCCTGGATCACCTATGGGTCTTTTTCAGTTGTCTATTTTTTCTCTTGGAAACATTATCTGATATTTGTAAAAAAAGATTAATAGAGAATTATATTTGATATAAAATTAATAGGCATTCCAAGAGTCAACATAATAAAATCTTAAAGGGAAAAAACAACCTTTGTACATGTATGAATAAACAAACTGTATATAGATAACATATATACATATACAGACATATAGAGAGATAACAATGAAGGTTTTCAAGATAAAATGTGAATTTTAAAAAAGTAAAAGCCTGAAAAGAGAAATAAAAACAGTTAATAATAGCAGCAATTTAGTTAGTATAGCAAAATAATGAGTAACTTGTATTTCTATTATTACAAATGGTTTTTGTAATCTAGTTATATTATTTTAAAGTAGTTTTTTTGCAGTAAAACAGAAAAAATAGATTTGTTCTCTAATTTCTGAAGCATATGAGTATTTTGTTTTGTTTGTTTGGGTTTTTGCTTAATGTTTGCCCTAATTGAAGTACCTGACTTCCCAATACCATTATGGACATAAAGAGCTCAGTCTCTATACTTCATATGAAGGCAGGATTTAAGGCTCATTAACAAAAAAATAGACTCTGGTTTATAATGTGGAAATATTTCTTATTCTTGTAGCTTGTATTAAATAGGATTCAATATTGTTTGCTGCTTCAGCTGTGCTGAAAATTAGCATTCATAATACTGATTATCAGTTCATGAAGTTGTAACTTAGTTCAACCTTACATAACAATATTTGTCAATAAAGCATACAGGTGTGATATTTCCAGTAATCAAACACTGGGCCAGGGTTAATTTCACAAGAACATTCAGCATATTTGTAGCGAGAGAAATTAAATTACATTATTGTTCCACAACTTCAACCAAACTTTATTTGAAAAGTTTGATCATCTTGACATTGGTCTTAGAACCACCCTTTAATTAAAGGTCCAATACATTTCTTCACTTTCTTATCTCTTTTCTTAAATTTACTACAAAGTCAACTATTCAAGATGAAACACATGTAGGTTTTCCCAAACCAAACAGGCCATGCAGAGATTAACATAATAATAAAGTTCTCCTATCATGTGATCTAAATTTAAACTCCTTGGGTAAGTTGTTAATAAAAGACAAATAGGGGAGAAAAGGAATCTGAGGAATGAAGGTAATTACAAATACTTTTTAAAAGTCCTACTCAGAAACACATTATTCAGATATGCATTCCATAGATTGCAAGGTTCTTGAAGGCAGAGAAGCCAAGATCTTATTCATTATTATTTAATCAGCACCTAGCACCACATCTCATATATTACAGAAAGCTAACAATAAGGTATTCAATAGCTTTTGGTGCTTACAAAATTAAAACTACAACCCTGTAGGATACCACATCCTGAAAACATTGAAATGATCTGCCAGTGAGCCTGAGTTTGTTTTGTTTTCTTCTCGAAGTTTTCAATTCTGTTCTTGATATGTATAATCCCTTCTCTTCCTATAAGCTCTAAAACATCAGCATCATTACTCAGAATAATTATTATTTATTCATTCAAACTACAGGTATTTATTTATTCAAACTACAGACCTAGGCACTGTGTCAGATGCTGGCTATAAGACGATGAACAAATCAAACACACTCTGTTCTCCCGGGACTCACAGTCAATTTAACAGTCAAAATCAACATAATGGAATAATGCCATAATGGGAAAAATAGCAGGTGCGCCCTAAAAAGGAAGGTACCTAAACAGGTTGTAGTAGGTCAGAAAAAGCTGCAAGGAGAAAGCAGAATCTAATGTGAAAAGTGAAGAAGCAGTAGAAGCTGATCAAATTGAGATTTGGGAAATGAGTATTCCAGGAAGAGAAGGTGCTGGATTGAAGAGAAATATCTCAGCTGAATGAAAACTCTGGCCTCAAAGAGAAAATAGGGAAAAAACAAAATAAAACAAAACGAAACAAAAAAAAAACCCCTCTTTTTGAAGAAAACAGTAGGGGAGAGATCACAGGAATACATGGCATGGGGTAAGGGAGGAAAAGGTAAAAAAAAAAAAAAAAAAGACTAGATTATTAAGAGCCATGTAAGTTTCCATATCTGTGTTTTTATGATACCTTCTTTGCTATTACAAGTCAATTTCATCTACTTTAAGTTGCTATGTGTATTTCTCTTATAATTGAATTTGCAACTGATTTATTAATCCTCTAAAGAAATGGCTTTAGGGGCACCTGGGTGGCTCAGTCGGTTAAGCGTCCGGCTTCGGCTCAGGTCATGATCTCATGGTCTGTGGGTTCGAGCCCCGCCTCGGGCTCTGTGCTGACAGCTCAGAGCCTGGAGCCTGCTTCGGATTCTGTGTCTCCCTCTCCCTCTGCCCCTCCCCTGCTCATACTCTGTCTTTCTCTGTCTCAAAAATCAATACAAACATTTTTAAAAAATTAAAAAAAAAAGAAATGGCTTTAGATCAGTTAAATCTGATCAGTTAAATCAGTTAAATCTATGCCTAGTGTAATTCAAAATATTATTTAGACTCTTGTTCACTTGTTTAGAATATTCTTTGTGCATGAAACTATATAAATGATGGCCATGGAAATCTCAGAAATAAATATCCTGACTTTTCAAGGTATTGTTGGTCATAAATCATACATATTTCAGGGAATCTGAGTCTAGTTGAGATGTTTTATATACTTTAATGATTGTAATTTGAACTTGGGAACCAAATAGTAGGATAAGTTATTTATTAAGCAGATGGAGTACTTTTGGTGTCAGAATCCCAGAGAGATCACGTAGAACAAATTGTAGCTCAAACCAATTTCCTCATTCACTAGAGTCTGAGTACACTTCATACTTTGCCTGCTGTAACAAATAGGATGTCCCTCAGCTAGAGGCAGGAAAAAGCTTAAATAAATCTAATTAAATTTTTTATATTGCATACTGAGTAAACCTGATAGTAAAACTTTATACACGGTTATTTCAAAAGTTAAAAAAAAATTACCTAGAACCTTGGCTATTCTCTTTTTTTCTCTCTGCCATTCTCAGTGCAGTGGTCTTGTCCTCTTTCCAACTACCCTAGTATCACAAGATGGATACAGCAGTTCCATTTATCACAGAAAAAAATATAATAATTTCTACTGGGTTGGGGGATAGGGAGGATGCTGTCTATTTTAATTTAATCATTAAAAATCAAAGAAACCTGTACAAGAAACCTCATAGCTGACATTCCTTCACATCCTATTGAACAGAACTGTATCATATCCTAAATTAATCATCTATGAGAGGTCTGGGATTTCTATGATTAGTTTTCATTGAAGTATATTTACCTCTACATTTTGGACAAGGTTACTATTCTTTTGGAGTAGATAACTAAACAAAACCAGATTCTCATGTTGTTAATAAGGAAGAAGTGAAGAAATATCTGG
Organism: Lynx rufus; assembly: GCF_022079265.1. Classification (NCBI taxonomy): domain Eukaryota; kingdom Metazoa; phylum Chordata; class Mammalia; order Carnivora; family Felidae; genus Lynx; species Lynx rufus. Next base: position 162,651,870 of record NW_025814823.1, read on the forward strand.
CAGGTAGAAATAGAAATCAAAGAATATCTCATATAATCACTCCCATATGACTGGTGAAATAAGCACCAAAATGTAGCTCCTATTAAATTACTATTTACACCATGAATTCTTTTCTTTTTACATTTTATTAATGTTTTGACATAATATGGAGTTGTCTCCAGTGGATATATTTATTGAATTATCAACATTATTAGTTTGAACCTTGGACTTAGTTGCCATTAATAGAAATATACAGTTTGCAGATAACTGTAATGGAGTAGATAATGTGCTGTGAGAGGATTTGTTTACAAGTGCACACTGTAATTACTTGATAAGGGAAGACAATATTTAACTTAAAGCTTATTGTGAGGATAAGGGTTAATCCATGAAGTGCCAAGATCAAAACCTGGCACATAGTACATACTCAGAAAATGGTAGGCAAATGGATTTACCATAAATGGCATAAAGGTGGGTACCTGATTTTATTTATTCCAAAAGTATTTTTAATGCTTGTCTACTTAAGAATATATGGTAAATACAGTCCACATCTCTTTAAATTTTCTTAAAAATCTAAAACAAACTATTTTCTTTCATGAATATTTTACAGTTTTCACTGTACAAATGTTTCACCTCTTTGGATAAGTTTATTTCTAAGAATTTTTTTCTTAATTAATTAATTTATTTTAAGAGAGAGAAAGAGGGAGAGCATCTGAGGGGCAGAGAGAGAGGGAGTGAGAGAATCCCAAGCAGGCTCCCCAGTGTCAGCACAGAGCCCAACACAGGGCTCAGTCTCATGAACTATGAGATCATGACCTAAGCCAAACTCAAGATTCAGATGTTTAACCAACTGAGCTACCCAGGCATGTCTCTAAGTATTTTTTTTTATGCTCTTGAAAATGGGATTTTTTTCTTTCTTTTTTGTATAGATCATTGTTAGTGTATAAAAATCCAAGTAATTCTTGTGTATTGACTTTGCGTTCTATAACTTTACCAAAATAGTTTATCAGTGCTAACATCTTTTGTTAAATGTTTAGACTTTTCTACCTTTAAGATAATGTAATCTGCTAACAGAGATAATTTTACTTCTTAATTTCTGATTTGGATGCCTTTCACTTCTTTCTCTTGACTAATTGCTCTGGCTAAGACTTCTAGTACTATGTTGAACAAAACTGGCAAAAATAGGCATCCTTACCTTGTGTCTAATCTTAAGAAAAGTTTTTAGTTTTTCACCATTGAGTATGATGTTAGCTGTCATTTTTTCACATATGGCCTTTATTGTGTTGAGGTAAATGTCTTCTATGTCAGATGCTTCTCAAATTGGACTGGGAGACACACATCAACTTTGTATTCAACATCAATGCTTGCCAGATAATTTGATTCCAATGAAAGTGACAGCTGGTTCTTTACTTACAAGAAAGGTAACAGCTGTGATGCCACTAGAATCAATAATTTCCATAGAAGATGGCTAGGATACCAATCTACAATTTGATGACTTTGGTGAAAGTACTACATTTGTTTCCCTCGGTCCTTCAAATGGATAGTTGATGAAAACTGGTCTCGAGCTGATGTTATTGCATAGATAGCCATAACCCCATACGTAAGTGGCAGAAAGCTCAGGCTTTCACAGTTAAAAATATTCATTTCTCTAATTAATAGACTATTTCTTCCATTCAAAGAAAGTATTTAACCCACTATTAAACTATGTTTTCCTCAGGGTTGTCTGGCTGTTCATGTTACTTATAATGATGAAACTGTGCTATAAACATTCACAATGGAGTGCAATGAAGTTGTGAGTGAATACACAATAATAACCATTCATCAGTGATGCCTATACAGAGTTGTGGTAATCAAAACACCAGTGGGCTGTCTTTCACCATGACCTCCTGTGGTTAACATCATTATAGAATGTCTGTTTTTAAACAGCCATTGAGGAAACAAATTAAGTTGCAGTTTTCTTTCTTTTTTCAATTACCAGAGCAATCTAGATTTATATGAACTACCACTTTTTAAAACCAAAACAGCATGAAAATATGGTGAAATTGAATATTAAAAGCTCTAGTACTAAATCTTCTCACTGTACCGATCACCACAATTTCTCTAGGCATCTCTGAATCAAAAGAATTACCAGTTTGACTGGTTCTGCTTTAAGATTTTGCCACAAAATTTCTCATTTTAATTTAGGCATTCTGTGGTTCACTTACAAGTGGCAAATAGAAGTGAATATGTTTCCTAGAAATATCCAGCCAGGTTTCACTTTACTTAATATGAAAAGTATCAAGAACTATAAATTTCAACAGAAGTACTCTGAGTTTTAATGTAATACATTTTAACCAGTCCAAGGTCAAAAGCTAAGAACAGTGGTTGCAACATAGGGTCCCCAGTCCAGCCATAAAACGTATTCCAGCATATTGCTAGCAATGCAAATTTTCACCCCACTTCAGACCTAGTGAGTAAGAAACATGCATGTTGATGTCCAGTAATCTGTGTTTTCACAGGTTAGTTCTTCCATTAGCAACCGCTGTGACCTTCAGCAAAATAAGGTAGTGGTGGCAAAAATAGGCCCAAATGTGAGATTGCATGTTTTGCATTTTGCTGTATTATGTATCGCAACCCTTGGGTGAATTGTTCTCTGCTACTTCGCTATCCTAGCAGTGAAATGAGATAAATAATAGAAAAATATCATTGTTTTAAGATTCTAATGTGATAATATATAAAGAGCTTAGAACAGTGTCTGCAGCACATAGTGCTCAAAAAAGAGTTTTTCAGTCATATGCTAAGGCAACAATCATCTTTCAAATCTTTGAATTAGCTATCATTGTCATATAACACAAAAAGCTCAAAAACTAATAGGTCATATGGGGGGTTCTGAAGAGATATCCATCCTGAGAGGGGATCACCATGCATCTGTAGTCAGCTGTAGGGCATCAGGTGGTAGACTTTATGCTTATGTCTTGGCTCTCACACATACCTGCCATCTCAACTGGGATGGTTCACCTCTGCTACTTGTGGTCTCATCCCCCAGCAAGCTAGCCCCTGCTTGTTCACATGAGAGCTGTCTGTTCCAAGAGAGAGAAAAAGCATGGATGATGGCCTCTTGGAGTCTGGGCTCGGATCAGGCATAACATTATTTCCACCACAGTTTATTGCCCAAAGCAAATTACAAGGAAGTCTAGATTCAAGGGGTGGAAAATAGACTTCATTTTTGATAGGCAAACATACATGGAAGGCAGAGAATGTGTCAATATTTGTAATCTACCACAAGCTTATTTCTCACTCATATGACATGACCATTATTTTCACTTAGTACCTCTGTTCAACATGAAACACACTCTTGGACTTAGGCTTACAAAAAAATCTGGATCATTTTCTGTAGAAGAAGAAAAATGGACAAGATTTTCTGTGTCCATAAATGCACTAGCCCAGGAATGTCACATGTCACTTCTGCTCACAATTAATTGCTCAGAACTACTTAGAGGACTAGCTTCATATGTTGTGGAGAACAATGAAAAGTTAAAGTGTGGTATTTATTATTTAAACAAAAAATTAAGACTTTAGAGATGGTGAGAACAGAAAATTAAATCAAGAATGGGAACATTCCAGCCAGGACTCTGTGTGCCTGTACAGATCATATGCCCACAGATCAGCCCTGATTAGCTCATAAGCTTCCATCTAATAGTAGATAGGTGACAAAGTAAAAACCACCCGTAAGCTCTACAGTTAAAGAAAGAACACCACCAAAGATTAGAAGAACAGCCAAAGATTCTCATTTTTTTTTTCTTTTAGGTGTTATTTGGGGGGGGGGGGAGTCACTTAAAGTTAGGTTTGTTTTGATACCTGCCACCACTTACTCAGCATAGCCAGTACTGTGGTATTTCAGTCACTCTGAGAAGCCTGGTGCCACTATCCTTACCTGAATTGCACAGAATTTCTCTATAAAGCATACTTCTGAGCCTGACCTGATTGATTTTTTACTCCACCTACTTATGTTTTACTAAGTTTATCCATGAGAAAAAAAGCCCTAATAACTTTATTCATACCAAGCTGTTAATAATGATGCAAAGTATTCAGCATTCAGTGTATAATTACATACTTATGTTAATGAGACATGCAGTCTTAATCCACTGGAATAAATATCTAATAATGGACATTTGAACATAAATAATTGGCTTGCAGGGTAATTTTTTGAAACATGAGAATTCCTAATGTCCTCTTAAATCACACTGGATAGAAGCAATGCCAGCCAATGTAGAAAGATGCACACCCAGTATTCCATCTGTCTCCCCCAAACACCAATCCTCTTTCCATTTGTGTGGCACCACGTATATTAATTAGGATGAATAGACTATGCCGTAGATATTTAGGGCCAACTGAAAGCAAAAAAATGTCGGTACCTGATTTACAGTCTGTTTTCCTGCTCTGATAATGGAAAGCCATATGTACATATGATGACACTCTGCGATGTGAACTGTTCTATCATCTTGGATCCCTGCGTGACTGCATAAAGCAAAGCTCCCTAATAACCTGCATTTTTCTTGTAGTATGTGAGAAAAACACCTTTAATTGTACTAAGCCACACATTTGGGGATTGCTTAAGGCAGCATAGCCTAAACTATTCTGATTAACCCCTGACATATATGGTTGGTTTGCTCATAGGTTCTTTTTCCGTCTATCAAAAAGGTATTATTGTAGCAGACTCAACAATCACATTTAAGTGTAACAATACTGGGCACAGAATAAAGTAAAATTCTAAATTTGTACAGATTGAAAAGAGCATAATTAATGCTAAATAGATACCTACAGTCCCCAAACTGTGATATTTTATCAAATCTGCACCATTATTTAAACTCCATCCTCTTATAATTGGCAGCATATTTTTTCTTGTAAGTGTAAATCATAATATATTTCTTCATTTATAAAATAAAAAAAATTCGCATTTAGAATTGCCCAAATATGATAACATCAAGTATACATGACTTTTTGAGCTTCCTGCTTAAAAGAGAGAAAAGTTCTCTTTAATACCACTGACAGAGTTTTGTTTTTGAGGCGAAAATTCATGGGAAGAAAATTTATGGAGAACACTGAAAATGGGTGCAAAGCTTTCACCATCCTCTGATTGAGAGTCGAGTATGTTTCCCCTCTCCTAGAATCTGAGTTTATCCTGTGAATTTTTGTCATCAGTACAATGTGGTAGAAACTACAATGTGTAACTTTTGAAGATGGGCCTTTGGAGAAACTTCCACCTTTAATTTTTGGAAGCCTCTTACTTGGAATTCAAACATGAAGTGAGAATCCCAAGCCATGTGGAAAGCTCTCCTGGAGGAGAACCAAAGCACACTGTTTGATAACCCAAACTGAAATCTTAAAGCTTAGTCACCATCAACTGTCAGTCATGAAAGTAGGCCTCGTTGGAAATTCCCATTCACTAGACCTTGCAGATGATGGTGGCCAAGGTAACACTACATAGAACAGAAGCCCCACCTAAGTGAGTGCAGGCAACCCACAGAGTAATGAGAGATAAGAAATGGCGGTTGTTGTCATAGCTTTAAGCCATCAAATTTTGGGTATTTAAAGTAAATTACTAAGAGAATTCAAGTTATACAAATTGCATTTTCTTTTTTTTTAAGTTTATTTATTTATTTTGAGAGAGAGAGAGTGTGTGAATGGGGGAGAAGCAGAGAGAGGGAGAGAGAGAAGCAGGCTCCACACTCAGCCTGGGGCTCGACTCCATGAACCATGAGATCATGACCTGAGCCACTATCAAGCAACGTACACTCACCCAACTGAGCCACCCAGGTGCCTTACAAATTACATTTTCTTACAACAGTGGAATCAAACTAGAACTTATTAACAAATATATTTGGAAATCACCAAATAATTTGGAAATTAAGATGTATCAACAGTCTAAATAACTCATGGATAAGAGTTTAATCAGAGGAAAATATTAATAATATTAATATTCTGACTTGAATAAAAATAAAGCACATAATATTAAAATTTGTGAGAAGCAGGTAACAGTGCTTACAGAAAAAATTATAAAAAGTAAGAAAAGCCTTGAAGCAATGATCTATAATACTTTCTTAAGGAACCTGAAAAATGAGACTAAATTTTAAAAATATTATAAGTAGCTTTATGCCGTAAATTCTACTACTTAGAGAAAAGACAAGTATCTTAAAAGATACAAACCACTACAGTTCACTCAAGGGAAATAGAAAACCTGAGGAGACCTATGCGTTTTAAGCATCTCAAATTCGTATAAAAACCATCCCACAAAGAAAACTCCAAATCCAGAAAGTCTCCGTGGCAAATTCTATCAACCATTTAAGGAAGAATTCTACAAAACTGCATTACCAATTCTACAAAAACTCATATGGAAAAAGAAAAGGAGGGTGAAATTGCCATCGTGTTTTAAAAGGCCAGCATTACCCTGACACCAAAATTACAAAAAATATATATGTAAAATAAAACTACAAAGCAGTATTCCTAATGAAAATAGACTCAAAGATTCTCAACAAAATATTAGAAAATAAAATCCAGTAATATACAAAATGGATAATTTCTCATGTCTCTATAGATATTATTATATTAGCATAATAAATGGTTCTCCATCCCCTTATTTTCAATCTGAAAGTGTCTTTAGGTCTAAAATGGGCTTCTTGTAAACAGCATATAGAAGGATCTTGGCTTTTTATCCATTCTGTTACCCTATGTCTTTTGATTAGAGCATTTAGTCCATTGACATTTAGAGTGAGTACTGAAAGATATGAATTTATTGCCATTGTGTTGCCTGTAGAGTTGGAGTTTCTGGTAGTGTTTTCTGGTCCTTTCTAGCCTTTGTTGTTTTTGGTCTTGTTTGTTTTGTTTTGTCTTTTTTCCCCTCAGAGAGTCTCCCTTAAAATTTCTTGCCAGGCTGGTTTAGTGGTCATGAACACCTTTAGTTTTTGTTTGTCTGGGAAACTCTTAATATTTCATTTTATTTTGAATGACAGCCTTGCTGGATAAAGAATTCTTGGCTTCATATTTTTCCTTGTTCAGCACGTTGAATACACCCTGCCACTCCTATCTGACCTGCCAAGTTTCTGTGGATAGATCTCTGCAAACCTAATCTGTCTTCCTTGTAGGTTAAGGACCTTTTGTCTCTTTCTGCTTTCTTAATTCTTTCCTCATCTTTGTATTTTGTGAATTTGACTATGATATGTCTTTTTGATGGTCAGTTTTTGACAAATCTAATGGGAGTCCCTGTGCTTCCTGGATTTTTATGTCTGTGTCTTTCCCAGGTTATAAAACTTTTCCACTGATTTGTTCACATAAACCTTCTACACCTTTTTCTCTCTCTTCATCTTCTGGGACCCCTATGATTTAGATGTTATTCCTTTTTAATGAGTCATTGTGTTCTCTAACTCTTATATTGTGCTCTTTTTGCCTTAAGAGTTTCCCTCTTTTTTTTCTGCCCCATTATTCATAAGTTTTTACTCTATATTGCTGATTCTCTGCTCTGCTTCATCCATCCTTGCCACTGTGTCATCCATTCAAGATTGCATCTCAATTATAACATTTTTAATTTCATACTGACTAGATTTTACTTCTTTTATCTACACAGAAAGGGATTCTGTGCTTTTTTTTTCAACCCCAGCTAGTATTCTTATTATTGTGATCTAAATTCTGGTTCAGACATCTTGCTATATCTGTGTTAATTAAGTCTCTGGCTGTCATTTCTTTCTGTTCTTTTTTTTTGGGAGGGCGGTGGGAGGTGAATTTCTTCATTTTGTCATTTTGGAGGAAGAAAAATAATTAATAAAATTAAAATTAAAAAATTAAAAACAACACACACACACACACACACACACACACACACACACAAGACAAATAAAGGAAGCTAGATCCTAGGTGTTTTTTGATCTGGTTGTTGAAGGAAGCTTGAAAGAATAGAGAAAAAAGGGAAAGAAAAGAAAAAAAGTAGGAAGACATTTGAAAATTAAAAAAAATACAATAGAATAGAATAAAATGAAATGACAAAAGCAAAATAGAATTAAAAATTACAAAGAAATAAAAAATATAGTAGAAAAAATTAAACATTTTTTATAAAAATGGAAAATAAAAATAATTTTTTTGTCTTTCTGTATTCAAGAATAAGAAAAGAAAAGAAAAAGGGGCGCCTGGGTGGCTCAGTCGGTTAAGCGTCCAACTTCAGCTCAGGTCACGATCTCGCGGTCCGTGAGCTCGAGCCCCGCGTCGGGCTCTGGGCTGATGGCTCAGAGCCTGGAGCCTGTTTCCGATTCTGTGTCTCCCTCTCTCTCTGCCCCTCCCCCGTTCATGCTCTGTCTCTCTCTGTCTCAAAAATAAATAAACGTTAAAAAAATTATTTAAAAAAATTTAAAAAAAGAAAATAAAAGAAAAAGAAAGTAAAAACTGAATAGATTGACCAGAGAACAGAATGAAATATGAATGAAATTACATTTAGTTTCCCCTAGAAGTCAAACCATGAACAACTTTATAGTCTGTAAACTAAGAGATTTGGCAGAGAGATTTGACGTGGCCCTCTAGAGCTTGGTTGGTGCATTTCAACAGGGCTTGTAACAGCTCTGTTCTCCAATAGACCATGCTGCTTAGATAACTGGGGTGGATTATTGTGGCGCATGTATGCATGTATGTGAATGTTCAGGGGAGACAAAAATGGCATCACCTAGCTTCCCAGTCTCCAGCATCAAAACTCTGTGATCTTGCCCACTCACAATCAAGCACCCCTCTTTTGTCTCCAGGTTCCATCCACTCCCTGCTTTTACACTGTCTGTGACCAAGCCATCAGCCTGTCAGGTGGCACCTCCCTCCCGAGTTTTATATAGATATTATTACAGATGTACAAGAGTAGTTTTATTAGGAAGTCAAATCAATCTAGTTTACTACCTTAATAGATGAAAAGAGAAAAGTCACAAGATCCATGTATCTCATTCTCATTAGACCAGTAGGTGACTGAGACATATTCTTCTCATGGAAAGGCAAGAATTCAAGTGATCAAGTGCAACTTCAGAGCACATTTCAAGCCTCTGTTCACATCGCAATTCCAAAGAACCCAAGACCAATGCAAATTCCTTGACCAAACTCAATGTCAGTGAAATGGGAAAGTGTACTCCACCCACATGGAAACAGGATGGATGGAGTGTAAATATTTCCTTAGCAACAATCCAAGCTATATAACTTACTAAACAGCCCCCTTTATAAAACGGTATCTTAAGCAGACATTATCATATTTTAAACCAAGCAGAATATGTATAGAGAAATAAAATAGAAAAGGAGGGGGTTTGCTGTAATTAAATGACCTTCCTTTTTGTGTTTAACCATATCCACATTTTTGGTAAAAATAAATCTAACAGGTGTAAAACAGGTACTCAAGGAATTCTTTTTGTGTAGGTGATACAGAAGAGCACTAAGGTCTGATAGACCTTGTTTTATTCACCCTTTTGCTACTTACTAACCCAGGTTAACCTGAGCAATATTTTTTTCATTCTGAGGCTCAATTTCCTCATTAGTGAAATAACTCTAAAATTATTTTTATTATTGATAATTATTATTTTTATTATTTTTTATTGTAAGGAGTGATAATTGGAAACATATAGGTCCAATACATGCCTATAAGATAACAGGTATTCCCATAAAAGGTAGCTACTATGAATTAACAAAATGGATTATGTAATTAGTATGATGAATAGTAGTTATGTCTCTACACTCAAAGAAAATGAAGTATTAAGGCAATTAATCTGATCCTTTTTTTTAATCCCAAATTATACAAGTAATTTTCTTTTTTTTTTTTTTTTTTAACATTTATTTATTTTTGGGACAGAGAGAGACAGAGCATGAACGGGGGAGGGGCAGAGAGAGAGGGAGACACAGAATCGGAAACAGGCTCCAGGCTCTGAGCCATCAGCCCAGAGCCTGACGCGGGGCTCGAACTCACGGACCGCGAGATCGTGACCTGGCTGAAGTCGGACGCTTAACCGACTGCGCCACCCAGGCGCCCCCAAGTAATTTTCTACAAAGCAGAATGTTGTGTTAAAGCTCATGTTAGGGTCTTAATTATTTTTTTACATTTGTATTTCATCTGTAGCTAAGCTCATTTTGACTGAAATAGCTGTCTCAGAAAATTGATCTCAGAACACTGAAGTCAGTATGCACTATATACCACAAGCCCTCTACGTGCCAGTGTGAGACCTACCTTTTCATAGAAAATAAATGGGCTACTTTCTGTCATCACTGTCATTATTATACTAGGTTTGGCTTCAATGTTTCTAAGAATTTCTATTTTTTACGTTTTTCCATTTCTTTTTTCTATTTTGTCTTCAGTACATGATATATGCCTATCGTATCTATCCCTGTTATCATTTATAAGGCAAATATCCTAGTTCTAGTTTTTTTCTAGGTATTATGTTAAAATCTGTAGTTCCCAATTATATATAATAAATGTAAATATACAGTACCATATATAAATTAAAATCTCAAAAGAAAAAAAATATTTTACTTTCCTTAAAGGCCAGTGTCAGAATTAAACTGTTTTGCTATTTGTTGCAATGGAGAAGTGTTATGAGCAATATTGCATTGAATTCAAGCTTCCCTGACTTTTTTTTATTATTAAAAAAAATAAGTTGGGCTATTTATTTTGAGAAGGAGACAGAGAGGGAGACAAAAGAGTCAGTGGGAGCAGTACACAGGCCTCAGGGCTCAGACTCGTAAACCATGAGATCGTGACCTGAGCCAAAAACAAGAACCAGATGCTTAACAGACTGAGCCACCCAGGTGCCTGTTCCCTGACTTTTTAAAACTCTCTTATATATGAGTCCACATAGTTTACACAATTGTTGGCCTTTGTCCTTAGAAATAAATTCCCCTGTGGGGTGCCTGGGTGGCTCAGTTGCTTAAGTGTCCATCTTCAGCCTAGATCATGATCTCACCCTTGCAAGTTTGAGCCTAGTGTCAGGCTCACAGCTCAGAGCCTGAAGCCTGTTTCAGATTCTGTGTCTCCCTCCCTTTCTTTATGACCCTTCTCCACTCACATTGTGTCTCTTACTCTCAATGGTAAGTAAAACATTAAAAAAAAATGAATTCCATTGTGATAGGAAAATCATGAGCCCAAATCACAATGAAAATCTCTACCACGCTTCCTTCATTCTCCTACATTCCCGGTGGAAATCCGGGTTTTTGCAATCACAATTGAAATCTGTTGGGCACTCTCAACTAAAATTGAACCTATGAATGCTCTAAGAACCAATAATTCTATATTTTTAGAAAAAGACATATGTGTATAAAGTTATCAGACAATAAACAAGAAATAATGGACTCAGAATGTCAGGCTCAAGAATTTTAGGATGTGAGCTGATATGTCATAGAAAACGAGTGTCCATTCTTGAGTTACAGATTTTTGGAATAAAAACTTTAAAAATGTTACTATTGGACATTCAAAAGAATGACATAACTGCATATATAGTTTCAACAGATATTATAAACTCTACCTTGTTAACATCACTATATTACTCTTAAATTATTCCTTCTCTTTGTTTTTCAATTACCTAGATCTTTCATGATCATTATGTTTATCTCCCTGTACTTTGCTTATTTGAGAAGAGAGTTTTTAAAAGGTAATAATAGATAAGTACTTTAGTATTATTACAATAACAGAGTAATGATCTACTCTTTAAAAGCCTATTTGTGAACATTTATTTACATATAGAAAAAGAAATGTTACCCATGTGAAACAAATATTTTTTTAAATACTCCCCCAATTTCTTATCTCTTATCTGTAAGCTAGTTTATCCTTCTCTCTTTCTTACCTGCCAGTAGGTAGGTCTTTTTCTCAAGAAAAGAGATAGGGTGAATATCATTTCAGGGAGAAGAAGAAGAATATTGGAAAGTTCTGTTATTCAAAAGAATGTAGGAGAACCATCCATTTAAGACCCCAATGACATTAAGAAGGATAATAATATATTTGAATTTGGTAAGTTTAGACATTCCTATCCTTATATTTTCCCTTTAGAAATGCCCATTTGGAGAAAGAATATCTTGAGAACATCAGAAGGGAGTGGCCAGTGACATGCTTACTAAAAAGTTGAGAGAAGGATATAAACCCTTGGGATAAGACTGGCATGTGTCCATGTTCAGAGAGCATGTGAGAAATCACATGGCCCTGAGAAATGGGAGCAGTTAGAAAGATAAGCCTGAGGTAGTCCTCAGCCCCTTAATAGCTTAGAGTGTATACACAGGATTCAGAAAGTTCCTCTTGACCTGAAAAAAGTGTTCAGTGGGCCAGCAGAGACCTGGGTTGGGATAAGAGTGGCATATGTTAGGAATCACATACCTTAAGTTAAATGTCTTCACAATGTCCATTTAGCCAAAGGACTCAGTTATACCTCAGTGGTTATCAGCACAGGGAACAGAAGGGACCAGCCATTGTTCAGCAGAGACCAGAAATGATGCAGAGAAAATCATCAGGATCCAGTGTCCATTTCCTGACACTACTAAGGAAGTATAAACATTATGCTGGGTATTAAAAAAAGTGCCTTAGGAAGAGCAGGTGTAAAGAGGAGAAAACTGAGCAGATTGATTCATCCAAACCAGATGAGTGTTGTTAAGGAAAAACAGTTTCAATTTCTGGATTCAAATGAATACTAGATTGTTCTAAAGATAGTATGTGGAACTGTGGTTCCTCTTCTACTCAACAGGTTTATGACAAAGAAATTATCAAAAACCAAACAAACTCGGGGCGCCTGGGTGGCGCAGTCGGTTAAGCGTCCGACTTCAGCCAGGTCACGATCTCGCGGTCCGTGAGTTCGAGCCCCGCGTCAGGCTCTGGGCTGATGGCTCAGAGCCTGGAGCCTGTTTCCGATTCTGTGTCTCCCTCTCTCTCTGCCCCTCCCCCGTTCATGCTCTGTCTCTCTCTGTCCCAAAAATAAATAAACGTTGAAAAAAAAAATTAAAAAAAAACAAACAAACCAAAAACAATATTTTCTTTTAATATATGCATATGCATTAACAAAATTACAATTCCTTATACATAATTTTACATATTTGGAAGAAATAATAAAAATCCAGTGCCTAGCCTCTGAAGTCTGCACTATTCTTATTTACCAATACAAATAATCCCCAAGGTAATTGTCACCTATAGAGATAGATTTTTGGCATAGGTGACAAGTAGTAATTTTCAAAGAGCAAATTTGAACATATCACTCACTTCTGTAATGTTCAAAAATACATTCAAATGTCTGGTTTTATTGTAAGGTTAAGAGTGTCACTTTCCCTTTAAACTTGCTCTTTCACTTCCAGATTCCAAATGATAATATTTATTAAGAAGACTGGAAACAGCTTGAAGGGTTCTTTGTTTTTGTTTTGTCTTTTTTACACTTAACAGCTAAACAGTATACCAACTTAAAAGGATTGGTTCGAGTTTTTATCCTAATCCAGCTTAGAACTTGCTTTATGTTGACAATATCTAATTTTTGTCCCCATCTCATTTTATATCACAGTGATGATGTGAAAGAAAAGCCAAAGAATCTATTTTAATGCCAAGAACAGTGATGGCCTAACAGCTCACAAACATAGCTTTACGGTAGTATAACTGAAGAGTGAATTTAAGCTCCGTTCTCCTAGATGTTATTTGGAAAATATTAAAATCAATTTTTTTTAATGTGTATTCATTTTTGAGAGGGAGAGAGACAGCGTGAGTGGGGGGAGGGACAGAGAGAGAGGGAGACACAGAACTCAAAGCAGGCTCCAGGCTCCCAGCTGTCAGCACAGAGCCTGATGCGGGGCTTGAACTCACGAACCTTGAAATCATGACCTGAGTCAAAGTCAGATGCTTAACAGACTGAGCCACCCAGGCGTCCCTTTAAAAAAAAATTAATGTTTATTCATTTTTGAGAGAGAGACAGAGAGAGAGTGACAGTATGAGTGGGGGAGGGACAGAGAGACAGGGAGACACAGAACTCGAAGCAGAAAATATTAATGACAGAGTTGGGCAACAAGGACGTACCATTATGGTACTTTGTTTTATGGCTGGAGTGTTGTTTTCTCTTCCTGTTAATCCTAAAAGTTTATGTCAGGATGTTCATTCAAAGGTAGAATCAGTGCCTTCTGAACCATTTCAGGAACTACGAGTCTTATTTTGTGACTAAAGGAAAGCTTTACAAAGACTCTAAGGCTATATTTTTTTGTTTTGTTTGTTTTCCTGGCAACATTAAGAGAATCTCCATTCTGGAAGTCACAGATTTTGAGAAAATATTTTTTTCAAGCTCTTAATATGAAAATGTCAGAAACTAGAAGCTCCCTAAACCCTTAGGTTACTTACAACTCAGTAAATATGTTAACTCAGAGTCTAGGACTGAAAACAGAAATGTGACTCACGTATCAAGTTTTTTTGTTTTTTTTTTAATTATATAGAACTCTCTGTATTGATAATGTTACTTTAAATGGAGGGTAGGGTTGGTGATATGCAGGCATCATGTTCTTATTTGCTGTTAATTAAACGCCATAAAATAATTATCTTTGTTGATAAAGGACAGTAGTTTATTTCAGTGAAGAATTTCTTTTATTAAAGGATGTAGTTAAATTTTTAAAAATGCAGAACTCCTAATTTGAATCCATATTTTCTAATACTTTTCATAATTAACATTTTAATTCCAAAAAATAACTATTGCAAGTAAGATGTCTTTTTATGGGGAATTAAAAAATGATAAAGTCATGAAAGAAGTTATATCCATCAATTTCATATATAGTCTTTTTCCTTCCACTATTAGGATTTCTAAGTTCCTTTGTTAAAGGAAAAGAAAATATAAGCAGATACATTTGTTTACTCTGTAGCTGTTTTCTCCCTCCTGTCCTTCCTTTCCCCCCTTTCTATTTCAAGCAGATAGTCAAATGTTTAGCATCTTTCTCCTTGCAAGGTAAAAGACAGTAATAAGAACAAACAAAAAACCTACTTGAAGCTAAGTTTTCTGAAAGTGTCAACCGTAAAAATAAAAGAGCCATTTATTTTATTAGCGAAATGAGTTTATTGGGGCATAGCAGAAGAACTGCAATTCAGGACAAGCAAACTATGGAAAAACCATGGGCAGGTTTGAAATGACAAAGGAAGGTCAGCCTTTATTATAGTTTAGAAGGAAATTGGGAAGGATTGTTTTGAACAAAAGTTCATTGCAGAAGAACATGATTTCAAGGTTATAGGTATTTCTCATTGGCAGCAAACGGTGGTTCGTGCATTGTTGCTGAGGCAGGGAGAGATCTTTCTTTTTCTTAAAAGCAAAAGAAGAAAGTCTTCCTTCTTCAGGCTCATTATGTTATCAGTGATTGGGTTCCCTTTTAAGGATTCCATTTTAAATGAGGCTTCCTTTGAGACATCGAGGCTCAGTGTGTCAGGGAAGGATGGAGATAAAAAACAACTTGCACAGAGACTGAAATTGGTAGGTGAGAGAGAGAAGCTGAAATAGATGTAAATCAGGAGGAAGGGGAAACAAGAGAATGCTGTCTCCCCAGCCAACGGGAAAAGCACCATGCCCAGACTATGAAACATTTCTTCTCTCCATTTCCTAGTAGAGATGAAAGCCAAGAGAATAGATTGTATGAGAGAGTGCAGAAAAACGGATCTAGAATCAGAATAGAGGGCTAGGACACAAATTTGCATAGACAGTTCCAATTCTGAATTCCAGGGACTTGTGTTAGTCTCCATAGAGCGAATGCTTAAGAAAATTTCACTGCAGGTGACACAAAAGGCAGGACAATTTCACAGTCCAGTTAAGTGGGAGCAAAATATCTGCTAATGAGTTTTACTTGGAGGCCCACATAAGAAAATGCCAGTATAAATTCACACTTATTTCTCTAGGATTATGTGCTTCTGGTTATCAACCATAAACTTGCAAACCTTTATGAGTTATTAAGAATTGCTATTGTTTGTTTTTTGATATAATAACAGGACAGTGATTGATTATAATCTAAGTGGTCAGGTAAATTCACACATTTCTCTATGGCATTGGACTTATAAAGTCCAACTGCTTTTAAGCTCTGAGCTAGTAGATTAATACTAATATGCATAACTGCTGTATTCAGTGGTAGAGAGAATCTGTCTTTGGAAACTTTGCAAAATATGTCCTGTTGGCTTTTTGATACACTTATATTTCTTATCAGCATGGGTTAAGAGATTTGAAGTTTGCCATATTGCTAACAAATAGTTTTATACTGCCTAATTTTAATTCGTAAACTTGTCATACCTTGAGAAGAAAATCTGTATGACATAATACAATATATTATTAAGAACAGTAATTTTCTCAAAATTGTATTATGCTAGCATAAATAAAAAGCAGTTATTGAGACAGGCAGAAGCTGAAGTTTACACAATAATATTTTAATTTTGTTTGCATAGTTTTTTTGTTTTTTTTTTTTACTGGAAATACTTAAATGGATTTATGTAGAGATTATATATTGCACCAATACATGGAATGGAATATGCAGATGAATTACTATTTCTATACAAAAGCTTACAATTTATTTGATATATACAGGCTTAGAGATATTTACATTTAAAAATTACCCATTTAAAACATGCAGATTTTGAGGATAGGGAAGTTGTGCTTACATTAATCAATTATAATTACCTTATAGAAGGTTTTTGTGATTTTACAGAGTGTGCAAAATCTGCATTTCATAAGTCAGCTATTGATTTATGGAAGCATCAAGGAGAAACTTGCAAAAAACTCTGATAGAAAAATAAAAGAAATGCCAAGCTACTCCCAAAGTGCCCTCATAAAAATACATTTTCTTCATTGTACATCCTGCTTTATTAAAAAGGATGTGGAATTTTCTCCCTTGAATAAATCATAAAAACTACATCCCTTGTCACACAAATCAAATGAATAGGTACCCTATCCACCTAGTTCCTCATTCAAACACCAGCAGTCAGTCCTTTTCTTCTATGGCATATTTATTGCAGGACAGCTACAATCTTTGTGGTTAATCTATACTCTGTGAGTAATTTTGCCTTGTGCAGGACAGATAATGTTAGAGGTTCATTGACCATTGAAAGCCATATGGTGCAGAGAAGAGATGATCATGCACCTTGAGCCAAGTTGCCTTAAACAGATCAATATGTGGACAAACCTGGGTCTTCATACTCTGAGGCTGATGCTGGTATTGCTGAAGGTGAGTGCTGAAGGATTTCCCAGATCCTAGTAGAAAGGCTTCCTGTTGCCTAGGCAAAAATTACATAATGCATCTCCTTCAAACCATTGTCAAAGAGAGAATGCCAGAATGTAACAAGCTTATTGGGTCGTGCTTTCAGTTTTGTTTCCAATCTAGTCAGGAACATACTTTGATATTTTTAGATGGCAAGTTCCTTTAGAGCAAGGCACCATTGACATTTTGAGCTGGATAATTCTCTGCTGTGGGGGGGCTGTCCTGTGCATTGTATGATGTTTACTAACATTCCTGGCCTCACCCAACAAATGCCAGTAGTACCTCTCCTCCCAGCTGTGACAACCAAAATGCCTCCAGACATACCCAAATGTCCCCTGGGCATTTGGGAGTAGGGCACAAAGTTGTCCTGAGCTAAGAACCACTACTTTAAGGTGAAGAATGTGGTGTGTGTGTGTGTGTGTGTGTGTGTGTGTGTGTGTGTTTACATGAACTCAGATCATCTTCTCAATAGCATCACATGAGAAATCAGTGAAGCTTATGTGTATTGAGAATCTATCATGTGCCAGAAAGTGAATTAAGTACCTCCACATTTATTAATGTATCTGTTCTCCCCAAGATGGAAGTTAGGGCTTATAGATGAGGAAATAGAGATGCAGAAAAGTTCCTTGAATTCCTGGGATTCAAAGTGAAATGTTTATGACACCCAGCAACATGAAATGAAAAAAAAAAGGTACAGTCATATCTCACAAAGATCTATCATCAGACTGGCCTTGAATCTAGTAACACAGAGTTAGACATCTGCGTGTTAGTTAGTGTTGGTTTTCTAGAACTGAGCCTAGTTAAGAGTTTTGCATTTGTAAGAAACCATAAGCAGCATAACATTTACTTTATTCTAAAGAACATTCGAGTTAAGAGTAAAATCCTAGGAATTACCTAATTATTAGAAAACAAAATTTGATTTATATGTTCTTATAAGTCATAAAACAACTCCATGTGGCACAACCATTGTAATCAGCATATTCTAGAACTTTTATTCATCTTTACCGAGATACATACATAGCCAAGCACCAATGAAAGGAAAATTGCTTTGCGATGGGAGTTAGAAGGGAGACTGGTAATGTGCTCTTTCCTGTTGGGACTCTCTGTTTTGGGGTTCTATCTTCACCTTAGTTACCTTGTCATTGCATTCGTCATATCTTCCTGATATAGTACATGGACCTCAACTTTAGAAACTTGACATGAATAAGAATATTTGATCTTGCTCTTCTTTTTAGAATTAAAAAAATTCTATCTGGCACTTCTTTCCAGTATTTCATAAAATTGCCTGTCATTTCTTATTTTAAAAAAGAGAAATGTTAAATGGCCACAGAAGGATCTTATTTTAATATAATAAATATAATTTACCAAAAAAAAATACACTTGGTTAAGAAACACTAAAAAGATTTCAATAAAAAGAAATTTAGAAATATAACTGAAGTTACTGTTACTGTTAAACATGTTTGAGAAATTTTATAATAGTAATATGACAGCTAAGAGATAAAAGATTATCAATACCCTGTGAAAAGTCCTCACCTTTTAAGAGAAAAAGATACACAACTCAATATGGCAGAATAATTCACAGATAAACAGAGCGAATGTCCAAATACAAATGGAAACATGCTCAAATGACAATATTAAAGGAATCTAAACTAAATTAACATAAATATTTTTCATCCATTAATTGGCAAAAATGTAAAAGTGTGAAAATGTGGGGGAAAGTATGTTTTTATTCATTGTTGATAAAAATGTAAAATTTATAGCTTTTTTGGAACATAATTTGACAATTAAAATGAAAACATATACATTTGGCTGCAATTAAAAGAAAATCTAATGTGCCAGTGATGGAACAAAATAGAAGACTCTGTCTCACATAAAATAAGCCTGGAAATACATAATGTGATTAGAATACTCCATCGTCATCAGGTTTTTGTCCACAGCTGCCATCGTTAGCCCCTAGCTTACATCTCATGACTCAGGATGAATATTTGAGTTCCAGCCACCACATTGGCACTTCAATTAGTATGCTAATAAAAGGGGGGCATTAAAAGATCATTTTCTAGAAATTATGCTTAATAAATCACATAGCCACTTTTAACCACAAGAAACAAATATGCTAATCTGAAATGTAAGGGGTATATTACTAAGGAGGAAGGTAAAATGGTTATTAAGAGGTGACTAGCCAGTACCCTTTGATAGAGCAAAAGAAAAAAATAGCATACAAGGATGTACGTTCAAAGATATTTGTTGTAGCATTGTTTATAGAAGACAAGTAGAAACTCAATAAATGTCCATTAATGGTAGACTGTTAAATAACTTGGGGTATATTTAAGTCATGTAATACTGTATAACCATTTAAATGTGATACAAGGGGGGCGCCTGGGTGGCGCAGTCGGTTAAGCGTCCGACTTCAGCCAGGTCACGATCTCGCGGTCCGGGAGTTCGAGCCCCGCGTCGGGCTCTGGGCTGATGGCTCAGAGCCTGGAGCCTGTTTCCGATTCTGTGTCTCCCTCTCTCTCTGCCCCTCCCCCGTTCATGCTCTGTCTCTCTCCGTCCCCAAAATAAATAAACGTTGAAAAAAAATTTAAAAAAAAAAAAAAAAAAAAATAAATGTGATACAAGGTGCATGGATAGAAGTATTTCTACAGAGTATTTCTCAGTACGAATACAACCGAGAATCAGACAACTGACCTATAGCCATTATTATCTTGTGGTGATCAGCAAATGCACTAATGACTGGGAAGGCACTTTGAAATCTATGGAGTGCCAAGAAATTAAAGGGACCGTGATGTAAAACCCAATAGTATAAAATTACAGATGCTTGACTGACATATTTATTAGATATTCTAACTTCTTTGGTATGTCTCCTATACTGCACAGACTAGGAATCGAAACATTGTATTTCCCATACTCCTGTATTTTTGGAGTTCTGAATGTGATTTAGGTTCACCAATCAGATAAACTCCTAGAAAACTGGAATTTAGACATGAGGAAAGTGGGAAGAGAAGCAGAGCATGAGGTGCCATTTTCCTGGTGTGGATTAAGGAACAGGCAGCCATGTCCTAAAAGAGGCAGCTAAGCATCTGACCCCTATTCAACAGGCATCATCCTCAGTATCACAGGAGCAGTAGCTTCCTTGACTGCCCAAGTCTGTGGTGTGATTTAAGAAATGGTTGCTGATTCTTAGCCTGAAGTCTGTTTTATCAACTGGCCTAATAATTCTTCACATCATTCGGTACTCTGTAATAAATCCCTTTCTATTTAAATCAGCAAGAGTAGATTTTGCTCCTGAAAAGTAAACCCTACCTAACACTGTACTGTTGTTTTTTGATTCCGAAATGATTGCAAAACATGTCTGTACTCGTCTTACAGGTTTTTTAAATTTTTTTTTACATTTTTATTTATTTTTGAGACAGAGAGAGACAGAGCATGAGCAGGGGAGGGACAGACACAGAATCAGAAGCAGGCTCCAGGCTCTGAGCTGTCAGCACAGAGCCTGACGCGGGGCTCGAACTCACGGACTGCAGGATCATGACCTGAGCCGGAGTCGGACGCTTAACCGACTGAGCCACCCAGGCGCCCCCTCTTACAGTTCTTAAAAATATGAAATATGCCAGAACTCGCACATCTTTAAGATTTATAATTTTGCTACAATGACTGAATCAGATCATGGCATGACAGATAAAAAAGTATGTGACAAGAATATAATCTCTATAAAATATGACGCTTTGTTATCTTCTGGACTAATTTCCTAGTCTCTCTCCTTTTTTCTTACCTTTAGTAATAAAAAGAAGATTGTTAGATTTTATCCCTTCCTCCATTCCAGTTTATTGGTCAAGTACATATTCATTAAAGTCTTGTGGATTCTAGCACAATCCTTGTATCTAGGGAGAAAGTACACAGATCTAAAACACTGCCTGACTTATGTTCCATTTCTCCACCCACCCATGTGGCCCATTGCAGCCTTATCACAGGAATAATAAAGCGTATTATCCACATGTGTAAGTCTGTAATTATGAGTTACTGAAAAATGACTTTCCACCAATGTAGATATATATTCAGCCAACTGAAGGCCAGACTTTCTGGAACTAGCAGTTCAGTGAAAGTTGGAAAAATGTGTTTTGATAGCACATCCTTTCAGCAATTGAAGAATTATTCATGTATAAAACCAGCAGTTTTGTTTGTAACTGAAGAAAGAGGATGGCATTGGAAAAAGAAGCATAGCCCACAGTACCTGTGCTCTTTGAATTGTCACATGCCTATAATTTTCGGCCATGTGTCTAATTATTTATACCATGAAGGAAAGGGATAATGGAAGAGATGGGATTGGGAAGACAAAAAGGAGGAAAAAGGAGGGAACCCGTATGCTATTGACCACTGGACAAGTCTGTGCTCTCTTACAAGCACCAGATTCAAAATCTTTGCCAGTGAAGGTCATTCACTTTAACAAGAATAAAACACAATAGCAATATAATTTTCTTAATCTCTTGTATGATTTCCCTTCCATGAATTACATTTCCATCCCTCATTTCTTTTGTCTCATTTCATGCCTTCTATTATAGTGACTTTAATATGCTTACTCCTCAATCTCTTATTGGCCTTGCTTCAAATCACTTACTGTAGGTAATTAGCTCTAGTGTGTCTGAGCCTGTGTTATCTCTGTCTGTTCTGTTCACAGCAGAGTCTTTTATGAGTTCCCTTCTTCATTTAGAATGTAAAAGAGTCAGAATAGAATCAATGTCTGCTGAGAACTGTGTGGTTTCGTTTGTTCATAATTTCAAGCAACTAATTGCTCTGCTTCGTTTTCTTGATTAAAAAACACAAATCCAGTGGCAGGAACATTGTTTAATTAAAAAATACCAAGTGAAGCCAATCTAACATTAAAGGAAGGAAGGGGCTGCCATGTAACTGAACCAAATACAAAATCAAACATGAAGCCACCACAAGAATGAATACGTAGTATAAAATATTCTTAGACTTCAGGATTCATTTAACCCAGGCCACTGATTTTGTCTCCATCAATACTGAACAAAATAATCATAATTAATAATAATAATAATAATAATAATAAATAAACCAGCATTTTTTCACCAATCCACCAAGAAAAGAGATACATCATTTTGCCATAAAATTTTACAAGTTGCGATGCAAAAGAAATCATGTGAAAATTCTGACATGTCTGTGTACTGATTCAATCAGCCTCCAGAAAAAAAAGTAGGCATCAGAAAATGTGGTTAGAGAACCCTGAGAATATTAACTGGCATTCAGAATTGTAGAACATGGCACATTGAGAGGTGGAGACGGCCTCCAAAAAAAAATCATAATAATCAATGAAATCATCACAATGAGATTTCAGCTGAAGCAGGGAGAAGTTACAGGAGACAGTACCCATTCATATTGTCTCTTCAAACTGGAAGAAAATTGGAGGGAGTATAATCATCATAGTTCTATCTAGATCATTATTCTAAGCAATAAATAGGGAATTCAGACACTACAAGCCTCTGTAGGGAGCAGAGTACTGGGGATAAGGGCTCTCCTTACTGAGAGCCCAAGGGCACTTCTCCTTCACCCACCACACCTCAGAAATCCTTCTTGTCCTTCTGCTGAATCAGCTTCTAGGGAGAGACCATCTGATAAAATAGACTGAACAATCAGAGCTTTGGGTTTCTAAGCTAAGTTATTAAAACATATTTTAAATTTGCTGGAGAGAACTCTGGTAGATTCTCTTTAACATAAGATCAAAAGAGAGATTCGAAACCCAGTTCCTCCATCAAAGGTTACACACTCCCTATTGAATTCTCCATGGTCCTATGTCCAAACCTGACATAATCATAAAAGTGAACATAAAATAATGCCTCCAAACTCCAACTCAGAGTAGGGTATGAACAAATCACATTTAAGAAGTCACCCCATACGAAATCCTACCATGGCCCTTCCCACAACACTTAGAATTAAATCCAACTTCTTAATTTTTGTCGTGGATTAAAATATACTTCTCCAAAATTTATATTTGGAGCCCTACCCCCAATGCTTTAGAATGTGATAATATTTGGATATAAAGCCTTTAAATAAATAATGAAGGTTAAATGACATCATCAGAGTAGGGCCCTCATATAATAGGACAAATGTCCTTATGAGAAGAAACACCTGGGGTATGTGTACACAGAGAAAAGGCCATCTAACATATAAGGACACCGTGAGATGATGGATATCTACAAGCTGAGGAAAGAGGCCTCAGGAAAAAACAAACCTGCTAACACCTTGATCTTGGATTTCAAGCTCCAGCACGTTCTAGCCTCCTAATTTCTGTTGTTTAAGCCACCCAATCTGTGATATGTTGTTATGAGAGCACTAGCAGATGCATATACTGGTGCATTAAGACTCACACAAGCTGCACCTAATTTCCTAGCCCCTTTTATTCATTGTGGACCAGTTCTGTCTCTTTTTTTTTCCCCTAAAACATTCCAATCACTCCCTTCATCCAGCACTAAGCCCTTGCTTTTCTTCTCAAGATTATCATATGGGCTGGGGTGCCTGGGTGGCTTAGTCAGTTAAGGTTCAGACTCTTGATTTTGGCTCAAGTCATGATCTCACAATTCGTGAGATCAAGCCTCACATCAGGCTCTGTTGGGTTTCTTCTTGGAGCCTGCATGGAGCATGCTTGGGTTTCTGTCTTTCCCTCTCTCTCTGCTCCTCCTCTGCTTGCACTCTCTCTCCCTCTCTCTCAAAATAAATAAATAAACATTAAAAAAAAAAAAAGATTACCAAGTGGGCAGTCATTCTTGTCGTTTTGGTCCCTGCTCAAATGACACGTAATAAAAAAAGCCCTTCTTTGTTTACCCAATATATCCCGTATCATCTGCACCTATAACACTGCCAGGGATACAGCCAGCACTTGATAAATATTCATTGAAGGAATTGAAGAAAAAAACAAGGAAGTCAAAATTTAAAAATAAATAAATCCCCCAAATGACTGAAGTCCCCAAGCATGAGAAAGATGGAGAGAAATGGTGTAACATCTATGCCACCATCATGTTACTGTAAGTAAGGAAGGGAGAGATCAAATGAGGGAGAAAATAATGAAAAAGAGAGGTGAAAACTTGGCTTAGCAGAAGACAAAACATCAGAAAAAAAATATCCCCAGTGTCCCTCACATTAGCAAAGTATTTAATATAAACCTAAACTTAAAATATGAGCAAAAAGAGATGTTAAACCGACAGAATGAGATGAAAAGAGAAATACAGATCTAAGAAAACAAATGAGCATCCACCAACACACTGACAGCACATAAGTTAGAAACAATAAGTGCTAGAGATGATAAAAAAAAAATGAAACTGCTTGTGAGGAATAAAAGGTTGAGATCACCACCATGTGCTGAGGTAAACCAGCCCACAAGTGAGTGAGAGCATGCATAAGAAATAGAATGCAAGACCTACTATTTTTCTAGTCTCCTCTGCATTCTTGTTGCATTATGTAAAAAATATTTTCTATAGAAATCTTGTGCCTTTATCAGTACCTTTTTCCTGGCTTCCCAAAGGAAGGCATGAAATCTGTTTGTTCAGTACAAGTCTAACATCCTTACCTCCACTTGTTAGGTAGGGATGATGTGTTCAGTGCTGCTGCTATCATTGTTCTTTCTGAGCTTCAGCAGGTTTGGAGCAGGCATGGTGTTCTCCATGCTGCTACCTGAGTAACCGCTTGGCAGACTCCCCCTTTAGTAACCGGTTTGGGGCACTGGTCTAGGCTTTAGTCACCTGCCTAGTTACATTGAGAGAAAAAGGAAAGCCTTGTCCATTTCTCAATTACTTCAGAGTATAGAGTTATCCTTATTCGCGGATGTGCTTAGCTATTCATTTGAGGTTTTATGAATTAAACTTTCCCTTATGACCCACATTTTTAAGGGGTTACCCTTATCACTCCCTTGTGATCGGTGTTAGATGGCAATATATATTGATCAGAATTTTATATACCAATTCAAATTGATTATCAGCCCTCAGAGGAATAGTACCCAGCAAGGTGTCTCTGAATCTACAGTATGGATCAAGATTAGTTATGGAATTTATTTCCCTTTAGCTGACACAAAAATCTAATTTCCTAAAGTCATTTTGAAACCAAGACCTTCACAGAAACCTGTATTATAACTCTTAGTTTCTAAGATATTAAAATCTCCCTATGTCTTTTGTTATACTTGTATTAGTTTGTTATAGTATTGAACTAATTAGTTTTATCCCAAGACCAAAATTGCATAAATATGATACAAGTTGATAAAGTTTATTATGACTCATCACTATCATCACTATGGTTTTTTTCTGACAATTTTTAAATTTTCTTAGGAAATCATTTCAGTTGCTGAATCTCTTTAGGGTAGGCAATATGAAAACATGAATTGCTTCTCGGATTCCAATAGGTAGATCAACACCTAGGCTATTGAAAGTTATAGTGTATAATTACATAATTATATACATAATTTAAAAGTATATGTATGTATATATATACACACACACTCACAAATATGTGTATCATCTACATATATACATATGCATATAGTGTATATATAAAAATAGAATTTCCATAATCTCCCCACATATCTATGTTGGTTGTAAAGATACTTGAAGTAGTTGAATAGATTTCATCTAATATGTATTTACTCATAGAAATATTTTTTCACTTTATATAGGAAAAGGAATATATAATTCTTATATATCATGTTTATTACATTCTCTTATATTGTAATATTTATTTCCCTCAGGTTCCTTTAATGGTAATAAGAACACATTATCTACCAAAAAGGTTTGGTAATTTGAAGAGCATTTGTTACAGAGATCTTAAATTAAATTAAGAAAAGATCTTTCAGTTGTAATGAAGGTATAATAAAATTCTAATGAGTTCTCTTTTACTACCTAACTGTATTGAAAGAAATGGCATCTGAGTAAAACTGATACGCACTTTAATCTACATTTAAAGGCAAAGTCATAATTTAGATTGAATCAATGATTTAGATAATAAATGTTGTATGCCATGGTGTATCAGATAAGATAAACAGTTATTAAGTTCCTATTATATGGACTGTGCTAAGTAAGAATAAGAAATAGTTACTGCCTTCAAAGAGTTTTAAATGTAATTGAGGAAAACAACAACATAAAAAGTTAAATAACATTTTACAACTATAACAAAAGTGATGTTATAAAGAAGTACATGAGTAACTGCCAAATGGATTATTCAACAATAATTGCATGTAGAGTATGCAGGAAAGAGTGCTCATGTTTCAGGGTTGGCCTAGGGCTGCTTTATGGGCAGGGTAGGGTAGAGAACGGAGGAAAGAGTAGGCACTGTGAAGCTACACTAGAGGGTTCGAGAAGGCCATCCATTAATACATTCAACTTGTCCTTCCCCAGAGCTAACATCATAAAGACAAGTTATTTTGGTATCGCTTTTGGAACCAGACTTATAAAACCCACAGAGCAGGTAGAAAAACAATGAATTCCATCCCCACCATAGAAAGGATAATAGTTTACTTGCAAGTAATTGCAATTAGCATTCTAGGTTATTGCCAAGTGTCTGAGTTCTCCTGCAAAGGTAACAAATGGAAAAAAAAAACTATAATTTCTAGTGAACAGTTCAGAGGCATCATTATATTTTAGTATGCATTCTTTTATTCACTCATTTAATGGCTATTTATTGAAGGAATGAACAAAACAAAACAAATCTTTCCCTTGTGGACTTGGCTTCTGAGGAGGAAGAAATGCATTGGAAAAACAAAGTTTATAACGTCAGTGATAAGAAAAATAAGAGTAAGCAATGGAGGATGAAGAGGGAGGCTATCTAGACACTGTGGACAGTCTGTGAGGATGTGGCATTGAACAACACTCAATCTCCATTCCCCTTAAGTTTAGATAATGAAATCCATGCTTAAAATGATCTGCAGACATTACAATTTGCACAAGAGAGTTCATAATTAAACTTGTAATAATTTGGTGAAGGGGTGCACGTGAATGTACTTTAGCAGAGCTCTGTTCCAGTATGTTTGAATGTTAACAGAGATTCATGATCCCAACATAACATCAACGGGTAAAATTGTCACCACAATGTGTCATTTTCCCTGGCACCAGTGTTATAAAGGTCATTCCCTATAGAGATATACAAGAAAAGATAAAATAAGAACAAAAGGAGGGAGAAAGGAGAAATGGTTGACTAGACAAAGAAAAATAGAGCAAAAAGAGAAAAGGATGAGAAGAGTAGAATAAGAAGTGACAGAAGATACTCCCTTTTATGAACTCCGACTTTGTACCAGTGACTATTCCAATACTTGTCACATTTTATGTCAATCATTCGTGTATTCAACACTGAGGGCCACAACTCACAGGTAGGGCAAGGGTGAACAGCACAAGGCTTCTGGCCTGGTGCTATGGTCTCTGCTATGGCATAGCTTCTTAACTCTCATCACAAAATGCATGAAAGAGGAGGGAGACCCTGCCAAGAAAAGATGGCCTTAAAGCAGCCTCAAAATAGCCCCTATTCCAAATCTAGAGCTGGCACATCATCCACGAGACTTTCTTAAGCTGGCCTGCAAGGCCTAAGGAGGCAGGTACTGGAAATGCCCCTCAGGAGTCCCTTGGAACTCTCTCCACTGACCCATGAACGCTAAGAGGCGGTGGGCAAGTGCCCAGCACTTACAAAGCTAGGGTACCATTTCAGGGGAACACAGGAGAATAAAGGTCTTTTTCTTCTAAAGATGGCATTAAATTTTGATACTGGCAGCTGTCTGAAGCCATGTAGGAACGATTTTGTTTCAAACAACAACGAAAAGCATAGTTTCAAAATGAACGTTCAAGAAAACAATGCTCCTGTCTGTAATCAACTTTCAGTCATTCACAGTGGCAAATTGTGAATCATGATATGGATAATTTTAAAAGTACATCCTGTTAGAAATCACTTTTTTTTTTTTAAATAGGCTCCATGCTCAGTGTAGAGCCCGATGTGTGGGGCTTGAACTCATGACACTGAGGTCAAGACCTGCACTGATATCAAGAATATACTCAACTGACTGAGCCACCGAGGAGCCCCCAAGAAATCACTTTTTAATTTTGAAATATCTTTCTGCTTTTTCATTTGACCATGATTTAGAATGTATTCTGTGGAATTCAAAATCTCCAACCAAAACAATGAGGTGCAATGTTAAGAAAAACAGTAACGTGAGGTGAAAATCTATGCAAAATTTCATTTCTTATTAATTTAGGGTTTTAAGCTTGGAAGGGACAAATAAGATAAGAGGGTTCAACCTCTCATCTCACCAATGAGGGCAACTGAGGACCAGGGCTATTAAGTGACATGTCCAGGTTTTCATACAGTCTTCCTTTCCCTTTATCTCTCTCTTTCTCTCTCTCTGCCTTTCTTTCTTTGTCCTCCCTTCCTTTCTTCCTTCTTTGGCTCTTTGTTCCTTGTTTTTTTCTTTCTTATGTTCTTTTTAATAATGGAAGAATACAATTCTCCTGACTTTCAGACCCAGTGCTATTCCATGTTGCCTCTTAACAAGTAGACGTATCTTTTGTCACATAAATCCAAGCAAAACTTCTTCTTTATTCCCTCATTTATTATTTATTTGACCAAAACATATTGACTAGGTATTAGGCATTGTTGTGGACTACAGCGATATCCATGATATTTTATACCCTCAAGGAATTCATAGTCCAGGAATAGAGATGGACAGTGACAGATACTTGCAAAGTCTATGTTGAAGCACTGAAGAAGGACACTTAAAACAAGCCAAAGTTAGGGAAGAGTAACTGGAGGAAACAGTGCCTAGGCTGAGCCCTAACAGAAGAGTAAAGGAAGGGAAATGGAACTTTGGATAAAGCGTAGAGGTGAGACTCTATCGTAGGTGGGGAAATACTCATGAGTCCGAGGTAAAGAGTGGTGAGCAGCAAAGAAGGAAAGGAGTGAAACATTTGTTTTAAAGAAATATTCAAAGAAGTTGTACAGGACTGCAAGCAAGAGGTTCACCCTGAGAATAGCTGACGACAGTGTAAACCAGAACTAAAGATTACAGAGAATATATCTGAGAACATGTTGGATATACAGTCACCAGTGTTTGGTGTCTGACAGACAGGATGATGGCTGCTGGAAGAGGAAGGGTAACTACCAAATGCCTAAATTTGGTTTTTAGAAAATGCAAAATGGGTATTAGAAACATTTACAGAAAAAAAAATGTGTGTAGTTTTAAACACATTGGGATTAAGAGCTTCAATTGCACGGAAGAAATCTGTCCTGGAGCTATAGACCTTAGTAGTCATTAGCGTATACATGGCACCTGAAATCTTGAGACTAGACAAGATCAACCAAATAAAGAGTGGAAAGAAGCATAGAAGTCTGGGGAATTCATTCATTCACAAGTAAACTGTGCTAGATGCTAGGGATTTATATTATTTTTTTAAAGTGAGTGAAGTTTTAGAAAATTCTATTGAGAAAAGTAAGCGAATCCACTAGATGTTAGAAGGTGATAAATGACATGTTGGAGAATGAAATGTTTAAGGAGGAAATAAAGCTCATGAACAAAAAGAGAGGGAACCATCGCTGAAACCACATGAATGGTAACTTTGAAAAGGAGAGTGATCAGATCAGATGGACCATTTGCAGCCAAAAAGTGCAGTAAAAACTGGCATTACAAAATTATCAGCCTAATGCTAGGAGCAGAGCTAGTGAATTTAAGTATATAAACAAAAATCAAAATGAATGATAATGTATATACACACTAGAAGCTTAATGAGAAGAGAGACGTGGTAGAAAGGAATGTGCATGTTTGTTAGATGTTACTTTTCTCGCTACTGATTGGCAGTGAATTTACAATTTACTTCCATTCCAATTCTACAGATTTAATGGCTGGTTTAAAAGCAATCTCTGCCCTCAGGTAACATAACATATGCAAAGATAAGACAAATACATACAATCTGTCACAAGAAATCTGCAGGTATTCTCTAGCCTGTAATTTTTAAAATAAAGTATTTCCATGTATAGTTATCATATTAGGTGATAAATGATTACTGAGTGTGTACTAAGTGAAAGATAGTATTCTAGGCCCTGGGCAGGGGGCGGGGAAGACATCCAACATACATTTCCTGTTGTCAAGGGATTGTCAGTTTAGCTTGTATCTTTTATGAAGGTTTATTTCATTAATTTTGGGAACACTACATTATTAGAAAAATAATAAGAGCATGTATAACTTATTAATTAAGTTTAAATTGTTTCCCCCTTGATAGTAGGAACAGAATATTAGTCTTTTCTAAACTATTCTACAATTATGCCTAGATTATAATAAAAGATTTCCGTAACCAGTACCACGTTTTAATAGATGCACCAACAGGACTTTAGTTATATGCCAGCAACAGAAAAAAATATTATGCAGAGTTATTATGATATTTCACATTGATGATAAGGTTCTAACCGTAAAGAAAACAATCACCATTACTTCTGCCAACTACTAAAATAAAATTCAAAGAAACATTATTAATTAATGGATTTCTTAAAATAGACTTTTAAAATGCCCTGTTGATTCAAGACAGTGTCATGCCTATAGTAAGCAATTAATAAAATCTGAATTGATATAGATATTAATAAACAGTATCTCCTAACATGGCCTGTGCTGGGATGCATTAATGTTAGGTTTTTTACTGTATTGACAAACAGGGCATAAAAATGGACTTATCATTAAGCCTATTTTATTAATTCATAATTGCAAAATTCTTCGTTACCTGCCTGTGTTCAAATGGCCGTGTACTGAGAACTGTGGATCTGTCAGGACATGATGACACCTGCCCAACTCATCTATTCACAATCATGACCAAATTCTAGCATGTCTTGATAACGGGTCTAGATGATTCCACCCCATTTTGAATGCCTTCCTGAGAAATCTCAGTGCTGACAGAATTTACTGTTTGTTTCAGCCAAAACCCTACAACAGGCCCCTGAAACCTTTCCTAGAGCAGTTATTTTAGAAAGCTGGCACATTTGAAATGTTAAATACCACCCCAGTGGTTTTTTTTTGTTTTTTTTCCAAGGACAGGACAGCAATCTATTTAAAATGCGCTGAGGTAGCCCTGGTCTGGCTCCCAGTCTCTGTGGGAGGATGAGGGCCCAACTTCAGTGGGTGCCTTGCATCTACTGGACACTGCCTCCTTTCATATAAATAGAAGTTTGTTTCTTCTCTGGATATGCACCAATTAACAAGTCACAGGGACCAACCCCCCTCAACACCTTTCAACGTTTTTCTTCTAGTACCCACCCGTCAGCCTTTAGAAGATCTGCTTTTTGTTTTGAGGATTTGAGTTGTCTGTGCTTGCCTCTTTTCCCTGTTGGAGTAGGTGCTGAATGAAACCTGTCCTTACCACTTTACCACCCAGTTTGGTTTATCGTTGACAACACCTTCTACTAGAAAATCTTACATCTTCATAACCTCCTCTTTCCCCCCATCCCCTAAAGAGGATGGCCTGAGGCCCTTGGTCTTTTCTTCTTTCTACATAGTATTTCCCATTTACAGGTCACTTGGACTATGCTGTCCCTGCTATGGGCATGTAATAATCAGAACAAGGAGGGACGCCTGGGTGGCTCAGTTGGTTAAGCAGGACATGATCTCACAGGAAACGAGTCTGCGTCCCGCATTGGACTCTACTGACAGCTCAAAGCCTGGAGCCTGCTTCGGATTCTATGTCAGATTCTGTGTTGGATTCTGTGTCTCCCTCTCTCTCTGCCCCACCACTACTCATGCTCTGTCTGTCTGTCTCTCTCTCAAAAATAAATAGATAAAAAAGTTAAAGAAATATTCAGAGCAAGGAAGCTAAAATGAAGACTTTTTTGTACATGGAGGTGGAGAGTATGAGTAATGCAACAGTTGAATTTTTTCTTCTTGATATTTTAAAAGAAAAAGAAAACTATGGACCCTTAGCTTTTAGTAGTAGTAGTAGTGGTATTTATTACCAAGTATCATTACGGAAACCACTAGTCTTTTCTCCCTACCTCTGATGGTCACCACAGATGCTCTGCAAAATGCCTCCAACACACCTGCCTCTCTCATTAGGGCAAGGGCAGCTTCCTGCCAAATGGTTCTTCACCTACTCCAGTGGCTTCTCATGCCATGTACTATTTGATACTTTTGATACTATGGAACCCTTCTGCTCTTCCATGAAGAGCATGAAGAGAATGTGCTTCTTAGGAAGGGTTTAGATCAAGTTATGGCGAGTGAAAGCCAGGTCCACCCACCTTCCACCTATCTCCAGTACTTCAAGACATTTTTGTCTACTTCCTGACATATCAACAAAGTTCCATCCAAACTTGTTCCTGAACAGAGCCTTCACTTTCTTCACCTGCCCCCTCTGCCTTTTCCCTTTTTCATAATTTTAATGTCAAAATTCTATCTTTCAGAGAGAGTCCATTAACGTTTCATATTCATCATTAGCCCAGGAGGACTTTCCAGCAGAATGAAATAAGTAAACTCTCCTTTTTAACCCCATTACATTTTTTAAAAAAAATTTCTCCTAGTACCTAATTTTATTTGCTGTTTTATTTTCCAATCTGTCCTTTTAAGAGTAAGGATTTTGTCAGAGAGTTCTGTATACAGGCAGTAGTTGATAAACATTTCATCAGTGTAAAAGAATGGCAGAAACACGAGTAGCAAATCATGTTTCCATAAAAAGATAAACTTAAAGGTTTTGCAAATATATCCTGAGATTAGCTTTACCTTCAATTCAGTTTTCCATACAGCTAATATGGGGGAAAAATTTCCCATAAGAAGGCATATCTTTTAATTTAAAATAATAAGAATGTATGGTTTTAAATTCTCCCTGGGAGACAAGTACTAAAAAAAAAAATCAGATGGTAAATACAGGTTCTTTGTTGAATATTGTATTCTATCATTGTGAAGACAGTATTCAAAACCTACAAGTAGTTCCTGGACTTGCCAGTCACATAATGGTTACGGTTACATATTTTCATCATTCACTGAGCACCATTAAGTTGAGCTTTTATTAGAATATATATCTATTTAAAGTATAAATCACTATTTAATATGTTGGCCTAACACAAGATATCCATGACAAGATGTGAAATTCATTATGCATTATTAAAGAAACTCAAAGAGTTTCCACAACCAAAGAGGAATTAATTTTGCAAAAGTCTGGAGAAGTGTAAAGATTTTAATCTTACCTTAAGAACTCTTAATGAGAGATCGGTTCAAACAGAGTTCATCATCTCTGAAATGGAACACAAAAAGTGCTACCTTCAGGAAGTAAAATAAAATTTAAGTAGGATAATACATAGTTTATTTGGACTCATGGTTAAGATAAGTTATAAATGCAATTTTTTCTACACATCTTAAAGATACTGGATGAGTGGCAGAAAGAAAGCCTGAAGAATAAAGGAAGTAAATTTACATTGGGACAAACACCTACACCTACACTTTTTTGCAATGTAAACTTCCTCATAAGAGGAGTAGGATTTCCAGAAATTTACCATTAAATAAACCAGGTTCACATGTTCAGAAATAGTTCTAAGCTATGTCAACAACACAAAACCGTAGCCACCTCCTGGGTAAACTTCAAAACCACAGAGGTGGTATTCAGTAAATTAAAGACATCATCTGGACAAACACAGGAGAGAGTTATTAAATCTTTGTGTCCGGTAGCCAGTTTCTGCAGCGACGCCCAAACACAGAGAGATCTTTACTCCAAGAAAGAGCGTTTGTGATTCAATACATATATCTGCAGTAGCCAGAAAGTAGGTGAGAAACAGAGGAGGGAAGCATTCTCTGTTTCGGGGCTTTCACCTCAGTCTTTTAGGAAACCAGCTTGTATCTCACCAGAATGAAAGGGCAGGAAAGGCACCAGGATGGTGAATAAGACTTTTCCTTTGGGCTCTGCTCACAGAGGAGGGGAACAAGGGGTTTTGTAGACATTTCTGCAATAACTTCTCCCTTGGCATGGGGAGCCGGAGATGCCAACACAACTGTCACTACTGCTGCGATGGCGATGTTGAACTTTTACTGGGAAAAGTGTAGAGAAGCACACACACACATCTCAACAACAGCCTTTGTCTTTAATTCATGATACTAACACACAAGCCCATAGGAACACATATATACTATATACTGTCCCAATCCTCTCTCCCATCTACATTCACCTTTCATGTATGGCTTGACTTTATGTCATATCCTGAATCATCCTCTGAGTTGTATTTCCCTCTGTCCCTCAGTTGTCGCTATTTCTTTTGCTTTGTAAAAAGATCAGGAGCAGACTTGCCCGCCTCTTCCTGAAGGAGCGCATGTCGGGTGCCCAGGAAAAGTCCTGGAGGCACCAGCTCCGCAACTTTTCTTGATAGGAAAGTGGGGGGAGGGACAGCCGAGGGGAAGGAATCTACAAAATGTTACTAGTAAATGGAACGGGGATCCCTCCGCGGAGTTGGAGTGTCTGTGAAGTGAAGCGGCGGCTTCCTCAGCCCCTAAGCTCCTGAGTCCACATCTGTGAGACCCGGTGCCCTCGCGTGCTGTTCACACCCGCACGACCCGCGGCGCTCCACACCACTTCTCTGGGGCTAAGCTTTCTTTTCAGATGAGCCCCCTTGTGCATCGGAGGTGGTGGCCACTTGTGCAATTGAGCTCTGGGATGTCGCTTGTCCTTTCCGCTTCCTCGCTGGAAAATGAGAAAAACCAGCCAATCGCCGGGCCGAGGGGGTGGAGGCTGCTGTTCTCTCAAGCTGCGGGCGCCACCTGCACAAGGCAGGAATCAGGAATCTCCTTCCCTCTTTCCCCTCCACTCCCACGTCCTCTTCTAATTCCTCTCTCTCTCTCTCTCTCTCTCTCTCTCTCTCTCTCTCTCTCTGTCTCTCTCTGTCTCTGTCTCTCTCTCTCTGTCTCTCTCTCTCCTCTCCTTTTCTCCTCTCTCTCGCGCGTTCTCTCTCTCTCCCTCCTTCCTTCACCCAGTCGCTCTCTCCCTCCCCAACTGTCTCTTGGGCGAGCACACACACTCCGGCAAGCACCAACCCTTGCACACCCCTGGAAGAAAGCAGCGCGCTAAAAGTCAGGTCGCCCTCCCGGCAAACCTACATATCAGCTGTCTGGAAGTCAGTCCCCTTATCAACGTGGAGAGGACACTTCAGCCTGGGACAGATTAGAGACGCATCTTGCTCAAGGGATGCTTCCTTTAGAGTGGGGAGTGGGTTACAAGGGGGCTAGTTTCATACACGCGCCTTTGCTATCTGGAAGTCAGTCCCCTTATCAACGTGGAGAGGACACCTCAGCCTGGGACAGATTAGAGACGCATCTTGCTCAAGGGATGCTTCCTTTAGAGTGGGGAGTGGGTTACAAGGGGGCTAGTTTCATACACGCGCCTTTGCTAAACATACACACGCGGACTCGGACTCGCATACACACGCCCTCCCGAGAAGAGTGAATCCAGGAAGGGAGGGGGAAGGAGGAGGAGGACGTTTAGTATTCGGTGCACAGCTCGATCTGGAAAGTACCCATACACACATGAACCAATTAGCCGATCGCCCACTCAGGGTGGGTGGTGGATGACCACCCCGATTTAGGATCTTGCGGGAAACAGATGACAGAGGTGTCATTAAGCGCTTTATGGATATTTACGCGACTTTTTTATTGCCTTTGTGTATACTCCTGTACAAGTCAAGAAAACAACAATTTAGTTAAACTTCACTGCGGAGAAACAGGATTCTGAGGGAAAGCAGCCACTAAGGACCTCCGTTTTAAACACAGGCTGCCCACCCACATTCCGCACTCACAGGAGGTGGGGGGGGGGCGGATATAAATGAGAATGGATATTCTCTAAAGGTCTCAGCTATCAGTGGGTTCCTTGTTTTTCTAATGATACTGGAATCTGTGACAGCCTCACCCTCACTATTTCTCCCAGGGTCTGCTTCCATCTTGTCTTTCTGCCTTGCAGGGAGAGAGGCTTCCAAAGGCCTGTTGAGGTCCACAAGCCTCCACCTCACAGCCTGGCTGGGCTCCCTGGTGTTTTCAAGCTGGCCAGTGGCCACAGTTGAGCCTTTGGGGTTTACACATTTCTCTTGCTAAAAGAAAAAAAAATGGTGAGTCACAAGACCACTGATTCTCTGTTCTAAAGCAAGGGACTACAACCACTCCTACCCCCCACCCCCACCCCATCCCTCAAGATTTAGGAAGTTAGGAACCCCTGAGTCTAGAGCCCATCCTCATTAAGAGTAGGCTAAGGAATTGGGTCAAACACGCTCGAACGATCAGTATTATGAACACTGATATTTCTAGTGAATGGCTGGGAGCATTTCCTGGTTATTGATACTACTGCAAATCGACTTTCAATAATGCATTTCTGTCATTGTGACTATTTCTCCATAAACGAAAACTGCAAAAATAACATGGGCAGAATTTGGTATTTGTGTCATGTTTGGGATTTCAAATTTTTTACATTATTTTTTAATAATTTTTAAAATGTTAAATGAACATATTATTAAACATAAATATATTATTAAATGAACATCTTATTAAAAATAAAATACAATACAAGTCATTCATAAAGAAATATTCAGCACTCAATTAAATTAATTGCCTTCCTTGACCAACTACCAGTGTAGCAGGCTGGATGTGAGAGTGCGGGAATGTACACATGAATAAAATACAGCCCCAAACCAGACAAGGAGCTCATTATCTCAGAGGGAAATCAGACTTTAAAATAAATAAATCACAATACTGAACAGCTCACTAACAGTAGCACTGAAAGTATATAGCTTGTACTCCAGTAAATTCCTGGAGTGGTTACAGTTTTGGAGGCAAGGGAGTTGGGAGAAAGAAGGACAGCTTCTTGGGGGAGGACATTTCTAGGCTGTGTTTTCAAGGATGACTAGAGAGTTAGGCAGGCAGACAAAAGATAGACCGTGTCAACCAGAGCACAGCATGTACACAGTCAAAGGCATAGAAAGAATGGTGCTTCAGAAAATATAAGACTGTTCCATATTGTTGGAGCACTAAGTGTGTGTGTGGGGGTGCTTTCAAGAGATAAGGTTAAATATTCGAGTGGAAATCTTTCATTATAGAGTTGTTTGTAGATAGAACTCAGCAGGGATTCATTCAATTGAACAGTTACTATAACAGTTGAGTAACAAGCTTTATAAAAGATAAAGATAAAGATAAAAATAAAAGCAAAATCAAAACAAACTCCTCACCAGGGTAAACAAACACACCAAGTAAGAACTTGTTATAGGAAACTTAAAGTTATGAAGAGAAAAAGCAAAATTTTGTAATTTTATAATGCTGTTCCTTCTGAAAATATTGTAGAGTACCAAAACCATGAAATTTCACATAAAGCATGTAAGATTTCAAGGTTCTCTTCAAAAAGAAAAGCAGACCTGAGGATATTGCATTAACTTTCCAACATAATAGCAATAGTTTATAGTTGAGTAGAAGCTGTCTTTTTTAATGGGGACCTTTCTCCACCTATGCTCCTATTGCATTCTTGGTACTAAATCTTGAAACATTTTTTTAGTATCTTAATTTCTGTGTTATTTTTTTCATATACTCTGCTTTATTAATGTATTTTAACTACTAGGTCTTTCTCTGTATTTTAATAGAAAACTTTCTCAGGATTTTTCCTAATCTGAACCAGAATATAAGAAAATACTGTAAGCGGTGACTTTCTCACTTATTCTAAGGATGTTTTAGAACTAGGACCACTTTAATATATTTTTTTTTTTTTTTGAGAAAGAGAGAGACAGAGTGCAAGCAGGGGAGGGGCAGAGAGAGAGGTAGACACAGTACTCAAAGCAGGCTCCAGGCTCTGAGCTGTCAGCGCAGAGCCCGATGACCTGGGGCTCAAACTCATGGACTATGAGATCATGACCTGAGCTGAAGATGATCGCTCAACTGACTGAGTAACCCAGGCGCCCCAGACTAGGACCACTTTAGATACATAAGAGAGAACGGAATCCACTATACGCATTGAATGCCTTAGAGCATTAGGGCTTAATTCTCTAATGGAGCTCAGTTCCGTAGGTCTTGGAATAAGCATTCTTTGATTTGCTTGTTTTGTAGATACATTTTTTTCATACACTGGGTTTACTTAAGGTGAATAGTTGAGCAAATAACTGAACGAAGCACTTGTGACTTGAAAATGTGTGTGAAGCATTTAGGGGAAGTCACACATGCTGAGAAAGAATCAATGAGTAGTTACTGGCGGGGGCCTGAGGGAATAAGGGGAAAAAATGAGTCTAATTCACATCTGACCTGCTTCTGCCCAAAGTAATATAAATAATTGATCTGTACTCTGCACTACCACAATTATCTTTCTTCACACACTTCTCGAAGCTTTATGTCAATACATATGGAAAACCTAGAGAAAATTGTGCTCTCAGAATAGGACAGCTTAACCAAATTGCATGCTAGTTACAATTGTGACCTATAATTAGAAAAGGCAGGAAAATGCATTTTAAAATTATTTCAGAAAAACGTAAAATGTATCTCTTCATTATCTTCAGTGAAACCTAAAGTATAAACTGTTCACCTTTTAGCAATGTGCCCGGATAACTACAAAGAACATTGCATGGAGGCCTGGGGCTGGAAGTAGGGTGAATCCAATTGTTTATGATAGATAGATAGATAGATAGATAGATATAGATATAGGCATAGATCCAGCAAAGGGGACAAATGCATAGACAAGAGAGTTCTCAGGATGCGTGAGTTAGTGAAACATGTATGAGAGGTTGAATTTCTGTGGCGAGGCACCCAGAATCTATGGGAGGCTTGGTTGTTCATTTAGTGTGCTAGAGGCACTCATCACATTTCTAGTGAGGCAGCTTTCTACACAAAGAGGATGCTTGGATTGCTGATTGTGTCTTGCCTTCAATGGATAGGATTCTTTTCTGGTGTTAAAACAAATAACAAAATGTTAAAGCAAATAAGAAAATCAAAAATAAGAAACCAACACAGAGGTGTCTCAAGATCCAGCCCGGTAGCCTCTATTCTCTGAGGAAACAGCCAAGGAAGCTTAAATACACCCATCAGGGCACCAACAAATTCAGCCGCCTCAAATCCAGTGAAGGCATTGGAGATGTGACTAGAATCATAGAAAAGACCTGAATATCACGTAATACAAACATTTTATTTTACGTTGTGGCACCTGAAACAAAGTAATTTCAAGTAATTTGCCTAATGTATCATTTGTTCATTCATTCATTCCCTCATTCATTCAAGAAATATTTACTGTATGCTTCTTGTATGCCAAGGATATCAGGGGCTGGGGATAAAGCAGAGAACAAAGAGTCATATTCCCTTCTTTCTTACTGTCTAAAATGGAGATAAAAGTACATATAAAAGCACTTGAGATACTTATTTTAATACGCACAGAAAGGAAAACACTTGGGAATATAATAGGGAGTCATTTTAGATAACGTGGCCAGATGACATTGATTTAACACATAAAAAATAAGAAGGAGCTGACTCTACAAATGAGCAGGGAGAACAGAAAATTTAAGGCTAGAAAGCATAAAATGGCTTGGCTAAAATGGCTGAAAATGAACATAAAAGAGATCATTACGGCTAGAGAAGAAAATTGGAGGGCAGTGAGAAATGCGTTTGGGGATATTTGAAAAATAAACATCTCATAGTTATATCAGAATCTGGAGCATCAGATTACTAAAGGAATTATTTCTACACAGTGTTAGTTTGAGAGGGTAGATTTAAAGAAACATCTCTCATATTACATATTCTATCTTCAGGTTTAGGCACAAAGACATATATGATTAAAGTCTGTAGACCTTGGTATTTTACCAGGTAATGTGACAGAGGAAGAGAAAGAACAAATGCTAAAGATGATTTATGTATTATGATTATAATAATTAATAAATAACAAAGTTGTATAAAGAGAAGAGTAAAAGTAGAAGAAACAGAAGAGTAATGAGAGATTAGAAGAGTCAAGAACTCAGTTAAATGAAAACTTTAAGGATATAAAGAACTATTATCATGGGATTACTAGACAAAGTGATCTGGAGATACAGAGAAC
Source organism: Lynx rufus (assembly GCF_022079265.1). NCBI lineage: Eukaryota > Metazoa > Chordata > Mammalia > Carnivora > Felidae > Lynx > Lynx rufus. Next base: position 162,692,075 of record NW_025814823.1, read on the forward strand.
GGCATATTCGAAACTGGGATTTTGGAAATAGTGCAGTAATGCAGGATTTGGGGTAGGTTCCCTAGGGTAAGGCACAGTGAATGTAGGGAAAATCTACATCACTAGGGAAAATCTAACATCAGTTAGAGCTGACGCAGTCTAGAAGCGGAGAGAGGCCAGAGTTTTGAGTGGGTCCTCAATGTGAGTATTTGAAGTCACTGAGGATGATGAGTGGATTAAGAGTCAAGTGTGAAGAGGTCAGCTGAGTCAAGTGGTCCTTCAGCGGCTGGAAGTGAAGGGATAGATGGCTGCAGGTTGGCAGCTTGAGGAGAAGCAGTCAGGACACCACTGATAACACTGATTTCAGAGGAGCTGCTGTCTTCTGGAAGAAGGGAGACTATTTTGGTTCATGGAAGGAAACAAAACAGTGTATCTCCCTCATCTTCTGACCATGTCAAATTGACTTGTAAGAGAAAAATATATTCTTGGCTTGAGAGAGTTTCCATGGAAGGAGAGAGCCATCCTTGAATACTCAGGACTGGTCATTAAATGATCAGATTTATAACTTCATCTTAAGTTATCACAACCAACAGGCAAAGAGAACATACTTACTTAGCAATTATAGATTTCTTGTTGGGATCTTCCTGGTGTGTTTTAATAAGAATTTTTGCATAAATCTAATCACATTTCTAATATTTTAGGCTGTGTTTTTGCCACTCTTCGTTGATGCATGAACTAAAATGGATTCAACTTCACCTACTGTCAAAGTATTTCCTTTCAATCAGTACTTCTTAAATGAGTGTATTATTAGTTAGTTTGATGAGTAAAAACTCAAAATCTCAGTAGCTTTTAATACACGTCTTTCTTTCTTGTTACTTGGGAAGTCTCTGTGTCACCTGCTGTGTTTTGCTCCATGTTTCTTTGCATTCTGTACTCTAGGATGAAAGAGTAGGCCTTGTGTGGAACACAAAGAAAATATTTGGCAGAAATTTCCAATGCTTTCTAGAGATTCTGCTCAGACATGGTGTTACATTTACTCAAATTTCACTGGCTGAAGTTTGTCACACAATCAAGTTAATTACATTGAGGGAGAGGATAGCAGTCACATCGGTTCCCTCATTGGTGCTCCACATATCTTATGGCAGTGGTGAGAATATGTCATAGTCTTCAGGGAAGGAGAAAATGGAAATATCTAAGACAACAAAACAATCTAACATAAAAAGCACTTAAAACTTATAATGAATACTTCATGAAATTAACCCCAAACTCAGCTGGGAGACATGTGTCTGCCAAAGTAAAAATAATATATACTGAATAATGTCTATAGTAGCCAAAGGGATAAGGAATTTAAGAAAAAAGTAGACGTCAAGATATTTTTCCTTCTATACCATACAGAATAAATGCAGGTAAAAGAATGTGGTAATGCTGGTTTATTGGAAAAGGAAGCCTGGCTAATCTAGCTCCCTGAAGTCCTCACTAAACGTAATCATTCTTTGGTAAGTTTTTCATGCTTCAGTGTCTGGTCACAGAATATATCAGCCCAGATACATGGTTTGATCATTTCTCTCATTTATATTCTAGACCCTGAGATAAACTGCATTTAACTTATAGCAAGTGAACTTACCAAGTGGGGAGAGTCCTTTTGAGAGAGGGCTCCAGATTAACCTGGTACTCCTCTATCAGTTAGTTTCCTTGATATAGATATACAGATATCTTAACTTTATATGAATAAGCATTTTAGGTCTCTGTTCTTCTCTTTCTTTCTCAGAGTGCCTTCCATATTTCTTGGGAGAATAAAGGGAGCTGATTCAAGAGTATGCTGCTATTTATTCTCTACTTTCAACTATGCTGACACATATGCCAGCTATTTTAAATGAACCACACCGTGTCGTATTCCAATGAGGATTAGAAAATGTTTCTTTAAAGAAAACCTGAACTACATAATGAAAAATCGGTTCTAATCTGAAGCCTTTTCCATACATTACCCCACCACTTATTAGTTCTTAAGGCCATGTGAAAATTGGGCTACCGAATTAATTCCTGGAAGCCTGTAAGGAAGGTAGAAAGAAGTAAAGGGGGAAAGAAATGTAAAGCCCCACCATATATTTCATGTGAATTTTGTTCATCTTGCCGTTTGAAGCATGCCATTCTTAACCTTGGAATATTTTATCATTGGGTCTTTAAACACTCAGGCCAAATTTATTGCCACCAAGATTTACAGTGTTACTTAAATAAGGATATGACGAGGATCTCAGCTTCACTCTTTCTCTATTGTAAGACATTACTGCTAAAAGGCGCTGAGCCAGGCATCACAGTATAATAGTACCCTGTGGCTCATAACATAACATCCCCAAGATATGTGCAAACTCATACTCTAATGCTATCTTAAAAACCTCACGGTAAATTATTGCAAAATTATGGTTAAATGAAAGCATTTCTTTGTGTGAGACATTGCACGTTCAAACATACTAAATGTTCAATGTGGCATTTACTTGGAAGGATGATAGAAGAGTTAAACAAATATTCATGAATGATCACACAATTGCACATTAGGTTCAGGAACACTTACCTGAATGTTTTTGCATTTCTATGAGCTATGGTAATGCACAAAGCTATAAGCATGTATTAAGATGCAGGATTAATAAAAAATAAATCTACTCTATATTATACTAGGCATCATCTATTCACATAACAATGTATTGAAGGGTCCTTGGTGGCTTTCAAATATAAGAAAAAAATATGGAATTAATTTTATAAGAATGTTTATCAGGCTATCCCAAAGAATAAAGAAAAAATAGAGATATACCAGGTGCCATTATATTGAATCATTCATAGATTAAAGGAGCATAATGGAGGAAACCTACACAATGAGTGTTTTGGAAGCATGTTATACATTTCTATTTGAGGACTTAGAAGGGAGCCAATCATACGCTGCCCTTGACCCAAAAAGGACAAATTTCTATTCTCTGTGTATTCTGTTTTTCCAGGTTAGAATGCTTGGCTGAAACAAACAAAAACTCTGTAGTTGTTAGTCAATACACCTTGCTATGTAAGGCAGAAGGAAACTGTGGCACATAGTTGGTACTTTCTACATATCTTGGGGAAAAAGAAAGAAAAAAAATACTGCTGGCAAGAGTACTTCATGAAATTGTTCAGGAACTCATTGTAAGACTCTTGCCTTGGGACCTAAAGGGATGCTTATACAAATTTAGTAGACAATCACTTGTTTCCTGTGGGTTGGGATGGGAGTTAGGCACATGAAGACAGGAAGCAATCTTTCACCTTTAAGAAAGAGCTAGTGTAACTGATGCTGTGTTTGCTCTTTGGAAGTTTGTATACCCATGGGTGAAGTATAATTGCTTCTTATCCCTGATTTGATTAAAAGTGGTAATTATTTATAGTATTAATATAGTGTATTAGTATATTGATATGGTGCAGTTTCTGAAATAATTCACGTTCATGAGTCTTTATGAATGTCCTTTTGGTTCCCAAGCAGTTGAGACCCTCGTGATAGCAGGACATATTTGAAGAGTTAGCCAAGGAATGAAAATATGACACTAGATCCCTTTCTAACATCTTCTTCCAGTCAAGTAATTCCTATCTGAGTCCACTTCCTGTGACTTTCCTTTTCTCTTTCCATCTCCAAGCTTTATTAAATATTCTTAACATGTAGCCATTAGAAGAGATCTTATATAAAACTAGAAGAAAGTAAATACACTTTGAGGAAGAAAAGTGATAATTTTAAGTCGAAGCTAACGTAGTCGGTGTTTAGGAAAAGGGAAAGGAGGCCAACTAGGTGCCTCACCTGAACTAAGATATTGTTGAAGTTTCAACAAGAAATATGTAAAAACAAACAAACAAACAAAGTGAACAAGAAAATAATTTACCAGTACCAGGAAGGTAAAGCAATGTCATCATTACTTAAAAACATGGTCTTGAGTAATTCTATCTAATAGATGGAATAATTTATTTCCAGATTCAAAGTGTCTTAGGAAAACCTTTTGGTGGGCAAAAGAGGTCTTGTTTTGGTTCTGTTTTTGATCAATTTGGTTTGGTTTGGTTTTAGAAATTTTGCAATAGTGTTTATGGAGGAGAGAAAGAGAGTGATGAAATGTGTCCAATGAAAATTTCAAAGAAATTTTAGGACATAAATAAGCCAATTTAGAATAATTGTTACTTAGCCATATATCTGTTTTAGAAATATTCAAGTACCTGTTTGGTTTGTCAGCATGTTTTATAAGTGTTTATTTATTGTACTACTGTAAATAATACTTCAGTTGAGAAGAATTTAATTAAATATATAGAGAGGCTGTATAAAAAAACATTTAAATATTTGAAAACATATTAAGTAATGATTTAAGTGTGAGATCAATTTCCCTTTTAAATATGCAATAGCTTCATTGTAATATATGAGCTAAATTTAATAATGATTTAATATTTACAGAATATATATAATAATGTCTTGATCACATTTCAAATGCACAAGGAATTACAACATTTTTAATAATCCCAAACTACATTTGTGAAGCAAATTATCTTTAATATTAACTTTCTTTTTAATAACTTCAATTTTGGAACACCTGCAGGAGCACTTCCATGTTTCATAGGCATGCTAAATTCTGTCCCCAAGATAATCACAGAAAATAACTATGTAACCAGCCATTTACATCATTTATATATTTAATTTCCTTCTTCCCATTTAGCAAGTCTAACTGAAGTTTGAATCAGACAAAGGAAGCATCATGAACAATGCATATTTTGAGCATGATAAAAAATTAAAGACTTGAACTTAAGAGGGGCTTTAAACATATACTTCATGATAAGGTCCCCCCTGCCCTCATCATGTAAGAGAAAAACACCTGCTATGCTTTTTCACTCTCACAGGTTCTCATTCTAATGTTATGTTCCAGAGCCATCACGTGGAAATTGGTACAAAAACAAAAAAATGGCCAAAGATCTTCATCTCTCCAATTAATATCTGTGAGCAGCTGGATTAGTTCACTGTCCCACTGCTTTTTTGTGTGTGTAGAGAAAAATGCACCATTTAGACTAAACCTTTCAGTCCCGTTTGCAAATGAACAGCTAAAGGTCAAGCATTTTATTTCAGGATTTCTGGAAGTAGTGACATTGGACTGATCTATACCTGTACATATTGTTCAGAAAACCTGATCTGAGAATGTAGAAACATCTGAATATCTGTAAAAAGAAAACTATAGGAGGTGATGGATGTGTTACTTACCTAGATGATGGGAATCCTTTTACCATTTAAAAAAGAGGAAAATATAAATAGAATCATGTCTATTCTGTTCTTTTTATCAGTTGTTTAGAATATACTTATAGTATGTCCTTAATATTTCTCCATTCCCAGCACATACATCACTGCATTGTTTTTAAGACTGAATGATTGCTTATAGATCAATGAGTCCTTTGCAAGCAGTAACATGCATTATTTATCTTGTATATTCAATGCATTGCAAGGTGCCTGATTCTGTGGATTTAAAAATGGCTATTGAATGATTATATAGGATATGAAGATCATACAGGACCATCTCTCTGACTAGCCATATTTTATCTTCTCTTTTCTGAAACCTGTCTTAATTCCTCCTTAATTTTGTGCAGACAATTTTAACACATTCAGGAGCTTCAATTCATGTATTACTGAGTCTATAGACATCTACATGCATTTGGATTTCAGTAGTACACATATCCACGTTAGGCTCAATCTTATAACTGCTCTCTGAATCCTCTAGTTTGGATGGAGTACTTTATTATTCTGATATGTTATCCATGACTTTTCCACTCTTCCTAGCTTCATTTGATTCTTTGTTCCTGGTTATTTATCTTGGATTATCCTCCTATCATACACACGTCTGCCTACTTCTAATGTCTATTTTAGACAGTTGCAAAACAGTTTTCCTTATATCCATATTTCTTAGATTTTACTATGTTTTATAAATTGAAATTTTATAGTGTGTTCATTTCTAGAAAAGACCTTTATTCAAACTGTAGTTCACTGAAGATACTTTGTACTTGAGTTTTAAACAAAGCATACAATTTGAAATTTGATAAATAAAAAAACACTGAATTGTTTGAATCCTTTTTATAAGTTCAACTTACAACACATAATTGCATATTTTTACCTAATTAAATATGTACACATTAAAAAGTTTCACAAAAATAAATAATTTCAATTTCAAAACCATTTACTTTTTTATGTGTATAGTTCCTTTTGAATCAGTAATATAAAACATGTTGAGCTAGACAAGCATATTCTTTTAAGAGACTAAGGGACAGCTGTAAAATTTAGTTAAAAAAAAGCAAACAAATTGCAACATCTTTTTTTAATGTTTTTTATTTATTTTTCAGAGAAAGAGAGAGGGGGAGAGAGAGAGAGAAAGATAGAAAGATAGCATGAGTGGGGCGGGGGACGGTCAGAGAGAGAGGGAGACACAGAATATAAAGCAGGCTCCAGGCTCTGAGCTGTCAGCACAGAGCCTGACATGGGGCTGGAACTCACAAGCCATGAGCTCATGACCTGAGCCGAAGTCGGAGGCTTAACCGACTGAGCCACCCAGGCACCCCCAAATTGCAACGTCTTTATGAGCTAGTGTCTATCCTTGGTCTTTGGAGAAGGGGAAGAAGACAAGTCCTCTCTTCTACCACCTGATTTCTCCTGGAATGTAACAACCCATCTTATACACCCTCATCCATGCCTAACTGTGAAGGGGTGGCTAAAATTGAAAAAGTTTTCTTCTGGTTACTCTCTGAAATCATAATTACAGTTCTCCAATATGTGTCCACATTCATACACAAGACTAGGTGATCCTGGTCGCCCCAGCCATCTATTCCCCTTTCCTACAAACACAAATATACCTGGTATGCATATTGACAGTTTCCTTTTGCTGAAGCTTGGTATCATCTCATTTAAATTTATGTTGACTCTGAGAAGAGTTAACATAGGAAAAGATGGTGTTTAAGAACGGTGTCTTCATTTAGCATTTTGTGTTTGCCCTGAGATATTTGACAGTTTGAATGCCCCAAATATCTGTTTTCCTCAGACAAACTTGAAAGGACGTTGGTGGTTCATGATGATTAGTAACAGAACAAAAAATATGCAATTCCATATGCTAATCTCATCTTAACTTTTTTTAAAATATTTATTTTTGAGAGAGAGGGATTGAGACAGAGCATGAGCAGGGGAGGGGGAGAGAGAGAGGGAGACACAGAATCTGAAGCAAGTTCTAGGTTCTAAGCTGTCAGCACAGAGCCCAATGTGGAGCTAGAACTCACGAGCCTTGAGATCATGATCTGAGCCAAAGTCGGACGTGTAACCGGCTGAGCCACCCAGGCACCCCTATTTATTCAGCTTTAACTGCCAATTTCGTTTTCACTATATTGTTTTCCAAGTATTTTTTTTCTTCTCCACCAAATGTCTTTCTGAGCACTTCAACTTTGTGCCTCTTTGACCATGTTATTCTCCATAAATATGCTTTATCTATTTACCTACATGGAAATAGCAAAGTGATAATGTCTTTGAATACATTATTAAAATGAACTGCTTAAAACAGGCTATAATATCACAGCTAGTTCAGTGCAGTAGGGTGCACAATGGGTTTCACAGGTGATTAAATACATCTGCAAATGGAAAATTATTTTGAATATATGTATTTTCAGTTACTATCCTCACTAAAAATCAATTTAAATCCATGGAAAATAAAATAATATCTAAATAATTGAAATATTCTTGCATTCAAGTTTTGGTCATTGTACATTTATTATAATATGTATTAAAGGAGAATCAAACTTTCTCAGTTGGATAGCAAATGGAATAGTCATAAAACGAGAATGATGACCAAAGCTATAACCCATATATTTGGTTTTTAATTCTGCTACTGTTGTGTAGTAATTTTATGTAACACATTTGATCTCCCTGAACTGGAGTTTTGCCATCTGTTAAAAGGAGATGGTAATAAAACTTAATCCCATCATAAAGTTCCTGTAGGAGAATGGTTGCAGTATTTCATATCCTGAAGCTTGGTTAGTTGTTGGTTAACAAATCAATCATTAGGTCCTTCAGAATCCTCTCAAGTCTATCAGTCCACTGGGCAAGACTGGATAGTGGTGTGCTCTGATGGAGTAAGGTATTTATTTATTTTTAAAATTTTTTTCATGTTTATTTATTTTGAAAGAGATAGAGATATCGCAAGCAGGGAAGGGACAGAAAGAGAGGGAGACAGACAATCCCAAGCAGGCCCTGCGCCATCAGCACAGAGCCCCACACGAGGCTCGATCTCAGGAACTGTGAGATCATGACCTGAGCCAAAACCAAGAGTCGGAAGCTCAACTGACTGAACCACCCAGGTGCCTCTGGGGTAAGGTATTTAAATATGCATCTTTCTGGGTACCACTGCAGTTGATGATCCAGAAATTGTAGCTTCTGCTTACCATATTTTTCATATATGAACAACTTGCTTTAATGTAAGTTCACATTTGTTTCATAAACTTATTCATGAGAAAGTAATAACATTGACAACCTAATAAAGCATGGTGAAATCAGTCCTTGGTGCCTCATGTGCCACTACAGAGTCTTGTTCAAGGGAATTTCATACTCTCCTGTATTTTTGCTCTCTGAAAGGGCTGCTGGAAGAATGATCTATTATTCCAAGATTCCTGCCTATAACCCTCAGACATCATTTGAAATGCCATCATAATCTTTATATGGAAAAGCTAAATCACAAAGCAATGTTCCAGTGCAATGAGAATTTGCCTTAAAACTTTCATTATCTCTGTCTGTGAAGCATAACACGTCTGGAACTTTCTTGACCATCCTTCCCACCAGAGGCTGAAACCCACAACCTGGTAAAGAATTGAAACTTACCAAATTGAGATGCCTGATTACTTCACTCATCAAATTACTCATTCACTGTTTATCAGGTTTTTTTTCAACTTTATTCCATATTATATGTTTCTTTTTCTTTCTCTAACTTGTGCATACTTTGTGACTTCAATATGACATCTTTTAGCATATGGGTAATAGAATAGTCTTTAAATGCATTATATATTTAGAATATTACTCAACAGACTTTCTTAGAAGGATCATGTCTGCGTCTCTGAATATAAACTGAAAGCTGGAATGTTATTTTTATCAGCATAAAAATGTCAAAGTCCTACAACAATGTTTCATGTTCACTGATTTTTAAAAAGCAAGTTGATTTTCTTTAAAGCCTCTGAACTAAAATTGTGAAAGTGAAAAAATGTTTTATACAGAACTGAAATATAGAGAAAAAAATGGATCGCTTCCCTTTTTTTCACAGTTGTATTTTTTTATTTTTTTAATATGAAATTGTCAAATTGTTTTACATACAATACCCAGTGCTCATCCCAACAGGTGCCCTCCTCAATGCCCATCACACACCCTCCACTCCCTCCCACCCCCATCAACCTCAGTTTATTCTTAGTTTTTAAGAGTCTCTTATGGTTTGCTTTCTTGATGCCAAATGAGTTTTCATTGGGGCCTCACACATGTACATGATTAATTTTGAAAGTTTGTCTTTATGCCCCTTATTTTATAATGCCTGTTTTCTGATGTCACTTTTGCCATTTGTGTTTTCTAGCTATGCCCACTTATAATATTATTGGATTAGCATTATATTTTTATGGGGGAGTGAGGGAGAAAAAAACAGAAATTTGCCATTTTTGAAAATTAAGATTATACACACTACACACAATTAGAGAAATTATTTCTTCTGATTTGTTTTTGCTGAAAGTTATTGCATACTAAGAATTTAGCTATTGTAATGTCCGGTCTTTTATTGTATTATGCTGCTACATTTTCAGTTCAGTTCAAATGGAATAAGGAGTTTTTAAAATAGTAAACAATTTATACCTGTTATTCTAGAAAAAACAATACACTGCCTCACAAAAGAAAAAAGTTATGAGTTGCAAAGGTAAAATTTATGTTAGTTTACAAAATGAGCATTCTGTCCTCCAGATGCTGTGTATTCTGTCATAAGTATGATGTTATCCCTAGAAATAGTTTTACTTTTTGAAGTAGTAGAAAACATGTACTATTTAAAGTGCTAAATAACTTGAAAAGCATAATTCTGATAATGAGAAAACAAGGTATGTTACACTATTATAATTAAGTTACTATGATTGGAGTGCCTGCGTGGCTCAGTCAGTTAAGCATCTGCCTTCAGCTCAGGTCATGATCTCCTGTTTCTTGGGTTCTAGCCCCGCGTCAGGCTCTGTGCTGACAGCTCAGACCCTGGAGCCTGCTTCGGATTCTGTGTCTCCCTCTCTGCCCCTACCTCGCTCACACTCCCCCTCTCGCTCTTTCTCAAAAATAAGTAAACATTGAAAAAAAATTTTTTTAATAATTAAGTTACTGTAATTAAAATATCACTGTAAATCCCTAGCATCAACTGTTAAAAAGTAAGAACATTTTGGTATATCTTCTGGAAAAAAAAATACAAGAGAAATATGAACATTTATTAGTGAGGACATATGTGAAATTCAGTTCTGCCACTTTCTGTTTTTCAGGTTCCCTACAATTTTCCTGCTTAAATGTTACACTAGTAAAATTAAATATCTATTTTATTTTTTTTTCAACGTTTATTTATTTTGGGGACAGAGAGAGACAGAGCATGAACGGGGGAGGGGCAGAGAGAGAGGGAGACACAGAATGGGAAACAGGCTGGGCCATCAGCCCAGAGCCTGACGCGGGGCTCGAACTCACGGACCGCGAGATCGTGACCTGGCTGAAGTCGGACGCTTAACCGACTGCGCCACCCAGGCGCCCCTAAATATCTATTTTAAACAAATCATATAATTAGTAACTTAATTAAATACACATAGCTTTATTTCTGGATCACTGTTAGTCTTTATGTACTTACAGTCTTTAATTAAAGATCATTTGTTTTTTTTAAATCTGCTTTTAGAAATCTACCCCAAATTTATATATATATTATGTATGTAATATACATATAATTGAAACTTGTAGATATAGTTACAATTATTTCTCAAGTTCCATTACTATTTAAACTCTTTTTCTTGACAAAAATTTTAAGTGTATATGTTAATTGTAGCTGGAAATGCAGTTTTTACCATATAAAAAAAATCCTGGAATTTAATTGGCAGAATGAGTTTGAGAGAAATCACATAGGAGCATAAAAAATGAAAACTTTAGGTACTGCACATGCCAAAGAAGTTTGATAAGGCGCTCAGAGAGCCAGATTTATGAAGCTTTATGTAAGCAAAATTGCTTCCGCTTTTGTAAGTGCTTTGTGATTTATATATCAATATACTAAAATTTTCACATCTTTTCTAAGATGTTAATACTTCTGTTAAAAAAATAGCATTCCTGGGGCGCCTGGGTGGCGCAGTCGGTTAAGCGTCCGACTTCAGCCAGGTCACAATCTCGCGGTCCGTGAGTTCGAGCCCCGCGTCAGGCTCTGGGCTGATGGCTCAGAGCCTGGAGCCTGTTTCTGATTCTGTGTCTCCCTCTCTCTCTGCCCCTCCCCCGTTCATGCTCTGTCTCTCTCTGTCCCAAAAATAAATAAACGTTGAAAAAAAATAGCATTCCAGGGACACCTGAATGGCTCAGTCAGTTAAGCATCCGATTTCAGCTCAGGTCATGATCTCACGGTTTATGAGTTTGAGCCCCGCATTTGGTTCTGTGCTGACAGCTCAGAGCCTGGAGCCTGTCTCGGATCTGTGTCTCCCTCTCTCTGCCCCTCCCCCGCTCATGCTCTGTCTCTCTTTCTCTCCCAAAACTAAACTTTACAAAAAAAAATTTTAATAGCATTCCATGTCTGTTCTCACAGGCACATTATCATTATGGAAGAAATATGATGTAGCGAGGGCATTCGTAGTCCTATATTCTATTAATGCAGTATAAAATATTTGGAAGTTATATGAAGATCAATATGAATATGTGTATTAGAGATCCTATTATTCTCAACATTGTCATTCAATTGAAAGGAAATGTTATCCAACAGAACACTAGCTATAAGGTAGAAAACATTTGAAAATATTTTAATGACAAATTTTAGGTAAAAAGCAAAAAATACATTGCATTAGTTGTTGATAATCCCTGTATAAAATATAACTTACTTTTCTTCTAATAATTCTTCTAATAAATGTGACTTTTATGATGGTTCATATAAGGGTTATCTGAAAATAAATTTGGAAGATAGCTTAGGACCATGCTTTTCTAGAAAAAAGAGTTATTAACATGTTTGCATGTAAGAATAATAGCGCAATACACGATTTTTTAAAAGTTTGGAGTTGCTTACAAGACAAACTGGAGAAAATACAGATTGAAACAGGAGATATTTAAGAAGACATCAAAAATTTATAGGAACATTCTTAATGAAATAAACTTGGCTTGATAGTGATAGCTAAAAAAACAGAAATAGTAAATTATAATAGTAAATGTCAAGAATGTGGTATCGACAGGATTCAATGACCTGTTCGATATAAGATGATCTAAAGAAATGAGAATCTAAAATTGCTCTAGATTTTGAACCTCAGTGATCCAGAGAATGGTGATTTTAAAAGTGGTGAGATGAACTGTACATTCAGAATGTTGGATTTAATGCACTAGTGGTTTTTATTTTGCACTAAAGATCATAGAGATGTCTAGCAAGTAGTTGAAAATTAAGGGCTCGGGGCGCCTGGGTGGCGCAGTCGGTTAAGCGTCCGACTTCAGCCAGGTCACGATCTCGCGGTCCGTGAGTTCGAGCCCCGCGTCAGGCTCTGGGCTGATGGCTCGGAGTCTGTTTCCGATTCTGTGTCTCCCTCTCTCTGCCCCTCCCCCGTTCATGCTCTGTCTCTCTCTGTCCCAAAAATAAATAAACGTTGAAAAAAAATTAAAAAAAAAAAAAAAAAAAGAAAATTAAGGGCTCACACTGAGGAAATTTATAAGTAGTGTAGGTATAAATTATGATACTAGTTCTTGTTCAAATTGTATTAGTGAGTATTACTGTGACAAAAGATAGAAGGAACATAACAGCAAGTCCATTTTAAAACAAATTACGTCAAGCAAATTAAAATATACATTTTCTGGAAAAATGGAAAATATTTTCATAATATATCTACAGTTTTAGAAGTGACAGAGTCCCAAGAAGGAAATTTGGAAGACCTTACTAAGGGAAATAAAGTCAAGGAGATCCATTTTTATCACAATTCTTTGGGGAAATTTGGCATTCACGATGCAACAGATAATAGGGATCCTTCACCAAGAGTCATTATCCTTCCCCATGGTCTCTTTGTTCCCTTGCTAACTTATGTAGAACCGCGATTTTGGTCACCTTATGCCTTATTGTCGAGCCATGAGAATAAAACTGGGAACCGGAACACTTCTGGTCAAACTAGGCCATGTGATTACTTAACCTATAATATTTGTTCTTTTAGTACAAATATTACTACAAATCATGTTCTGATTAATGTAAGTCATTCATGTTGGCTTAGACTGAGTTCAAACTGATAATCAATGAACTTATACTTCATTTTTTAATTTTTTAGGAGGAAATTTAACTAAGGTAATGAAAGATCTGTTCATTGAAAACTATAAAACACTGACATTTGCACTTTATGTTTCAAGTGTTTTCCCTGAAGGGCACCTGGATGGCCCAGTCACTTCAACAACTGACTCTTGATTTCAGCTCCGGTCCATCCCAGGGTTCATGAGATTGAGCCCCGTGTCAGGCTCCAAACTAAGCAAGAAGCCTGCTTAGGATTCCCTCTCTTTCTCTGTCTCTCGCTGTGTCTCTGTCTCTCTCCCTCTTCCCCTCCACCAATAGCTCTTTCTCTCTCTCTCTCTAATATAATATATTTAATAATAAATAAATATATACTAAACATATATATTTCCCCTGGAAAAAGTAACTATTTTTAACTTGCAAATCATTAGTAAAATTCTTTTAATTCTGCCTTGATCACTTTACAATTATTTGTTTCATCTCATGCAATCTCAGCATCCTGGGGTCCTCTTACCTGCTAAGTGGTATATACCCATGTAAATATCTGCATTACGGTGCTTGTTACTAGGCCAACTCTGTTCACTGTGTCCTACTTTAACAATGCTATTGTTTTTAAGCAAAGAATCAGAACATTTACACGTACATGGAAAATATTCAAATCTAAATATTTCTACATGAATTCCTATTTGATTTTGTGAGAAGGTATTCAATAATAAAGAAGACTGAAAATATCCTTCAGAACTGTATGTCAAGAGAACCTTTATCTGTAAGAGAATCTATTATCTGTAAATATAACTTGGCCTTGAGTAGGAGTCTAAAATTAGGTACTAATTAATCATATGGCATATTTCATGTCCATACTTCATAATTTATACAGTTACATAGTGGCTATAATTTTAAAAAGATTCTATCAGTAGTTTTTCTACCCATTAAAAACTTACTTCTCAGGGATGAACTTACATAAAAGACAAAGATACAGAATATTATACAAGTGCACATGGTCACCTTCACATATACTCATTTTTCTAAATATCTTAATTTATAATTAGGATAAGTCCTTCGACTCTTGTTAAGTATCCACATGGAGACCATTAACTATACTGTACTAATTCATGCTCCCTCCTGCAAAGCTAATTATAACTAATTACAAGGCTTTCAGACTTGGTCAGCCTTAGTTGTAACTTTAAATTGACAAAGCTCTTTGTTCTGAGGAATAAGCAGGCAGAAGAGATAGGCAAAGGACAGTGAAAATGACCTGGCTGTACTGTTCTAATAAACCTAAATTATATGTGAGAATATCACTTTTTTTTAAGTTTTAGGGAGAGTGAGAGAGAGAGAGTGCAAGCAGGGGAGAGGAGCAGAGGAGGGAGGGAAAGAATCTTAAGCAGCCTCCATGCTTTGTACAGAGCCTGAGCCCGGGCTCATTCCCACAACCCTGGGATCATGACCTGATCTGAAACCAAGAGTTGGATGCTCACCCAAGTGAGTTATCCAGGCACCCTAAGTATAGCACTTTTAAATCTTTTGTACAATAGTTGGAAAAATATCCACTAAAAATCACTGCAAATAATAAATTGTCACAAAATCCTAAAGAGAACAACAATTAGTTCTAATTAACAGTTTTCAGAAAAAAATGCATTTAGAGGATTTTTAGTAACAGATTTATAAAGAAATGAATGACATAAATGTGTACAAGCATTTCAGTAGCATAAAGAAGGAATATTGTCTTGTTTTGCTCATCTTAATCTAACCTGTGGCGCTGTAGACCTTTTATTAAGAACAAAATCAGTGTTTCTGATTAGTATAAGTCCAAAGTCAATGCCATGTGTTATGTTAATAATAAAATTCTTTCGTTTATTGAGTTATAGAATGAATTTTATATCTTAAGCATTATGGAGTATACAATGATATGAAATATGTGAGAATAATTACAATCTATACTCTATGACACATCTAAGAAATAAATGTTATGATCATTACAATTCTGATTTTTATTTTATATTGCAGAACAGTAAATTAATGCATTTTATTTATTTATTTTTTTTTATTTATTTTTGGGACAGAGAGACAGAGCATGAACGGGGGAGGGGCAGAGAGAGAGGGAGACACAGAATCGGAAACAGGCTCCAGGCTCCGAGCCATCAGCCCAGAGCCTGACGCGGGGCTCGAACTCACGGACCGCAAGATCGTGACCTGGCTGAAGTCGGACGCTTAACCGACTGCGCCACCCAGGCGCCCCTAAATTAATGCATTTTAAATGTTTATATATTACAGGAGAGTTAACACATACAAGTAACTAATTTTAAATTTAGATTTTCAAAAACTTCTACAGTCATCGTTTATCTAAAATATAATATACATACAACGAATCAATTGAAGTGGAACTCTGCATTATTCCCTGCATTTATTCAAAGCATGTACCCTCCACGTTGTTAACTATGAATCCAAAAGTCTGCCCTTGTAATCTCTTACATTTATCAAATATAGTAATTTGTGGCAAAAAAAAAAATTTTTTTAATCTCTTAAAGTTTCTTATCACTGACAGAATAAATTTCAACAAAGTTAACAGGGCAAGATTCTTTGGCATCCTCCATTTAAAGTCTCCCCCTGCACTGGTTCCTCAGTCTCACACTCTGGCTGTTCAAGGTACAGGACTTCCTGGTCAATATCTTCTTACACACTTCCCACCACTGTGCATTCCTTGTTATCTCCTATATACTCCACTCATCATCTAATATTCAGCTCAGATATCACCTCAACTCCATAGATAAATCAATAGTCAGTCACTTGTATATTCAGAACACTTTCTATAAAACTCCCATGGGCCTACTACCTTCTACTTCAATTATTGTTTATGTGCTACCTGCCCTGTTAAAGTAAAATATTCTCAAAAGCCACAATTCTGCTTATTCCATCCTCATGTGCCAAAATTTTGACTTCCTTGTATCTAGAGGTGGGTATGACAAGTAAAGCCAGAATAAAAGGGAAAATGGGAAAAAATTAAGAAAAAATTTTAGGGTACAAATCAGAGAAGAGAAAATCAACTCAGTGGCTATTTTTGTCTAAAATAAAATCAAATAGATATATCAAATATGGACATTCAGATATTCTCCCCAGAAAGGCAGGTAATATTTCAACCTCTCTGTATTTCATTTCTCAAATGGACGTTAAAGAGATTAGCCTATGTGATAGCTGAGGTTCTTGCCTGACTGTAATGTCACTTAATTGTGTCAAACTACCTGTGTTTTAAGCCTCTATGGTTTAACCTTTAAAAATATATATATCATAAAACTGTGCCACTCATTGTGTTTAATGGATATCCTTTCTCCTACCCATCAAGCCCACTACCTCCCTCTTCTTCCTAAATGATTAAATGCAAAGAACTTCAACATCCTTCTTCAGTCTTAGGCCTTGAGCATGTGGACATACCTTAACTTCTATGCCTGTTTTTTTTCTTTTTTTCTCTAACTTTATTGAGATATGATTAATATATAATTGTATAAGCTTAAGGTATACAACGTGATAATTTGAATATACACATATATGTTACAAAATGATTACACAGTAAGGTTAGTTAGCACATCTGACACCTTATATAATTACCTTTTTTTAAGTTATGTATATATACTATTGTATATATACATATTATGTAGGATTTTTAAATTATGTAGACTTGACTCAGTCTTTATCCTAATCAGTCTTTGTAGGTTGTGTGTATGTATATATACACACATAACATACAAAGACTTTACATATATATATTTATATACACAACGTACAAAGACTTTACATATATGTATATATATATATATATGTACAAAGACTTTGTATGTATGTGTATGTATATATATATAAATATACATATATATTTATATATAAATAAATAAATGTGTGTTTGCATGCATACACAGCTATGTATATACACAGACAATAATAGAATAAAGTGAAAGAAAATTGTCATTCAAACATTTTGTCTGGAAATGGTTTGGAAGATTACAAATTAGAACCTTGAAGAGTAATGCAATCAAACTTTTTATGTGCCCAAAATGCAAAAGGAAAACCAGTAACAGATGGACTATGCCTGCATTATACTTTTACAGTTGTGGATCTTTTCAGAGAGGCATACTGGGGTTATACCTGATAATCAGCTCTTTTTAGGCAATTTATAGATTAATTAGGATATCTCCATAACTCAAATAAATTAATTGCTAAATTGAAGCAACACTCACACATGGATTGCATAATATACTTAGATAGTAATTCTGCTGGAAGACTATAAAATTGTTTGATGTGGAGAGTTGGTTTTCTTTCTCTTCTATGATGTCAACCCAACAGATAATATCTAAAAAGTTTCTTTTTTTAATGTTTATTTATTTATTTTGAGAGAGATTGAGATAGAGCATGAGCAGGGAAGGGGTATAGAGAGAGGGAGACAGAGAATCCCAGGCAGGCTCCATGCTGTCTGTGTGGAGCCTGACATGGGACTCAAACTCAAGAACCATGAGATTATGGCCTGAGTTGAAATCAAGAGTCAGAGGCTTAACCACCTGAGCCACCCAGATGCCCCAATATGTTTCTTTTTCATAGCTCCTGCTTTCCTACTTCCTGTTTCATGGTGTAGTTGGATGTTTCTCAAATTTCAAAGAACAGGACATTTACCTGGGAGGCTTGTTTAAAACAGAAACAGTCTTCATTGGATCTTTAATCTCCACCAAACCTTGTGGATCAATGAACTAGAATCTTACAGTGAATGCGAGAACTATGTGGTGAAATGTGCTTTGTAAATATGAGGTTTAAAACTGTGTTCTTTCTTTACTACAGGAATTCTCAAGTTCTTTATTTACTATGTTGATGGCTCTTGAACCTCTTATCTAGGAGTGTAGAATGCAGGATCTCTCTCTCTCTCTCTCTCTCTTTTGTAGGATATCTATCAACATATTTCAAATTGCAAATTTCTGATGATTTTATGGCTATTGATATTTAAAAGATCTTTCCTTCAAACAGAATTTAAGTTCTCATAACCAATCACAAAGCTTTAGTGTTCAGATAAATTTCCATTTCTTATCTCATATTCTGCTAGGGAATTATTCTCAAAATTCTAAAATTTTAAATGCTAATGACTCATGAACATTTTCACTTTTTAAAAAGTTACTTTCAAATGTATTTGTTCTTTTGGTTAACTGCAGTTTTGTGGATTGCCTAATTATAAATATTAAGACAATTAAAATAAATGTAAATTTCTGACGTGTTTAACAACTGGTACTTAGGCATAAACAGATGGTTCAAGTGCAGATGTTTTCAGATATTTGGCTACCGTTCCTTTGTGGATCATAAATCATCATTATAACTAAAGGCTCCAGAGCTCAATTAATTAATTAACTAGCTAACTGAATAAACAAACAATAACTTGATATAAAGTTTTCTTAAAATACAGAGAGGGATTTTTTAATTAAAAATAAAGTACATTAATTCTCCATTTATCTATATCCATAGTTGTTTTGTTTTCCCCATACCATTAATACTT
Source organism: Lynx rufus (assembly GCF_022079265.1). NCBI lineage: Eukaryota > Metazoa > Chordata > Mammalia > Carnivora > Felidae > Lynx > Lynx rufus. The sequence continues at coordinate 162,711,062 of NW_025814823.1, forward strand.
TCTGCTAAGGTCATGAAGTGGTAAAGGTATGAAAACAAGGCATTCCATATCACATTCTGTTGATATGAAGTTATCCCTACATAGGATTGTGAACATACTCATCATAGTAATAGCTAAAGTTTAGCAATAATATTTATGCACCAGACACTGTTCTAGTGTTAGTATAGATTAACACATTTACATTAACATTTTTACATTCAAAACCTCCTCATGATATGAGTTTCCCTATTATCATCTTATATTCAAGACAAAATTGTAAATGGAGTCTGAGAAACTCAATTTCACATACTTGTCAAATCTACATTCAGTTCAATGAAGTCTTATTCCAGAATCTGGGTCCTGAATATTTGCTGTAATGGTTAATTTTAAGGATTCACTTGGCAAAGCTATATTACCCAGTTATTTAAAAAAACACTAATCTAGGTAATGTTCTGAAAGTATTTTGTTATTGTTGTTGTTGTTGTTTAATGTTTATTTATTTTGAGAGAGAACACAAGCAGGGTTAAGGCAGAGAGAGAGAATCCCAAGCAGCCTCTATGCTGTTAGCACAGAGCCCAATGTAGGGCTTGATCCCATGAACCATGAGATCATGACCTGAGATCATGACCTGAGCTGAAATCAAGAGTCAGATGCTTAACTGACTGAGCCACCCAGGTGCCCTGAAAGTATTTTGTTGATAAGCTTCACATCTACAATGAATTGACTTTATGTAAGGGAGATTCCTTTGCTAATGTAGAGGTTTTCAGCCAATCAGTTGAAATGCCTTAAGAGTGAAAACACTTTTCCTGGAGAAGAAATTCTGCATGAAAACTAGCATCAGCTCTTGACTGAATTTGCAGCCTACTGACCTATCCTAAAGATTTTGGACTTACTTGCCCTATGTGCTTCAAACTTGCTAGCTCCAAGAATTGCAGAATGAATTCCTTGAAATCAATATATATATATATATATATATATATATATATATATATATATATATATAATATATATCCCCATATATATTAATATATATCACACATATATATCCCATTGATTCTCTTTCTTTGGAGAATGCTGAATGATATATACACCATACTATACAATGCCAGGATATACACTTTTTTCTTCTAATTATCCAAAGTGTGCCCTTATAGGCATGTGTCAATTTCTAAATGCTGAAAATTAACTGTCCTTATCATTTGGTGGCTCATTATCCAAGAAAACCTGTGATTTACACTGAGGTAAATTAATGCCTAGATCATGTTCCAAAAACATTCCTATTCTCTGAATGGTGTTCATTCCATGGGATACAGAGTAGGCTATTTTTATTCATGGCTTTTTCTGCTTCTTTTATTCACTAAAATTCTACTCATCTTCTAAAACTTGACCTAGTCTTGTGTCCTCCATGAAAGCGCTGCTGATTATTCAAGTCACATGGATCTTTTTTTCCCCTTGAAACAAGTGAGTACTAATTCAACACTTTCTGTTTTGTCCTCGAATTGTTTTGGACTGTACATCTGGAGTCTACAATTAGATTCTGAGCTCCTAAACCCCACCTTACTAATATCCATCATGGATTTAAACAGGCAATCCAGTAAATACATTTTCAGAAGGTAACTCTTAGTTTTTTTTTTTTTAATTTGATTTATAACAACCTGGAATAGGACTTTTTTTCAGAAATATCACCCTTGAGTCATATGATCTGTTGTGGCGTGTATGTGTATGACAATACTGTGGTCCTCAGTTGACCATAAAAGCCCAAAATGGAATACAGCATATATGTAGGGATGGTACAATGGAAGATCCTGGACCATACACTAAATAGTAGCCTAAGAATGTTCTGAAGTTTCATTAAGATTATCAGTTACATACATGATTCCCATGTTCTACATTAGTAAAATTGTTTTTAAATTAATGGGTATTTCTCATAATCTTGACATTGCTCTTCTTTCACACACTCTAACCACCATAAACTTTTATTACCCTAATGATATTTTAGGGAGTGTGATCATTTAGAATTGTAACTTTCATAATGTGTATATTCAGAGCCATTCATAAATATACAAATTAACAAATTTCACACTACTATATATTTTCTGGCATAAATTTATTTGATGGCTACATGTTAAATTTATTTTCAGAGTATTTTACATGCAGAATAAAAATTAAATAACCTCAAGGGAGTTTTTCTGTATGTTCAAACAAGTAGCGATAACAAATGGTTCATTGCTGTATACCTGGTTTAACTGTGAACTAAGCAACTTACTCCCTAATACAGATTTTCACATCCCTATTTCAAATTTGCACCCCAGAAAATTATAACTTTTCTACCTCTCAGAAATCTTTGAGAGTATATTATTTGTGAAAACATATATGTGTTTTATTTGGAAAAATAAAAATCTAGGACACTAAGCCCAGCAGAGGTGGCAAAATGGAAGCTTGGAGTCCAAAACTGGACAAGAAGAATTTTTATCTTTCTTCTTTCCCTACTTACTAGTTTTCTTCCTTTTTTCCTTCCTTCCTTCCTTCCTCCCTTCCTCCCTCCCTCCCTTCCTTCCCTCCTTCCATATTCCTTTTTTTCTTTCAACTCCATTATAAATATATTGGTTAAGAGAATTTTGCATAAAATTATATATTTATGATTTATTTAGGAAAACCAGATATCTAGCAATATGGTTGTGTTTCTGCATGGCTGGCACTGAGTATAATTTTGACCCAAGGAAAAGCATTATTCTTCCATCAACCACAGTCTTCATATTATTATATTAAAAGTAAGAACAATCATTTAAGTAAACTAGTTGTCCTATATTGGATTCAAAGTATAGTGACAAACTTTATTCACATTTTTATTCTGGACTCAACTCCACCTTTAAAGCCTCTCCCCTGATTCATGGCAAAATATATGTGAGATTCTCATTATAAATTCACTCTTTTGTCCCACCTCCTCATCCTGTGTGTAATTGATCTATAAAAGATAATGTTACTGAAGTCTTCATGCTGCTTCAGTAAAGAGCATCTTCAGAATCACACGTTGGAGCACCCCTCATCACCCGACACTGGTAATTATAAATTACTACTTGCTTCTGTTTTCTCATTCATATTACTGACAATTTCCATTAAGGAGGAATTGACAGAATAGTTTCAGAGGATCATGGTAATAGGTTAGTTGGCATTTATTTTGTTTTAGTTAATAGAAATCCTTGTTTTCTAAACCTATCAGCTGATGTTTTCATCAGCAAGAAATCTCCACAGGAAGATGTAGTTTCACTGATAATGAGGGTATTAAGAGGAAGAAATGGAAAAATGACATCTAGTTGAGTAGACTGGTTCTAACATTAAGCTTATGATGATGCCCCTATATGACTTGTCTGTGCAGGAGAAGAGTTACTTAATTTATCTACACAACAGGCTGGCAAAAAAAGACCCATTGTGTTAATTGTCCTCATAAATAAAATCCAATGCCTCTTTAGCTTCCACCATATCGTTGTACCCAGGCACCTCATGTCTGACAGAATAACAAGTAACTTCACATTCAGTGCTGAGCACCACACGCAGAACAATATTTTCATCTCTTATTACCTCAAGCCACGCAGAAACCTTCCTGCACTGCAGAACTTGATTCATCTATCTGAAAAATAAAATACCCAACACTGGAAAGCCAAATCACAGAGTAGGCCACCCATGTCAAACATTTTGAGGAAGAAGTCATTGATTCCCTCTTCCTTATACCTGTTATCTTGAGCTTAATACACTCTCCAATGAAATTTGACTGTAAGCCTGCCATTTCAATCCCATGCTTGCATGCTGATTTTACTATGTATTTACCATTCTGTTGCAGACAAAGGTGCAATAGAGCTAAGTGTTGTAAAATTATTCTTTTCTAAATAAAATGGATTCATCTTTTAGATGTCACACAAAACACATGAGCAAAACGTTGAAGGAGATTTTTTCCCCCAAGAGGACAGAGTGGCCAAGAGAAGGGGTACTGCTTCTTGGGTCAGAAGACTCAGCTCCATTTTTCACTAGTTAAGGAAATTTACCTATGTCACATAACTTGTCTGAGCTTCATCTGTCTTTTCTGTAAATAGAAGGTAATGAGAGTAGTAGTACTAGTAGTAGAAGTAAATCACATAATTACAAGAAACAATGTGGAAATACAAATAAAGGCTACAGATATCAGGTGCATGGGTGACTCAGTCAATTAAGTGTCTGACTCTTCATTTCAGTTCAGGTCATGATCTCACAGTTTGTGAGTTCGAGACCCCTATGGGGCTCTGTGTTGGCAGTGTGGAGCCTACTTAGGATTCTCTTTCTCTCCCTCTCTTTCTGCCCTTCTCCACTTCCAAATATAAATAAATAAACTTTAAAATAAAAAGCTACAGATATCAATTGAAATTATAGTCTAGGTGGTAAAAACTACTATCTTTTAATACTTCTCCATCTGAACCTCTTAGAGTTTTTGTAGCACTTCATCCTCACTCCCACCTAGTGCTGTCATGTTGAATTCAGATTGACTGCGACCCTGTCCACAAGGCATGAAATCCAAATTAAAAGCTTCCTCTCCTTCAATTTAGTCACCATTTTAGCTGGATAAAGCCACATCCCATTCAATCAAGGCCTTCTTAGCAGATTACTTGGTTCCTCAGGTAAATCCTTTATTGCCAAGGTATTCTAGATCATGGGTTAATTAAGAACAAGGAAAAATAACAATGATAGTAACAATAATGAAGGACAATACAATGTCAATGTTCCTGAAATCAACAGTAGACACTGTGTATTTATCTCATATAAAACCCTGTGTATATAAACATATTATTTATATATACTATCTCATTTATCTTATAGATACTATATATTATATATCATATTATCACCTTTACATAAGGTCAGACACTAAGGTCATGCCACAACTAAGTACTGGATCTCAGCTACCAGATATCAGTTTTCATCCCCCAAAGCTACAAGACTAATTCTGGAACAAAAGGTATTCAGCAAGGAAATTCACACACAATGGCTGTTAGTAGAAGGCCTTTGAGAAATTTCCTCTGGCACAACAGCAAAGTGATTATCTGTTCAGACAACATAAAGGGCTGAAATAACATTTAGGCTGGTCCAAATATGTGGTAAAGGGAGAATATGTGAAAAATCATGGATGAATCTAGAAACACCATCACCTTGTATATTAGTGTAATCTACTCTAGCTGCTCTAACAGACAAACAAATCTCTATGGATTAGCTATAAGTTTATTTTATAGTTTATTTCTCACTTTTTATAGTCTGATGCAGTTCAGATGTCCTTCCTAAGTCTTAAATATGGTTAAGCCAGCTGTGTAAAATGCAGCCCCATGGTTGTAGAGCAAAGTAAAATGAGGAGAGTAATGTCAGCTACTAGTTGCTTACATCTCAAAGTTATACAAGTCATTTCATTTCAGAGATAGCCACCTGGGACAATCTTTTTGCAAGGGAGGCTGAAAGCTGCAAATAAGCTATTTCTGCCATTCCACAGAGGAGAGATGGGCCACCTGACCCAAATTTCATTCAGACTTATGACACCACACATTCACCAAAGAGGTATGAAAGGTTTAGTGCTCCTATAATGAAATTTTGGAGGGATAGTGCAGGGAAGTCTCCAGAACAGGTCCAAAAAAGTGCATATAGGCTCAGCTGGTGTCCAGACTACCCATGGAGGGTGATGGCGCGGCTTTATGGTGGTTAGCAGCTGGGGTGAGAGTTTATTTATTCATAAGGGCCAGAGCCTGCATGATTTGAAGTTCCCATCCACTAAAGGGCTTGTTCAAAAGCCCAGCATTGTGAACCAAGATGAATGCTTTGGTCATTATCAGGAATGACTAAAGTCTGAAAGGAATAAGAAGAATCCTGGTTAGGACTTAGGGATTTAGTATGTGTGGAAACATGGGTGCCTTTGATTTATATTTTCAAAATCTGTGAGGCAAGAGACTCTATAGTTCTTTACCCTAAAGGAGGAAACCTTGGGTGTAAAATTGTTGCCGCTTCCAGTGGCTAGATCTTTCAGGTAGACCAATGGCAATGGTCAGAGAGTCTGTAAGAATTATCAGAGGGGGCCTGCTGTTTTCCAGGGCATCCTGTGCTAAGATAGATGCCGGAAGTTTAGGCAATTGGGCTAATCCTTGAGCCCCATCCTTTATTAGGTTTTGCCAAGCTTGCAAGTTTCTGGTTCCATAAACTAAGACATAATTGACATCTGGGTATGGAAGGTTACAGGCTCAGGGCCTGTGGGAGACTCTGTTTCTAGGAGATCAGAGTATATGATCAGCAGTTGGCATTCTAATGACATACATTGTGAGGTTGAGGAGGGCAATTTTTTGCATCAGACATCAATGAAATGCATATGGTCCTGATGGGTGATCCAGAGCCTCTGAAATGCATGAAAGAATGTTATTAAATCCCCTGTAGTGAAAAAGTTTCTTCTGGACATTAATGACAGTGTCTGTTGTTTTGCAGTTTGGACAGATTCCATAAGCTTTTTATAAAAGTCCGATTCAACATGCACTGAGTTGTGAGTAATGACATAAATGGATGCAAATTTATAAAATGAGCTATTTATTGCCTCCAGAACACAGAAAGGCCTAAAAGATGTTGGACTCATTTTAATGTTGTGGGTTTTGAAAGGGTAAATAGATATCTTGAGAACATTAGAGAAGGAGTGGTCCTCAAGTTACCAAAGAATTTTCAGTTAACTGAAGCTTTGTAGTATGTGTACAGCAATGGCTCATTCCCTTTTCCTTAGCTCCTTTGTGACTATTTATATGTCCTAAACAAGTATGTCAAATGAATCTTGTAGGAGATCAGAATTGTGATGTCACACATGTTCTTCTAGAAAAAGTTGGATGCAGATGACATAATCATGCAATTTCATGATTTATAGTACTCTCATTTTAACATTGGGCAGCTGAAAAATACTAGTTTCTCATCAATTCATGTATCCCTTTTATTTTATTTTATTTTATTTTTTATGTTTTTATTTATTTTTGAGACAGAGACAGAGCATGAGCAGGGGAGGGGCAGAGAGAGAGGGAGACACAGAATCTGAAGCAGGCTCCAGGCTCCGAGCGGTCCGCACAGAGCCCGACACGGGGCTCGAACTCACGGAGTGTGAGATCATGACCTGAACTGAAGTTGGATGCTTAACCAATTGAGCCACCCAGGCGCCCCTCTTTGTGGGAATTCTAAGAATGCTCTGTTCTTGTTTGAAAGTGTTTATTTCACATTATGCTTGAAAGATATTTTTTCAGGGAATAGAATTCTATTAGTTATTATCATTCAGCAGTTTGAGGACGTGTTTCTGTTGTATTTTGGTTTCTATTATTTTTTTTTTAATTTTTTTTTAATATATATGAAATTTATTGACAAATTGGTTTCCATACAACACCCAGTGCTCATCCCAAAAGGTGCCCTCCTCAATACCCATCACCCACCTTCCCCTCCCTCCCACCCCCCATCAACCCTCAGTTTGTTCTCAGTTTTTAACAGTCTCTTATGCTTTGGGAAAATATGGAACGCTTCACGAATTTGCGTGTCATCCTTGCGCAGGGGCCATGCTAATCTTCTCTGTATCGTTCCAATTTTAGTATATGTGCTGCCGAAGCGAGCACTCATGTATCCCTTTTAAATAGCCAATCAATCAGCTTTTCCCCAGAATATCCTCTTAATGACTGTCTTACATGACCTTCAAAGTCCAGTATCTGTCTTTTGATGTTATCACTGCCACCCACTGCTCACTTTCTACCATTTCCCATATGTACTACTCCTCACTAGAGGCGGTACTTATTTATTTTTTTTTAAACCGACTCCTCCCAACTTATCTTTTCTCACCTGTTTCCGTCCTTGTGACAGAATCTGGCAGATTCTTCTGCCCTTAACTAGGTTACAGCCCGTCTCATCATTCAAAGCACACTTCTCCCAGGAAAGATTCTGGGATAGAGGGAGAGGCATAATAGCTTCTCAACCATAGTCCTTCATTCAGTGTTTTTTACATTATTGGATATATTTTTCTGTTATTACATAATCTATTTCTGAAACAAATATTGCTCTGTATATTAACTAAAATATAAATAAAAATTAAATAGAAGATAAGTTATATTTACATTTTTCTATAAACTTTATAATGAGCTTCCAGATGTATTTCTTGATTTATTATAATAGAAGTAAAGACGTATTTTATACTGTAAGGAAAGAAGAAACATAATCTGGAAGGAAGAGTGGATTCCTTAAGGACTGTCTTAGTTCAGGCTGTTCTCACAAAATACCAGAAACTAGGAAGCTGATAAACAAAAGAAGATTATTTCTCCTGTTCTAGAGGCTGGAGGTATGAGATCAGGATGCCAGCATGATGCTCAGGTTCTGGTGAAAGCTTTCTTCCAGGTTGCAGGACTCTGACTTCTCAGCATCTCCTCACATGGCAGGAAGAGAGTGAAATAGCAATTTGGACTCTTACAAGGGCTCTGATCCCATGCATCCTCATGACCTTATCTCCCAAGACTCCTCACCTCCAAATAACCACCACACTGGGAACAGGGTTTCAATATAAGAATTTAAGAAGACACAAACATTCAGTCCATTGCAGGGACACACAGGTGGTAAATATGAGAGACAACACAAACCCAGTCTTTTGATTCTTTGGCATATTCGAATCTCTTATTCTTGTGTTTGAACTCAAACCCCATAGAGTTATGTCTGCAGTTTTCAAATGTTGAAAACATCAGAACTTGTCTTATGTTATAGGTAGATAGAAGGATGTTTTTGTGGCATGTTTATTGAGGGCCATTAAAAACCTCTGACATTTTCAATCTTTTTCCTACCATCTATTATTATGACCTCACTCCACTATTAACAATGTATCAACCTGGCTTAAACCATAGTTTATTCTAGGAATCCCTTGCAAAATACAGTTGTAAAGGTAGACTCTTCAATATAATTGGTATACTTAATGATTATGAATTAATGTGTCATATTACTCAATATCAATATAAGCAATAGAACACATATTCTTTTGGTGGGCAGGAGAAAATAAGAGGATTAAAGATGTAGAGATCCCACTTTCAGCAAGTATATCCAAATGAGGCTTCACAGAGTGGTTCCTGGATAACATGAGGTCCTGGCTTCAGGGCGAAAATCAAATAAAGATATGGGAAAGCTGATTAGATTATGTACACCAACCTTAAAATTTTGTGTGTGTGTTTTTAACTTCAAAGATAACAATCACACCTTAATAGCATTTTAGGGGCAGGCTTTTGGGCCATAGTTGTATTCCAAGCAAACTTCTTTTTTTTAAGAATCGTAAATAATTGGACTTGGAAAAAATGTTAAGGAACTGATTTACCCACATTATTTTTCAGAAAAGACATGGGACACCAGATAAAGCTGAGTAACTAATTCAGTGTCAGAAGCAAGGTTTGGATCAAGGTTTACTTTATTGTCATTTGTATTCTCTGGTATAATCACGAGTAACTAATTGCAGATCCCAGTTTGGATTATGTCTTTGCTCTTTTCTCTGCCTATACACTTGCCCCTCCCTTCTACTACGCTGTGCTCATGTGGGTCCTACCTGTCCTGGAAGCTCAGTTCAGGAGATCCCTCTTACGACAGCCTTGGTCGGAGCCATCTTCAGTGTGTCTTCTAAGCAATATAAGCTTAACGTTATCTAGTATGTATCACACAGAGGATACTTAACCGTCCTTTACCTGTCCTTCATGCCCTGTATATCCTTAGGTCCTACTCTTCTTTGAATCTCCAATGCTAATAATGGTCTGTAATCCCTCAGTGGCTGGCACAAAGTAGGGGCTAAATAAATGTTGAATTCAAAGAGCAATGGATACCTGCTAGAACTCTCATTTTATACCACATAAAGTTTTTCTCCTTATTTCTACCTAATTATGGGGTTAAATATGCAACATGAATACAAAATAGACGGAGCCATTTTCCCTCTACCAGCCATAATTCACAATATTATACAGATATTAGTATTTATATTTTCAAGTTTAATATTCTTTCTATTCACCATATGTTACTGAATTCATTTAGTAACTTTAATCCGCTGTCATTTCCCAAACTTACTGTAGCCCTGCCATTTCCATTCCCCAGTAAAGTCTCCAAAACAGAACAAATCTGTTTAGAAGGGTGCGTTATAATTTTCAATTGTCATAGATCCATTCATTTATTCTACATATCCAACAAGCATTCCCCCCGTATATTTTGACAGCTTCAGTTCCACTGAAATATTCATAATGTTCCCAGCCTCAAGCAGTATTTTTTTAGAAGCCTCTGTAAATTCAGAACAGCTCAGAGGATAAAGGATTTCAGGTAGTTTAACTATTTTGCATTAAACACAAACACATTTATCAAATTAAAGGAACTCTGTCAGAGGCACAATAGAGCAATGGAACTCTCTACAGAAAACAGTAACTAATACTTTATATTACAAGAACGTTTCATGAAAGGTTTATCCTCAACATTTCCCAACTACAAAGAAAAAGTAGACATTTTATCCAAGTGCATAACAACCATTTTGACCTTCTAATATGCTCAACTTCTGTTATGGGGAAAATTTCATTTGGCTTCTCTAATTGTGTTTTATTTGAGATATTTGGATACACTTTACAAGTATAGTATAAAAATTATGCATATCACACTGCATTCCTCAACAATGCATTCTATGAGACCATTTTCTCATTTAAATTAGATGTCTTCATTATTTTCAGAGGACATGATATTCTGTTTTTACTTATTGTTATTTTAGGACTTTAGCCTAAATATAACCTAATTTTATCTACAATAGGGAGTGCCTGGGTGGCTCAGTCTGTTAAGTGTCTGACTCTTGATTTCGGCTCAAGTCATGATATCATGGTTTGTGAGTTCGAGTCCCACACTTGATTGGGATTCTCTGTCTCTCTCTCTCTCTCTCTCTCTCTTCCTCTCCCACTTGTGATCTCTCCCTCTCTCTCAAAGTAAATAAATAAACTTAAGGAAAAAATTTTAAAAAATTATCTATAATAGCATAAAATGATGTGCTGTGTTCAATTATAAAAACTATAAGGCATAGGTGGTCATATCAAGAACTATGAAACATTTGAGATTTTTACACTATTTTCAAACTAACAAGTTAGCCTTGCAGATATCATGGATGCCGAGAGAATGCAAGTAATCCCTGTGTCAGTGACAAAGCACAGTTTATTACTTATAGAAATAGCAGTAGTCAGAGGACCATTATTTTCTTGCTCTGGTTTTCTGAGTCTTCATTTCCCCAGGATGATGTGATGATCCTGTAATCATAAAGTGAATACTGTACATGGAGTGGATTGTGTTATAGGAGAGGAAGCTCGAATCTTTTATATAGGTCTGCAAATTAAGATGCTCTTTACCCTGTAGCTGGGCAAATGATCATTATTACACTGGAGCAATTATGTTATACTAGATAGTAAACAAATCTGTCCTCTGCTGTTCCAGATGGAGGTACTAATTGTATATTTTGCTGCTATTTGTAATTCTTGATAAAGGAACTCAGAACAAAAACTGTCAGTGCTTCTGCCTAGAAGATATGCAGAAATACAAGAGACTCACTGTATGAGTCGGGATTTTCATGAACCGTGAGATCATGACCCAAGCTGAAGTCAGCACTTACCAACTGAGCCACCCAGGCACCCCTACATTTTCAAAAAGATTGTTTAACAGTGAATTGAAAAAAGAGTGATTATTTAATTCTTCTATTTGTGTTTCCATATTTTTAATGTATCATGTAAGTTGTATTCTCTCCTCATCATCTTGCTTTAGTAAGAGAAGAGGGACTGTAAGAAGTTACATAAATTATCAGACTTACATGAAGTTTTTAACATTTAACACCGAAAGCTTTTATCCCTTTAATATTTGAAAATCATTCAAACAAAATTTCCTTATTTAATTATTTATCTTTAGGTTAACTTGTGTGAAACTTAGAATTTTCTACCTGATATTTTCTATCCCAATGATTTTAAAACAAATTATACCAGACACTAATAGATGTAAGTTTTAATACTCAAAATTTTATTGTTCTATATTTAAAATTAAAAAATCTACATAGTGATTTTTCAATTGGGGAGTAAAGTTAGCTAAGAGGTTGGGAACTAACATCTCCCATTAAGTTAATAGCATTACCACAGAGCCCCCGAAGTCTTGCTTGGAAAGCAGAGGGGCTGGACTCCGTGAGTTATGACAGCCAGCTCAAATTAACATCTGTAATGTTAAAAGTCAACAGTTCTGCTCTCAGAGAGCGGGGAGGGTGAGAGGACACAGGGAGGGAGAGTTGTTGAGTCCCAGAAGACAGCTCAGCTCCGCGGGGGACATAGGTGCTGGGAAGTGCCATCTCCCTCTCCCATCCCCCAGCTGAAATTCCAAAGGGAACAAGTTCCCCTCACCAAACTTGCTTGCACTGCACAAATGCCCAACACTGTGCTTCTGTGGATCCATCCCTCCAAGGGGTCTGCCTCCCTCTGGGTGCTGCAGGGCCCCTCCGTCAGGGGACCACCTACAGCCAAGTGAGCTGAGTCTGCCCCTCCCACCCTTGTGCACCTTGCGGATCCACCCCTACTAATAAGCCAGATCCCATAGAAGCAGCACCACAAGCCTGGCAGTGTGCAAGTAGTCTGAGCTAGCCCAGACAGGGGCCACACCACTCCACAGCGAGTCCTGCCCCTGGAAGAGGGGAAGAGAAGGCACACACCAGTCTGCCTGTGGCCCCAGCGGTGGGTTGGGGGCAGACATCAGGTCTGACTGCGGCCCCGCCCACCAACACAAGTTACTCCTGACAGCACAGGGGAAGTACCCTGCAGTTTACAGCCACTGCAGGGACTACCCAAAATGACAAAACGGAAGAATTATCCTCAAAAGAAACTCCAGGAAATAGCTACAGCTAATGAATTGGTGAAAAGCAATTTAAGCAATATAACAGAAAATGAATTTAAAATAATAGTCATGAAATTAATTGCTGGGCTTGAAAAGAGCATAGAGAACAGCAGAGAATCTATTGCTACAGAGATCAAGGAACTAAGAAATAGTCATGAGGAGCTAAAAAATGCTATAAATGAGGTGCAAAATAAAATGCAGGTGGCCATAGCACGGATTGAGGAGGCAGAGGAGAGAATAGGTGTATTAGAAGATAAAATTATGGAAAAAGAGGAAGCTGAGAAAAAGAGAGATAAAAAAAAAATCCAGGAGAATGAGGGGAGAATTAGAGAACTAAGTGATGCAATCAAACGAGAGAATATTCGTATCGTGGGAATTCCAGAAGAAGAAGAGAGAGAAAAGGGGCTGAAGGTGTACTTGAACAAATCATAGCTAAGAACTTGCCTGATCTGGGGAAGGAAAAAGGCATTGAAATCCAAGAGGCACAGAGAAATCCCTTCAGACTAAAAGCAAAAATGAACTATTGGGACCTCATGAAGATAAAAAGCCTCTGCACAGCAAAGGAAACAACCAACAAAACTAAAAGGCAACCAACGGAATGGGAAAAGATATTTGCAAATGACATATCGGACAAAGGGCTAGTATCCAAAATCTATAAAGAGCTCACCAAACTCCACACCCGAAAAACAAATAATCCAGTGAAGAAATGGGCAGAAAACATGAATAGACACTTCTCTAAAGAAGACATCCAGATGGCCAACAGGCACATGAAAAGATGCTCAACGCTGCTCCTCATCAGGGAAATACAAACCAGAACTACACTCAGATATCACCTCACGCCAGTCAGAGTGGCTAAAATGAACAAATCAGGAGACTATAGATGCTGGAGAGGATGTGGAGAAATGGGAACCCTCTTTCACTGTTGGTGGGAATGCAAACTGGTGAAGCTGCTCTGGAAAACAGTGTGCAAGTTCCTCAAAAAATTAAAAATAGATCTACCCTTTGACCCAGCAATAGCACTGCTAGGAATTTGCCCAAGGGATACAGGAGTACTGATGCATAGGGGCACTTGTACCCCAATGTTTATAGCAGCACTCTCAACAATAGTCAAATCATGGAAAGAGCCTAAATGTCCATCAACTGTGAATGGATAAAGAAATTGTGGTTTAGGGGCGCCTGGGTGGCGCAGTCGGTTAAGCGTCCGACTTCAGCCAGGTCACGATCTCGCGGTCCGTGAGTTCGAGCCCCGCGTCAGGCTCTGGGCTGATGGCTCAGAGCCTGGAGCCTGTTTCCGATTCTGTGTCTCCCTCTCTCTCTGCCCCTCCCCCGTTCATGCTCTGTCTCTCTCTGTCAAAAATAAATAAACATTGAAAAAAAAATTTAAAAAAGAAATTGTGGTTTAAAAAAAAAAAAAAAAGAAATTGTGGTTTATATACACAATGGAGTACTACAGGGCAATGAGAAAGAACGAAATATGCCCCTTTGTAGCAACGTGGATGGAACTGGAGAGTGTTATGTGCTAAGTGAAATAAACCATACAGAGAAAGACAGATACCATATGGTTTCATCTTATGTGGATCCTGAGAAACTTAACAGGAACCCATGGGGGAGGGGAAGGAGAAAAAAAAAAAAAAAAAAAAGAAGTTAGAGAGGGAGGGAGCCAAAGCATAAGAGACTCTTAAAAACTGAGAATAAACTGAGGGTTGATGGGGGTGGGAGGGAGGGGAGGATGGGTGATGGGCATTGAGGAGGGCACCTGTTGGGATGAGCACTGGGTGTTGTATGGAAACCAATTTGACAATAAATTTCATATTAAAAATAAATAATTAATTAATAGCATTACCTAGTTCTGTCTACTAAAAGGCAGTTCCTTAAATTTAACTCTTCCTCTTTTCTATAGCTTTATTGAAGTATACTTCACATATGACAAAATTCATCCATTTCAAGTGCACCATTCAATGATGTTTTACTAAACTTAGAGGGTTGTGCAGTCATTACCACAATCCAGTTTTGGAATATTTTCAGCACTTCAAAAGACCCTTTTTGCAGCTACTTACACACATGTGCAACCACTCTCACCTCACCTCCAGCCCCAGAGGAGCAATGCCATGCTTCTATAAATTGACATGTTCTGGACTTCACATAGAAGTGGAATCACATGTTCTCTTTTGCATCTTCTTCCACTCAGCACAGTGTTTTTGAGGTTCATTCATGTTGCAGTGTTTATTAGTGTTTGTATGTAATTTGTATTACTATTTTATTCCTTTTTACTACTGACTTCATTTATATGCTATATGATATTTTGTTTAACCACTCATTAGTTGATGGACATTTGGAATGATTCCACTTTTAGGCTATTCAAAAAAAATTACTCTAAAAATTCTGCTACAAATCTCTGCATGGATATTTTTCTTCTTTTTCTTGAGGATAATGTAGAAATCAAATTGCTAGGTTGTATGGTCATTTTATGTTTAACATTTAAGAAGCTGCCAATTTGTGGCACCTGGGTGACTCAGTCGGTTAAGCATCTGGCTTTGGCTGGGTCGTAATTCCCCATTTCATGGACTGGAGCCCCGTGTTGGGCTCTGTGCTCACAACTCACAGCCTGCAGCCTGCTTCAGATTCTGTGTCTCCCTCTCTCTCAGCCCCTCCCCTGCTCACACTCTTTCTCTCAAAAATAAACAAACAGTAACAACAACAAGAAAAAAAAAGAAACAAAGAAAAGAAAAAAGAAACTGTTAATTCAACTTCCAAATCATTTTCTAGAGTGCCTATACCATTTTATATCTTTACCACCTATGTTGAGTTACATCTTTTTCATATCCTAGCAAATGTAACATTTTCTGTCTTGTATAGCATTGTCGTTCTAGTGTTTGTATGGTAGCACCTCACTGTGGTTTTAATTTGCATTTCTCTAATGATTAAGTTGAACATCTTTTCATGTGTTTATTATTAATTCCTATATCCTTAGTGAAATTTTTATTCAATTCTTTTGCCCAAATTTTAATTGGGTTCTTTTACTTTTTATTGAATTATAAATGGTCTCTATATATTCTGGGTAAAAGTCCCTTTCAGACATCTGATTGACAACATTATTACCAGTCTGTGACTTGTCCTCAATTTTCTTAAATGTGTTTTTTGAAGTACAAAAATTTGAAAATTTTATTCAACCCAATTTACAAATTGGGCTTTTGGTGTTGTATCTTTGTCCAATAGACCTTTTTTTTCTTTTCTGATATATTTATTGAAGACTATAAAATTTTCTTTGTTGCTCTAGTTGTATTCCATACATTTTAATGTCATGTTTTTGTTTATTTTCAGTTTGGAATTCTTCTAATTCTCCTTGCAATTTCTTCTTTGACTATTTTATTTCTAATTTAATTTTGTGCGGTTCAAGAAATTTCTTTGTATAATTGCAATCCTATGTAATTTATGGAGGCTTGTTTTATGGAGTATAATATCTCTCTTGGAAGACATTCTACATGTTTTTGTGAAGGATGTGTATTCAGTTGTTGTTGGATGAAGTATTCTATACTTAGGTCAACATGGTTGATACTTTAATCACGACTACTGTATTCTTGTTGATTTTCTAACTGTTCTATCCATTATTAAGAATGATGTGTCGAAATTTCTATTGCTTTGACTTGTCTAGTCTTTCAATTCTGTCAGTTTTTACTGCATTATAGTTTAGCACTCTATTTCTCATGCGTATATGCTCTTCTATTTTCAAAGATTTAGCTAATCAATAAGGATCTGTCTTAATATTTAGTAGTGTCTTTTAAATTTGTTCAATATATATATTTAATCTTGTTACAAAAATAGGCAGATATGAAATTAGTATATTTACTATAATTATAATTTATCCAATAAATAAACTTTAAATGTTCCTGTAAATTCTCCATTTACTTGACATTTAAATCTCTAGGTCATTATGGTCTGTGGCCAGCTTAATATTTCTTAAAATTTCTTATACATACCATCTGTGCCCAAAATAGTGTTTTTTAGTTGGAAACTACTTGTTGATCATTTGACAGGTTAACTGATGTATTAGCTTTTTATATATTGAATAGCAAAATAAGTGTGGCATTTTATATATAGCACAATTCAGATTGACAACCATATAAAAAATAAAGTTAAGGGGCGCCTGGGTGGCGCAGTCGGTTAAGCGTCCGACTTCAGCCAGGTCACGATCTCGCGGTCCGTGAGTTCGAGCCCCGCGTCGGGCTCTGGGCTGGAGCCTGTTTCGGATTCTGTGTCTCCCTCTCTCTCTGCCCCTCCCCCGTTCATGCTCTGTCTCTCTCTGTTCCAAAAATAAATAAACGCTGAAAAAAAATTAAAAAAAAAAATAAAGTTAAGGTTGCTTTACATTTATTATATTAGTACAGGCTATGGAAAAGTAGTACTATCTCTGTGAGCAAGTTGAAATGAAGACAAAGGGTATCATATTAAAAATATTTGGAAAAGGATGATGGAAATAAATGTATTTCTTATTTGAGGAAAAATATTCCTTTTTCCTAATTTTTAAAATTTTTTTATTGTTTATTTCTTTTTTTGAGAGAGAGAGAGAGTGAGTGAGAGAAAGCAGGGGAGGAGCAGACAGAGAGGGAGACACAGAACTCTAAGCAGGCTCCAGGCTCTGAGCTGTCAGCACAAAGCCCAACATGGGGCTTGGACTCATGGACCATGAGATCATGACCTGAGCTGAAGTTGGTTGCTCAACCAACTGAGCCACTCAGGTGCCCCTTGAGGAAAAATATTCTGACTCAAAATAAGTACTGCAAAATAAGACTCATTGTAAATTTACATGAGTTCATCAAACAACAGAGTGATGTAACTATTTCTTAGATGGCTGACCTAAGCTGGCCAACCTATAGTAATGAGCATATGATATAGAAGATAACCAATGATCTTTTTATCTCCATAATCAACACACCTAGCTCAGTCTTTCTTCCTTTCACACAAAGGAGAAATACCCGATACAAACATGTAAGACTGAGTAGAAGCTTATTATTAGTTTTCTGTCAGTTAATAAATTATAATGTTTCAATGCTCTCTGTTGTGAGAATTTCTTTTTCATTAATATGAATAAGGTTTATATTCTTGTTAGAATGCTGCACACTTTGTTCTTATACATATTCTCATATTTCTAAAATGTAATAAACGCAGCACATAAAAAAGACTAAAAGTAATTAAAAATAGCAAATGCAAACAGGGTTCTTACAGCATTCTTTGCACTATAAGATTTTTCCTACAAGCATATTTGCAATGCACACTGCCCATAATAAATCTGAAAAACATTTTAATATCCTTGTAGTTTTATACTAGTCATTCACATAAGTAAATAGCCCAGTGTGTTCTCATATGCAAAGTAAAGAACATAACTTCCCTTAGTGAAATAATGGAGTTGACTCAAGATTACACACTTGGAGCAAGAAGAAGCAACACTCAGCTGCCTTAAACAATTTCATGGATTTACTGACACATAGGATGACTTAACGTCCAGCCATATTTAGGCTTGAAATCAGTTAAGTCAGGGAACTAGACCAATTGTTTTTAATTTTCTCACCTCTGCCCTTTTTCATGTATTGATTTTATTGTACTTTCATGGTCACAAGATGGCTGCTTGTAATAAATAGCAACAGCTACATCTTTGTGCACTCCTACTGGAGAGAACACTTCCAACCTACCATCTTGGACCAAATGTTCTCAGCCTCACCTTGATTTGGCTAGTAATATATAACTTTGCTCACTAGGAGGTCAGTGAGATGTCATCCCAGTCTGTCTTAGGCCTGGATCAGTGACCATTATTAAAACATTCACAAGCAGGGATGACTCCAGATACCTGTAAGTAATTAACCCCCCAATAGCATTGCTGCTAACTAAAAGGGGACAATGAGTATCTGGAGAAACATTTGGTTATTAATTGGAAGAGAAGGGAATGGACACAGAGCACCTAAGAAACAGTTTACTTTCTCTTCATCTTAAAATGTCTTATGAAGACCCCACTGCCTCTCCTAACTTTTTTCTCTCTCACAGCAAGCCACAGCTGTGTTCCTCTACTATATGACCTGTTTCAGTTCTTAAACTACGATCCCCATATTGAAATCCCCAAAGCTAGAAATGTGAGATCAACTTTTATTTTTGCCCTATCCCTCATGACCACTTAGTCACAAAGTACATTTATCTGCTAAGTATTTCCTAAAGGAGTGCTTCTTTCTAAACTCTCTTCCTTCTTTTGACAGGTACAATTTCTTCATGTATTGCTTATATCAGTGCAATGGCACCACTAATGTTTTTCTTCTATGATTTCTGAGTCATGATCTGGCTTTGTTAATCCAATTTATTTTGTAATTTTCCTTTTCATCTATGTTAAAGATATATTAGGCTGAATTTTTTTCATAGTGTGATTTCTATTAGCTACTACTGAATTTATAGTTGTGTCCTAAATTATATTCCCTATACCATTTGTTTGTATATTCTTTTGATCATTGTTTCCAGAGTTGGCCTAGTTTATAAAATTTTAAAATAATGTTTTTTTAACTTTATTTAAAAAGTGTATTATCTATTCAATTTCTTCCTTTTGCATTGATATTTCCTTCTTATTTCGGAGGGTTTACTTACTAACTTTTTCTAACTTACTAAATTGAAGGCTTAGTTTCTTTTTTATGATACATATATTTGAGTCTCAGCAGAATCCTCAACATACAACTTTAGCCATATTTCACAAGTTTTATTGGCAGTTATTAATATCTCTTATTATAACTCAACACAAAGATTATTTGAAAGATTATTCATAAATGCCAAAAATTATTATTTAATTCTTCACAAAGATATTTTCTTGGAAATTTAAGAAATTCTCTTAAGATAATTTTCTTTCCCTAAATTTTTTTTGTCTTATTTCCTGCTTTATATGAATTGATTAATTTTTCCTATACTCCTATACTGTCTCTTCCACCATTACTCCAACTAGTATTTTAAAATTCAAGTTACTTTTCTAGTTAAAATTCTCCAAGAACCTGGATTGTGTTAACCTGAAAGAATGAGTTACAAACATTGAAAATTCCTGCTCTTTGGTCCATAAATTTATGGCAAAAATGCTTTCAATATTAAAGGAAAATTTTAAGTTACTAAAAGAAAACTGCCTTAGTAAAATTAATTTTCTTTAAGCATTTCAGAAATTTGAAGGTACTTTCACTGACATATCTTAGGCTTAAATATGTTTTAAGCACAAAAATAGTTCTTCCTAGATGCAAGATAGAACTTGCTAAAAGTTCAAATAAAGGCCAAGAAAAGAAGTATCTCTTAAGAAATATAGAATTTCCTTCTCCGTGTGTAGTCAAATAACATTTAAGACAGATTACCTTGATTTACATGAAACAAATCCCTGAGTATACTGCACAAAGCATAAATGCACATCATGTTGCAAATATATAGTAGAGAAATCCTTTTCAGCAGTACTGCATCTGCCTAAAAATTATGTTCAAATTGGATTTATTGTTGGGGTGCCTGGGTGGCTCAGTTGGTTAAGCGGCCCTCTTCAGCTCAGGTTTTGATCTCACGGTTTGTGAGTGAGAGTCGCTGCGTTGGGCTCTGTGCTGACAGCTCAGAGCCTGGAGCTTGCTTTGGATTCTGTGTCTCCCTCTCTTTCTGCCCCTCCCTCCCTCTCTCTCTCTCAAAAATAAATAAACATTAAAAAAATTTTTTTAATGGATTCATTGTTTGTAGAATAGGCTATAAAGAGAAAACAATTTCAAAGTTACAAAGCTTTATCTTTATTTTTACTCTCTATGTTTAACTATGTGGAAGAGAATCCCTTCACAATATCTTCCAGCACTAAGCACATTGACTAGCCCTGTGGTTCCAAGCCTTCTGGGTCTCATTCCATGGTGTGTCATACTTGGAACCACAAAATCCAACTTCTACAGCAAACACATGTGGAGGAACAAAGAGGAGAATGAAGAGGGGGAGGCAGAAGCTGAAGCAAAAAAGAGAGAGAGAGAGAGAGAGAGAGAGAGAGAGAAAACTCCAGCCTGCATGATTACAAATCAATGCAAATCACAGCAACAAGGCAAATCTCCCAAACATGATGGTTGTATGTCTGACACCCCTATTCCTGTCCTCTCTTCATGTTAGTGTAGATAATCACACAGCAAGAATGTTTCTTAGATTAATTATAAAACCATTATTGTTTACTATTTTGTTTAATTCTCTATGTATACCACATTGTGCTCGAGAAGATAAGTAATACACATTTTATTCTGCTTTTTCCATTTACATCATAATCTCAAAGCACTGATTCTCATAGATGACCTTTTTTCCCTTCTCTAGAATTCACTGGTACATGTTTATTCACATAAATCTTCTCCCATCCAAACATGGAGCTTGGACTCTCTATTTCTCCTAATACAATCTAGATGAGCATCTTTTGCTATTAGTTTATGAATATAACAAAATAAGTTTAATATTTAGGGTATCTCAATATCTCTTAGAAAAGATATGTCATTTTTAATATTGTTTTTAGATCTGTGGCTTTCTCATCCAATCACTTTTTTTTAAATATTAAATTTATTGTCAAATTTGTTTCCATACAACACCCAGTTCTCATCCCAAAAGGTGCCCTCCTCAATACCCATCACCTACCCTACTCTCCCTCTGACCCCCCATCAACCCTCAGTTTGTTCTCAGTTTTTAAGAGTCTCTTATGCTTTGGCTCCCTCCCTCTCTAACCTCTTTTTTTTTTAATTCCCCATCCCCATGGACTTCTGTTAAGTTTCTCAGGATCCACATAAGAGTGAAACATATGGTATCTGTCTTTCTCTGCATGATTTATTTCACTTAGCACATAACACTCTCCAGTTCCATCCACGTTGCTACAAAGGGCCATATTTCATTCTTTCTCATGGCCACACAGTATTCCATTGTGTATATAAACCACAATTTCTTTATCCATTCATCAGTTGATGGACATTTAAGCTCTTTCCATAATTTGGCTATTGCTGAGAGTGCTGCTATAAACATTGGGGGACAAGTGCCCCTATGTATCAGCACTCCTGTATCCCTTGGGCAAATTCCTAGCAGTGCTATTGCTGGGTCATAGGGTAGATCTATTTTTAATTTTTTTGAGGAACCTCCACACTGTTTTCCAGAGCAGCTGCACCAGTTTGCATTCCCACCAACAGTGAAAGAGGATTCATCTACAGTCTCCTGATTTGTTCATTTTAGCCACTCTGACTGGCGTGAGGTGATATCTGAGTTTGGTTTTGATTTGTATTTCCCTGCTGAGAAGCGACGTTGAGCATCTTTTCATGTGCCTGTTGGCCATCCGGATGTCTTCTTTAGAGAAGTGTCTATTCATGTTTTCTGCCCATTTCTTCACTGGGTTATTTGTTTTTCGGGTGTAGAGTTTGGTGAGCTCTTTATAGATTTTGGATACTAGCCCTTTATCCGATATGTCATTTGCAAATATCTTTTCCCATTCCATTGGTTGCCTTTTTAGTTTTTTTTTTATTGTTTCCTTTGCAGTGCAGAAGCTTTTTATCTTCATGAGGTCCCAGTAGTTCATTTTTGCTTGTAATTCCCTTGCCCTTGGGGATGTGTCAAGTATGAAATTGCTGCAGCTGAGGTCAGAGAGGTTTTTTTCCTGCTTTCTCCTCTCAGGTTTTGATGGTTTCCTGTCTCACATTCAGGTCCTTTATCCATTTTGAGTTTTTTTTTGTGAATGGTGTGAGAAAGTGGTCTAGTTTCATCCTTTTGCGTGTTGCTGTCCAGTTCTCCCAGCACCATTTGTTAAAGAGACTGTCTTTTTTTCCATTGGACATTCCTTCCTGCTTTGTCAAAGATTAGTTGGCCATACGTTTGTGGGTCTAGTTCTGGGGTTTCTATTCGATTCCATTTGTCTATGTGTCTGTTTTTGTGCCAATACCATGCTGTCTTGATGATTACAACTTTGTAGTAGAGGCTAAAGTCTGGGATTGTGATGCCTCCTGCTTTGGTCTTCTTCAAAATTACTTTGGCTATTTGGGTCTTTTGTGGTTCCATACAAATTTTAGGATTGTTTGTTCTAGCTTCGAGAAGAATGGTGGTGCAATTTTGATGGGGATTGCATTGAATGTGTAGATAGCTTTGGGTAGCATTGACATTTTAACAATATTTATTCTTCCAATCCATGAGCACGGAATGTTTTTCCATTTCTTCATACCTTCTTCAATTTCTTTCCTAAGCTTTCTATACTTTTCAGCCTACAGATCTTTTACATCTTTGGTTAGGTTTATTCCTAGGTATTTTACGCTCCTTGGTGCAGTTGTGAATGGGATCAGTTTCTTTATTTGTCTTTCTGTTGCTTCATTATTGGTGTATAAGAATGCAACTGATTTCTGTACATTGATTTTATATCCTGCAACTTTGCTGAATTCATGTATCAGTTCTAGCAGACTTCTGGTGGAATGTATCAGATTTTCAATGTATAATATCATGTCATCTGCAAAAAAGTGAAAGCTTAACTTCATCCTGCCAATTTTGATGCCTTTGATTTCCTTTTGTTGTCTGATTTCTAGAACTTCCAACACTATGTTCAACAACAGTGGTGAGGGTGGACATCCCTGTCATGTTCCTGATCTCAGGGGTAAGCTCTCAGTTTTTCCCCATTGAGGATGATGTTAGCTGTGGGCTTTTCATAAATGGCTTTTATGATCTTTAAGTATGTTCCTTCTATACCGAATTTCTTGAGGGTTTTTATTAAGAAAGGATGCTGAATTTTGTCAAATGCTTTTTCTGCATTGATTGACAGGATCATATGGTTCTTATCTTTTCTTTTATTGTGATGTATCACATTGATTGATTTGCGAATGTTGAACCAGCCCTGCAGCCCAGAAATGAATCCCACTTGATCATGGTGTATAATTCTTTTTATATGCTGTTGAATTCGATTTGCTAGTATCTTATTGAGAATTTTTGCATTCATATTCATCAGGGATATTGGCCTGTAGTTCTCTTTTTTACTGGGTCTCTCTCTGGTTTAGGAATCAAAGCAATCCTGGCTTCATAGAATGAGTCTGGAAGTTTTCCTTCCCTTTCTATTTTTTGGATTGGCTTGAGAAGGATAGGTATTATCTCTGCCTTAAATGTCTGGTAGAATTCCCCTGGGAAGCCATCTGGTCCTGGACTCTTATTTGTTCAGAGATTTTTGATAACTGATTCAATTTCTTTGCTGGTTATGGGTGTGTTCAAGTTTTCTCTTTCTTCCTGTTTGAGTTTTGGAAGTGTGTGGGTGCTTAGGGATTTGTCCATTTCTTCCAGGTTGTCCAGTTTGTTGGCATATAATTTTTCATATTATTCCCTGATAATTGCTTGTATCTCTGAGGGATTGGTTGTAATAATTCCATTTTCATTCGTGATTTTATCTACTTGGGTCATCTCCCTTTTCTTTTTGAGAAGCCTGGCTAGAGGTTTACCAATTTTGTTTATTTTTTCAAAAAAACACTCTTGGTTTCATTGATTGTAGATTCTATATTGATTATTTCTGCTCTGATCTTTATTATTTCTCTTCTTCTGCTGGGTTTGGAGTGTCTTGCTGTTCTGCTTCTATTTCCTTTAGGTGTGCTGTTAGATTTTGGATTAGGGATTTTTCTTGTTTCTTGAGATAGGCCTGGAATGCAAAGTATATTCTTTCAGGACTGCCTTTGCTGCATCTCAAAGCGTTTTGGGATTGTTGTATTTTCATTTTCATTTGTTTCCATATATTTTTTAAATTTCTTCTCTAATTGCCTGGTTGGCCCACTCATTCTTTAGTAGGGTATTCTTTAACCTCCATGCTTTTGGAGGTTTTCCAGACTTTTTCCTGTGGTTGATTTCAAGCTTCATAGTATTGTGGTATTCAAGTGTGCATGGTATGATCTCAATTCTTTCACATTTATTGAGGACTGTTTTGTGACCCAGTATGTGATCTATCTTGGAGATGTTCCATGTGCACTTGAGAAGAAAGTATATTCTGTTGCTTTGGGATGCAGAGTTCTAGAAATATCTGTCAAGTCCATCTGATCCAATGTGTCATTCAGGGCCCTTATTTCTTTATTGATCCTGTGTCTAGATGATCTATCCATTGTTGTAAATTTAGTATTAAAGTCCCCTGCAATTTCCACATTCTTATCAATATGGTTGCTTATGTTTGTGAGTAATTGTTCTATATATTTGGGGCTCCCGTATTCAGCGCATAGACATTTATAATTGTTAGCTCTTCCTGATGGACAGACCCTGTGTTTATTATATAATGCCCTTCTTCATCTCTTGTTACAGCCTTTAATTTAAAGTCTAGTTTGTCTGATCTAAGTATGGCTACTCCAGCTTTCTTTTGACTTCCAGTAGCATGATAGTTCTCCATCCCCTTACTCTCAATCTAAAGGTGTCCTCAGGTCTAAAATGAGTCTCTTGTAGACAGCAAATAGACGGGTCTTGTTTTTTTATCCATTCTGCTACCCTATGTCTTTTGGTTGGCGCATTTAGTCCATTTACATTCAATGTTATTATAGAAAGATATGGGTTTAGAGTCATTGTGATGTCTGTAGGTTTCGTGCTTGTGGTGATGTCTCTGGTACTTTGTCTCACAGGATCCCCCTTAGGATTTCTTGTAGGGCTGGTTTAGTGGTGATGGATTCCTTCAGTTTTTGTTTGTTTGGGAAGACCTTTATCTCTCCTTCTATTCTAAATGACAGACTTGCTGGATAAAGGATTCTCGGCTGCATATTTTTTTGTTCATCACATTGAAGATTTCCTGCCATTCCTTTCTGGCCTGCCAAGTTTCAGTAGAGAGATCCGTCACGAGTCTTATCAGTCTCCCTTTATATGTTAGAGCATGTTTATCTCTAGCTCCTTGCAGAATTTTCTCTTCATCCTTGTATTTTGCCAGTTTCATTACGATATGTCCTGCAGAAGATCAATTCAAGTTACGTCTGAAGGGAGTTCTCTGTGCCTGTTGGACTTCAATGTCTTTTTCTTTCCCCTAGATCAGGGAAGTTCTCAGCTATGATTTCTTCAAGTACACCTTCAGCTCATTTCTCTCTCTCTTCCTCCTCTGGAATCCCTATTATACAGATATTATTGTGTTTCATCGCATCACTTAGTTCTCTAATTCTCCCCTCATACTCCTGGATTTTTTTTTCTCTTTTTCTCAGCTTCCTCTTATTCCATAATTTTATCTTCTAATTCACCTATTCTCTCCTCTGCCTCTTCAATCCCAGCTGTGGTCACCTCCATTTTATTTTGCACCTCATTTATCACATTTTTTAGCTCCTCCTGACTGTTTCTTAGTCCCTTGATCACTGTAGCAATAGATTATCTGCTGTCATCCCTGCTTTTTTCAAGCCCAGTGATTAATTATATGACTATTTTTTAAATTCATGTTCCGTTATATTGCTTAAATCGTTTTTGACCAATATGTTAGCTGTCGCTACTTCCTGGAGTTTCTTTTGAGGAGAACTCTTCAGTTTCATCATTTTGGATAGTCTCTAGGGTGGCGCCCAACTGCAGGGCACTTCTGCTGTGCTGTCGGGAGTAACTTGCATTGGTGGGCGGGGCAGCAGTCAGACCTGACGTCTGCCCCCAGCCCACCACTGGGGCCACAGGCAGACTGGTGTGTACCTTATCTTCCCCACTCCCATGGGTAGGACTACTGTGGAGTGGTGTGGCCCCTGT
The DNA here is from genome assembly GCF_022079265.1 of Lynx rufus. Lineage (NCBI taxonomy): Eukaryota > Metazoa > Chordata > Mammalia > Carnivora > Felidae > Lynx > Lynx rufus. Next base: position 162,737,642 of record NW_025814823.1, read on the forward strand.
CTGGGCTACTTGCACACTGCCAGGCTTGTGGTGCTGCTTCTGTGGGATCTGGCGTATTAGCAGGGGTGGATCCGCAAGGTGGACAGAGGTGAGAGGGGCAGAGGTGAGAGGGGACTGTCTTCCCGGTCTCAACAACTCTCCCTCCCGTTGACCTCTAGCACTCCCGTTGGTGGAGCAGAGCTATTGACTTATAACATTCCAGATGTTAAGTCCTGCTGGCTGTCAGAAGTCACTCCATCCGGCCCCTCCACTTTTGCAAGCCAGACTCGAGGGCTCTGCCTTGCCGGGTGGGCTGCCCCTCCATTGCCCTGGCTCCCCCTTGCCAATCCCTGTAGCGCGCACCGCCTCTCCGCCCTTCCTACCCACTTCCGTGGGCCTCTTGTCTACGCTTGGTTCTGTAGAATCCATTCTGCTAGTCTTCTGGTGGTTTTCTGGGTTATTTAGGCAGATGTGGGTAGAATCTAAGTGATCAGCAGGATGCGGTGAGCCTGTCATTTGTTAATATTGAAGCATTTCTCTAGCTTCATTTTAAAGAGAGATACTAAATACCTCCACCGAAAAGAGGAAAATATTTGGTATATATACAATCTAAGGGCCCTCATTTTATCAAAATAAATTTAGGCTTTCATCAAATCCATTAACTTATGGGAAGTCAAATTGGAAATGCCATAATCAAGTACGAATTTAACTAAGAGAAGAAAGGTCAAGTTTCTTTAAATATGCAATTTCACCAAATAATCTTCCCCAAAATTTTGTCATGAACAATACACACGTACACACAAATCTTTTAGAGATTAAAAATAAATAAATAAATAAAAGAAACTATGTTAGTGTGCAGGAGAGAGAAATGAGGAAATGTTTTGAAGAAAATGTTAGTGATGGTTGCATAAGTCTGAGACAAAAAAAGGAGATATTTATATTAATATTTATTACCACAGTCTGTCTCCAGCTGGTTTATATAATATACAAACACTTCCGTGTATGTGGGACTATTATCTTCCAGCACTGTTCATTGTTCCATTCTTCTGGGAAAGACAGATCTAAAGCATTGCTTGGCTCTAATATATATAATGTGATAGCTTAGTTTTAATTCACATATGCTCAGAAATATTCACAAAAAGATCATAATGCACTTTTATCTCAAATGAAAGAATGAAATTCAAGTCAAAACACATGTTTTAAAAGTATAGTTTTCTGCTTTTAATAAAATTAGTTATTTGAGTTGTTATGTTTGCTAGAATTTAATTTCTTTTAAAAATTTTTTTAAATGTTTATTTATTTTTGAGAGAGAGAGCAAGCAGGGAAGGGGCAGAGAGAGAGTGAGACAGAATCTGAAGCAGGCTGCAGGCTCTGAGCAGTTAGCACAGAGCCCAATGCAGGGCTTGAACCTACTAACCGTGAGATCATGACCTGAATGAATGTCAGATGCCCAAACAACGGAGCCACCCAGGAGCCCCTAGAATTTAATTTCTAAAGTTTAGGCTCTCTGTTTCTAGTAGAGGAGTGACAGAAACTAAAAATCAGCCCATTTTCATTTATACTAGCACTATGCCATCCAAATAAGATTTCATAAAATAAAAAGATAAGGTAGGGACATTTCCAATGAAAATGGTAGGCATTAATGACACGTATGGAAATTCCCTCTCCCTCTGTCTCTTTCCATTTATATATATGTTATATCACTCATTTATGGTCAAGCACATGTAATACATAATTTACCATTTTAATTATTTTAAAGTATCACATTAAAAAGCCTTAATTATCTTCCCAGTGTTGTGCAACTATCACTCCTATCTAGTTTCAGAACTTTTCATTACCCCTAAGGGATACTCTGTGGCTGTTAAGCAACCACTCCCCATTCTGCCCTCTCCCAGTCTCTCACAACCACTAATTTGTTTCCTGACTCTAAAGATTTATTCTACACATTTCATATAAATGGAATCATGTAAAATGTGGCTTTGTGCCTGGTTTCTTTCATTTGGTATGATTCCAAGGTTGATGTAGGTTAAAGCATGAATAGGTACTTCATTTCTTTATGTGGCTGAATAATATTCCATTGTATCAGTACAACATAGTGTGTTTATCAGTTGATGGACATTTGGGTGGTTTCTACTTTTCTTCTGGTTGCCATAAAGAGTGCCAATATCAAACACTGAAAAAATAATAATGGCCTTTCAGTTCTTGGTGCTTACCAAGATGGGGGAGGATTATTCAAATTAGGAGTAGGGGAATGATGCTGTAAGGCTTTGAGAACACACGAGAGAGTCTCGACATCCAAATGTTGGTGGTCCAGGAAGAATCTCAGGTGAAAAAAATGCTTATATTTGAAAGAGAATTTAGTGAATTTTATGCGGGAATGTGGAGACAGATTTGGAGTTTATATGAAAGTATGCTCGAACTCTTGGGCCACAAAACAATGGCACTTTGGGGGAATTTATGTAATCTTAACATGAGCAAAACATCTGTGTGGGAATTACACAAGGTAAAAGGATTAGAAACATGCAGCATGGTAAGCCCGTTTCAGAATATGGATTTTAACCTAGGAGAAAGGTATATTCTGCATTCATCTAGAAAGTAGAGCTGAAAAAGGCACAACTCACAGTGTAACAGTAAGAAAAAGCCAGATTATAATCTTCTTAAATTCATTAAATAATTGAGGTTACAGGGACACCAAGTAAGGTAATCTCTAAGAAAAAAATTTGTCCATCCAAAATCAGATTGCATATAAGCACTGGCTCATCCAACACAAAACACAGGAGGGAAAGAAGTCAACGTAGGAACTGAGGGAAATATCTTCAAATGGATAAAGTACCTGCAGCTACAGCTAATATTACACTTAACATTATATTTAATGGTGAAACTTATCTCTTTCCCGCAAAATTTAGGACAAACACAATGATGTCTGCTCTCACAGCTCCTATACATCATTGTACTGGATTTTCTATCTAGCGCTGTAAGTTAACATAAATAGAAAGCATAGAGTTTCTAGAGAAAAAAATAGAAATATCTCTATGTAAATATAAAACAGTTGTTACATGGAAAACTTTAAATAATTATCAAAAAATGCTAAAGCTAGTAAGTGAGTCCAGCAAAGCCTTTAGATAAAAAAATAAAAATCAACTATATTTCTACAATCAAGTAAGGGGTAGTTGAAGATGAAACTAACAAAACTATATCATATACAATAGCAGAAAAATCATGAAATACTTCCATATAAATCTAAAATAATATATTCAGCAGCTGTGTGATTAAAACTATAAAACACTGATGATAGAAGTGAAAGAAAATCCTTACAAATAGAGATACACTGTGTTTATATATCAGAAGCAAACCAAATTCAACAGTACTGTAGCAGTATCATATACCATGGCCAAGTGGAATTTATAACTGGGATGCAAGGATGACACAACATTTGCAAATAAATTAGTGTGAAACATTACACTTACAGAATGAAGGATAAAAATCACATGATCATCCCAACAGATGCAGAAAATGTATTTGACCAATTTCAACACCCTGTCATGATTAAACCCTCAGCAAACCAAGAAAATAAGGGAATAATCTCAACATAATAAAGGTCATATGTGGCAAGCCCACAATTAACATCCTACTCAGTGGTAAAAAGCTAAAAACTTTTCCTCAGGGATCAGAAACAAGGCAAGGATGTCCATTCTCACCATTTTTTATTCAAAATAATACTGGAAGTCCTAGACAGAGCAGTCAGGCAAGAAAAATAAATAAAAGGTATCTGAATCAGGAAAAAAAAAAGGAAGGAAAATTATCTCTGTTTGCAGATGACATTAATATATGTAGAAATCTAAATACTGCACTAAAATTTGTTGGAACTAATAAACAAGTTTAGAAAAATTGCAGATTATAAAATCAACATATAAAATCAGTCACTTTTTTCTATACTAACAATTCATTACACAGAAAGGAATTTAAGAAAACAACCCTATTTACAACAGCCTGAAAAAATAAGTTACTTAGGAATAAACTTAACCAAGGAGGTGAAAGATCTGTACACTGAAAACTACAAAATCTTGATGAAGAACAAATAAATAGAAAGACATACTGTTCTCATGGATTGGAAGACTTAATATTGTTAAAATGCCCACATTACCAAAATGATATACAGATTTAGTGAAGTCCCTATCAAAATTCCAATGGAATTTTTTACAAAAATAGGAAAAACAATACTAAAATTCATATGAGTAACCACAAAAGACCCTGAATAGCCAAAGCAATCTTGAGAAAAAAGAATAAGGCTGGAGACATCACATTTATGATTTCAAAATATATTATAAATCCACAGTATGAAATTATTATGGTCCTGGCATTTAAAAAGATATATAGACTAATGGTACAGAATAGAGAGCTCAGTAATAAATACATGCATATATAGCCCATGTATCTTTGTAAAGGGTGCCAAGAATACACAATAAGGAAAAGTCTCTACAGCAAATGGTTCTGTGGAAACTGGATATCCACATACAAAAGAATGAAATTGCACCTATATCTTGCACCATTCACAAAAATCAACTCAAAATGGATTAGACTTAAATGTAAGACTAGAAATGGTATAACTCCTAGAAGAAACCATAGAGGAAAAGCTTTATGACATTGGTTTTGGAAATGTTTTCCGGAACATGACATCAAAAGTACAGGAAAATGGCGGCATTTGGGTGGCTCAGGTGGTTAAACTTCTGACTTCAGCTCAGGTCATGATCTCAGAGTTCATGAGTTTGAGCCCCGCATCAGGCTCTCTGCTGATAGCTCAGAGCCTGGAGCCTGCTTCAGATTCTGTGTCTCCCTCTCTCTCTGCCCCTTCCCCACTTGTGCTTTGTCTTTCTCTCACTCTCTCAAAAATAAACATTAAAAATTTAAAAAACAAAATGTACAGGCAAACACAACAAACATAGACAGATGGCATAACACTAAGCTAAAATGTTCCTGTACAGCAAAGGGAACAATCAACAACATGAAAATGCAACCCACAGAATGGGCAAAAACATTTGTAAACCATATATCTGATAAGGAGTTAATTTCCAAAATATGTAAGCAACCCACACAAGTCATAGCAAAAAAAAATAAATAAATAAAAAAAAATAAAAAATAAAAAAATTAAATTAAATTAAATTAAATTAAAAAATGATTTGATTGGAAAATAGGTAAAGTGCTTGAATAGACTTTTCCTAAAGAAGACATACAAATGGCCAACAGATATACAAAAATATGATAAATATCACAAATTATGAGGAAAATGCAAGTCAAAAACACAAGGATATCAACTCACACCTGTTAGAAAGGCTATAATGAAGAATACAAAAGATAACAAGTGTTGCTGAACATGTTGAGAACTTGGAAAGGAAATATACAATGTATATTCTTGTCAGTTAAAATATCTCCCTGGTTTTTGCTCTGTTTAAATTCTTATTGTCCTTTCTTCTCTTAACAATGTCTTGCTTTTCTGTTCTTGCTATTCCTCACTTCCGACTGCTTTGTTTACAGAATAACCATTTCCATTTCTCAGACCCAAGAGTAAACAATTGACCCACGACTGGCTAATAATTTAATTATTGTTAATTTATCATATTTTATAGGGATTTACCATATAACAAGCAGTTTCTGTGTAACAGGATACATTGGTATAAATAACATCAACAAAGCCGCCAATCCCACAGACCTTACATTCAAAAGTGAAGTCTGTGTGTCTGTACTTCTAGACTTATAGTCAGGGATGGAAACATGGTTCACTTTAGGCAAATCAGGAAGGAAATCTGTTTCTCTATAAAACTACTTTGTATTCTTGTTTCCAGAATTCCTGTGTAAGGGTTGAGACTGTTTGTTTTTTTTTTTTTCCTTTTCTCCTTTTTTTCATTTTTTTGCTTTATTCAGTTTGCTCCAAGGACAAAATCAGTTGTAATCAGGATCACAAACATTATTTGATTGTCTCACAGCCTGATCAGTAAAATCTGAAAAATGGAAAATGTTACCCCAGTTGCAAATAAAATACCCTTGGAGTTCACTGAGATAGAAAGTGGAAATAATTAGAACAGTACTTGTAAGCTACTCTTTTCTAGACAATTATAGGACCCTGCTGCAAACCCTTCATACATCACTGCTGATTTCCTTTGAAAATTCTCAGCCCATACCCAGGAATTTATTTGTCAATAATGAGATCAATCAAGGGACCAATCTCAAATGAAGACTCTTTCTTATGAAACAAGACACACTGAAATAAAGACAAAATCTTAGATGTTTGGAAGCAGATCCAGATGAGCACTGGATAAAGAAAAAATATCCTCAAATGCACATATATTTTTAAGCATAATAAAATATCAAAAATGTTTCTTTTCACTTGTGATCTTGAAATCATGTCTGGGAAATGAAAAGGGTATTCAGATGTTTCTTAAGTCTCTTCCTGAGGGTAGGGTATTCCTTGAGCACGTCCCCCCGCCTTAGAGTCTTTTATCGTAATAAATATGATAGAAAACCACCAGATTTATCAAGGAGCACCTTTAACTGGTATAATGGAGAATGAGATTTTTGAGAAGTGGAGAATGAGGACAATTTTAATTTAGGTAATGAAAGTTTAAATTATATTGGAAGGAGGATAAGATATTTATGGTCTTATTGTCTTCAATTAAATGGTAGGCTCGAAATATATTATTTACTAGAGAAAGGAATATCATACAACATATAAAATATATCTGAATTAATAGGTGGGCTTCCAAAGACTGGTGAACCAGAATTATTATGTGTAGTAAATTTATTATTAAGGAGTGACAGGCAAGGTAGCATTTCTGTTGCATGACAAGATTATTATTAAAAGGTCATAGAAAAAGGAAAATAAAATAAGATTAAAAACATTTTTTGCATAATAGGATTAAATTTTTTTATTAACTAGAAATATTAGAAAATAATTGCCTTAATAGTTTCATATGCAAAGCTTTAAAATAATTCATTTTTCCTGGGCTCTGGTTCATTTTGAATGTATTTTGAAGATGCTAAAATAACAATCATTGTATTTGTTGTATCATTCCATCTCCTATCTGGTATAGCTATCAGCATTTTTTATCTGGTAATCTGCCATTTGAGAACATGAAGAACAAAAAGAAAATGCACTTCTATGACACTTCAATTGTATAGTGAAAACTATACAATTATTTGCAGCTTTGCCAATTTTATTTTTTGTTAGAACTTATCTTCCTGTACTGAGTTAACTTTGTATTTTATTTATCTAATTAGAATTACCTGTAATTCTCAGCACTTGCAGTGCAGGGATAAGAACCTCTGCTAGGCTAAAAGTTAGTGTATATTGAATAATGCTCAGAGAAACCAGATCAATTGTGCTAACTTTATTTTTTCTTCTTCAACAGTCTTTATTCTTTTTTTTATTTCTCTTATCCTCTGCTACTTGTATTTCCTTCCCATGATGTTTGATCTAAAAAATTAGGCTTCTCATTGAAGATTGGGACAAATATGCATATTTGCACCTGCTTTCTCCAAAATGAAACAAATATGACAATAAAAAAGGAATTTTAAGCCACAAATCTACAAGGACAAAACCATAAACACACACACACACACACACACAAACATACACACACACACACACATGACAATGATAGAAGAAATATTTGGAAGGTAGAAAGCAAAGGCTCACAATGTGCTGGGATTGCAGACCATTGAAATAACACTAAATGAATTTCTCTGACATGCTGGGAAAGTAGATAGGGATGGTGCAATGTATAAAGAGGGAAGCCATAATGTCCAAATTCAAATCCTGATTCCACTATTTGCTATTTGGGATCTTACAAAAGCTAATTTTTCTCTTCCTTTTCTCACTTTCCTGAACTGTATAGCATGAAACCAACATAGTAGTACCTACTTCATAGGGCTTCATAGGGCTGTTTTCAGTATTAAGTTAATTAAGACTTTATACAGTGTCTGGAACGTTGTTATTTCTCAAAATGCTGCCAGACTGGAGTTCCCATCCAAGCAACTTGGACTTATACCGAAAAGCTGTTGCTCTGCATTCAAGCCTCACCCCTGCTGCACATTTGCACAGCTGCTCTCAAATCCACTGATCAATACAATAGAACATTCACGAGCTTCCCTGGACACTTGTCAACAAATTCCCTGAAGGTGTGGTACTCTGGTCCAAGCAGGGTGGGTTGGGTCAGGATATACTATGTGCTCAAAGCTGTGGACAGAGGGGATGCGACTCTGTTACAGAGTTACTACAGGCTTTAGGCAATGTTCAAGTCTAAATTCACGGCGTTTGAAACTGACAGATCTGAAGACAAATAGTGGTTGTATCTATCACTGTAGCTTTAGGCAAGCTACTTAATCTCCCTATCGATATACATATCTAATGTCCCACATGCAGTTAATGCCTCCTTCAGAGCGGCACTATAAATGCACCCAGTCTGAAGTGTGGCACATTGTAGACACTCACAAAGAACAGCTAAAACAGTGTTTAAAAATTTTACAAACGTCTTGAGCATTTCTCAAGTATTCTCCAAGTTTGTATATTACAGCTTAACTGTGTGAATCTCACAAGTTGCCAATGATACACAGCTACTTTCCTGTGATTGATCCCCATGTCCTTATCAAGAAAAAGTGATTTATCATCTCTAGGGCAGAGACAATGCACATTTTTTGTTTCTCTGTATCTACTTCCTATGGTATCCATTGTGTGTATATAACAAATAAACACTTATTTAATCTATAGTTATGAATACCAGATTATGGTACTGATAATTCTAAACCCATGAGTCAGTTTTGTTACTCCTTAAACTACACTGCTTACACTGGAGAAGATGCTTAGAAGCTATGTGAAGATCACACATACACAAGAAGAATCTTTAATAAATAAAAAGTTCTACCAATGATTTCAATATTTTGCTATTGGTATTTAAATCTGGTCCATTCAATGAAATATTTGAATAAAAAGTATATAAAAATGTATGTGTATTTGATTCTGGAAGGAGATAGATAACAAAACAAAACATTTTTTTTCATTAGTTGTGCTGAGATCAAGTGAGTTTGATGTACCTTTTTAAAAGAATAAATTTCTTTTAATCAGAGGCAAAATTTAAATAATGCGTATCATGATAGAAATAGGCATTTCTTATTATAATAGAAATACATATTAATTGTTCAAAAACAAAAGGATAATAAAAATAATAACTATAATCTTAACACATGAAATAAACCCTGTAAGTTCCTTTTGGTATTTTTCTTTGTAAATGCTTTATAATTTTAAAGTTTCAAATAGAATTATACTATACATGCTGTTTGTATCTTTCTTTCATTTGGTATTTTAATTAGAATTTCACAGTTTAATAAATAATGTTACAAACATGACTTTTAAAGGCTACATCAAAACCCATTTATGATTATATCATAATTTATCTTCTATATCTAGAAATGTGCCTTCATAGCTAATATGAATAATTCTTTGTATAAAGTAGATGTATTAGTTGTGAAATCATAGAAAACTGCCGCAAGCTGGCTTAGAGGAAAGGGTAATTTACTCAAAGAATACTAGCGTACTTTGTGTAAATGAAAGAGTTTAAAATCCAAACCACAGGCAGATGCAGCAATGTCTCAGGAATAAACTGAAAGAGAAATTCATTCCTCAAGATCGTCTGCCTCTCTTGTCTCTGTTTAGGTACATGTGTGAGTGTGAGTGTGTGTGATTTGTCATCTCTGCTTTTCTCTGCCAACTTCAGTTGCTTCTTTCTGTATATAAACTTCATTTTCATGGAATGCATACTGTCTTCCACAGCTTGGCTAGAAAATGGCCACTGACAACAACCAAGATATACTCTTCACATCTTCTTACACACACACATGCACACACACACACACACACACACAAATCCACTGCACACATATGCACATCATGTGTACACACACACACATGCTTTGATTACTTTTATTCAGTTATCATTTGAAGTATATAGTGAAGGATTTTAACTGATCTGGTTTCATCAGTTGATAACACTTTGTCCAAGGATTCATATTCTGTAATAATAGACCCACAATAATTATGTGGTTGTGAGCTACCATAGGGACAATTTCTAGAAGTGGATTGTGCTCTACAGATTACTATATAAACAACCATTTCTTTTTGGAATGTGCATCTCTGTACATGTATCTTTCCACACATCTATTAAATATTTTCAGATATTTTGAGAACAGGAATTATTATTAAAAGGGTAAAGAAAATATTTAGGGCTTTTGCTATATGGTCCCATTTGTACATATAGAAATTGGTTGTCAATTTGATATCCTTGAAAAGTGAATTTAATTGACATTTCACTAATATGATCGTAGCACATTTTAGTAAATGTTATGTATCTATCATGTTGTTTACATTTAAAATATACCATGAGTCAGGACACTTAATCTGGTGTATCCAATCATTAGCTATGTGACCATGGACAGATAAGTTTCTCTGTCTTAGCATAAGTCTCCTTGAAAATAAAGTTTTGAATTGTATAATGCCTAGGGATTTTTTTTTTGTTTTTTGGTTGTTTTTTTTTTTTATTTTGTTTTTTGCCAGTTAATGAGCATTTAGTGTAACAAAAACTGAATAGGTTGAAGGAAATTCCTGAATGGTATATGAACACAGTTGTTTCTTTGTTTTCTAGAACTTCAATCTGACAATTCATCCAAAAAAGGAGCTCTTTTGTCTCAGGCTACTCTTCACAAACACCTTCTAGATCTCTGTGTTTATATTTTTATGGTCATTCACTTCAATCCCACAGATGTCTTAAGACTGAAACTTAAGAATCACGTATATGCTATAAGTGGCAAGAAGCCTTTGTTATAAAGGAAATTGTTTGGTCTGACTGGCAATGAGCAGATTGAGATTTAAGAGATTAACATATCAGGAAATGAGTGAGGCAAAGATGATGTCTCATCTGCAGACAGTGGTTAGGCATTATTTCATCAGATGTCATGTAAAGAATCAGACAAGAGGATAGGTGATATTAATGACAAGGACTCAAATACCTTGGTTAGTGGAAAAGAAAGCACACCCTAATCCAGAGATATGATGACTTGTCTAAGATAGATTCACTTAATATTTTATATATTAACATTAAACCATTAAACTATGGCTCAGAAAATTATATGAAATATGGAAATCCACACCAAAGCATTATTTATGCATTAGAATAAATGCCTTCTTTTAATTGAAGAACCTGGATGAATTTTGAGTCTATCTTGACATAAAATGTATATATAAATTTTTCTTTCAAAAACATTAACATATTTTGATCAAGTGTGTGTTAATGCCTTTGAATAATGGATTTATACTTGACCGTAAATCCTTTTCTAATAGTTTAATTTTGTTTTATTCAACAAAAATTTTAATTTTTTGTTGACCATCTACTTTCAATTAGGAATAGCAAAATGTCATTCTAGTTCTTTGAAATTCCACTTTTTGTTTTTCATTTAAGTAGTGGAGCTATAGCTAAAATGGGCAGAATTTCTTAATATAAAAATCAGATTTGCTGACAGTATTACAGCCCTTTATCTATAGCTAGGTTTGTATTGCCAAGGAAGAAAGGACTTAATTTTCTAAGTTTGATACCATTTAAAAACCATATTGATGAAACATGGACACTTGCTGATCTTACTTGACTGTTTAACATTGCTTCTGTCCCTCTGCTTTTGCGTGTGATGCTGTTTGCATATAGGCAATAAATATTTGACTTAACATTAGTTGCATCTACTGAAAGAAAAAAAAATCAAAATATTGTCGTAAGATTATTGAAATATAAAAGCTTTATGACTCACTAAAAATCATACTAATTTTTGATGCTTAAATGAAGGAGGAATTTGTATGCTATAGAAATAGGAATGGGTTTGATTAGAGACTGCCAGTGACTGACACCACATAAAGTCACGTTTCCTTCAAACATGTTACTATGGCTGATAATTTACATAAGTGTGCAAATATTTCATGGGATGTTACTTGCGTAGCTTTTTTATACTAACATATGTGCACATCTTTGTAAGACCACTCTCCATTGAGTTTGATTACAATACACCTGGTGTTCCTTCAGTTTTCTTTGGTGAGAAACATCTGGTTGAAATTTCTGTTGTATCCGAAATACCTTGATAAATATGCCATCTATGGACTTTGAGTCAAAAAATTGCTGTGTATCACTCTAAATTTAGCGTTTTCTGGACAAGCAATGTAAAACTACTGAACAGTTTGGTACTGAATCTTTCCTTCACTTCTTTATTCTTGTTTCCACCATAATATTGTAAGATCATACTGTATTATCACACTTGACCTTTTTGAAAGTAGATCTAGGAGTTAACTTCTTATAATCCAGCATTTATCAGAGTGTGTATGGTTTGGTTTTATAAGCAAGAATGCCATGACATTTATATATCTTTAGGAAGAATGTGCCATTTAAAAAGTACGACCTAGTATGTCATGTATTAACAGCACCATTTATTTTTTAAGAAAAAGCATATTTAGATTGTCACGCAATTTCAAGTTTTCCAGTACATTGTCATCATCAGACATGAAAGCTGTGGTTTAGAAATGTTTATTTTTCAGCCAAATATAACCCAACTAAATGCAGATGTTTTATACTCCATAAAGTAATTTAGGGAATCACTTAGCAAACACATTTCCATCAATGTTACAATTCAAACCATTTCATGGCAGTTGCATTTACAATTCAATGCCCATAAAAACAGACTACCAAACAACAAATCATTGGTCAGCTAAGTAGTACCTGAATGTGCCCATACACTTAATGTGCTCTGTTTATTGTTGGACTGCAGGAAACAGGTACTTCTTTTTACTTCAGAAGCTTTGCAAATAATAGGATTATGATTGTATGCGTTTGGCTTTTTGTGTTTTATTGAGTGGAAGAAAGAAAAAGTGTGAGGGAAAGAGAAAGATGAAGGTGCCTAACTCTCCACATGAAATAGACAGAAATATAACCAAAAATGAAAAAAAAAATCAAATCTGTGTGTCCATCCTTTTACGAAGACTATGTTAAGCTTTCCTCTGATCTCCCTCAGAACTGCCACCAGAATAACCTGTTACATTTTCCTACTCAAAGGTAGATGCTATTCTTCCCTAACTCATTCTTTACTCAGTTTTTTGGTATTACGTTACTCCATAAATTATCATGTGCCTATACTAGGACACTGTAATGATGAGAAGAAAATCTCCACGAGAGATACTCTCTCCAGTGTCGCCTTCTTGCGATGAGCCAATGTTATAATTATAAAAACAAAAGGTAAATTAGACAGTCATAAACATATTTATTAAGTACCATTGTTTGCATAACATTAAGTATTACAAAAGAAAAGCCATTTTGAAATGTCTTTTTTATAATTAAAGATTAACTTTGGACAATGGTAAATTAGCTTTGCCCTGATAATAATAAAGTAGTCCTATTACGAGGTTATTATTTAAACCAAACTCAGTACATGACATTCTACTGACGACAAAAAGTTAATGCTCTTCCCCTAAGTGATTATCCAAGTCTGGTGATAATCACACCAGGAGAACCAGATTTCTCTATAAGATTTATTCAATCTCATTTGATTCTGAGGTTCTTGAAAGAAGCATTTTATATACATGAAAGCCAGTCTGTTAGCTTCAGTCACCAAATTTCCCCACTATCTGTCCTGAACATCCTTTTTTTTTTTTTTTCTCCTGTAGCTATTTCTTGTTGATTTGGTTTCCCCTAAGCCATTACGTAGAACTGCGTAGTATAAACCTGTCACAATTTTGCACTATATGTTATGCAGAGAGTTTCTGAAAATTTTCTCATGAAAATACTTCTTTCAACTCTGCTTTCAATAAGAGATATTACCCTTCATCTCCAGCAGCTGAATTATTTGAAGCTGATGAGTCATATAATAGTTTTCAACTCCCCAAAGCACCTCCATTATGGGAAACTACTTCTGTACTGTCATTTAGTTTATGAAATATGAAATGCTGCCATGTGGCTTCTTCTCAGAATAGCTAAGAGAAGAAAATATAGATGGGAATTGCTCACTAGATAGAAATCTTAAAAGGATGAATTGATAATGTTCATGTAAAATTTCTCAAGAGTGATTTTACTTAAACTTAGGCTTTGTAATCATTTATCAATACTGTGCTTTAACATTCCAAAATTCAGTTATTAGGAATAAAATGTAGTTTAAAAAATTTTCTACTATCTCTTTATTTTATAAACTAATCATCATTATCAAATTTTACTTCTATCTTTTTTATTTTATAAGCCAATCATCATATAAACATCATATTTTATAAACTATATCATATAAGAAGCAAATAAAATAAAGTCTAGAAAAAGAAAAAGATAGTAATAACAGTAGCAGTATAAAGCTAGGAATAAAGTAAAAAACATTTCAATTTATATTCTAGGCTAATGCTTTCTCTTCTGAATAAATTTATGTTGTTTAAAATTGAAATTTTCTTGTACACTTTAATAGCCATAAAAATTTTCTCATTACTACATTTCTTCTGCCTGATCAATTCTTGGGCCATTATTTGTGTTGGTGTAGGTAAGAGATGGAGAAAAGTATTAAAAGAGGGTCCAAACTGGAAATTCACTCACTTAATCTAGTAAAGATCTGGTAAAGACAATTAACAGAAAAGAAATGAGAAATAGAGACATAGACTCAGTTTCAGGAGAGAGGATTGAGGAATGATTTGCAAGACTAAGAGGTAGCTGTTGTGCCCCACGAGGTATTGTTAGGCAAAGGGAAGATTGCATTAAGGAAGCTGTGTTGTTTCATAAAATAGAATTTTCCTTTATCACTTGTTTTGCATAATTCAAAAAAGATTTAAAATACTTTCCAATAGATCTCAATGTTTAAGAGGGTTTTTCTCAAATGTGACAGATTTTAGCTGTTAGGTAGATAAGCTTTATGCTCACTTTGTGCATTAGTACCAACCTGGTTTGGAATGCTGGGAGGATATAGCTAAGCATGTAATTAGACAGATCAGACTGCTACTCAGTGTACTGTAAGATTCCCAAGGTTATTGAAATCAATGGGTCTGTGTGAATTTATATCTAGTTAAAAGCAATCCTAAGTGTTTTATTCTAGAAAAAGCGTTGTTTTTATTTTAGTAGTGCGAGGGGAGGCAAGAGTTATAAATCAGTGGAACAAAATTTTTAAATCTTTGATTTCCTTTAAATATCTAAGAATACGTTAAAGGTCACTGATTTTGATCCTATAAGAATAAAACAATCTTCTGGAGAAAATAGACAAATTCAGATCGATAGGTAAGGTTTTATTTTTTGTTTATTTTTGGTTTTGCTTTCCCTTTGGTGAGATGTTAAAAGCTAATTCATTGCTAATTGCTTTCATGTAGATACTGATGTTCTCAAATCGTTAGGAGTAAGTTATGTTTCAGGTACTTTAAAATGATAAAATAAAAGGTTTCATTAACTTTGTACCTATAAATATGAGATATATTATGCTGAAATAACAGACTATCCTACAATTTCAGTGGCTTAAGACAAATATTTATATTTTTGTTCATGGCTCTTGTCCCTCATAGATCACTGGGTGGGGGCAGTGTTCTGATTATTGCAGTACTCAGGAACCCAGGCCATTGGAGTTTTCGTCTCAGCAAATCCTTCCATGATTAACAAGGAAGGAGAGAAGATATGGCAAATTTTGTTTTGGCTCTTAACACTTTTAACTCCATGTGACTATTGTTATACCACTTATATTTCATTGTCCAAAGAAAATCAAATGGCAATGCTTAATTTCAAACGGGCTGGCAAATCCTACAGAATACCCACAAGAGGGCACAGCCAGGAATATTTGGTGAACTGTACCAATTATATATATATTATATATATCATTATTATGTATGTGGAGATACATATTTTATTATATATGTGGAAATATATATTTTTTATATATGTGGAAATATATATGTGTGTGTGTGTGTGTGTATATATATATATATATATATATATATATATATCTCCCATAAAACAATAAAAATGTCTTTGCTTTAGAACTAAGTAATAACATATAGAGCTATAGACCAAACGAAAATTCTGTATTCTACCAAGAAGGGGATTTTAGTGAAAACCATAGAAAGGAAGTGAAAAGTATAGTTTCACATGCCAGTAAAGGAAATCTCTTCTTTTACTCCTGTCAGACAAGTAACAACACCTCAGTAACAATGCCCAAAGGGGCTCATATGCTGTGTAGATCCAAGCATTTGTGATATTACCAATATTTTCAGGTCATTAAAGTCTAGTTTAGTAGGAAAAGACATTTATTTGTGAAAACGTGTGATATCATGACTAAATCAAATTTTCCCTAGTGAGCAAGTGATTCATTTTATTTCATATCCTCATTTATCTTTACATTTTGTTTGTGTCTAATTTAGGAATATCAAAGATCCCTCAACAGTGATGTATTATCATACCTCTTCCTACTATACCATGGTGATATTTTCAGCAACAGCTTGTATTCTGTTCTTTTCCTTCATGGCTTCTTTTTACCATACTTGTTTACCTCAGATATTTCATTATGCTGTCCTGTCCATATGACCTTATAAACAATATTTTCTCCTCCCCTCCTGTTTCTGTCGTTAAATACTCTATTTTCCTCCCGCAAAGATCTTACACACTCTGACTGTTCCACGTTGCTATTGCCAATCACTGCCACTATTCTTTTCCTTTACTTCCCTGTTCTCATCTTGAGCCTTGGATTCTGATATATGCATTAATCAAAAACTCCTGTAGTGAAAAATATGTTATGTAGAATTATCTTCCCTGTGTTTTTTTTTTTTCCTACACCTACAGAGTAAGTTTACATTTTCACTCTGTGAAAGGACTGGTTTGCCAGCAGTGATACTATGAGAATTTTTCCCTGGACAGTAAGATGAGCACCATGATCTGATCAATTCCTGAATGGGACATCCCTAATATATTCCTAGAGATCAGTGGGAAGCATCTTGAATAAGTCTTGATAGGGAGTTTAAGGCATAGTAACACCTGACTTCACATTCAATGAGTTTAGAAGTTTAATTCTTCTCTCAGTGTTCATTAAATGGATTAGGGGAACATATGTAAAGGATTACTCCCTGATAACCAGGGTTTTCTTGCACTGACTGGACATGAATGAATGATACTCTAGTGAAGAAACCAAGACAATTTGGTGCTCAACTAGAGGGAAAGCTAACAAAAATAATAAGCTACTTCATTTTTCCATAGGAAAGCAAAAAGAAAGCAGAGAGTTGCTGTATTACATAAACATAAATTCCATGATCAATAGATTGAGTATCTCCGTTGTGCTTAGGAGGAAAACAAGACTCAGAATTAAGCAAAAGCAGAGATTGTGCCATTAACTGTATTAATTTGCAAGGGCTGTTGTGACAAAATACAATACACTGGGTTGCTTTAACAACAGAGATCTACTGTCTCATGGTTCTGGAAACTAGAAATCCAAGATCAAGGTGTCAGTAGAGTTGGTTCTTTCTGTGGCTGCGAGGGGGGAAGTGTTCCAGAGCTCTCTCCTATTTTTTGATAGTTTTCTGGCATCCATTCTTCAGCTTCTGCTACATCACTTGACCTCTACCTTCATCTTCATGTGGTGTTCTCCCTGTATGCTTGTGTCCAAATTTTCCCATTTAATATAGAAATCATTGGTATTAGGGGCCCACCCTACATTAGAATCACCTTATTTTTCTTCTTTTTTTTCCTTTTAAATACAGTATAATTAACATACAGTGTCATGTTAGTTTCAGGTGCACAATACAGTGATTTGTCAATTCTATACATTACTCAGTGCTCATCACAAGTGTACTTTTAATCCAATTTACCTATTTCATCCATCCCCCTACTGATCACCCCTCTGGTAACCACCAGTTTGTACTCTGTAGTTAAGAGTAGTATGACCTCATCTTAACTAATTACCTCTACAATGACTCATTTTCCAAATGAGGTCACAGTCTAAGGTTCTGGGGGTTAGAATTTTAACATATGAGTTTTGTGAGGACATAATTCAGCACATAACACTAGCTAATGACAGTACTCAGACATGACCTTAAAATCAAGAATTAGATTTGTTGGGAAAATGTGACCATAATTATAATGACATGGGGGCCTTTTATAAATATCTATCACTGTGCCCTACTCTCAGAAGCTGTTCAGTTGGTCTGAAGCATAACTTGTGTGTCCATATTTTTTTAAACTCCCCAGATGATTCTTAAATGCAGAAGAAATGAGAACTACTAGGTTAAAACAATCTGAAGTCTTAGAAAACCAAAGTGGCCAACAGTTTAGGCGTAGCAATCCATTAGTTCAAACCTGATACTATTTTCCAATATTTGGAAATTTCAATGTAAGTTCAAAATTACACCTCATTTTCTCTTGAAAGCCACTAATTCATCTGGATTTACTGAATTTTATATTTTTGTTTTTAATCTTTCTCCAAATCCTATCACCTGAATGGTTTATCTCATTGATTTACATTGTATTGCTATATGCAAGGGTCATATTAAAAATTTGCATCAGCTGACAGAGCACAGGTATTGACGCATCAGAATAGACACCAGAGTGACTGGAAGAGAAATGGTCATAAACACTGGGAAGCCATATGGCCATAAACACCGGAAGGCCATTTTAGTACATGCTGGCTAAATATCAGTACTGCAAATGTGTTTTCTCCACCTGAGACTGGCTCTGGTGTCTCTATCCACTTACTGATTTGTGACAGAAAATATTACTGCTGGGTCACAACCAAATATGAGGTAATTTCTGCTCTAAACCATGCTGTATAGTACTTTCAAAGCAATGCTTACCTAATTCAAATATCTCAGGAAGATCCAATGATAAGAAGGGAAGTTTTAGTTAAAATGATTGATTTGTTTGTAATGGAAGACCCTATCACCCTCTACAACACTTCATTTCACAGATACCCTCTTACATCTTTTACATAATCCAGTGGCTATAAGGACTGAATGGCTAAGGGACAAGGTGACCATCTGTGGTTAACGGCTCTACCTTCACACATAGCTGTTCACACATCACTCCAATCCCCTCAGTTGTCGTGGATATAAATTGGGTGACAATTCCAGTTGCCCTTGATAAAGTTCTTGGGTAAATCAGTCAGGCAGGAGCAATCTTACAAAAGCTATGAAATGGGCTAAGCTTTTCTCCTCTATTCATGAGCTACATTATTTTCTCTTTTACTAGATCATGAAGATCCATTAAAACAGTTTTATAATAAGGTGTATCTAAATGTGTACATGTTGGCATATGTCCAAAAAATATTGAGGAGCTAAATTTTGCTGAGAAAATTATTATTCCCTGACGATGAAATCTCTTCAGACTGTTGAACACTAAAATGGAGCAATCTTTCTTTAAAATAGCTATCAAGAGTAAGGGGAGGTGAAATAATATATCCTCCACCAACTCTTTGGGAAAAATAGTTCTACTTTGTCTATCAATTCAGCCCAAGGGAATAGTTTAATGTTATTTCCACTATAGCACTCTATCACAAAGATTATCAGCTCTGAAAGAACTTAGGTAAAGAAGCTGAAAGTAGGTGCTTTCTTGTAGTCTAAAAAGACATTGTCATGGACATCAGAACCAAAGAGTTTCCTTCTCTGGTGTCAACTCTCTCCCAAAAGGTATTAAGATAGTCTAACACTTCGGAGATTTTAATAATTTTTGTAGTTCATAATATGCCTACATTTTGAACTATTTTTTCTATGTGATGTCTTCCTAAGTTTTGCCTTGTGTGTGTGTGTGTGTGTGTGTGTGTGTGTGTGTGTGTATGGGATATCGCAAGAATGTAATATGCTCTGGCATAAGTTACTTCTATTAAATTAGAAAATAATATTTGTAAGAGATAAAGAAATCTCTACTGTCTACATCTGTGTCGTCTCAGAGTTAAACTATAGGAGAGAGAAATAATTATTTCTGACTTTAGATAAGTAGGTGGGTAATTTCATCTCTGTTGCTGTTACACAGTTGCCAACCAACTCAGGTGGTCAACTATCATGCATTATGAGAGCTGAAGAGTGACCTTGTCGGTCCACTTCCATTTTTGTTCTTTCCACATAGGCCACTTCCTCTGTGGTTACAGTGCTGAAGTCAATTGCTGTTAAAACCAGATTAGCCACCATGTTGCCTTTAGGTAAAGTCCCAGGTGCCATACAAAATATACTTTCCATATTCACTGAACTTTTATGAGTGTCATTTCTGGATTCACGTTCTGTCCCTTATTTTTATTCTATATTGCTGAACTCAACTGGAGAACATTTGTGTAGAATAGGTTTTTCCTCCCTCCATTCACTCTCTTTATATTTAAAAATTTGCTCTTTTTCCTTTGTTTCTACTATTTTAGTGTTTTGGGCTAAAAATCTCTCAGGCACACCCCTGCTCTTCCTGACCCCAACTCTGGCACCCTGCTATCAACCTCTAAGGTCATGTGTTCTTGCCTGCCTGAGAGGGTGCTGTAGGTGGTGGTATGCTGGAATCAGCTAACGTGGGCTTGTGAAAGCCAAATGTGTGCATCTTTTCCTAACTCTGTGTACAGTGACTTCATTTTGGTAGCTAAGAATTGGCCATGGGTGGGAGTATTACTTCAGGCATATTGGCAAACCCTATAAATCAGGGCCTTTTCTCTCATGGAGAGCAAGAACAGCTATGAAGTTTCAACTTCAAGGTCTGGGCTCCACGTTCCCACATTTTCTTGTTCTCTGAGCCAAGAATAGCAACCCTAGTGACTTTTGTCATCCTGCAATGCTGCCTTATTTGCTAGTGTAGGATATTATAAATATTTTATTATATCAAGTGCATTTGTTTTTAGTATATCAACAAAATAAATTCTAAGAAAATGAATTACTCAGTCAAAAGATGCATGAAAGAAGCATTTGATTTTATTACACAATGCCAAATTGTCCTGTATTTTAAGATTTTGCACTTCTGCTAATGGTGCAGAGACATGCACATTTGTTTCTCCATAGTGTCACAAGGATTTTGTGTCCTCATGTATTATTTCACCATTTGGAGAGGTGAGAAATGTATTTTTCTTTGTTTTTTATTTCCTCATTACATTTTATATAGACCTTTCTTATGATGAGGGAGCATAAGGCAAGCTGAGGGCCAAACACAAACTAACAGCACCTCCCACCACCAGTGTGATATGTGTGATATTCCTCAGGTACTCCTGGCTGCCCAAGAACAGGGGAAAGGAAAGAAAACAAATGGTTGACTGATAGAGATCACAGTCATACAGGACAGGAGTCTCCTTCAGTTTTCAGATAACTTAGTAAACTACAAGAAAAAGGCAAACGTATCTATAGCCGAAGCTCCAGAAACCTATAGATTCTATTTCCTGGAATGTCACCCTTATCAAGATGTAAGGGGGTTTAAATGCTTGCCATGGTGATGTGGGAAACAAAGGTAAATAAAAAATTAAATTCCCTCACTGCCTATGGCCCACTGACAAGTTCATGAAACAGGCAGAGTGACCTTCCTCTAGGAGCTCAGCTGCCTCAGTGATCATACTTTGCTAGAGGCAAAAAGGCAAGGTTAGCTTAACATTATCCCAACCTCCAGGATTCTGTGAGTCCACATTAACACGTAAAAATTCCTTTGGGGGGTGCCTGGGTGGCTCCGTAGGTTAAGCGTCCAACTTCAGCTCAGGTCATGATCTCACGGTCTGTGAGTTCGAGCCCCGCTTTGGGCTCTGTGCTGACAGCTCAGAGACTGGAGCCTGCTTCGGATTCTGTGTCTCCCTTTCTCTCTGCCCCTCCCCCATTCATGCTCTGTCTCTGTCTCAAAAATAAATAAACATTAAAAAAATTAAAAATAAAAATTCCTTTGGAAACTTCCTTTATCTGAACCCCCCAACCCCAAGATATATGTTGGTAATCATACTCCAGGCATGGCCCCTGATATACATCTGAAGGGTCTCATGACTGAGGTTTCACTAAACAGTAATAAATGATGTTTTCCTAACAACAGCTAACCCCTCAAGGTCCTGGAAACCTTGCTTCCAAAATTCCTTAGAGACTTATGCTCTCTCTAACCCCTGCCCAACCTGAAGGTATATAATCAGTCATTCTTCACAACCCCAGTGCAGCACTTTCTTCCCATGAGTTCTGTCCCTGTGCTTTAATAAAATCACCTTTTTTTGTAGCAAAGATGTCTTCAAGAATTCTCTTTTGGCCATCAGCTCTGAACCCCACCATCACCCCAAAACCCCATCACATTGGTCATTTAATATTTGTTACTTGTTTTTTTTTTCTAGCATTTCTTTTGATTCTTTCTTAGAACTTCCATGTCTCTGCTTATATTAACCATGCATTCTTTCATGTTGTCCACTTTTTCTGCTAGAGTAGAGCCATTGCCATATTAATCATAGTTATTTTAAATTCCCAGTCTGATAGTTCCAATCTCTGCCATATCTGAGATTTTGATGTCTTCTTTGTTTTTTCAGACTGGGGTGATTTTTTTCTTTTAGAATGCCTTGTCATGTTTTGTTGAAAGCCAGGCATGATGTAACAGATAAGAGAAACCTAGGTAAATTGGCTTTTTAGTGTGAAATTTTATGTTATCTGTCCAGGAGTTGGGCTGTTTTTACTGTTTGCTATGACTGTAGCTGTCAGAGGCTAAACTTTCTCTAGTGTCTTTGTTTTTGTCTCTTCTGTTGTCCCTAGGTTTCTCTGGAGACTCCTTAAATTGAGTAGTTCTTTCAGCTTTAATCTCCCGTTATTATACAGGATCCCAATTGATGTGATAGTAAGATGTG
This sequence comes from Lynx rufus, assembly GCF_022079265.1. Classification (NCBI taxonomy): domain Eukaryota; kingdom Metazoa; phylum Chordata; class Mammalia; order Carnivora; family Felidae; genus Lynx; species Lynx rufus. The sequence continues at coordinate 162,760,442 of NW_025814823.1, forward strand.
TGGGACAAGAAGCATCTCCAATCCTACAAATAAGTTTCCTTCTTTGAGTGAATCTGTGTCTCCATGCTGTGATGTTCACAGGTACTTCTCACCTTTGTGTCTCCTCCACCTTAGGTGACACAGGATAGTAAAAGGGGGCTAGAATTGGGTATTTCTCTTCTCCCAATTCAGCTAGGCTCTGGTAAAATCCAAACTGCTTAGGCTCTGGTGTAACAGTTTCCTTGTAGGACAGACTTTCTTTTAAGGAGAACATAAGCTCTGGATGTATTTCAAAATGGGTCCCTTTTTTGCCCCTCCCCCTGCTGGAAGTATGAGAAGACTGTTCTCCAGTTTTCATTAAAAGAACCTGGTGAGGTTTCTGGCAGTCAAACTCATGAAAATGCGGCAGCCCATATATGGTTGAGCCCTTAGGAGGTTTTTTTCTCTCAAGCTGGTCCATGTCCAGTCTCCAGCTATTAGTCTCTTGCCCTTTAAATATTCCTACTGTTGCTGGCTCCAGATGATGGCATTTATTCCCCTTGTAAGCTCTAATTCTCTATATTCACCTATTTCTCTAGTTTTCAGGGCAACAGTCTACCATGATCTCAATTTTCTGATAGATTTTAAGAGAACTGTTGATTTTCAGGCTTTTTTCAGCTTTTTTCTTATTGTGAAGATGGAGCTGATGTCTTCCAAACTCTTTACATGTCAGACTAGCTCATTTTACATGTATTTTTTTCAGTAAACCTCTCTTAATTGTTAGCACATTTAAAATTATCAAGCCATTCTGAACCCTATTTCATTTCTCCGTTGAAAAAGAAGCGTTAGTATACAGATGAGAGGCTAAGAAGTCAGATTTACATTGCACATTCCATGACTAACTATAGTATTTTCAACTAAGACCTTAGCGACACAACTAACCTATCTTCACATCAGTTTCTCTTCCATAAAATGAGAGTAGTAATTTTCTTATAAGATGTAGATGATTGTATGTTCTCTTGTTTGGTAAGTAGTAGATATCTAGACTTGAGGCTGGCAAACTAAGGCCTATAGTTTAAATTCAGCTCACAACCTGTTTTGATAATTAAACTTTTATGGAAACACAGCCATGCTCATTTATTTATTGTCTGTGGTTCTTTTGCATTACAACGACCAAAGAGATGAGTAGCTGTGATAGAGAGTATATGGAACACAATGTCTAAAATATTTATCATCCAGCATTTTACAGAAAACTTGCTGTCCAATTGTGTTGTCCACATTGGACATATCCACCACTGTGTAAGTCAGTGATTCTCCAACTTTACCAGACATCAGAACCACCTGGAAAATTTCTTAGAGTATAGACTATTGAACCCCAACTCCATAGTTTCTTTTTTTACATTCATTTATTTTTGAGAGGCAGAGAGACAGAGCACAAGTGGGGAGGGGGCAGAGAGAGAAAGAGACAGAATCCAAAGCAGGCTCCAAGCTCTGAACTGTCAGCACAGAGCCTGATGTGGGGCTTGAACCCATGAACCATGAAATCATGACCTGAGCCAAAGCCAGACGCTTAACCAGCTGAGCCACCTAGGTGCCCCACCCCAACTCCAGAGTTTCTGATTAAGTAGACATTGGCTGGAGCCTGAGAATTTGCAATTCTAATAAATTGTCAGGTGATACTGATTTGCCAGTCCAGGAATCACACTTTGAGAATCATTGATCTAAGCTGTTCTCCAAAAGAACTACAAATAACCTAAGAGGTTGAAATTTATATCTACTGTCTTTTCCCTGAACTCAGATAAAAGGATTTTGTTTGGAGTCTGTTGTTCATGGAAGAAAAAAGAAAAAAGAAAAAAAGAAACCTAAACTCAGGTACATGCCCGAGAGTGCTAAAGAGGCTCACCACTCTTTAGCACCCCACCTGGAATCTGTCTAATTTCTCCCTTGTCTCCACCTGTGTAAGCCATTAAATGTTCCCAGCATCCTCCCTCCTCCAGCTCCACCCCTGGGGCGTCACCCAGCAGCATCTTCACCATCAGGTAGCCTCCTAGAATCCATTGTCTTTAGAGTGTTCTCACAGAGGTAAGAACAGATATTTTGTAACATTGTCCTGGGAATCTCTGGGTAACAATATGTGAAAGCGGAAGAAGCTTTGCTTGTGAAGGTAGGAGTTAGACCATTTTCTATGGGAGGTTATTCTTTTTGACAATGTCCAAATTATCATACCGTGAATTTCATGTACATTGTAGTTGCTTTGATTTTGTTGTCAGACAAAGGCATATGCATTTGTACCTATTACTTGCGGGGATGTGGGCTGATCCTGTCTCTGCATTTAAAGTGAAAGAAACATGCATTTTAAACTATCAACTGCAGCTATGTTTTTGTTTCATATTACAGTTATTTAGATTTTAAAAGTTGTAAAATGATTTAAAATTAAGTTTTCAGTAAGGCCTCTTAAAATTTCATAAATTCACAATTAGACAATTAACTATTGAGCATTGCAATATAAAAGACACTGATATAAATGAGATCGGTAATATTGACTTTTGATATTTTTATATAAAGGAATGGTATAATTAATGTATAAGAAGTACAATAAATATTGAGGAATTTAGTGTATAAATAATGATGCAGGCTGAGATAATTGTTCTTAAAATGCATAAATGTATGCGAGGTCAAAGCAGAGGAGAAACACCTGTGGTGAGGAACATCCAGCAGTTTCCCTAAGGATGTAATGTCGGCAGCAAGTCTTGAATAATGGCAGTGTTTCCACAGGTGGGCCTGTTGCAGGAGGGCATTTAAGAGAATAGAAACCACAGGATCAAAAGCAAGGAGTCAGAAAAGTTGGAGTTATTTGGGATAGCAGGTAGTTTTATTCAGCTGTAGATACATAGGGCAGAAATAGGTGATGAAACAAATAAATGAGGGTTTTGTGGAATATTTACTTGATTTGGGTTGGGATAAATAACAATTTTGAGCCAGAAAAGATGTGTTCAGAGATAAAGTACACGTTGCCAAATTTGTCAAGGATTTTTTAACTATGTGGGAATAAATTAAAAAATAAAATTATGAGCATCTGAAATAGGATAGCAGCAGTTATAAAAAAAGGTGACAAATTCAGTACTATTTACATGGAAGACATATATAGTGGTATAGAGTCAGAGGTTTAATATGCATCATTTCGGTATGTATACAATTATAAACGGACAGGAAAAAACAAGTATACAGGTTTTTCCCTATATAGCTAACATATAGTAGAAACATTGAAATACACATGCCAAATATTAAGAACAGGAGGTGGAGTGACTGAGTGGCTCAGTCTGTTAAACATCTGACTTCAACTCAGGTCATGATCTCATGATTCCCAAGTTTGAGCCCCACGTCGGACTCTCTGGTGTCAGCACAGAGCCTGCTTCAGATCCTTTGACTGCCTCTCTCTCTCTCTAAAAAATAAACATTTAAAAAAGAAAATAAGGAGGCTTTCTTAGAGGTGATATCAATGATTTTTGTTTTTCCTTTTAGCTCTTTTCTAATTTTTCTGAAATACTATGGGAGTTGAATTATAAAAATCTTGAAATATTTATTTTAGGTTCATGTGTGTACTCAACTGAGTGTCATTATTAATCTAGGCTATTTTTTTAAAGTCCTCCTTAATGTGTGTGATTATGGATTTGTTAGGTCAAAGGAAGTATCCCAGCATAGTAATGTTGACTACTCACTTGTTAACATTATTTGAGTCACTTTCATTACTTGATACTAACATGCTATATGCTCTAATACCAGTATAGGCAATTTTCCCACCTAACATTTTTATTTATCATGAAAACTAGTAAATGTTTCCTGGGACACAAACATGAAAACTAGTAAGGATAAAAGTTTAAAAATTTACCACATTTTAGAGAACCCAATTTTATTTTTTTTAATAATGGAACTTGTAACATAATTAATTTTTTTTAGTTAACCATGTAAAAACAACACTATTATACTTGAATGCCAAAAGACGTGTTCTTACATAACTAGAATTGATTGGGATATGGGAAGAAGTAATGGAGATAAAATAGGTTAGTGATGGATGTGGCTTTTGTTGGGATTATGGTGGTTCTGTTTACATTTTATTTATTTTTTATTTTTTAATGATTATTTTTGAGAGGGAGAAAGAGCATGAGCGTGAGAGGGGCAGAGAGAGAGGGAGACACAGAAGCCAAAGCAGGTTCCAGGCTCTGAGCTGTCAGCACAGAGCCTGACATGGGATACGAACCGGTGAAATGTGATGTGATGACCTGAGCTGAAGTCAGATGCTTAATCCACTGAGCCACCTGGGAGCCCCTATTTACGTTTTATTCAATATTTCTCTGTTTCCAAAGCATTCGCTACAAAGCATAAAACACAAATTCCTAAAATAATATGAAACATTCTGAGAGAGTGTGATGGCTGATTTTTGTGTCAATTTGACTAGGTTAAGAAATTGACAGATACCTGGTAAAACATTTCTGAGTGTGTCTCTCAAAGTGTTTCTAGGAGAGATTAGCATTTGATTTAGTGAACGGAGTAAAGCAGATAGCCCTCCAAAAGGTGAGTGTGCAGCATCCAGCCCCTGAGGGCCCACATGGAGCAAAAGGCAGAGAAAGGGCTAATTTGCTCTCTCTGTTTAAGCTGAGATTCATCTTCAGCCCTCAGACATAGGTGGTTTGCTCAGATCTCAGGCTTTCAGGCTCAGACCAGGATTGACACCACCAGCACCTGTTTCACCACCTACCCCAACTCTAAGATTTCAGAATCAGACTAAATATATACCAGTAGGTTCCCTGGTTCTCCAGACACCAATTATGAGACTTTAGTTTTCACAATCGTGTAAGCCAGTTCCTTTAATGGACCTCCTCCTTCCCTTTCTCCCTTCTTTTGATGCTGTTTCTCTGGAGAGCCTTGACAAAGGGCATCATGAAAGTGATAGGCATGTACTATCTGTAAGGTTATTGCATTCATATGGGTAGAAACATAAGGCTCAGACTTCTGATAAATAAGTTATTTGAAATATAAGACTCACATAATGAACCGATTAAAATAAACGCACACACAGACATCCACACATGCACACACCATAATTTGAACTGCTGGTGTGGATTGAGTGTGTGGTTCATGATAAGATCTGAATAATACATAGTCCCTGTCCTGGAATACCATACAATATTGGAGGCTTATACATTCACAAGCAAAAATAAAATCTGGCAAGTGTTTCATAAAGAAGTATACAAAATTCTATTGTAAAACAGGGTAAAAAACACAAATTACTTGCCAGGGAGTTAGGGAAGAATTTATCAGGGGAATGGATATTTGAACTTGATGAATTGTTTGAAAGGGGAATAGAAAGTCAGGATAAATAGTCAAAGGAGAAAACTGTGCAAGAAAGACATTAAATAATATAACATACTCCCCAAATAAAGAGATATTCATTATGACCAGGACATACTGTAAGCTTGGGTAGAGGCAGAAAATGAAGCAGGATTAAGTTAACACAGATGGGGTCTGACAGTAAAGTTCTATAAACTAAACAGTTTGAGTCATATCCTGATGTCATAGGACTTCCTAAAGATGTTCTAAGTGAAAAATGACTGTTTTTCACTTTCCAGAGAAGTAAGTTTGGTATCAATGCAGCATAATGGAGGGAAAGGAGAAAGCTTCTTTATAGAAAGGACAATTAATGGGGAGCCTTGGTGGCTCAGTCAGTTAAGTGTCCACCTCTTGATTTCGGTCAGATCATGATCACACAGTTTCATGAGTTTGAGCCCCATGTCTGGCTCCGTGTTGACGGTGCAGTGCGGAGCCTGCTTAGAATTCTGTCTCCCTCTTTCTTTCCCCCTACCCCGCTTGTGCTGTCTCTGTCTCTCTCAAAATAAATAAATAAACGTACAAAAAAATTTTAGAGAGGACAATTAAGAAGCTTGTGAATTAATCACCCAGAGATAAGTTTGTATGTTTTGTTCTCTCTAGACTAGGAAACTATTTAGGCTATATTATTAGCTAGGTGATTATAATTTCTGTGTAGAGTTGGATAATCTCTCATATTGCCAAACTTGTGTGTAGGTGGTAACTGAACCTGAATGAAAGGAAAGTGTTTGACTTTATAAATGTTTAGTGTGGCATGTTTTTTTTTCTATGGATACCATATTCCAACCACTAGATCTGAGGGGGGTGGGGTATGATAGAGGGCAGTGTTCAGGGACTGTTTTCTCAGGGTTATCACCTAAATCATTTGCTTTCCCACAATTAGTTTTTCTCTTGTCACCAAACCATTTTACTTATTCTCTAGTACAAAAAAATTGACTTCTATATTTTTCTCCATTATGCCAAGTATTTTTATCCATAAGCTTAATGCTTGGGACTTTCATAAATTTTTCCAAAGATACTACAAAGCTAGTATTTACAGAGGTGGGAGGGGGGCTGGGAAGGGATGCCAGGATCAAAATAACAAATCAAAACTTGCTTTTCAAGCTTTTTTTTTTCTTTTTTTTTTTTTCTGCCATGACCTCCGAAAATCTACTCTGAAACCTCCATGTCAGGAATGGTCTTTTCTTTGTTAATGCCTTTCTGTAGGATTAACTGTTTCCTGAGGACAGTGGTTCTACTTCTTAGACTTTCTATCCAGGGGAGTGCTAAGATTAAGGAACTAGAAACTGTCACTCAGCACAGTGAGCTTCCCCAGTGGGTGTGGTCCTGGGCAGTGTCCCAGGGATTCCTTCTGTCAATACTGCCTTGCATCTCCACTTACCAGATGTTTCCTTTGGGATTCGGCAGCATTCACTCATTGACCTGCTTTTGTGTTGCTTACCCTTCAAAAGTGCTGTTTTCTTTTTATTAAAGGAAATTTAAACTTGTATCTGCGGAGTTATTACAGCAGGTGATTGCTTAGAAAGTGGTCCTTTTGGCAGCTGGATTGAGAAACCATTTTTAGGTCCCTTTCCTAACAGTAACTATATGATCCAGTTCTATATAGTACTTTGATAAGAGGGTATTTTAAAAATCAGAATATTTAAAGATGTGTTTAATGCAAAATGTTCTTAGTGGACTTGGGTTACTTTCTGAAAACTACTTGATAGTCTGGCCCTATTTAAACCAGAGAATAAGCTCTGTCTGCAGTTTTAGGAAATAAGAATAACCTAGTTATCACATATTTGCAGTCATACCTACCAGGAAGTAATCTATGTATTCATTTTGTATTTTGTATTTTTGCAAAAATAATTTGCAAACGCTCATAACTACACAGCTTAATAATTACTTTCATAACACTTAAGATAAATGTTTAACAATTTCACATGATTTTTAGAACCATTTTGAAAACAGTATACAAAACAACATATATCTTGACTTTACCATATTATACTATATGATTACATTTACCCAACAGGATAAAAATATTTCATATCCTCTGCTAGGGTATACACTCAGCCAATAACCAGAAACACTCTAAAATTAAACACTTTAGTCAAAATTACTACCTAATCATCGACCGTTTTTGAAGAGGCAGATTCAAAGACATAATGTATTCTTCTATATTCATAAAGGTGATTTTCATCTAACTTAGAAATAACCACCTTCTCCAAATGGGACTGCAAATTAGGTGGACCAAATCAGAAATAAAATAAATATCCTAGAGTTTTTGTATCTCTACAGTTCTGACCAATTAATACTTCCCTTGTGCTTTAATGTTACATAATACTAAAATTTGTGATTCTATACTTGAATCTCTTTAAATGAAATTCTGAGGGGTGCTTGGGTGGCTCAGTCAGTTAAGCATCTGACTTCAGCTCAGGTCATGATCTCACAGTTTGTGAGCTCAAGTCCCAAGTAGGGCTCTGCGCTGACAGCTCAGAGCCTGGAGCCTACTTAAGACTCTTTGTCTCCCTCTTTCTCTGCCCCTCCCACACTCATGCTCGCTCGCTAGCGTGCGCTCTCTCTCAAAAATAAATAAATGTTAAAAAATTAAACATAAACTTTAAAAATTAGATTACATTATTCCATCTATGTTGTATATTATATAGTGTTAAACAATTAAGTATATAATTCATGTATCTGTGAGAAGAAGTAAAATTAAGTACTATAGACATGAGGTAAACATTTGCCACACTTGTGGATATTTAAGCTCAAGATAAATTTCAGGAAATGGAATGAGACACTGATTGAACTGTCTAAACTAAAAACTCATGTATTTAATGTAAACAATTGCTACATTATCCTAGATCTCCTCATCTATCTACCTTTTTATATTTGGCTCAAGAAAAAGGACTTCTTTTAGCATTATAGTTGAAAATTCAAACAAAGAACAAAAGATAAAATTAAAACCTCAGAGTATGTTAGAAGTCTCTGCTTTTACCTCTTTCTGACAGAAAGAGAAAGAGGATTTTAGACAAGTCATGTGTCTTACCCGGACCTGAATTTTCATTTCTATAACATCAGAAGGTTGGCGTAAAATATTTTTAAGGTTCTTTCCAGAATTACATTGTGTGACTACAATTTTCTTGTAACAAAATTAAAAAAAAATAGTCTAAGCTGAACATAGAGTCTATAGTACATTTGTTATTAAAAAGGCATCAGGGGAATAAGCCAGAGAGATAATACTGCCCAGGGCCAAGAAGGGGAGTGTCACATATATACCTCTTTCTGACAACTTCTTGTATGGATCTCATAGTCTTATTTGCACTTTGCTATCCCTACTGTTTTTCCAAACTGATATTAGACATAGGCCAACCACCCAACTACCAAAAAAATATTTGTTGAAAGTCTCCACTTTTAGAGAACATGCTCAAGTGGAAGAATACTACTCATACTGCTTTTTCTGTACATTGAATCTCAGTTCAAAATAGACCTGGAACTCAACCCGGAGAGGTGATGAGCCATGATTTCAGCAATTGTGCACTTCACATTTGGTAGGGAAATGGTTGAAGGCAAGCCTATATGAAAACCAAATGAACTTTGAATCAAAAGTTATTATATCCTCACCACAACTGATCATGCTTACTCCAATGTCTTGGGACTTCTGAGGTGACCTGCCCTTTCCTTTCCACAATGAAGCCAGTATATATCTCTAAGTTCATGTACAGTTCCTTCTTGAAAATTAATGTTTTTTTTATACATTCCAAGTGGTATGTCCCTTAGGATACTGATCTTGGTTATATATATCCTGAAAATACTGATGAAAATAATGGTAATCACTCCTTACTGTGATTTTAATATTGTTGATTCTGTTTTTACCCCTATGTTTCAATTACCAGTTTTTAAAAAGTTTTTTTTTTGTTTTGTTCTTAAACTATGAAATCCTTTTGTTCCTACCATCTGTACTCACTCCTGAGTGAGTTCACTTGACAGCTCTATGCAAATTGCACAATGTAGTTTCAATGGTTCACTGCCTTCTATCTACTTGTGGTTGTATCTCATGAATTCCCTTGATGTTTTTCTAGGAAGGAAGTTAAAATTTTATTACTCCCCTTGTTTGCTTTTACTCAGAAAGTAGATAGAGGTCCTGTCCTTGTAGATTTTGAAACATACACATAGAAAGTATATAGACTAATAAACTGGGCTTGTATAGAATTTGACCATGTAAGTTGATGCCTCACAAAAATTGAGACAGATTAAAAGTAGCTAACATTAAATCATTTTTATGTTTGGTATTCTTACAACCTTCTTAGAAATTCCTGGGAAATTTACATTTTAACTTCAACTGAAAGCTGACGCTCAGTAAAGGGTTAAGAATGCATGTGTAGGGGCGCCTGGGTGGCGCAGTCGGTTAAGCGTCTGACTTCAGCCAGGTCACGATCTCGCGGTCCGTGAGTTCGAGCCCCGCGTCGGGCTCTGGGCTGATGGCTCAGAGCCTGGAGCCTGTTTCCGATTCTGTGTCTCCCTCTCTCTCTGCCCCTCCCCAATTCGTGCTCTGTCTCTCTCTGTCCCCAAAAATAAATAAAACCGTTGAAAGAAAAAAAAAAAAAGAATGCATGTGTATAAGCATATCTATATGTTTGGTAACAATTAGTTTTTTTATGGCCAAAACAACTGTAGAAAAGCTGGACGATAATTTGTGTGTGCATCAGCTCCTACTACACTGGAATGATTAATCCTCACATCTTATTTCTTCATAAACCTTTCCAAAACAATTTTCTCATTTTCATGCATAGTCTATAGGATACCTTTTTTTTTTAATTCATTTATTTTGAGAGAAAGAGGGCACCTGCATGTGTGGGGGAGGGGCAGAGAAAGAGGATCAGAGAGGATCATATGCAGGCTCTGCTCTGTTAGTGCAGAGACCAATGCAGAGCTCAATCTCAGGAACTGTGAGATGATGACCCGAGCTCACATCAAGAGTTGATGCCTAAACAACTGAGCCACCCAGGTGCCCTATAGGATACATTCATATCGCCATATGATAAAATCCACTAATTTTAAATGTGCAAGGAGAAGATTTTTAGTACTTTTATATGATTGTTCAACAATTACCACAATAGAATTTTAGGATTCTATCATCACACCAAGGGTTTCCTTGTGCTTTTCAGCAGTTTTATTAGGGTTCTCCAGAGAAAGAAAACCAATATATAAGAGGATATTTATTATAGGAACTGGCTCATGCTGAGATTGTCCCACCATGTGCAAGCTGGAGACCATGGAATGTCAGTGGTGGAATTCAGTGTAAGTCTGAAGCCTGAAAATAGAGGGCTGATGGTGTAAACCTGGTCTGATCCTGCAAGTCTGAGAACTAGGAGCCCCAGTGTCTAAGGGTAGAAGTTGGGTCTCAGGTCACAGAGAGAAAGTAAATCTCATAGACCTTTTTGTTCTAGGCCTTCAGTGGGTTGGATGATACCCATCCACATTGGAAGGGACCATATGCTTTACTCAGTTTACCAATTCAAATGTTAATTCTTCCAGAAACACTTTAACAGAAACACTCAGAAATACTGTTGTACCAGCTATCTTGGATCTTCTAGAAAAACCATATTGTCTTTTCTAGAAATTTTATGTAAAAAGCATCACTATGTAGTCCTTTATGTCTGGCTTCTTTAATGTAGTATTCTTTAATTTAATTTAGTATTTATCCATGGTGCTGCATGTCTCAAAGGGTTTTTATATTGAAATATAATTGATGTATAATGTCATATTTTAAGTGTTTAATGTATGGATTTGACAATTCAATACATAATTTGGTGCTTACTATGTTAAGTGTAGTCACTGTCTGTCACCATACAAAGTTATTACAATATTATTGACTGTATTCCCTATGCTGTACTTTTCCTCTCCATTATTATTTATTTTTATAACTAGAAATTTGTATCTCTTAATCCCCTTCACCTACTTCACCCATCCTCCCCCATCTACCTCTCCTCTGATAACTACTACTTATCTGTATTTAATAGTCTATCTGGTTTTTGTTGGTTTATTAATTGGTTTGGCTTTTTAGATTCCACACATAAGTGGAATCCTATGGTATTTATCTCTCTGTTATTTCACTTAGCACAATATCCTCTAGATCCATTCATATTCTCCCAAATGGCAAAAGTTCATTCTATTTTAAAGCCCAGTATTCTGTTGTATGTATGTATCATTTCTTTATATATTCATCTATTGATGGACACATGTTGTTTCCATATCTTGGCTATTGTAAGTAATGCTGAAATAAACATTTGGCTTATATATATCTTTTAAAATTAGTGTTTTCATTTTCTTTGGGTAAATACACAGTAGTGGAATTAATGAATTATATAGTACTTCTATTCGTAATTTTATGAGGAAGCTCTGTACTGTTTTCCCTAGTGGTTGGACCAATTTACATTCCCACCAACAGTGCATGAAGGTTCCCTTTTCTCCACATCCTTGTCAACGCTTAATATTTGTCTTTTTGATTTTAGCCATTCTGACAGGTGTGAGCTGATAACTCATGGTGGTTTTGATTTGCATTTTCCTGATGATTAGCAATCTGTTCATGGGTCTGTTGGGTATTTGTATGTTCTTTTTGGAAAAATGTCTATTCAGGTCCTCTGCCCATTTTTTAATCAGATTATTTGTTTTTTGGTGCTAATTTGTAGAAGTTTTGTAAATATTTGGGATATTAACCCCTAATCAGATAGAGCATTTGTAAATATCCTCTCACATTCAGTAGTTTATGGTTTCAAGTTTCAAATTTAGATTTTTGTTGCATTTAACTTTATTTTTGTGTATGGTGTTAGAAAATGGCCCAGATTCTTCTGCACATAACTGTCCAATTTTTACAATACCACTTATTTAAAAGCTTGTCTTTTCCCCATTGCATAGTCTTGCCTCCTTTGTTGTAGATTAATTGACCATTTGGTGTGGTTTTATTATGCCAGAACCATAATGTTTTGATTACTGTAGCTTTGTAGTTTATCTTGAAATCTGGCATTGTGATACCTCCAGCTTTGTTCTTTTTCAAGACCACTTTTGCTATTTGAAGTCTTTTGTGATTCCACACACAGATTAGTATTATTTATTGTAATTCTGTGAAAATGCTATTGATATTTTGATAAGAGTTGCATTGAATCTGTAGATGGCTTTGGATAATATGGGCATTTTAATAATACTCTTCTAATTTATGAGCACTGGTTTATCTTCCTATTTGTATTATTTTAAATTTCTCTCATCAGTAGCTTATAGTTTTTAGGGCATAGGTCTTTCACCTCCTTAGTTGAATGTTTGCCTGGGTATTTCAGCCTTTTGATGCAATTGTAAATGGGATTGTTTCTTAATTTGTCTTTGTGCTACTTCATTGTTAGCATATAAAAATGCAACAGATTTCTGTATGTTAATTTTGTATCTTGCATCTTTACTAAATTAATTTTAGTGGAGTCTGTAGGGTTTTCTATGTATAATATATCATATGCAAATAGTGACAGTTCATTTTTTCCTTACTGATAAAATTCTTTTTATTTCTTGTCTGATTTCTGTGCTAGGGCTTCCAATACTATGTTGAATGAAAGTGATGAAAGTAGACACCCTTATCTTTTTCCTGATCTTAGAGATAAAGCTTTCAATTTTTCACCATTATGTTTTAGCTGTAGGTTTTTCCATATATAATCTTTAGTATGTTGAAGTATGTTCTCTGTAACCCCACTTTGTTGGGAGTTTTTATCATGAATGGATCTTGTATGGATCTTGTCAAATGCTTTCTCTGCAATTATTTAGATGATCATATGATTTTTATCCTTCTATTAATGTGAAAGATCATATTGACAAATATTGAACCACCCTTGTCTCTCTGGAAAAAAAAATCCCACTTAATCATGGTGAATGATCCTATTAAATGTATTACTGAATATGATTTGCAAATTTTTTGTGGAGGATTTTTGCATCTCTGTTCATCAGAGATAGTGGCCTATAGTTTTTTTGTTTGTTTTGTTTTTGTAGTATCTTAGTCTGGCTTTGGTATTAGTATAATACTGGCCTTGTAGAATGTATTTGAAAGTTTTCCTTTTCTATTTTCAGAATAGTTTCAAATGAATAGGTAACCCTTCCTGAATTGTTTGGTACAGGTCACCTACAAAGCCATCTGGTCCTGGATTTTTGGGGGTGTGTTTTGATGAGTGAGTCCATGTCATTGCTAGTAATCTGTCTGTTCAAATTTTCTATTTTTTCTTTATTGAATTGTGTAAGCTTGTGTGTTTCTAGGAATTTATCAATTTCTACTAGGTTGTCCAGTTTGATGTCATATAATTTTTCAAAATAATCTCTAATCATTCTTTATATTTTTGTGATATTATTTGTTACTTTATTTCTTTTCCTTTATTTCTGATTTTGACTCCTCTTCTTTCTGATAGTCTGGTTAAAGTTTTGTCAGTTTTGTTTATCTTTACACAAAGCCAGCTGTTGGTTTCATTGATACTTTCTATTTTCTCTTTCCTCTCACTTATTTCCGTATTATTTCCTTCCTCCTACTAGCTTTGGGCTTTATTTATCACTTTTCTAGTTCCTTTACATGTAATGGTAGGTTGTTTGAGATTTTTCTTGTTTCTTGAGGTAGGCCTGTATTGCTATAAACTTCCATCTTAGAACTTCTTTTGCTGGGTTTCAAAGATTTTTTACCAGTGTTTTCATTTTAATTTTTCTGTACATAGTTTTGTTTCTTCTTTGATTTACTCATTGACCCATTGGTTGATTGGTAGCATGGTCAGAAAACATGCTTGATATGATTTCAACCTTAAATTTATTGAAAGCTGTTTTGTGGCCTCACATGTGATCCCTCCTGGAGAATTTCCATGTGTACTTAAAAAGAGTGCATGTTCTACTATTTTTGGATTGAATGTTCTGAATATATTTGTTAGGTCCATCTGGTCTAATGTGCCATTCAAAGCCACTGTTTGCTTATTGATTCCCTGTCTGGATGATGTATCTACTGATCCAAATGGGGCATTAAGGCCTGCTACTATTAATATATTACTGTCAATTTCTCCCCTTAGGTCTGTTAAATATTGCTTTACATATTTAGGTTCTTCTATATTGGGTGCATAAATATTTAAAATTATTATATCCTTTTGTTGGATTGATCCCTTTATTGCTACCATCTTTGTTTCAAAGTTTATTTTGTCTTAATATTGCTATCCTGTCACTTTTTATTTTTATTTTTTGGCTTTCATTTACATGGTATATGCTTAACCATTTACTTTGAGTCTGTATGTGTCTTTAGGTCTAAAGTTAGTCTTTTGTAAGCAGCATATAGATGGGTCTTGTGTTTTTTTTTTTTAATCCATTAGTCCCCCTATGTTTTTTTGATTGGAATATTTAGTCCATTTACATTTACAATAATTATTAATAGGTATGTACTTAATGCCATTTTATTAATTGTCTTCTCATTGTTTTGTACTTCTCTGTTCCTTTCTTCTCTTGCTCTCTTGCCTTGTGATTTCATGGCTTTCTTTAATGTAATGTTTGGGTTCTTGTGTGTGTATGTGTGTGTGTGTGTGTGTGTGTGTGTGTGTGTGTAACTCTTAGAGGTTTTTGACTTGTAGTTACCAATGGGTTCATATGTAATATCTTAAGCATAGAGAAGTCTTCATTAAGTTGATGTTTGCTTAAGTTCAAACACACACTAAATTTTTCCCTCCTCTAAACTTTATGCATGTGATGTCATATTTTATATGGTGTATTTTTTGTATCCCTTGGCTAATTGTTGTAGATATAATTGATTTTACTACTTTTGTGTTTTAACATCCAAACTGGCTTTGTAAGTATTTAGTCTACTACTTTACTCTTTGCTTTTACCTATGAGTTTTTTTCCTTCTACATTTTTTCCTAACTTTTAGTTATGGCCTTTTCTTTTTTTCCACTTAAAGAATTCTTAACATTTTTTGTGAGGCTGGTGTCGTGTTGATGATGGTATCTTCATAACCATTACTTTGAATTCTTTATCAGACATACTGCTTATCTCTGTGTCACTTCACTCTTTGTGATTTTATCTTGTTCTTTCATTTGGGACATATTCCCCTGTCTTCTCATTCTGTCTAACTCTGTGTTTCTTTCTATAAGGGAGACCAGCTATGCCTCCTGGTCTTGAAGGTAGTGGCCTTGTGTAGAAGATGTTCTGTGGTGCCTTATTACTCAGTCTCCCTGGTCACTAGGGATGTCCAGGGTCATCTAGGGATGCCCAGTGTGTGTCCCTGTTGGGGCTTTGCCTGCTATGGGCACCCTCTGAGAGTTTGCTCCCTGCACTGAGAGGCCTAGCTGTTGCAGCTATGGGCTTGTTGGTGGGTAGGGCTGGCAGTCAGCCTAGTTCTCTGAAGTTAACCTCTCTGGCACAGCTGCTAGAGCATGGAAGGGCAGGGCTTGCTCCCTGCTCAGCCAGTTAAGAGGCTTGGAGATTGTTGGTATGTTGGTTTGTGGGCTTATCTCTCCTCCTCTCAGCCCTCCCCAGCACAGGAGTCACTCTAAAGTGACAAGGGTCCTATCTGGAACTGCCTGCTGGGTGTGATGTGTTGGGTGTGATGGAGTAGGGGAGGGCTCTGGAGGGATGCCTTCCAAGGTTGGATTGGGAGGGTCTGCAGGAAAATGCTGAGATGTGGCACTTTGCTCTAGCAAGGTAGATGAAGAGGGTTAGCAGTGGTTCTCACAAGTGTTCAACTATCTAGGCTAGGAGAGGGGAATAGAAATGGTGACTCTGAGTACTTGTTCCTAAAGAAATCAGACCCCTACTCCTCCAGCACATGTTCTGAGATGACTCAATAAATCACCTTCACATATATCAAACTGTTCCTTCTGTGCTATGTCTCTGGCCAAGTAGGCTGGCTCTTAAAGAGGGAAGACTCAGTTTTCTATTAACCTCCAGCTCTCCCAAGGTTAAGACCCTCTGTTTTTCAAAGCTCTTCCACTGGCTCTCAAAGTCAGACAATAAAAGGTCTTGTCCACCCAAGGCAGGTCCCCAGTTCTGGGGGTGCTTAGTGTGGGGTCTGATCCTTTCACTTCCGCCTGTCAAGTCTCTTCCATGTGTGGCTAGTTACACCAGGGGTTGAATTCTGGTCTCCAATCCCTCTCCCCCCAAACACACAACTCTATCAATGTGGCCTTCTCTCTATGATTGGCTGTGGAAGGTCTGTTCAGTCAGTCCTCAGGTCATTTGCAGAGTTAGTTGCATAAGTGTAACTGTTATTTCAGTGTGGCTGTAAGGCAAGGCGAACTCCAAATCTTGATACTCTTCCATCTTCCTACATGTCTCAAAGGTTTGTTTTTTGGTGCTAAGTACATTCCATTAAATAGTATGCCATACATGTTTACCTATTCAATACTTGATAGACATTTGGATTCTTTACAATTTTTGGCTGTTATAAAGAATGGTATTTTGAATATTTGCATAGAATGTTATTGACCTTTGTTTTCATTTTTCTTGGGTAATGAAATATCAATCATGTAGGTAACTGAATGTTAAACTTTTCTTGGTGGCTCAGTTCATTGTGTCTGACTCTTGATTTTGGCTCGGGTCATGATCTTAAGCTTGGTGAGTTAGACCCCACATTGGGCTCTGTGCTGACAGCACGGAGCCTACTTGGAATTCTCTCTGCCTCTCTCTGCCCCTCCCCTGCTCATGTTCTCTCTCTCAAAATCAATAAATAAAACTTAAAACAATTTTTAAATAAAAAATAAATTTTCTAAGAGAAAAACCAAACTATTGTAAACTGGCTGTTAAATTTCTACCAGCAATAATGAGTGTTTGAGCTGCTCAATATCCTTGCCAACATGCTATCAGCCTCTAAAATTTTAACCATTTTAACAGTATTTCTTTTGGTTTTAATTAACAGTTCTGTAATGTAGTCTCATAGTATTAATATGCATTTCCCTAAGGTTTACTGATGCTGAGCCTTTTATGTATCCTCTATACTGAAGTGCCTATTCAAATATTTTGCCATTTTGCTCTCATGAGGAAGTGTGACAATTTTATTGTTGAGGCAGTGTTGTTCTTATTCTAGACAAAAGCCCTGTATCCTGTATCAGGTACATGCTTTAAAAAGATTTTCACTATTTTCTTAATGGTGTCTTTGAAAAATAAACATTTTGAATTTAATAAAACTCAAAATTATTTTTTAGTAATTGATTTGCTTTGAATACTATTTAAGAAGATTATTTTAATTGAAGGTCACTAAAAGTTTCTCCTATGTTTACTAAGCAGAACTCTTAACTTTAGGTCTATAACCCTTTTTTTTTTTTTTTTTTTTCAACGTTTAGTTATTTTTGGGACAGAGAGAGACAGAGCATGAACGGGGGAGGGGCAGAGAGAGAGGGAGACACAGAATCGGAAACAGGCTCCAGGCTCTGAGCCATCAGCCCAGAGCCTGACACGGGGCTCGAACTCACGGACCGCGAGATCGTGACCTGGCTGAAGTCGGACGCTTAACCAACTGCGCCACCCAGGCGCCCCTATAACCCTTTTGAGTTCATTTTTGTAGTGTATGAGCTAAGGGATAAGGTTAATTATTTTATATGGATAGCCCTTTTTTCCAAGACCATTTTGAAAATACTGTTACTTCCTTAATTCAGTCATATTGTCTTCTTTACCAAAATAAAATGGCTGCATATGTAAAGCTCTATTTCTGGATCATTTATACTATTCCACTGATCTAAATGTTTATCATTATGCAGGTAATATGGTCTCTTGAATACTGTAGCTTTATAATGTTTGAAATGAAGTGAAAGTCCACTAACTATTCTTTTTCAGTATTATTTCACTATACTACAAATGCTGAATATCTGTGTACAACTTATGATCAACTGATGAACTTCTAAAAATGAGTCTGTTAGGATTAGATAGGGATTTTATTAAATCTACATATTAGAGAATTTCCATCTTTACAGTGTTTAGTTTTCTAATACATGAATAAGGTATGCCTTTATTTAGATTTTGTTAAATTTTTATCATCATGGTTTTGCACATGTGAAAACAGTTTTACTTACTCCTTTTATATCTGCATGCATTTAATATATTTTTCTTGTCTACTCCAGTGACTAGGGTTTCCAGTACATTGTTGACTAAATGTGATGGAAGTAGACTCTGTGTCTTGTTCCTGATCTCAGAAATGGTCAGTTTTTCCACAGTTAAATATGATGTTCGTTGTAGGTTCTTTGTTGTTGCTCTTCATCAGCACTGAAAGAGTGCTCATCATGAATGTATGCTTAGATGTAATCAAATGATTTTTATGTGTCATGATTGCAATATGATTTTGTGTTATAATATATATTAAATACTATATTTAATTTTCAGATACTAAACCAATCTTGAAATCCTGTGCTCAATACTATGTGTTCTTGATTTATACTCATTTTCCTATGTTGCTAGATATGGCATGCTAATAATTAACAACTTTTAGGTTCATGAGGGATATTGGTAGGAGGGCCTCTCTTTTGAGACTTATTTTTCTTCTGACTTCAGTGTCAGGGTAATATTAGAGTTTTAGAAAGAATTGGAAGGAATATCTTGTTCTTGTGGGAAAAGCTTTTTAGGATTGGTACTATTTCTGAAGAAAAGGAAAAAAAGGAGTGCCTCAGTCTGTCAAGCTGCCGACTCTTGATTTCCACCAAGATCATGATCTCCTGGTTCATGAGTTCAATTCCCACACTGGGCTCTGCAATGACAGTGCAGAGCCTGCTTGGGATTCTCTCTCTCCTCATCTCTCTCTGTTCCTCCCCAACTTGTGTGTGTTCTCTCTTTCTCTCTCTCTCTATCTCTCTCTCTCTCTCAAAATAAATAAACTTTAAAAAAAATGTTAAAAAAAGAAAAGGAAAAAGAAAACTTGAAAGAGTAGATCTCATACTGAGCATTCTTAACACAAAAAGCAAATAGGGACATAAGAAATTTGTGGAGGCAAAGTGTAGTGTGTTACCTTAGTTGGGGTGATATTTCATGGATGTTTCTTTTGTCCAAGTTCACTGTATTATAGACATGAAATATGTGAGTTTTTTGCAAATCAATTATATCTCAAGAAAACTATCTTTTAAAACTATTTGGCAGAATTCACAATTGAAGTTTTTTAACCTTGGACTTTATTTTGTGGAAAAATTTTTAATTAAATGTCTTCACCTGTAATTGTTGCATTTAGATTGTCCGTTATTCTCTTGACTCTGTTTTGGTAAACATGAACCTAAGAATTTTTCCATTTTATGTATTTGTCTAGTATTTGCAGAAAGTTGAATTTATAATTCTCACATAATTCTTACAAATACTGTAGCTCTGAAAAAAAATTGTAGCTCCATAATGCATAGATCCTCTTTGATTCCTAATTTTATTAATTGTATGTTCTTTCTCTTTTTTGGGGGCCAATTTAGCTAAAGTTTTGTAAGTTTTTTATCTTTTTTGTGGTTTGTGTTTATTGTTGTTATTGTTGATGTTATTGTTGTTGTTTTGATATAGCCGTTTTGATGATCCTTACCAATAACCAACTTTCAATTTCATTGATTTTTTTTTCCCTCTATTTTATTTGCACTCCTTTTAGGACTTCCCTCTATCTTTATGCTTTAAGGTTAATTTTATCTGCTTATTTTATTTTGTTTATATGTTTTAGTTTTAAAATTAAATCTTTGTTTAATAATTGGAGACCTTTTTTTTTAATATGAAAGGTTAAAACTATACATTTTCCTCTAAGTACTGCTTTACCTCCATGCCATAAGTTTTGATATGTTGTACTTTTAAATTAATTCAGTTCAGAATAGTCTGTTTTTTTAGTATTTCTCCTTGGACCCATGAGTCACTTACAGCTGTGTAGGTTACCAAATGATTGAGAATATCCCAAGTTTCTGTCTGTTAGTGATTTCTAACTTAATTCCATTGTGGTCAGTGAGCAAACTGTGTGTGATTTCAGTCTCTTTAGGTTTTAAGATATGCTTAAAAGCCAAACAGATGGCCTGAGAGATTGTTCCCTTGTGTTTTAAAAACAAAACATGCATTCTTTTGCCTGAAATGTCAGTTAAGTCAAGTGGTTTGATAGTGCTACTCATGTTCATTATACTGTTCTGATAGTCTGTGTAGTTCTGTCAATTATTGAAAATGATGCATCAAAAATTTTTAAATGTTATTTTGTACTCTTGATATTTGTCAGTTTTTGCTTTCTATATTTTAAGACTCCTAGGTATTCAAGATAAATAAAAACACAAAGGTTGATATACAAAAGCTCATGGCAGCTTTATTTACAGTAGTAAAAAAAAAATGCATCCAGATACCTCTCAAACTTAATGCAGTATAGCTACATAATAAAAAGTATTAGATAATTAAAACACACACACACACACACACACACACACACACGCAGGCACACACCCCTACTGATAACTGCAACATGGATTGAGAGAAAAATTAGTATTCTGAGTGAAAGAAACCATACTCAAATAAAAATTTATTATTGCATTTATAATACTCTAGAGAATACAAATCTATCATGACACTAAGCCCATCAATCAGTGGTTGCCTGGGGCAGGAAGTAGCAGGACAGATAGACTGCAAATGGCCATGACAAGATTTTTGTGAAGGGTGGAAATGCTCTTACTCTTGATTGTAGCATTTCATAGGTGTGCATATCTGACAGAACTGATAAAACTCTGAATTCTAACTAGAGGTTACTGTCTATTATAAATATGTGTACATACATTATCTCAATTCAAATGATAACATCTGTAGTTGACATGTATGTCTTTTAAAAAAATTTTTTTTCAATGTTTATTTATTTTTGTGACAGCGAGAGACAGAGCACGAACGGGGGAGGGGCAGAGAGAGGGAGACACAGAATCGGAAACAGGCTCCAGGCTCTGAGCCATCAGCCCAGAGCCCGACGCGGGGCTCGAACTCACGGATCGCGAGATCGTGACCTGGCTGAAGTCGGACGCTTAACCGACTGCGCCACCCAGGCGCCCCGACATGTATGTCTTTATCCTTGATCATGTGGACTGCTTCTTGGAAAATCTGCTTATATAAATTTGAGATAGGTGAATACCTACCATTGTGACAAAGAAGGCAATAGAGAGACAAGAGGCAAGTTGTAAGTTTTAAGCCTTGAGAATGAAAAATGTTAGCCCATCTTAGGCACAAATGAACGTCTTAACTCAGATTTAATAATCTTAAATAGCTTTGGCTAAAATAAATTACATACAGTATCCTTTAGAAGTAGTCCCTATTCTAATTTATATTTCATAACTGAGATTAAAACCATTATGGTATTTTTTAATAAGTTAACAAACGCCTATCTGGTTACAGAACTTTGGGGGAATATAAGTGATCAAAATTTCAGAGATTGTAGTTGATCTGATGATCTAACACAGAAGTTTTCAAAGATGCCTAAGTTGTTTATCAACCATCATTACTTGTGCTCTTCACCCACTCTTTCAGGTCCTGGGATACACACAAGGATGCAAGTCTGATGCAGTCTTTGCTCTCGCTAAAGTTAAAGTAAAAATAAGTAGGCAATAACTGATTATGGAAATACTTTTTGTTTAGTTCTTCATGTTTCTAAGCCCTTTAAAGGGAATATTAAGTGATAGAGGAGAGTAGTATTAGGTGGTGAGTAGTTACTTAAAATCAAGTAGGTGTGTACTTTCAGTGAGGAATGTTTTTGGGGAACTGATATTTCAGCAGTGACCTGAGGGTGAAAGGGAATAACTCGTATGATTATTTCCAGGAAGAGCATTAGAACATAGGTCATAGTTGGCAAATGCTAAGTGCCAGAGAACAGAATGAGCTTCACAAGTAAGAAATAAAGAAGGGAGTCAATTGAGCCTGGGGGATCAAGTTGGGGTTGGAATTGGGAAAGAAGTTGAGTGAAAGGCAATTGGTTAAGTTAACCAATTGACCAAACAGTGTTTGAGTTATCAACTAAAATTTCTTATTTTCTAGTTTTCCTGAAACATTTTTTTAACTTTAAAAGTGAGCATATACTACTAGGTGATGGACATTCTTGATATAAAAAATAAAAGCCAAAATAGCATTTGAGAACTTCATGGAAAAATTTTTCTTCAGACAATACTTAAAAAAAAATCTGTAATTGTAAAATTCAAAATTTCTTCGAAGTACATGTTCAATATTTTGCTGACTGATTAGATACACATCTTTAAAAATAGGAGATGTTCATTTCATTAATTGAACATGAAATTTAAAGAACTGAGTTGCACTATGTTGTTAATCTGTAGCAAGGGTGTATACATGGACAATTTATATCTCAGGTTATCTGGGGTTCAGAAAAAGAACAGTTAAGCCTCTAAACTGTAAGAAGGCTGCCTTTACTTCAAGCAGCAACTGCTATTTTGATTTAACTTAAATCATTTAATAATTTCCAGTAATTTAAGCAAATGCATGTTTAATAAAAAACTGTGTATAAATATGAAGTCTAATTTTATATTCATTGCTCAATTGACTTTGAACTGTGCATATGTTCACCTGCTCAGAAATTTCTAGTTGACTGATTTGAAAGCTTTTAACCTTTGGAATTCATTAAATAAAAATTTCATCATATGGCCCCAAATAGAAGATTTAATTAATGTTTTTAAAATATTCATTAGCTGAGTTACATTCATCTTTTTAAGTTTAAGATGCCCCACTGCTAGCTTCTAAGTATTTAGAGTTACAATACAGAAGATGGAGTCGTGGTAGTGGTGATTAGTTACATTTAACAGCAAGCTGTCTCCTTTCTTCTATGCAATTTTCATGTTTCAGACCTCTGGGATTTCTTAAGATAATGTGTAGTAAGTCACAATCTAAAATAAATGGATTCTTCATTGCTATACCCATGTTTTATAGCAGAAAAAATAATCTTGAATAAAAGTGGGAAAAAAAAACAGGTACATGTATACATAGACAATTAACAAATAAAAATAAAAAATGGTGCCATCCATCAGGTAAGCAATACCTGCTAGCCATATGGCTAGGTACTGAATATTCACTGTCTTTAAAACTAAAAGCTATTATACAATACTGTCACCTCGTATATGCAATGCAGACAGCCAGAGAAACTTGGCTGAGCTAAATGACTAAAGAAGAGGAAGAAACCAGATAACCAGATTCACAACCAAGTCTTTATGGTCTCATCCATGGCTCTTCCTTTGTGCCATGTTGCCACTAGAAGACTTAATGTCAGGAACAATGCATTATTGGTCTTGTATCATTAGTCTGCTTTGCTTTCATGTGTTAATGGTTATTAAATTACAATAGTATTATTCATGAGGTCAGTAACCTGATACTTGTCCTTAGCAGAATATGTAGCTATTGGGTCCCAAAGAGTGGTTGCTTTCAGGGCTCCTTATTTAACCACAAGTAACCAAATGACTGTCTGCATTTTATTCAAGTAAAGCAATACTGAGCAAGAGAAAAAAAAAACATATTTCAACACGTATTTTTCCACTCTTTTCCCTTCACTTACCATCTAAAGAGAGTTCTGCCTTTTTTTTCAGTTAGTGTTTTCTCACCATAAGCTTCTGAGAAGGGCCCCTTTACCAGGAATTTTTGATGTCCTAATGGGGTAAATCAGAAGTCTTGAAACTTCTAGATGGAAAGGCTGTGAAAGCAAAAGAAGTGCTACAAATTCCTGGTACATAGGTGATGAGGGAGCACAAGGTGCACTGGGCTGAGATGGCCATGAGGACATGGTCGATGGGATTTGGGATTTGGGAGGTAGATGCAGAATTTATGGGTTGATGAAAGGAGATGTTACTCAATAGTATGGATGGCATACTTGGTTTCCTGGATGATGGGACATTTGCCCAATACCCTGACAGGACCAGGCTTGGCCATTTGCTATATGATGACACTTGGTCCACCTGTCGACACAGACTGGAACTTGCTGAGCATGCCTAGCATAGTGCAGCTACACTGTAGTGTCTCAAAGAGTTACAAGGAAAGGTGACTGATCATCATTACTGTGGATGGTCTTGGGTGTAAAAGACTGAGGCAAGTTATTTGCCCCATAGTGGAAGAAGGAGTAATAAGATTTATGTGTGTATCATAATTAGGGTTAGAGGCACCCAGACTTTCAAAGCTATTCAAAAACAGTGATTTTTTTATTATGAAATTTATTGTCAAATTGATTTACATATAACGCCCAGTGCTCATCCCAACAGGTAAAAACAGTGATCTTATCAGAAATAGTATCTGATTAAAATTAAAATTTTAATTAAAATATCTTTCTAGGAGGGCTATTAGAGTTCATTCACTTTCTTGGGTAAATAACTTACTAGATAATCCATATATTTTACTATCTTAAAAAAAAAAGTCCCTAAAACAGCACTCTTTAGTTTTAAAATAGATTAAACTAATTGGTCTATTGTAAAATCAGTGTAGATTTCATGTAGATCATGTCTACTTGAGATAAACGCCACTCCAAAGCTAGACCCAATGGGTTAGGTTGATAAAGTTTACAAATACATAAAGAAATGGGTAAATGAGCAGCTAAACTAATGAGAAGTGGAATAGCAGGGCTGAGAGAAGGTAGAATGAGGTTAGGTGAAAAAATAATGAACAACCTAACCCAGCAAACTCTGACCTCTTATAGCAGAAAAAGAAACTAGAACTTTAATTAATCAGAGGAATAGTACAATGAGTTAAACCCATTTATTGGATTATTGTATTTTTTTCCCAACAGACATGTACAGAACAGATAATAAAGTATATTAGGGCATTGTATTTGAAGTCCAAGTCATTACTTCTGGAATCTCATTTCAGAGTTATACATTAGAACTGGGAGGGCAGTACCACTCTCTGAGGAATCACATGACCAGTTGGCTGTGCAAAGTAGACCAGAGACATAAATTTGTTTTGTCTCAGCCAATCTGGCCTACTCTCACTGCTATATAAGTCATTGCCAAAACAACATTTTCTTGATGTCGGTGGAGACATAAATTAATTGTGAACAATTTGATAAAATGGACAAAATAATATTATGCTCATTTTGAGATGTGCTTGAAAGATACCTAATAAAGCTTTATGTTTGAGTGTTTAATGGCAGTTTTATGTAAACAATAATTTTCTACAGAGATACAAAATGCAGTAAATAGAATTACCTTTACTGCATTAAAATAGCATGAGTATTCTGGTTATGTTGCATGTCCTATACTCAGTAATCAATTGCTATAAACTATTTCAGAAATAAATAAAACTGAAAGTTACTTCATTTTAGTTCTGCTTTCAAGATAAAAACAGAGCAAACAGTGTTTGAAAAACAAGGTGTTTCATTACTCAAGTTCTGCTCTTGGGACATGTTCACAGTACAGTTACTCTCTATGTAAGATGGTTAGTTACTTGGGTTGCTCAAATATGAAACTTTATCAGGCTTGCCAGATGATTAAGTGGGCATAATAAATTCACCAATTTTTACAAGTATTTTATTTGGGAGATAATGATCATAAAAGTGGATATCTAACCACCTTGGCTAAACTGACAAATTTTTACTGTACCACTTTTGTAGACACAAAGGCAAATTTATAAATCTATCATAACTGTAAACATATTATTAAGGGTAATATTTCACTCCGATTATGTGTATCAAATTACCATGTTGTACACACTTAAACATACAGTGTTAAATATTCATTATACCACAATAAGTTTTGGATTAAAGAATATTTTAAAAATTGTGAAGATAAATTTATAAAATATTTATAATAATGTATTATATTTCTCAGATCTAATTAATTACCAATATCTGATTCCAGGAAGGTTTTCTTTTTGTTTGTTTTAATCTTGTTTTTTCAACTTTATTTTAGAGAGTCTGAGTAGGAGAGGGGGAGTGGAAGAGAGAGAGAATCTCAAACAGGCTCCAAGCTCAGTGTAGAGCCCAGTGTGAGGCTAGATCCCGGAACCCTGGGATCATGACCGAAGTCAAAATCAAGATGGGGGTGTTAAACTCACTGAGCCACTCAGGCACTCCTAGGAAGATTTTCTTCTAAGCAATATTTGAAAAAAAATATGAGGGGAGTTAAATTATTTGAGATCTTCATCACTCTGTGTGATAGAGTATAATATAATCCTGAGGTCTCAGTAGTCACGTGGAGGCATTTCTGATTTGCTTGCAACACTTGAAAGGAGTCTGGCATATTTTCTAAATGATAACACAGAATAAGGGATCCCTGATGAAAAATTAGCTGGTATCTTCTCTTATTCTCTTTTTCTTTAAAGTAAAAAATAGAAAGTAAAGCAAAATGAACCAAACTCACACCTCACTGTACTTAACTGTTAAACCACCAGAGTTTTTCAATTTCTCTAGTGTGTCAAATAAGCCAGCTTCCCTATCACAATGAATGGTAAATTCCTGTGTGGGTATTATATCTCTACCTTTACCAAAGGTTACAGGTTCTAGACTAGTCAGTCCACTTGGTGTAAATATATATGGTGTTCAAATGTCTTGCAAGAAATACATCAAGTACAGATTGATGATGTCCTGGTTGACTTTGGGTAAATATTGACCAGGTGACAGATTTTAGCAATTTTATTACAATATTAGGGGCAGAAATGTGCCAAAAATGTAATACTAGATTTATATATGCTAGTATAGTTTTGAAAAACAGGCTGCTGCTATCTACTGATTTGGCCACTTCTATCTGATGAGTAGTGCCCTTTCACCATGTACTAGATAAACTATAATTTTTTATGTCTACATCCAGACCTCAGCTACCGTAGAAAACTGATTCTGATCTGTTCCACTTACTACTCCTGGAATGCTCTTCATTTCTCTATAACCCTGCTGCCCATAAACCTGAAGATACTCTTTTACTACCTAAGGAGGTTAAACAGGTACTCATTTAGTAGACATTTCTCCTATTTCCACAAATTTCAGATACAGTTCTCAAATTTCAGGTGGAATCTCTTTCTCCTCTGTACTCCCACTGTTTGCTCTACCTGAATTTATTGTAAAATTTCTAACCTTTTTGCATGCGTTACCTGCTTTGTCTGCTAGCAGTGCAGCTTTGCTACACTTTCTGAAAAGTAACTCTTTCAAAGGCAGGTAGCATATTTGTAATTAAAAATAAGTGTTTAGCACAAGCAAAATAAATGGAAGCAAAATGGAGATGGACTCCTTAATGCCTATTATTGGATTTATTATTTTCCTATTTCCCTCTCCAGAGCCATACAATATTCAACTGAGTCTACAAGTGGGTCTTGAAAGACAAATCTCAGAATTGATATTCTCAGAATTCCACTGTCTTTTATCAGGGAAATGCTAAGGAGCCTGCAACATAGGATACAATAGCTTTTCTCAGCAAAAGATGTAAACAAAAACAAACACAAAAACAACCATCAGTGGCTCTAAAGGTGATATGAGCCAGTACTGCTGCTTTAGTCCCATCAGAAGCCCTATAGGTGCCAAAATGCAATTTATACTCTTCAGAGCTGTATTTGTTCATGTTTGCTGCTGCAATAAAAAGCCCCACTGTGTTGAGAAGGGAATGCCTATCCCCCACTCCTCCTGATGGCACTTAGACCAGAGATGTGCCCTTGGGGAGAGAAATCTGCCAACTTACCAGCTATTCCCTGAAAGATAAAGGAAGTAAAACAAAATAGACAGAAAACACAATGACAAAAAGTCAACTTTTTCTGCTGCTCCTGACTATAAAACTACAACCTTAAAAAAAATCCTGAAGAAAAAAATAATTTGAAAGGGTCAACAAGACTTTCAGATGCTTTTCTACTTAAATTATCTCACAAAATAATAGCATGCATCCAATATAAAATTGCATATTCAGTGCTACACCCTGAATTGTGTATCCCCCCAAAGTTCCTCTTTTGAAGCCTTAGCTCCCAATATAACTATATTTGAAAATTGGGCCATAAAAGCTAATTGGCACTAAATGAGGTTATAAAAGTGGGGCCCTGATAAGATAGAACTAGTGTCTTTATAAAAAGAGACCTCATAGTATTTGGGGGCACCTTAGTGGCTCAGTTGGTTGAGCATCCAACTCTTGGGTTCAGCTCAGGTCATGATCTCATGGCTTTGTGGGTTTGAGCCCCACATCGGTCCTTGTGCTAGCAGCACAGAGCCTGCCTGGGATTCATTCTCTCTCTCTCTCTCTCTCTCTCTCTCTCTCTCTCTCCCCTTCTCTCCCACTTGTGCTGTTTCTGTCTCTCCCAAAATAAATAAACTTTAGGGGAAAAAAGACCTCAGAATTTTCTTTTACTCTTGTCCCTTTGGGTTTTTTCTGCTCAATTATGAACTTTTTAAATTTAATTGAAAGATTACTCTCAGGTGTACAATGTTATGATTTGACATTGGTATAATAGCAAAATGCCACAGTAAGTCCAGTTAACATCCATCACTACACATAGTTAAAATATTTGTTATCTCATGATGTTCCACTCAAATATTCAATACAGTATTATAGCCCCCATGCTGTGCATTACATCCCTATGACTTAACTGATTTTATAACTGGCAAATTGTTCCTTTTGATCCCCTTTATCAATTCATTCACTCTCTACCCTCTGTTTCTGACAACCACCAATCTGTTATCTATATCCATGGGCTCAGGTTTTGATTTCATTTTTTGTTTTTCTAGATATGACATATAAGTGAGATCATATTGTATGTCTCTTTCTGTATGACTTATTTCACTTAGCATAATGCTTTTAGGGTCCTTATATATTGTTTGTAGCTGAACAATATTGTTGTGTGTGTATGTGTGTGTGTGTGTGTGTGTGTGTGTATACCACATTTTCTTTATCTATTCATCAATCAATATTTAGGTATTTTTAGGTCTTTGTTATTATAGAGAACACTGTAAGGAACATGGGGGTGCATGTATCTATTTTGGTTAGTGTTTTCATTTTCCCTAAATACCCATAAATGGAATGACTAGATCATATTGTAGTTTAATTTTTAATATTTTTTTAGGAGACTCCATACTGTTTTCCAAAGTGGCTGCACTAACTTATATTCCCACTGTCAGTGCATGAGGATTCAGTTTTACCCACATCTTTGCTAACACTTGTGTTTTGTCTCTCTGTTTTGGTAATCACTATTCTAGCAGGTTTAAGGTGGTAATTTATTGCAACTGTGATTTGTATTTCCCTGATGATTAGTGATGTCCACCATCTTCTCGTGTACCTATTGCACATAAGTATGTCTTTATTGGAAAATGTTTATTAAGATCCTCTCCTCATTTTTAGGGTTTTTTTGTTTGTTTGTTTTCTGCTATTGAGTTGATGAGTTCCTTACAGATTTTGAATATTAACCCCTTATTAGGTATGATTTGAAAAAATCTTCTTCCATTCCACAGCTAACCTTTTCATTTTGGTGATGGTTTCCTTGGATATACAGAAGCTTTGTAGTTTCACGCAGTCCCACTTACTTTTTTTGTGTTTTTTTGTTTGTTTTTTGCTTTTATTGCCTTCGCTTTTAGTATTTTATCCAAAAAGTTACCTCCAAGACCAATATACCAAGGAGCTTACTGCCATTGTTATCTTTCAGGAGTTTTAGGGTTTCAGCTCTTACATTCTTTAATCCACTGTGAATTTATTTTTGTGTGTAGTGAAAGTTAGTGGTAGGGTATCATTCTTTTGCATGTGGTTGTCTAGTGTTCCCAGCACCATTTGTTGAAGACTACTACTCTATCCCCATTGTATTTTCTTGCTGTTTTTACCATAAACTAATAGACTATGTATGTGTGGGCTTATTCTTAGCCTCTCTATTCTGATCTATAAGTCAGTTTTTATGCCAATACCATACTGTTTTGATTCCTACAACTTTTTAATATAGCCTAAAATCAGGGAGTGTGATGCCACCAGCTTTGTTATTTCTTAAGATTGTTTTGGCTAGTAGGGGTTTTGTATGGTTCTTACAAATTTTAGAATTGTTTATTCTAGTTCTGTGAAAAATGCCATTGAAATTTTAATAGGATTGCATTGAATATGTAGATTGCTTTTGGTAGTAAGGACATGTTAACACTATGCTTAAAATCCATGAGCATGGAATATCTTTGCATTTAATTGTGTCTTCTTCATTTTTTTTAATATGGGTCTTATAGTTTTCAGTGTATATGTCTTTCACCTCTTTAATTTTTTACTACACATTTTATTTGATGCAATTGAAATAGGATTGTTTTCTTAATTTCTTTCTGATACTTCATTAATACAGTATGGAAACACAGTTTTTGTGGATTGATTTTCGTAATCTGCAACTTTAGTGAATTCTTGCTGAATTCTAACAATTTCTTGGTGCTTAAGAATTCTATGTATAATGTCATCAGTAAATAATGACAATTTTCTTTTTTTCTAATCTGTTTTCCCTTTTTCTGAACTAACTGATTTGACTAGGACTTTCAATAATATGTTGAAGTATCAAGAGTGGGTAATAATTTCTTGTTCATGGTCTTAGAGGAAAAGTTTTCATCTTACCACACCCAAGTATGATGTTACCTCTGGACAGGTCATATATGGCCTTTATTATGTTAAGGTACATTCCCTCTATACCCACTTTGTTGAGAGTTTTTATCAAAACTAGATGTTGAATTTTGTCAAATGGTTTTTCTGCATCTATGGAGATGATCATATGATTTTTATCCTTTATTTTGTTTATGTGGTATGTCACGTTGATTTGTGGATGTTTAACCATTCTTGCATCCCTGGAATAAATCCCACTTGATTGTGATGTATGATCCCCTTAATGTATTGTTGAATTTGATTTGTCAATATTTTGTTGAGGATTTTTGCATCTATGTCCATCAGGGATATTGATCTGTAATATTCTTGTGGCATTCTTGTCTGATTTTGGTATCAGGGTAATTCTGGTCTCATAAAAATCAGTTTGGAGGTATTCTCTCCTCTTGTATTTTTTGAAAGAATTTGGGAAGGATTGTTATTGATCTCTAAATATAGGGAAGAATTCACCAGTAAAGCATCAGATACTGGACCTTTATTTGTTGAGAGTTTTTTGATTACTGATTATTAGTTATATGTCTGTCCATATTTTCTATTTCTTCATGATTCAGTCTTGGAAGGTCCTATGTTTTGAGGAATTTGTGCATTTCTTTTCATTTGTTCCAATTTGTTGATACTTTATTTTTATAGGCTGTTATGATACATTGTACTTCTGTGGTATTAGTTGTATTTCATTTCTGATTTTGAGTAGTCCTTTTTTTTTTTTTTTTTGATGGGTCTGGCTACCACTTCTCAATGTTGTTGATCTTTTCAAAGAACCAGCTCTTAGTTTCATTTAACTCTTTCATTGTCTTTTTAGATTTTTTGTGCTTTTCATTTATTTCTTCTCTGTTCTTAGTTATTTCCTTCCTTCTACTAGCTTTGGGCTTTATTTGCCTTGTGCTAGTTCCTTGAGTTGGAAAGTTAGGTATTAGAGATTTTTCTTCTTTTTTTGAGGATTTTAACACTAGGAACTTGCTTTTAGAACTGCTTTTAATGTATTCCATAAGTTTGCCATATTTTATTTCTATTTTCCTTCATCTCAAGATACTTTAAAAGTTTTCTTACTTTTTTCTTGTAATTGACTTCTAGCTGTATACCACTGTGGTCTGAAAAGATGTTTCATATAATTTTAATCTTCTTAACTTTTTTAAGAATTGTTTTGTGGCCTAACATATGATCTGTCCTGGAGAATCTTCCATGTGCACTTGAGAAGCATGTGTACTCTGCTGCTTTGGATAGTATATTCTCCATATGTTTAGTCCCTCTGGTCTATCATGTCATGTAAACTGGTGTTTCCATATTGATTTTCCATTTGTGATTTCTGCATTAATGAAACTGTGGCATTAAATTGTACTACTATTTCTCATTTTAGATCTATAAATGTTTTACATATTTAGGTGTTCTTATGTTGAGTACATAAATATTTACAGACGTTACTTCCTGACTGCTAGTTTACCTCTTGCAAAAGAATTGTACATCCTATCAAGTTGTAGATTTCCATTTGTCTGAATGCCAGCTAAAATATTTACTTAATGACCTGTTTTCCATATAACTAGAAAAGATGTTGTAAAATGATTAAGTGTACTACATAATGTAGAGTCCTATAGATATTTTTAAACCTTCCAATATAACAAAAACACTTAGACTATATATATATATATATATATATATATATAGTCTAAGTATTTTTGTTATATTGGAAGGTTTAAAAATATATATATGTGTGTGTGTGTGTGTGTGTGTGTGTGTGTGTGTGTGTTTATGTCTATACTTTAACTAAAAAGCATTTAAAGACCTCTTTTGCAGGATTATAAGTTGTTTGGTTGTGTGTCTATAACCAGATTTTAAAATTTATTTCTCAAATGTGGCAACCTATATTGGAGTGAGCAACCTATATTAATAGGTAACCAAACTTGTATCAGCTATGTTCTCCTTTGAAAATTTACACCTTAGTTTGGGTGGACACTGTCAGAGAACATGCTGTCTGATATACTTAAATTTTTTTTTTACATTTATTTATTTTTGATAGAAAGAGACAGAGCACAAGTCGGGGAGGGGCAGAGATAAAAGGAGACACAGAATCCAAAGCAGGCTCCAGGCTCTGAGCTGTCAGCACAGAGCCCAAAGCAGGGCTTGAACTCAAAAACCGCAAGATCATGACCTGAGCTGAAGTCAGACACTTAACCAACTTAACCAACTTAACCACTTAACCAACTGCAACCCAGTTGCCCCTGATATGCTTAGTTAATTGAAGCATCTATTTAACTCCAATTACTCGGATAAGGGAAAATGTGGATTGAATCAACTTATAAATTAATAAGGTAAAAACGTGTATAGTATTATTTAATCAATACATACCTTTATGGAACACATGGATTCCTGGGCCATGTTCAGTTCAGAGAGAACCTTTGTCAGCATTATGATTTCTCATTATGACTATAGCAAAAAACTCACAAAGTAGAATGCCAATATTATTCATTAGCTTTTGGACTTAGATTTGCTTAACAGTATATGATTTTATCATTGTCTTTCCTTTGTACTACACAACACTTTTTAAAGTACTATTTGATTTGCTGTATGGTTTAAACTTTTGAAATTTTTTTCCCCAATAAGATGTACTACCTATGTAGCCTTGATACTAAAGTTCTTGATACTGAAATACTCTTGAACATATCATCAGGATTATCGACTTGAGTCCTATGCATGTGGAGTTA
Source organism: Lynx rufus (assembly GCF_022079265.1). Taxonomy (NCBI): domain Eukaryota; kingdom Metazoa; phylum Chordata; class Mammalia; order Carnivora; family Felidae; genus Lynx; species Lynx rufus. The sequence goes on from NW_025814823.1 coordinate 162,793,966, forward strand.
ATTGAAAATTATAAAATGTAGTCTTTTTAATCCAGGAGTGTAAAAATAAAAAAAGATGGGCTCAGTAAAAAACGGATTTTCATATATTCAAATATTCCATGTTTCCAAAGCCTCGCTAGAAAAAAAAATGAAGCATTACCTGAAAGTATGTTGAAGTCTACATTAAAAAAAATGCTATACAGTAATAATTTTAAGTTATTGTAATCTCCTTCCTTCCTCAAGGTGTTGTAAATCATAATGTCGATGAACTAGAGCTTCATTATTCTCTAAACATAAATAATAATGAGTTCTGGATGAGTAGGCAAGGGGATATTTATAAGACTATTTAAGTGTGTTGATTTAGAGTAGTCAGTGAGCTCATAAAAGCACAGAAGACAACTGAAGGTAAACAGCATGAAACAGATATGGTAATTTCACAATGGTTCTTCTCGATGCTTGAAGGATATGCACAGCATATGGGTAAAGAGTCAACACTGCCTCAGGAAAAGGAGAAGGTATTAGTCAAAGGGTACAGTTAAACAAGATGAGTAAGTCCTAGATATCTGCTGTACAGAATAGTACTTCTAGTTAACATAAAACCTACCTTGTCAGAAAATTATCTCATATACAATATTAAGTGTTCTCATCACAAATACTAACAATAATAGTGGCAGGAAAAAACCTTTAGACATGATGGATATGTTTATGGCATGGAATGTGGTGATGGTTTCACAGGTGGATATTTATCTCCAAATTTGAGTTATATACATTAAATGTGTACAGCTTTTGTAAATCAATCATACTTAAATACAGTGATTTTTTAAGTATGAATAAATACTGAGTTGGCAAATACTACTGAAGTCCATGTCACCTGCTACATTAAATGGCCTGATGAATTAAACCTAGATAAGACAATGAATATTCTTACAGATATGTTTTATATGTGCATGAGAACAAGAGTAATTTAAATATTTTTCAAATAGTGATCATACTTCTGGTCTTTTTCATTCTTTATGTAATTTCGATTCCAGATAAAGATAGTCATGTATTTTTGCGTAAATTTTGGGTTTTTTAAACTTCACATATGTGTGTGAATTAAGGATTATAATTTGTATCTACAGTTTATAGCTGAATATTTTTTAAGAGACAAGAACCTAAATACTACTTCTATGTAAAAAAAACAAAAAAAAAAAAGGCTTTGAGAAGAAACCTAGCATAGTTTCATGGTGACCAAGCAAGGAAAAAGTACAGTTTGAGTCTTACTACTCTTTTGAATGCATTAATATATTCAATTACTGAGACACTGAATAGCCCATGCTTATTCTTCCTCAAATCCTTAAGGAAAATTTAAAAATGTTCACTTGCAATCTATGACAAGTGGTTGGATGAAGAAATACAGCGAGGCTCCAAGGACTTTCTCTCTAGAAATTACTCTACAGTCCCATAAAATCATAAATTAAGTGGCTTTTTTATAATTCAGCAGATGTTAACCACAGACAGAATGCCTATATTTGAACCCAGGACACTGCATAAGCATTCCTTGTTTAGTACCTCTATGCGTGTCTGAAGCAAAGGTGATTTGGCACAAATTCATGGTAACAAACCTTGCATTAATAATATTTAAATAGATATGACTAGAATTATCTTCTGTTGACTAATTAATGCATAGACAAAATTTAATGGAGGCCCATATAGAAAACTAATATTGATAATTTAAAATAAAACATTTTTATACACGTGCGTGTATATATATGAAATTAATACTCCTCACATTATAGGGAACTTAGCAATAGGATTCCTAGAATATCATACCATATTGACCTCTGCTGATACTACAGAGGTTGATTGATTTGCACAATTGACTACCAAGTCATATAACAATAAAAAATAATCCCTTTTTGTTGTTTGTGGTGGTGGAGGTGGTGGTGGTGGTGGTGGTAAAATTACCCAGAAGGAATCTAAAGCATGGAAGGGTATTAAGATTGTGGAAAACACAATCCTTAAGTATGATAAATCAAAACTTTTTTTTTCATTAAGAAACGACAGGAGTGAAGAGAAAGGAAACACAAAAATCAGTAAATCAGAATGAAGGTATTTGATTTTTTTTCATGGTTTTCTATTGGGAAGTGAATTCCTAGTTAGACTCTTTTACCTAAAAGCAAAATCACTGGGGTTGTTATTTACAACAAGTGTTAACTTGAGAGTTTTTTATTAGTTTCCTATTGGTGGATTAACAAATTACCATAAATTTAGTGTCTTAAAACAACCCAAGTTTATTTTCTAGTAGTTCTGGAGGTTAGAGTTCTGAAATGGGTTACGATGAGCTAAAATCAAAGTGTCATCGGGTGTGTATTGCTTCTGTAGACTCGGAGGAAGAATCCCTGTTCTTGCCTTTCCCAACTTTTAGAGGCCACCTGTGCTCCTGGTGTGTGACACCACATCAGGCAGATCCCTACTTCGAGATCGCTGATGACTCTCCTACCTTTTTTTTCCTGAGTAGATCCCTTGTGATTAAACTGAGTTTATTTAGATAATCCAAGATAATCTCTCATCTCCAGATACTAAATGCAATCAAATTCACAAACCTCTTTTGCCATGGAAGCTAACATATTCACAGATCTTAAGATTGGAGCGGCCATCTTTGGGGAACCATCACTCTGCCTACCACAAGCTTATAGCACTGCTTGTTATAGAAAATAAGGTGCTACCATAGAATGTTGAAAATGGAAACACAAATGCTGGATCTCAACTCTGGCTCCGCTCGTATCACTGTGACACCATCTCTAAATCACTGATGCTAAGTCTCCTTTTTCTCAACAGTATAAACAGAAGTCAGAATGCTTCCTTTAATTAGTTTCCAGGTAGGTCATGACAATCAGATGAAGTAATCTAGGTGAAAGCATTCTGCAAACTATAACATAATTTATTTAAAAAAAAAAAAAGGATGACTTTATTCTGAGCTGCACCACTAATGTATCTGGGCTTTTCTCATTTTCAAATGCAGTTTGGGACTAGAATTAATAGATAATTAGGCAATCCATGCAGGTGTGAAGTTCTCTTTTTAAAATACATGAATGAGGAAGGACCCTTTCTTGATAAAATCTACATGTTTAAAGCAATTTGCAATACTTCCAGGCCAAATTTATGTTATTGCTGTGACTGAACAGTTGTATCTATGAATGAACACATTCAAAAAGGAGACTACGATCTTCAAAACCATTGATTTATCTTTGATCACGTCTGAATGGTAAAACATCTGTTTTATATTGAATGGGCATCTGTCTTCTGTTACATCCCCATGGATGTGGTGATAGACATATTTTTTAAAGTGTCTCATGGGAACTTGTATAATCACTTTCTCAGGCATTTTATAGATGTCTTGAAAACAGAAGATTTTGCTCAAAATGATAAATTTTAATTGTAATGGAAATAGAAACTTAATCAGTTTATCACTTTTCTATAGCAACTGTATTTCTACTCATTCCATTTAGATGCATAACTGCTTTATGAAAGTCAACTACTTCCCCTAACCTCTTCACCAGGTACTGTACATTTTAGGTCATTTTATGGAGATAAAAAAAGCATAGTCTACCAAATGAGATTGCTGAGTAGGTTAGTAACAATTTTTCCTCTAACAGTTGCCTGTTTATTTAACAGTTCTTAATCTGAAAGTGTCTCTCTCTTTTGGTCATTAATGAACCATATTTTGTTCAAATACCTTTTGGCTTTCATTTCAAGGATTCAATAATTTTCAAAGTTATTTTTGTTAAAAGTATTACCTTTTACTTTAGAATAAATTTTCACAGATAATTTTTATTTTGTGATAATACTGAAGGACCTCACACACCATTTGCCCTGTTCCTCCCAATGGTAACATTGTATAAGTATAGTATAATATTACAGCTAAAACACGGACACTGATATAGTCCTCTTTATTCAAGCTTCACTAGTTTTACATCCATTTTATATGTGTGTGTATGGGTTTGTGTGTGTGTGTGTGTGTGTGTGTGTGTGTGTGTGTGTGTGTAATTCTATGCCATTTTCACACATGTACATTTGTGTGACCACCAGAATAGGTTTATCTCTATTCTACTACCCCTGGCTCTCCCCACATGCATTTTCTTGCCTGTTCTTCTTATTCCCTTCCTCTTTTTCCTTTCTGACACGGTTGCCAATGAAGACAGGAAATATATTCAATAAATGGTGCTATAAAGAGTGGACATTAAAAAAAGAAAACTTAATCCTTATCTCATACCAAATACAAATTAACTTAAGCTCCAATATTTTGATCTATGAGTAAACTATCAAACTTATGAAAGAAAAAAGGGTTGGAGATTTACTTTTACCTCCTAATATAAATTTCAGATACTAAACATAAAATAAAAACCTTAAAATGTTCAAAACTTCAGGATAAAGACCCATTAGCAAGCTTCTAGAGGAAGAAATCATAAAAGAACAACTAATGAATTTAATTACATAAACGTTTTAAAATAAAACTTTTTAAAATAAAAGTGTGTCAGGGAAGAGCTTTTCCTTCTTGTTTTTAAATGTTTATTTATTTATTTTGAGAAAGAAAGCAGGAGCGGGGAAGGGCAGAGAGAAAGGGAGAGAGAATCCCAAGCAGGCTCAGTGTTCTCAGTGGGGAGACCAACATGGGGCTCGGTCTAATGAGATCATGACCTGAGCCAAGATCAAGAGTCCAATGCTTAACCGATAGCCACCCAGGCACCCTTGTTGGGAAAAATTTTTTTTGAAAACTAATAACAGACTGGGGGGAATATTTAAAGCCTATGTAAGAAAAAAAAATAAAAATAAGGGACTGAGAAAATAACCCAATGATTGGAAAAGTTTGTAAATAGGCAAACTCCAAAAAACACATTAAAATTACTTTTAAATAAAGCAAATATTTAACCTCACATGCTATCTAGGAAGGAAAGTAAAAATGAAGAAAAACAGATACACTTGATATATTTGGTAATGTTAAGAATTGTTCAAATTGTGGGAAAAGGTTCATGAATATTTCAACAGAATGGTAATTGGCGTAACATTTTTGGAAAGCAATAGCATAATGACTATTAATATTTAAATATGCATAATTTTATTTTATCTATTTATTTTATCTATTTATTTTTTTAATATATGATATTTATTGTCAAATTGCTTTCCATACAACACCCAGTGCTCATCCCAAAAGGTGCCCTCCTCAATAACCATCACCCACCCTCCCACCCCCCATCAACCCTCAGTTTGTTCTCAGTTTTTAAGAGTCTCTTATGCTTTGGCTCTCTCCCACTCTAACCACTTTTTTTTTTCCTTCCCCTCCCCCATAGACTTCTGTTAAGTTTCTCAGGATCCACATAAGATGAAAACATATGGTATCTGTCTTTCTCTGTATGGCTTATTTCACTTAGCATCACACTCTCCAGTTCCATCCACGTTGCTAAAAAGGACCATATTTCATTCTTTCCTATTGCCACGTAATACTCCATTGTGTATATAAACCACAATTTCTTTATCCATTCATCAGTTGATGGACATTTAGGCTCTTTCCATAATTTGGCTATTGTTGAGAGTGCTGCTATGAACATTGGGGTACAAGTGCCCCTATGCATCAGCACTCCTGTATCCCTTGGGTAAATTCCTAGCAGTGCTATTGCTGGGTCATAGGGTAAGTCTATTTTTAATTTTGGGGGGAACCTCCACACTGTTTTCCAGAGTGGCTGCACCAATTTGCATTCCCACTGACAGTGCAAGACGGTTCCTGTTTCTCCACATCCTCTCCAGCATCTATAGTCTCCTGATTTGTTCATTTTGGCCACTCTGACTGGCGTGAGGTGATACCTGAGTGTGGTTTTGATTTGTATTTCCCTGATAAGGAGCGACGCTGAGCATCTTTTCATGTGCCTGTTGGCCATCTGGATGTCTTCTTTAGAGAAGTATCTATTCATCTTTTCTGCCCATTTCTTCACTGGATTATTTGTTTTTCAGGTGTGGGGTTTGGTGAGCTCTTTATAGATTTTGGATACTAGCCCTCTGTCCGATATGTCATTTGCAAATATCTTTTCCCATTGCGTTGGTTGCCTTTTAGTTTTGTTTCCTTTGCTGTGCAGAAGCTTTTTTATCTACATGAGGTCCCAGTAGTTCATTTTTGCTTGTAATTCCCTTGCCCTTGGGGATGTGTCAAGTATGAAATTGCTACGACTGAGGTCAGAGAGGTCTTTTCCTGCTTTCTCCTCTAGGGTTTTGATGGTTTCCTGTCTCACATTCAGGTCCTTTATCCATTTTGAGGGTTTTTTTTTGTGAATGATGTGAGAAAGTGGTCTAGTTTCAGCCTTCTGCATGCTGCAGTCCAGTTCTCCCAGCACCATTTGTTAAAGAGACTGTCTCTTTTCCATTGGATATTCTTTCCTGCTTTGTCAAAGGTTAGTTGGCCATACATTTGTGGGTCTAGTTCTGGGGTTTCTATTCTATTCCTTTGGTCTATGTGTCTGTTTTTGTGCCAATACCATGCTGTCTTGATGATTACAGCTTTGTAGTAGAGACTAAAGTCTGGGATTGTGATGTCTCCTGCTTTGGTCTTCTTCTTCAAAATTACTTGGGCAATTTGGGGCCTTTTGTGGTTCCATATGGATTTTAGGACTGCTTGTTCTAGCTTCGAGAAGAATGGTGGTACAATTTTGATGGGGATTGCATTGAATGTGTAGATAGCTTTGGGTAGTATTGACATTTTGACAATATTTCTTCTTCCAATCCATGAGCATGGAATGTTTTTCCATTTCTTTATGTCTTCTTCAATTTCCTTCATAAGTTTTCTATAGTTTTCAGCATGCAGATCTTTTATATCTTTGGTTAGATTTATCCCTAGGTATTTTATGCTTCTTGGTGCAATTGTGAATGGGATCAGTTTCTTTATTTGTCTTTCTTTGCTTCATTATTAGTGTTTAAGAATGCAACTGATTTCTGTACATTGATTTTGTATCCTGCAACTTTGCTAAATTCATGTATCAGTTCTAGTAGACTTTTGGTGGAGTCTATCGGATTTTCCATGTACAATATCATGGCATCTGCAAAAAGTGAAAGCTTAAGTTCATCTTTGCCAATTTTGATGCCTTTGATTTCCTTTGTTGCCTGATTGCTGATGCTAGCATTTCCAACACTATGTTAAACAACAGCAGTGAGAGTGGACATCCCTGTCATGTTCCTGATCTCAGGGGGAAAGCTCTCAGTTTTTCCCCATTGAGGATGATGTTAGCTGTGAGCTTTACATAAATGACTTTTATGATGTTTCAGTATGTTCCTTCTATCCCAACTTTCTTGAGGGTTTTTATTAAGAAAGGAGGCTGAATTTTGTCAAATGCTTTTTCTACATCTATTGATAGGATCATATGGTTCTTATATTTTCTTGATTAATGTGATGTATCATGTTGATTGATTTGCGAATGTTGAACCAGTCCTACAGCCCAGGAATGAATCCCACTTGATCATGGTGAATAATTATTTTTATATGCTGTTGAATTCGATTTGCTAGTATCTCATTGAGAATTTTTGCATCCATATTCATCAGGGATATTGGCCTGTACTTCTGTTTTTTTACTGGGTCTCTGGTTTAGGAATCAAAGTAATGCTGGCTTCATAGAATGAGTCTGGAAGTTTTCCTTCCCTTTCTATTTTTTGGAATAGCTTGAGAGGGATAGGTATTATCTCTGCTTTGAACGTCTGGTAGAATTCCCCAGGGAAGCCATCTGGTCCTGGACTCTTATTTGTTGGGAGACTTTTGATAACCGATTCAATTTCCTCACTGGTTATGGGTCTGTTCAAGCTTTCTATTTTCTCCTGATTGAGTTTTGGAAGTGTGTGGGTGCTTAGGAATTTGTCCATTTCTTCCAGGTTGTCCAGTTTGTTGGTATATAATTTTTCATAGTATTCCCTGATAATTGCTTGTATGTCTGAGGGATTGGTTGTAATAATTCCATTTTCATTCATGATTTTATCTATTTGGGTCATCTACCTTTTTTTTGAGAAGCCTGGCTAGAGGTTTGTCAATTTTGTTTATTTTTTCAAAAAAACAACTCTTGGTTTCATTGATCTGCTCTACAGTTTTTTTACATTCTATATTGTTTATTTCTGCTCTGATCTGTATTATTTCTCTTCTTCTGGTGGGTTTGCGGTGTCTTTGCTGTTCTGCTTCTGTTTCCTTTAGGTGTGCTGTTAGATTTTGGATTTGGGATTTTTTTAGTTTCTTGAGAAAGGCCTGGATTGCAATGTATTTTCCTCTCAGGACTGCCTTCGCTGCATCCCAAAGCGTTTGGATTCTTGTACTTTCATTTTCATTTGTTTCCGTATATTTTTAAATTTCTTCTCTAATTGCCTGGTTGACCCATTCATTTTTAGTAGGGTGTTCTTTAACCTCTATGCTTTTGGAGGTTTTCCAGACATTTTCCTGTGGTTGCTTTCAAGCTTCATAGCATTGTGGTCTGCAAGTGTGCATGGTATGATCTCAATTCTTTTATGTTTATCGAGGACTCTTTTGTGACCCAGTATGTGATCTATCTTAGAGAATGTTCCATATGCACTCGAGAAGAAAGTATATTCTGTGGCTTTGGGATGCAGAGTTCTAAATATATCTGTCAAGTCCATCTGACCCAATGTATCATTCAGGGCCCTTGTTTCTTTATTGACCGTGTGTCTAGATGATATATCCATTTCTGTGAGTGGAGTGTTAAAGTCCCCTGCAATTACCACATTTTTATCAATAAGGTTGCTTATGTTTGTGAGTAATTGTTCTATATATTTAGGGGCTCCCTTATTCTGTGCCTACACATTTATAATTGTTAGCTCTTCCTGATTGATAGACCTTGTAATTATTATATAATGCCCTTCTTCATCTCATACAGCCTTTAACTTAAAGTCTAGTTTGTCTGATATAAGTATAGGTACTCCAGCTTTCTTTTGACTTCCAGTAGCATGATAAGTAGTTTTCCCTCCCCTCACTTTTAATCTGAAGGTGTCTTCAGGTCTAAAATGCATCTCTTGTAGACAGCAAATAGATGGGTCTTGTTTTTTTATCCATTCTGATACCCTATGTCTTTTGGGTGGCACATTTAGTCCATTTACATTCAGTGTTATTATAGAAAGATATGGGTTTAGAGTCATTGTGATGTTTGTAGGTTTTATGCCTGTAGCGATGTCTCTGGTACTTTGTCTCACAGGATCCCCTTTAGGATCTCTTGTAGGGCTGGTTTAGTGGTGAGGAATTCCTTCAGTTTTTGTTTCTTTGGGGAGACCTTTATCTCTCCTTGTATTCTAAATGACAGACTTGCTGGATAAAGGATTCTCCGCTGCACATTTTTTCTGTGCGTCACGTTGAAGATTTTCTGCCATTCCTTTCTGGCCTGCCAAGTTTCAGTAGAGAGATCCGTCATGAGTCTTATCGGTCTCCGTTTATATGTTAGAGCACATTTATCCCTAGCTGCTTTCAGAATTTTCTCTTTATCCTTGTATTTTGCTGGTTTCACTATGATACGTCGTGCAGATCGATTCAAGTTACGTCTGAAGGGAGTTCTTTGTGTCTCTTGGATTTCAATGCCTTTTTCCTTCCCCAGATCAGGGAAGTTCTCAGCTATGATTTCTTCAAGTACCCCTTCAGCACCTTTCCCTCTCTCTTCCTCCTCTGGAATACCAATTATGCATAGATAATTTCTCTTTAGTGCATCACTTAGTTCTCTAATTTTCCCACCATGCTCCTGGATTTTTTTATCTCTCTTTTTCTCAGCTTCCTCTTTTTCCATAATTTTATCTTCTAGTTCCCCTATTTTCTCCTCTGCCTCTTCAGTCCGAGCCGTGGTTGTCTCCATTTTATTTTGCAGCTCATTTATAGCCTTTTTTAGCTCCTCCGGGCTGTTCCTTAGTCCCTTGATCTCTGTAGGAATAGGTTCTATGCTGTCCTGTATACTGTTTTCAAGCCCAGTGATTAATTTTAGGACTATTATTCTAAATTCACTTTGTTATATTGTTTAAATCCTTTTTGATCAGTTAATTAGCTGTTGTTTTTTCTGGAAATTCTTTTGAGGGGAATTCTTCCGCATCGTTACTTTGGATAGTCCCTGGAGTGGTGCAGACCTGCAGGGCACTTCCTCTGTGCTGACTTAAATAACTAGCATTGGTGGACAGGGCTGCAGTCAGACCTAATGTCTGCCCACAGCCCACTGCTGGGGCCACAGTCAGACTGGGTGTGCCTTCTCCTCCCCTCTCCTAGGGGCGGGATTCACTGTGGGGTGGCATGGCCCCTCTGGGCTACTTGCACACTGGCAGGCTTGTGGTGCTGGGGATCTGGAGTATTAACTGGAGTGGATGGGCAAGGTGCACAGGGGCGGGAGGGGCAGTCTCAGCTCGCTTTTCCTTCAGAAATCCGCTTCAGGAGGGGCCCTGAGTCACTGGGAGGGAGTCAGACCCGCCGGAGGGATGTATCCGCAGAAGCACAGCATTGGGGGTTTGGGCAGTGCAAGCAAGTTCCCTGGCAGGAACTGGTTCCCTTTGGGATTTTGGCTGGGGGATCGGCGAGGGAGATGGCGCTGGCGAGCGCCTTTGTTCCCCGCCAAGCTGAGCTCTGTCGTCTGGGGCTCAACAACTCTCCCTCCTGTTGTCCTCCAGCCCTTCGGTTCTCCAAGCAAAGATGTTAACTTATAACCTTCCAGATGTTAAGTCTCTCTTCTTGTCAGAACACACTCCATCCGGCCCCTCCGCTTTTGCAAGCCAGACTCGGGGCCTCTGCTTGGCCAGCGGGCTGCCCCTCCGCCCCGGCTCCCTCCCGCCAGTCCGTATAGCCCGCACCGCCTCTCCGCCCTTCCTACCCTCTTCCGTGGGCCTCTCGTCTGCGCTTGGCTCCAGAGACTCTGTTCTGCTAGTCTTCTGGTAGTTTTCTGGGTTATTTAGGCAGGTGTAGGTGGAATCTAAGTGATCAGCCGGATGCGGTGAGCCCAGCGTCCTCCTGTGCAGCCATCTTCTTCAAATATGCATAATTTTAAATTCAGAAATGCTTCCTTAAAATATCTTAAAATTGATGCAAAGAAAAATGTTGCACTTTTATAATTTAAAAAAAATTTTTTTAACATTTATTTATTATTGAGAGACAGAGATACACAGAGAGTGAGCAGGGGTGGGTAGAGAGAGGGGGAGACATAGAATCTGGAGCAGGCTCCAGGCTCTGAGCTATCAGCACAGAGCCCAAAGCAGGGCTCTAACCCACAAACTGCGTAATCATGACCTGAGCAGAAGTTGGACTCTTAACCAACTAAGCCACCCAGGTGCCCCTACTTTTATAATTTTTTTATTTGACTGAGTTGATACACAATGTTGTGTTAGTTTTAGGTGTACTACATAGTGATTTAACTTCTCCATACATTATCCTCTGCTCACCACAAGTGTAGCTACAGTTGTCACCATACAATGCTCTTATGGTACCACTGATTACATTCCATATGCTGTGACTTTTATTCCTATTATTTATAGATTTCAAAACTGGAAGCCTGTATCTGCACTCCCCTTCACCCATTTTGCCCATAACGTGACCCTCCTTCTCCCAGCAACCATCAATTCTCATGATTTATATATATAATTGTGCTTTTTATGTGTGTTTGGGTGTGTTTTTTTTTTAATTTAAAACCACATATGAATGACTTCATTCACTTACCATAGTATACCCTAGGTCTATCCATGTTGTCACAAATGGCAAAATCTCATTCTTTTTGTGGCTGCATAATAATCCATTACCTATATACAACATCTTCCTTATCCATTCATCTTGATGGACACTTAAGTTCCTTCCTTTTCTTGGCTACTGCAAATAATGCTGAAATAAAGGCAGGGGTACATGTATCTTTTTTGAATTAATGTCTACATTATCTCTGGGTAAATACCCAGTAGTGGAATTATTGGATCCTATGATATTTCTATTTATAATTGTTTGAGAAAATTCCATATTGTGTTCCATAATGGTTGTATCACATTGCATTCCCACCAATAGTACATGAGGGTTCCTTTTCTCCATATCCTTGTCAAAACTTGTTATTTCTTGTCTTTGATTTTAGCCATTCTAATAAGTGTAAGGTGATATGTCATTGTGGTTTTGATTTGCATTTCCCTGATGATTAGTGACGAGCATCTTTTTTATGTGTCTTGTGACCATCTGGATGTCTTCTCTGGAAAAATGTTTATGTTTTCTGTCCATTTTTTAATAATACTGTGTTTTTGTTTTTGGTGTTGAGTGTAGAAGCTCTTGATGTATTTTGTATATTAACCCCTTATCAGATATATCATTTGAATGTATATATTTCTTCCATTTAATAGGTTGCCTCTTGCTTTTGTTGATGGTTTTCTTTTCTGTGCAAAAGCTTTTTATTTTTATGTAGTCCCAATAGTTCATTTTTGCTTTTGTTTCCCTTGCTGTAGGAGACCTAACTAGAAAAATATTCCTACAGTTGATGTCATAGAAATTACTACCTATGTTCTCTTCTATAGTTTCACATCTTACATTTAGGTTTTTAATACATTTTGAGTTTATTTTTGTGTATGGTGTATGACAGTGGTCCATTTTCATTTGTCCAGTATTCTCAGCACCATTTGTCGAAGAGACTGTCTTTCCCCAATTGTATATTCTTGGCTCCTTTGTCATAGATTAATTGACCGTATGAGCATGGGTTTGTTTCTGATTTCAGTCTTCTTAAATTTACTGAGACTTTATTTGTGACCTGGCATGTGTCTATTCCAGACATTGTTCCATGTGCATTGACAAGAAGGTGTACTCTGTTGTTTTTGGATAGAATATTTTGTATGTATCTATTAGTTCATTCTGGTCTAATGTGTCATTCAAAGACACTGTTTCATTATTGATTGATCTTCCTGAATGATCTATCCACTGATGGAAGTGGGTGTTTAAAATCCCCTACTATTAATGTATTATTTTCAATTATTTGTTAAATCCTCTTGTTTGATCCCTTTATCATTAAATAATGTCCTTCTTTGTCTCTTATTACAATGTTTGTTTTAAACTCTATTTTATTTGATAGAGACATCACTACCCTGACTTTTTTTCTTTTTTTGCTTCCATTTGCATGGTAAATGTTTGTCCATCACTTCACTTCCATTCTGTATGTGTCTCCATATGTGAGGTAAATTTCTTGTAGGCAGCATATATATGATTCTGTTTTTTAATCCATTCTGCTACCCTATATATTTTAATTGAAGCATTTAGTCCATTTCCATTTAAAGTAATTACTGACAAGTATGTGCTTAGTGCCATATTGTTGTTTCTGTAGTTCTTTCCCATTTCTTTCTCTTTCTCTTGCTCTCTTTGTGACTGATGAGTCTCTGTAGTGTTATGTTTGGCTTTCTTGCTGTTTATTTTTTGTGTGTCTCTTAAGGTTTTGAGTTTGTGGTTACCATGAGGTTGATATAGCACATCCTAAGTATATACTGGTCTATATTAAGATGAAGTTCAAACAGTCTAAACTTTTTTTTTTTTTACTTATCCACATTTTATGTATATGCCATCATCTTGTATGTCTTTTTATAATAATTTTCTTACATCTAATTATGGCATTTTCTTTTCCACTTAAAGATGTCCTTTTAACCTTTCTTGTAAGACTAGATTAGTAGTGATTAACTCCTTTAAACTTTAGTCTCTCCAATTATTTTTTTTTTTATTTTTTTAATGTTTATTTCTGAGAGACAGAGCAAGCAACCAGAAGTGGAGAGGGACAGAGAGAGGGAGACAGAATCCAAGGCAGGCTCCCGGCTCTAAGCTATCAGCACAGAGCCTGACACAGGATTTGAGCTCATAGACCGCAAGATGATGACCTGAGCTGAAGTCGGCCACTTAACCAACTGAGCCACCCAGGTGTCCAGTCTCTCTTTCAATTCTAAATGACAAAATTGCTAGGTAAAGTATTCTTGGTTATAGGATTTTTTTCTATTTTAACACTTTGAATAAGTCGTACCACACCCTCTGGCCTGCAAATTTTCTGCTGAAAAAACAGTAGTTTTATAAGGTTTCCCTTGTACAATAACATTGTGCTTCTCTCTTGCTGCTTTTAACATTCTTTTTAACCTTTGAGATTTTAATTATGTGTGGTAGTTTGGACCTCCTTGGGTTTATCTTGTTTGGAATTCTCAGTGCTTCTTGAACTTGGATGTCTATTTCCTCCCTAGGGTAGGGAATTTTCAGCTAGTACTTCTTCAAAAAAGTGTTCTTCTCCTTCCCTTCTTTTTTTTGTGGGACCTCTATAATGTCAATATGCGTTTACTTAATGTTTAAGAGATCCCGTAACCTGTCTTAATTTTAAAAATCTGTTTCTCTTTTTGCTGTTTAGTTTGTGTGCTTTCTATTACCCTGTCTTCCAGAAGACTAACATACTTAGGCATCTGCTAGTGTTGATACCCTCTATTGTATTTTTTTCAGATACTGTATTCTTCAATTCTAATTGGTTCTCTTTTCATATTTTCTGTCTCTTTATTGATGGTCTCACTGAGTTCCTTCACTCTTCTCTCCAGCCTACTAAGTATCTTTACGATCATTACTTTAAATTCTTAATCAGGCATAGTGCTTATCTCCATCTCATTTAGTTCTTTTCCTGAGACTTGGTCTCATTCTTTTGAAATACATTCTTCTGTCTCCCCATTTTTTGATGTTCTGTGTGTGTTTCTATGGTTTCACAGAAGAGCTGCTTCTCCTAAATTTGACGCAATGTCTCATGTATGGTTGTCGGCTATATAGACTGTATGTACTTAGTGGATTTCACTGGTTGGCTGGAGCTGTCCTGGGGTGGCAGTCCTGGGGCTCTTCACACACTGGACACCCTAGCAGGACAGCTAAAGCTGAAGTGGGTGCAGGCCATGGAGACCCAGGGTTCTATATGCTGAAAGGACTCTAGCTTCAGCTGTCCTGCCAAAGTGAAGGCAACTTGAGGGATCCTGGTGGGCTGGCCAGAACTGAAGGAGGCATGGATTGGAGATTCCTAAGCACTCTGTGCAGGGGGCACCCTGTTGGGTTCTGGGTACCAGAACCCTTCACCAGGTTGCCTTAGCAAGACATCTATATCCAAAATAGTTAGGGCCTGGAGAGTTCTGTGGTGCTTTGTACCTGTATCACCTTGACACAAAGGCTCCAGCTATGGTGAATCCTAACCAGGAGTGTTCCAGTGTCCATGGCCCTGTGGTGATTTTGGTGGGCTAGCTAGGGTTGCTGTGGGCTAAGGGCAATGGAATTACCAAGGAGGCAGGCTGGTTATGGTACCTGGACTGTGCACTGATCTGTGCTTTCAAGGTAGAGAAGTGTAGACCATCAGCCCCTCCCACCAGGAGAGATTTTCAGCAGCTCCCTGCTTGACAGAGTTCTAGGATTGGCTCTATCAATGTTAGTTGTTCTTTTAAAAGGAGACTTCTTTTTCCTTGTGCCCCAGGACATCCAGGGCAGATGTGGGTGAGAGGACCTGGTGTTTGCTGTGATCACAGGCCCCTTGTGGTGCCCAGACTGTGCTCCCTTTCATGTTATTAAGGTGAGTGGGGGGTTGGAAAAGCCTAAACTTACCTTGAGGATCAACTAAATATCCATTAAGAAAAACGTTCTTTATGTCATGGTACAAAAATATAGCATACTGTTAAAAATCCTGTATAATGAAATACATTTTTATGTATAACCAAGGCAAGTTCTCCAACTCCTATAAAAAAAAAAGTTCATTGAAAATTCATATGGTCTGATTCCAGTTAGAAAGAAAGTCATACTGATCACAAAACTATAAGTTCTTTCATCAGTACTCAGTTAGAGTACCATTACTATTATATATAGCTATGTGTGTTACTAAAATGTATTGACCAAATTATGAATATAGATATACCATTCTGTAACACTGACTTTTTGAGAAGGAAGATGACAGTGCTGACAGGAAAATGCTTTTCATACTAATTACTGTCAATCCATTATAACCCTTTCTTGAATTGACTTTTTTTTTTTGGATGTGAAACGGAGAAGGGGAATATAATGATCTTAGGAGAAAAGAAAATCAGAGACACTGCATAAATGTTTTACCCACTTCAAAATCCTAAGAATCTACCAACATTTTAGCAATAGATTGTAAAAATACTTGATATGTGATGGGGCAACCATGTTTAAATGTGAAAGACAAGTTTCATTTGAAAATGACAAACAAGAATTTAAAGGAATGGGAACTTAACATCCACTATTGTGTTTCCTTCAGGAATACCAGTTTGTATGATATTTTCAAACAAGTTAAGCTTTCAAATACACAACAAGAATTTGATTTTACTCTTCATCTTGCTTATAATATCTCTGCCTGAAGGCTACAAAAATCATTCTACTTTAGAGCCCTGAATAAAAATGATAAATGTAAGATGTTAAAACTCAGATGAGAAGTTTCTACATAATTGTACTCAAAAGGGAAACTATTCAGCTTACCAGATAAGTCCTAAACTTGGGAATAGGCTTTAGCAGGTTTAATAATGTCAAAGCATTTCACACTGCCACTGTATAGAGAAGAAATTGTCATAAAAAGCCTCTAGAAAGGAAGTCAAACAGATGCTCAACTCCTGGCTTTAAGAAAATACATAATTTAAAAGTGTATTTAACACCTTTTAATTTTCTTTGGTAAAAAACATAACTTTAAAAAATCTTTTTCGTTCTTTTATCACCTGCTGCCTTCCTGTTCCCTAGGAAAAAGTAAAGCTTAATGAGATATTCTTATGTAACAATAGAAGTTCTTAAAAGAAAATTAGAATGCTTTCTCCTGAAGGGATTTACAGATTAATTTGCTCAAACACCTCATTAATATAAGGGAGGAAATGAAAGAAAAATTTTAGAAATGGAAAGAATGTGTTTTCCCTATGTGTGACTTATGCAGGGAGCTGGGCCTGCTGTTTCCTGGTGTGATATATTATTAGGTTTTTGTGCAGGTGGCTCACTACTCAGTCATGAAGGACAGGTAAGCATTCTCAGCAGAATGTTTGGAGGCTGGTAAACATGCACTCTCAAGGTAGAATATGACTCTCCAGCTCTCTTTATTATTATTTTTAAATTTTGTTTAGCCTTTGCTAATGACTGAGTGGGGGAAGCATAAGATACTTAGAATTTATCTGTGATTAATATCCCCTTCTGGTATACACACAGGGTGTGGACAGCTTACGCCAAATCTGAGGACTCACTCCCCCACCCTATACACACAGCTAGTGAGAAGGAAAAACATAAAAAAGAAAAAAAAATAGATCATCTATTTCACAAATGACCTGAATAATCCCTATTCTATTATACATTAAACTGTATCCACTATACTGGATTCTGTGTTATGAAACCATTTCCCCCTCCATCCCCCCACCCCGGACTCATTAATCCTTTTTGGTTTATGACACAATTTTGAGGTTCTATGGTTACCAATATTAATGTTCAATAATGTCATTTGAAAAGCTACATTATAATTGAAATAATTTTTTTAAATTATAATGAGCAGTCTGAGTTAATATCTAGGACTGCATTAATTGTTGGTACCTGACTATTGATCTAATCAGTTATCATTCAGATCAATCGGAAATTGTGTCTTGAGATACAGAAATGCTTTGATGCAGCTAACATCAGGGGGAAAATGTCAAGTAAATATGCTACGGAAGAGACCCACTACTCAACTGCCAGCCCATTTCTTCTATACTGTAAAATTGGAATTTGAGAAAGACATTGGAAAGACCTATTAATGAAAGACAAACACCCTAACATACAACCAAAGAACAAAGGAGAAAGTCCTCTGAAAAGGAACATTATGGTACACTGAAGTTTTATGAAGAATTGGCCATATTAAATATTAAGGAGGATTTCACCATGTAATTTTTCTAATTTAAGAGGCACTTCCCAGGAAGAGAACTTAATCTCTGAATTTAAGCAAAAGGAAATTTGCAGCTAAAAAAAAAAAAAAAAATAAAGCTACCCAAACAGGGAAGATCATTACCATAGGAATGCCTGTGGCTGAGTCACTGGCTGGGGTCACTTCATGAATGAAATGAGGGAGGCATTTCTAACCCACAGAGCAGGGCAGGCTAAGGTTGGGTCACACAACTTGGTGAATTAAAAACAACAACAACTAGATTCCTTCCTTGGAGTGAAAATTAGCTGGTAACTGTTGAGAGTTGCCTAGCTTCCCTCTGCTGGGGTCCATGTGGGAAAGGGAACAAGGAGTTAGCTTTGGAGAAAAAACTGGATCTACCTACTATTAAATCTTGATTTCTCTGCCCTACCAAGTTTGGTTTAATTTGACTAAAGTATAGCCAGTATTTTTGCATTTTTACAATATGCAAGTTAGTAACCCCAAAGTTGCTGCTGATGAAAAAGCAAGGTAAATTTCTATTCTCAAAGCTTTTAGTAGTAACATAAATACATAAAAGCTTTTTATTAGTAACAATCATAAGTTCAAAACCTATAATAATAAAAACTAAAATCTCCTAACCCACATGGTGCCTCTGGGTAAATTGAAAAAAATATTTGCCTCCTCATCAAGACACTGTTTCCATTTACTTGAAAACTATTATTCAATATACACAGTGGCCACACAATATAAATAAACAAGCAAAAAGCTACTTTTGCAGAACCAAACAGGTAGCTTAAGTAATTTTTTTTTGCTATGTGCATATCTTAGAATAAGTGTATTACTTAGTTATGAATAAGTCTTACCAGAGGGTTTTATAAAGGACTCCTATTAAAGAACCCAGCAAACTCATGAAATGACTCAAATAGAATTATTTCATTGGTGGGAATATTGTATTTTCTATTCTGACACAAAAATTGGAATTTCTGTAAGTGCATTTTATCAATGCCTGCATTGATAAATAAATCAAGCTTACTTTTAACAAAATTTCTAAGATTATCCTTTCTGAAATAGTAATACCAACAAAGTTTCCAGTTTGAACAGCATCTACATTCATATCACAAGAAAAAGTGAGAAAACACTGCCAACAAACTTATCTTTCCAGTATTTCAAAATAGAAAAAAAAAATACCTCTGCTTCAAAAGATAATGTACAATTTTTAGACATTCAAAAAATGTTGCATTATAACCTAAATTATGCTCTTACCTTCTGTATAATTGTTGCTATACATTTTTATGCAAAATGATACTCTAGATATTGGAAACCATTCACTTTTGAACCATAGGAGCACTACATAGTCAAGTGGCTGGAGAATACTTAAAATAGATTGCTTCCAATTAATAGCTGAGATGCTTGAGAGCCTTTGTCTTTTAAGCATCAGGATGGAAGTTATTTGTCATATACTAGGAACACAGGTCACAACATTGCATAACACATTTAATGTTTTGTGGAAATAGTTCTTTGGAGAATCTAGATGGTAACAAAGAAGAGTCATCTTTGTAAGTACCTAGAACCCTGGCACCAAATGTAAATAGACCAGATGCATTACAGCTGTAGAATATTTTCTCTTGTTTCTGGCACAGAGATCTCATTTTGCAACATCCATGAATACTGCACAATTACTATGTTCCAGGGAAAAATCATATGCCACTACTGAGACTATTCTGGAGAGGACCTTGTAAAGAATTTGCCTGTTCTAGGAAAGGTAAGTCACATCACCTCGAGGATGATGGGAGAGAAAAATAAACTGGGCATGCCAAGAAGCCTTTGTAAATGTCACTCTATGAATGAATCCTCACAGCTCCTGATTTTGTCATGCAAACCTAAAACTAAACTGAAATGCTCTGATACTCTGCTGTATCTTCTCAGTCACCAGGCTATTAGTTCATCAAACTTTGTTCAAACTTTTCATAATCTAGATGTTTTGTGGGAATAGGTATAGATTTGAAATTTTCCTCTACAAATGGTTTTCCTACATGTATTGAGATGATCATCTGCATTTTATCCTTCATTTTCTTAATGTGGTTTGTAACATGGATTGATATGCAGATGTTGAACCTGGAATAAATCCTACCTGATCATGATTTACCTTCCTCTTAATATATTATTGAATTTGGTTTGCTAATGTCTTGTTGAGGGGTTTGCATCTGTTCATCAGGGACACTGGGCATGTAATTTCCTTTTATTGTGATGTCTTTGTCAGGTTTTGCTATCATGGTAATGCTGGGCTTCAAAAAATTTTTTTAACAATTTAAGAAGTATATGTAATCTTTTCTCTTTTTTTTTATTTTTGGGAAGTTTATTTATTTTGATACAGAGAGCATGAGTGCAGGAGGGACAGGAAGAGAAGGAGAGAGAGAATCCCAAGCAAAATCCATCCTCTCAGTGTGCAGCCCAATGTGAGACTCAGTCTCACAGACCGTGAGATCATGACCTGAGCCACAACCAAGAGTCCTAGGCTTAACTGACTGAGCCACCCAGGTACTCCAGTATGAACTCTTAATTAAATGTTTGAAAAACACACATGTGAAACCATTTGGTCTCAGACTTTTTTGTCTTTTGAGAAAGTTTTAAAATTACTGATTCAGGGGCACTTTGATGGCTGTCACTTGAACACCCGACTCTTGATTTCAGCTCAGGTCATGATTTCCCATTTCCAGGGAAAAGTCCTGCATCAGGTTCTGGCCTGACAACATGGAGCCTGCATGGGATTCTCTCTCTGCCCCTCCCCTGCTCATGCTGTCAAAATAAATTAAAATAAATAAATAAATAAAATTACTGATTCAGTTTAATTACTTGAAATCAATTGTCTATTTCTTCATGATTCAATCTTAGAAGGTTGTGTATTTACAAAAATTTTTCCATTTCATCTAAGTTTTCCAATTGTTTGGCAATGAATTGCTCATAGTACCTAACATATTTCTGTGCTGTAAATTATAACTTCTCTCCTTTCACTCTAGATTTGAGCTCTCCCTACTTTTTTCCTGGTGAGCCTACCTGAAGGTTTATTAATTTTGTTTATCTTTTCAAGGAATCAGTTTTAGTTTTACTGATTTTTTTCTATATTTACTTAGTTTTGGTTTTATTTCCACTAATTTTTATTATTAGTGTTATTTCCACTGATTTTTATTATCTTCTTCCTTCTAACTTTTGGCTTTGTTTGTTCTTCCTTCTTGAGTTCCTTCGAGTGTAAAGTTAAATGTTTATTTTGCATTTTTCCTGAGGTAGGCCTTTATGCCCCTAAACTTTCCCTTAGAACTGCTGATTCTAGTTCCATTTTCATTTGTATCAGGGTATTTTTGAATTTCCTCTTGGATTTCATCATTGACACGTTGATTGTTTAGCAGCATGTTGTTTCATCTCCATGTTTTCTTTCACTTTCTTATAGTTGATTTCTAGTTTCATACTGTTGTAGTTAAAAAGATGTTTGGTATCATTTCAGTCTTGTTAAACTTATTGACTTATTTTGTGGCCTAACATATGGCTTAAGCTGGAGAATTTTCTATATGCATTTAAAAAGAATGTGTATTCTGTAGTCTTGGATTATATGTTGTATATATGGGTCACTGAAAATCATGTTTTTTAGAGGTTTTCTATCTGAGTGATCTATACATTAATGTAAGTGGGAAATAAGTATTTGAAGCCAATGCAACTAATCCAGAGAGTCATGTCTTCTTTCTGAAAATTAAGGGAGATTACTTCTGGAACAATTTGTTAAGGCTGCATGTGGTGATGATCAAAAAAAAAAAAAATAGTTTCCAAGGAGTATACATGGGGCTTTTGTTAAAGGCAAAAAAGAGATGCACTCTACACACACAATCCACCTGGGGCTGGCTCTTAACTTTACTGAATTTTACTATAAGGTGATTGCCATTGCAGAACTTGATATTCTGAACAAAAACTCCTACAGGGACAGCACTCTCATCAGTTGCTTAAAGACAACATGTAGAGGGCTAGAGGACACCGGGAGGGAGAGGTGTTGAGCCCCAGAGGACAGAGCTCAGCTTGGCGGGGAACAAAGGTGCTGGCCAGCACCATCTCCCTCACCCATCCCCCAGCCAAAATCCCAAAGGGAACCAGTTCCTGTCAGGGAAACTGCTTGCACCACGCAAACACCCAAAGCTGTGCTTCTGTGGATCCATCCCTCTGATGGCTCTGCCTCCCTCCCGGTGCCTCAGGGCCCCTCATGAAGCAAACCACCGAAGGCAAAGTGAGCTGAGTCTGCCCCTCCCACCCCTGTGCACCTTGTGGATCCACACTGGTTAGTACGCCAGATCCCATAGAAGCAGCACCACAAGCCTGGCAGTGTGCAAGTAGCCTAAACAGGGGCCACAAGTGAGTGTATATATGTATATATACACTCACCACTCCACAGTGAGTCCTGCCCCTGGGAGAAGGGAAGATAAGGTAGGTACACACCAGTCTAACTGTGGCCCCAGTGGTGGCCTGGGGGCAGACATCAGGTTTGACTGCGGCCCCAGCCACCAACACAAGTTACTCCAGAGAGCACGGGAAGAGCCCTGCAGTTCCACACCACTCCAAGGACTATCCAAAATAATGAAATGGAAGAATTCTCTTCAAAATAAACTCCAGGAAGTAGCAACAGCTAACGAATTGATCAAAAACTAAGCAATGTAAGAGAAAATGAATTTAAAATAATAGTCATAAAATTAATCACTGGGCTTGAAAAAAGTACAGAGGACAGCAGAGAATCTATTGCTACAGATATCAAGGGACTAAGAAACAGTCAGGAGGAGCTAAAAAATGTGATAAATGAGCTGCAAAATAAAATGGAGGTGATCACAGCTCGGATTGAAGAGACAGAGGAGAGAATAGGTGAATTAGAAGATAAAATTATGATAAAACAGGAAGCTGAGAAAAAGATTTAAAAAAATCTAGGAGTATGAGGGGAAAATCAGAGAACTAAGTGATGCGATGAAACACAATAATATCTGTATAATAGGGATTCCAGAGGAGGAAGAGAGAGAGAAAGGAGCTGAAGGTATACTTGAACAAATCATAGCTGAGAACTTCCCTGATCTAGCGAAAGAAAAAGGCACTGAAATCCAAGAGGCACAGAGAACTCCTTCAGACGTAACTTGAATCGATCTTCTACACAACATATCATAGTCAAACTGGCAAAATACAAGGTTAAAGAGAAAATTCTGAAAGCAGCTAGGGATAAACATGCTCTAACATATAAAGGGAGACTGATAAGACTACTGATGGATTTATCTACTGAAACTTGGCAGGTCAGAAAGGAATGGCAGGAAACCTTCCATGTGATGAACAGAAAAAAACATGCAGCCGAGAATCCTTTATCCAGCAAGTCTGTCATTTAGAATACAAGAGATAAAGGTCTTCCCAAACAAACAAAAACTGAAGGAATCCATCACCACTAAACCAGCCCTACAAGAGATCCTAAAGGGGATCCTGTGAGACAAAGTACCAGAGACATCGCTACAAGCATGAAACCTACGGACATCACAATGACTCTAAACCCATATCTTTCTATAATAACAATGTAAATGGACTAAATGTGCCACCCAAAAGACATAGGGTATCAGAATGGATAAAAAAACAAGACCCATCTATTTGCTGTCTACAAGAGATGCATTTTATACCTGAGGACACCTTCAGATTAAAAGTGAGGGGAGGGAAAAATATTTATCATGCTACTGGAAGTCAAAAGAAAGCTGGAGTAGCCATACTTCTATCAGTCAAACTAGACTTTAAAGGCTGTAACAAGAGATGAAGAAGGGCATTATATAATAATTACAGGATCTATCCATCAGGAAGACCTAACACTTATAAATGTCTATGCGCCAAATATGGGAGCCCACAAATATATAGAACAATTAATCACAAACATAAGCAACCTTATTGATAAGAATGTGGAAATTGCAGGGCACTTTAATACTAAACTTGCAACAATGGACAGATCATCTAGACACAGGATCAATAAAGAAACAAGGGCCCTGAACGATACATTGGATCAGATGGACTTGACAGATATTTCTAGAACTCTGCATCCCAAAGCAACAGAATATACTTTCTTCTCGAGTGCATATGGAACATTCTCTAAGATAGATTGCATACTGGGTCACAAAACAGTCCTCAATAAATGTAAAAGAGATCATGCCATGCACACTTGCAGACCACAATGCTATGAAGCTTGAAATCAACCACAGGAAAAAGTCTGGAAAACCTCCAAAAGCATGGAGGTTAAAGAATACCCTATTAAAGATTGAATGGGTCAACCAAGCAATTAGAGAAGAAATTTAAAAATATATGGAAACAAATGAAAATTAACATACAACAATCCAAATGCTTTGGGATGCAGCGAAGGCAGTCCTGAGAGGAAAATACATTGCAATGAAGTCCTGTCTCAAGAAACAAGAAAAATCCCTAATCCAAAATCTAACAGCACACCTAAAGGAAATAGAAGCAGAACAGCAAAGACACTCCAAACCCAGCAGAAGAAGAGAAATAATAAAGATCAGAGCAGAAATAAACAATATAGAATGTAAAAAAACTGTAGAGCAGATCAATGAAACCAAGAGTTGTTTTTTTGAAAAAATAAGCAAAATTGATAAACCTCAGCCAGGCTTCTCAAAAAGAAAAGGAAGATGACCCAAATAGATAAAATCATGAATGAAAATGGAATTATTAACAACCAATCCCTCAGACATACAAGCAATTATCAGGGAATACTATGAAAAATTATATGCCAACAAACTGGACCACCTGGAAGAAATGGACAAATTCCTAAGCACCCACACACTTCCAAAACTCAAACAGGAAGAAAGAGAAAACTTGAACACACCCATAACCAGCAAAGAAATTGAATAAGTTATCAAAAATCTCCGAACAAATAAGAGTCCAGGACCAGATAGCTTCCCTGGGGAATTCTACAGGACATTTAAAGCAGAGATAATACCTTTCCTTCTCAAGCTATTCCAAAAAAATAGAAAGGGAAGGAAAACTTCCAGACTCATTCTATGAAGCCAGCATTACTTTGATTCCCAAACCAGACAGAGGCCCAGTAAAAAGAAGTACAGGCCAATATCCCTGATGAATATGGATGCAAAAATTCTCAATGAGATACTAGCAAATCGAATTCAACAGCATATAAAAAGAATTATTCACCATGATCAAGTGGGATTCATTCCTGGGCTGCAGGGCTGGTTCAACATTCGCAAATCAATCAATATGATACATCACATTAATCAAGAAAATATAAGAACCATGTGATCCTGTCAATTGATGCAGAAAAGCATGTGACAAAATTCAGCATCCTTCTTAATAAAAACCCTCGAGAAATTCCGGATAGAAGGAACATACTTAAAGATTATAAAAGCCATTTATGAAAAGCCCACAGCTATTATCATCCTCAATGGGGAAAAACTGAGAGTTTTCCCCCTGAGATCAAGAACATGACAGGGATGTCCACTCTCACCGCAGTTGTTTAACACAGTGTTGGAAATGCTAGCATCAGCAATCAGACAACAAAAGGAAATCAAAGGCATCAAAATTGGCAAAGATGAAGTCAAGCTTTCGCTTTTTGCAGATGACATGATATTATGCATGGAAAACCCAACAGACTTCACCAAAAGTCTGCTAGAACCGATACATGAATTCAGCAAAGTCGCAGGATACAAAATCAATGTACAGAAATCAGTTGCATTCTTATACATTTAATAATGAAGTAGCAGAAAGACAAATAAAGAGACTGATCCCATTCACAATTGCACCAAGAATCATAAAATACCTAGGAATAAACCTGACCAAAGATGTAAAAGATCTGTATGCTGAAAACTATAGAAAACTTATGAAGGAAATTGAAGAAGATATAAAGAAATGGGAAAACATTACATACTCGTGGATTGGAAGAATAAATATTGTTAAAATGTCAATACTACCCAAAGCTATCTACACATTCAATGCAATCCCCATCAAAATTGCACCACCATTCTTCTCGAAGCTAGAACAAGCAGTCCTAAAATTTGTATGGAACCACAAAAGACTCCGAATAGCCAAAGTAATTTTGAAGAAGAAGACCAAAGCAGGAGACATCACAATCCCAGACTTTAGCCTCTACTACAAAGCTGTAATCATCAAGACAGCATGGTATTGGCACAAAAACAGACACATAGACCAATGGAATAGAATAGAAACCCCAGAACTAGATCCACAAACGTATGGCCAACTAATCTTTGACAAAGCAGGAAAGAACATCCAATGGAAAAAAGATAGTCTCTTTAAGAAATGGTGCTGGGAGAACTGGACAGCAACATGCAGAAGGCTGAAACTAGACCACTTTCTCAAACCATTCACAAAAACAAACTCAAAATGGATAAAGGACCTGAATGTGAGACAGGAAACCATCAAAACCCTAGAGGAGAAAGCAGGAAAAGACCTCTCTGACCTCAGCTGCAGCAATCTCTTACTTGACACATCCCCAAGGGCAAGGGAATTACAAGCAAAAATGAACTATTGGGACCTCATGAGGATAAAAACTTCTGTATAGCAAAGGAAACAACCAACAAAACTAAAAGGCAACCAATGGAATGGGAAAAGATATTTGCAAATGACATATCGGACAGAGGGCTACTATCCAAAATCATAAAGAGCTCACCAAACCCCACACCTGAAAAACAAATAATCCAGTGAAGAAATGGGCAGAAAAGATGAATAGATACTTCTCTAAAGAAGACATCCAGATGGCCAACAGGCACATGAAAAGATGCTCAATGTCACTCCTCATCAGGGAAATACAAATCAAAACCACAATCAGATATCACCTCACGCTAGTCAGAGTGGCTAAAATGAACAAATCAGGAGACTATAGATGCTGGAGAGGATGTGGAGAAACAGGAACCGTCTTGCACTGTCAGTGGGAATGCAAATTGGTGCAGCCACTCTGGAAAACAGTGTGGAGGTTCGCCCCAAAATTAAAAATAGACCTACCCTGTGACCCAGCAATAGCACTGCTAGGAATTTACCCAAGGGATACAGGAGTACTGATGCATAGGGGCACTTGTACCCCAATGTTCATAGCAGCACTCTCAACAATAGCCTAATTATGGAAAGAGCCTAAATGTCCATCAACTGATGAATGGATAAAGAAATTGTGGTTTATATACACAATGGAGTACTACGTGGCAATGAGAAAGAATGAAATATGGCCCTTTGTAGCAACGTGGATGGAACTGGAAAGTGTTAAGTGAAATAAGTCATACAGAGAAAGACAGATACCATATGGTTTCACTCTTATGTGGATCCTGAGAAACTTAACAGGAACCCATGGGGGAGGGGAAGGAAAAAAAAAGAGGTTAGAGTGGAGAGAGCCAAAGAATAAGACTCTTGAAAACTGAGACCAAACTGAGGGTTGATGGGGGGTGGGAGGGTGGCTGATGGGTTTTGAGGAGGGCACCTTTTGGGATGAGCACTGGGTGTTGTATGGAAACCAATTTGACAAATTTCATATTAAAAAAAAAAAAACATGTAGATACCACATAAATGTAATGTGGCAACGGGAAAGAAAATTAAGTGCATACAGGCTATCCTTCTTCTTCCCCTCAAGAAACTTTTTACATCTCCATTACTTATATTATTTGGAATTGCAAATCTGGTATATAAGGGGTTAATATCCAAAATATTTAAAGAACTTCTGCAAGTCAACACCAAAACCTCAAATAATCTGACTAAAAATCGTCAGAGGAGGGGCACCTGGTGGCTCAGGTGGTTGAACATCCGACTTTGGCTCAGGTCATGATATCACAGTTCATGGGTTCAAGCCCCACATTGGGCTTTTTGCTGACAGCTCGGACCCTGCTTCAGGTCTGTATCTGCCTATCCTTGCTCATGCTCTCTCTCAAAAATAAATAAGCATTAAAAAAAATTTTAATGGGGAGAAGACATGAGTAGACTTTTTTTTTCCCAAAGAAAACATATAGATGGCCAACAGACAGATGAAAAGATGTCCAAGCTCACTCACCGTAAGGAAAATCCAAATCAAATACAATGAGGTATCACTTCTCATCTGTTAGGATATCTATTATCAAACAGATAAGAAATAATAAGTTTTTCTCAGGATAAGAAGAAAAGGAAATCCTTGTTTATTGTTAGTCATAATGGAAATGAGTACAGCTATTATGGAAAATAGGTTGGAGTTTCCTCAAAAAAGTAAAAATAGAACTAGGATAATAATCCAGCAATTCTACTGGGTATCCCCCCCCCAAAAAATAAAGGAAAACACTAAGATTTATGCACCTCTATGTTCATTGTAGCTTATTGTTAATAGGCAAGATAGGAAAATAACCTAACCATCCATCAGTGGATGAATGGATCAAGAAAATTAAACACACACACACACGGTGGAATATATCACTCACCACAAAAAATGGGGCGATTTGTGACAACATGGATGGAACTTGAGGGCATTAACTACATAAAAAAAAAGTGAGATAGAAAAAGACAACATGATTTCATTTATATGTGGAATCTTAAAAAAAAAAAAAAACCTTATAGCTACACAGAATAGATTGGTGGTGGAGGGTGGCAATTGGGCAAAATTGGTGAAGGGAGAGTCAAAGGTACCAACTTCCATTTAGAAGTTGTAGAGATGTAATGTATAGCATTATGACTATAGCTAATAATGGTACATTACATCTCTGAAAGCTGCCTCCTGAGTAATTCTTAAATATCTCACCACCAAAAAAAAGTAACTATATATGGTGACAGATGTTAACTACACTTATTGTGGTGATCATTTCACAATATACACAAATATCAAATCATATTACCCACTTGAAACTGATAAAATGTTGTATGTCAACCATACCTTAATAAAAAAAATGTGAGCAATACTAATAGCATGGCAAATGAAGAAAAAAAATGAAAAGTTGGACTTTATTAAATTGAAATCTGCTGTGCAAATGACACTGTTCAGAGAATTAAAGACCAGACACAGGGGTTAATATCTAGCCAAAGTTTCACTAGGAGAAAATTTTTGGAAATCAACTGTTAATTAACTTTTACTCAAAATATAAAAAAAAACTCTTGGAACTCAATTCTAAGAAAACAAGATATTTAAAAATTGGTCAAGAAAATAGGGGAAGGGGCCGACATGGCAGAGAGGTAGAGGGATCTGTACTTTGCTCCTCTCTCAAATGAAGGGTTGAAGTCAAAGGACTCTGAACCCCAAAAAGTCTGGGAGGAAAAGAGACTGAGTCTACCAAAGAGACACCGGCACAAGCTGACAGGCCATAGGTGGGTGATTGTGAACTGGAGGAAATAAAACAGGCTGGGTAGGCATGGAGGGAAGGGATCTCCTGCTGAGAGACAAATGGAAGAGAAAGAGTGGCTGGGGAAGCATAGGACTGTATCTGGACAAGAGGAAAAGCTCGGACCAGGAGAGAGAGGGATCACATCTCTAACTGTGGGACTTTCTCTGGACTGGGGCTGGCTGCCCTGTTAGCGCACCTATGGAGGAGGGGAGCCACCCCCGGATTTGGTGGTAGGTGAGGGGTGCAGTCTGCAGTAGGAGAAAGCAGTCCCCTCCCCGAAGTGCTGCAGTACAGAACAAAAGCAGCTGGGACCACATATCAGGTGGCAGAGAGAGGCACTTCCCCAGTGCCGGGGCGCATGGAGCAGGAGTTTAAATCCCAGCCAAGCACCGGGCTTGGGAGTCAGGGGAGCGAGACAGACCACCTCATCTGCCCCTGCGGCACAGTGAGGATGGCTCAAACAGAGTGATTTGGGACACCGGGTCCATGAAGAAGAGACTGGGGGGTCGCTACTTTTCTCCCCACAACCACTAAGGTGGGGCCTCAGGGATGGGTCAGCAGGGCCCACAGTGGAGGTGGGACCAGTCTATACCAAACCAAGACCCTCTGAAATGGGTAACTGCATAACTACTGGAGTGGGATAAATGGTGTTGAACCAGACAGCCCCCTCCTCCAGACAAGTGCTGCTGCATTGCCTGGATTAATTCTAGGACAATTCTTGTTATTTAGATCTATTCTTCCTTTCTTTTCTTATCTCTTCTTCTAGGTCACTATGGTTGGTGGTCTGTTTAAGCAGAAACATTTATCCATTCTCTTGATACATGTTCTACACTTCCTTCTTTCCTTTCTCTCTCTCTGGAATAATCAAGCTGTATAGTTTCTCTGTGTGGGGAACTTTATCTTCATTTCTTTGTCCCCGCCTCCTTCTTTATTTTCGTTTCTCTCTCTCTCTCTCTCTCTCTCTCTGGATTAAGCCATTAGTCTCTCTGCCTGGTCAATGTTTATTTTTTCTCCCCCCCCCTCATCATTTCTCTCTCTGTGTGTACTCTTCCATCAGCACCACCTCCACCCTGTTCTTTACTGCAGCTGGTGTTTCTGGTTTTTTGCTTTTGGATTGTTTGTTTGTTTGATTTGTTTTTGTGTTTGAATGTTTTTTTTTTCCTGTGTGTCTGTTTGTTTTCACTTCCAGGGCTACTTCAAGGAAGAAATCAAAGCATACCTGATGGAGGGTCCAAAACATCACTACGAGTAGGGAAATAAAATAACTAAAGTCACAACAGAGAGCAAGTAACACTCTTCAAAAAACACCTCCTGAAGGGCCAGGCCTGGACTTTGTATGACCCCCGCCTTTAATAAAGCGGTGCTCTCAGGTGCAGAGCACGTAACAAGCTTTTAAAATTCACAAGGGACAGAAAACTAGCCAAAGTGATGAAACGAAGACTTCTCCTCAAAAGAAATTCCAGGAAGAAGTGACAGCTAAAGAATTGATCAAAACATATATAAGCAATATAACTGAACAGGAATTTAGGATAATAGTCATAAAATTAATTGCTGGGCTTGAAAAAAGCATAGGAGATAGCATAGAATCTACTACTGCAGAGATCAAGGAACTAAAAAATAGTCATGATGAATTTAAAAATGATATAAATAAGGAACAAAATAAAATGGAGGCAACCACAGAGTGGATTGAAGAGGCAGAGGGGAGAAAAGGTACATTAAAAGGTAAAATTATGGAAAAAGAGGAAGCTGAGAAAAAGAGGAAAAAATCCAGGAGTATGAAGGGAGAATTAAAGAACTAAGTGACGTAATCAAATGGAAAAATTTCTGTATCATAGCAATTCCAGAAGAAGAAGAAGAGAGAGAAAGGGGCTGAAGGTATACTTTAACAAATCATAGCTGAGAACTTCCCTGATCTGGGAAAGGAAACAGACATTGAAATCCAAGAGGCACAGAGAACTCCCTTCCGACATAACTTGAATTGATCTTCTGCATGACATGTCATAGTGAAACTGGCAAAATACAAGGATAAAGAGAGAATTCTGAAAGCAGCTAGGGATAAACAGGCCTTAACATACAAAGACACATACAGGTAGTAGCAGACCTATATACTGAAACTTGGCAGGCTAGGAAGGAATGGCAAGAAATCTTCAATCATATGAAATGGAAAAATATGCAGCTAAGAATCCTTTACCCAGCAAGTCTGTCATTCAGAATAGAAGGAGAGATGAAGGTTTTCCCAAACAAACAAAAACTGAAGGAATTCATCACCATTAAACCAGCCCTACAAGAGATCCTAAGGGGGACTCTGTGAGGGAAATGTTGCAAGGACCACAAAGTACCAGAGACATCACTACAAGCATGAAGCCTACATATATCACAATGACTCTAAACCCATATCTTTCGATAATAACACTGAATGTAAATGGACTAAATGCTCCAATCAAAAGACATAGGGTATGAGAATGGATAAAAAATAAGATCCATCTATTTGCTGTCTACAAGAGACCCATTTTAGACCTGAGGACACCTTCAGATTGAAAGTGAGGGGATGGAGAACTATCTATCATGTTACTGGAAGTCAACAGAAACCTGAAGTAGCCATACTTATATCAGACAAACTAGATTTTAAAGTAAAGGCTGTAACAAGAGATGAAAAGGGGCATTATAAAATAATTACAGGGTCTATCCATCAGGAAGAGCTAACAATTATAAAGGTCTATGCACTGAATTCAGAAGAACCCAAATATATAAAACAATCACAAACATGAACAATCTTATTGGTAAGAATGTGGTAATTGCAGGGGACTTTAATACTCCACTTATAGCAATGGACAGATGACAGATCATATAGACAGAAAATCAGTAAAGACACAAGAGCCCTGAATGACACAGTGGACCAGATGGACTTGACAGATATATTTAGAATTCTACATCCTAAAGCAGCAGAATATATTTTTTCTTCTTGAGTGCACATGGAACATTCTCCAAGACATCACATACTGGGTCACAAAACAGTCCTAAATAAATATAAAAGAACTGAGATCCTATCATGCACACTTTGAGATCACAGTGCTATGAAACTTGAAATCAACCACAGGAAAAAGTCTGGAAAACCTCCCAAAGCATGGAGGTTAAAGAACATTCCTACTAAAGAATTAATTGGTCACCCAGGCAATTAGAGAAGAAATTAAAAAATATATGGAAAAAAAATGAAAACACAACAATCCAAAACTTTTGGGATGCAGCAAAGGCAGTCCTGAGAGGAAAATACATTGCAATCCACGCCTATCTCAAGAAACAAGAAAAATGACAAATACAAAATCTAACAACACACCTAAAGGAAATAGAAGCAGAACAGCAAAGACATCCCAAACCCAGCAGAAGAAGAGAAATAATAAAGATCAGAGCACAAATAAAAAATATAGAATCAGAAAAACAAAAACAAAAACAAAACAAAAACAGATCAATGAAACTAAGAGTTGTTTTTTTTTTTTTGAAAAAGTAAAATTGATAAACCTCTAGCTAGGCTTCTCAAAAAGAAAAGAGAGAGGACCAAAATAGATAAAATCATGAATGAAAATGAAATTATTACAACCAATCCCTCAGAAATACAAGCAATTATCAGGGAATACTATGAAAAATTATATGCCAACAAACTGGACAACCTGGAAGAAATGGACAAATTCCTAAACAACCACACACTTCCAAAACTCAAAGAGGAAGAAATGGAAAATTTGAACAGACCCATAACTAGTGAAGGAATTGAATCAGTTATCAAAAATGTCCCAACAAATAAGAGTCTCAGACCAGATGGTTTCCCTGGGGAATTCTACCACACATTTAAAGCAGAGTTAATACCTATCCTTCTCAAGCTGTTCCAAAAAATAGAAAGGGAAGGAAAACTTCCAGGCTCATTCTATGAAGCCAGCATTACTTTATTCCCAAACCAGAGACCCAGCAAAAAAGAGAACTACAGGCCAATATCCCTGATGAATATGTATGCAAATATTCTCAACAAGATACTAGCAAATCGAATTCAACAGCATGTAAAAAGACTTATTCACCACGATCAAGTGGGATTCATTCCTGGGCTGTAGGGCTGGTTCAGTATTCACAAATCAATCACTGTGATACATCACATTAATAAAAGAAAAGATAACGATATGATCCTGTCAATCGATGCAGAAAAAGCATTTGACAAAATACAGCATCCCTTTTTAATAAAAACCCTCGAGAAAGTCAGGATAGAAGGAACATACTTAATTGTCATAAAAGCCATTTATGAAAAGCCCACAGCTAATATCATCCTCAATGAGGAAAAACTGAGAGCTTTCCCCCTGAGATCAGGAACACGACAGGGATGTCCACTCTCACCGCTGTTGTTTAACATAGTGTTGGAAGTTCTAGCCTCAGCAATCAGACAACAAAAGGAAATCAAAGGCATCAAAATTGGCAAAGATGAAGTCAAACTTTCACTTTTTGCAGATGACATGATATTATACATGGAAAATCCGATAGGCTCCACCAAAAGTCTGCTAGAACTGATACATGAATTCAGCAAAGTCACAGGTTAAAAAACCAGTGTTACAAAAATCAGTTATATTTTTATACACCTATAATGAAGCAACAGAAAGAGAAACAAAGAAATTTGTCCCAGTTACAATTTCACCAAGAAGCATAAAATACCTAGGAATAAACCTGACCAAAGATGTTAAAGATCTGTATGCTGAAAACTAAAGAAAGCTTATGAAGGAAAATGAAGAAGACACACAGGAATAGAAAAACATTCCATGCTTATGGATTGGAAGAATAAATATTGTTTAAAATGTCAGTACTACCCAAAGCAATCTACACATTCAATGCAATCCCAATCAAAATTACACCAGCATTATTCTCAAAGCTAGAACAATCCTAAAATATGTATGGAACCACAAAAGACCCCTGAATAGCCAAAGTAATATTGAAGAAGAAAACCAAAGTGGGAGGCATCACAATCCCAGATTTTAGCTTCTACTAACAGAGGTGTAATCATCAAGACAGTATAGTATTGGCACAAAAGCAGACACATGACCAATGGAATAGAATAGAGACTCCAGAATTGGACCCACAAATGGATGGCCAACTAATCTTTGACAAAGCAGGAAAGAATATCCAATGGAAAAAAGACAGTCTGTTTAACAAATCGTGCTGGGAGAACTGGACAGCAACATGCAGAACAATGAATCTAGAACACTTTCTTACACCATGCACAAAAAAAACTCAAAATGGATGAAAGACCTCAATGTGAGACAGGAAACTATCAAAACCCTAGAGGAGAAAGCAGGTAAAACCTCTCTGACTTCAGCCGCCGCAATTTCTTATTTGACACATCTCCAAAGGCAAGGGAATTAAAAGCAAAAATGAACTATAGGGACCTCATGAAGATAAAAAGCTTCTGCACAGCAAAGGAAACAATCAACAAAACTAAAAGTCAACTGACAGAATTGGAAAAGATATTTGCAAATAACATATCACATAAAGGCTAGTATCCAAAATCTATAAAGAACTCACCAAACTCCACACCCGAAAAACAATCCAGTGAAGAAATAGGCAGAAGACATGAATAGACATTTTTCTAAAGAAGACAACCAGATGGCCAACAGGTACATGAAAAGATATTCAACATCACTCCTTATCAGGGAAATACACATCAAAAGCACACTGAGATACCACCTCACACCAGTCAGAGTGGCTAAAATGAACCAATCAGAAGACTATAGATGCTGGAGAGGGTGTGGAGAAAAGGGAACCCTCTTGCACTGTTGGTGGGAATGCAAACTGGTACAGCTGCTCGGGAAGACAGTGTGGAGGTTCCTCAAAAAATTAAAAATAGACCTATACTATGACCCAGCAATAGCACTGCTAGTAATTTATCCAAGGTATACAGGAGTGCTGATGCATAGGGATGCTTTTACCCCAATGTTTATAGCAGTACTTTCAACAATAGTCAAATTATGGAAAGAGTATATCATCAACTGATGAATGGATAAAGAACATGTGGTTTATATATACAATGGAATACTACTTGACAAAGAGAAAGAATGAAATCTGGCCATTTGCATCAATGTGGATGGAACTGGAGAGTATTATGCTAAGTGAAATGAGTTAGGGAAATACAGATACCATATGTTTTTACTCATAGGTGGGTCCTGAGAAACTTAACAGAAGACCATGGGGGTGAGGAAGGGGGAAAAAAGTTACAAACAGAGAGGGAGGGAGGCAAACCATAACAGACTGTTCAACACAGAGAACAAACTGAAGGTGGATGGGGGAGAGGGGAAAGTGGGTGATGGGCAGTGAGGAGGGCACTTGTTGGGATGAGCACTCAGTGTTGTATGGAAGTCAATTTGATAATAAATTATATTTTAAAAATTGGTCAAGAGACGTAAACAGATACCTCTTCAAAGAAGTTGAATAGATGTGAGGTAAACATAGGGCAAGATGCTTAACATCATTTGTCATTAGGGAGGTACACACTGAAAACAATGAAAGAGCACTACACAGAGAAAAGAAAATATCCAAAAAATTGACAGTAACAAAAGCTGGCAAGGATATAGAGAGGAATTTTCATTCATTACTAACAGGAATGCAAAATGGCACAGTTACCCTGGAAAAGTTTGTCAGCTTCCTAGAAATTTAAACCTATCTTACCAAGTAATTCAGCAATCACACTCCTAGTTATTGACTTGGAAACCCAAGTCCACACAAAAACATAATGGCTTATTTGTATTGTGAGGATATGAGACAACCATGATGTACATTATTATACAAATAGAGAAACAGTGGTACATCCATGCAGTGGAATATTATTCAGTGATATAAAAAATGAGTTATTAAGCCATAAAAGGACATGGAAGAATCATAAACACACATTTTGAAGTGAAAGAAACTAGACTGAAAAAGCTATATGAAATATAGTGTCAATTATATGCCATTCTAGGTCAGAAAGATGTATAGAAATGATCAAATGTTCAGAGGTTGCCAGGAAATTGGGGGCAGGAGGGAAGGGATGAATAGCTGATTTTTTTGGAGTGGCAAAATTATATGATACATTATGCATTAATCAAAATCCTTTGAACTTTGTGACATAAAAACCAAATCTTAATATATGCAAATTTAAAAAGGAGGTTCTGAAAATGGAAAACAGACTGTGACAAAAGAATCTTTCCATATTACAAGCATATTAAACAACATTACTGAAGTTGGTTTGAGGGTAAAGGTGCTGACCTTACTAACTGTAGATAGGAGTTGCTTCTGTAAGATTAAGGACAAAATTAACCAAAGACTGTACTCAGATTCTTAAAGTTGTGTCCCATGTGAGCACGAGGTAAAAATTATGATACTGCTATGAATGCATATTAGAACTGAACAATTAAATGCATTATAGATGTAAAAGCCACATTTCTTAGTGTTGGAGTGGAAATTTACAGATAAGCAAGAGTAGTCCAGAATGATTGAGGTGGTATTAAACTTGAGTTGAAGATATCACTAAGATGGATATTCACCTATTTATAGATCTGTGCATGTACATAGGCTACTCAACAGACATAACATTTCCTTGCTCTTTCAACTGAGCAATCTAGAAGCAATGATAACCCAATACCAATGAGGATATCCAGCATTGAGACTTTCATTTCCAATACACTTCTCTAATAATGGAACCAGAGCTTTTTGGGAAAATGACTGATTGTAAACTTCACTAGGAGATTTATAAGACAAGCCTGTGGCATCGTGTTATGCCAGAAAACAGAAATATACCAACAAAAGAAAAATACATAGCAATACACACATTTGATATGCATAGGTTAATGGAACACAGGAGGCAACTCAAAGAGATCCCAATGGACAAAGCTGAAACAATTTGAGGGGGAAGAAAGGCAATATTAGAATTGAATTCATACTAGAATAAATCAATTATGAAATAATGAAAGTGGAAGAAAAGATGAACATTCTATGCAAAAGAATTTCAAGTAATTTATATAGGTACTCTGCCTTGAGGAGGGGAGGAGAAATCCCCATTCCCTAAGACTGGGCTGTGTATAGTGACTTTTCTTCCAAAGAGTACAGTATGGAGTGAGGAAAGGGTCAGATGGGAATAACATTACAGTGGAGAAACCTGAAAATACTACCTTTAGCCGGATCATTAAGATCAACATCAACAATGACAAATCACGTTCAAAATGCATACTTTTGGTATAATATGATGAAAATGTCAATTTACTTCTGTGATATTCCTCCCTACAACCCAATCTCTGTCTACTCATGAGGGAAACATTAGAAAAGTCCAGTAGATCAGCATCCTTCAAAATGCCTGACTCATGCTCCTCACAACTGCCAAAGCCATCACATACACACAGACACACACAAATCTGATAAAGTGTCACAGCCAAGAGAAGCTTAAGGAGATACAATGACTAAATGTAATTTAAACTGAATGGCATCCTACACACTAGGTAAAAAATAAAGGCATATGAATAAAATGTCAACTTTAATAATTATACTTGATTATTATAACAACTGTGGCATACTAATTGGGGAAACCGGGTGAGAAGTATAAACTCTTTTTACTACTTTCTCGCAGCTTTTAAAAGATTTTTTGAAACAGTTGTAGGTTTTTATAAAAATGTGGCAAAAATATAGATTTAGAAGGGGAAAACTGATGAAAATATTAACTGATAAAAATATATTGAAGAATTTTTAGTCCTAAAACTGAGGATATTGAGCTTCAAAGAATATCAGCCACATAACATAGTCAAATGTAAAGAATGTAAAATATATTTTATGTTTCACAGAATGTTTCATAATAATGTCTAGTACATTCAGTACAATGATATTCTGTTAAGTCTTTTTCAAAAATAGCACAAATATACAGGACAGACTGTTATTGCAATAGAAAATGTTATTTATAGTAAGTGAAGAAATTTTTATTGCTCAAAATAATTTCATGGCCATTAGAAGAAAGAGCTTGTTAAAATAATATATTCAAAATTAAAAATTATTTAGGATTTTATTAAATAATCTAGAATGAAATTTAGTATTATATAATTTAGAATTACCTTTCTTCTGTATATTCAGCAAGTGAGAGAATTTTAGACTTTGTATATGATTTATAGTTTATTAAAATTACACATGTCTGTAATATGTAGGCTAATTTTCCTTGCTTAGAAAGTTCTGAGAAATGTGAGAAAAGGTAGGAGAGAGAAGAGCTCCTCACATTCAGAAGCTGGGCTGACACATTTATTCCCCCATTTGATAAATAATCTCACAATATACCAACCTAACACCAGGTCACTCTGAGACACATATGAGTAAAAGAAAAAAAGTCACTTCATAATTTTGTTTAAGTACAAAGAAAACATGGTCACCATAACATCCACAAGAAAATGAACACTGTTTTTTACTAAATGAGTGTCTCCTACTCCTTTACCCAATCATAGAATTGCCCCTGCTTTCTGACAGTGTCCATTTCAGAGAGCCCACTCTTCTTAGACCAAAACTAAATCCTAAAACAGATTCTTTCTAATACCTCTTAATGAGATATTCAACATTCCCCAATGGTGTGTGCCCTGCCTCATCGATGTGAGTACCCGACTTGCTCGCTTCTAATGTCTCCCTGGAGGTCTTTGGCTAAAAGTCATTGACAAAAATCAAGAAATTGGCACGACAAAAATAAAGAACCTTTACATTTGGGAAGATAGAATTAGTAAATTCTGCAAATTTCTGAATGTGGGGGGAAAAATTACTTTGGCTTTCATACTAGTTCTTGCAGAACACTAAAATAACTTCTTAGGGGGTGCCTGGGTGGCTCACTCGGTTGAGTGTCCGACTTTGGCTCAGGTCATGATCTCACAGTCTGTGAGTTCGAGCCCCGCATCGGGCTCTGTGCTGATGGCTCAGAACCTGGAGCCTGCTTCCGATTCTGTGTCTCCCTCTCTCTCTGCCCCTTCCCTGCTCATGCTCTCTCTCTGTCTCAAAAATAAATAAAAACATTAAGAAAAAAAATCTTTAAAATAAATAAATAAAATAACTTCTTAGGGCTCAACTTCTGCTCAATCTTTATTATAATAAATATATTTTCAGTTGCTGAAGGGAAGATTGCCATTTCTCTCATCCACTTGGCCAGGATCTCCCCAACTACTGTTTACTGCTCTGTGTTTGACTTCCTGTTTATAAACTGTGAGCAGTACTAGTACAGAACAAGCTATTACAGAGGCTGACATAGTTCTTTATAAAACTGAAGAGTCAAATATTGCTGAACTATAAAAAGGGATCAGATCTACAGTAAGAGGCTGCCAGAATATAAGTATTAAACCCATATGTGCTTTAAAGCTCACTGTCATTTTTAGAGTATAATGTGAAAGTATTCCTCAAAGTTCATATTCGTATCTTGGAAGTAATAAATTCAGGGATATAGTTTCTTCTAATGATTCTAGAGGTTCTCTAGCACATTCAATTCTGTATGTAACTCCGATGCTAATACTTGGTGTAATATTGGGCAGTTATTATATACATGGTTAGTTACTCAGTTTCTTTCTTCTATAATAAGCATCCACTGCTTTAGGCATCAAAATAGACTGAACACATTCTTAGAAGGAATAACTAAATAACTGAGTATCTATTTATTAATAAATTTTTTCATCTACTTCTCTATTTATGTATTCATTAATCTGATTGACCAACTGCCTGTTATTTTATTGACCAACTGCCTGTTATATTATTATCTCTTAAAATTTAAGTCCTTGCTTTGGCCATTTATCACCTGTGTCGCATGATTTGGAGCAAGTTACCTCTCTAACTTCTCTCACACAGCTCTCCCACTCATTGGGTCTGTCTGTGCTGGCAAAGTCTTATCTCAGGGGCTTTGCATTTGTTCCTATGTTGGGAAAGCTCTTCCCAAGATAATTATTTGGCTTCCATTCTGATTTTCTTCAGGTCTTCAGTCCTATTTGACTTTCTTCATGAGAACTTTCTTGAACCCTTCCTAAAATTTTTCCCTCTCACCATTATATTTACGATTCTAACTCCCTTTACTGTTTAAAACACACACACACACAATATAAAATATGTATATATATGTTTATTTTATATATTTTGTTTTCCTCACTTAGAATTCTCTACTAAGTAGAATTTTCTACTTAGTAGAATTCTCTACTAAGACAAAGATTTTTGTTTGTTGATTCAGTGCTACATTCCCAGTATCTAGAATGGAACTTGTCCATTGAAACCCTCATGAAAATTTTTTCAGATTCATGGAATTTGGGGGGAGGATAAAAAATACATTGCTTACCACTGAACTTTGTACAGACCATACACTACATACATGGCATACTTAGTCTTGTAATATTTTATATAACACCACGCATAGATCTCTTGCAACCACCATAAAACTCAAGGACTCATGACTCTCTATAAAGATACTAAGTGTTATTAGAGAAATTAGTAAGTCCTAGTCATAAACAATACTTAAATATACACAAAAATCTATATATACTCTATATTGCATGATTAGATTTTTACAATATATTTTGAGTAACTTTACTGTGATTATGAGGTTATAATTTAATTCATGAAAATTAAATGGCATTTGCATAACTATAACTCAATCATAATATTCTTCATCAAGTCAATCATTATAGGTGAGTGTAATTTTAATGAATGCAGTTAATTAATTTTAATTTTCAAATGAATGCATTTAAATAATAATTTAGAATTTTCACCTAATAAAGTAAAGCAGCACATCATTCTCTAACATTTTTAAATGAAGTATGGCTTCTTATAGGATTAACTCAGTCACTTTTTCTTAGTATTGGAATGTTAAATAAGATGCATATGATTATCAAATGGGACAAAAATAACAGCAGTGAAATCAATGTTAGTTATATGACTGAATGAATAAACTTCTTAAAATAATAAAATTGTAGCTTCCAGTTAGAAAGTATGTCATTTTTAAAAAGCATCACACACTGAAATATAAAATCATGAGTTATAGTACAACTTTCATTTTATGGAAAATGGGTATAGTGTGTACACAGAAACAGTGCATAGTGGTTTCCAGTCTCTGGTTTATGTAAGAGAAAGTATTAAAAAAACTATATAATTGTGGTGAAATAAAAAAGTTTTAATAAAACATTTAAAGTGTAAATAGCCTTTTCTTTATAATTTTCCAAAAATGTGGATTCATAAGTTAGAATGCGCCTCATTTAACCCTGCAAGTATGACATTGGATAAATCACCTCACCTCTCCAAACCTTATTTTTTACCTGTATAATAGCAGTATTATAACCCATATAGTGTGTGTGTGTGTATGTATGTATATATATATATATATATATATATATATAGCTACATAACTATTTTTGAATAAGTATTAATAAATATTAGTAACAGAAGTAGTTGTAGTTAGTGGTTGTATTTGCAATAAAGGAAAGATGATGCTTACTATGTAATCCTTGATACATCTTTCCCTCACATTTATGAGTCTTGCATCAAGGGAATGGGAGAACCTGCATGCAGGCTGGATAGAGAATCTTCTAGAATACCCAGGAAGCAGCACTGCACTAGCTGTGTGGCTTACCGTCCACAAGACTGGAAAAAAATCTATTCCACTTGTCTCAAATTAGAATATGGAATTCAGAGTAATCTAATGAACACGTAATCTATGCACAAGGAAAAGGAAATGAGTGTGGCACCCACCATGTTATCACTCTGCACACGATGTTACCTGATGTCTATAAATCATCTAAATTGTGTAATCTATAAATTCTAAATCTTGTAATTTATAAATCTTGTAAATTTAATTTTGGTGTTACTATACCACTGACCAACCTATTATACAATTAAAAGTTAGTTTACAGAAGGAAGTGTAGCAATTTGCTGTACTACTTAGAAAATAAAGTTGTTTAAAATCAGACATTATGCCATTCTGTATTCTGGCTAAGGAAAATTTCTGCTATGGGTATTCACATAAGCTAGTTTCCAAATTAAATAGGACTGAAAAAAAACTCATACTGACAGTTACTATCTCTTTTGCAAGAAAATGTAGATTATGATTTCATTTTACTGTTCTCTCTTAAAACATATTCCAAACATAACTATTTCAACCCTCAGTAGCATTAAATGTAGGAATATAAACATTTTAAAAGTAGTTTCAAATCAATTTATCAATTCCAGGTATGCCAACAACTTCCTTAGAGATATAGGAGATATTTAATTAACAGCTATATTTTATAAAACAACACATTGAAAATGTAAATGAGAAAAGGAAAACAATCAGAAAGCTGGATTATAGCAAGTAATGGACCACAGTGTCTCTTTTGGTATCACTAGAGATCACTTGCAAATAGTCAGTATCTCTTTGTGGATATCTGGCAGTTCTCTGCTATACTGAAAGTTCTCATTTTCAGTTACTATTCTCATCCAGGGTGTGATAGTAAAACTTGACAAAGTTATTAAAAGTCTGACTTAAAGTGGACGACAACATTGAATTCCAACTTTTACTTCTGCTAAAATGTCTCCAAATCAGGAACCTATATAGCTCAGTCAGTTAATACATCAGGGTCTCGATTTCAGCTGACTTCATGATCTCACCATTCACAGGTTTGAGCCCCACATCAGGCTCTTCACTGAGGGCACAGAGCCTGCTTGAGATTCTCTGTCTCCCTCTCTCTCTGCTCCTCGCCTTCTCGCACTCTCTCTCAAAAGTAAACATTTAAAAAATAATAGAATGTGTCCAAATCATCCATTTTTATCCAATTTGTAGCATTGTTTTATACTTTAAACTGTTCATAATCTGCACTGAGCTCAACAACGTCTTTGGGCAAAATAGATGATAGAGCCCTCACATCAGTTTTGCAGTTTTAGTTTTAAATTGGGTTGAGAAATTGATATGACACTTATTCTGAGGAACCTCTAAAGGTATATGCTGGAGTTTTATTGAATGACATAAACCTTTTCTCCTCATATTTTTGAATCTCTGATTATAAAAACACATTTTAGCTTCATCAATTTAAGACATTGCTTTATGAAAATTTTTAAATAAGCTGTACTATCTTAATTTTCCTCTCAATAGGTTTATTTTGACTTTAATTAATGTTTCCTTCTTAAATAAAATACCATTTGATACATTCATTTTCAAAATAATACACAGTAATGATATTTCCTATTTTCTTTTAATTAAACAACTTGAAACTTACTCCTATAGCTGTATTTATCTGTAATCCATTCCTTCTAAATAATGTGTAATTCTCCATCTTTTGCATTTACCCCATGTCATCTACCTACTCCCCAAATGACAGACACCTTGGGGTGTCTGGTGGCTCAGTTAAGCATATAACTCTTGGTTTCAGCTCACATCATGGTCTCACAATTGTGAGATTGAGCCCCACATCAGGCTCCATGCTGAGCATGGAACCTGGTTGGGATTCTTTC
Organism: Lynx rufus; assembly: GCF_022079265.1. Lineage (NCBI taxonomy): Eukaryota > Metazoa > Chordata > Mammalia > Carnivora > Felidae > Lynx > Lynx rufus. The sequence continues at coordinate 162,837,617 of NW_025814823.1, forward strand.
CCTCTCTTTCTCTGTCTCTGTCTCTCTCTGTCTCTCTTTCAGAAGTAAATAAAACATAATATAAAATTAAAAAAAAAAACAAATGATATACACCTAATTTGACTCCAATTTGCCTCCTGAAATTAGGGTACAAATAGAATAGGGTTACCCACAACGCAACGGGTACAAAATTTAAGGATGCTCTCACTCTCCGAGCAAGTACACTACCCTGTGCTCATGTCTTACATGACCTTGAGAGTCAGTGCCTCAAGTTTTGCACCCAAGCTGCCCCCTTACTTCATTTTAGTCCTCAACCAAGTCTTCCTAAAAGAACACACAGTATTTCTCCTTCTGATTTTGTGGGAGGATGTTTTGGGATTTTATACCCATACAAGAACTGCTGTATCATGGTTTATATGTATACATCAACTGACTCAATGATACTACATTACTGTCCATATGTCTACAACAACCTACACTCCATGATGTACATGAAGTTTTGTATCATATTGTTGCATTAGCATTATTTATCACCCTAATACCAACCATTCTTATGGTTCTAAAGTGATATTTTATGATTACTAATAATTCTATGACTTCCCCTTATTTGTGCTTGGTAGTTCTTTTTACTTTAATCTTTTGAAAATGCCTTCTCATATCTTTCACACATATTTGAGCTGGAATTGCTCTTTTCATAAGAATTTCTCATATTCCAGGCATTGATTTGTAGTTGATCTTAGACATACAAGTATCTTCCTCCAATCTATTATTTATTAACTTTGAACACAGTGCACTTTATTGGGACTTCGTCAAGATAAAAAGTTTCTGTACAGTGAAGGAAACAACAAAACTAAAGGCAGGCTACAGAATGGGAGAAGATATTTGCAAATGATATATCTGATAAAGGGCTAGTATGCAAAATCTATAAAGAACTTATCAAACTCAACACCCCCAAAATAATCCAGTTAAGAATGGGCAGAAGGTGAGTCACCTGGGTGGCTCGGTAGGTTAAGCGTCTGACTTTGGCTCATGATCTCACTGCTTATGAGTTTGAGCCCCACATCAAGCTCTGTGCTGACAGCTCAGAGCCTGGAGCCTGCTTCAGATTCTGTCTCCATGTCTCTGCCCTCCCCTGCTCACGTTCTGTCTCTCTCTGTCTCTCTGTCTCTAATATAAAATAAAACATAAAAAAATGAAAAATGAAAAAAAAGAAATGGGCAGAAGACATGAACAGACATTCCAAAGAAGTATCCAGATGGCTAACAGACACATGAAAAGATGCTCAACATCACTTATCATCAGGGAAATACACATCAAAACCACAATGAGAAACCATCTCAAACTTGTCAGAATGACTAAAATTAACAGTATACGAAAGAACAGATATTGGCAAGGATGTGGAGAAAGGGGAACCTTCCTACACTGTTGGTAAGAATGCAAAGTGGATACAAAACCCAAAGGATACAAAACCCAAAGGATACAAAATACAGATTTGAAGGGGCACATGCACCCTGATGTTTTTAGCAGCATTATCAACAATAGCCAAACTATGGAAACAGCCCAAATATCCATCGGCTGATGAGTGGATAAAGAAGATGTGGTATATATACACACTACGGGGCTACTTTATTATTTCGGTCATTTATATACTCAGTAATTTCAGCTCCCCCAGTTAGTAGCTTTGAAAACATACACTTGTGCTGTAGAAGTCTATTGAGGAAGGTAATAGAATTACACAATTTTTAATCTTTCCTCTTTTTTTCTTCTATTTCTTCTTTTTTCCACTTCTCTCCCTATTCTTCTAAAACTAGTTTTTTAACTCTTCAGGTTGTAGTTCAGAAAATTATGCAATAATTACTGCTCCTTATGTGACATTGCATAAATAAAAAGACACAGTATACTTAAATGAAAATGATTCCATTGCTCCCATTCTAAAATATACCACATAGTAAACCAAAAGATTTAACTGCATATTCCATCATATTTGGCTATTATGTCTTCATTCCATTTTCACAGATCATTATCAATTTCCTTAAATGTGTTTGTTGTTGTTGTTGTTATTGTTTTTTGTTTTGTTTTGTTTTTTTGTTTTGTTTTTTGAGAGAGGGAGAGAGAGAGAGCATGCATGATCAGGGGAGGGGCAGAGAGAAAGGGAGACAGAGAATCCTGAGCAGGTTCTGTGCTGTCAGCACAGAGCCCAATGAGGGCTTGACCTCAAGAATTGTGAGATTGTGACCTGAGCTGAAATCAAGAGTTGGACGCTTAACTGACTGAGCCACCTTGGTGCCCCTCATTATCAATTAAAGAAGCATAACTATTCATCTCCCACTAGGTTCACATAATACTATAATAATAATGATAATTATCATTCAATTGACAGTATGTGCCACAATACTGTATTAAATGTAATTGTCAGAATCAGGTAGGTTTTGCTATAGTAACAAGTCCTCAAATATCAGGGACTTAGTACTATAAAAATTTCTCATTTATGAAAAATTCAATGCAGCTAGTCAGGGATTTCCCTCAATTTCTTGATGTCTTCTCCCCAGGGTTTCTAGAATTGCCTAGGCAGGGCCAGAGAGAGAAGAAAGAAAGGAAGAAACACACTAACTCTTAATGCTTGAAACTAGACGTGTGATACATCCCTTCCTCTCACATTCCCATTTGCCAGAGCTCAGCCCCACGATCCCACAATAATGCCAAATTAGGCTTATGAATGTTGCCGTCCTGTCATCTTCTGAGAAAGTAAAAATAGTCAGTTGAACAATTAGAACTGTCATTACTGAGTGAATAAAATGTTCTCCTTTTAAATCCATTTCTATTACTACGAATTTACTCTCATGGCTCCTAACTGCAATCTCAGACTTTATTCCAAAATCAGGGCTACTTTCTCCACCTGAATAATCTGGGATTATTGCAAAGTTTTAAAAGATAATGTGTTCCCAGAAATAGATTAGCTAACTGGCCATCATCATGTGACATTTAGCTCTACTTCAATATTTTCTCTCAGACAAAAACTATAAGAAACTCTTTTTCTTGGGGTAGGGGAGGCTGTCATGCCCAGATTCAGAAAGGTGATGGTGCCCACAGCTACATTAGCCTTAACTATCCAATGGAAACAAATAAAGGGAAGGTGCTAGCAGTGATCATTAGGATGATAATTGTAAAGTGTAACATGAGGGCTTTCATAATGATGAAAGTTTAGAAAGGCAACTGAGAAGATAGAAATGAGCAAAGACAAGAATGAACAGTTCCAGCAAAAGAAAGAAGATAATAGACGAACTGAGTTGAAAAAGAACAGATGGAACCTCACCATCTCTAACAATACAGAAGTTTGAAGAAAACTTTTCCCTCTCTTACTTCTCTTCCCTTTCTCTCCTTTTATCTTGCTTTGTTTGTTCTTCTCCTCTGGCATTGGTCTTTTTTCACATATATATAAAAATAGAATTGAGAATTCTCTTGCTTTTCAAAGCTTAAAAGGATGATTTCAGTCTTCAAATTTAGTAAACTTACTAGATTAATCTTTGTTAAGAGATAAAAGTAGGGAGAAACAAAATAAACAAAAACATTCAAGTGTCTCCCTAATTCCTCCCTCATTCCTCCATCCTGACCTTCTTTTTTTTTTTTTTGGACACTCTCTTTGTCACCTCCATAAAAGCAACTGGATGAATAGCAGTCAATGACCTTTCCTTAGTGAGAGGGATGAAACTACAAAATCAGGCCTTTAATCTGAACCTCAAAAGAAAGCCCATTTCAGGCAGGCATAGGCCTAAGGGCTGCACCTTGAATGCCTGACACACCTATATATCGCACTATTTTTAGTGACAACATCCAAAGTAATTTTAGCACTTGATAAAGGCCAAAATGACTTCCCACAACATTACCATTAGAGCATTTCATGCTACCATAAAAGAGGCACTAATTACCACAGGAAGTCAGGGACAGCTTTATATTTTTCTCTATAAAAGACATAATACATTATAAATTCCATAGTTAGCATCATTCTGTCATGAGTTCTTTTTAGATTTAAATATAGACTACTTCCATTTGTAAAGCTCATGTCTGAAGAATCGTGAATGACCTATTTACACTATAAGCATTTCTTTAAAAGCGATATAAGGAGCTTATTTCAGTCCCCAAACAAAAATGTTCACTTGTGCTAAGTCAACAGGGAGAATTTCTTATCCAAGCCTCCAATTTTCTACTTGATTCTTTATCACCAACAATGAAGATTTCTTGCATGTGGAAAGAATCTAAACCTGGTAACTTTCAGTGGCAATGGTACAAAAGGTGTCTTCCTATTGTAGGCCCTAAACCTAGATAGAAGAGGAGTGGGTGATGGGTATTGAGGAGGGCACCTTTTGGGATGAGCACTGGGTGTTGTATGGAAACCAATTTGTCAATAAACTTCATAAAAAAAAAAAAAAAAAAGAAAGATAGCACCTAAAAAAAAAAAAAAAAGAGTTTTATTTTATTGTATTACTACAAATCGCTGCCTTGAGATCATGGTACTTCTGGGATAGAATAAGATCAAATGTTTTAAACTCTATTTTTACTATACTGTAATTTAAAAATAAAAATTCTATAAGGCCCTTCACATGAGAATACTTTTCATGAGATCAGAAGGACAACAAACGAACACCACATGCATTATGTAAATAGTAAGTGCAACACTGGATGAAGTACAAGTATGTTCATCGTGGGCTAAATACAATCATACTTTGAATGTAGTCTGTTGTTTCTTCCAATGTTTACTTCTATTCTAGGCAATTTTGAATTCCAGTCCATTTTTCTCTTCCAAAGCCAAGTTACAATTTGTCAAGTTATTATATTTTATCATAGATCTACGTTATCAGTGTGTATTTAGTGAATATTAATACAATAATAATTATATGTTGCGTATGTGTAAATGTTCAACAAATGCAACTCAAATGCAAGTGAAAATTATTCTCATATATTTCTAACTTAAAGCAATACAATTCTGAGCTTAGAGTCAAAAAGTAACCCCTTAATATCTTATACAGTTTACCCTTGAACAACATGGATGTGAACTACATGGGTCCACTTAAATCCAGATTGTTTTTTATGCAATACAGTGCTATTAAATGTATCTTCTCTCCCCTGTGATATTCTTAATAATATTTTCTGTTCTTTGACTTACCTTATTGTAAGAATACAGTATGTAATGCATATAACACACACAAAAAAAATACATGTTAATCAACTATTTATGTTACTGGTAAAGCTTCTGGTCTTTAGGCTATTCATACTTAAGTTTTTGAGGAGTCCCAAGTTATACATAGATTTTCCACTGCACAGGGCGTAATTCCCCTAATCTACATATTGTTCAAGTATGAACTGTAATAATGACTGACACAGGACTTGACATTATTGCCTCATTCAAAGTCTGGGAGTAAAATAGAACAAAATAAAAGTAAAGTTAAAGACTTGGCATTAAAAATTTAACTATTAATTATAATATTTATTAACAGTATTGTAAGGTATAATTTTTATAAAAGTGTACTTCCAAGATGTAGTAGTCTTAGAAATAAATGGATGAGTATAGAAAACAATTCTTCTATGTTTGTCACATTAAAAAGAATCTATGTTGCTATTTCAAAATTTACATCTCAGATCCTTTCCACTAGTAATCCTTAAGGAAGTAAAATAGTGAAAAATGAGTATTATGTATTCATTAAATGCCAACTATGTGGCACTGTACTCTTTGCTTGGAATTCAAATATGAAACACATTCTCCTTGCCTTTAAGGAGAGTATTTGGGAATAAGCAAAAAATATACACATAATTCCAATTCAACATAGTAATTATTAAGCAAGTATGTAAGAAATATACAAGAGACTAAATACTTCTCTCTTAGAGCTTCCACTTGTCCTTTTTCATAACAGTTTCTTTTTATTGTTTTTAAAGGTGTGAAAATTACAACAAAGGATATAACTTTCCTATGAATTATTTTTCTTTTTGCACAGAAGCCATGAGTTTTAAACAGGGCAAGATTCTGAGACAATACCACAAGCGTTTATCTCCTATTCTGTAAGTTACATTGCCAACCTCTTCTAATTGGCATGAAACTAAATAAAAATAGAAGAGTTAGCAGGCATTATACACTGAGTTCTTTAGGTTGTGGGCTCTACTAACCTACCTAGAAAAAATGGGTATACAAAGGTAAAATCCAGCTAATATTCCACACGCAGAACAAGGCACCTTGGCTTTGGATCTTGTCTGTGAACTTTGTTAAATTCAGGTAAAGATTCCTTATGGACTAATGACAGCCCTAAGTTTTAGGGCCTCCATTAGTGGGCATGCTATAAGAAATCTGCTTCTATAAAAGATCCCTAGTGTTTGGTTGGCAGCACATACACAAAATTGGAATGATTCAGAGAGCTTAGCATGGTCCCTGTTTAAGAATGACATGCAAATTTGTGAAGAATTCCATATTTTTACATACCTTATTCATGAATAAGAAGAATTAATATTGTAAAACTGGCCACACTACCAAAAGTGATCTACAGATGCAACATAATTTCCATCAAAATGTCAAAGGCATTCCTCACAGAAATAGAAGAAAAAATTCTAAAATTTGTGTGGAACGGCAGAAGAACCTGAGGAGTGAATACAATCCTAAGAAAAAAAGAAAAAAGCTGAAGGCCTCACACTTCCTGATTTCAAACTATATTTCAAAGTGTTAGTAATAAAAACAGTAAGGTGATTGCACAAAAAACAGACACATAGTTTAATACAACAGAATAGAAAGCCCAGGATTAAATTCTAGCATATATGGTCAACTATTATGTGATAAGGAAGCCAATGAGGAGAGGATAGTGTCTTCAACAAATGGTGCTGAGAAAACTAGAGAAACACAGGTGGAACAAGGAAACTTCTATCTCATACCACTCACAAAAATTAACTTGAAATGGATCAAAATCATAAACATAAGAATCGATACCATAAACTCCTAGGAGAAAACATAAGAAACAAGCTCATCAATATTGGTCTTGACAATGATTTTTTTTTTTTTTTTTTGGACAGGACACCAAAGTACAAACAACAAAAGCAAAAATTAATGAAAGGGAATACATTAAACTCAAAACCTTCTGCATGGCAAATGAAACAATTAAAATGAAAAGACAATGTAGAGAATAAAAAAAATTTTCCACAAACAATATACTAGATAACAGAGCACCTGAGCGGCCCAGCCGATTAAGCATCCGACTTGGGCTCAGGTCATGATCTCATGGTTTGTGGGTTCAAGCCTCACGTCGGGCTCTGTGCTGACAGCTCAGAGCCTGGAGCCTGCTTCAGATTCTGTGACTCCCTCTCTCTCTGCCCCTCCCCTGCTCATGCTCTGTCTCTCTCTCAAAAATAAATAAACATTAAAAACACATTACTTAATTAAAACAACAATATATTGGATAGGGGGTTAACGCCCAAAATATATGGCAAACTCACAGAACTTAATAATAATTTTAAAAATCTGATTTAAAATTGGCCAAAGAACTGAAACATTTTTCCAAAGAGGGCAAAAAAAAGCCAAGAGGTTCATGAACAGATGTTCAACATCACTAATCATCAGGGAAATGCCTATCCAAACCACAATGAAATTTTCACCTCACACCAGTTAGAGAGTATCTATCATCAAGAAGTCAAGAACAACAGGTGTCAGCAAGGACATGGTAAAAAGCACCCCTTCTACACTGTTGATAGGGATGTAAGTTGATCTAAACACTATGGAAAACCATAAGCAGGTCCTTCAAAAAATTAAAAATATGTCTACCATATGATCTGGCAATTCCACTTCTGAATGTACATTCAAAGAAAATTAAAACTGGATTTCAAAGAGATATACCACTCCCATTTTTATCATAGCATTATTCACAATAGCTGAGATTTGGAAACAACCCATTAATGGATCAAAAACATATGGTGTATATATATTCACAATGGATTACTCTTGCCATTTTCTGCAACATGAATGGGCCTTGAACACATTATGCTAAGGTAAGTCAGACAGAGAAAGGTAAGTACTATGTGATATAACTTGTATATGGAATCCAAAAAAAAAAAAAAAACTCAAACCTTTAAAAATTAAGAATACAATGGTGGTTACCAGAAGATGGTGGCTGGGAAGATAAGACCGATAGTGTTTAAAGGTATAAACTTGTAATGATTAGGGGCGCCTGAGTGGCTCAGTCAGTTAAGGGTCTGGCTCTTGATCTCAGCTCAGGTCATGATCTCGCAGTTCGGGGGATGAAGCCCCATCATAGGACTTTGTGCTGATAGCACAGAGCCTGCTTTGGATACTCTCTCTCCCTTTCTCTCTGCCCCTCCCCTGCTCGCTGTCTACCTCTCAAAATAAATTTTAAAAATTAAAAGAAAAATAGTTTAAACCCTTTAATGAGTAGTAAAGCCATAAAGATCTAAGGTACAATATAATGAATGTAGACAATATTATACAATAATTAATATAATGTGATAAACATTACAGTGCCAATCATATTACAATATATATCAAAATAACTCACTGTATACCTTAAATTTACACAATGTTATATGTGAAATTTAGTCAATGAAAAAGACACCTATATCAACAAAACAAAATAGAGTGACAAAAAATAAACCCACACATATATGGTCAATTAACTTATGACAAAGGAGACACAAATATACAATGAGGAAAGGATACACTCTTCAGTAAATAGCGCTGGAAAAACTGGACAGCCACATACAAAAGAACACTTATGGACACTTTTGTTACACCATATACATAAACATTAACTCGATATAGAGTTAAAGACTTTACATATCCACCTAGTGTGATTAGACTTAATATCGCACCACTTCACGCAAACTCTAACAACAGCATAATTCTTTCATACTCTAACCCAAGTTGTATGCAAAATACCTTTTCCTGACTTCCTTGGTAGTGATTAGACATACTAGAAGGCTTGAAAATTAAGTGCAGATAATTGTTAAACTATGTCTTGCTTTAAAACTATCCTGCCCCAGGATGTAAAGGCTTTGTTCTTCTATAGACAGTTTTGAGACAAACACTGGACTCAAAGATTGGCAGGTCCTCAGAAGGCCTGGATTTCTTATTGTTCTGCTCTTTGCCAGCCTTTCCCATGGGACACTATATCACATGCTATCATTCAGGGGCCCTCATTGTATTAAAAATATTCTGAAGCATCAAGAAGACCAAGAGAGACAAACTTCCATTCTATATATATTTTTAAGTGTTTTTTTTTTAATTTTTAATGTTTATTTATTTTTGAGAGAGAAAGAGACAGAATGCAAGCAGGGGGAAGAGCAGAGAGAGAAGGAGACTCAGAATCTGAAGCAGGCTGCAGGCTCTGAGCTGTCAGCACAGAGTCTGATGCGAGGCTCGAACTTAGGAACTCTGAGATCATGACCTGAGCTGAAGTCAGACACTTAACCTACTGAGCCACCCAGGTGCCCCTATATTTTAAAACTTTTTAATGTTTATTTATATTTGAGAAATAGAGACAGAGTGTGAACAGGGGAGGGGCAGAGAGAGAGGGAGACAGAATCCAAAGCAGGCTCCAGGCTCTGAACTCTCAGTGCAGAGCCCGATGCAGGGCTCGAACCCATGAAGCCCAAGATCATGACCTGAGCCGAAGTTGGACTTTTTTACCAACTGAGCCACCGAGGAGCCCTTCCATTCTATACTCTACCAAGGGTTTCCCTAATTTCCATTTTCTAATGTGAGAAATGCTCCCAGTTTTACCTAGCACCTTGAGGTAACTGAGGCATTGATGGATCTTCTTAATCTTCTGAACAGACTTATCATAGGAGCTTGACCTTCCCAATTGCACAGGAATTGCTTTCATCTCTATCACAAGGGGATTCAGGAAGAATATAATTCATAAGGTTTCCTAAGAATCCAACTCTGAATGAAACTAATGAGGAAAAATCTAAATTGTCCATGGATCAAAAAGGAAGCAAATACTCTTAAAAAGCTTTCTCACCAATAGCTAGAAATATCTTTAAAATGGTCTCAGCTTTTTGCATTACTGGCCCATTCTCCAAGCTCCAGCAGTGATGTGGAGGGGCCTCCCTAGGCCCTTCCTCAGGATACAGTTTGCTCTCATACCTCCCCGAGAAACTGATTTTAATCAATGATATTTCCAGGATTCAAACCCTGATTTCTGCCAAAGACTACATTTTGGTTGGTTGGTTGGTTGGTTGGTTGGTTTTTTGTAAATATCAGCTTGACCAGAACTGATCTGTGGACATATCAGGCTTAAATTTGACATTGTTTTCAACAGACTATAACACACAAAGGCTCATCTATGGGGTCAGAAAATAAAATAATATGTGATGAGCACTGGCAACAAGCATAAGTAAATATTGGAAAGCAAATAGTTTTAGACACTGAAATGCCTTGAGGTGAGTATTATTAACCAGATGGGGATTCACATACAGGCAACGAAACTTGAATACTTAGAGTAAGGAATGTGGAATAAAATAAAATGTGCAACCACATACTAATGATAAATTAGTAAAAGTAAGGTAAAAGTAAAATAGAGTAATTTGAATTAAATTAATTTGAACAGAGTTCAGTGATTACTTTTTAAATAAACACTCATGGAGCAAATACAATTTATAAGAAAATATATTGAGAGTAGTATATGTAGGATAAGAATGTACAAAGAAAAAAATATTCCCACAGAAACTAAGAGGTACTATCTTTCTTAAATGTTTACATTCTAAAGAGATAATTCTCAGGTCCTTGAGAAATCTGTATCTGGCCTATGAAGCTAACAAAATGTTTATTTTGCTTCTGAAAAAAATAAATATATATTTCCAAAAGATAGTGAATGAACCTAAAATTACAGGTTTTTAAAGTAAATCCTCTAATAAAAGAGAGGAGAGAGAAGTCCCTCCTCTCATTTTCAGTATGAAAAACTAAGCCTCTTATTTTTAATTTGTATTTGTCATTACACTACCAAGTCCTACTGCAAGTTCTGAGGTTCCACAAACAACATAAAATCATTGCTCTTAAAGAATTCACACTGCATCAGAATAATAGTTTAATCTGAGCACTATGTTCTTTCAGACCATAACATATTAAAATGTTAGTAGAGACCGGCAAATATGAATGTAGTGGATATGGCAGGGCATTCAACATCCGTTTGAATTTCCCATAGTGTATTTTCTGCACTGAAGAATCGCTAAGCTGAAAACTAATCATCCACACTCCCTTGCAGCTACATTTCAAAGGCAGCAATGAAGCAGAGATCATTTCTCCGTTTGTTGATTGCTGTTCTCAAGTGACATTACAGAGGCACTACAGTGGTTTGTAATGACATATAATTGTCTATATGTTGGCATTATGAGTTTCAAGAGGCAGATGTGGTGGAGGGGGCAGGGTGGGAAGTTGATATTTTCTATCATAGATTGAAACTAGGACAGTGAGTTCTTGAGTCTAACAATTTCCAAAGCAACATCCTGATTCTCCACCTTACCAGAGGGAGAATTTTACCCAAGTACCCGTTCAGTGATCTTATTCAAAAAGATATTCCTGGTGTCCAGAGCCATTCCTACAGCCCCTTCAAAATTCTGTAAGACATAAATTCTCCCTAGGCTAAATCTATTTCTATTTAAAAGCTCTAGAGTAGGGCCTGTTTCCTATAATTTAGTCTCTGGTCTTAAGTCAAGTGTTTTATTTTGTTTTAATTGGTCTTTTGCATACTGAAAGCACTAATACAGAAACCTAACAATAATATGGAGAAAAGAAGTATCCTTCCAACCAGATTTTATTAAAATATTAATCCAGGATGAAATGCCCAAAACTATAAATGTTCTTAAAAATTACATTTATCGGGCGCCTGGGTGGCTCAGTCGGTTAAGCATCTGACTTCAGCTTAGGTCATGGTCTCATGGTTCGTGGGTTCAAGCCCTACATCAGGCTCTGTGCTCACAGCTCAGAGCCTGGAGCCTGCTTCAGATTCTGTGTCTTCTCTTCTCTCTGCCCCTCCTCTGCTCATGCTCTGTGCCTCTCTCTCTCTCTCTCAAAAATAAATAAACATTAAAATTTAAAAAAATTACATCTATAATCATATGTTTGTTACTTTAACAAGTACAGTATATCTTAGGCTCATTAAAGTCAATAGTTATTTTCTGTTTACAATGTTTTACATATGATTAACATGCAAGATCAAAGATAAATATAGATATAGCAAATATAAATTCAAAAATGTTTTCTCTTTTTAATCGTTATTTTTTTTTAAACAAGGCAAACAGTAAAGAAATATAAGTAGGTCAAAAAATTCAGAGTTAAGTATACTGCCCTCTTATTTATTCCATTATTTGCAAAGTAGCAAAAGCTACCTCTTGTGTCACAAGACCATTTTACCAACTAATAAGCTTATGGCAATAGCTCCTGACCTGGTTTAAACAACAAACCAAAATATTTTTTTAAGTTCAGTACATACTGTAACAAAACTAGTTTTAAACACAAAGGATAAAGGCAAACTATAGATTTCAAGAACATACTTTTTTACTCATAGTTCATGCATATTCAATTCCATCAGTATGGATGCTTATGAAATAGAAGCATAACTGCAGATAAATATAATTGATTTATAAAGCAGTTTTTAACAAAGGCCAATAATGAACATTAAGAATCCTGATAAATATTTCATCTCTAGACTCCCGGGGAAGATGGCAGAATAGAAGGATCCTAAACTCACTTCTTCCCATGGACCCAACTAGATAACACCCCTATTAGTGTAAACAATCCAAAAAATGCCTGGAAGACTGGCAGAACAGAATATCCGCAACTAAATGCAGAGAAGAGGCCACACTGAATGCTGATAAGAAAAGCAGAAAATGCCAGCAGGAAACAAACTGGCCCATAAGAATGTCCTTGGAAGGGAAGATCACTGCAAGCATGGGAAAAGGAAAGGAGAAGACCCTACTCTCAGGCACCTCAGTATTGGGGGACCAGAAATGAGAAGATGAATCCCCATGATATTTGGCTTTGAAAACCAGAGGATCTTAGTTTTGCAAATTTTTATAATCAGTGGGGCTTAACACCTGGAACTTTTAAAGTGGTGGCTCAGCTCTGGGAAACCCGGTGGGCAACAGGACACTGAGTCCCGGCCCTTAAAAAGACAACAGAACAAAGAACCTGGCTGAGAAACAGCACAAGCTGAGTAGTTTTAAAATTGAGGAATACAGGAAGGAAATCTACTTGCTAATCTTGATATGTGCTGGAGGGGCAGGGATCTTCAGGAGACTTCTCCAAGAACAAAAGAGCTGGCATGCACCTTTTCCCTTCCCCACCCCACAGCCTACATACCCGGACCCTGTAGGAACCAGCAAGAACACTCTCTACTCCCACACTCTCCTGCAGATCCAGTGCCTCCAACCAGGCTTCCACAGGAGTTCTCCAAAAGGGCTACACGTCCCCTCCCGCTGCAGACTAGCACAAATGTTACTAGCACCGTGTGCTCCACCCCTGGTCTCCTGTACACCTGCCCCGTCTAATACACCCTCAACAGGAGTCCATCCACAGCAGCATCACAAATTTGACATCTTGTAAGCAGCCTGATGGAGGCCTGCACCGCTCCAAACTGACTCCTTCTCTGGGGAGAAAGGAAGATCATCACACACACCAGCTCCACTGCAGCCCCAGCAGTGGGCTGGGGACAGATATCTTGTCCCACTGCAGGACCCACTCACCAAAAAAAGTAACTCAAGAGACAACACAGGGAGAGTGCCCGTGGTTCAGTGTGACAGCAGCTCTGACAAATGCCTGATCTGATCCAATTCAAGCCCAAGGCAGCCCCAGACTAGCCTATTAACAATACAGGGACCAAACCCTGTCCACAACAGGCAAAAAGCACCATTGAAGATGATGGAGCAGAAGGGAAAAGTGGCTCAACCAAAACAGCAGCGTACACAAAACACACATGGGACACTCCCCGGCGGTGCCAGGTTCTGGGGAACAGGGGACACTACACTGCAGGGCAATACAGGACCTTTTCTTCACAAGGCCACAATTTTTTTTTTTTAGAGACAGAGATAGAGCATGCATGTGGGAGCACAAGTAGGGGAGGGGCAGAGAGAGAGGGAGAAAGGGAATCCCAAGCAGTTTCTGTGCTGTCAGCACAGAGCCCCACATGGGGCTTGTTCTCACAAACCCGTGAGATCATGACCTGAGCTGAAATCAAGAGTTGGACGCTCAACCACCTGAGCCACCCAAGCACCCCAAGGCCACTACTTTCAAGAGCAAGAGACACACTTGACTTTCCTAAATAGAAACGTACACAGAGTATTAGATGAAAGGGAAGACAGAGGAACATGTCCCAAAACAAAGAACAGGACAAAATCACAGCAAGCGAGCCAAATGAAACAGACACAAGCAATATGCCTGAATTTAAGGTAAAGGTCATAAAGATACTCACTGGACTTGAGAAAAAAATTTGGGACCTCAGACCTTCAATAAAGACAAAAAAATAAAAGAACTAAGCAGAGATAAAGAACTCAGTAACTGAAATAAAAAACACACTAGAGGGAATCCATAGTAGTCTAAAAGAAAAGGAAGAATGGATCAGTGACCTGGAATGGAGCGCAATGGAGTGGATGGAAAGCATTCACACTGAACAGGACAAAAATAAAACAATAATGAAAAATGAGAACAAGTTAAGGGAACTCAGCAACACCATCAAGCCTAATACCATTCACATTATAGAAATTTCAGAAGAAGAGAAAGGGGGCAGAAAATTTATTTGAAGCAATAATAGCTAAACACTTCTCTAATCTGAGAAAGGAAACAAATCTAGATCCAGGAGTCAAGAGAAACCCCCCAAAAAAACAGCCTAATGAGGTCCACAACAAGACACATAGTAATTAAAATGGCAAGAAGTCATGATAAAGAGAATTTCAAAAGCAGCAAGAGGAAACAAAACAGTTATTACTCGAAGGTACAGATATTTGCTAGTATCAAGTAGTAGTCAATGATCATCAAATATTTAACCTATTATTAAATATGATTTATTTAACTGTCATCAGCAAACAGAGGAGTAAAAATGATTAAATATTACCATACTCGTAACTTCCGTGTTGTTTGAAAAGTAAAAGAGGGAGTTAAAAAGGAGCATAAGGAGAGATTATAGATGACAGAAGTAAAAAACAAACAAACAAACAAACAAACCCTACAGCCATGGATATCTACCTAACATTATATATTCACTTCCATAATTGTTATTTTTCTATCTTGCATATATTTCAGTCAATCAACTACTCCTGCACAAATAATTCCTATAACATACATGAAATTTTAAGAACATAATGTTTGGTTTTCTTGAAACTTCATGATGATTATAACTTCCCCAGGAGATAATGTAGAATATGGTGCCATTTTATAAATATAGATAGGAGAAAAATCGGCCTCTGAATTTGAAATTTCAATAATAAATAGCTGAAGATTAATATTTGTACTGTATGCCCTCGGTATTCTCTGAAATTTTTCCAAATGCATAGACCACATTTGAAAATAATTTTGATCATCTAAGAAATTTATATATAAAAGGTCTTTATACCATTGTTCAAAGTTGGGACTCACAGAACTGTAAGTCAAAGGTTTCCACCACACACTTCAGCTTCCCTGTCTGCCTGCAGCATGACATGGTGGAGGAAAATATTTGGTATAATCCTTCCAGAGACAGATAACATATGTGCATTATCTATCACTTTTCTACACAAATATTCTTTACTGTTGAGACAAGGAAACTGAAGGACTCCCTAAAATTTTGTTTTTTGCTCCTTTTCCTGCTTCTATTCTTGCTAGGAGCTGTACCCTTACCCCACTTTACACGCGCCTTGTAATGCAAATAGTATGTGTCTTCCTTGTAAGGGATAAGGGGTTAATGATTTCTCTAGGGAACATCTAAGGAAGGACCAGATGAGAATGACCTGAGGAAGCAGTCACATGGTATTCTAGACCAAGGCCATCTGCCTCCAAGGAATAACATCTGTGCCCTCATCTTTGTTCTAACCAGTTCCTGGATGCCTGAGGGGACACGTACACAAGACCATCTTCCTCAATAAAACCCCCCAGACCCTGAACAAAGACAAAAAGCATGTCCTTTCCTTTTGGAGTCTCCAGGACACTCTGTATCTCTCTGTATATGTCTTCAATCAACTCTGCTTTCACCTCCTGCTGGTTCACATTTGATTTCCATCCTGCGTGAAGACAAGGACCCTGTTGGCTGTCCTCTGGGATACCCCTCTGGGTCCTCGGACCTGGCCTGTCTACATCACTATGAGTATCTTTGTTTATTAATATATCTTAAAAAGTATTACTATATACAGTATAAACAGAGCTACTTCATTTAAATGTCTTTAAAGTACCTTATCTATTATATGGACTTTACACATGAATCATGATTTTAAAATAAAATCTTACACTCCTATTTGCAGGGAACTAAATAATACCAGGAAGATGTGATTAATGTGTAATGTCAATTCTGCTGATTAATATGAGACCTCCAGAAGAGTTATGTTGTATTTTTATGTCACCTCTGGTGAGGACATGAAAATTATGGTTAAGATTAAGGAATATAAGCCCAATGGTCCATCCTGATTCCCACATGTTCAGTGGATTGCTTGCAGGGTCACAGGTCAAAAGTTTGCCCAGCTGACAACAAGATTCAAAGAAAACCAACAAAAGGAAACAAGCTCCGAATGGTACAGCTCCGTGGCCAGCTCATAGTGCTCTTTAGTCACAGTTGGTTTTGTGAGCAACTCAGAGATAAGACCTTGTCATGTTGGCTTTATTCTGCCTTGTTATCATCCTCCAAACAACACTGAGCAGTGGGTGATGCAGCAATCTTTCCTCCCTGTCACCTATGAGAAAGCTGGAGTTTTCATCTTCTCTCTTCCATGAAGTACTCAAATATCTTTTTTCTGTTGACAGCTTGATCTTCCCGTCCCCCTCTCAGCATGGCTTTCTGTTTCATTCTGTACTCAGACACTTTGTATCAAAAACCAGAAAAGGACTCAACTGCAGAGTTTGGGCAGGATATTTGTGTTAGTTTTCAAAACTAAATTGCATTTCTGTAGGTAAATTTGTTATTTTGTTGTTAACGTATAGTGTGTTTATTGCCTATGGTTAACAAATGTCTGTAGC
Organism: Lynx rufus; assembly: GCF_022079265.1. Lineage (NCBI taxonomy): Eukaryota > Metazoa > Chordata > Mammalia > Carnivora > Felidae > Lynx > Lynx rufus. The sequence continues at coordinate 162,854,772 of NW_025814823.1, forward strand.
ACTCTGGAGGGAATAAAAAAGTCTCTTACTTCACATAATCCACAAAAAAAAAAAAATACAGTTCTCTAGCTGGCTATATACTAAATAGGTTTTAGTATATTTAGTACATATTAAAGGCTAGCTTATACTAAATATTTTACAAATCATTTACCAATAATTTGCCTGTGTGATCTATGAGAACCAGTGCCCTCTCTTAAAATTCTCACACTAAAATGAATAGCCAATGACTTATTTTGATACTCCATTTTTAAGAGTAAATAAGTAAAAAATGGGGCTACTGATCTTGTTAAAGATGAGATAAAGATTCTGTGCTTTGAAATTACAAAATTTTATTTACTGAATTGTCCTATTTTACTTGAGCATAAGAAACTAAATCAGCTGAGTAAATGCCATCAACCAGCCAGGTTATTGTTTTTGGCAATATTTGGATTAGACTTACCTGATTATGTCAAAATTATTATTATTAATCATTATTATTATTATTATTATTAAGTCCAAATGATCAATGAGTCTACACACGTCTCCTCTGAGTAGTTTCTAGCCTGAGAAACAAAATAAACTTGGAGTGATTCTCTGCTCCATGATGCAGACCCTCCGAGGTTCCTAGTGTAATGGTTTCAGAGATCATTTATCTTATCTCCACCTCCATACAGACTGGACCCTTGCCTTGAATGATATATCCTTTCCTCCCTTCTGGTGATCTAAGTGCATTTTAAGTCAAATTGGCACAGGTCCTCGCTCCTCAATCTAATCATGAAGTCTCCTTCCATTATTCATTCTATAAACTCATTTTGAACTTACTATCTCAATTTAACAATTAAGTATTTATTACTGAATTTCCTGAATTGTACATATTTTCTCCAAATAATGTGTTTTATTAGAATATAGGAACCATAACTTTGTTTGGTTATATACACCAAAATGACTACCATAAGGCTAAGCCTATTGTGAGAACTCAGTAAATCTGTTCATTTGATAGCTGTAAAGTTGGCCAAGAAACACTGGCTCCATTATCTGGAATTTAATAGTCCAGGACCAGATGCTGCTTTAAAAATTTCAGTTTGGGGCACCTGAGTCGCTCAGTCGGTTGAGCATCTGACTTCAGCTCAGCTCATTTTCTCACAGTTGATGAGTTCGAGCCCTACATTGGGCTCGCTGCTGTCAGCATAGAGCCCGCTTTGGATCCTCTGTACCCCCTCCCTTACCCCTGCCCCACTTGCACTTTCTCTCTCAAAAAATAAATGGGGCGCCTGGGTGGCGCAGTCGGTTAAGCGTCCGACTTCAGCCAGGTCACGATCTCGCGGTCCATGAGTTCGAGCCCCGCGTCAGGCTCTGGGCTGATGGCTCAGAGCCTGGAGCCTGGTTCTGATTCTGTGTCTCCCTCTCTCTCTGCCCCTCCCCCGTTCATGCTCTGTCTCTCTCTGTCCCAAAAATAAATAAACGTTGGAAAAAAATAAAAATAAAAAAAAAATAAACATTAAGAAAAATTTTTAAACAAATTCCAGTTTAATCTTTAACGAGAACATTCTATATCTGGACCTAACCAGGAATCCTGCCATGTATTAAAATCTATTTTTATGAATAATTGTAGAAAACATTGTTGATAAATGGTTTTGTGCTCAGTTGTTCTGGGAAATGCCTAACATCTACAAATAATGCAATTTACTTTTCTAATGGAGACCAGGCTTTTTAAAAGCTAATGCTAAAAATTGTTTACATAAAACTGCTTTGTCCAAAAAATCTGATGTTCAACTAGAAACATAACATTTTACTTGATCTCCATTAGCAGGTTTCAGCCCAAAAAGGTTCCTTTTGATTCCTCAAAAGGAATTAAGCTGACATATGCTTTATAGTAAATCATTTTAACATTTTTCTCATGTATTATATCATATTCCAAAAATTGCAACGAGCCTAATAATCATTAAAAAAATTATCTTGAATAAATGAAGAAATCAGTTCTCTCCTCTCTCACCTAACTGATTGCTGTTCAAACATTCTATAGATTCATGTAGGTATCTTACATTTATGGCAATTCAGTAACTTAATTTGACTGAATTTCTTTATACTATAGCATATACAGCATAAGGTGACCAGTTGTGCAGGTCACCTTAACATGCATTTTCATAGCATCCCTCATTTTCCCCTTAATTATATTTATCTTCTATTATTTATTTTTATAAAGTCAAAATAAAGATTGATTAGATATGCCTGTATTTACTTAATGTCTTTTTTTAATCTAGGGCTCATAACGGTACAGTTGTTTACCTTTATATCCTTAGTGCTTAAGACTCACATGCACAAAATAGGTTCTCAACAAATATTTGTTAAAAATGAATAAAAAAAGGAAGTCTGGTTTCAGCTCCAACTGCAAAAAATTGGACTCCATCCTTAAACTAAGAGAAAGGTGCAGAAACTGAAAATCAGTAATTTTTGTGGATCAGAAAACTGAGATCACAGAGCAAAATGCCACTCCCGTCCAGACATCCAGAGTAATGCACATCCAACCAGACTTGTTCAGCAGAAGCCACTGAAGCCATACACTGGTAGAGATATTTAAGTGATAATTTTGGCAAGTTACCAGAAGCTCAATGAGAGTGAAACATTTCTAGGGGCTGCATTTTTTTTTTTTTTTTTTTTTTTTTTTACTGGGGCGAGAGGATGTGTTCACATATAACCTAGGCTTTCCTTTTAGGACCTCATTATGGTTTCATAATAAGGATTTGAGAAATAACCCTTGGTCCAGGCTGGGGTAGAGGAAGAATAACTACTGTGAAACATAAGCAGATATATCCATAACAAAAGGACTTTATCAGAACACTATTCTGGAACCTTATGCCAGGCATAGGATGATAATTCCTCCACTCTCCAACCCCTCCAGACTTCCTGTTTTACTTAAGAGGATTAAAAAACAAAACAAATCAAAACAATACAAAACAAACAAACAAAAAACTATAACAGAGAACTTCAAACACACACACACACACACACACACACACACACATTTGGCACATGACAGGAGAAAAAAGTTATATATAGTTATATATCACAAGAGGAGTAACAAAAACACTTGTGAAGGCTAAAGCCCCAAGACATAGTCACTAAATCAGAGACTAAATCAGAATACTTTAGAATGTTCAACCTCACATCCTGCCATTGTGTCAAGTCTCCAGTATAATAATAGTGTATTACAAATGAAAGAGTTGCAAGATATGTACTCTCTTTGAGTAACAGTACATAGCTAAGTCTCAAAGACAAGGAGAATTGCCAAAATTGCTCAAGGATATTCGAGCAATTTGAAGACTCTGGTATCTATAACTAAAATGAACATTAAACATAGCCTGACTCCTAGCCAGATCTTGATCTATGAAAAAAAAATTGACAAGTTGAACCTTATGAAAATTTTAAAAAGAAATTATTATACAAAAGACACTGTTAAGAGAATGAAGACAAGCTACAAGGTTGGAAAAAATATGTGCAAATCACATGTATGATTTGTATCCAAAATATGCAAAGAACTCTTGAAATTCAACAATAACAAAAAACTTAACTAAAAAAAATGGGCAAGAGATCTGAAAAGACATTTCAACAAAAAAGATACATAGATGGCAAATAAGCATATGAAAAGATGTTCCCCTCAGATGAACATATGGGAAGGAAAAATGAAAAAAAACGAGAGAGAGGGAAGCAAATCATAAGAGACCTTCAATGATGAGAATAAACTGAGGGTTGATGGAGGGAGATGGGGATGGGCTAAATGGGTGAAGGGCATTAAGAAAGGCACTTGTTGATGAGCATTGGGTGTTACATATAAGTGATGAATTATTAAATTCTACTCCTGTAAAAATAAATAAAGTATAGAATAATGCAAGATAATTTAAGATAAAGAGAGGGATACGAGAAAAGAACCAATTAAGCATGGCACTCACCCCAATCATCATTCCTACTGTTAGCAGACCCAAAATAAATTGTGTGTTTTAAGGTTCAAAAAAAAAACTTGTCCCCATTCTTTTTCATTAGGAAATTTCAAATTAAAGATATTAGGAAGACGACTACATACCTATTAGTGTGACTAAAATCCAAAAAAAGAACAATAGCAAGTACTGATGAGTAATGGGAATTCTCATTCATTGCTAGTTGAAATACAAAATGGCATGGCCACTCTGAAAAACAGTTTGGTAGTTTCTTAGGATAAACATAATCTTAACATATAATCCAACAATTGCACTCTCAGATATTTATCCAAGTTTTTGAAAATTTAAGTTGACAGAAAAATATGCATTATAAAAATATATATGTAACTTCTTATTCATAATCACCCAAAATTAGAAACAACAAAGATGTCATACAATAGGTGAATGAAAATAGAAACGATGAAGTATTATTTAATTTTAAAGTTAATGAGCTATCAAGCTATGCAGAAACATAGATAAATCTTAAATGCATATTGCTAAGTGAATGAAGTTAAAGACTATATTGTATAATTCCACTTGTATGATATCCTAGAAAAGGTAAAGCTATAGTGAAAGCAAATAATTTTTACCAGGGGTTTTGAGAAAAAGGAGGTTGAATAGATGAAAGGGGAATTTTTAGAGTGGCAAAATGATTCTCTATGCTACCCTAATGATGGATACATGACACCATGCATTTGTGAAAACCCATGGAACTTGACCACATAAAGAAATGAACCTTAATTATGTAAATTTTAAAAATCCTTCAGGAGGTTGGAAAATCTCAGGATGAAATTCAGACTTTGACAACACAATCTAACAATATGACAAATCTATAAATAGCCTCACCAAAGGGATATGGGGAAAAGGAAGTTGCTGGTGTAAGGAATTTCGGAAGTAATTGGTGACTGCAAGACCAAAGCCAAAGGAACTGTATAAAAGCAATGTCCTCCAATTTGTAAAGTTGTGTCCCCTGCATTACAGTTTAACAATTTGGAAAGCGCTATATGTGTACATAAACTGAAAATTAATGTTTAAGAGGATGATAGGAGCCAGGTTCCCACTGTAATGGGAAGTTAAACACATGTGAGGGAAAAAGGAAAGAATGCTTCATATGGTACTGGTAGAGTTGGAAACATCAGTATGAAGTCATATTTAGCTTAACGTAGATACAAATGAGTACATGCAGAAATACAGATGCACACGGGTTCATACACACACATATTTCTTTGCTCTGTGAGCTGAAATGCATGGAAGCAATGATACACAAGTAGCACTAAGCACATCTAATGCTCATATCTTGGTTTTGAATACTATTCTCCAATAAAAGAAACCAAGGTCTTTTGGAGAAATTGCTGAATCTAGGACTGGGATAGGAAATACATAAGATAAAGCCTAAACATCTTATAATAGCATAAAACATGGAAATCCAAAAACAAACACTGAAATAATGGGGGTGTGTCAAAAGAGGCAGGAGCCAAATGAAAGACTTCCCAGTAGCCAAAGCCAAAAAAATCTGAACCAAATTAATAAAATGGTATTAGATTATAACCCAGTGTGTAGAATATATGTCCATGAGTCTAAACAGATATAAATGACTGGATAAACAAATAAGTGGGGAGAACAGATCTTTGCAGAGAATTCTAAATAATTTATGCAGATACTCACCCCTGAAGAAGGTGGAACATAACTCTTTATTCCTTAAATGTAGACTGTACACTTTCAAAGATTACAGTAAAGAGGCAGGAGCTGAGTAAATTTACATTGGAGAAACAAGGTATACATTATCTTAGCCAGGTAATGCTAACATCAGCAGTGATAAAGCATGTCGTTAGCATGTGCTCTTCTTATGATATGACCAAAATAGCACTTTCCCTCTGTGGTCTTTCTCATAAAAACACATAAACTTGGCCTAATCATAGAAAAACATAAATGAATCCCAAATGAAGGCCATTCTACAATACCTGGCCATACTCTTTTTAATTTTTTTTTTTCAACGTTTATTTATTTTTGGGACAGAGAGAGACAGAGCATGAGCGGGGAAGGGGCAGAGAGAGAGGGAGACACAGAATCGGAAACAGGCTCCAGGCTCTGAGCCATCAGCCCAGAGCCCGACGCGGGGCTCGAACCCACAGACTGTGAGATCGTGACCTGGCTGAAGTCGGACGCTTAACCGACTGCGCCACCCAGGCGCCCCTGTACAATACCTGGCCATACTCTTTAAAACTGCCAATGTCATCCAAAACAAGGAAAGTCTGAGAACTGTAACAGTCTAGAGGAGACTAAGGAGATAGACATAACTACTGAAGATAACGTGACATCCTAGATGGAATTCTCATTTAAAATGGTTACTAAGTAAAAACTAAGGAAACCTGAAAAGTGTACGAATTTTAGTTAATAATAATTTATCAATACTGGTTCATTAGATCTGACATATTTATTAATAACATGTTAACAAGAAGGATATCTGAGTGTAGGATATATTATAAGTTGGTATTAACTTCTCAATTTTTATAATCATTCTAAACCCGTTCTAAAATAAAAGCTTATTTAAAAATGAAGTTCACAGTATGGTTAACTGTAGTCACATTGCTACTAGATCTCCAGGGATCTGGTGGAAGTCTTCTGGCATATAAAAATGGTGTATCATTCCATCAGTTAAGAACTTTAATTCTTTCGGCAATTCTTTATAGTATTCAGGACATAGTTGTTTTTTTTTTTTTTGTAGATTTAGCTCTATTTCATTTTCTGATGCTATTTTAAATGTGTTTTTGTTTCATTTTCTCATTATTCCTTGCTAGCATACAGAAATATATTTGATTTTTGTATACTGATATTGAAAACTTGCTAAGAAACTTACTGAACAGTTTTAGTTGGTTTTTTTGAAAATTGCTTTTATATAGAGATGAATATATGGGAAGAAAAAAAACAGAAAAACATAACTTTGTGTCTTGCTTTCCAAAATTGATTCCTTCCCCCCACCCCCCACCCCCACCTTATTGATTGTACTGGACAAAACTTTAGTATAGTGTTTAAAATAAATGGTGCAATCAGACATCTTTGTCTCTTTTCTGATCTTGGGAAGAAAGCATTCCGGTTTTTACTAAGTGAGATGTTAGTTCTAGGATTTTTGTAGATGTTGTTTATCAAGATGCTTTTTATCTTTAATTTGCTCACAATTTTTTTCAAGAATGTGTGTTTTACTTGGTCAAGTGCTTTTTAATTCTACTGAGTTAATCATATGATTTTTCTTTTTTGGTATTTTGACATAACAATTTACATTGATTTTTCAAGTGTTACAACAACCTTGCTTTCCCAGGACAAATCCCATTGGCCTCCATGTATTAATCTTTTTTATCTTTTGTTTGATTTAATTTGCTAAAATTTTATTAGAATTTTTGCATCTGTGTTCATGGATTTACTACAGTATTCTCATAATCTTTGACAGGTTTTGGTATCAAAATAATGTTAGCCTCATGGAATAATTTGGAAAATATCTCTATATAGATTTTGGAAATTCTATATAGCCATCAGGTCATTTTAGAAAGAACTAACTAGCTTAATAAGGGTTACAACCACCAATTCCCTCAGGATTTATTTAACATATAGTCATAAATCTACCCACTCAAGAAGAATATTTTTAATTACTGTCAGGGTGAAAATTGCACTTTTCCAAATATTTGGCCAGTTATATCTCCCTTACTATACGGTAACATTTCTCCAGAAATTTTACTTTTTTCATTATCTAGTAATTACACTTTGTTTTTAATAGCTAACGACATATAAATTGATAAGAGCATCATACTATTACAGAACTAAATAGAACTAGAAACATTTAAAAAAAATTCTCCCAGGTATTTTTAAAGCAGGGCACATTACTGGTGACTCCACGGTGAGGTCTATTGTGAGTGTGATAGGAAACTCAGAGTTGAGTCAAGGGAGAGCTCTAAATTAATGTCCTTTGTACTTTTAAAACATTTGTTTAAATTTCCATCCTCTTGTATGTGGCCCAAATCAATATTGTATCCTATGTAGGGTACTAGTTAATAGATATTTAAGTGAATTACTGAAGGAGGAAAAATGTACTGCTTGAGATTCTTTCCCTGTCTTTTTACCTCTCCCCTGCTCATGTGTGCACATGCGTACTCGTTCTCCCTCTCTTTCAAAATAAATAAAGAAACTTTAAAACAATGCTAGTTTTTTTGAAACTTAATGACCTAGAGAAACAAATGAACTATAAGTCCTTTGTTTCATTGTCTCAGTGGATAGTCTTTTCCAGGCTTTCTCTCCTCTTTAGAAAGAGACAGAATATTATTTTCAGACACTCCTCCTGTCCATTGTACATTATTTATTCAAATTATTAATGCCCTTTTGTAGGTAATAGCAGGTGTTCTCAACTCATGTTGCCCCTCAGAATCTTCTAAGGACCTTGTCAAAAAAGAGAATTTTCAAAACTCACCAAGAGATTCTAATTTAGTAGGTTTTGAGTATAGCCCAAGAAGATACAGTTTCAATAAACACCACAGGTGATGATGCAGGGTGTCCTCAGAAGCTACATTGATAAAAATGAGTTATACCATTTTTTTGCATGAATATATGCCATTGTTATTCTTTTGTCATTTTAGTTTAGCAGACACCACAATTTCAAAGAACTTGGTGGAAAGTCAATCTAAACCTTTATGTGTTTATTTTATTACTTATGGCCATCTATTTTTTCATTGACTCAAGAAATGGAATTGGGGGTTTGTGAAACAAGACAAAGTAACAGAAGCACAAGCCCTTTGAAATCTTACAAAATAGTATGAAATTTCCACTGAAATTTGAGGTACCACTGAAATTAAGATCTTTGTTAAAGATGTAAATGGTGTACAGAACCTGGTTTTTCAGAGCATTAGAAATTCTATATAGCCATCAGGTCATTTTATTTTTTTTATAAATTTTTTTTTCAACGTTTATTTATTTTTGGGACAGAGAGAGACAGAGCATGAACGGGGGAGGGGCAAAGAGAGAGGGAGACACAGAATTGGAAACAGGCTCCAGGCTCTGAGCCATCAGCCCAGAGCCCGACGCGGGGCTCGAACTCACGGACCGCGAGATCGTGACCTGGCTGAAGTCGGACGCTTAACCGACTGCGCCACCCAGGCGCCCCTCAGGTCATTTTAGAAAGAACTAACCTAGTTCCAGTCAGGGGCTAACTGACTGTTATGTTTATTACAATCTAAACCTTTATGTGTTTAAGGACATGCTTCCTCTTCAATTACTTGGGAGGGACCATGAATCTCCAAGTGTACACAGTGAATTTCCTATGGAAGCACCTGAAATAAACACACTTCAGGTCTGTACATGTCTGGGTGGTAGTCAATATCAGATTCCTCTCCTAAGTCTCTTCTTCAGACTTTGCCTTTTCAAATATGCATTATGACTTCCTATTCATTTACACAGCTTTTCTGACTACTGTGGCCTAACATAACCTTTCATGCAACCCTAGAATTCTAGAGATGAGAACTATCATATCACCTTGCATGGACTCACAGGGATCATTTAGTTTAACCCAAACATCTGACAAAATTAACACTAGGGAGAAAAAATAAATTGTCCCCTGTAACCCATTTATTAGTGGCCCATCTAGATTATCTTCTACCTCATGATAATGTCCCTTCTTGGTCAAACTGCACTTACAAAGAATAGCTCATATGTAGTATTAAACAGGATATTTCATGGTTCTGTAATATTTTTTTTCCTTTATGATTTGTATCCTAAGTGAGTTTGTAAGCTACTTCAGACCATGCACAGAACTTCCACTGTATTACCCTCAAAGTAACTAGCACATACTGGTTACTCCAAAATGGCATTTTTTTTTCTTTACCCCATTCCACCTGCCCCCCCCCATAGACATAATGTAAATTCATGTGCATAAAAAAGGAAAAGCAGTTCTTTGGATAGAAGGGGTAGATGGAAAAAAAAAGGGGGGGGGGGAGCATGAGGAAAAGCAACTAGACCAAGCTACTCAGGTTGCCTTGGTGACACTAGGTTCATGTTCTTTCAGAGAGCCTGACATTTCTCTGTTATTTGTGATACAGAGCACCATCTAGTGGTTTTATTTCAACTTCAAACAGTCCACATTCCTGCTCAATCTCCAATAAAAAATGAGCTTTTGGTAAGATGCAATATTCGTTATGAAATACATATTTTAGGGATTCAATAACAGAGTCAGAATCTGCTTTGTGTGCATGTACAACATGCATATTTGAGCGATTTGTGATTAAAATGTGCTTTCTGTAGTTTAAAAATATGATCATCTGTCATAAAGGACTGGACTGCAGATGCAATAGTCATCACCTTACCAGCATTTGGGGAACCAAATATGAGGAACAAAATGTTCAGAATGAGACATTTTTAGTAAAGCTTTCTAATAGGAACATGAACATGAAATTCAGCACTGCTCCACTTTACTAAGATGCCTGATCACCTGACATTTGCATAGATATGGCTACGTTATGCTACTTTTGAAACTTAAGGACATCAGACTAACAGTTTTTATATATTCCTGACAGTTTCCTAAACTATATTACACATTTTTTTTCATAGCATATCTTCTTTATCACAAAGGATATTAGTATTCTGCAGAGATGTTCCTTGATCTCACAGTGTTTACTTCCTTGTGGATATCAGCCTTGTTTACCTAATTGGTTTCAGCTTCTTAAGAACAAGGACTCAGTTTTATATTTCTTTGGTAAATTATGACCACACCCACCCACTAACCCCATATCTTTAAAAGTCCTGACATTAGGAACTGTGCTCAGAGCTCAGTAAAACGATTAGCAGGCATATATTATGGACTGTTCAACAACTATCTCCTGGAGCCATTAACTCAAAATGCAATCAAAAGTAAAGAAATAGTTAGCTCCACTGATCAAGAGTGATGGAATTCAAAGAGCCATGACCTTAAGAAACAGAGTCCTAGAAAACTAATTTTTAAACATTGAGAAGAAAACAGGATGATAAAGCAAATCACTTTAAACTTATGGCGATCTATTTCTTCATTGACTCAAGCAATGGAATTGGGGGTTTGTGAAACAAGACAAAGTAACAGAAGCACAAGCCCTTTGAAATCTTACAAAATAGTATGAAATTTCCACTGAAATTTGAGGGACCACTGAGATTAAGATCTTTGTTAAAGATGTAAATGGTGTATAGAACCTGGTTTTTCAGAGCATTAGAAATTCTATATAGCCATCAGGTCATTTTAGAAAGAACTAACCTAGAGAAAACTGGTTCCAGTCAGGGACTAACTAGGCCTAGCTCTCTTGATCTACTGAATAATGACACAATAACAATGTTAACATTTCCTGATCTCCTAACACTTGCCAGATTTTGCTAAACTCTATATGGCTATCATATAATACTAATAATATCCCTAAAAGTATGAGTACATTATGATAGCCTTTTATATGTAAGGATTTCTTTCTTTTCATAGTAAATAATAATCGAGAGACTACTATTTGCTCTTTTTAGAGGACTAGAGATTTTGCAATGATTAAGATTTGTAACTTTCTTGCATGGAGTTTATTTTTTAGTAGGGGAGGACAAACAATATAAATAAGCAAATATGCAAACCAAGAAAATGAAATAACAAAAAAGACAAGATGTAGAGTTTAGCTAAACTACTCCATGGTACTATTATTACTCAACATCCATTTCTTTTGGCTTGCAGAACCTTTAAACCAACACTAGCCCCCTCATGCAACACTTGTTCTAGATAACAGTGCATAGTCACAAGTAAATGTAAATTTCTAATGTGACTTCCCCAATGGCCCTCATGATAAAAAGTTTCCCCTGCATCCCAGGGCTTTCCACTTGTGGGCTGCTTAGATAAGACCCCCACAGAGCTTACCAAAACCCTACTGTTTTTGGTTTGAGTTGACCAATCTGGCCTTAGCCCAAGACCCCCAAAACATTGCATCCAGGATGCTAATAAACACATGTGCCCCAGGACCTGCCTCTCTCTGCCTGCACCTTGCCTTGATGTCCCTGCATGGCCCCTTGAGGTAACTTCCTCCAGGACTTGTGAGTAATAAACCTCTCTATCTCAATATCTCTTGTGGTCTTTTGTTGAACTGTGGCCTCCCACTCTGGCACCCTGGGGCTCTACTTAACAAGGTTAATTGAACAAAGTCATAGTGCAAGTACTATACAAAGAATCAAAATATGCAATTAACCTAATTGACCAAAGAGTTAGATTTCTTTGAGAAAGTGGCCTTTTAAGTGGTATGTGATTGACTAGACAAAGTAAGACCTGCAGAGATGAAGAGAAATTTCACTTTTGAGGGAGAAAAGAGCAAATGAAAAGGTCCTGAGGAGGGACTGTGTGGGAAGAAAGGCCAGTTTGGCTTGGAGGAAGAAAGGAATGACAAGAGAACAGAGCGACAGACCAGTCATTGAGGTAAAGGCTCAGATTTCATGTGAATTGTAAAAGTTAAGGGATGCTATAGAGTGGTTGTGACATAGGAGTTTTAAAAATCACTGCATTATAGTGGCACCTGGGTAATTCAGTTAAGCATCTGACTCTTGATTTCAGCTCAGGTGAAGATCTCACAATTTGTGAGTTAGAGCCCTAGGTCGGGCTCTGTGTGCTTAGGATTCTCTCACTCTCTCTGCCCCTCCCCTGCTCATGCGCAAGCACTCTCTCTCTCTCAAATAAATAAATAAATAAATAAATAAATAAATAAATAAATAAAATAATTAAAAACCTAAAAAAAAATCGCTGCATTATAAAGAACAGATAGTACAAGAGCAAGGGTGCAAATGCAAAATGGAAAAAGAGATGCAGAGGAATGTGCTCAAGTCTTGGATGACAGCGGCGGAAATGAAGATGGGCAATGAAGATATGCTTTGGACTCTGTCAGAAGGATGGCACATGGAGGGGGAAGCACAAGGAAGAGTAATTAAGGATGCTACTGGAAACAGAGGCCTGAGCAACTGGGTAGTTGGGTATGCCTACTGAGTTGTTAAAACTAGGAAGAGAGTGAACCTAGGGACTCAAAGTACATCTTATAGCTGAGACCTGAACTCTTAGTCTTCTAACACCAGAGTTCACACCACTAATTAACAGGCTACTGAAGAGATTGTATTTCCATATTTAGGTAAATTTGGGGAATATTTGCACACATCAGTGTTTTGTAGACCTTTTCTTCTCCTGTCTGCATCCAGTTAATCATTCAATTTATTCAAGGTACACAAAATATTACTGCAATGAATTCAATGTTTGTGTCCTTCCACAATTCATACATTAAAACCCTAATCCCAAAGTGAGAAATAAATGGCATTTCTTTGGAGGCAGGACCTTTGAGAGATAATTAGGTCATGAAGATGGAACCTTGGTGAATGGGATCAAGGCTGTCTTAAAGAAGAGGCTAGAGAGCTAGCTAGTTCTCTGTCTACCATCTGAGGACACAGCAATTAAGACAGCCAGCTGTAGACCAGGAAGAGGGCACTCACCAAGAACCCAACTATGCTGGCCCCATCATCTCAAACTTCAAGCTTCCAGAACTGTGAGAAATAAAAATTTGTTGCTTAAGCCACCCAGTGTCTGATAATTTGTTATAGCAGCCTGAGCTAAGACTATTGTCATCTCATTTAGAAGCCAACACAAAAATTACAAGAAAAATAACCGATGAAACAACTAACTGTTCTCAAGGAGTAAACCAAGAAGTGTAATTAAAAGCTTCTATAGCAGGAAAATTCCATAAAATGTAACATTTTGTAAAAAATATGTTAAAACTAAAGAAGGATACTCTTATGCCCACAGCAACATGACTAAAACATAGTAAGTAATCAATAACATCTGTTAAATTTAAACAAAATTGTTACTTGTGTTACAAAGATTGAATCATCATCACCATCATTGTCAAAACTGGTATTTATTAAAAATTTAACGTTATAAGCCATTGCTTTTTAAATTGTGTAGCAGAGTTCTTGGATACTATAGACATACAAAATAGCCTCATGAGGGAACAAGAGTGTTGGGTGGGCTCCCCCGACATGCCCTGTTGTGTGACACATAGTGATTTTCCACAAGGAATTCACAGCCACAAAGATTTCTGACTCTGAAAATGAAGGTTTGAAAAATATTTCTTAAGCCTAAACTGAGTTTTCATTTTCTTTAAATATTTATTTCTCCAGGTTTGCTAACCAGATTCACCTTCTATTGTCATAATTTAAGGTGATAAGGAAGCATTTACACTGATACTCAGGAGGCACTATAATTATTTATTGGAATCTAAATCTTTTAACATCCTTGCAAATTTCAGTGGCTTTAGCAGTTCGCCCTTAAAAATTAACCCAACAGAATAAAAGAAAATGTATATGGATGTATGAGAGGAAGACGAACCAGAAATGGTTTAGGGTTGTGTTTCCTCTCTTCTGGGGCACAGTTAGGGACTGAGTGACCTTCTACCAAGGAAACATACACCACAGGCTGCTGCAGTCGCGTCCTCTCTGAACATTTCATCATCTCACGGGCTGAGGCTCATGGTAACTCTGCTCCAGCCAGAAGCCATGTGTGTATTGCCACCTTTTTCATCCCTACTTAGACCAAACATATTCTTCCTCCCTTGTCAATATTAATGTATCTGCAGTGAATAAACAACATGATAGTATATACAGAGATGTATTTCCCTAAGTCACTGTTTCTTATATCTATACAAAGTATTTGGGGAAGGAAGAAACATGAACACATAAAGTGACACACATGCCTTTAAGAGCAAAACCAACTGTGGGATATCTATTCAGAATTTATTTTCTGTGTGAAATAATATAAATTGTACCTAAAAATAAAAAAAACCCACCTTTTTGCTATTTCCCAGGTAATCAGGGAATGCTGTCCCAGTTTCTTAAATGATAAGGTCACTGATTTCATGGCTTTCATCACCTATGCTATGGAATGGAAAAATTCCACTTGATAAGACGAGATTCTTACATAGAAACGTAATGGGAAAATTACTACACCAAAAGCCACATTAAAAGTTATGACCCAGTTATATCCAGGTAAATGGTCTTAATATCATATTAAAATTTTATATTCCTTATGCTAAAATTGCTGATTTAGCTTTGAATGTAAATCTTGAAGAATGATATAGAAATAAGCATAAATAAGAAAAAAAAAGAAAGTAAGAAAAAGAAAAGAAACTATAGCATTTATTTCCCGTAAAAATATCTATCTACTTTCTTCTGGCATTGCATAATGATGTATTTATTCCAAAAAGAAAAAAAATACCCAATAACACAAAAATATACGAATAATTATCATAAAAACATTGTGCGTTTTATACGACTACAATGATATATTTATCACTACATTCTCATGGTTCTAAGATTTTCAGGAAGCTTTTGGAACTATCACATTCCTACTCTGTCCACAAAAAAAAATCCATGCAATCCAACTAATTTATTGTGTATTTACTGCATGTTGAGGCCAAGAACAAATGGATAATTTTTTTAAGAAGCCTACATAATTAAAGAGCTCATTAATTATACTGTTTTCCCAAGCTTCAATTAACATGTTAATCTAGAAATCACTACCATGTGTTTTGGAAATGCTTGGTATTCAACAACTCTCAGAGGCATGGTTTGCTGAAAATGCCTCTCTAGCAAAGGAAGATTTAGGAATTCTAACTTTGGTATTCTTAGGGAGAATTCTTATTCCTCTGTGGAAAACACAAAGCCTGATCATCCTAAATGAAATCCTTATAAATTTGGAAATTTTTATGAAGGCATATTTTTATATATGCTAAATGAAAATTTTGAAAATCCCTCCTGTTCTGTGTTTATGAGGAGAAAATTCAGGGGAGCATGACATCTTTATCCAGAGATTTCATAATCTAAATTTACTCTGCTCAAAATGTTAATATTATATACTAGAGTGGGACAGAACTTAATATCCCTAAGATCGATGAGTCTGCTAGACAATGGTGAAGCATGTAAGTTGGCTATAAATAAAAGTCACCATCCTCTGTTTCAAATACATTTCAAAGCATGTATTAAAAATTTATAGATGGGGGGAGGAGCCAAGGTAGCAGAACAGCATGGAAGTTGTTTATGTGTCTCGTGTCCATGAAATACAGCCAGACCAACACTAAACCATCCTGCATACCTAGAGAACTGATGTGAGGATTAACACAACAATCTGCACAACCTGAACCACAGAACTCGGCAGGTACGCAGTGCGGAGAGGTGAACTGGGGGAGCAAGAAGCCGCAGAAGGCAGGGAGCTATTTTTGCTTGCAGAGAGAGGACTGAGATGGGAAGAGAGTACGGGAAAAGCACCCCCCCACACACAAAAAAAGCAGCTGGAGAAAAAATGGAAAAGTGGAAACAGCTGCAGGGACTGAACTAAAGAGAAAGGAGGAAGGAAAGGGTTTCAATTCCATTAAGATTCTATAAACGGGAGCACAGAGTCTGAAACGCCATAGCTCAATACCTGGCGGTGCTCTGGTGAGAAGGGCGAATCCCCAGGAGCAGAATGGGGTCCAGAAGGTCCTCGGGCCACACGAGAGAAGCATTTCCACTGCTGAAATGCATTTGGTAAAAGCTGTGTATCCACCTGGTCCCAGCGGACCTCAGAGAACAACCACATTTGCGGGTGCTGAAACAAGGTCCTTAAAAGTGAAGCCTGGTGCCAGATGTGTTGTGATTTTCCAAAATCCCTGAAACGCTGCTGCTACATGATCACGCAAACTTTTTCTGGGGCAGGCTGGCACTCAGCCGCAGTCTCTGGGCATCGGCAGCAGCATGGTCCCACAAACATTTCTGGGTGCAGCCTGCACCTGGCCGTTGCTCAGTGAGACCCACAGGATCTCAGCGGGTCAAAGCCGCAGTCCCTCAGAAGTGAGGGGTCGGGAAACACAGCCGCATCTGATATAAAACTCAGGAGGGAGGTGCTGCCTGGCAACCCCACGGCTTGGTCACAATGTAAAAGCAGGGAGTGGACGGAGGCTGGAGACAAAGGACGGGTGCACATTTGCTGGTTGGGCAGAGCACAGAAGCCGGATACTACAGACTGGATAGCTGGGTGACGCCATTTTCGCAACTCTGGCACACATGCATACACACCTGCAAGCACCACAACAATCCACTCTAGTAAGCTAAGCAGCGCCATCTAGTGGAGAAAGGAGCCATGACACTAAGCCCCACCCAATGGGGCCAACCTAGCTCTTCAGGAACACGGATCACTCCTGCAGCTTATTTACAGACTATAAAGTGCTTCATAGCTTGACTTCTAGGGGAAAAGGATGTAATTTCAATCCTTTTTCAGTCTGTTTGCTGGTCGATCTAATCAATTTCCTTTCTTTTTTTCTTTCTTTTTCGTTTCTTTTCTTTTTCTTCAATACAGAAAGAGAAAAAAAATATTTTTATTTTCAATTTTTATTAAAGATATCTTCCTTTATTTTTCTTTACTATATATTTTTTCTTTTTAGAACATTTTTCAAAATCGATTTTACTTCCATCATTTCATTTTATTCTATTTCATTGTATTCATTTTCTCATATTTTCAAATGTTTTCCTTTTTATTTATTTCTTATTTTTCTTTTTTCTTTTTATTTTTTCTCTAATCTACCAAGCACCTTTCAATAATTAGACTAAAACACACCTAGGATCTAGCATCATTTATTTGATTTGGGTGTGTGTGTGTTGTTTTTAATTTTTTAATTTTAGTTTTTTTTTTTTACCTTATTAATTCCTTTCCTTCCTTAAAAATGATGAAACAAAAGAATTCACCCTAAAAGAAAGAGCAGGAAGAAACAACAGTCAAGGACTTAATCAACACAGATACAAGCAAGATGTCTGAACCAGATATGGAATCACGATAATAAGAATACTAGCTGGGGTCAAAAACAAATTAAAATCCAGTCTTTTCTGTGGAGATAAAAAAAATGAAAGCTACTCAGTATTAAATAAAAAATGCTATAACTGAGCTGCAATCTCAAATGGATGCCATGGAGGCAAAGATGGATGAGTCAGAGCACAAATCAGCGACATAGAGGACAAACTGATAGAGAATAATGAAACAGAATAAAAGAGGGAGACTAAGGCAAAAGAGCACTACTTAAGAATTAGAGAAACCAGTGATTCATTAAAAAGAAACGACCTCAGAATCATAGGGGTCCCAAAAGATGAAGACAGAAAAAAAGGGTAGATGTGAGCAAACCATAGCAGAAAACTCTCCTAACCTGGGGAAAGACACAGACATCAAAATCCAGGAAGCACAGAGGACTCCCATAAAATTCAACAAAAACTGACCATCAACAAGGCATATCATAATCAAATTCACCAAATACTCAGGCAAGGAGAGAATCATGAAAGCAGCAAGGGGAAAAAAGTCCTGAACCTATAAGGGAAGAGATATCAGACCTATCCACAGAAACTTGGCAGGCCAGAAAAGAGTGGCAGGATATATTCAATGTGCTGAATTAGAAAAATATGCAGCCAAGAATTCTTTATCCAGCAAGGCTGTCATTCAAAATAGAAGGAGAGATTAAAAGTTTCCCAGACAAACAAAAATTAAAGGAGTTTGTGACCACTAAACCAGCCCTGCAAGAAATTTTAAGGGGGACTCTCTGAGGGGGGAAAAGATGAAAAAGAAAAAAAAAAAGACCAAAAGCAACAAAGACTAGAAAGGACCAGAGAACACCACGAGAAACTCCAACTCTACAAGGAACATAATGGCAATAAATTCATATCTTTCAGTACTCACTCTAAACTTCAATGGACTAAATGGTGCAATCAAAAGACATTGGGTAACAGAATGGATAAGAAAACAAGACCCGTCTATATGCTGTTTAAAAGAGACCCACTTTAGACCTAAATATACCTTCAGATTGAAAGTAAGGGGATGGAGAACCATCTATCATGCTAATGGTCGACAAAAGAGGGCTGGAGTAGCCATACTTACATTAGACAATCTAGACTTTAAAATAAAGACTGTAACAAGAGATGAAGAAGGGCATTGTATCATAATTAAGGGGTCTATCCACCAAGAAGACCTAATGATGTAAAAATTTATGCCCTCAATGTGGTAGAACCAAAATATATAAATCGATTAATCACAAACATAAAGGAATTCATTGATAATAATACCATAATAGTAGGGGACTTCCACACCACACTTACAACAATGGACAAATCATGCAAGCAGAAAATCAACAAGGAAACAATGGCTTTGAATGACACCCTGGACCAGATGGACTTAACAGATATATTCAGAACATCCTAAAGCAGTGGAATATACATTCATCTCCACTGCAAATTGAACGTTCTCCAGAACAGATTACATACTGGGACACAAATCAGCCCTCACCAAGTACAAAAATATTGAGATCACACCCTGCATATTTTCAGACCACAACGCTCTGAAACTCGAAAGCAACCACAAGAAAAAATATGGAAAGATAACAAATTCTTGAATACTAAAGAACATCCTCCTAAAGAATGGATGGGCTAACCAAGAAGTTAAAAGGGAAATTGAAAAGTACATGGAAGCCAATGAAAATAACACCACAGCCCAAAACCTCTGGGATGCAGCAAAGGTGGTCATAAGATGGAAGTATATAGCAATCCAGGCCTTCCTAAAGAAGGAAGAAAGGTCTCAGATATACAACCTATTCTTACACCCTAAAGAGCTGGAAAAAGAACAGCAGAAGACAGGAAATGATAAAGATTAGAGCAGAAATCAATGCTATCAAAACAAAAGACAAAAAACAAAAAAAAACGGTAGAACAGATCAATGAACCCAGAAGCTGGTTCTTTGAAAAAATTTAAAAAAATTTTTAGCCAGTTTGATCAAAAAGAAAAAGGAAAGAACCCAAAATAAATAAAATCAAGAATTAAAGAGGAGAGATCACAACCAACACAGCAGAAACACAAACAATAATAAGAGAATATTATGAGCAATTGTATGCCAATAAAATGGGCAATCTGGAAGAAATGGACAAATTCCTAGAAACATATACACTACCATAACTGAAACAGGAAGAAATAGAAAATTTGATCAGACCTACAACCAGTAAAGAAATCGAATTAGTAATCAAAAATCTCCCAAAAAAACAAGAGTCCAGGGTCAGATGGCTTTCCAGGGGAATTTTACCAAATATTTAAGGAAGAGTTAACACCTATTGTCTTGAAGCTGTTCCAAAAACAGAAATGGAAGGAAAACTTTCAAACTCTTTCTATGAAGCCATCATTACTTTGATTCCAAAACCAGACAAACACCCCACTAAAAAGCAGAACTACAAACCAATTTCCCTGATGAGCATGGATGCAAAAATCCTCAACAAGGCATTAGCCAACCGGATTCAATAATACATTAAAAAATTATTCACCACAACCCAGGGAGATTTCTACCTGGGATGCAGGGCTAGTTCAATATCTGCAAATCAATGTAACTAATCACATCAATAAAAGAAAGGATAATAACCACATGATCCTCTCAATAGATGCAGAGAAAGCATTTGACAAATTACAGCATCCTTTCTTGATAAAAATCCTCAAGAAAGTAGGGATAGAAGGATCATACCTCAAGATCATAAAAGCCATATATGAAAGAGCCAATGCTCATATCATCCTCAATGGGGAAAAACTGAGAGCTTTCCCCCTAAGGTCAGGAACAACACAGTCCACTCTCCCACTGTTATTCAACATAGTGTTGGAAGTCTTAACCTCAGCAATCAGACAATACAAAGAGATGAAAGGCATCCAAATTGGCCATGGGGAGGTCAAACTGTCACTGTTCGCAGATGACATGATACTCTATATGGAAAACCCAAAAGATTCCACCAAGAAAATGCTAGAACTGATCCATGAATTCAGCAAAGCTGCAGGATATAAAATCAATGCAGAGAAATCGGTTGCATTCCTATTCACCAACAATAAAGCAACAGAAAGAGAAATCAAGGAATCAATCCCATTAACAATTGCACCAAAACCCATAAAATACCTAGGAATAAATCTAACCAAAGAGGGAAAAAAATCTATACACTGAAAACTACAGAAAGCTTATGAAAGAAATTGAAGAAAACACAAAAAAGTGGAAAAAAATATTCCATGTTCCTGGATAGGAAGAAAAATATTGTTAAAATGTCAATACTACCCAAAGCAATCTACATATTCAATGCAATCCCTATCAAAAGAACACCAGCATTCTTCACAGAACTAGAACAAACAATCCTCAAGTTTGTATGGAACCAGAAAAAAACCCCGAATAGCCAAAGCAATCTTGAAAAACAAAACCAAAGATGGAGGCATCACAATCATGGATTTCAAGCTATACCACAAAGCTGTAATCACCAAGACAGTACGGTCCTGGCACAAGAACAGACACTCAGATCAATGGAACAGAATAGAGAACCCGGAAATGGACCCACAAACATATGGCCAACTAATCTTTGACAAAGCAGGAAAGAATATCCAATAAAGAATAAAGACAGTTTCTTCAGCAAGTGGTGCTGGGAAAGCTGGACAGTGACATGCAGAAAAATGAACCTGGACCACTTTCTTACACTTTACACAAAAATAAACTCAAAATGGATAAAAGACCTAAATGTAAGACAGCAAGCCATAAAAATCCTAGAGGAGAAAGCAGGATAAAACCTCTTTGATCTTGGCCACAGATACTTCTTACTCAACATGTCTCTGGAGGCAAGGGAAGCAAAAACAAAAATAAACTACTGGGACCTCATCAAAATAAAAAACTTCTGCACAGTGAAGGAAACAATTGGCAAAACTAAAAAAGCAACCGACGGACTGGCAGAAGATATTTGCAAATGACGTATCAGATAAAGGGTTAGTAGCCAAAATGTATAAAGAGCTTATCAAACTCAACACCCAAAAAACAAATCATCCAGTGAAGAAATGGGCAAAAGACATGAATAGACACTTCTCCAAAGAAGACATCCAGATGGCCAAACGACACATGAAAAAATGCTCAACATCACTCATCATCAGGGAAATATAAATCAAAACCACATGAGATACCACCTCACACCTGTCAGAATGGCTCACATTAACAACTCAGGCAACAACAGATGTTGGCGAGGATGTGGCAAAAGAGGATCTCTTTTGCACTGCTGGTGGGAATGCAAACTGGTGCAGCCACTCTGGAAAACAGTATAGAGATTCCTCAAAAAATTAAAAATAGAACTACCATGACCCACCAATTGCACTACTAGGTATTTATCCAAGGGATACAGGTATGCTGTTTAGAAGGGGCACAGGCACTCCAATGATCATAGCAGCACTATCAACAATAGCCAAGGTATGTAAAGAGCCCAAATATCCATCAATAGAATGGATAAAGAAGATGTGTGTGTGTGGATATATATATATATATATATATATATATATATATATATATATATATAGTGGGAGAGAGAGAGAATTACTAGGCAATCAAAAAGAATGAAATATTGCCATTTGCAACTACATGGATGGAACTAGTGTGTATTATGCTAAGCGAAATTAGTCAAGAAAAACAAAATCATATGACTTCACTCATATGAGGACTTTAAGATACAAAATAGGTTAATATAAGGGAAGGGAAACAAAAATAATATAAAAACAGGGAGGGAAAATATAAGAGACTCTTAAATATGGAGAACAAACAGAGGGTTACTGGAGGGGGTGGGGGAGGGGAGATGGGCTAAATGGGTAAGGGGCATTAAGGAATCTACTGATGAAATCATTGTTGCACTATATGCTAACTAACTTGGATGTGAATTAAAAAAATAAATTAAATAAATATTTAAAAAATTATAGATGTGTTTTATCCTTTAAATAACCTTATTAAAAATTTTTAATATTTACTTCATTTCAGCTTCTTTTATCCATATAACAACTTGTACAAAAAGCATTCCAACTTGGAATGGAAAAACAATAATAACCTTACTTACCTTTGTATAAAAGTATACAAAAATGAGAAGGCCAGACAATGAGAAGGAAAGCAAGAGTACTTGATTCTCTAAAACAGAAAAAAGAGGGGGCGCCTGGGTGGCGCAGTCGGTTAAGCATCCGACTTCAGCCAGGTCACGATCTCGCGGTCCGTGAGTTCGAGCCCCGCGTCAGGCTCTGGGCTGATGGCTCAGAGCCTGGAGCCTGTTTCCGAGTCTGTGTCTCCCTCTCTCTCTGCCCCTCCCCCGTTCATGCTCTGTCTCTCTCTGTCCCAAAAATAAATAAACGTTGAAAAAAAAAAATTTAAAACAGAAAAAAGTAGCTTGACGGTATTAACAAACATACTACTACTTATGATCTGTCTGCCCTACAAACTACAACTAAAAGCTCTCATAAATTACATCACAAATCAGTTACTGTCTTGATATTTGAGTTTTCAGTCATTTGTTTTGTGTAAACTGTGACTATCATCTTTGTTACATTACACTGGCATGAGGAATTAAAATATTTTGTGTGCATCAAGGAAGTGATAGGTAGGATTTGTATTTTATTTTTCAGGAATGTTTTACAAAACCATCCTCTCGTAATCCAGTTTTAAAAAGTGCCATGACCAGCTTTTCAGGTTACTCCTTCACATCTTTCAGTTTCCCATTCAAATGTCAAGTTATCAGAGAAATTTTCCCTGACAACACTATACAACATGCCATTCTGCTTTATTTTTATTCACAGCATTTATCGTTACCTGACGGAGATTTACTGATGATTTGTTGACTACCTCACCTCCTCCACTAGAATCAAGGTCTTAGAAGGCCTTGGGCCTCATTATTTCTGTTTTGTTCCTACAACATATACTGCTTCTAAAATATTGCCTACAATGTAGTAGGTGCTCAATAAATATTTGCTGAATGAATAAAACCCCAATATTTATAGAGGCGATCTCTTAATTTCATGCACAATGAATTCCTGGAAGAGATGCAGAGTTAGAATTATATATATACATATATATGTGTGGATAGGTAGGTAGATTCCAATCCCAGAGAGAAAAAAAAATGTGTTTTTTTTAAATTTCTAATTACAAGATGTTTTGAGGACACTGTTTCGAAAAATGTACTTCTAACATGTCATATACATACTTCATTTTATTTATTTTATTTTGTCCTGCAAATTTAATAACATTTATGTAAGGATAATATTAAAAGTCATTATTTAAATTAGTTATAGTAATCTCTTCTTTCTCATATGCATTACTGCTCTGAGAATCATCACTTTTAATCCCTTTGTTTTACATTCTTTTTACTACATATGGGATGAAGGCAGTAACATTCCCATAAGCACAACAGCAATGCTGTGAAGACAAATAAAGTGACTCTGGTGAAGCAGAACTGTTAGCCGAAAGGCAATTATTTTTAAGTTTATTTATTTATTTTTGAGAGGGTGGGGGGTGCAGAGAAAGAGGGAGAGAGAGAATCCCAAACAGGCTTCATGCTGTCAGCATATAGCCTGATGCGGGGCTCGATCTCATGAATCCTGAGATCATGACCAAAACTGAAATCAAGACTTAGACACCTAACCAACTGACTGAGACACCCAGCCACCTCATCTGGAAGACATTTCTATCATACAATTGATTTTAATCTATTTCATCAACTGACATACAGAAGTCGAAGTCTGGTGTACAAGGGAAGTTTTGTAGAAACAGTGTATGCAACTGTAAACTGTATAAAATTCCATCTTAAGTGGAGGAATGTAGCTCCCATCAGGATAAAAAAGGTAGACTGTGGCCCAGTCATTCCCAAGCTCTCAGTCAGCAGTTTTCAAACTTCGACGTTTATTGAATCGCCTGGAGGTTCCTATTAAAAATTCAGACCCCTCAGGGCCAACCAAGATAATCTGAATCAACAGCTTGAAAATAGCTCAAGAAATAGTATCTTTAACAAGCACCTCAGGTGATTCTGGTGTAATCAGTGTGAGAACTACACTCTGAGAAATGTTTGTCTAAATGAAGAAAAGTATCGTGGTATTATACACTCATATGATTATTAACCAATCTCATGTTTTAGAGATATATACTTTTTCTCCATGCATTATTTCCCTACCTTTAACGTCTGCTCCAAAATCTAAAATGAGGAGCTTCACTTCCTCAGTTTTGCCCTTCATCTTCCTGAAATGAGGCATATGATTAATTTTTTGCTGCCATAACTATTTTTGGTGAGTGCAGATAATAAGAATTTGTCTAGCACTGACTTCTAAGCCTCAGGCTATTCAGTATCAACATATAACTACCACTTCAAGTACTCTGTCAGAAAAAAATTGCTCCATCCCAAGGAAAATACAATAATGGAGGTTTCAGAGGATGTATTTTCTTCAAGGTTGAGAAAGCTACAATATTTAAAGTATGGGTAGATATTCTCTTGGCAAAACCTAGAAAAACTACTTCAAGGTCAATGTTAAACAAAGGTTCTACATAGCTAGAAGTTTTGATATAATTAGCTGTAACATGGAGCACCTGGGTGGCTCAGTTGATTGAGCGCCCGGCTCTTGATTTCAGCTCAGGTCATGATCTCAGGGTCTGTGGGACTGAGCCCCATGTAGGGCTCTGAGCTGATAGCCCAGAGCCTGTTTGGGATCCTCTCCCCCTCTGTCTCTGCCTCTCCCCCATTTGTGCTCTCTCTCTCTCTCTCTCTCTCTCTCTCTCAAAATAAACATTAATAAAAATTTAAAAAAATAGCTAGCTCTAACTTCACGTAAGCTACATTTATTATAATTAAAAATAATTTTTCAAGACAGGAAAAAGGACCAAATTAACTTCTCCTCAAGAAACTTCTGTGTGCATACTACGTCTTTACCATTTATTTTGTATTCAACTTTTCAAAAATATTACTTCATTTAGAGTAGGACCTATACAGAAAAAAATTCAAAAATAATTACATACAGAATATTCCTTGAAACTGAATATTAAAATTTGAATTTGATAACATAAAACTAAAATCCTCCAAGAAACCATGTTTCTAACAAAGACTAAAAGTAAACTACTATATTTCTTTTGGTTGTATTAATAACTAAATGAGTTGTTTGAGAGATCCCCAATTATTTTTTTATGATATGTTTTATGTATACAAATATTTTCTGTGTGTGTCTTCAGTTCAAAGGGACACTGGACAAATTTTAACAGAAGTAAAAAACAATCCCATTAAGATAATGTACAAATGAAATATAAAAGTAAATAAAGCAGAGAGTGTATGTGATGTTATATTTATTAGAGTGGAAATTTCAAATATAAAATAAGATGCCCTACTTAAAGTGGCTCAAGGAAAATTTTACTTTTCATTGTGAATTCAGTTATGACAACCATTTTATACCATTCACACCACCATCAGAGATTATAAGCTTTCTCCTCTTACAGGAAAAGATGTCTGCTATATAGCTGTAGGGTTCTATCTTACTCAGTTATAACCACAGCAGAAGAGAGAGATACTGTCTTCACAAAAAGTACCAATAAAAGTAGAGCTTTGGGAGAAGCTGGTCCAAAGTAGGTCAGAAACTTTCTTTGAAACACTCCGCCTAGATGTGCCGGTTGGCTTAGTTCTAATGGCAGTCACACACTGATGCTGGGTATAAAGTCAACTCTGCCAGGGACACTGGGCTCAGACAGAAAAGGTGGTTCCTTTAAAACAAAATCAGAATTTCTTTGAGTGACAAAGGGAAACAGTAACTACTAGTTGCTATTTCAAAAACTGCTGTACATTCAATTCCTATACTATTAGTGATAAAATGACTTCATAGGGTAACTATAGAAGCAAGTGCAGGGTAAGCTTTATTGTCTACCTGTAGGGATAACAGAGTAGTTCTCAGGTTCCATTTTGGTAAGGGTGAGAAATGTCAATTTTGAATGCCTTTAGCATTGTTCTGGTTTAAGTTTGGAACGAAGGTCCAATTTTTACCCAACCATGTACAGCTGCCTATTATAATGGAAGCCAAATGTTAAAGGATAGGTGGAAGAAGGTGGGGGGCATGGGGAAAGGGGGGAAGAGAGGAAAGAGAGAGAGAAAGAGACACATCCTCTATGCTCACCACTCTCATGGTTTTTTGGTCATGCATTATGTACTTAGTAAGGAGATTATAAGACTGAATGAAATTGTCAAGTAACTCATAGCAGGTCTGCCATCCTATTTTAAAAGTTATTCTCAATTCCCCCATAAGATGTGATTTCTTAAAACACTTTACCACTCTAGAAGGAGAATTAGATTTATCTAATTATCATCCAAAACCACTAAAGTAGACCCTTCCTCATACAGAGATTATTTTACTTTTTATTTTCTTAGTTATTAGTACTTACCTGTTATTTTCTTCTTATATTTCAACACTAAATTTTATCTATTTATTAATATTTATTTTTGACATATACAGACATAGTGCGAGCAGCTGAGGGGCAGAGAAAGCGGGAGACACAGAATCTGAAGCAGGCTCCATGCTCTGAGCTGTCAGCACAAAGCCCAACGTGGGGCTCGAACCCATGAACTATGAGATCATGACCTGAGCCAAAGTCAGAAGCTTAACCAACTGAACCACCCAGGTGCCACCAGTTCTAATGTTAATCAACAGTGTATAATTAGAAATCAAAGAATTCAGTTTGGAGAACGTTCTCAGGTTCCAAAACATACATTGACTCAATAAGCTTATTCTATTCCTTTACAAAATCAGTTTTGGATTTACACAGCTAAATCAATAGCAAAATGGGGAAAAGTGTAGAAATTAAGCAGCCATTTTCTAATATGGATATAGACATATGGTCTGAATATTTACATTTGCTAAGAAAAAAGATGCAAGAAACGCATCTAATAGTTGCATCTAATGCATCAAATGCAACTAATAGTTGCATCTAATAGTTATCTGTATGAATGAATTGCAAAAATCTGCCCAGAAGATATTGAAAGATCTGCCCAGAAGAGATTAAAAAATCACCACAGCATTGCAATGGTGACCAAACTGATTCATTTATCCACTTTTTAATAGATCACAGACTGTTAACATATAATAATCATTTTGGTCACCATGGTCATGGATTGATGATTGTAGCTTATTTAAAAAAAGAAAAAGACTGGAGTTGACAAATCATCTAGTTTTACCTCTTTTTTATAGATGAGTCTGATAAAGTACATGGCAACTAAATGATGTATGTCCAAGGTCATGGGCTTGAGATTAGAACCAAACTATTCCTAGAATAGAGATAAGAGGCCTTTCTTTTTTTAAATAATTTGTGGTAACATAAAGCCCTATGTCTAAATAATTGTGTCTTTTGTTATGTTCTTACCATCTTCAAACTTGGCTCAAAATATAGTAATATGCAAAACTTACAACCCTAATAGGTCACAAACAGAGAGACACATGTTTAAAGTAATAATTAACTGGCAGATATTATCCTTCCAGGCTTTTGTTTACTGTGCAAACCCTACCATTTGTTCTGTGCTATTATAATTAAGTGGGAAAGTAATTAGTATGCCAATAGCTTTAATTTTAATATTTGAATATGTCTCAATTTCAGAGTAATTTAAAAATAATAAAAAGTTGTGCCTAATATAATAATGTTAGGTTGCATAAGAGTGCAAATCTATTATCCTTTTTTTTTTTTCAGTCTGTTTCAAGAGCTACGAACTAATCGGGTCTTATTGGTTGTGTACTTAATTATGACATGGTCAGTACTGCAGGAGATTCTGAGTAAGTACAGAAAAAGATAGGGATGGTTTCACAAACCTTTAGGTAGATCAGTTAGGCAAATGATAGAAGCCATTTGAAAAGAAGAAAAAAAGGCAAAACCACACGCAATAAAAGGCTGCACTAATGTTATTCTAATACACCTACGTAGGCAACTTGAGAGAGATTTTTTTCAAAAAAGACAGTTCTTATAAAGTTTATATTTCCAAATCTCTTACATCCATTCTTCCCTGATTCTTTTCTGCTGTTTTTTAAGTCAGTGGATTTCAAAGTATGGTCTATGGTCTCCAATAATCTCTGATACATTTCCACGGATTATGGAGTTCAAAATAATTTTATTGCTTTCTCTATCATATTGGTATTTGTAACTAACGGTGTAAAAGCAGTGGTAGGGAAAATGCTGGCTGCTTATGAGCAATGAAGATGGTAGCACCAAAGTACATTATAAGTCATTTTATTCTTCACTTTCCTGAATTCACAGAAAAAAGACAAAGCCAGTTTTACTTAAGAATGTCCTTGATGAAAAATTAAAATTTAATTAAATCTTACCAATAAGTAGTTATTTTTTCAATAGTCTGCCTGAGAGAAATGGGAAGTACACACGAAACATTTCTGTTGTATACTGCAGTACAATGATGATCTAGAAGAAAACCACTGTGTGAGTTTTGAGATCACTTTTCACAGAACATAATGTTTACTTGACAGAATGACAGAAAACTATAGTTATTCAGACCTGGGTATTTGTCAGTCATTTTCTCAAAAATATACAATGTGAGCATGTGTCTTCAAGTAAACCAACTGAGAATCTATACTGCCATTGATAATATTTGAGCTTTCTTTCAAGTAAAAATTATAATTTTGGAAAACTAATATTTACTACTATTAGCTTGACTGCTTCTAGATACTTAAAGGCTATTCTGATGAGATCAGAGGTAATAAATATAATTTCCTAAAATATCACATAATAAAATGTATCAATATTTGAAAGTTGAAAATAATGTCATTTGAACCAGTATTTTCCAAAAAAAACTTCCTGTGTTATAATTCATGGGGAGAAGATCCATTCAAAGCACAAAGACGACCAATGGATTTTAATGTAACAATGTGTAAATTAATTGATATAGTGTTCAATTTCAATTGGAGCTAAAGTTTAATAAACTACCCCTAAGTTTTAGTGGGGTATTTAAGAAGAATATCCAAAGTTATGTTAGAGAGTTATTAAAGCATTCCTTCCTTTTCCAACTCTTGTCTGTGTAAGACCAGATTTTTTTCAGATCTATCAACTAAAACAATATTGTTCTAAATACAGAAACAGATATGAAGATCCAGCTATCCTAAGTCAGACACTAAAGAGATTTACAAAATTATAAAATAGTGTCACTTTTTGCATTGATTTTTAATTTGGAAAATTTATTTCATAATGTTTTATATTTTCATAAAACTATGACATTTCTGTAAATAGCTTTATATTCAATAATTTAATTAAAATTAATAATTTAAAAATCTGTATTAATTTCTACTATGGAAAATTTTAAGGGAATAAAAGCAAAAGTTCTTTGCACCAACAATCATTTTTAATAGTGTAATGGGGCTCAAGACCAAACAGCTTTAAAGAAGAGTTGCTCTAAGAATCTACTTTCCTCCTACACTAATTGGTTCATGCTAACAACCTCCTCAAGTGGTCTCCCTAATTCTAACCCAGTCAAACAGGGTTCAGATTGGCATTTCTTTAAAAAAAATTAATGTTTATTTATTTTTGAGAGACAGAGAGACAGAGCGTGAGCAGGGGAGTGGCAGAGAAGGAGACACAGAGAAGGAGACACAGAGCCCCAGGCTTTGAGCTGTCAGCAAACAGCCCGATGTGGGGCTCAAACCCACAAACTGTGAGATCATGACCTGAGCTGAAGTTGGACACTTAACCAACTGAGCCACCCAGGAGCCCCTCACATTGGCATTTCTAATGCACACATCTGATACAATACTCACCAGTAAGCAACCTTTCAATAATGGCTCTCTATTCTTATAGTGAAAAACTCCAACTCTATGACAAGGTATAAAAGGCCATCTTGATCTAGTGCCAAACTACCTCTAAAATTCACTTCCTCTCATGCTACACAGAAGGGTATGCCAAATACTTGTATACCTCTCCCTCTTGCCCTTGTGGCCGTTTACTTGAAATAGCCCACACCTCTCACCATAGGCATTCGTCTTCTCCACTTTGGGATTTTGGGCAGTATCTATCCAGGAAGTCTTTCTTCCTGTTCTTGAAGCTTAGGGAGAAAATAGACCCTTCTTTCTTCTGAGCCTTTTTTGCTTCCTAGATATGCATTTCTATCATGTTCCTAACCCTGTGCCTAATGCACATGAACGCACAGATAACTGGGTTCCCCTTAATTTGGGAGGAAGAAAAACTTTGCCATAAATGTTGCCATAATTGGATTGTGCTTTTCAGTTGCTATTATTCTTGGGTACCTCAATACATATATACTTATTTAGATATTGCCTTTAAGCCACAAATTTGCCCTGTTTTTGCCATACTCTGTAAACCACAGTTCTGCTTTGTCGCTGGCTCCCTATTATACTTTGTCTGATGTTCAGGCTATCTTTAAAGGTAAATACTTCTCAGGCTTTTCTATGCCTTTGGTCAAATTCCAGTGTGCTGAAATAATGATTCCTGTCCACTTGGTATAGGCTGATAGCTGCTTTTACAGAGAGTATTTACTGAGAGAATATTCATCACTTGGTCATAGCCAGAACTCCTACCCTCTGATACTTATTTTAAAATGATATATCACTTGCTACCTTTTTTAACATTCAAGAAATACTCAAGTGTGCTTAGTCATTGCTATATTAATTACATCACTATATATAATCATTAAATGTTGCTTTATTGTTTTTAGAGCAGTCCTTGCATGGCACGTTTGGGTATTCTCTGAGAACCTTGAATTGTGAGGTAGCCAAGTGGCATGTCTTCTCTACAGAGCATTGTAAAAAGTGTCCTATCCCGCCAAGTGCAATTAAGGTGTATTAGATTATTATTTGAGTGTGTCTGTACATTAGGTCAGAGGTAAACTGAAGGGGGTTCAGAATAACAATAAACTAATAAGGAGACTACAGGAGTTTGAAAGGAAATTTGGCTGAAATATATTTAAGGAATGAGTGGAGGTAGTCATGATTTCTTTCAACAAGTAGAGGTTTTAGAAATTAAAATACCTATTTCTCTTGTGATGTTATGTGAAAAATACAATTTGACAGCCCAAGCTATATTATGGTATATCTGGCATCAATCCACCCTTGAAATACTGAAACCCATATATTACATACTCACAGATCTTTGACACATGATGCTTTAAGGAGAATACAAATTGTACTACTATTAATAAATCTATCGAGGGGCGCCTGGGTGGCGCAGTCGGTTAAGCGTCCGACTTCAGCCAGGTCACGATCTCGCGGTCCGTGAGTTCGAGCCCCGCATCAGGCTCTGGGCTGATGGCTCAGAGCCTGGAGCCCGTTTCTGATTCTGTGTCTCCCTCTCTCTCTGCCCCTCCCCCGTTCATGCTCTGTCTCTCTCTGTCCCAAAAATAAATAAACGTTGAAAAAAAAAAATTTTTTTTTAAAAATAAATCTATCGAGAATGAGGGGAAAGTTTTAGATCCAGACTTTCCAATGGAATGACCAAAGACTGCTCCAGGAAAATGTCATATAAGGTCATGCTAGGACTCAAAGAATACCATAGAAAGTCCCTCAAAGTTGGGAAGAAGGGGGTGGGCTGCCTGAAGATTGCTGGACTTAAGACTTGACGTCACTGAATTCCTTCGCTTTTCATATTGTCTCCCATTTGAGCCAGACAGAGCATTTGCATGACATCCAACCTGAAAGAGCTAACAGGTACAGAAAGAAAGCCCCCAGGAAAAGCCTGTTCCCACAGGCCAAAAAAGAAACAAAACCAAAGAACCTTTTTGTCAATGCCCACCCTACTCCAGCCAAATACCAATAGTCCCTGTCTCTGACAACAGAAAATCTTCAAGATCTAGGACCAGGCAAAAAAGCACAGTCCATTAATGGGAAAGAAATGATACAGTGGACTTACAAAAGTTAAAACTTTAGCTTGATGAAGAACTCTCTGAAGAAGATGAAAAGACAAGCTACAAACTGGTAGAAAAAGTTTATAAACCACATATCCTACAAAGAACTAGCATCTGGGATATATAAAGAACTCTCAAAACTCACATTTAAAAAACAATCAATTCAATTAGAAAATGAGCAAAAGATGTGAACAGATGTTTCACCAAAGAGGATATACAGATGAGTAATAAGCACATGAAAAGGTGTTCCACATCACTAGGCATTAGGGAAATGCAAATTAAAACTTCTTGTTACCATGTGTTCAAATCTTTTGCCCAATTTTGACTTGGTGTTCTGTTTATTATTGCATTGTGAGAGCTTCTGGAGAGATTATGTTTAGTGTTCTATTCTGAAAACACGTCCTTGACTAGGTATGTGTTTCGCAACTATTTTCTTTTTTTTTTTTTTTAATTCTTTTTTCAAACGTTTATTTATTTTGGGGACAGAGAGAGACAGAGCATGAACGGGGGAGGGTCAGAGAGAGGGAGACACAGAATCTGAAACAGGCTCCAGGCTCTGAGCCATCAGCCCAGAGCCTGATGCGGGGCTCGAACTCACGGACCGCGAGATCGTGACCTGGCTGAAGTCGGACGCTTAACCGACTGCGCCACCCAGGCGCCGCAGCAACTATTTTCTTTCACTTGCCTTTACTTGTTTTACAGTGTCTTTTAAAGAACAGAAGTTTTTAATTTTGCTATAGCTCAGTTTATGAAGATTTTCTTTATGAATTGTGCTTTTGGAGTTGTATTTGAGGAATCTTGATAATTCAATGTCACAAGATTTGTTTCCATATTTTGTTACAGGTTTTTATAGGTTTAAGCTTTATAGTAAGTGTTTCTTATAGGATGTGAATGAGTCAGACATTTCTTGTTTGTTTCAGCATGCATGGAAGAATAATTTAGAGAGGTTTTATTTTCAAACATTGAATTCTCTTCCCGGAACAAAACCATTTCTCTTTGAATCTTGATAAATCTATAAAATAATGTAAACCTGTGAATGCAATACATATTGCTTTTTCTCTAATAAGAAAAAATACTCTTTTTTGGTACTGAATCACCAAGTCCTTCATTATCTTTAATGAATATTTCCATTACTTACTTACTAGCATCATTAGATTTCCTAAGGATAAATCAGGTTGGCATTTCTCTGCTCAACATTTGGAAGTCTTATATCCACACTGTATTGATACTTACCATCCTACAGCACAATGAGTGTTTAAGATAGATGTAACTGTGGTATCATGCCTGTTTCATGATTTTTGCACATTATTTTTGTTACCTTATGTTAATAGTTTTTTTCCCTTTCCTTACTGTAATGCAGCTAAATCAAAACTGCATTTCTGGTCTCTCCTCGAATATCTTTTCTCTACCCTCTCATAGAGTCCGGAGGCGAGTTCTGGGTTTCCTACAGGCGGAACCTTTTTATGAGATGGATTTTAGACAAATAAACTCAAGGAATTAAAGCATGTTCAAATGCCCAAGGATGTTGTGAAGACTGACTTTCATTCCAGGTCACATATCTGAGTCATTTGTTTTCTTGACAAAGTTGATGGCCTAATGTAGAACGGGACCCATTGGACTCTCTGCAGTGAAAACTTTGCTGTTTCTCTTTTTGAGAGCTAAGATATTATCTAACTGGGGCCGATGTGTGAAACTTGAAGTATTAAATTAAAATGCCAACTGATATATTTTTACCACTACCAAACAACAACAACAAAACAAAGTATGAAATGAATGGTATAACATCAAGCAGAAATCATTAACAACATAGAGGTTTTGACGACCAGCTGTTAATGAAAGATTTGGTGATCAAAATTTGTGGCACAGAGTAAATTTAGTGGCTGTGGAAGCCTTCTTTCTGTACTTTTCCAGTCACCTGACTTTTCTAGTAACAAGGACTTTAATTAAAGTTTTGGTTTTGATGTTTTTCTTGTTTCTCCTCTCCACAACTCAATTATGCAAACATTTCCTGAGAGTCAACTCGTATTACAGACTAGAGAAGTATAAGGTCTGGAGAAACTAATTGGAGGATGAGGAAATTTTCTGGGAGAAGGGAATTGAGCTTGGTTTTGGGGGATGGGTTCTGGAGAAACTTCCATGTCACTGAAGACGGCATTCCAGAAAAGAAACCAGGGGCAACATGCTGAAAAGCTAGAGATATTTTCCATTAAATTAAATTATAAATTATCATAGATTGCTTAGCTGGGAAAGACTTGGGAGTTCACTGATTCCCCTGGTCTACCAATTGCGTGATTTTCATCCTCGGAGTTGGCAGATGTGACTCTACATCATGGAAAGAAAAGGGAGGCTTTTATTTTCATAAAAATATATTGTGCTAAAATTAAAATGTCAAATCAGTAGTCTTTCCCAATCACTTAATTTTACAAGAAGAAAGCAACCCAGTTGCAATTTTATGTACACAGAAATCCTCAACAGAAGGACTACATGCCATAAATTCCACTACTAGGTCATGTTTATAAATGTGCTAGAATTCTAGGTGGGAAATCCATTTTCCAGTAATTCCCAAGAAGTGAAATCAAAGTCCTTTTCAGGTGAAGTGTACAGATGAATAACAAGGAAAGATTAATTTCCCAAGGTTATTTTATACAATAAGTATAATTTATAAAACACATGGTTCAAGACTATCAACAGAAATGATGATCTGTCCAAATTAACACTACTATACTGAAAAAATACATTTCTAACTGTTATGATAGGAATAGTTTATCATCCATCTTTAGAAATATATTCATTATGCATTTTTTGAAAGATAATCAAGGGAAGGATACTTTCTAATGAAGGTTAACAATGGAAGAAAACTCAAGACTAGACTTCAGACAACGGAAGACTAGAAACTGAAATTCTCTTAAGTTCTAAAACGAATTAAGTCGACTCAGATATATGATTAAGAAAATTTTATTATGGAAACATATTTTTTTTCCTTTTTACTTGTGGGATCTCTGGATTAAGCCTTTCAAAAGAATTATATGGTCAAGACAATCAAATAAAATATCTGGTGTTATTTCCTTCCACATTTGGCTGAGTAACCAGACTGAACTGATCTTCATCAGATCAAAATACATGACCAGAGTTTTCCCCCTGTTCTTTTGAATACCTTCTTTTGCAGTTCTGAACATGGTAGCCAGAAGCAAAGAAAAGTTCAAATTCATATTTTATTTCAAATTGTATGGAAAAAATAAAGTATTAGCTTTTGTACAGTAAACGTTGTATTATATAGCCAGCTATGTGGAAAGGAGTGTTCAGGTTTAACAAATAGTCTTGTTAAAAAGACGATCAATATTAAATATATGCTTAGCTTTATTTTTCATTAGAATTTTTATTTTGAGATAATTATAGATTTACATGCAGTTGTAAGGAATCAAAAGAGAGATTCAATGTATGCTTCACCCAGTTTCCCCCAATGGAAACACATTGCAAATCTATAGTACAGTATCTGTTCTATAATTTCTATTTGGTTCTTTTCTATACATTTTATTTCTTCAGAGAAGTTCTAATTTTTCATTTGGAAAACTATGGTACAATATCATTGCCAGGATATTGACAATGACAGCCAAGATACAGAACATTTATGTCACCACAAGGATCCTTCATGATTCCCTTTTATTTTTTTATTAGTTTTTTAATTGTCAAATTGGTTTCCATATGACACCTGGTGTTCATCCCAAGAGGTGCCCAACTCACGCCAGTCAGAGTGGCCAAAATGAACAAATCAGGAGATTATAGATGCTGGAGAGGATGTGAAGAAACGGGAACTCTCTTGCACTGTTGGTGGGAATGCAAACTGGGCAGCCACTCTGGAAATAGTGTGGAGTTCCTCAAAAAATTAAAAATAGACCTACCCTATGACCCAGCAATAGCACTGCTAGGGATTTACCCAAGGGATACAGGAGTGCTGATGCATAGGGGAACTTGTACCCCAATGTTTATAGCAGCACTTTCAACAATAGCCAAATTATGGAAAGAGCCTAAATGTCCATCAACTGATGAATGGATATGCTGAACTTTAAAAACCATTCAGGGACCTCTTTATTGTATACATTTTTCAAGTTAAAGAACTCAATCTATTTTTATCTATGTTAATCATATTTTAGTTTCCACAAAACAATGCACTAGGAAATCTCAACAATGGCCTATTTTCTTGTCATTTTCCATTATAATTTAAAAATTTTAAAACAAATAAACCACTGTTGCAGTGTGAATATAGCAGAGTACTATTTAAAATCCAAGATATATCTTCCAACGTATTAGAAACTATAAATATTCAGGGCACCTGGGTGGCTCAGTCTCTTAAGCGCCTGACTTTGGCTCAGGTCATGATCTCATGGTTCATGGGTTTGAGTCCCGTGTCAGGGTCTGTGCTGACAGCTCAGAGCCTGGATCCTGCTTTGGATTCTGTGTGGGTGTGTGTCTCTCTCTCTTTCTTTCTGCCCCTCCCCTGCTCACATTCTGTCTCTCCGTCTCTCTCTTAAAAATAAATAAACATTAAAAAAATTAAAAAAAAATAAATATTCAAACATTTGCTATCAATCTTTTTAATCTCAGAGTTTTACTTCCTTACCGTTAGGATTACTGGTTTTGATATTCAATTTTCACTCTGTGAGAATGTGATACTTGCACCTAAACTTAAATTTCTGAGGTTCAAATGACAAGAAAACTCAAACACTAAGTTTAGTTTAATTAGCAAAAAGTTAAGCTCCGGTGGCATTTATTCTACCAATGCTTACATGTAAGTGTTCTAGTCAGTTGAGTTGATTATTTATTCAGAAAGGAATATTCCCAGAGATTTAATTACAACATACAACTGAGTATTTTCAGATTTATACTATGTTAGAAAGGTGAACCTATCTTAATTCAAATATCATCCATTTACCATGTGCATATATCGACTCTTCCTATATACAAATCTTTATGCCTATATTAGCAGCAAATAGTTGGGTTCACATATCAAATACAAAGAGGATATCTATATTGACACCTAAATTCATAATTAAAATTATTTATGAAAGGGTTGATTTTATCATCAGCTGTAGGAAAAGGGCATACATGAACTAACCCAGGTCATATCACAATTTTTTCTCCCTCCACTGATTACTTGTTTCTTATAGTTTTATTGTGGCCTTACCAGTATTGCTCATATTTACTAGCTGTTTTCTTGTCTCCTCAATCAAACTAGGTTTAAACCTGTGTGAATTTAAGAAAGTATCTGTATGCTTTAGCATCCCATGAGATACACTTTGTTCACATTAATAATATCCAATTTAGCAATGTAGCAATTGGGAGGTAAGATATTGCCTAATGAAACATTCATCAAAATATTATCTTACTCCTCACTCATTCTGCTCTGCTGTGTGTTTTATTTCATTCATTTCTTTTGTTTTATATGTTTTACTATCTAATAATCTTTCTTCAAAATGGAGATAAAATTATAACTTAGTAGGAAGGTTTCTAGGACAAAAAGCAGCAAAGATGACTGAAATCATACAGGATGGAAAGTCTTTTTAATTGTTCTAGATCTTAGAAGATTACTTTTCTTTATCATTTTTTTCTTAGTTTTAAATGTTCTTGTAAAAAGGACAGCCTTTGTTTTCTGATTAAACACAAATGTAGTTCAAAGGAAAGAGTAAACTGATTTTTTCAGAAATATCTGTTCAAAAGATGTATCTAAAATAATAAAGCATATGGCAGTAAATCAAAGGGAACACACTTACAAATTAAAACATGAAATCCTAATTATGATACCTTGCATTGCAAAGATGCCAGTTTTTGTGAAACTAATTAGTCTTGTATAATGGAAAACTATAATTGAGTCTATATGGTTATGAGAGATGAAATTGAAAACAATTGCACATTTCGTGACATTTATATTTCTAAATTATCAAACATAATTGTTTTTTTTTATTTTTGCAGGTAATTGGCTTGCAATTTTTATCAAGTTATTGGAATATATTCTTGCTCTGAAGTATTTTCATAATCCATATTCCAACAACTTCTTCATTTCAGACTTCATAATGTGTTACACTTTTAACCCATTACTTAGCTGCAAGAAAATATTTTTACTAAAAAAGAATACTTTATGGATAAACTAATAAAATATTTTATCACACTTTCTCATGGATACAATCCTTTTTATTATACCATTGATATAAATATTCAGATGGGGCGCCTGGATGGCTCAGTATGTTAAGCGACTGACATCAGCTCAGGTCATGAGCTCACCATTTGTGAGTTCAAGCCCCACGTTGGGCCCTGTGCTGCCAGCTGTGAGCCCGGAGCCTGCTTCTGATTCTGTGTTTGCCTCTCTTACTGCCCCTCCCCTGCTTGCACTCTGTCTCTGTCTCTCTCTCTCTCTCTCTCTCAAGAATAAATAAACATTAAAAAATAAAATATATAAATATTCAGAAATGTTTAAAAACGGGGGATTGTTAACTGTCAATCTGAAATCATAATACTGTGTAAAGTCATTATTGAAACTCTTGCGTTATTTTTTTTATAAAGCTGTAATTTTTATTTTTGACATTTTCAAGTATGAAAATGTTAAAAAACAAAAAACAAACAAACAAACAAACAAAAAACAAAACACTAGGGGCACCTGGGTGGCTCAGTAAGTTAAACATTTGACTCTTGGTTTCGGCTCAGGTCATGATCTCATGGTTCATGAGTCGGAGCCCCCATCAGACTCTGTGCTGGCAGTGCAGCGCCTACTTGGGATTCTTTCTCTCTCTCTTTCTCTTCCCCTCGCTTGCACACACACACACTCTCTCTCTGTCTCTCAAAAATGAATAAACTTAAAACATATTTTCAAAAATGTTAAAAAAACTAAAAGAACTGACAAAAGATCATCTATTCAAGAGAACCAGAAAAGAGAAAGTAAAATGTTACTACAGGTTATAAATTCAAAGAGGATCACATTAAGTAATTTATGTTTGAAGGAAAATAGGGAAATTTTTTAGAAAGAATTATTTGATTAAATTGGCAAACACATGAGGCCTTGTTAAGTATTGTATTGGTCAACTAATGAGTGACCAGAGTCTATAAAAGTTCCAAAAAATTCCAAATAACAGAGGAATTGGCAAACAAATGTTTATTTTGCATTTGCCCTTCCCATTCCAGTGCACGTCCTGAGTGACTCTGCCCTGCACACAGAGACCTAGTGGAAGCTATGCTGCCTTTTGTTAGTATTTTTTATCTGGACCATGAGTCCACCTTGTACATTGCAACAAAAAAGAAAGAATCCTCTAAGTAAAAGCTTTATCCCAGAAGCAAACCCAATCACTTCTCACAGCCCATTGGACAGAATTAAGAATCTATCACCAGCTTAACATCAAGGAGCAGAAAAATATAGTCTTCCCTATAGATCCAGAAAGAGAGGAAAATTAGATGTTAGTGAGTACTAGTGTTCACCACTGCATAATATTAAAGGTAATTCTATTATATTTTAGGTGACGAATTACCATTCTCTGTCTTAAAAATATTTAACCAAATTCAAATACTCAAATTTTAGTTGTTGCATTTTAATGATGCATCCATTTTTCAGTCTAAGTAGTAGGTCTTCTTTTATGAAACAAATTATGATAAAATTATATTATTGTCTTATATTTCTATTTGAATTTGCTATTTCAAATATAGGCTGTTCATCTAAATTTCTTGCTGTCCATTTTGCAATTTTTGTGGGATAATTATTATTACAAATCTAAATTTAGTAAAAAGAAATCTGAGTATAAAGTAATAGAAAGAAAAATTTCACTATAAATATCCTCATTTACACATTAAAATTATGAAAAAAATTAAATTGAGTCAGGTAAATTGTGACAATAGAAAAACCTTATTCAGATATTAAAATAATAATCATGAAATATTAATTGGAAGTATAGAATTAATTTAGAGTGAAAAAGTTGAAATTAAGCAAAATATGTAATTGCATGGATATGGGAAAAAATGAAAAGAAATTCAGAAAAACTGAAGGTATATGATGAGTTAGGATGGTAGAATTTTAAATTTTTTTTTTTTTCAACGTTTATTTATTTTTGGGACAGAGAGAGACAGAGCATGAACGGGGGAGGGGCAGAGAGAGAGGGAGACACAGAATGGGAAACAGGCTCCAGGCTCTGAGCCATCAGCCCAGAGCCCGACGCGGGGCTCGAACTCACGGACCGCGAGATCGTGACCTGGCTGAAGTCGGACGCTTAACCGACTGCGCCACCCAGGCGCCCCAGGATGGTAGAATTTTAAATGAAGTTTAGTTTTTAATTGTCTTTTTGGTGTGATGCTTACAAAATGAAATATAAAATAATAATGTTTTTATGGTTCTGAGTATATTTGTTCGGCATACACTGATGCAAATTCTATCAATTACACCAGCATTTTCTATTAAGTATAGTGATAGAACCAATTAACCAGTAACATTTACTGAGTGATTACTGTCCTAAGAACTTTAAATGTAACACTTTAAATGTACTAACTTGCTTAATATATAATATAACCTAGTAAGGTGAGCTCCATTATTACTCTGTTCGTATGAATAGGAAAGCTACAGAAAACTTCCATCACAAGCCCAAGCTTACCAAATTCGTAGGTGCTGGGATGTAGGCATGACCACTTGGTCCCTTCTCTTCGCCACCACGTAGGCTGTATCCCATAGCTTACTGCAAACAGAGGGATATAAATCCACATTAGAACCAAAAATAATGCCAAATAAAATTAAGGAGGTGGAAGAAAAGGGTAAGAGAGGCAAAGGAGGAGGAGTGACAGATCCAAGAGGTAAAGAAAAAAATAGATTGAGATAACAGAAATACTATTAAAACTATTTCAAAGTATGATTTTAATGGAGTTTTAATATAATATAAATAATATAAACTAATACAAAATGGACAATTAGGTCTTTTAATAGGTACTAAAGATTTTCTTTTTTCTAGATTTAATTTAAGCTTTGATCTTGTTTCTTTCAGAAAAAAAAATTTACTTCATTTAGGTCAGCACTGTTAACACCAGATTTTGTACTGCAGCTAAGGATCCATACACAATTCTTTTGAACCAATCATGGGCTTCTAATTCTCATTGCCACATTATAACGCAGACTCTTGTTTCTTGCTCACATCAGTGTAAGAGCCTTACCACGTGTTCTCCTGCCTTTATTTCCCCTTTACCACATCCCTATACATACTCTCTCCCTTCCTCCCTACTCCACTAATCTCTTAAATGAAGAGGTACAATGGTAGAATTTTAAATGAATGTTAGTTTTTAATTGTCTTTTTGGTGTGATGCTTACAAAATGAAATAAAACAAAATAATGATGTTTTTATGGTTCTGAGCATACTTGTTTGGCAAATTCTACCATTCATCCTAAACTCTTTCTGAAACATATTTCCAAATGGGTCATTTTGTACATAAAGATCTGTGATGTCTTTTTATTTCTTGCTGAATTGGTCAAATGTGGTTTGACATGTTTCATCTTTTAATCCTTACCCCTAAATCTAGAATCTCCTTCCATCTCTATTTCAGCTCTCTCAACTTCCAGCTGAAATGGGGATAGGACATTGTATGTAGTATATTAACTTAATCAGACTATGACAAGTCATAATTTATAAGCAAAGGACAGCTTTTCTTATTTTTGCTTACTTTTATAGTAAAGAGAGTATCAATTAAGAAACACATTACTTTGTCAGTTAGCTATTTCTTCATACCAAATAATCCCAAACCTTAGTGGTTTAAAATAACATTTAAATTATCTTGTAATTATGCATTTAACTGGGTGGTTTTACAGTCTAGATGATCTCGGGTGGGTAGGTTCTATTGCACCTTCTCACGTTTCTGTTGTCAGCTGCTCTGCAGTGAGAAGCTGGATGATTGATGAAGTCCTCCCTCATATGTATGGTGTCTGGCAAACTGTTTTCCCACTTATGCTGGTTTCACTCCACATGCCTTCTCATCCTCTCACAAACCCCTATATTATTCACCTGGTGGCCAAGATTTCCACTTTCAATAACAACAACAAAACAACCTCAATGTCCAATATATTTCAAGCATCTGCATCTGCTACTTTTACTGAAGCCCCATTGGCTCAAAAAGCCACATGGCCAATCCAGATTCAAGGGCTAGTGAAGTCAGATCCAGCCCTTGATAGAAGGTTAATAATTTATATCTGTCCATTTCATCTAAATTGTCAACATTTTTGCGTAAACATATTGAGAATATCCCTTTATAATACTGGTGATATTACTATGGGGATTTACTGTCTCTATTTTCAAAGTTGGTATTCTTTTAACTACATAGACCAGAAAATTATAATTAATCCCATGGAGTATATTAACTGAAATCACATAAGACAAAAAAAGTACGGAAGCAGTTTCCAAGTAGTCTGGGTAGTAGAACATGTACACACGTGTAATAAACACAAGTAAGTTTGTGTATAAACGAACACCTTATGTAACCATAAACTACTTTTCCAAGGATACTCTGCAGTTAATAATATCTGGGCATATTTTTTAAGAGGAACGAGATAAAAACTAAAATTTGATTAATCTAATTCCGCTGCTCTCTCTACGACACTGTACACCAAGTGCTGGGACATGGAAAGACAGGCACGACTGCTTCAGTGAAGCACAACTCTCCACCTGTAGCCCACATGCAAGAAATTCTATTAATTAACCCCCACCTGTTGGCAATCATTATTCTGTGCATGCGCTGTTAGGAAGGGAAATGACAGTTGAGAGTGATATTGAGCTTAATGATGTTCTAAACCAGAAAACATGGGGTTATGACAATGAAGTCTGTCCAATTTTTTTCACATTCTTCTCTACTGTATAACAAGATGGGTCATTCATTAGAGCCACATGAATATTTTTACTGTGGAATAAAATTGCATAATTTAAAGTATCATATACTTTCTGAAATCTTATGAAGTGCTTCACTGAAGCACACATAAGTGTGGATTTTCTC
Source organism: Lynx rufus (assembly GCF_022079265.1). NCBI lineage: Eukaryota > Metazoa > Chordata > Mammalia > Carnivora > Felidae > Lynx > Lynx rufus. The sequence continues at coordinate 162,898,450 of NW_025814823.1, forward strand.
ATGCTGACAAATTAAAATTTTCAAGATAATCCATTCTATATTATTCATTCTATATACATCTGCCCATGCACATTTTATGTTTTTCCTATATTTGTTGTGTACTATAATACTTTTCTACAGTGATAGTTTGCCAGGTTATTTGCTTACTAAATTCACAGAAATATGTGTGACATAACAGATAACTGAGTTCATACTATGAATGCTCAGGCTATGAATTCCCTGTTGAGGATGATGTATGACTCTACAATTCTATAAAACACTAAAATACTATAATAACAAAGTATCTTTTATTAAAGACTTAATCTTTTGATTTATTAAACTCTTATTAGTGTTAAAAATATAGGGGCGCCTGGGTGGCGCAGTCGGTTAAGCGTCCGACTTCAGCCAGGTCACGATCTCGCGGTCCGTGAGTTCGAGCCCGCATCAGGCTCTGGGCTGATGGCTCAGAGCCTGGAGCCTGTTTCCGATTCTGTGTCTCCCTCTCTCTCTGCCCCTCCCCCATTCATGCTCTGTCTCTCTCTGTCCCAAAAATAAATAAACATTGAAAAAAAAATTTAAAAAAAAAATATAGATATGGTCTAGAATATGTATATGATAATGATAAAGTGCAAATTCCTTAAAATCAGCTTCAACCAATATCCTCATCCCTATATACACACAGGCACTTTTCATTTCAACCACATAATACTACCCAAAATTATTTCAGTAAACCATGTATTCTTACTTCTTTGTTTTGGGGGGCAAATAATATATTCATTTATTTATTGTAGGCCTACCATGTTCCAGAAACTGTTCTCAAGACTGAAATACACAAATCAACAAATAGAAAGCAAAAACAGTTGCCTCCATCTGTCACATTAGGAGTTCAACAGAAAAATATAAGCTGACGTTATTTTGGGTATCATTAGCATAGAGGTCATGTTGATTGAGAGACAGAGAGAAAGTGGGGGAGGGGCAGAGAGAGAGGGAGAGAGAGACTGTTAAGCAGGCTCAACACTCAGAGTGGAGCCTGAGACAGGGCTCTATCTCACAATTGTGAGATCATGACCTGAGCTGAAAACAACAGTCTGATGCTTAACTGAATGAGCCGACCAGGAGCCCCAGCATACAGATAATATTTAAATGCATGCATGAGATGTAATGAAATCATCAAGGGAGTGAGTGTAGAAAGAGGGGAAAAAAAGGCACAAGGGCTGATGTAAAGTCTCTAGCAATGAGACTAGTAGACTCCATGGATGGGAGGTCACAGTTAGGTAAAAGTTTGTTGGCTATATAATTCTAGAGGAATGAACTAGAAGGAAGGGGGAGTAATCAATAATGAGATGTATAAAAATGAGTTATGGAAAGGTTACAGGTTTAGGAATTGACATGGTCTAGGGTTTAACCGAAGGAATAACTGGGGATTAAAGAAACTGGGAGGCCAGAGTGGGCAGGATCTTCTCCACATGTATTCTAATCACCAAAAAAGAAGACACGAGTAGATTTGGAGAAAACAATAAAATAATGTTTAAAATCACTGAGAGATGAAACAAGTGCTCAGATACTTCTAGATTTTAACACTATGAAGAATTGAAGTGATGAAACAAAAGACAGAAAAAAAAAAGAAAAGAAAAGAATCAAGATGGTTGCAAGGAAAATAGAAGAAGAGACTTATGGAACTATCAATGAGGAAACAAAGAAAAAGTACTCCACCTTTAAGACTAGTGGATATAGGGGTATAAGAAAAACAATGCCCTTTAAAAGTATCATTAGTGGAGATCCAGGTTCCTTTTAGAGTAAAATGCTAAAGGAAATGCTCAAAAAGGAGGTTGACGAGGTTTTGCTACTGATGGACCAAGAGGACCCTCAAAAGGGGGATGGTGAGAAGGGGATTGAAAAGGGATTTTTCAGGGTTAGATGACAAGCAGGAGACCACCCAGGAGGTATGAGAAAGTCTGAGGCTTTCTGTGGCAACTGCAGAAATATCATGAGTTGAATCCTAGTGGAATTAAGTTAAATAGTTTTAGCAAAAGGGTGGTCCTTGTGGAATGTGAAGCAGTGAAGATCCCATTGTGCAGGGGTAAAGATGTTGTCAGAGGCTGTGTAGACAATGGCTATGACTGTGAGTTCCACCTACCTTTTGTTGATGAAGAGTTGAAGACTTGGGGAATACTCCCCATCTCTGAAGATCCAATTAAAATGTTGATCTATCTTCTCTGGCAGTCACAAAGAAGCCAACTGATGTCCCCTCCATGTTTCCTTAGCACTGTGTTAGTCCAACTATCACTATATCCGCCTGCCTGACTTTCCTACTAGACTGTGAGACTCTTCCATGAAGGATAATTTAATACCCACAATGGGTACCATATGGTTTGGTAAATACTTCCTCTCTAGAAGATACTGTAGTTGCTAGGTGAAAGCATAATAGTTTAAATCACGACTTCTCAAACTCTAATGCAAACACAGATCCCATAGGGATCTTTTATTTTATTTTTTTTTCAATATATGAAGTTTATTGTCAAACTGGTTTCCATACAACACCCAGTGCTCATCCCAAAAGGTGCCCTCCTCAATACCCATCACCCATCCTCTCCTCCCTCCCACCCCCCATCAACCCTCAGTTTGTTCTCAGTTTTTTTTTTTTAATTTTTTTTAATGTTTATTTATTTTTGAGACAGAGAGAGACAGAGCATGAACGGGGGAGGGTCAGAGAGAGGGAGACACAGAATCTGAAACAGGCTCCAGGCTCTGAGCTGTCAGTACAGAGCCCCACGCGGGGCTCGAACTCACGGACCGCAAGATCGTGACCTGAGCCGAAGTCGGCCGCTCAACCGACTGAGCCACCCAGGCGCCCCTGTTCTCAGTTTTTAAGAGTCTCTTATGTTTTGGCTCTCTTCCACTCTAACCTCTTTTTTTTTTTTTCCTTCCCCTCCCCCATGGTCTTCTGTTAAGTTTCTCATGATCCACTTAAGAGTGAAACCATATGGTATCTGTCTTTCTCTGTATGGCTTATTTCACTTAGCAGAACACTCTCCAGTTCCATCCACGTTGCTACAAAGGGCCATATTTCATTCTTTCTCATTGCCACGTAGTACTCCATTGTGTATATAAACCACAATTTCTTTATCCATTCATCAGTTGATGGACATTTAGGCTCTTTCCATGATTTGGCTATTGTTGAGAGTGCTGCTATAAACATTGGGGTACAAGTGCCCCTATGCATCAGTACTCCTGTATCCCCCATAGGGATCTTTTAAAATGCAGATTCTGCTATCTTGGTTGGTCCAAGGTTCTGCATCTTGCTTAGAAATGAGGTTATGCATTTCTTTCTTTTTTTTTTTAACATTTATTTATTTTTGAGATGGAGCATGAGCAGGGGAGGGGCAGAGAGAGGGAAACACAGAATCTGAAGCAGGCTCTAGACTCTGAACTGTCAGCACAGAGACCTACACAAGGCTCAAACCCAGAAACTGAGAGATCATGACCTGATCCAGTCTGACGCTTAGCCGATTGAGCCACCCAGGCGTCCCTCAGGTTCTGCATTTCTTAAAAATGCAGGGCCTGATCTTACAACCGTGAGATCACGACCTGAGCCCAAATCAAGAGTCAGACACAACTCACTGACCCACCAAGGTGCCCTGAGGTTCTGCATTTTTAATAAGAGCTCATGTGGTGGGGTGCTGCTGCTACTGGTCCTCAGCCTAACTTTGGGATGCTGGCTTTTAGAATATATCAAATGGTAGGCATTTGGACATTCAAATATGTAATATATATATTATATAATTATACATTATATGTCATATTTTATAAGAAACATGTTATATATTTTATATGCATAAGATATAATATGTATTAAAACAAAATAAAATAAAACTTTTATTTTAACTTTAATGTCTTCTCTATCAATGTATGCCCTTGACCAAAATATTATATTTGGATTCATTTATAATTTATACACACAGTCTTTCTTATTCAAGCCCCTAATTACTGTTATCTCTATGGAATTATAAGGCATATATTTTCAGAGAAAATATATGAACACTTTTCTTTTTCCTAATGTACCAAATTCAAGGTCCTATCCTGATCATTAAATTTACAACCTTCAGGATTAAATTTTATTTTTCATCTCAGCCTTCTTATATGATCTCTCTGGATTTTGTTATTATAATATTGTCTTAAGCTTGCTATTTTTTCTATTAATACTTTTCTCTTTCTCCCTCATATCATACTTTCCCTTAGAATGTTAATTCATTATATCTTATATTAAACTTGCTTATTTTCAACACCAAGCGAGTTGTTTCAGTATTCAGTTTTTGTATTGTGAAAATATGAAAAACATGATGCCAACAAATTTGAAAATATATATTTAATGGACCAATTCATGGAACATCAATAAGATAAATGACTGACCTTGCATGAGAAATGGCTGAAATCCCACAAGAGGCAAAGTTGGCAAGAAGACACTGGAATGCTTTCCCACTAGTCTCTGGAACAAACCAAGGATATCCATGTGTCAACTTCTATCAGACATTGTACTAAAGGTCTTAGTTGGTGGGAAAAAATTTTTTTGAAAGAAATACACTGAAGGCATGCAGATCAGAATGAAAAAGTAATATGTTTTCACCTACAGGGGATATGATCCTATATGTAGAAAATCCTAAGGGGAAAAAAATGACAAAAACTAATAAATGAGTTCTACAAAGTCACAGGATACAAGTTCGATATTCAAAATCTATTTATCTCTATATACTAGCAACAAACAATCTCAAATAAAATTACAAAACAGTTCTATTCACAATAACATCAAAATAAAATAAACTACTTTGGAGTGAATTTAACAAAAGAAATGTAAGACGTATATACTGAAAATTACAAAACATTGAGAAGACAATTAGGATCAAATAAAAAGAGAGACATTTTATGTTCACTGATTGGAAGGCTTACTATTGTCGCAATGGCAATTACTACCAAATTGATCTATAAATTCAGTGCAATATCTATCAAATCTCAACATGCTTATTTGTAGAAAATGAAAAGTTTATCCCAAAATTTATGTGGAAAAACAAAGGAACTAGAAGAGCTAAAACATACTTGAAAAAAAAGAAAGAAAGAAATACACATTGGAGAATTATAGTATTTGATTTTAACTTACTTTAAAATAACGCAGACAGTGTATAATCATAGTATTAATAGATCAACGGACCAGAATTGGGAGTTCATAAACAGACCCTTACCTTAAAGTCATTTATTTTCAACAAAGATGCCAATACAATTTAATAAGGGAAAAATATGGTTGGGGTGCCTGGGTGGTTCAGTCGGTTGAACGTCTAACTTCAGCTCAAGTCATGTCTCCCTCTCTCTCTCGCCCCCCCACTCTCACTCTGTCTCTCTCTCAAAAATAAATAAACATTAAAAAAAATTTTTTTTAAATAAAGGAATATTCTTTTATAAATGGTCCTGGAACAGTTGGTTGTACACTTGCAAGGAAAAAAACAAAGGTGGAAGAGGAAGAGAAAAGACCCTTATGCACACCATAAACAAAACATAAACCCAAAAATTATACCTCTAGGAATCTAGCCAAGAAAAGTGTTTCAAAGTCCACAAAAACATGTTTGCAAATTGTTCACAGAAATATTAACCACTAATAAGAGCCTGAAGTGGAAATAATCTACCTGTAGGTGATCATTTGGAGGAAAAAAATAAAAGAGAGTATATCCACAAAATGGGATAATATTCAATAATTTTAAAAAAGTACTGATAAATGCTACAACATGGGTGAACCTCAAAAATATTATTCTAAGTGAAAGAGCTGAGAATATACAAAAGAATATGTATACTTTTTTGTCTGAAATGATTGGAAAAGACAAATTTATAGAAACAGATACCAAGGAGTATTTTCTCAGGCTGAGAATGGGAGTGATTAACTGTAAACAGGTAGGAGGCCATCTCAGGATGACTGAAATGTAAAGAGTGACCAACCACTTGGATTTGCCTCAGATGGAAGTGTATCCTGGGATGTGGTACCTGGGGTGTTAATTTACTAAAATCACTGAATTGTACACTTTCAACAATTGACTTTAGGGATATGTAAACTGATAAACAGAACAATAAAGCTATTAAAATAACAGAATGATAAAAATACTAGATAAATTTCAGAAATAGTAACTTGAGGGGCACCTGGGTGGCTCAGTTGGGGTCTGCTTAAGGTTCTCTCTCTCTCTCTCTCTCTCTCTGCCCCTCCTCTGCTCATGCACACAGGCTCTCTCTCTCAAAATAAACATTTAAAAAGTAATATCTTCATTGTTAAGTAAATATGCCAATTTGGAGTTTTGCAATATTTACCTTAAGCATCAAAAAGGAGAAAAAAGTTTCTCAATTTATTGAAGTAACAACAAAAAATGAAATTTAATTTTATAGTGTATTCATTTTTCAAGTTTAGAAAACTGTATATTAAAATTTTAAGAAAAGGCATATTTACTGTTTAGGTTATATAAAAATAAACATGTCAATTCAATGATAAAGATGTTGCTGTTTTAGGGCATGTTGACTGATAAACTCCACGAGCATTTATCCTACTAAACCATTTTTCTAAGTGGAAATATACTTTGTGTTTAAAAAGCTGTTGAAATAGTTAACTCTTTTTTGTTTGTTTGTTTACAAAAATGTCACATGTAGAATGTAGTAGTGGTCTTAGTGAGCCATTTTCTTAAAATTTTAGCAGTTAATTAAATGCATTTTCTTCCTTAGTATACAAACACGTCATGGTAGTTCTTTAAATGTTTGCTTATTTAGGGGCACCTGGGTGGCTCAGTCAGTTAAGCATCTGACCTCAGCTCAGGTCATGATCTCACAGTTCATGAGTTCAAGCCCAACGTCAGGCTCTGTGCTGACAGCTCAGGGCTTGGAGCCTGATTTAGATTCTGTGTGTGTGTGTGTGTGTGTGTGTGTGTGTGTGTGTGTGTGTGTCTCTCTCTCTCTCTCTCTCTGCCCCTCCCCCACTTGTGCTCTGTCCTCTCTGTCTTTCAAAAGTAAATAAACTTTAAAAAAAGTTTTAATAAATAAAATACAAATGTTTGCTTATTTGTTTTGTGAGAGAGAGCACGTATGCATGCACAAGTGCACAATCCAGGGAGGGCAAAGACGGAGGGAAAGAATCCCAAAAGCAGGCCCCACACTGTCAGCACAGAGCCCAATGTGGGGCTGGGTCCCAGGAACAGTGAGATCATAACCTGAGTCAAAATCAACTTAACCAACTGAGCCACCCAGGTGCCCCAGACCATGGTACTTTTAAATAATTTTATTTTACTGCTTAAGAAGGAGAGGTTAGACTATACAAACACACTTCACTTCACACTACTCTATAAATCTCTCACAGATTATAAATATTATAGCCAGAGGCATCTCATGGTTTTAGGCTACCAGAAGAAAAGCATAATCACAAATGGGCATCTCCACCAGAACCTGTAACCACACATAAGAGCAGAGTTTAATTAGTACCATGTTTCAAATAATCATTTTACCTATCACACTCAATTTCCATGATAATATTAAAATCCCAACACAATAAGAAGTGTGAGGGAAATTAGAGCAGAAAAGAGGTTAAACCAAGTATTTGTTCATTCCCACTATCTTCAGAAAGTGGTTGACTGAGTAGAGAAATACCTAGATAGGTTAGAGAGAACTCCTAGTAGATTCTGAAAATATTTCTAGAGGATTGCCAAATCTGCAAATCTATTTGTGAATCTCAGCATCTAGTCTCACACAAAAGTATACCTTAGTTTATAGTTTAGAAATAGTTGAGATGGTCATTAACATGAATAGAGACGAAAAAGTTCTCCTTTGTCAAGATTTCTTTTGGCTAGAAAAATGGTGGAGAGAAGAAAGTCTGTAACTCAAATGTTTACCAAAAAGCTATAACAGAAATTGATTAATCAAAAAGACATTCTTTAAAATAATGGTAAGTTTATTACCTTCCAGTCCCCCCACCAACCTGCGTTCAGCAAGGTTAAATCTTGAAAGAAAGCAAGAAAGCAAGGAAGAAGAAAGGAAGGAAGGAAGGAAGGAAGGAAGGAAGGAAGGAAGGAAGGAAGGAAGAAGGAAGGAAGGAAAAAGAAACCAAGCAAGAGTGACAGAGAGGGTTGGGGGAGGAAAGGGAGTGGAGGGGACAAACTAACTGTAGAAAATAAAGATGCTACATATTTTGATATTTGAATATCATGTACAAAATTATAACCACAGAAGTTTTCAAATCCTAGAACACAAGATGCTGCTGCAATGTCTTAAAAAACTTTTTCTGTATAGGAGAAAAGAGAAATTGTGTAAGTAGCAGCAGAAGGAATCAAAAGAGATCCCTAATTTGCTAATGACATTATGATTTTTTTTCTCTTTCAATTCATTTATCCTCTAAGGTCAATAAATTATTTTCCCAAACAAGTATTTATTTGTAATAGTTAAAAACTCTTCTTTCCATTTATCTATTTTTCTCTCATTTCATTGTTAATTTTTCTTGCTTCCCTTGCTATACCTCTCTCCCCTTCTTCCCTGAAATTGTATCAGCTATATTATCAATTTGCATGGGAAATTTTTACTCAACATGATATTCTCACAAAAGACTGACTTATGGGTTATCATAAATCAGAAAAAATCTCTGAGAAGATGAATGAATATGTGTTTCTCCCATATCACACATAAGGTGCATGAGAAAGAACAGAATGGGGTCAGAATCAAGTCTTCCCCAGAGTTCTAGAAAGCTCACTGTAGTATGCAGAACCCTCTAGAACTGGTAGTCAAGAACCAACATTATTTTACATTTCTTGCCTAACTTACAGTCAACTGTGCCTGGTTTTCTCTCTTAACCTTAACATTAATTTGTAATTATTATGTCCCGCTTCTTTTTTATATTCTTAGCAGCACACCCAACAACTTTTGTTCTTCTCATTATATACATGTCACAAAAAGCTGAGATGAGAAGATGTTATATTAATTTTTTTTATTAAGCAGGACATTAGTTTATATTCTCTGAAGTGGAATCATGCACCTTTAATTTAATTAAACTGCACATTTTGAGATAAATCAATGAGGTGAAATTTACTACTATGAAACGTACTATTTTTAATGTCTAAATTTTATGTGACTTAAAAACACACTCTCCTAAAATCAGCAATCAATTTGATAGTTCCAAAAGTACTTAAAATCCCTCATTTTAATAAGGATGTTATGGTATACAGCTTTTAGGAACGAGTGGCAGTTGTATTCATTATTTTATTAGATGTATCAGGAGACATATATTTCCCTCTAATTTCACTAGAGTCGCATTAGAAGTCTTTTCACTATTAAAAAGAATTCACAATAAAATATATGTGCCTTGTCAAAACAAAAAGGATGAAACATTCTAAGGTATCAAATGATATGTATCATGATGTAATCTAGATGCTTTAGTGATATACTGCTTGTGTCTGATAGAGATCTGAAGCCACATAAATAACTAATAGATGAAATTATGCTGTAAATAACACACCTATAAATATCCAAGGGAAGAAAAGAAAACCTGAAGAACAGAATAGAATTCAATTCTTTTCTGTTCTTAAGAGTAGCCTGTCATCAGTGATATTACAAAGGAGACAAGATTCTAATTCTATGGAACTAACACAAGTGACTGACAGAAACATCCATAATGCAAAACATACTTTAGACGGATTTATGAAGTAGATCAGATGTCTTTTTTTGTGTTTAGCTTTTATCTTCTGCACACTATATGCTAGACCACAGATTCCTCTATTGTATTTCCAAGTTAACCAACAAACCACAGATAACTCAGGGTTCACTTTTTTTTTAATATAAGATACAGAAAACAAAAATAAGCAAACCAAAGAGTCATTTGCATTTAAATGGTAATAACTATAGAGTTGTAAATGCAGCTGGTAAATACAAAGAGAGTCAAATTAAACCAGGACAATTTTTACGCAAGAAAATATTCTCGAACTTGTTCTATGTAGGTGAGCCTCAGGAATTGCTGGATGTTAGGTGCATTTCTTCGTGGTATGGAACCCTGCGAAAACCTCTCCTAAGCAAGAAATTAAGATTCTGGCTACTGGAGTGCATGGGTCTGGGTCACATTTCCTGAGAAATGTCTGCACACATTTTATCACTGCAGTTGCTATATTGCACAAATTGTTTCTCCAAACTTTGCTACAATTCTATTCAGCAACTTCACTTTGCTCTTCCATTCTACTCCAATCTTTTTCCCCATCAAAACATATTCAAAATGAAAATAACTCGCCAGTTCACCTTTTCTGAAGTAAATCTAGTTGTGCCTATGTTGTGCTCATACTTCCTCATGAAATTCATTGTGAGGGGGATGAGGAAATACATAAAGTCTCAAGAGAGTGGTCTTCACAAAGGGCATAACCTGCACACTCGGAAGAAATGAGGAATCCTAGGCTCCAACCCAGACCTTCTCAATCAAAATCTTGATTTTAACAAATTCCTAAATGATTCTAATGCATAGTAAACACTGAATCGTCCAGCCAAAAAATATACAGATGTGAAGTCAGCCCCATCTTCTAGAAAGCTATTGAAGCAAAATTCATGCATAGTAATATAAAAAATGTTCTTTATGTGAATATAGATAGAAACATATTAACCTGAAAGATGATTAGCAATGTGGGGATGGCAGATTATCACATTTATATGAAACCAAAAACAGGAAAATATTTACTGAGATAATTGTAAAAAGTATATTTTAACCAGTAAATATAATATTATTAAATAAACAAGTGTAGATATTTCTTATCAAGTGAATGGTTAGCCACAAGGTATTATGTATGTGTCTGTAAATGTACCCAAGTATGTATGTATAGAAAGCTAACTACATATATACTTTTGTAACTATTTAAGAACACATTGCAGATATTGTATCACTTTATCCAAAATACTCCTGTGTCTTAAGAATGGTGGTATTCTTTTACATAACCATTGTACAGTTACCAAAATCAAAAAATTTAATATTGTTGCAATGCAATTATCTAATCCACAGTCCATATAAAAATTTCACACACTGTTGCAAAATGTGTACTGTAACTATTTTCTCCAATCTAAAATCCCATCCAGGACTATGCATTAAATGTAGTTGTCATGTTTCATTAGTCTGTTGTATGTGGAGTGGTTTCTTAACTTTTTTTTTCCTTTTTTAATTTAAATTATAATTATTTAACATACAGTGCAATACTGGTTTCAGGAGTAGAATTCAGTGACTCATCACTTACATATAACACCCAGTGATCATCAAAACAAGTGCCCTCCTTAGTACCCATCACTCATCTAGCCCATCTCCCACCCACCTCCTTATGTCAACCCATAGTTTGTTCTCTATCATTAAAAGTCTTTTGTGGTTTGTTTCCCTCTCTTCTCTTTCCCCCATTCCCGTATGTTCATCTCTTTTGTTTCTTAAATTCCACACGTGAATGAAATCATATGGTATTTGTCCCTCTCTTGTTGACTTATTTTGCGTAGCATAATACATTCTAGCCTCATCCACATCATTGCAAGTGGCAATATTTCATTATTTTTTATGGCTAATATTCCATTGTATATGCATACCGTGTGTTCTTTATCCATTCATCAGTTGGTGGTCATTTTGGCTCTCTCCATAGTTTGGCCATCGTTGATAATACTACGAACATTGGGGTACATGTACCAGTTCAAATCTGTATTTTTGTGTCCTTTGGGCAAATACCTAACAGCACAATTGTTAGTTGGTAGCACAGTTCTATTTTTAATTCCTTGAGAAACCTCCATACTGTTCTCCAGAGTGGCTGCACCAGTTTGCATTCTCACCAACAGTGCAAGAGGTTTCCCCTTTCCCCTTATTCTTGCCAATATCTGTTTCTTGTTTTGTTAATTTTGCCATTCTAACAGGAGTGGCATTGTGGTTGTGATTTGTAATTCCCTGATGATGAGTGATGTTGAACATCACTTCATGTGTCTGTTAGCCATCTAGATGTGTTCTTTGCAAAAGTGTCCATTCCTGTCTCTGCCCATTTCTTAACTGGGTTATTTGGTTTGGGGTGTTGAATTTGAGAAGTTTTTTTTACAGATTTTGGATACTAACCCTTTATCAGACATGTCATTTGCAAATATCTTCTCCTATTCCATAGGCTGCCTTTTAGTTTTTTTTATTGTTTCCTTCGCTGTACAGTAGCTTTTTATGTTAATGAAGTCCCAATAGTTTGTGTTTGCTTTTGTTTCCCTTGCCTAAAGTGATGTGTCTAGTAAGAAGTTGCTCCAATCGATGTCAAAGAGGTTGCTGCCCATGTTCTCCTCTAGGATTTTGATGGTTTCCTGTGTCACATTTAGATTTTTCATCCATTTTGAACTTATTTTTGTGTATGCTGTAAGAAAGTGATCCAGTTTCATTCTTCTGCATATCGCTGTCCAGTTTTCCTAACACCATTTGTTGAAAAGACTTTTTCCAATTGGATATTCTTTCTTGCTTTGTTGAAGATAAATTGACCATACAGTTGTGGACCCATTTCTGGGTTTTCTATTCTGTTCCATTGATCTATGTGTCTGTTTTTGTGCCAATACAATATAGCTTGAAATGCAAAATTGTAATGCCTCCAGTTTTTTGTTTGTTTGTTTGTTGTTTGTTTGTTTGTTTGTTTTTAGGATTGCTTTGGCTATTTAGGGTGTTTTGTGGTTCCATACAAATTTTAAGATTGTTTGTTCTAGTTCAGTGAAAAAATTCTGGTGGTATTTTGTTAGAGATTGCATTAAATGTGTAGATCGCTTTAGGTAGTATAGACATTCTAACAATGTTTGTTCTTCCAATCCATGAGCATGAAATATTTTTCCATTTCTTTGTGTCATCTTTAATTTTTTCTATAAGTTTTATATTGTTTTTAGAGTATAGATCTTTTCCTCTTTACTTAGGTTTACTGCTGGAATCTTATTGTTTTTGGTGCAATTGCAAATGGAATTTATTCCTCAATTTCTTTTTCTGCTGCTTTGTGATTGGTATACAGAAATGCAACAGATTTCTGCACATTGATTTTATCTCCTTTGAGTTTGCTGGATTCATGTATTAGTTCTAGCAATTTTGGGGTGAAGTCTTTCAGGTTTTCTACATAGAGTATCATGTTGTCTGCAAATAGTAGAAGTCCGATTTCTTCCTTGCCAATTTGGATGCCTTTTATTTCTTTTTATTGTCTGATTGCTGAGGCTAAGATTTCCAGTACTGTGTTAAATAGTAAGTGAGAGTGGACATTCTTGTCTCCTTCCTGATCATAGGGGAAAGGCTCTTAGTTTTTTCACATTGAGGATGATATTAGCTGTGGATCTTCTGTATATGTCCTTTATGATGTTGAGGTATGTTCTATCTGTCCCTACTTTGTTGAGGGTTTTTATCAAGAATGGATGCTGTATTTTGTCAAGTGCTTTTTCTGCATCTATTGAGAGGATCATATGGTTCTTATTCTTATTTTTATTAATGTGGTGTATCACACTGATTGATTTGCAAATATTGAACCAGCCCTGTATCACAGAAATAAATCCCACTTGATCATGGTGAATAATTCTTTTAAAGTACTGTTGAATTTGATTTGCTAATATCTGGTTGAGAATTTTTGCATCCATGTTCATCAGGGATATTGGCCTATAATTCTCCTTTTTTAGTGGGGTCTTTGTCTGGTCTTGGAATCAAGGTAATGCTGGTTTCATAGAATGGATTTAGAAGTTGTCCTTCTATTTTTTGGAACAGTTTGAGAAGAATGGTTATTAACTCTTCTTTAAATGTCTGGTAGAATTCCCCTGGAAAGCCATCTGGCCCAAGACTCTTGTTTGTTGGGAGATTTTTGATTCCTGATTCAGTTTCTTTGCTGGATATGAATCTGTTCAAATTTTCTATTTCTTCCTGTTTCGGCTTTGGTAATTTGCGAGTTTCTAGGAAACTGTCCAATTCTTCCAGATTGCCCAATTTGTTGGCATATAATTTTTCATAGTATTCTCTTATAATTGTTTGTATTTCTGTGCTGTTGGTTGTGATCTTTCCTCTTTCATTCGTGATTCTATTTGGGTCCTTTATTTTTTTTAGTGTTTATTTTTGAGGGGGAGAGAGAGTGAGGAAAGGCAGAGAGAGAGAGAGCAAGACAGAGATCCAAAGCAGGCTCAAATTCACGAACTGTGAGATCATGACCTGAGCCGAGTTGGAGGCTTAACTGAATGAGCCACTCAGGCACCCCTCTTTTTTCTTTTTGATGAGTCTGGCTAGGGGATTGTCAATTTTGTTAATTCCTTCATAGAACCAGCTGTTAGTTTCATTGATCTGTTCTACCATTCTTTTGTTTCTATATCATTTATTTCTGTTCTAATCTTTATTATGTCCTTTTGCTGGCTTTAGGTTATATTTGCTGTTCCTTTTCTAGTTCCTTTAGGTGCAAGTTTAGACTGTGTATTTAGGACCTTTCTTGCTCCCTGAGATAGGCCTGAATTGCAATATACTTTCCTCTTAACACTACCTTTGCTATATCCCAAAGGTTTTCGACTGCTGTGTTTTCATTTGCATCCATGTATTTTTTATATTTCTTAATTTCCTGGTTAACCCTTTCATTCTTTACTAGGACGTTCTTTAATCTCCGTGTATTTAAGTGCTTTTGAATTTTTTTTTCTTGTGGTTGACTTTGAGTTTCATAGCAGTGTGATCTGAAATATGCATGGTATAGTCTTGATGTTTTTGTAGTTGTTGAAAGCTGATTTGTGACCCAGTATGTGATCTATTCTGGAGAATGTTCCATGTGCACTTGATAAGAATGTGCATTCTGCTACTTTAGGATGAAATGTTCTGAATATTATGTTAATCCATCCAGTCCAGTGTGTCACTCAGAGCCATTTTTTTCGTATTGATTTTCTGTCCACTGCTCTAAGTGGGGTATTAAAGTCCTCTACTATTATTGTGTTATTATCAGTAAGTTTCTTTATGCTTGTGATTGATTTATATATTTGGGTGCCTCCAAGTTAGGGGAGATAATTATTTATAATTGTAAGATATTATTGATGGATAGACCCCTTAATTATGATATAATGTTCTTCTTTATCTGTTACATTCTGTTTTAAAATCTACTTTGTCTGATGTAAGTATGGCTACTCCAGCTTTCTTCTGACATCCATTAACATGATATATGGTCCTCCATCCTCTCACTTTCAATCTGCAGATATCTCTAGGTCTGAAATGAATCTCTTCTAGGCAGCATATTGATAGGTCTTTTGTTTTTCCATTCTGACACCTATGTCTTTTGATTGGAGCATTTAGTCCATTTATATTCAGTGATTATAGAATGACACAAATTTAGTGCCATTGTGTTGCCTGTAGAGTTAATGTTTCTAGTGATGCTTTCTGGTCCTTTCTAGTCTCTGTTGCTTTTGGTCTTCTTTTTTCCACTCAAAAGTCCCCCTTAAAATTTCTTGGACAGCTGGTTTAGCTGGTCACAAATTCCTTTAGTTTTTCTATGGGAAATTCTTTCTCTCTCCTCCTTTACTGAATGACAGCCTTGCTGGATAATTAATTCTTGGCTGCATATTTTTTTTTCCATTCAGCATGTTAAATATATCTTGCCACTCCTTTCTGGCCTGCCAAGAGTCTGTGGGAAGATCTGCTGTAAACCTGATCTGTCTTTCCTTTAGGTTAAGGATTTTTTTTTTCCCTTGTTGCTTTCAGGATTTCTCCCTTGTCTGTGTATTTTCTGTATTTTACCAAGATATGTCTTGGTAATGGCCAGCTTTTGTTGAATTAATGGGAGTTCTCAGTGCTTCTTGGATTTTCATATCTGTGTCCTTCCCCCAATTAGTGAATTTTTCACATATAATTTACTCACATAAACCTTCTTCCCTTTTTCTTTCTCTTCATCTTCTGGGACTCTTATGATATAAATGTTATCAGATTTTAATAAATCACTGAATTCCGTAAGTCTGCCTTCATGATCCCTGACCTTGTTTCCCTCTATTTTTCAGCTTAATTATTTTCCATAATTTTATCTTCTGTACTGCTAATTCATTCTTCTGTCTCACCCATCCTCATTTTTATGGCCTCTGTTTGGATTTGCATCTCAGTTATACCATTTTTAATGTCAACTGACTGGATTTTAGTTTTCTTATCTCGGCAGAAAGGAATTCTCTGTGTCTTCTATACTTTTATTCAATCCCAGCTAGAATCCTTATAATTGTTGTTTTAAATTCTAGTTCAGACATCTTACTTATATGTGCATTGACTAAATCCCTGGCCACCATTTCTTCCTCTTTCTTTTGAGGTGAATTCTTCCATCCTGTCATTTTGGAGGAAGAAAAAAATAATAATAATAGAATGAAATGAAAATTTTAAAAAATTGCAAATCAAATAAAAGAAGCTAGATCCTAGGTGTTTTTGTCTGCTTAAGAGAATCTTTATAGAAAAAAAAAGAAAGAAAGAGAAAAGAAGAGAGGAAAAAAATTAAAAATAAAATAATTTTTAAAATGTTGCTCTTTATCCAAGAAACAAAACAAACAACAACAACAACAAAACTAGAAGCAACAACAAAAAACAAAAGAACAAACAAAAAACCCAAATGAAGCTAGATCCAGTGTCCCCTAGAGCTGAGACTTTGCAGCAGTCTATGGTCAGTAGACCAAGCTTGTGGAAGGGATTTTTGCTGGTCTTGTAGGGGAGGAGCTGGAGGCTGCAGGTGGGCAGGGTTTTGTGTAACTGCTCCGTCCTCCACTTGGTGGTGCTGTTTAGCTCACTGAGGTCCATCAGTGCTGGTGGGGTAACGGTGAAAATGGCTTCACCTCACCCTCTAGTCTCCAAAGCAGGAAATTCGTAACCTCACAGATGAGCCATCAGTCACCCCTCCTGTGTCCTCCAATTCTGTCAGCTCCCTACCTTCCCTGTCTATGTCCAAGCTGTACGCCTACCAGGCAGTGCCGCTCTCCAGAATTTTATCTCTGGTGTGGTTGTATGTCAAAACTTGACACTTCAGAGATCCCTGTGGTTGGGACCTGCAGTGATCTTCTTGGGGAGGGTCTCACTGTGCTGTGGCCAGGGCTGGCTTGTCCCAGGAAATAGTCACACCCCATGCAGCGGTAGCTGCTCAGAATTTATGGTAAATCACAAAACACAACCGGTACCCATGTTTGCTGCCCGCAGCTGGAATCTTTGTTCCTATACAGGCAGCATAATAGTGTCTTCTGTGTCTTTTGCCTAAGGAGAGGGCATATTCCAAACACACTCCAAGCAGGGGAACAGCTTCTCCCCAAGGGACCCAAGGGATTCTGAGACTGTGCTGCCTACTCCCTGGGCTCCATCCTTTTTCCTCACAAGAGCACCACCAAAGGATGACCTTTAAAACGTCAGACTCTGTGCTCCCATTATAAAAAAAACTGGCAGTATTCTCCTTCTCCCCTGTCAACAGTTTTGGGGTGTCCCGTGTGCATGTTTTCATTCTTTCTCTCTAGCTGCTTTCAGGGGCAGGGGGGGTGCTTTCTTGTGTAAGTCTGACACTCTGCTCTCCCCTTCTGTTTTTCTCCTCTCTGTGGAAACAGCTCCCTCCCCTCTGCAGCACCAGCTCTTCTCTCCCCCCATTCATCTCTTCACATCTCTTACCTGCCCATTCTCTCCCTCAAATTATGCAGATTGTTCTGTTAATTCTCAGATGGGTTGATTTCCCAGGTATTCAAAATGGTTTGATGTTGATCTAGGTGTGTTCCAGGCACAAGACAAATCCAAGGTCCCCTTGCTACTCCACCATCTTAACTCCTGTATCTCTTAACATTTTTTAATGACCTTAATATTTTTTAAAAGTACAAACTAATATTTTTATTAAGCGTCCCTCAACTTTGATGTGAGTGATATTGCCCCTTGTTGAGACTGAGATTATGCACTTTGACAGGAAAACAGAGAAGTAATGTTGCACCCTTGTCGGTACATATTACCAGGAGACATGTAGGTTTGTTGGTTTGTCCTAAGATTGGTGGTTCCCCCATCTACCCACCGTAAAGTTATTGGGTTTTTTTATTCAATTAATATGTAATTGGTGGGAGATACTTTACAATTGTATATACAACTTCTTTATCATTAAATATTCACCCACCGTCACAGCATCAAAATTATTCTTACTTGAAGTAATGATTGTACTGACAGTTGCCACTTGGTGAATTTTATATATTTGACAAGATGTGGCTTTGTTTCAGGAAAGTGTATTATTGCACTTTATTTCTACATTGCTTATTTTTCCCAGGTGGAAAGAATACTAGTGGACTGGTTTTGTCACCAGCAACACCACCATTATTATATGTCAGCACACGAGATCAACTTTTGTAATGTGATGGCTGATTTTCAATTTTTCAACCTCTACCATCTAATTATTCTGTAACTTTGGGGAAGTAACTTGCTCTCTAAGCTTCGGTTTCTTCACTTCAAATTGGAAATTATGTTAACTCTGCAGAGTTTATGTGATAAAATAGTTTATGTAAAATATTTAGCATTAAAGCTGGCAGAATAAAAAGAATCTGGGGAACAGTTTTTGCTTAAAATAAAAAGGACTAATTTTCTGTGTATTAGAAGAGTTCTTACAAATCAGTAAGAAAAAGACTTAAAGCAAAAAGGACAAATTATGCAAATGGACAATTTACAGAAAAAGAAATGTGCATGGCTGGCCAACATGTTAAGAGGATACAAATTTACCCACACTTGCAGTGATATTCATTACAGTAACAAAGTATATTTTCACCCATCAGATCGGAAAAAGTTTTAAAGTTCCATAACACACCCTGCCAGTGAGAAGAGGAGGAAATCAGCACTCTCAAAATCTGTAGGAGTGGATTTGCCAAGAGCTATTAAATTACAGACTCAAATAATCTTTGATTCAGCAACAACACTTGTAAGAATGGGGAGACATCCACACATGTCAGCGAAAGTCAGGGTACTTTAAAAATTCAGATGTTCACTACATAATGTTTATTATAGGAAAAGACCAAAAATTCTATAAATACCCATCCATGGGGAAATGTTTAGATAAATCTTGGTATATGCATATCATGGAGTATAATATAGCCATCCAAAAGGAGGGAAAAGGGACACTAGTCCTATCACACACTGCAGGGCTAATCAGTACACAGATGTTGAAAGGCAATTCAGCAGTATCTGTCATAATTGCAAATGTTGACCTAAATGTCCCCAGAGGAGTGAGCCCATAAAATAATCCAAAGCTAGGCACTCAGAAAGAAAGAGCTCTAAGGCACACCTCAGAGTGAAAAGCAAGTAACCAAATGCATATGTATGTATTTATATTAAACTGTAACAAATTATGTGTGTGTATTTAATATATAAATGTGAAAAGAAAGGTCTGAAAGGATGTATGCCAAAGTAATGTCTCTGTAGACCACTCAGGAGACAGAGGATTGGGCTTGGGAGGAGGGCAAAAAAATGGACCGAATGTCCTCCATAGGATTTCATTTTGTGGGAAAAAAATACTTTTTCCCATTGCTGATTTTGCACTTCAAAATTAATTTTCCAGAGGCACCTGGGAGGCTCAGATGGTTAAATGTCTGACTCTTGATTTTGGTTTAGGTCATGATTTCACAGTCCGTGAGTTCGAGCCCCATGTCAGGCTCTGCGCTGACAGCACGGAGCCTGCTTGGGATTATCTCTCTCTCCCTCTCTCTCTGCCCCTCTCCTGCTTGCATGCTCTCTCTCTCTCTCAAAATAAATAAATAAATTTTAAAAATTAATTTTCTAAAAATTATACTCAAAAAATGAAAATACATCTTTAAGTGGTATGGTAGTGTGCATGCCCAAATGCTCTGCATATAACCTCAGTTGTAGAGAGACAAGACAGAATGAAGGGAGAGGCTCTGAACACATAAATGTGGGTATAGACTAAACATTGTCTGCAAGGACACAGGAAGTCTTCAAAGATGGGGATGGGACTGAGATGCTGGCATAAGACAGAGGTTTATGTGAAGTGATAGATGTTTTAAATAACCTTATTGGACTCATTTCACAATATATACGTATACCAAATCATTATGTTGTACACCTTAAATTTATACAATGTTTTATTTCAATTATATCTCAGTAAAGCTGCAAGAAAAATAAATAAATTTAGCATTAAGCATAGTACCTCCCAGGTAGAAAGCATAATGAATGATATTAATGTGTATCCCAGAAGATTCACCAATGGCTCTTAACATAGGAAGATAAGGGAAAGAAGCAGATTCTATAAGATAATTAGAGCCCTGTACTTAAATAAATCTGTGTGTGTATGAGGAAAGATTATGAATTTTGGCCATTGTAATAGCAAAACCAAATACATTTTATGAAACTCATGTACACATGGAAAGCTCCCAACATTACTCAGTGACATCAGCACATAGTGGCTTTGTGACATTAGTCAACTTACCTATCCTTCCCAGGCATCAGTTGGGTCATGAAAAGGATACATGTAAAATGATTAGCATGCATTTGCCATGTTGCTCCTGCATAACAAATACTATTGCCACTAATAACTGTAATGCATTTAAAGATTCTTTTCATAAATGCCGTCTCCTTAACAACAAATTTTAAGGAAAGATACTTTTTGTGTTTTGTTCTCCAGTGTGATTTTTATCTCATCTTGAGGTTGGCACTTTTTTCCATTAAAGTCTATGTAATTTCATAGTGAAAAATGAACAGTGTTTTAGGCCTATGCTTTTGCTGCCAACTTCTACTTTTTGGTAACATGTTTTTTCATTTTTTGCAAACTGTTTCCAAAGATGTCATTTTCCTTAGCCTAGAAAGCTACCAACATTTCGTATATATCTAGAATCACTTCTGATGTTTTTACTTAACTCAAACTGCATGTTGTTATCAATAATGATATTAATCCTACAAATGACAGCTTCTTGCATTGATAGAAAGCCTGCTATCAATCAGTACAAGACTTTTCCATATTTGAAGTAATTCTGGGACATAAGCAAGTATTTTAATAGCTGTTTCCTTCTTTCTTGTAGCACAGAGACAAGGTTATTGCTGACATGGAATTGAAAACTGATGAAGCAAATGCAAAACTTAAAATTAATGGAAATATTTCAAACCATTTCCTGGGGAAATGGTCTAAATCCAACTAAGAAAATTACACACTACCATTATAAAATAAAGTAGTCACTGTGCAAAACAATTAAAGGAAGGAAGGAAGGAAGGAAGGAAGGAAGGAAGGAAGGAAGGAAGGAAACCATTTAAAAGCAAAGATTTTTTGTGTTCATTCAGGAAATTAAATACTGTGCTTTCCATTGTCCTCATGCACTAAAATATCTGATCTTCTACTTGAAATGTATGGAATGTCAAACCTTTAGATACACTGAACATATAATAATTTATTAGTATTTTATTACTTTGTGTTTTCTAAGAATTGTTATCACTACTCAGTTTGGTCTGGACACAAACAATAATATGAAAGATATTTAAGTATGTTATGATCACGTGGTACTGAACTAGAAATGCCATGTTCTCTTCAGCAAATTTATTCTGGAATATATGTTCATGAGTTCATTTTGATCATGTATCTATGGATCAGAGAACACACCATTTCTGTCTAAACTTGGCTTACCGTAAATCTCTCTAATAAAGAAATCATGTACACACACAACACTCACATGTTGTTTTCTAACATGGTAACTGTTCTTCCTAATATCAGTGATTACAAATTATTACATTTTCTCTTATTTAACTTAAGTACTGACTATAATCCTCATTAAAATATAAATTCTAAAATGTAAACATCATGTCTACTATATTCACCAGTGCTTTCTACCACGTAGCATGGTGTCCTGGCATTTGCTAAAATACAACTGAAATTTTTGCAAAAAATATTGTAGACTAATCTTGTATACTATGCAGAAGCAGCTTCAGTGTCTTAGCTCATAGGTCTAATCCCTGACATTATGTAGGTCATATATTGCTCTATTTTTTAATAACCATGAATTTGGGGGGGGGGAAGAAAAAAAGTGCTTTTTTTGAAACATACATAGTGTTGCACTTTCATTGTCACGCCTGCCGTCACTTTTGTTACTGGACAAAACGGGTGCAGGTTAAAATAAAACACAATGTAATTATAGTAAGGTCTAGCATATCCATAACTGAATCACCCATGACTTCTCAGCTACACCTCCATGATTTTAGATCTTGACAGTATTCAAGTGAGTTAAAACCATTTCAGTGACTCATTAAAGCATCCCTTTATTCATTGAATCATTCATTCATTCTTTCTTTCTTGGCTGAATCAATGGTGAGAGAGGATCTTCCTAGTAGGCAGTGTGCACTATTCTCTGGTTCTTTAATATCTAGTTGGTTATGACACTTGCTAGTGCTCCTGAATGCCTGTACCAACAGCTATCTGCACACAAGCTCGTGAATTACTTTTAACCCATCTCCATTTCATTTGTTTCAAATGTCCTTGTACTCCACCAGTGTCCTTCATTTTATGTATTTATTTTTCATGCCTCTGCTCCTTTTCTTCACCATATGAATAGGGGAAAAATGGACAATTCATCATTGCTTGAAATAGAACTTCCCTAGCCACCTGCTTCTGGTAGTTGCCACTCAACCATGTATTCCACAGAGCAAGAGCTGCCCAACTCTATCATTAACCTGCTCCTTCAAGAAAGCTGAGCTGGCTGAGGTCACAGTGCTACCCTGCAGGTGTGTGCTCATAGTAGACTTAAGTCTGAGCAGTAAGTCAAAGACTTACATTCAGACTGCATTTTAGCATAGATCTTAAAAAAAAGAGAGTTGAGAAACTTAACAGGAACCCATGGGGGAGGGGAAGGAAAAAAAAAAAAGAGGTTAGAGTGGGAGAGAGCCAAAGCATAAGAGACTGTTAAAAACTGAGAACAAACTGAGGGTTGATGGGGGGTGGGAGGGAGGGGCGGGTGGGTGATTGGTATTGAGGAGGGCACCTTTTGGGATGAGCACTGGGTGTTGTATGGAAACCAATTTGTCAATAAACTTCATATATAAAAAAAAAAAAAGAAAACTAGAATAAAATATTGGTCTTCAAATCTAAAAAAATAAATAAATAAAAAATAAAACATACAACTGAAAAAAAAATAAATAAAGTGAAAATGGCAAATGTGGCAAGCAAAAAAAGAAAAAGATAGTTGACTAATAATTTTATACACTTCAAAATTATATTAGAAATTCAATAATCAGTACTCAATATTTCATGTTCACATGTTTCTGCATCTAAATCTTGATGGAATAAACAGGAACATGAACTATTGTTGGAAAAATGCAGTTCGATAAACAAAGAAGATCATGATCTCATAGTTTTTAAAGGAAAATTATCAGTAATAGGAGAGAGCTGGTACCTCAAAAAAGGATAAATGGATTGAATTTTATAACAGGAAGGGGTGGGAATGTTGTAATTTAGGTTAAAATAACAAACATCAATATAAACTCATTTAAAAATTCATTATCTGTCTCTAAAGAGGGCTGAAAGCTCCTGGCATTGGCCTTCCTACCACCAGTGAACATACCATTCTCCCACAGCACCCAAATCCAGGCCTCTACTACTGTCTTCAAGTTTTAATCACCAAAGGTAACAAATGTAGATAGCACGCAGCAACATTAAACTGTGCTATTAAGAATTATACATATATCACTTTTTAAAATAAAATAAAAACTTTAGAATACATGGGACCATTTATAAGCTAGGGCAAAAAACAGAGACAACCATTAGGTATGAAGAAATGAAAAAAAAAAAAGAAAATATCAACCCACTAAAATTTATTTTTTCAAAACAAAGAACTCATCTTTTAGAAATAAATGACTGTACAAATTCCTCACTGAATTTCCCAAAGATTTTGTAAATTATAATTTTATAGAACTGAGATACCATGTTTGACGATTTCAACAACCCAACAATATGAGTCAAATGATGGAGGGCATCTGCTTAAATGCTAAATCTTAAACACTATGCTTTCGCCTAAGTAATAAAATCCAACTTGTGAACATTTTTTTCTTTTTCTTTATGAACCTATATAAGATAATGGTTAACTAAACTCATCATGGTAACCATTTCACAATATATATAAATCATTATGCTGTACACCTTCAACTTATACGGTGCTGTATCTCAACTATATCTCAAACTACAGAAAAAATCCTGGTTTTGAAGTAGATGTCCAGAATAAACAGTATTTTCACACAACCTGGAGCTTCATAGATCTGAGCCCTGCCTACACAATATTTAATCTCCACTTGGTTTGGTGCACTCATTGCAAGATCCATTGCCCAAAGTTGCTGCTACAACATGGATCAACTTTTGGTGAGATTTATAGTTTCCAGCTAGAAATGCAGCTCCTCCCTTGGCTAAAGCACCAACAAGCAGGACATGCTTTCCACACTCCAGGACTTTTTTCAGTTTTTTCCCAACTTAGACTTAAGCCCCCTACATACACACACATACACACACACACACACGTAAACTCAGTGAAATGGGATGAAGCCCAGGATGGGTGGTAGTGGGAACTGTGGCAAATTCCCTGAGTCCACACTAAGGAGTAGGCTGAACAGGTGACTAAGTATGACAATCTCCTATCTTGATGGCTCATTTCTGTTTCCACAGTTTTATTTATCTGCCTTACATAAGTTACTCAATCATGTATTTTAGAAACTTACTGCAGAACACAATAGGTTTATTATATGGCTTGTACATCAAGTCAAGTAGTTAACAATTCTCTCATGTTACCGTCTAACTTTCAATTATTTCTCTAACATTTCACTAAAAATTTTAACAATTATACTTTGTGATAAAATTAAGCAACTTATATTAAAGGAAACAAGGGGGAAGTATTCTATCATTCACTTATGAAACAATAGGGAAATAGCAATTAGGGTATGATTTATCACAAATTGGAATTTCAGATAAAGAATTTTTTAATATAAGTATGTCCCAAATGTTGTATGGAACACACTAAAATCATTGTTTGTCTGAAATTCAAATTTGACTAGATGTCCTGTATTTTACCTGGCAACTCTCAGTTAGTGTGAAGATTAGAATGAATCTGACATGACTATATTATATAGGAATATTACATGTATACTGAGGAATACAGGAAAACTAATCCACACATCCAAAAATGCATTTTCCTAAGCAGAAATAGGAACTCTCTGCATTTGTACACTGACATTTGAAAGTTTGATGTTTTGGCTGCTTAAGCATTAAAAGTGACTTGAGAAAATATCACTGGAGGATTATTATCACTACAAGATCTGCTTAGAGTGAAGATTCATTAAGGGAGAATGGTAGCCTATTTTGTTGCTGAAATTTATGATGAATATACTTTTAGGTTACTAATAAAAGTTAAAAAGTGGGGAAGAGGAAGATACATAAAAGTAGATTAAAAAACATGAAGCAAAGAAAAAGCCCATCAATTTTTGTGGTTTAAGGTGATTATCATTGTGCCTTTCTCAGTGCCAAAAGGTTTTAAGAACACCCCAAACGAAAAATCTGAGGGGCATTCTACCTACTGAATATAACTTTTACCATAACTCTTACTCAAAAAAAAAGCAATTAGCTTTTTTGAGACATTTCTTGAGGCCATATATGCTCCTGAATATCAGGTCTCCTTCATCTTCAAAACTCATACTGTCCAGCACTCTGCCCCCACAGCACTTTGCCCATTGCATCATGTCAGTAAATAATCAAATTATTAAATTCAAATTAATTAGACTAAACCCCAACTCAAAGCATACCAGGTGATGTGTTTCACAAGGGGAAAGAGTAGTTGGCGTAATTTTGATGACAGATAAGCAGAAGAACCAAACCATAGGTCACAGATGTTACTGTACATTCTTGGAATTCAGTTAACTACAGAATGGAAAACCATCCATGTGCCTATCACATGTGTTTGCTATGAAGTTTTTTAAGAAATAGAAAATGGCAAAGAAAGGCATCAATAATCTATGATAATAGCAGTCTATATTTTCATGATGTGGCTTAAAAAGAGTCAAGATTTAGAATAAACATTAGGCCATTTAATACACTCCTTACAAATGAATTCCTCCAACAGTAAAAAATTAGCTTTATATGTTATCAACACTTAGATAAAGAGAGACCATCTTCTCTCTTTGGGGAGAAATGGGGAGAAAAAAAGCCGCTTTTTAAAACCAGGTATTTCATTTAAAATACAGCATTTCACAGTTTTATAAGGAAGTTTCTCTTTCAGATATCTTTTTTTCTACTGACTAAAATAGCAAAATATATTGCTAGAATATAGGCAAATAAGAAAAATATCTATTTTTCACATGTCTTATTTTTGGCAGTAATAATGGATTATTCTCACAATAGCTCTGATTATTAAAGTGTTCAAATTTATGAGTTGAGAAAGTCTCTTGAAAGAACACTTATCAGGACAAAATGTTCATGTGAACTGTTATGTTTGGATTTTTGGTATGCCTATAATGTGAATTGTTTTTATAAAAGGTAAAGTGCTGTTCAAGACTCTATTATGCTTAATTCAGTGAGGACTTTACATTTCAGCTTCACAAGACAGATAAACATTTTAATGTAAAGTTCAGAACCTTCATATGATATCCTTTGGGAGCAAAAGGAAATGCCAAATCTTCAGAACACATTTTTTTCTAGTATGTGCAGAGGTATCAAAAGCAAGGACCACAGTGTAAATCCTGCCTGCACTCAACCCCCTAAATATGTGAATACAAGCAAGGTTGGGGCTTTGGTAAACCAGCAGGCATGATGGAAATCACAAGAACAGCAAGGCAGGCTAAATGACAATTCATAATTAATCACAAAAATTAAAGTGGTTTATTTAGCTTTTCACACATTTGAATGCCATGTGTAAATCTGACACTTCAATGAGCACAAATGAACACAGAAATTCTATAGCAAAATATCACTGATAAGAGTCTTCTATCCCTCAAGTGCAGTGGGACAGAAAAAGGTAGTTGTTTTCTATTACTGTCATAAGAAATTTAGTGGCCGAAGCAAGGCAAAATTATTTTATAGTTCTGTCGGTCAAAAAATCCAACATGGGTCTCATGAAGCAACATCAAGGTCTTTGGCAGAGCTGTGCTCCCTTCTAGAGGACCGAGGGGAGGATCCATTTCCTGTTCATTTGGGTCATAGACTCTAGTCCTTTGAAGTTATAGGACTGAGATCCCTATTTTCTTGCTAGGTATTAGCCGAGGGCCTTCCCAGCTTTAAACTGCCCAAATCTCTTGGTTTATGCTTCTCTTTTACATTTTCAAAGCTAGTAACAGCAGATCAAATCTCTCTCCTGCTTGAAATTTCTTCTCCTTTCCCATCTCTATAACATCTATGTCAGCAAAGGTGCTCTCTGCTTTAAGGATTTGAGTGATTAAACTGGAACCACCTATATAATTCAGGATAATCTCCCCATCTGTGGGTCAGTACCCTTAGTCACATCTGCAAAGTCCCTTTTGTCATGTAAGGTAACATTCCCAAATTCTGGGGTTTAGAACATAGATGCCTTGATGGGGGAGGGCATTATTCTACCTCCCCCAGCCATCATACAAATAAACATTTTGAGATGTCTAATAATTTATATATAGGTCTATAAAATAAACAACAATCATGTTCACAGAGTCAGCAAGTATTATATGTGTATCCTATGTAGGTAGATTTTAGATTCCTATGAAAAGGGTTGAAGAGGCGATGGGGATTAAGGAGGGCACGTGTGACGATCACCAGGTGTTGTATGAAAATGCTGAATCACTGAATTCTACACCTGATGCTAATATTAAACTGTATGTTAACTAACTGGAATTTAAATAAAAATATGGGAGAAAAAGTCAATAAATTTGCACATACAATGATACCTATGGTGTTGATTAAAGGGCAAAAATGTATTTTTGAGATTTCTGAGTAAGGCAAATTGTAAAAGGTGGTCTTAATAAAACATTCTAAAAGAAACTGTATAAACAGTCTCTAGTAGAGACCTTTAGGAATATTCACAGTGGCATTTGGGAAAGTCTGGTGAGCATCAGTATATTATTCAGTAAAACATCATTTCTGATTAGCTAAGCCTTCCTTTAGCATTTTCACCACATGCTCATTGGGTTTTTCCCCTGCAACACTTGGACTGACACCTAATTGTTGTTATACAGGAAGACAAGGTCATCCTTGTCAACTAAGTTGTAAATGTAGAGGGCATGAATTACGCCATATATGTATTTTGCATGCCTCCTTCAGTCTCCCATTTGCAGCCTTACACAATGATTACTATGTGCTATGCAATAAATGTGTTTATTTGCTTCATCAAGTACTGAGATGCATGCATCCATTCAATTTTTGTCATATATTATCCTGCCTATTTGGCACTGGGAACATTTTTATTTTGGAAGTTATTTAGAAATGATCCCCCTAGGAGTGAAACTACTACATGTCCTTAGCACACATGGATCACTCACACCGTTACCTAAGTTTGAAAGTTGAGAACATTAGGGTCAATTACATGTTTACACATGTCTGGTGAATATAATTACCATGTCCGAAGCACTTATTTTTAATACACCTTGGCATCTAGTGGAGATTAGGTGTGAAATTCAAATAACATGTTGGCTTTCTTATTTATATATTTTACATGAAACTATTATGAGCAGGGTATGAGTGTGAACAGATTTGACTATTTAATCATCTTCTTACTGGGGAAATTTGGCTCAAAAGTTTGACATCCCTTGGAAAGACAGCTTTAACATATACTATTTTGTTTATATTTGTGGTCTTCTTTACTTCCTGCTTGGAATAGATCTGCTAAATGTCTTGTCTGAAAAAGTAAAATATAAAATTTCTTCTCGTTTAAAGAGGTAACAAGACTAGAAAGCCATGAAGGTTATTCACACTTGCCAAGCTGATAAATTGGACTGAAGGGAAAACAGATCCTAAGTATAAGAATCAATTCATGTTTTCTACTAAGACATTTGCCATAATTATAATGTCATTCTTGATAGATTGACTCTTTTAATTCTCATCTATAACCTATCTAGTGTTTTCCCCAAAGAAAACAAAACTGTTCATTGAACTGTACATTTTGTTTAGAAAATTAGTCATATCACAGATTTGGACATCTATTTTATACATGTAAATATGTTATTTAAGGAATATATTGTAGCAATGAGACTTTTATATTCACCAACAATTTGTATAATATTTTAAATATTTTATAATAAATGTGTATTCATATTTGCCTACTACTGTTTTATAAATCAAAAAGGGAGCTATTTTCTTTCAATAATTAATGCCAAGTAGTACATAATTAACATTTGTGATGGTAGCTAATTATTAAGAATCTTGGTATAATCAAAATATTACATTTGTTAATATCACCACCAAATATCAGAAAAGTACTTCTATTCATAGACTCTTTTCCATCACGCACAGTTTTTTAAAAAGTCAGTTTCACTTAATAATCTTTTATTGAAGCCATGAACATTATTTTCAGGGAAAGGGAAAATAACTGGCAGTATTGTAGTCAAGATAAAAATTTTCTCTTTCAAGGGAAATTAGAATTTTGGAAAACTTGAATCTGCCACACTGAGCTGGAGTTTCCCAATGCTCAGGACTTTCCTGATGAGATTTGGTGGTAGTCAAAATAGTTTTGACCTTGTGAACTTCTTGAAAGTGTGTTAGGTCCCATATGGGGCCACGGACCATATATTGAGGACTGCTGGTATTGTAAAGGCTGATTTTAAATGTGCACATTTGTGTGTGTGTGTGTGTGTGTGTGTGTGCGTGCGTGTGTGTGTTTATTTAGTTTTGTGACCTACAAATAAAAGTATATATTTTTTTCTAATGTTCAAGAAGCATTTACTAAAATTATTTCTATAGTGGCATATAAAGAAAATCTCAGTAAACACCTAAAGACAAATATAAGACAATACCTGTTCACTGAGAAACAATTAAGGTCTTTTTTCAAAACAAATAAAATCAACCTCAAGTAATTCAAAAGAGTGAAAATGTTTTAAGAGTACTAAATAACATATAAATTAACTCTAACTGAATTGAATATATACTATTTAGAAATTGAAGGGACACCTGGGTGGTTCAGTCGGTTAAGCGTCCAACTTTGGCTCAGGTCATGACCTCACAATTTGTGAGTTAGAGCCCCATGTCAGGCTCTGTGCTGACACCTCAGAGCCTGGAGCCTGCTTCAGATTCTGTGTCTCCCTCCTCTCTGACTCTCCCCCACTCACACCCTGTCTCTGTCTCTCTCTTGGGAATAAATAAACATTAAAAACAATTTTTTACAGAAATTAAAGACTATATATATGTATATATATGTGTATTTACTTTAACATGATATTTAATAAAATATATATTTAATATATGATTTCTTATGTTATCTTTAATATATGTTACCTTTATATACGCTATTTCACAAAGCTATACACAGAATTAAACTTAAAGCTTTACTGTTTTAATCAACAAATAGGAATTATTGCATTGAACATTTCATTTAAACCCTAAACAAGATAAAAACCAAAACAAGTACCATTTTTAACAGTAATTAAACTAGTAGTGTTTATATTAAGATGAAAAGAATGCCAAACACTGGTAAGCTTAACAAAACAACTTATTCTGCTATATATCATTCAAATATTATGTCCTTGTAATATTATATTTGATGAAGTTTCTAATTATTGTTTAATTATGCCACAAAAAATTTGCTAATTTTGGAAGAGACACTGATGTCTATTGTGATAATAATAAAAGACAAATTATTGACATTACCAACAAAATGAGAGATCATAAAAAATTCAAGAATGTTTCTCAATTTCATTAGCAGTCAAGTTTGTTCTCTAAGGCCTAGCTAAAGTATTAACAAGAAAGAGAATAATAGACATAAAGAGTTGAAATGTGAATGTAATTTTAGCATTATTCACATATGATAATTTACCTGAAAATGACAGGAAACTACATTTTATGAAAGCAAAACCTATTCCGTGTAGCAGCAATTACTAACCAGAAAATAGAATGGGATACATCTAAATTTGATAATATCATTTTAAGGAAATAAACACCCCTCTGTGTGGGTGTATTTGTGTATGTGTTTGTCTATATCTGTATCAGCACAATAAAATGGTTGTGGAAGGAGGCACAGTGAATGATAAAACAGTAAAGGGACAATGAAAAAGGTTGGAGAAAGCTGCAATGTTTTCTTCTTTATACAAATTTATGTGAATTTTTGTTACAATTAAATACATATTATGCTTTTAAACAGAAATAATTCATAGGCATTCACTAAATAAAAATACAAATATGTATATAAAAAAAACAAAAGAGACAGAAAAACAGAGGGAAGATTCATGTACCAGAGTAGGAAACCCCAATATTACAAACATGATATTTTGCCAATAAAACTGTCTCAGTTCAGGACTTGACAAAATTATATTAAATACAGATTGGAATAGGAAAAATAATGCCACCAAGAATTCTCTGGAGGAAGAAAGGTAAAGAGAAAAGATTTTCTCTGCCAACTACTAAGAAAGAATATCATTAAATCTATCTTTAATTTAAAAATATAGTTTTAAGGTATCAGAATTGAAAGCCTGCATTATACTAATTTTTAATACAATATGACAATGTGACATTTTAAACTGAACATAAAGCATTAGATTGTCAAATGAGACTTAAATCAGAAATCTTACCCAGTACAAAGTTTCACTAATTTCGAGAATACAAGTGATCAAGAGACACAGATATCCCTTAGATTATTTAACACAACAGAATGTGTTTATGTCACAAAATATCTGCTTATCACATCAGAGTATAGCTTATATTGTATTCTCTGAAGAGTCATGTCTCATAAATCTAGAGTATAGGTTTATTTACGAGAAGCAACCATATACCTGGAACACCCTTGAGGTGCTTTCTATAGAGCAGGGCTTTTCTCCTACGAAGTATTATTTTCCCATTTAACCGGATGTCATTTATTTGTGGTGATATTAGACGGGGTCATCTTTCTTTCCCTGGAAACATCTCTCCCAACTCCTTAATCAGAAAACAAATGGGTTACAGACTCACTGCTTTAATTCTTTGCTCAAGATTTTTCTATGTGGTCTCTCTGCACATCAGCTAATTTTAGCTTTTTTTCATACCATGGAAATCTCTAGAAAATAACGGTTCTTATATAATAGTAGGAAGCTTCAAGAGTATTCTAGAGCACAAAGCAGAAGTAGCACCAAATTTTAGGACATAACCTCAAAAATCACATAGTATCAATTTTAGTATACTTTATTGCTTATAACAGTAAAAATATATAAATCAATAGTTTTTAAAAGTTCCACCCAGTTATTAGAGGAGGGGATAGAGAATAATCATTGTGGCCAACTTTAAAAAATATAACCCCCCACATCCCACCCTATGTCTAAAATAAATTACCTTTCCACGTAGCTATATAATATGGGCACAGGCATAAAACAATCACTATAGCTACCACACTAAGAATAAATATTACCCTACCTAAGAATTTCGGTGATTATGTGATAAATTTTTAGCCTGCTAGTAATAATTACTATCATTTTTAAAAATCTGGAGATACCAATGGGGAGAGCACTGTAAAGATTGCTATGGCCATTTGGACTTTTCCAAATGGACCAAAGGACTTTTCTACTCCTGATTTCTTGTTTATTAAAATAGTCTATCTTCTCTGCCCTGCAAATATGAATATGAATTGTTACATACTACAAGTAAATATAGCTTTTGCCAAAACTTTAATTTAGCTCTTGCCAAGTACCATATCCTGGCTTTAAAAAGCAGGAACAGATCTGAAAGCAGACTTAAAAGATATTCAGAAAAGGACTTAACATGGGTCTTTAATCCAAGCAGTGGAAAAATAAGCAGATGTACTGAGTTAAGTAGGTAGAAAGTAGCACAAGTTTTTTGTTTTTTTATTTTTTTTTAAGTTTATCCATTTGGAGGGAGAGAGCAAGTGCACATGGGTGATTGAGTGAGGGAGGGGCAAAGAGAGAGGGGAAAGAGGGAACACCAAGCAAATTCTGGGCTGTCAGTGCAGAGCCCAACAAAGGGCTCGAACTCACAAACCCATGAGATCATGACCTGAGCTGAAATCAAGGGTTAGTCGCTTAACCTCCTAGGCCACCCAGGCACCTCGAAGGTAGCAAAATTTGTAAATCAGAGAAGTACGGTGTTATAAGAACCTAGAGTTGTTATCAAGTTTCAGAAGGCACAGATATTGGATCTGTAACACAGAAGAATTCTGCCCCAAACCTCTACCCATACTCACTAGTATTTTCATTGGACAGTACAGACAGATATGGCAATTGACTCAAGCTTCTTTAACACCTATGATCAGCTGACATAGTGACAGAAATCAAAATCCTATCAAGAACAAATTGAGTTGGCCCAATTTAGGGGGGGAAATCAACAAAACAAAATTCTGATTAACTCAGAACGTGACTTTATTTCATTTCTGAGCTAGAAACCTACATCTAGTTAGCAGATTCAACTAATGAGTATTTTTAGATGCTTAGGTATGAGGACCAATTACATACTTAGAAGCTAAAGTCAGTCTGCTATATTTTCACCTCATTCTGTCTTTTTAAAATGGAACAAATATGTCAAAGACAGGCAGCAGAGAAACAGGAGTTGCCACTATAAATGAACTTAAGAGTTCTATATACAAAATACAGAAGGAGAACAAAGTTTATAAGGTATGAAGAGTTGAGTGTGAGACTCACAGAGCTTGAGATAATAGACCATGGATGATGGTAACTATAATTTACTTTTGAACAGTTCATTTTAGATAGTATTATGTTTTAGCTACCAACCTAGGATAGTCATTTATCATGACTGATAATTCATTCTCCAGGGATGGCCAGATATTTTTCAACAAAAAGGGCTGTCCTAAAGGCTGCTACAAATGCTTTAGCACCCCTTCCCTCCTTTATTGTTTTGGTATTTGAAAAATAAATATTAGAAATGTTTTTTTTAGGTTAAAATAAATCCTTTAATCAGTATAGTAGATGACTTAATATAAGGACATTCATTGTTAAAATCACTACTATGTATTTTTACACTGTGAAAACACCGACATATTTTACAAAAGCATTTTAGTCTAGGATAAAGTAGAAATAAGAAAAATAGAATGGTCTCTCATGATAAATAGGTTGCAAAATACCATTCTGGAATATATTCACTTCTGCCCACAGGGACCTTTTCCCTGCAAGGAACAGTGAGATCATCTTAAATGGTAGAGAACCCAAACTCTAAGTGTAGGCAATGGGTCACATAAACTTCTTCATACTTGCTTACTAATAATTTCTATATGTGTGGCAGAAGTTGGTCTGAAACTAACTTTCACTAGTTCAAATAGTTGTTTGTAACCAAACTGCCTTAGATCAGTTGATATCATCTGAAAAAAATTCAGTGGAGCGTCAAAAAAAGATCAAGATGAGAGAAATGTCTTTGAGTATTATTAGTGTAGAAGGAAATGGTTGAACCCTAATGTGCAGGTGAGATCAGACACACCAAGTGATTGGACTGAGACCTTGCAACCCGTTGGGTGAAAACATAGTGTAAAAACGATGTTAGCTCAACCATCTGACGGTAAGTTATGAAGGACTGTTTTATTACATTCAATTATTATATGACCAAATCATTTTTTTCATTCATAACCCTATTACTATGTATGTGGACTCTTCTTTTGCACTGAGTCGTTATTACCTAATGTCACAATTATTGGTTTACTTTAAGATCTTCAAAAAAAAAAGTCTGTGTAGCTCAGGGCAGAACCACATCTTGTTTGTGCTGCACACACCACGTTTTCAGTTAGTGTCTGGCTTTTAACAAGCAATCACTAATTACATAATAAATAACATAAATAAATAAATAAATAAATAAATAAATAAATAAATAAATAAATAAATGAATAAAGCATATGTATGTGTATTTGAAAATATGTATATATATGAGTATGTATATATATGCATATACATGTATATATCTATTTATCATACTATTGGTATTTGGATTTTTGAAAGAACTCAAAAGACTTCATAAAACTTTTCCTCTAGCTTTCTTGAGATAAAATTGACACATAACACTGTGTAATTTTATAATGTACCATATGATTGGGGTGCTTGGGTGGCTAAGTTGGTTGAGTATCTGACTTCAACCCAGGTTGTGATCTCACAGTTCATGGGTATGATCCCCACAAAGGGCTTTGAACTTAAAGTATGGAACCTGCTTCAGATTTTCTGTCTCCCTCCCTCTATGCCTCTCCCCTGCTTGCACTCTCAAAAATAAACATTAAAAAAACTTCTATAGTGTGCCATATGATTATTTGACACATGTATATATTATAAAATACTTACCAATATAAAGTTAGTTGACAAATCTATCACTTCACATAACTACAATTTTGTGTGGTGATAACATTTAAGATTTTCTCTCTTTCAAGTATATAATACAGTATTAACTATATTCACATTGCTATATATTATATCCCCAGAATTTACTCATAACTGCAAGTTTGTATTCTTTGACCAACATCTCCCCATTTCCCCCACCCACCAGGCCCCTGGCAACCAGTATTCTAGTTTCTGTTTCTGAGTTCAGTTTTTAGATTCCACATAGAAGATCACACAGTATATGTCTTTCTCTGATTTATTTCATTTAGCATGATAACCTCAAGGTCCATCCATGTTTCCATACTATCAAAAATGGCAGAATTTCCTTTCCTTTTTTTTCTTTTTTTTTTCTTTTGAAAGTGAGAGAGAGAAAGTGCAGCGGAAGGGCCAACGGAGAGAGAATCCCAAGCATGGGGAAACACTCAGCGTGGGGTAAACGTGGGGCTCAATCCTATGACCCTGGGTTTATGACCTGAACCAAAATCAAAAGTCAAATGCTTAAACAACTGAACCACCCCGATGCCCCCAGAATTTTCTTGTATTTTTTTTATGGATGAATAGTATTTTATTGTGCATATACCTCATTTTCTTTAGCCATATATCTGTCAATGGGTACTTATTCCATTGTTTCCAGGCCTTGGCTAATATGAAAAATGCTGCAATGCGCACAGAGTGCAGATAAGTCTCAGAGGTTGTGATTTCACTCTGCAAGTAATACCCAGAAGTGAGATTAGTGGATCCTATGACAGTTCTGTGTTTTCATTTTTTGGGAAACCTCCTTACCATTTTCCAAGGGGCTGTACCAATTTATATTCCCATCAACAGCATACACAGGTTCCCTTTTCTCTACGTCTTTGCCAAAAGTTACAAGTTAAAGTTAAAAGATACAAGTGAAGAAACCACAAGAAAACATTTGAGAAGTCAAATACTTCCCAACAGCTTTCAGAGTCTTTCCTCCATTTCAGACGAAGCACTTCATTTTCAGAACATGAACCACCAAGATCTGAGTGAGGTACATCTATCTCAATAAAAGTGTCACCCAGAGAAGAGTCTTTTATAGTCTTCTCATCAGGTAGGCAAAGCGAGAGTGCGTGACCAGTTTCAATAACATAAATACAAATACAATCCATCAATCTTCTCTTTTCTATACAAATGTTGACAAACTGCTGTTTGGTGTATAGATTGCTCCCTGGTATATTCTTTACCCTAACCCAGAAATACCTCAATCACTAGTTATAACATTCTTTCAGGTTTGGTCTAGTGTTGGTCCCATGTTTTCACTCCAGCCTTTAGGGATAAGCAGAGTTGTAAAAGATCAGATTCAAATTAGATTAACCTTGTATTTACACAATGTGTATGTGGACAAAGGTTGAGAGATTGGGTAGGCTGAGGGGCAAGGGGGGAGATAAAGAGAGCGACAGATAAACAGAGAGATGCCATGATGGAGTCCTATAGTCATCTAAAAGAATCAGCTCCAGAAGAATGTCACCGATATATTTCCTTTTAAGCATAGTTTAGAAACAAAAAATAGATGCTTGTCTTTTCTCTGACCTGACATGGAAGCTGGACAACTGACCCTTTAATTAAAGAAAAATCTATTTTACCCAAGGTAAATTTTTTTAGGCTAATTTTACATTAAAAGCAATAAATGGCCAATATAGCTATGCTAGTAAGCTGCCATGAGACAAATGGTGACTTCTAAATTTAGTGCAGCAATAATAGGTTCAGCCACAAAACGGCTTCTCAACTAATCTCTGAAGCTTATAAATGCTTTCCATTTGTATTTCCTTATGCTTGTGCAATTTTCCAACTGGGAAACAAAGTGCAAGTCACTAGCCCCTTGTGCTTCCCTTTCTTTATCTTCATACAAGGGGATAAAAATAGTATCTTTCTCACCACGTTTTATGGAAATTTTATTACTTCGTAAAATATTTAAAACATTGCACCCAATACAAAATATGTGCTTAAGAGTATTATATAAAATTGTTACTGTTTGTAGTAGTACGCTATGCAATTCCATGGAAAGTTCTACATTTTATTATTTCCTAATAATGCTTTAACAGTCAAGAGTTGTTTTTTATGTTTTTGTTCAGTTTTGTGTCCCGTTTCTTCACAATTCTCTGTCAGTGTTGCATGGGCTTGAATGTTCATTTAATTAGCATATGTTTTAGCATTAATTGTCATAGGTATGTTCTTTTTTTATAGCCTCCAGGGTCTCTTTAAGTTTTTAAAACACGGGTCAGTCTAATTTTTTCCTGAGGTATAAGTTTTAATAGATGTGCATCCCACAGCTCCTGAAAAAAATTTCATGACTTTAAAATTTTTTAAATAAGTTACAAATTCCATTATTGTAACACAATCATTTCCAAAACGGGCATAGCAAAAACCTTTGTATTGTACATATTCTTTGCACGCACTGACCAATGTTTTCAGTATTGCCCAATGTATTTTTAACTCACAAGATACTTACACCAGTTCAGATACAGTAAGCCCTGAATATATGAAAACCCCAAAATAAATAATGAGTCTGCCTTTAGTATCTTATCCTAGAGAGGAAACAAAATATTGACGAGATAAGAAATCAATATTCATGGTTTTCAAATAAGATAAAGTAAAAAATATTCCCTATCGAAAATCACAAAAGGACCTCCAAGATGACCTACACATGAAGAAATTTTAGAGATGCCTGGGTGGCTTAGTTGGTTAAGCATCTGACTTCAGCTCAGGTCATGATCTCACGGTTCATGGGTTTGAGCCCTGTGTCGGGCTCTGTGCTGACAGCTTAGAGCCTGGAGCCTGCTTCAGATTCTGTGTCTCCCTCTCTCTCTCCCCTTCCCCTGCTCATGCTCACTTGCTCTCTCTCTCTCTTTCTCTCTCTCTCGCAAAAAGAAATAAATATTTAAAAATTTTTAAAAAAAGAAATTTTAAGACAGAAGGTACAATCTGAGATCCAAGATTTTAGTATAGCCTGTATTTTCCTGTTAAAACCATTTATAAAAATGACTCCATGTCTTGAAATAGTTACAACACCTTCAACTCCAGTCAATAAGCAAACTTACCTGCACCATTAGATTCACTTATTGCACTTTAAATTCCTGGGACAAAAGTTTTATAAATTCTCAGATTTTGGGCTCTACAATCCTATTATGCTTATTTCCAGCTGTGCCACACTGGTGCCTGCTTTTCACAGTACGATGCCATGCACAGCAGGAGAACTAGGCAAAAGGGGTTTTAATAATCAGTAATGGTTCCAATTCAAGGATGTTAGGTTCTGCAATCTCTAGAAACAATCATTTTTTCTGCTGGGATTTCTGTATATTCTTAGGTTTTTAAAATCTTTGTTAGAGGACAACTGAGCTTTTAATGACTAATTACCAGTTGATCAGACAGTTCCAAGTATTTAAACGGGAGGCTTGAGCCCCTAAATACTCTATTTGCAGCACTGAGTGTGTATTACATGGGAATATGAGAGATGACAGGCATTCACATACCATTAATACCAGGTTATATTAGACATACAAATACAAACCCTTTTTTATTCTTCACACATATGAAAGAATCTATGCAGAAAGATAGAAAAAAAGCTAGTTCGTGGGGCACCTGGGTGGCTCAGTCAGTTGTGTCTGATTTCGGCTCAGTTCACGGGTTTGAGTCCCATGTCAGGCTCTGTGCTGACAGCTCAGAGCCCGGAGCCTGCTTCAGATTCTGTGTCTCCCTCTCTCTCTGCTCCTCTCCTGCTCATACTCTGTCTCTCTCTCTCTCAAAAAAAAAAAAAAAAACAAATTAACATTAAAAAATTTTAATAAAAGATAATAAAAAAATTTTTAAAAGAGAAACACTAGTTTTCCTCTCTCTGGAAAATATGTTAGAAAATCAAAAATTTTAATGTAATGCATTTTATGCTACAGATAACAAAAATAATATATCTAACATTTCAGAAATTACACAATGTAAACTACTGTTACTAGGAAACCTACCACTGTTTGCTTTTCAAAATATATTGCTGAAAACAATGAAGAAGAAAATCAATGTACCTATGTACTTATAGATGTCTGTATATATATATGTCCTTATATATATATGTATATATAATAATACATATGTAACTGTGTTAAAGAAATTTCATCAACATTTATAATACTTTAAAAAAAGAGATCATTTTTCCATGCTAAATTCTGCAATAACAATGTGAAAAGCTGAACTAACGTTTTAAAAACTTTAGCTGCCGGGTAGGGAATAAAAGAAAACCAGAATCCAAGTACTAAAACTGCATGTAAAATTTCATTTCTTTAGAGGAGTAACAGGAAGACCTCCTAAGTTTTATTTAAATCTGGAAGCTGGAGAGAATTCCAGTCTTACTGAATTCAACTGAAAATCTACTTGATTTCTCCCTATAATACCTTATCAAAATGGTGATCCAATATCTACTTAAGTAAGTCCAGCCAAAGAAATCTCATCACAATTACACAATCAAGAAGCTAACAGAGACTATAAGATGTCTGGACTCCATGCATCTCTTAACTTTCGAAGGAAATGACTCTTCCTAGCAAAAGGGAAGAAGGAACATGCCTTCTGAGCCTGAATGCATTACCCCAAGCATCTTTTCAAAAGCCCAAGTATCTTTGAGAGCCTAGGGTTCATTTTAAATATTCAAAGGGATTTTGCATTCTATTCCAAATGTACCCCTTTTTTTGTGATTGTATGTTTATCATCACTATCTGAGTAAACATAGTTTCTCAATTTCTAGAAATCTGTACTGAATTGAAGAGCAACAAAGATACCAGCTTGTTTCAGTATCTTATTTTTCCTTGATGTCACGGTGTTTTCAGAAACAGGCTCACACAGTAACATGTGTACAAAGGGCATGTGTATCTGCATGCATGAATCTTTCTATACTTATCTGCATGGATGGTCTATTTCAGAATAGACACAGTGCGGAAGGCCAGAAAACACTATCAAAAAGGAAGTTTTAATACAGTATTTCCATGCTATTATTTGTGGATATTTTAAATCATATTTGTGTTGAAGAGATCAAGTTGTTTTGTATCTTGTGGAAGACTGAGATGTTGTATACATTCATCCTGCCTATCTTGTATACATTTTGAGAATTTCTTTCACAAAACAGGTACATGATATTAATCTTTACTTTTTAACCACGAATACTATGATTTTCCTGATGTCAATGACCTAAATTTCTAGAAGGATACATACACGTATCCTCTTCTTACTTACATCACCCTTTGACTTTACTTTCTCTAAGGCAATCTTGTAACGAGACATTGAAATTCTTAGTCTTACATTGCAGTTGACCCTTGTGTGTGTTCAGCCTTAAAAATACATATGAAAATTGAGTCACTTCATGGGTCATTCTTTATCATTAAGAGAAGTACTGCCTTCTTTTGCCACATTAAAGTTTTCAATCTGTCCTATCATCATTTTTACCTATATGAAAATTTTAAAACAAGCTTTTTTTATCCACTTTCTAAAATTCTGAACAGCCATTACCCTAACTAAGCTA
Source organism: Lynx rufus (assembly GCF_022079265.1). Taxonomy (NCBI): domain Eukaryota; kingdom Metazoa; phylum Chordata; class Mammalia; order Carnivora; family Felidae; genus Lynx; species Lynx rufus. Next base: position 162,939,360 of record NW_025814823.1, read on the forward strand.
GACTGTATCTGTTTAATAAACTTATAAATGCTTATCTCATTCAATCCTTATAAAAATTGTGTATTCAAACAAAATTTAAAAATTAATATACCATTTGACTACTCCTGAGAATTCAAAACAAAAAGTCATGATGACACTTTTTGAAGTTGTTGCTTAGTATCTGGTGCCAGGGGATGCATAGTGGGTGTGACTTTGCAGTGAGCCACCTATCCTGCCAGTTTGCAATTTTTCCCCAAACAGAACTAAGCTCACACATACACACAAAATTGCTTTCCCAGAATTTTTTCACTAATTATTTCATCACCAAATACTTGAAAATTAGCATAGATTCATAGGTATTATCATTAAAACATTTTTAAAAAGATAAATTAGCAGTATTCTTAATATTTAGACATTTATACAATTCTTAGGAAAATATCTGGATTAACCCTGTACTTTTAACTAATTTTCTAAATTTTTTGACTAAAAATGCTTTGTCTAACATTTCTATGCAGTCAGTAATCATTTTTTTTCCTTGACTGCCTTTTTGTGACTCAAAGATAAATTTGCCAGGCTGTAGGACTTCCAAATTTTCTCCCATTACATGAGATTTTAGTCTCAAGGCAATTCTAGAACAAGCCCTAAATAACGTTTTGAACTTTTTACTTGCTGTTTGTGTTCTATTTATTGCAGCAGCTCTTGGCCAATATTTCTCTATTACTGGTTGCAGCAAAGTCTTTTCTTTTTCTTTTAAAATGAACACAATTAGGGGCTCCTGGGTGGCTCAGTCGGTTGAGCGTCCGACTTTGGCTCAAGTCACGATCTTGTGGTCCATGAGTTCGAGCCCCGCGTCAGGCTCTGGGCTGATGGCTCAGAGCCTGGAGCCTGCTTCCGATTCTGTCTCCCCTCTCTCTCTGCCCCTCCCCCGTTCATGCTCTGTCTCTCTCTGTCTCAAAAATAAATAAATGTTAAAAAATAATAATAAAATAAAATGCACACAATTATTTTTTAAATGTAACTATAAGAATCCCAGTGTCCTGCAATGGGGTGCTCTCTGATATCAAGAATTGGACTAATTTATAGCTTCGCAAAAAATAATACAATTTTTGAATTAGTATTTAAATTACCCCTAGTGTTTTAAAATCCACATAAAAGACAGCCATTGTACTTTGTAAGTTGTTCTAAAATGCCTTCTCAATCTCCTTTACCTGCCCTTCCCCTATACTCCATTTAAGAACTGTGGTGGCAGGTTTATGATAATCTTATCTGACATCATGCATACAACATTGTTTTATGTCTTTAAGCATTTGATTATCTTTAAATGAATACTTAGGAAATGACATATAGGAGCTTTAAGATTACTTTCTAGCTCCACTGCCTGGTAAATACACAGTAATCTCTATATTAGAAGACAACTTGCATAGCAATTTTACTCTGAAATATAGGATACGTTATTTGCCATTTCAACTAAAGTCTTCTTGTTTCAAGATAAGTCTTCACCAAAGCTTTGGGGAAAAAGTTATTTATATACTGACCAAGCAGTATGCTTTGAATTTAACATGAATGCAGAATATAGGAGTTCACCAAAAATAAATCTCCAATTTTATTATTTCTATTTCACTTTTAATTTAGTTTATGAAGCATAAACTATGTTTCCCTTTTTTATCTTAGTTTTTTAGCCATTTACATTCTTTTATTTGGTCTATACATTGATTTTATTATTACCAGAAACACACACACACACACACACACACACACACACACACACATACACACACACACACACTCACACTCAGTTCTCAGATGAATTAAAGCAAATCCTGCAGAGCTGTCAGCATCAGCCTCATGTGGGGATGACTTAACCCTGGAAGGAAGCCACTCTTGCTGTCTTCTTTATCCTTGAATTCTTAGATGAGGATAATAAGAAAATAAATCTAGTTCCCTGATAAAGATTATCTCAAGGCTGTACTTAATATAGCTGTTTCTGATAACCAAAGCAAACATCAGACTTATTCGTAATTCCAAATAATGCAAAATAGCTATCTTAAACATTTTGTGTGTTTGTGTTAGGGACCAGGTTGTTCCTCCCATGGAGAGCCTTTGTCTACCCGGAGGGAAAGGAATTGCTTCAGAATTACACTCAGGATTTTATTCCTGTAGTGATTACATCACATTCTGTAGATAGTTTCCCTCCTTAGATGCTCTCCAGTGAGAGATATGTCTCCTCCAGGGGCATTAAAACAGCAAGTCCTCTAGACTGAAAGCTAATTTTTCAGGTCTAATTCCTCAGACAGCCATCTGTTAAATGCAGAGATTCATGATTTAATACACACTGTAGTACTGTCCCTCAAATCACCTCTTTGGAGTAAATTAATCTCTATTGCATTACTTGAGGAAAATTGAAATTATTCCAATTCAACACTGTCTTATAGAGATGGCAAACATTTATTTATAGTAATAGGAAATCTAACAGTAAACAAATTACAGAATTACATAGTGACATAAAAGATTCTTTCTCCATTTTTATATATGAAGAATTAGCAGAATAAAAATAATTGTGTTACACTTCAACTATACATTACTCTTCTATAGTCTTCTACCTTAAATTTGGCAAATCCTTGACTTTTATTAGTTTTAGAGTCTTCAGAGCCTTGGATAATCTATGGCACTTGCCCATGAAGATATGTATATAGTTCACATCCAGTTGCCAAAATTTATTTCAAAATTTTTTAACGTTTATTTATTTTTGAGAGACAGAAACAGAGCACGAATGGGGGAGGGGCAGGAACAGAGAGGGAGACACAGAATCCGAAGCAGGCTCCAGGCTCTGAGCTGTCAGCACAGAGCCCAATGCAGAGCTCGAACCCATGAACCGTGAGATCATGACCTGACCTGAAGTCGGCGCTTAACCAACTGAGCCAACCAGGCGGCACTCCCCAAAATTTATTTCATATTGGTAGATGCTGGAATGAGGAAACACTGCTAGGTTCTCCTCTCTTGAGCACCATTAAAGATCATTAGTCTTACTAATGGGAATTGTGCCTGCCTCCTGTGATTCCACACTGTGTGTTTTACTAAATGCTTAGTGTGCTTTCTGGTGAAACTTTAAGTATTAAGCTACAGTTCAGAAAGCCTAAGCAAGAAAGTATGATGATCTCAGGCTGCAATATTCAAAGGGGAAACAAATAAAGTAAAGGCACAGGGTGAATATTGTTTAGGACACATGATTTAATCTAACAAAGCTGATTTCTCTCTCTCAACATCATGGTGGTCTGCACAAGGAAATTCAAGGGGACAAAGAAGTAAACTATGATGAAAAAGTAAGGCCAACTCACTTAAAATGCGCATGCTACCTTCTGATATTGTCCTGAACTAACATATTGAAGCCAAGAGTTTTAGGGGCTATTGAAAGTATTGAAAGGGTGAAACCATATGGTATCTGTCTTTCTCTGTATGGCTTATTTCACTTAGCATCACACTCTCCAGTTCCATCCACGTTGCTACAAAAGGCCAGATTTCATTTTTTCTCATTGCCACGTAGTATTCCATTGTGTATATAAACCACAATTTCTTTATCCATCATCAGTTGATGGACATTTAGGCTCTTTCCATAATTTGGCTATTGTTGAGAGTGCTGCTATGAACATTGGGGTACAAGTGCCCCTATGCCCCTATGTTAAAAACTGAGAACAAACTGAGGGTTGATGGGGGGTGGGAGGGAGGGGAGGGTGGGTGATGGGTGTTGAGGAGGGCACCTTTTGGGATGAGCACTGGGTGTTGTATGGAAACCAATTTGTCAATAAACTTCATATAAAAAAATAAAATAAAAAAAAAAAAAGAAAGTATTGAAAGGGTATCATTGGAAGGGGCTTCCAAATATGACCTGAGTGTTATGAAAAACAGTAATGAGACTCAAGATGCTCAGAAGTTTGCAGAATAAACAATCAATTGAAGTACCTCCAAAACAGTTTTATGAAACAAAACCAAAAGTGTAAGAGGGAAGAATGCAGACATCATCAGTATCGCAATGATTCTGGAACTCAGAGCAATATAAACAGCTGGGCTGTGAGAGAAGAAAGAGCAGTGAGCAGGTCTTCAATTACAATCTCTTCTAGGAAAAAATAGTTTGTATGTTAAATAGAATGGAATATTCTTGTTGCTAAGAAAATGTATGATATAGATAGGAGAATCCAGAGACTGATAACTCTGCATTTCACTATACCCACCAGAGTCATCACATTTTAAACCAATTGCAATGTGATTTAATATCCTAGTTGAAAATTTCATTTCCAGTGTATAATTTCATCTTCCATTAAGCAGTAAGAAATATGATCCCTCTCTGAATCACCAATTAATACCATGATGTCATCAGTTTTCCAAAATTATTAATAGAATATACACAGGAAGTTGTTGTATTGGTATAATAATGGCTTCAGGTTTATGATAGTTATTTATGAACAATTTTCACGAGATTATTTTCTACAGTGTCACCAACAAAGAAGAAAGATACTATTTTAGGTAATTACTAAACATATTGTAAAGTACCAGAATATATAAATTGAAAACAAAATAAGAGGACAATATAATAATTCTATGTATCTAGGATGTGCTATAAGGCAAAATATGCATTTGCCATAGTGAGCTAACCATTCTTTTGGGGACACAAAAAACACACACTCTCTTTGTACAGATCTGCTTCAATTTGGCAGTCAGATGATATTGGTTTACCCATATTGCAAAGTCATATATTCTGATCATTTTTAAACTTGAATTTTCTCATCTTTTTTTTCTACGCATGTGTATATAAATTCACAAATTTCAAAGTTCAATCAAAAATGAATATAAAGATATCTAGGATCTATCATTAATTTCCAGTGGACTATACAACTAGCTAAATATCTTGGCTAACTGCCTTAATCTTAGCAATCTATACAATGAGTTAGTTAGAAAGATAAACTGATATTTCTGCATTGGTCACATTTCAATTTGTTTTGTTTTGGGTATCATTTTCCTTCTTATATATGTTTTGTTTTATTCTGTTCTATTAACTACATTACTGTTACTGATAACAAATCTTTGTTTTGTTTTGCTTTCCTTTAAAGGGGGGAATCAGCCCTCCTCATTCTCATCCATATGGCAGAGGAAAGGACAGAGATGGTGTGTGCCATCTCTCCATCCCTCAATTCTCCCACCCCCACCAAGTACAGAGTTATAACAGGCTTGATCAATTGCTATCTTCCAGTTTCTCAGCTAAAGCTGTGAGGTCAGTGAAGAGATGCCACACAAATAAGTCCAATAAGAGTGAAAATTGGGGCTTTTGCTGAAGCACTTTATGTTGACATAGTTAGCTGCTAGAATATAGGCATGAGACCCAGGTGACCTTACCATACATTCATGGCGATAGCTGCCATGACCATAAAACACAACAAAGGAGGACAGAGCAGAGCAATGGAGAGAAACAGTAATACAATTTCAAATGATGCTGTCATTTGAAAACTTGGATTCATTTGTGCCTTAAACTAATGAGATTCACTCCCTTCAACTTCCTAGTGTCATGAACCAAAATATTCCCCCTTGAATATGTAATTTGAATTAAGGTTTTATCACCTGTAACTGTAATAGTGCTAACTCATCTACTTTTTAAAGCTTGAATAATTCTATAATGCCATCCCATGGATTATTTAGTCTTTTAACACACAAAAAGAAGTGATACTAGACCTAGTCCATCATTCATTTAAAACTTCATGTGGAGAAAAAGGAACTTACTTATATATTTTAATATTTTTTTCATTTTAAAGCAATTTTACTTTTAAGTCTCTAGAGGCTTGCAATAATCTACCACATTGTGACCTCACCACCCCCTCAAGTCAACTGCACACACCACACACACAAATTTTAATATTATTTTTTCTAGTGTACAACACTGTGGTTGGCATTTTTTAATTCTAACGAGCTCTCTAGACTTACCCAGTTATCCATTACTTTCTCATCATATAAGCACTCAGGCTAATTATTTTTTATCAAGTTTTCTCTGCAAGCAGTTCTCTTATGCATGCATCACATTTTTTCCCTGTGCATCACTTTTTTCAAGGTCCAGCTCAAGTTCTACCTTCTCTAGGAATTATCTAACAAACTTTTACAGTAATCATTATTTTTATTTACACAGAAGTTGCATTCATCAGGAAAACAAAAAACTCACATAATTCAAAACTCAACCAGATGAAACATAATTTTGTAGAATCTCTTTTGTTTGTACTGATTTGCGTTCTCTCTCTCTCTCTCTCTCCATATATATGTGTGTGTGTGTGTGTGTGTACTGAACCCTAGATACACTAAAAATGTGACTATTGATGGAACAAAAGTGCAATAAAAGAATTACACTTAAAAAATACAGAAGGTTACTGTTGAAAGATAAGATAGAAGGAAAAGAAGTTGAATAAAGAGGACCTAGATATTTGTATGGGAAAAGGTTAATGGAAATTGAAGATGTGCATTTGATGGCTTCTTTTATTCAGTGACTATTTATAGGTGATGGAAATGAGATTTTGAGAGGTAAAACAATTTTCTAAGGTCACAGTGTTGGTACCTAGCAGAAGAAGAACTCCAAATCCATTTTTGTTGCTTCAAACCACACTATCTCTATGAAATAGAAGGCACAGCAGGAAAAGGATGGAGATTAGGAAGCCAGAAGAGAGAGAGGATGCCCTATAATAGTACATGTTAGGAAAAGAAGAAAAGATGCAATCATTAATTATTAAACATATGTGTCTGATCAGCATTGAAAAGCAACTGATCTAAGATTGTCTTTCAAAATATATTTAAAAGAAATGTATCCTAATTTAGATTGCCTATTTTGTTCCTCAGTTCACTTAGATCAAAGGCATATTATAAAAACTAAGCCCATGTACTGACTAATCCAAGGCAAAGAATACCTTTATGCACATCATGCCCCCAGTCCCCTCTTAGGTAATTATTACCTTCCGGAAGACCTACCTGAGGTTAAAGCCCTAAGAAATCTATGTATTGTATACTCATCCGCCAAGGTACAGATAATTTCACCAGGAAGGGGTGGCTGCATTAAAGGAAGCTTTAACTGGCCAACAAATGATGGTATGTCCAACCCAAATACATCTCTGAAAATCAGAACAAGAAATATAAAAGTAACGGAGATGTAAGTAAGGAAAGGGGAAACCAAAAGTGTATAATGTAAAACTGTGTCTAAAACCATGCAATCCAAAAGTAAGTTATGTTAATGGTAAAAAAGAAATGCTCTCTTCCACTTCATCTGAACTAGCTCATCAGTCCAAGATTGCAAGCAGCCTAGTAGAAGCAGTAATGACCACAAAAGTCCCTCGTAAGACCCTGGTGAACTCCTTTAGAGCAAGATGCCAGAATAAGGAAATCTATTATTATCACTACTATCTCTACCCTTAGATAAACAGTTATTGGTGATTTGAGTGGACTTCTGTTCCATGAAGTGCTAACTTCAAACACATATCATGCAAAGAGGTAATAAGACTATCAAATGGCTACGTATTTACTGAGAAAGTAAGTCCTGGATCAAATTTTCTATGAATATGTGACAAACCTGCTAAAAACCTGCCACTTTTCAGGATCAAGAGAAGGATGTCTCTTGTTACTTCTCCTTTTCAACATCATACTGGAACGAACAAGGCAAGAAAAGGAAATAAAAGGTGTAGATATCAGGAAAGAAAAAAATAAAACTACCCTTGTTTGTACCTGACATAAGTGACTATAGCAAGATTTGCAGATACAAGGTTGATACACAAAACTCCATCACTTTCCTAATGCTAGCAATGAACAAATGGAATTTGAAATTAAAAACACAAAACATTTACATTAACACTCACAAAAATGAAATGCTTAGGTATAAATCTAACAAAATAAGTACAACATCTATGAGAAAAATGACAAAAAATTCAAATGATATAAATCATAGAACCAAACAAATGGACAGCTATTCCATGCTCATGGGTAGGAAGACACATTACCACCAGTATGTCAGTTCCCAATTTGATGTATAGTTTCAATGCAATTCCAGTCAGAATCACAGAAGGTTATTTTGTGAATACAACAAACTTGATTCTTAAGTTTACATAAATAGGGGAAACACGCGGAACAGCCACCACACTATTGAAGAAGAATAAAATCATAGGACTGACACTGCTGGCTTCAAGGCTTACTATAAAGGTTCAATAGGCAAGAAAGTGTAGTAATGGCAAAAATGGAGTCCAGAAAAGACCCACATAAAAATAGTTAGCTAATCTTTGACATAGGAACAAAGACAAGAGAAAAGATGGTCTTTTCAACGCATGCTGCCAGAACAACTAGAACAGCTGCACGTCTACATGCCAGAAAGAAAGAAGAAAGAAAGAAAGAAAGAAAGAAAGAAAGAAAGAAAGAAAGAAAGAAAGAGGGAGGGAGGGAAAGAAGAAAGAAAGAAAGAAAGAAAGAAAGAAAGAAAGAAAGAAAGAAAGAAGAAAGAAGGAAGGAAGGAAGAGGGAAAGAAAGAAAGAGGGAGGGAGGTAGAGAGGGAAAGAAAGAAGAAAGAAAGAAAGAAAGAAAGAAAGAAAGAAAGAAAGAAAGAAGAAAGAAAGAAAGAGGGAGGGAAAGAAAGAAAGAAAGAAAGAAGAAAGAAAGAAAGAAAGAGGGAGGGAAAGAAAGAAAGAAAGAAAGAAAGAAAGAGGGAGGGAGGTAGAGAGGGAAAGAAAGAAGAAAGAAAGAAAGAAAGAAAGAAAGAAAGAAAGAAAGAAAGAAAGAGGGAGGGAAAGAAAGAAAGAAAGAAAGAAAGAAAGAGGGAAAGAAAGGAGAAAGAAGGAAGGAAGGAAGGAAGGAAGGAAGGAAGGAAGAAAGAGGGAGGGAAAGAAAGAAAGAGGGAGGGAGGGAAAGAAAGAAGGAAGGAAGGAAGGAAGGAAGGAAGGAGGAAAGAAAGAAAGAAAGAAAGAAAGAAAGAAAGAAAGAAAGAGGGAGGGAAAGAAAGAAAGAGGGAGGGAGGGAAAGAAAGAAGAAAGAAAGAAAGAAAGAGGGAAAGAAAGAAAGAAAGAAAGAAAGAAAGAAAGAAAGAAAGAGGGAGGGAAAGAAAGAAAGAGGGAGGGAGGGAAAGAAAGAAGAAAGAAAGAAAGAAAGAAAGAAAGAAAGAAAGAAAGAAAGAGGGAGGGAGAGAGGGAAAGAAAGAAAGAAAGAAAGAAAGAAAGAAAGAAAGAGGGAGGGAGAGAGGGAAAGAAAGAAAGAAAGAAAGAAAGAAAGAAAGAAAGAAAGAGAAAGAAAGAGAAAGAAAGAAAGAAAGAAAGAAAGAGGGAGAGAGGGAAAGAAAGAAGAAAGAAAGAAAGAAAGAAAGAAAGAAAGAAAGAAAGAAAGAAAAAGAAAGAAAGAGAAAGAAAGAAAGAGAAAGAAAGAAAGAAAGAAAGAAAGAAAGAAAGAAAGAAAGAAAAAATAATGTGGCCACATACCTTATATTCTTTAAAAAAAATTAGCAAAATGGATTATGGACCTAAATTTAATATGCAAATCTATGAAATTCCTAGAAGATAACATAGGAAAAAATTCAGATGGTCTTGGCTTTGCCAATGACTTTTTAGATACAACACCAAAAGAACTGTGAAAAAGTAATTGATAAGCTGGATTTCATTAAAATTTACAATTTCTGATGTGTGCCAGATCCTGTGGAAACAGTGAGAAGACAGTGAGAAGACAAGCCACATACTGTGAAAAAATATTTGTTACAAGCCTATCTGATAAAGCACTGCTATCCAAAATATAGAAAGCAGTTTGAAATTTAATAAGAAATGAACAAACTAATTTTAACATAGGCAAAAGTTCTTAACAGATAATTCACCACAGAAGATGTTCAAATGGCAAAGACACATATAAAATAGGCAAAAATCCAAAACACTGACAACACCAAACAATGACAAGAATGTGGACCAACAGTAATTCTCATTCATTATTATTATTGTTATTATTTTAGATGTTTCCAAAATTTATTACATAGGATTTATAATCAAGCCCCCTCCACAATTTTTCTATTGCCTATTTCTGCAGTGACACATCCCTGCCCTATACTCCAGGAAAGCTTAGAATGAAATGTGTTGAAATTACAAATATTTTTTTCTTTTTAGTTGAAAGTTTATTTTTTATTGTTTTAAATTTTTTTTAAAGATTTTATTCTTTATCTCCAAATTTTTATTTAAATTCCAGTTAGTTGACATGCAGCATAATACTGGTTTCTGGTGTAGAACTTAGTGATTCATCACTTACATTCAGCACCCAGTGCTCATCACAAGTGTCCTCCTTAATACGCATCACCGATTTAGCCCATCCCTGCACCCAACACCCCTCCAGCAGTCCTCAGTTTGTTCTCTATAGCTAAGAATCTGTTTCTTGGTTTCCCTCTCTTTTTCCCATGTTACTTGTTTTGTTCCTTAAAATCCACATATGAGTGAAATTATATGGTATTTGTCTTTCTCTAATTCACTTCACTTAGCATAATACTCTTGAGTTCCATTCACATCATTACAAATAGCAAGATTTTATTCTTTTTAATGGCTGAGTAATATTCCAACATAAACTATGGGCTTTTAGTGATGATGACATGTCAGTTTAAGTTAATTAATTTTAACAAATTTATCACTCTGGTGACAGATGTTAATAGGAGAGGATGTGGATTTGTGGGGAGAAGAGAAGGGTATATGACAAATCTCTATATGTTTCACTAAATTTTGCTGAACGTGAGACTGCTTTAGAAAATTTAGTGAATTTTAGTGAGCCTGAGACTGCTTTAGAAAAATAGAGCCCATTTTAAAGAACTGTCTTCAAAAGGCACAGAATAAATAAAATTTCAGTTGGAAGGTAATTTTTTGTTATTTTATTTGAACGTGGACTCTTATTGGTAATTACAAGAAAGAGAGAATATTATTTACAATTTTTATAAAACCCATTTAACCCACTATTTTTAATTCATTAACCAGTGTCACTTGTTGGCAATTTTATTAACTTCGCACACACTTTTACATTAGATCATATAAAATCTTAATTAGAAGGTAGCCTTTCTGATAATATGAAAAATAGCACTATAGCTTACTATGAGATTCTGAACATAGAGCAGAGTTTACTTTTACCCACATCTGAAACTATTAATATGTTATGGTTTCATCTAGTCAAATTTATTTATTTCCAATGTCTCCAAATTAAATATAGCAGTACAAAAAATTGCTATCCTAGAGTTAAAAGAAAGTTATGTAGTATGGCAAAAATTTTCAGTGGCCTTCATTCTTGCATTGTTTTTCAAGTGAATGCTCTTGGACACTAAACCACTACCACAAAAATGAAACTAATCATTTTCTTTTATATCTCTTTATGTGAAAGACCATTACAAACATATCAGGTTAAGACACAAATGTCTAACGCCACGTGACATTGGTTTTCTGGTATCTGTATAATATCCAGTGGACAGATGTCAATATATCATAATCCCTGCCATCATTAATAATATGCCTCAAGTAGGGATGATAAACCAGGTGAATCTGCCAAGTGAAAACTTGGGTGAAGGCTGCAGCCATTAATTTTCTTTCATGATGTTCTATTTTTCATTAAGTTTGGTGTTTAGATTGAATTTGTTTTCAGAGTATTAGCCTGTGGCAATAAGGGAGGTTAGTTAGAGTTTGTCCCAGAAGCATGGAAAACACACTAAAACAAACAGACAAACAAACAATCAAAACTCATGAAAACTTATTTCCAAAATGTTAACTTAAATTCTATAAGAAGAGTTATAAACACACTACTCATTCACCAAAGACCTGGGTTGAAGGGAGTTTACAGCATTAGAAAGCATTTAAAATAATTTTCATTAAGAATTTGATAAGAGTGCCTTATAAGTTGTTGTGGGGGACCACAGCCCCACATGAAGATCTTGTCTCAGTATACCACTTGCTACTATTGACCAAGAGCTTTAGAGGCTAAAGTTTCCAAGCAGTTGACAGAAACAATATGGTGTTATATATGCCCATTTTCTTTTTCTCTCTGTTATTCTTTTTTGAGGAGCATTTTACTAATTTTTATTTTCTTTTCAATTTTATTTGTTGATATATAATTGACATATAGCACTGTATTAATTTAAGGTATACAACATAATCATTTGATGTGTGTATATATTGCAAAATTATTACCACAGTAAGTTTATTAACAAAAGAGTTATATAGGTGTGGGGAAAAAAATGTGGTGACCTCCATTTTGCCCTGTTTTTCAACTGGATATTCTTGGACATTAAATATCATGTATAATTTTGCCCTGTGATAAGAACTGTTAAGATCTACTATCTTAGCATCTTTAAAATATATAATGCAGTATTATTAATTACATTAGCCATTATATACATTACATCTCCAGACCTTAATCTTATAACTGGAAGCTTGTGCCATTTGACCATGATTACTCATTTCCCTCATCCCTCAACTCCCACCTCTGGCAACCACCAATCTGTTCTGTTTCTAGGATTTCTGGGTTTGTTTTTTAGTTTTTTGTTTGTTTGTTTGTTTGTTTTGTTAAGATTCCACATATAAATGAGATCATATGGTATTTGTCTTTCTCTGACTTATTTCAGTTTGCATAATGCCTTCAAGGTCCATCTATGTTGCTGCAAATGATAAGATTCCTGTATATATATGAATATGTATATATATATTAATATATATTTATTTATATTTATATGTATATTATACATATATATAATTTTCTTTATTGATGCATCCATTGATTGACATTTAGCTTGTTTCCATGTCTTGACCATTGTGAATAATGCTGCGGTGAACATGGGGGTACAGAGTTCTCTTTGAGATAGTGATTTTATTTCCTTCGTGTATATATATCCCCAACTGGAATTGCTAGATCATATGATAGTTCTATTTTTAATTTTTTGAGGATCTTCCATACTGTTTTCCACAGTGACTGCACCAGTTTACATTCCGATCAACAGTGCCCAAAGGTTCTCTTTTCTCCACATCCTCACCAATGCTTCTTATTTCTTGGCTTTTTGATGATAGCCATTCTAACAGGTGTGAGGCAATACCTCATTGTAACTTTGATTTGCATTTCCCTGATAATTAGAGATGTTGAGCACCTTTTTAGGTACTTGGCCATCTTTATATGTGTTCTTTTAAAAACACCTATTCAGTTCTTTTTCCCATTTTTTAATTGGGTTGTTGTTTTGTTGTTTTTTTTTCTGTTGCATTGTATGAATTCTTTATATATTTTGAATATTAACCTCTTATCAGATACATGCTTTGCAAATATTTTTTCCCATTCAGTAGGTTGCCTTTTCATTTTTAATGGTTTCCTTTTCTGTGCAAAACCTTCTTCATTTTATGTAGTAACACTGGTTTACTTTTGCTCTTATTGTCTTCGCTTTTCATGTCAAATACAAAAAATCTTTGCAAAATCATTAAGGAGCTTATCCCCCTATGTTTTCTTCTACAAGTTTTATGGTTTTAAGTCTTACATTCAAGTTGTTAATCCATTTTGAATTGCATTTTGAGTATGGTGTAAGATAGAGGTCTGGTTGCATTCTTTTGTATGTGGCTGCCCAGTGTTCCCATCATAATTTATTGAAGAGACTATTCTTTCCTCATTGTATATTCCCGGCTCCTCTGTCATAAGTTGATTGACCTTGAAAATGTAGGTTTATTTTTAGACTCTCTATTCTGTTCCATTGATCTATGTGTTTGTTTTTATAACAATAACATATTGTTTTTATTATTATAGCTCTGCAACACAGTTTGAAATCAGGGAGTGCAATGCCTCCAGCTTTGATCTTAAGATGGCTTTGATTATTCAGGGTATTTCCATACAAATCTGAGATTTTTTTTTCTATTTTTGTGAAAAATGTCATTGGAATTTTGGTAGGAATTGTGTTAAATCTGTGAATCATTCTCAGGAGTGTGAACACTTTGGTATTAATTCTTTTAATCCACAGCACAGAATATCTTTCCATTTATGTATTCTTCAGTGCCTTTCATCAATGTCTTATAGTTTTCAGTATACACATATTTCATCTCTTTGGTTAAATTTATCCCTAGGTATTTTATTCATCATACAAATATGAATGGAATGATTTTCTTCATTTCTCTGATAGTTCATCACTGGTGCATTAAAACACAACTAATTTTTGCAAAATTATTTGTACCCTGCAACTTTGCCAAATGTGTTTGTTAGTTCTAACAGGTTTTTTTGCTGAGTCTTTATAGTTTTCTATATATAATATCATGATATTTGCAAATAGAAACAATTTTACTTCTCTCCAGTTTGGATACCTCTTATTTCTTTTTCTTACCTAGTTGTCCCAGTACCATGTTAAATAAAAATGGTTAGAATGGGCATCCTTGTCTTCTGTCTGATCTTACTTTTCACCAATGAGTATGATATTAGTTGTTGACTTGTCGTATATGTCCTCTATTATGTGGAATTATGTTCCCTCTATAGTTGATATATGCCCATTTTCAAAACAAACATAGCTGGACTATTTAATTTATTTCAGTTCTATGAACTTGACATTAACAAATGTTCACCAGTTTCCTAGACCCAATGACAATATTATATATAGTGTTATTTTTTCTCCATTCAAACAATAAAAAATTATAACAATATCACTACACATAATGGTTGTTAGAAGTCCTTTAACTGTCCTCTAAAAGATTTTAGCCCTAAAGCTGAGTACAATCTATGTTGAGTTCCCACACATTCTAGGCAAGGGTATTATACACACCACTGCAAGTTTTAATAAAAGGTTTCCATAATGGTTCAATGAGTGCCACACTATCCAGGCTAAATAAGAGATGCCAGACATCCAGCAGATAAAAAGAGTGTGCTTTAAAAATTTTTGTGGAAGTATAGAATGCTATAGAATTGTATAGAATGGTCTATATAAGCTTGGTGTCACTGCACCAAGCTGCTCTTCAGAAGGAATGACAGGTATCCAACCTGAATATTCACTGAGCTGCACAAACTAGATATCCTGACCCTGCTGTGACACTATAGTTGAGTACAATGAGAGAGCTTGGAAAAGTTGTCAAGGTTCTCTAGAATTTTGAAGAGCATATAGACTGAGACTGGAGACTTTCCAGAACTCTGAAGGAGAGTAGCTGGCTAAAGCTTCCCGTATCACAGGACAAGGAGAGAGGATATCAGTGGGAGTGGCTTGCATACTCCCAGATTTGACTGGAGCAATGATGCATGAATCTAGTAGTGTTGAGTCACAATGTAAAGACTGGGCCTGGGATATTTTCCTTCCAGACCTAGGTACTCCAATAGAAAGAATGGAGGTATAGGAGCTTAGAAGGACATATGAAAGGTTATGTGAGAAGTTATCATTAACTGCAGAAAAGAATGGTGGAATACAGAAGGATCTCCCAAGAACATACAAAAGAGAACTAGAATCTGGCCATGTACTATGCAGAACCCACTGATAGCCAGGCTAAGTCATCCACAGAGAAGGACTATTTTTGCCCTTCCTTCTAATCTACACTTCTCCCTATTCTGTATGGAGGAGCTCGAAACAGCAGAGTAAGCTAACATGGAGGAATCATAAGATGAACTCAAGAGAGACCATGGTCTTTCCCCCATTATTACTCTAAGAATCCTAGGTGTTAAGCCAGGAGAGGAGATTTCAGTTGGTTTAAAGATTAAAACTTTTATTTACGCTGGACAGAACATTTTAAAACTGAAAGATAAACTGCTTTAATGCTGAAAAATCACTAAAATTACAAGAGACAGTCTTGAAGTATTGGCAAAGAGAAATAAGGGGATCTGGGAGAATGGATTGTGGAAGTGACATGGGCGGTGGGGGGAAAGAGTAAAGCTATTTCCATATTGTAGCATATGGAGACCAGATTATTATATAAACCAGACACATAAATAAGGAAAATAATAACACAGTTAGTCTTGTTTACGTAATTGGTACTCCTGGCTTCCAATCCTCTCTGTTCTCATGTTAAGTCTCTAATCATTCCCCAGACTAGAAAAAGCATCCATTTAAAACAACCTGTGTGGGGGGCACCTGGGTGTCTCAGTTGGTTAAACATCTGACTCTTGGTTTTGGCTCAGGTCATGATCACATGGTTCATGGATTCCAGCCCCGCATTGGGCTCTGTGCTGACAATGCAGAGCCTGCTTGAGATTCTTTCTCTTTCCCTCTCTCTTTGCCCCTCCCCCACTTGTGCTGTCTCCATCTCTCTCAAAATAAATAAATAAATTTAAATCAAAAAATAAAAGAAAAACACCTGTGTGTGTCAATAGTCTCTAGTACCCATCCATAGACCAGCACCAGGCCCACATAAGGTTTTTATTGGGTTGGTGGGAAAAGAGAATAAATAAAGATGATATGGTATATTTTATTTAATTTAAATTACTATAATATATTCTCCTTCCTGCTTATTTTTAAATATTAATTATTTTCGAAAATGATAATATGGAAGAGTAAGAGGAAATTTTGCTTGTTTCTTTAAAAATAGTTTTTGGTTAAAATTAAAAATTGACATTTCTATATATAATACCACACCATTTTTATTGTTATTGTTTCACAAAGTCCTCTTAAGCCTAATTTCCACTACTTAACATTTTTCCATTTTCCACACACACACACACACACACACACACACATTTAATTTGGTGTTATAATAAAATAGAAGCAAGTGTTGAATAAAATGTTGGTGTTGAATAAAATAGAAGCAAGGATCAATGTTATAGATTTCAATGATAACATAAATAGGCTATGTCTTACCTCCAAGAAATAAATCTGAAGGTTAATCTCACCACATAGTAAACTTATGTCCACTCTATTTCCTCTAACACAAGATTCCCAATCTTAGTTGGCCTATCCTCACATTACAGAATTCTCTGTAGCATATTTACACTCCATTTCTACATTTAACATAATCATTTGATGGGGCATGTTGGTGGCTCAGTCGGTTAACCATCTGACCTTTGCTCAGGTCATGATCTCATGGTCTGTGTGTTAGAGCCCAGCATCAGGTTCTGTGCTGACAGCTCAGAGCCTGGAACCTGCTTCAGATTCTGTGTCTCCCTCTCTCTCTCTGCCTCTCCCCATCTCTCTCTCAAAAATCAATAGGCATTTTTTTTAATTAAAAAAAATAATCATTTGGATGAGTACCTAATACCATGTTTAGAGTGATCCAGTTCTGATTCCACAGAAAACATTTTACTTCAAGGAGAAATTTTGATTAAAAATTCTTATGTCACTCTCCTACAACACGTTACATTTTACCTTCACTTCCCAGATACAATGACATTTTTTTTCTTTGAGCACAAGCTATATAATTGATTATTTCAGAAAAAACTGAATCATACAGTGTTGAATGAGTCACTTTCAAAAACAAAGACCAAGTAGTTACAGCTCTCATTTTTGTTTCCACCAGCACATCATAACCCAGTGATTGATGTCATTATACCTTGTTTATGATGCTGAAGTGGGTTGAAGAAGCAAAAAACAAAATTAAATTGAATTGACATTTGTAAATGCATAGTCTTTAATAGAATCCAGTTGTCCCTATTGTCCATGGGTACATGATGCACTGTGCACTGTTTCTATTTTCCTAAAGGGAATGGTTTCCTTTCGTCCAGTCCCCAATTATAATTTCCACATTCAATGACCAACTCAAGATTTCTTTTAAAAAGCTATTTTGAGGGGGGTGGGGGCACTGTGCTGGGTGGCTCAGTTGGTCAAACCTCCGACTCCTGATTTCAGCTCAGGTCATGATCTCAGGATTTGCTGTCAGCACAGAGCCTGCTCCTCCCCTCTATTTTTGAGACAGAGAGAGAGAGAGAGAAAACATATGTACACACTCTCTCTCAGAAATATACTTTTTTTTTTAAAGGCTATCTCTATCTATTCCAGTGTTCAATGACGTACTTCTCTTTAATTCCTCAGCATTTGTAATTTGTGCCACACACAGATCTATAATTCTTCAGGGATTGTTTCATGCATGTTGAGTTGTCTCCACAAATACAAGGTGAAGTTTTGTTTTGGGGTTCTGTTTGTCTGGACAAAAAATGAAACTTTTTTCTTAATCCCCATAGATAGCAGTTTAGCAGAGGAGTGAGTACACATACTCTAGAGTCAGTTGGCCAAGATCTGGATTCTGCTTGTAACAAATGCTAAGTGTGTGGCGTTAGATAAGTCACTTAACCTTTCTGAATCTCACTTTCCTTTTATGTAAGATGGGCGCTAACATAATTTCTGCTTCTTAGGTTTGTTATAAAGTTTAAATGAACAAACTGTCAGGCAGAGTGTCTGACATTGAATCATCAACCCCCACTAAAAGCTTCTTTGTTGTCTTCCTCTGTTGCCCCATAGAGCCTAACATAATCTTGATGACCTAAGAGTTATTTGGTAATTATTGAATTCTGTATTTTAAAAATATTCTAAAATATTTCACAAATGTATTCAATCTTACCCACCCCAGCCCACCTCCATCAGACCACTGAATGGAGCCTTCATTCATCCATTGTTACTACCAGTATCTCTTTTGTCTTCCTTATCAAAAACTCAATCTTCCCCCCTCTACCTCCTTTTAAAAAGTTGGTAAGTTTGGTACCAGCTCTTGATTTATTATCTCTCAGCTCCAGATTCACCCTCTTGGCTTCTTCAGTGAAATTGATATTGACCCTTCAAATATTTTTTTCCTTCACCAACTGGCACCAAACTTCAACATTAGAGGGCATTTCAGCCCCAAAGGATTTTGCTTCCTGGTCCCCGTGCACCTCCTGGGCACACCCGTACCCGGCTCTTGTAGTACACAGAGGCCAGATGTGCTCTGAGACCAGCAGCTTCCCCCAGTATTCACCAGTGGACAGTCCCAAGAAGAATGAATCAATGGGACAGTGCCCTTAGAAAAGCATCTTCAAGCACCTGTAAGGCACATTTCCAGCAACTTCTACAATAAATTACTAGCCATCCAGTGAACCTGGGTTGTGCTTTCTCCATTCAGGCCTGGATCTCATCCCTCTCAGGAGGGAGAGAGTAGGGCTCTTCCTTGTGATGGCGTTTTGGGGTGATGGTGGGTGTTTGGAGCCAACGGCCCAGAAAGAATTCTTGAAGACATCTTTGGTGCAAAAAAAAAGGGGGGGATTTTTATTAAAGCACAGGGACAGGACCCATGGGCAGGAAGAACTGTGCTGGGATTGTGAGGGGTGACTGATTATATACTTTCAGGTTGGGACGGAGTTAGGGACACTGTAAGTCTCTAAGGAATTTTGGAAGCAAGAATTCCAGGACCTTGAGAGGTTAGTTGTTGTTAGGAAAACATCCTTTATTACTGTTTGGTAAAACCTCAGTCATGAGACACTTCAGTTAAATGTCAGGGGCTATATGTTTGGAGTATAATTGCTAACATATACTTGGGTGCTAAAGGAGGTTTGCAAAGGAATTTTTATGTATTTAAGAAGACTCACAAGATCCTGGGGAGGAGGGGGTCATGATAATGTTAAGCCAAGATTCCATTTTGCACCTAGCAAAGTGTCATCACCGAGGCAACTGAGCTCCTAGAGGAAGGTCATTCTGCCGGTTTCAAGGACCTGTCAATGGGCTGTAGGCCAATTATTGTAGGCAGTAAGGGAATTTAATTTTTCATTTGGTTTTGTTTCCCTCATCACTATGGCAAGCACTTAAACCTCCTTACATCTTGATTAGGGTGATAGAGCTCCAGGAAACAGAGTCCATAGGTTTCTGGAGCTTAGGCTATGGATAAGATTGCCTTTTTCTTGTAGTTTACTAAGTTATCTGAAAACTGAAGGAGACTCGTGTCCTGCATGACTGTGATCTCTATCAGTCAACCATTTGTTTTCTTTCCTTTCCCCTGTTCTTGGGCAGCCAGGAGTGTCTGAGGAATAACACACATATACCACCATAGGGGTTGAGGTGGGGGGGGGGGGGTACTGTTAGCCAGTATTTGCCCTCAGTTTGCCCCACAGTCTCTCATCACCTGAGTGCTCTATCTCAGCCCTAAATTTAGTGACTGCTCTTTGTATGTGCTATTCCTAAATTCTTATTTATTTATATTCATATTGAATCTCATTATTTCCCTCTGTAATTAGAGTTAATAATACTTTATATTAAACTTTCCCTCTTCAAATTATAGTTTCTGTCCCCTATTGGACCTTAGGTTGACACAGTCCCTCATATTTTACTTTAGCAATAAATTCCAGATCATTGTTTTTGCTTTTTCCACGATATAAAATCATTAATGACAAGTATGAGGTATTATATACACTATATACATGTATAATATGCATGTAATATATACACTTATATACACAGTTAAATAAGAGAAAGTTGACAATTCTCTAAAAGAAAAAGTAGTCAAAATGGTAGTCAATATGAAAGTAGTTTAATTCTAAAGTATGTAGCTCATTCAAAGAATAAAATAACCACCTCTATTTTGTATTTTTTGTCACAAGTAGACATTTATCTTTTTGAATACTGAACCACTTGCAATTTTTAAAAATAACAGCTTCTTCTAATCAGAAGTTCAGTTTTCAATAATAAATTCCAAGTAATAAGCTATAGCCCTAATAAACTGAGGAGAGGAATCAGATTCTAAGTGCAAATGAATCCACAAAACTTCGATTTCCTGCTTGAAGGTGGAGAGAAAAGAAAAGGGAAGAAAAAGAGCAGGAGAAGAAAAGTAAATAGAAATGGGTCTCCTATTCTCTGGGAGACAACTGCTATCTGTTGATCAGAGAGTCTCTTTGTTTCCATGCTCCTTATGTTCCTTGTTTTCTACAGTTTATTTAAAAGTCCCTTCAAGTAGGTTTTTCATCCCAACAATATGTAATGCAACCCTTTTCTGAAACTTCTGAAATAAAATTATATGTAAAGAAAACACTTGCTTTCCTCTTTTTTTGTGTGTGTTAAATTCAAAAGAGCAGTAGGCTTAAAGTATGGGTTGTGTTGCTTTGTTGTTTTGCCTTTTTCCACCCATCATTTGCCACACAAACTCTCCCAAAAGTATATTCTTTCATTTCCAGGATGGTGAGGCCACTGGCCTTAATAAATGCATGCATCCTTCTTCATCAAATACTCTTCAATGCACCAGGAAACTGCCAGGTAACTACTATAAGGCAAAGATGCTCCTACGGTCAGAAAAATAAGGTTCCAGTGCAAAGTGGGTGGTCTAATCTTCTCTGAAGGAAATGTGTATTTCTTTTCAGAGACAGAGCAGTTCCAGTAAATATGAAATTAAAAAACTGCCTGAAAGCACCACAAAATATGCAGAGCCAGATACTGGAACAAATTCACCAACTTATTACATATTTCTGTGGTCAGATGGTTCTGAATATTCACCATCATATGTCCTTTAAATCCAACAGAATTCTGCTGTCACACCAGTGATTTTAGTTTTTGTAAGAAAGAATGCACATACACACACAAAACAGGCAGTATCAATAAGAAAATAAAGCCATTCTAAATCAATCTATTTCCAGCCTCAAAAGGTAGATCTCTTTAGTTATCAATACAGCATTAGTTTTTTAAGCTTTCGCATTTAATGAACTTACCAAGCAGAAAAAAAATTATAGATATTATAAAAGTTAAGAAAAAATATTGAGAAAGCCCTCTCCTCACTTTACTTGGATACATATGCCTTCAAATAATGAAAAAGTACATGATAGGAGTCCTCATAATATGGACATGGTTCCCACTGTCTTGGGGAAAGGTATTGTCAGAACAAAAGCAGCCTCCATGTCTGATGGATAACTTATTCTCTAACATATTGGGCACTAAAGATTCTGGTAGAAATACTGAAAACATTAATTAAGCGACAAGCACTAAAAATGTCCTAAAAAGGATGTTAATTTGAAACTCAAACTTTTACTTTCAAACAGCACCCCAAGGAGAATAATTTGACTCACAAACCAATGTGACACGTTTCTGCACATGGCGTTTTTTTGTTTTTTTTTTTTAATAAAGTTTATTTTTGAGAGAGACAGAGTGTGGAAAGGGCAAAGAGAGAAGGAGACACAGAATCTGAAACAGGCTCCAGGTTCTGAGCTGTCAGCACAGAGCCTGCCTCGGGGCTTGTACTCACAAATCATGAGATCATGACCTGGGCCGAAGTTGGACACTCAACTGACTGAGCCACTCAAGTGCCCCTGAACATGGCATTTTAACTGAACTTTGCAGATCAGGTGAGTCCCTCCACCCTACAGCCACACCCACAGATGGCATGTGTTTATTTTAAAGGATTTTTTCAAATATATTTTGAAATATCTGTACCTGGTGAAGATACAAATGCCAAGTTAATATACAAACAAATAGTACTTGCATTTAATGTAACACAGCCAGCTGTTATTATGGTTAAATATTTTTGTCAGAAAACATGAAATTAGATTTGAACAGAAGCTCAAAATAATAAAACTCTCTTTAACAATACAAAGTATACATTATCAATTCTCTGTTTACTGGGTTTTTATTGTTATTTTTCTGCTTCTCTATCTTTTAATGTCAGAGTTCCTTTGTAAATATTCATCAGGATTATTTCCAGAGTCTTATTTGCCCACTCAGGTACACGGCAATAAAACAGAGGGCTCAAGGGGTGCCTGGGTGGCTCAGTTGGCTAAATGTTCGACTCTTAATTTCAGCTCCTCATGATCTCACAGTTCGTGAGTTTGAGCCCCTTCTCAGGCTCTGCAATAACAGTGTGGAGCCTGCTTGGGATTATGTGTTTCCTCCCTCTCTGTCCATGCCCTGCTTGTTCCCTCTCTCTCTCTGTCTCTTTCTGTCTCTCTCTCTCTCTCTTTCTCTCTCTCTCTCTCTCTCTCCTCTCAAAACTAAACAAATGTAAAGAAAAACAGAGGGTTCAAGTTGGGCCACTTGCTAGTCAGACTCAAATTTAACATGGCTTGTTTTAATAAAGGCAGGTATCTGTTATGAGTATACCAAAATCAGAAATTTGTATGAGATATTCTGATTATCAGCTATTTATAAGTTCCTACTACTATATACTGAGATGTATAATTTTGGATTGATACAAAAATAAATAATGCATTTTCATGTTTAATATGGTTTCATGTCCTCAAGTACATCCGACTGGTGGCAGTGACTAGGATGTAAATAGACAACAATAATTGTGCCATATTTTCACGGTTAGTTCCAGAGGAGGCATGGGGTTGGCGGTGTCAGCCATCTATGAAGAAAACATTTGAGCCAGACATGTAGGAGCCCACCAGGCAAAAAAGGGGATTCAGGGCACAAGGAATAAGTATAAAAAGCCCTAAAACAAGTTCAAGAATTCAAGTGATTGTCAAAAGTTAGGTAGCTAGGACAGGAGTGTAGGGAATAAGGTCATGAGACATGGAACATGAGGTGGGAGAAGCAGAGCAAGGACAACATCATGGACGCCCTGAAAGGGAAGCTGCCTTTTTGTCCATAGGGGCCGCTGACAGATGGCTCAGGGAGTCAGGGAGACCACATAAGCATGTTAAAATCAGCAAATTCACACGTCACAGTGTTTACAGTACAATGAAGAAGGTCAAGGAGAGCAGTTTGGAAGCCCTCCTGTAATCTTAATGCAATATGTTGAGGGTTTAAATTGGCATAGGGGCTGATATTAAAGTAAGCAACAGATAGAAGAGACATCAACCCAGATTAATTTCCACCCTATTAATGACCTAAATATCCTAAAATTACAGATGTATGTATCTTGGGAAACAAGAGGGAAAAGAATGCACCTGAAAATTCACAGAAAATATGATTACAATACTGAATGTATGAAATGTTTTATTGTCACTCGTCATTCTTACAAGCCCCTAATACAAACTAAAATAAAGAGATCCTGTGTGTGCTACTTCTGACCCTCTCAATTTTCTAGAAAGACTTGGTAAGTTTCCCCGAGATGTCTCCGTTATTTCTTCCACAGTTAAAATCAAATTTTTACCAAATTCACAATGCAATATCATAAAAAAATAAATTAAAAAACACTATTATCATTCAGGTTTTTAATTGGTCATGAGTTTACTCAAAAGTTGCCCATATACTTCTAACAAAAAAATTGTCTCTATATAAATATATTGTGCATTAGACTGTTTAAATTTTGATATCAGATAAAAATATTCCGAGTTATATCATTTTTTGTCATATTCTTCTTTCTTCTTGATTTGTTGATGAGTAAGGAAAGATTGCTTTTCATAAATAAAGAGCTATTGAATTTGCAATACGTTTTATTTTTTTCCACTTTCCTTCCATTATACAGAAATCATTTAAATAAGCTACATCTGTAATGAGAACTGCCAATCAGAGTTAAATTTAGGGGCGCCTGGGTGGCGCAGTCGGTTAAGCGTCCGACTTCAGCCAGGTCACGATCTCGCGGTCCGTGAGTTCGAGCCCCGCGTCGGGCTCTGGGCTGATGGCTCGGAGCCTGGAGCCTGTTTCCGATTCTGTGTCTCCCTCTCTCTCTGTCCCTCCTCCATTCATGCTCTGTCTCTCTCTGTCCCAAAAATAAATAAACGTTGAAAAAAAAATTAAAAAAATAAATAAATAAAAAAATTCATTTAACCATCAGGTTGCGGAAATTTAAAATCTACTAACAAAGCCAAATATCCAGCTTAATGGAATTGAAACTATCTTATACTATAATTGGGAATAAGTGAGGGCTATTTACTGAGAAATAAAAAAATGAATGTCTTGTGAGCTGAATTCAATATGATTATAAATCCGCATCACTGAGTCTTTGTGTTGATGCTTTGATGCAGAGTATAGCATCCACATTAGCCCATGTTTTAGGCAGAAATAGTCCATTTAGTATAGCAATGTGAACACTGTATCCTGTTTTCAAGATGGTGTCACTCTTGAATGTTCATCTCTTTTTTGTTTACTAAACCTAATTTTATTTTATTTATTTGTTTTGACTCAGTAAATATTTTGCTTATTTTTTAATATTAAATATAATTTGTTGTCAAATTAGTTTCCATACAACACCCAGTGCTCATCCCAACAGGTGCCCTTCTCAGTGCCCATCACCCACTTTCCCCTCTCCCCCACCACCCATCAACCTTCAGTTCTCAGTATTTAAGAGTCTCTTATGGTTTGCTTCCTTCCCTCTCTGTAACTTTTTCTTTTTTGCCCCCTTCCCTCCCACATGGACTTCTGTTAAGCTTCTCAGGATCCACATATGAGTGAAAACATATGATATCTGTCTTTCTCTGCCTGACTTATTTCACTTAACATAATACTCTCAAGGCCATCCATGTTGCTGCAAATGGCCAGATTTCATTCTTTCTCTTTGCCAAGTAGTATTCAATTGTATATATAAACCACATCTTCTTTATCCATTTGTCAGCCGATAGACATTTAGGCTCTTTCCATAATTTGGCTATTGTTGAAAGTGCTGCTATAAACATTGGGGTAAAAGTGTTCCTATGCCTCAGCACTCCTGTATCCCTTGGGTAAATTCCTAACAGTGCTACTGCTGGGTCATAGGATAGGTCCATTTTTAATTTTTTGAGGAACATCCACTCTGTCTTCCACATCGGCTGCACCAGTTTGCATTCCCACCAATAGTGCAAGAGGGTTCCCATTTCTCCGCATCCTCTCCAGCATCTATAGTCTGCTGATTGGTTTATCTTAGCCACTCTGACTGGCATGAGGTGATATCTCAGTATGCTTTTGATGTGTATTTCCCTGATGAGGACTGATATTGAATATCTTTCCATGTACCTATTGGCCATCTGGTTGTCTTCTTTAGAAAAGTGTCTATTCGGGGCACCTGGGTGGCGCGGTCGGTTAAGCGTCCGACTTCAGCCAGGTCACGATCTCGCGCTCCGTGAGTTCGAGCCCCGCGTCAGGCTCTGGGCTGATGGCTCAGAGCCTGGAGCCTGTTTCCGATTCTGTGTCTCCCTCTCTCTCTGCCCCTCCCCCGTTCATGCTCTGTCTCTCTCTGTCCCAAAAATAAATAAACGTTGAAAAAAAAAAAAAAGAAAAAAGAAAAGTGTCTATTCATGTCTTCTGCCCATTTCTTCACTGGATTATTTTTTTTAGTTGTGGAGTTTGGTGAGCTCTTTATAGACTTTGGATACTAGACCTTTGTCCAATGTGTCATTTGGAAATACCTTTTCCCATTCCGTCAGTTGCCTTTTAGTTTTGTTGATTGTTTCCTTTGCAGTGCAGCAGCTTTTTATCTTGATGAGGTCCCAATAGTTCATTTTTGCTTTTAATTCCCTTGCCTTTGGAGATGTGTCAAGTAAGAAATTGCTGCGGCTGAGGTCAGAGAGGTTTTTTCCTGCTTTCTCCTCTAGGGTTGTGATGTTTTCCTGTCTCACATTCAGGTCCTTCATCCATTTTGAGTTTATTTTTGTGAATGGTGTAAGAAAGTGTTCTAGATTCATTGTTCTGCATGTTGCTATCCAGTTCTCCCAGCACCATTTGATTTGTTGAAGAGACTGTCTTTTTTCCATTGGATATTCTTTCCTGCTTTGCCAAAGTTTAGTTGGCCATACATTTGTGGGTCCAATTCTGGAGTCTCTATTCTATTCCATTGGTCTATGTGTCTGTTTTTGTGTCACTATACTATACTGTCTTAATGATTACAGCTTTGTAGTAGAGGCTAAGGTCTGGGATTGTGATGCCTCCTGCTTTGGTTTTCTTCTTCAATATTACTTTTGTTATTCAGGGGTCTTTTGTGGTTCCATACAAAATTTAGGATTGCTTGTTCTAGCTTCAAAAAGAATGCTGGTGCAATTTTGATTGGGATTGCATTGAATGTGTAGATTGCTTTGGATACTATTGACATTTTAACAATATTTATTCTTCCAATCCATGAGCATGGAATGTTTTTCCATTTCTTTGTGTCTTCTTCAATTTGCTTCATAAGCTTTCAATAGTTTTCAGCATACAGATCTTTTACATGTTTGGTTAGGTTTATTCCTAGGTATTTTATGAATCTTGGTGCAATTGTGATTGGTATCATTTTCTTTATTTGTCTTTCTGTTGCTTCATTATTGTTGCATAAAAATGAAATTGATTTCTGTACATTAATTTTGTATCCTGAAACTTTGCTGAATTAATGTATCAGTTCTATCAGACTTTTGGTGGAGTCTATCGGGTTTTACATGTAGAGTATCATGTCATCTGCAAAGGGTGAAAGCTCGACTTCATCTTTGCCAGTTTTGTTGCTTTCGATTTCCTTTTGTTGTCTGATTGCTGATGCTAGAACTTCCAACACTATGTTAAACAACAGCCGTAAGAGTGGACATCTCTGTCGTGTTCCTGATCTCAGGGGGAAAGCTCTCAGTTTTTCCCCATTGAGGATGATATTGGCTGTGGGTTATTCATAAATGGCTTTTATCATGTTTAAGTATGTTCCTGCTATCCCAACTTTCTCGAGGACTTTTATTAAGAAAGGATGCTGAATTTTGTCAAATGCTTTTTCTGCATCAATTGACAGGATCATATCGTTATCTTTTCTTTTATTAATGTGATGTATCACATTGATTGATTTGAGAATATTGAACCAGCTATACAGCCCAGGAATGAATCCCACTTGATCATGGTGAATAATTCTTTATATATGCTGTTGAATTCGATTTGCTAGTATCTTGTTGAGAATTTTTGCATCCATATTCATCAGGGAAGGATACTGGCCTGTAGATCTCCTTTTTTTGCTGGGTCTCTGTCTGGTTTGGGAATCAAAGTAATGCTGGCTTCATAGAATTAACCTGGAAGTTTTCCTCCCCTTTCTATTTTTTGGAACAGCTTGAGAAGGATAGGTATTAACTCTGCTTTAAATGTGTGGTAGAATTCCCCAGGGAAGCCATCTGTTCCAGGACTCTTTATGTTAGAGTTTTGGTAACTGATTCAATTTCTTCACTAGTTATGGGTCTGTTCAAATTTTCTATTTCTTCCCATTTGAGTTTTGGAAGTGTGTGGGTGCTTAGGAATTTGTCCATTTCTTCCAGGTTGTCCAGTTTGTTGGCATATAATTTTTCATAGTATTCCCGGATAATTGCATGCATTTCTGAGGGACTGGTTGTAATAAGTCCACTTTAGTTAGTGATTTTATCTATTTTGGTCCTCTCTCTTTTCTTTTTGAGAAGCCTGGCTAGAGGTTTATCAATTTTGTATATTTTTGCAAAAACAAAAACTCCTAGTTTCACTGATCTGTTCTGTTTTTGTTTGTTTGGATTCTATATTGTTTATTTCTGCTCTGATCTTTATTATTTCTCTTCTTCTGCTGGGTTTGGGGTGTCTTGGCTGTTCTGCTTCTAGTTCCTTTAGGTGTACTGTTAGATTTTGTATTTGGAATTTTTCTTGCTTCTTGAGATAGGCCTGAATTGCAATGTATTTTCCTCTCAGGACTGCCTTCGCTGCATCTCATAGTGTTTGGATTGTTGTTTTTCATTTTCATTTGTTTCCATATATTTTTAATTTCTTTTCTAATTGCCTGGTTGACCCATTCATTCTTTAGTAGGATGTTGTTTAAACTCTATGCTTTCGGAGGTTTTTCAGACTTTTCATGTGGTTGATTTCAAGTTTCATAGCATTGTGATCTGAAAGTGTGCATGGTATCATCTCAATTCTTTTATATTTATTGAGGGCTGCTTTGTGACCCAGTATGTGATCTATCTTGGAGAATGTTCCATGGGCACTGGAGAAGAAAGTACA
Organism: Lynx rufus; assembly: GCF_022079265.1. Classification (NCBI taxonomy): domain Eukaryota; kingdom Metazoa; phylum Chordata; class Mammalia; order Carnivora; family Felidae; genus Lynx; species Lynx rufus. Next base: position 162,968,020 of record NW_025814823.1, read on the forward strand.
TTCTGTTGCTTTGGGATAGAGTTCTAAATATATCTGTCAAGTCCATCTGATCCAATGTATCATTCAGGGCCCTTGTTTCTTTATTATTCTCTGTATAGATGATATATTCATTGCCATAAGTGGAGTATTAAAGTCCCCCAAATTACCACATTCTTATCAATATGGTTGCTTATGTTTGTGATTAATAGTTTTGTATATTTGGGTGCTTTTGAATTCGGTGCATAGACATTTATAATTGTTAGCTCTTCCTGATGGATAGACCCTGTAATTATTATATAATGCCTGTCTTTATCTCTTGTTACAGCCTTTAATTTAAAGTCTAGTTTGTTTGATATAAGTATGGCTACTCCAGCTTTCTTTTGACTTACAGTAGTCAAAATAAATGATAGATAGCTCTCCACCCCTCACTTTCAATGAAGGTGTCCTCAGGTCTAAAATGCATCTCCTGCAGACAGCAAATAGATGGGTCTTGTTTTGTTTTTGTTTTTTTATCCATTCTGATACCCTATGTCTTTTGATTTGAGCATTTATTCCATTTGCGTTCAGTGATGTTTTTGAAAGATATGGGTTTAGAGTCATTGTGATGTCTGTAGGTTTCATGCTTGTAGTGATGTCTCTGGTACTTTGTGGTCCTTGAAACATTTCCCTCACAGAATCCCCCTTAGGATCTCTTGTAGGGCTGGTTTAAATTTTTTTTTTAACGTTTTATTTATTTTTGAGACAGAGAGAGACAGAGCATGAACGGGGGAGGGGCAGAGAGAGAGGGAGACACAGAATCGGAAGCAGGCTCCAAGCTCTGAGCCATCAGCCCAGAGCCCGATGCGGGGCTCGAACTCACAGACCGCGAGATCGTGACCTGAGCTGAAGTCGGGTGCTCAACCAACAGAGCCACCCGGGTGCCCCATTGTAGGGCTGGTTTAATGGTGATGAATTCCTTCAGTTTTTGTTTGTTTGGGAAGACCTTTATTTCTCCTATATTCTGAATAGAATGACACACTTGTGTCAATTCACTGTGTGAATTACACACTTGCTGGATAAAAGATTCTTGGATGCATATTTTTCCTGTTCATGTCATTGAAGATTTCCTGCCATTCCTTCCTGGCTTGCCAAGTTTCACCAGATAGGTCTGTGACTACCTGTATGTGTTTACCTTTGTATGTTAAGGCCTATTTATCCCTAGTTGCTTTCAGAATTCTCTCTTTATTCTTGTATTTTGCCAGTTTCACTATGACATGTCATGCAGAAGATCAATTCAAATTACGTCTGAAGGGAGTTCTCTGTGCCTCTTGGATTTCAATGACTTTTTCCTTCCCCAGATCAGGGAAGTTCTCAGCTATGATTTGTTCAAGTATACCTTCAGCCCCTTTCCCTCTCTCCTTCTTCTTCTGGAATTCCTATGATACAGAAATTGTTCCATTTGATTGCATCACTTAGTTCTCTAACTCTCCCCTCATACTCCCGGATTTTTTTTATCTCTCTTTTTCTCAGCTTCCTCATTTTCCATTTCATCTTCTAATTCACCTATTCTTCCCTCTGCCTCTTCAATCCACACTGTGGCCGCCTCCATTTTATTTTGCACCTCATTTATACCATTTTTAATTCATCATGACTATTTTTTAGTCCCTTGATCTCTGTAGCAATAGATTCTCTGCTGTTCTCTATGCTTTTTTTCAAGCCCAGCAATTAATTTTATGACTATTATTCTAAATCTTGTTCAGTTATATTGCCTAAATTGGTTTTGATCAATTCATTAGCTGTTGCTACTTCTTGGAATTTCTTTTGAGGAGAATTCTTCCTTTTTGTCGTATTAGCTAGTTTTCTGTCCCTTCTGCATTTTAAAAGCTTGTTGTGTGCTCTGCACCTGCGAGCACTGCTATATTAAAGGAGGGTCATACACTGTCCAGGGCCTGGCCCTTCAGGAGGTGTTTTTCCAGAGATTGTTATTTGCTCTCTGTTGTTGTGACTTTGGTTATTTTATTACCCTACTCGTAGTGAAATTTTGGACCCTCCACCAGATATGCTTTTATTTGTTCCTTATAGTATCCCTGTGTGGCAGGGCAAATTTTCTTTACCAAATATTTCCATGTCTCATCTTCCTGTGATCTGCCTTCTTACCTTTTGAAGCACCCAGACCCCTCTCTCTTTCCTTAGCTGAGGATGGTATATAGGCTCTGAATGTTCATCTTTTGATAATTACTCATCATGTTCTAGCTTTTGAAGATCTAATATTTGATGACATTTTAAACATTTTCTTTTTAAACCAAATGCATTTTTTAATTTTTTAATTGAAGTAAAGTAGACATGTTACATTAGTTTCAAGTGTACAACATAGTGATTTAACAAGTCTATACATTATGCTATGGCCACAAGTGTAGCTACCATCTGCCACCATACAACACTATTACAATACCATTGACTGTACTGCCTGTACTGTACCTTTTATCCCTGTGATTTATTCATTCTGTAACTCTGAGTCTGTGTTTCCCACTCCGCTTCATCCATTTTGCCCAACCCCCAGCCCCTCTTTCTTCTGGCAATCATCAGTTCATTGTATTTGTGGGTCTGTTCTGCTTTCTGTTTGTTTCCAAATGCATTTTTAACATTCAAATGATCAAAAGATTTTTCTATCAGTACCACATCCATTACAACCTTTCTGATTTTTTCTATAATTGTTTTATATTTTAAAGCAAGTACTTGAGTTTGATAAAATATATTGAGACCAGGGCAGAACTATGTTTGAATCCTTTGTATAAATTCACCTTAAGAACTCTCTAAAGGAAACCACTGTAAAAATTTAAAAGTCCAGCATAGTATCTTTTACTTGTATAACCATATAAAATACACTATTCCTCTGTAATCATAAAAATTTAAGTCTTTAGTATAATCATAACTTGTAGTATATACCTTAAACATTTAAAACCATTTGACTTGATTTAACTTCTCTAAGAACCTAAGAATTAGCAGACTATCAGGCCTTATAGATGTTTACCAAAACACAGAATTTTGAACTCTTCTGGTGGAAAAGTTAATGGAAATAATTTTCCACTTTATATAAAGGAAGACATTTGGAGATCAGAGGATAAAATTTGTGGGTGATAACTGGGGTCATCCATTTAAAATTTACTCTGACAAAGGGGTGACTGAGTGACTCAGTCAGTTAAGTGTCTGACTCTTGATTTCAGCTCAGGTCATGATCTCCCTGTTTGTGAGACTGAGCCATGCATAGAGCTCAGCACTGACAGCACTGAGCCGGCTCAAGATTCTCTCTCTCTCTCTCTCTCTCTCTCTCTCTCTCTCTCTGCCCCTTCTCCTCTTGTTCTCTCTCAAAAATAAATAAATAAACTTAAAAAATAAAATAAAATTCTCAGAAATACTTTCAACTAATGTAATGGCCTGTTTAGTGAGAATCTACTCAGGAAGGTATTCAAAAATTCTCAGTAAATAATTCTAGAGTCATTTTTTAACAATGTGTAGAGCATAGAGAAGTTCATATAAAGTATATGGTTTTCTTATGTACAACTCTCCTGCCTTTACTCTGGAAAAGATAAAAAAGAATATGCTTGAGTGTAGCACTTATTTGCTCTTGAAAAAGTAGAAAGCCAGACAAAGTCTTGCTGATAGTTATTCTGAACTAGAATTGGAACATTCTCCATTTTTCTACCTATGTGGAATCAGATGAATCCTCAATCAGGAAAAGCCTCTATTAATTTTGACCTAACGTCTGATGCACTAGGATTTTCAAGAAGAGACCCAAGTCTGAACTATCTTTCTTGTGTGAGATGTAGAGTTTCCTCAGTGACAGGTGATATAGGAGACCAAGTGAGAAGGGCCAATTGAATTGAGGGGATGGAGAGGGTTGGCCAAATTAAATTACAGTGCAAAATCTGAGGTTGTCCATCCCTTGCCTCCTTCTTCTTACAAAAAAGTGTATTTATCAGTCAGTTCACTCTGACTCTGTAATGCTTTAAGTTGTTTACCTGTTAAGTGAAAAATGCCTAACACCATGCTGAGGCTCACCATGCTGTCAGACTGGGGAAGACACAGTGTTGTGTTACTTCAATGGCAGTACCCTTTTCCTGTAGACCTGGTAGAGGACAAGTGAGAGGCTCACATGGCACACTAGACCAAGGGGACTGCAGACAAGCAGGCAAGTCCCTGAGCATAACAGGCCACAAGACCAATTCTCCTCATCTTTCCCAATGACCTACACTTTATCACGGAACAAACTACCCATCCTACTACCTGAGAGAATAGAGGTTGTCCCTCCATATCTTGCCTAGAAAATAGAAACACTAATTTTAGTGGTTTTCTTCTGAGTGTTTTTTTTTAATGTTCATTTATTTTTGAGACTGAGAAAGAGAGAGAGGGAGAAAGCATGTATGTGCAAGCAGGGGAGTGGCAGAGAGATGGGGGGACAGAGGATCCAAAACAGGCTCTGAACTGAGAGCAGCAAGCCTGATGTGGGGCTCAAACTCACAATCCTTGAGATCATGACCTGAGCATAAGTCAAAAACTCAACTGACTGAGCTATCCAGGTGCCCCTGAGAAGTGAATGTTTAAGTAAAAGTGAGTAAGAAAATTTCAATTTTATCTCTTCTAAATGCTAGTAAAATATTTTTTTCAGTGGCCATGCTCTTCCCTTTATTGCATGTTCTTTCATTATTAAGAACATAAATCTTGGGGTGGGGGGATATTTTCACAAATATCCTATCTACCTAAGAGAAAAAAAGGACAGTGTTCCTTAAAAAAAATTATGAGGACTATTTCTTTATATAAAACTTGTCCTGAAATGATGGCTCTTTCAGCCATAACATTGGTAAATTTGGATCATATACTTTAACACTTCCAACATCTAATAGCAGCAAAATGGACAATAGGAACATCCTCCATCTCTAGGTCCACAAAGTTAGGGATTCCAAGCACTATTATTATTCATAAGTGTTCTGTTTTAAAACGTACTCTAGGGGCGCCTGGGTGGCGTAGTCGGTTAAGCGTCCGACTTCAGCCAGGTCACAATCTCGCGGTCCGTGAGTTCGAGCCCCGCGTTGGGCTCTGGGCTGATGGCTCAGAGCCTGGAGCCTGTTTCCAATTCTGTGTCTCCCTCTCTCTCTGCCCCTCCCCTGTTCATGCTCTGTCTCTCTCTGTCCCAAAAATAAATAAACGTTGAAAAAAAAAATAAAAAAAAAATAAAACATACTCTATGTTTAGGTAAGTATTAAAAAAATATTTCTAAAGTAAAGATAAATGTATTTTAATGAAAGATTTCTCTGATTCTGCAGCATACCAATGTGTTGTGTGATGCTGCAAGAGAGACAAACCATATGCTGTTTTCCTCAAATACACTTGACCCCAAAAATCTGTTTTGGGACAGTTGAAGAAGGAGGAAGGATAATCTACATCTATTAACAGCTGGAGAAAATAGTAATGTTTAATGGAAACCTCGTTTGGGTAAAATAATCCTGGGAGAGGGACTGAAAGATGTGGATGTCTCTTCTAGAAAAGACAGTGGGCTCCAACCCTGGCACAAAGTCCATAAAATGAAATAAAAATCAACCCCATGAGATAAATGCTTGTGTACCAAGTTGTATTTTCATATGTTGAAAGAAATTAGCCTAATTCTGGCTTGGTTCTTTGGAATCTGGAAATGATCAACAACATAAATAATTAATGTAGCTGAAATGAGGGTGGAACAGCCCATATTTCAGCTGCAGAGTATCAAGAGCAGACACTACTGAGGACCATTATCATTGCTGAACAAGATGAGTGCAATACAAGTTCTGCTGAAAATCTCAAGTCATGCTAAGGGCCATGGTAAAGACCAGGGATTTTGCCAAAGCTGGACTAGGAAGCAGCATGCGTGGACTTCATCCTCAGGACAAGGAGGTCCTAGATGAAAATTCTCCAACAAATCCTCTTAGCTGAGACCAAAATATAAGCTCTAGTGCACATGACCTACTCTGGGAGGAGGCATGACAGTGGATCCCATGTTTATCACTAAGGAAGTTATTGGTTATTGAGTAACTGACAGTGGACACTGAACTTACATATGAATTCTTTAAATCAGGGGGGAAATGAAAAGTTGAATACACTTTAATTAGCTAATTTGTCCCAACTCATTTTTTGCAATGTTAACAAAAAACGTATCTCCTTTAAATTTATGTTCACTCTCTGATTATTTTTTCACATCAGTCTACAACTAGATATGTCATGAAGAAAAGGCTATCTTTTCCATCATATACAAACATATTAGAACACAAAGTCTGACATATTGATGAATATAAAAGCACAATGACCTAACAGTATAATAATCAGTGAAAAGAGGGTAATATCAGCTAAGTCCAGATAATTAGCCCTTCACTAATCTGTGCACACTCTGTGAACCAGAGTGTAACAATTATGCTAAGTCTCATTATATGATTTTTTCCTACAAATTTCAAGCCCTTCAGATATTTTTTTAGCAACTTAACAAATTAAATAGAAAATGTTCTTATTTTGATGGAGCACCTAGAGCAGAGAGAGAGTGAGTAACCTCAGTTATATACTAGTCAGTAATCAAAAAGTATATGGCTGGGGAACCTGGGTGGCTCAGTTGGTTAAGTGTCCATCTTCGGCTTAGGTCATAATCTCACGGTTCATGAGTTCAAGCCCTGCATTGGTCTCTGTACTGACAGCTCAGAGCCTGGAGCCTGCTTCATATTCTGTGTCTCCTTCTCTATCTGCACTTCACCCACTATCTCTCTCTCTCAAATATAAAATAAAATAAATTAAAAAGTAATAAAAAGAAGTAATGGCTGGCAGAACTTGGGTAGCTGTTCACCAAACACTTCCCTTTTTCCTCTTGGCTATGCACCCCACACTCCTTTGCTGTGAGTTCAGCCATGAGACAGAGTCTTACAGAATGTAATGTGGGCAGAAATAATGCACACCACTTACAGACTTAGCCTAAAACACCCTTGTAAAATCCTCCATTTACATTCCCCATCAACCTCCTAATAAATGTAAAGGGTCCCTAGAGTAGGGAAAACACAAAGAGCAACAAGCACAGTATTATTTGTTTTAAGTTATTGAAATCTGAGGACCCTTCATAACATTATAAGTTTTCATAAGTTAGACTACCCTGATAACATAGGAAAATATTTATGATGTTTTAAACCAAAATGTATGTTTCAAACCACAGCACTCATTAGCAGCTAATAATTCAAGCTCACTCTTAACTTGCCTAATTTTGACATTGTCTTTTCAGACTGAAAAGGAAGACCATCCCTCTGCTGTTGATCTTTCAATACCTGTTGATGTTGTCATAGGACAAACTAGAATCCTAGAAATCACTGAAAGCCTACAGTAAAGCCTTATAAAGTACAGTAAAGTAAAGCCTTGCACTCTGCTGTCCAATTCTTAATTTGGGGGATACTGAAAGTTTTCAAATGCAAAACCAACACGCAAAAAAACCCAGTAACAACAACTTAGGGAAGCACGTGTTTTTTCTTTTCCTTTCTGGTTTATGGAGTAATATTTAATGTTGTTTTACTTTTTTTGTGTAAATATGGTTTTAGAGCTGTTTTACTTTTAAAATATGACTTTATTTAAATGTATAGAGACAAGAGATATCAAAATACCAATAAATGCATATTATTCAAAAATAGTAAGTTAACTTGACCCCACACCTATTAGAATGCTTATTATCAAAGGCAAAAAAATATCAAGTATTGCCAAGAACACGGAGAAAGTGGAACCCATTGTGCACTGCTGATGGGAATATCAATCAGTGCAGCCACTAAGAAAAAAGTATGGAGGATTCTCAGAAAATTAAAAATAGAACTACCATATGATCCAGCAATTCCGCTTCTTGGTATTTATCCAAAGGAAATGAAAACACTAACTTAAAAAGATACATATATCCCATGTTCACTGCTGTATTATTTATAATAGCCAAGACATGGAAGCAACCTAAGTGTTCACAGACAGAAGAATGCATAAAGAATTTGAAAAGAAAATGTATACATACACAATGGAATCTTCTTTAGCCATAAAAAAGGCAATCTTGCATTTGCAAAAACAATGATGGACCTTGAGGGCATTATGCTAAGTAAAGTAAGTCTGTCAGAGAAAGATAATTATCTCATCATCTCACTTACATGTGAGACCTTAAAACAAATAAAAACCCTAAATCATAGATACAGAGAACAGACTAGTGGTTGCTAGAGGCAAGGAGTGAGGAGTGGGCAAAATAGGTGAAGGTGGTCAAAAGGTACAAACTTCCAGTTACAAAATAAATGCCATGGAGATACTATGTACAGCATGATGACTATAGTTAATAATACTGTCTGAAAGTTGCTGAGAGTATACCTTACAAGTTCTCATCTCAAGAAAAAAATGCAAAGTTAAATTGTCTCCAAAATGAAGGGATTCAACTGCACTTCTACTTTGTTGAGGTATGACTGCTATTTGATACACCGGCCTCTATTTTGTGCTCTTGTTGAACATTTTTCTTTTGTCTTTATGTTGATTTTCATTGAGGCAGTGCTGCTTTGGTTTAAAATCATAAGGTCAAAATTCAATTTGACAACACTGAGTTGTGGTGTTGTCTATATAGGATCCATATCTTAGCATAAGCTATAACAGAGTTAAGGATTTGTTCAAAAGCATTGCTACAGACTTAAAAAAAAAAAAAGATTGTAATTATTTTCTGTTGGGGCATGTGAGATTGTCTACCATACCCGAATCATTTACTCCTAACTGCTACATGAGTGGTCCTAAGACTCTTAATAAAGAAAATAGTAATTTGTTGCTCAGGAATAATTATCAGCCTCCTATGGGGATGCAAATTTGAGACACAAGCTCATTTGTGGCATATTTCTAACACCACTTCAGTGTGGATGTCCTTCGAGCATACTGTTTTCCGAACCCACAGAATTACAGTGAATCTTGTGAATCTTTGATACAGCAGAGATATCTGTCTCCCGGAAACAGATCTTGAGAATTAGCGAGACATAATTTGCGGAAGAAAGTTTAAGTGAGTAAGTCACAAAAAGTGTTCAAAAATATTTTTGTGCCTGGTTGTCAGGACTTCTATTTTATCCCAGTGTGACAAAAATTACATTTTTCCATGTTTGGAAAACCTTATCTCATTTAAAAATATTTTCATTTATATTCTCAAAACTGGCTAGTGCTGCTTTAAAAAACAAAAGCTGATGTGAGAGAAAACACAAAGCTTGCTAGAGACAGCAAGAAGGTAACCTAGCAGAGAAATAAGGCACAATACTGTGTTCATTTTGGTCATGTGTTGAGAAAGAAAGGAGGCAACGTGGAAGCAATGAAGAAGGAGGGGGAGTAATGGGTAAAATAGATGTTTGGTATAAGCAGGATTGCTAAGAATGGAAATTCTTGATGTAGAAGCTGAGCTAAATTCTTAGGACTCCTGCCACTGACAGGCAAAGTCATTGGGTCATGGAGGTTGTGTGCTCCACTAAAGCATCTGCTAAGGTGTGAAGAATCCAATTTTACCTGCATTCGACTCACCTGGCAAAACACTCTGGCATAAGTTTACATTCCCAGGGAGGAAGCTGGAAGTTGTGCCTTTCACACACACATACACACATGCAGAGTTCTGCTATAGACAAGCCATATTTATGCGGGGACCCATCTGTCCTCCAAGGAGAACCACTTTTAACTTACACAAATTTTTATTGAGGCCAACAGACACCTTAGTTGAGTGACCCCGAATTCCTTCTGATGCTAAAATTCTAGCATTAGCCTGAGCTCCATGTAGGTGGGACTGGCTCTGTAGCAACAATGTGAAAGGCACAGAAATTAGTCATTAGACATGGAATCTGGTTCCCACCCCAGATGGTTCCCACCCATCATCACAATCACAATGGCCCTCAGCCTTCTCATCAACAACACAGAGAAGTTGCCTTTTACCTACCAAGACAGGTCAGTATAAGAGATAAAATAAAATAATTACATCATAAGCTGTGAAGTACTATGGACTTTAATATATAGATGAAATGGAAGAGGTAAATCTGGAAGAGTAAAGACAACCTTTACCTGGATACTGTTTAGGAAACAGCAGAATAAGATTTTTTTTTTCTAGTAAAAAGATAAAAATCTGGAGCTAACTAAACACCGTTAATGCCACACATTCCCCAAACTTCAAAGGTTCAAAACCAGAAGGTAATTTATGAATAGCCTTGAAGCAATGAGTCTTGAAAAGAGTCAGGCCAGGTGAGATTGTTCCCTTCTTATGCTTGTAAGGTCTCATCATATATATCCTGACCTTAATGAGCTCTTGAGAAAAACAACAACAAAAACAACAGAGAAGAACTTAAAAGGCGTGAGAGAATTTCTGATACTCTCACTGAACACAGACTTCATTGTGAGCATAAGTAGAAAGATGTAAATTGTTTTCAATTCCAGTGTACTTGTCTTAGTATAAACACCTCACCAGGAGTAAAGATTTAAAGATGCATAAAAGGCAGCTACTTATCTGATGCTCAAAAACAAAACAAAACAAAAAAGAGTGTTCTTCAAAAGTTAGGGTCAAAAAATGTTTCTGTTGCATTCTGTGCTGCAATATGTGAGGGAAATGAAGAATATTCCAGAGTAGTATTTATTATTTGAATTGCACTCTTCCCATTTTACAATTTAAATCACATAGAAAATTCTATTTCACCCTCTTACATTAAATAATTCTAAAAACTATTGAAATTAGTTCCTAATTACTCTCCCCTGGCTCTAACCTTGGCCCTTTTCAACTGACCCTTGAAGAGCTACCAAACCGATCTTTCTAAAATGAAAATCAGATCATCTGTCTCCCTTGATTAAAATCTTCCCCAATAAAGTTTTATTACCAAGATTAAATGCCAAGTTATTTAGTTTGGCATAAAAGGTTCCCCTTGATTTGACCCCTAACTGTTCATTTTCATCTCTCTACACCAAGTCCAAGCTAACATTTAATGCCTTAGCCAAACTGAACACCTTATAGTTTGTTCTAGACAACAATTATTTACACATACTCTTCTCTATGCCTATAATACTTTCCCACCCTTTTTGTGTGCAAAACTGTTCCTCATCTTTCAAAGGTCAGCTCAGTAGAACCTTGCTTAAGAAGTCCTCCATGAGGCAACACAATTTAAAATTTTTCTTAACTATGCTTCATTTATACCTTCGCATGCTTGTAATCTAGCATTTTTTTTTAATTTTTAATGTTTATTTATTTTTGACAGAGAGAGAAGGAGACACAGAATCCAAAGCAGGCTCCAGGCTCTGAGCTGTCAGCACAGAGCTTGACACGAGGCTCGAACTCAGACCAGGAGATCATGACCTGAGCCGAAGTCGGACGCTCAACCGACTGAGCCACCCAGGTGCCCCTGTAGTCTAGCATTTTTTAGCCCTTAAACTAATAGCATTTACTAGACCGAGACTTTCTCAGAAGTGAGCGCTGTAACTTTACTTTTTCAGTGCCTGTTACTTGATTCATAGACGGTAGTCCATAAATCGCTTATAAGTGAATCAATAAAGTGCCACTGCATCAGCATCTCACTTTGTATTCCAGTGCCAACTAAATCCCTTTACCATTTTACTCTCCCGTAAGGTCAGAATACCTATGCTTGTTCTCACTCTTGATTCAAGATCCTCCATAATTTCTTCCCCAAACCTAATCACTGTCAGGCAGATTTACTGATTCCCTAGACCGGCTTCCATTATTATCAGATGTTCTGTATGTGTTATCTTTGGCTACAAAGACAACTTTGGTAACAAAGTTTATAGTCTAAATGGCTCACCACAACACATTTTATCCCTCTCTCACATTAAATGAGAGCTGCAGATTGACTACAGGACCAAAACGGATAGGAAATAGATCTGCTACATCTTCTAATTACAGGATTTAGGCAGAAGAGTAGCCCCTATCTGGTACACACTGTTTTCTCAGGAAAGAGGCAAGAAAAAGAGACAGCATATCAACTACAAAATCACATTCAAAGTTTCTGCTTAAATCCACTCACAGTCCATTGCAAACTGACTCATCTGTCCTAGTCTGACAACAGGGCAGGGAATATCCTCTACTCTACCTACAAGAAGGCATGGCAAGAGCAAAGATGGAGAATACTTTTACATGAATGAGAACAGACAACTGGTCACAATAAAACAGTCTACTACAGAATCCTTGTAACATTCCATATCCTTCCACTGACATTGGACCATACCATGAGATAACATATGGCAATCCAACCAAATTTACCAATTTCTTGGGCCCCAAACCTGTAACTTGACCCACAAATGAATAGATTGAATATGACCAGTGATAGAAGACAAAGTCTAAGGCACATCTTTATGTTGAATTTTTGGCAGATATGGCATCAAACCTAAGGGAAAAGATAGCTCTTCAAATTCAAGTTTATAAATTCTTAAAGAGGAGAGATTTTTTATATTTCTTTTCAAGCATTTGACCTCAATTATGGTCAAGAAAGATAATAATCACTATCAAGTGGTCCCTTTTTCAAAGTACATACTGAACAGTAGCTTCAATTTTTAAAATCTGTGTCTTTGTATAACTGGAACAAGTAAAATGGTCTCAAATGCATTTGTTGTGCACTGAGAGTTCAGAGTGCTGAGTGTCTTTGCCTTTGCAAAAGGGAGAGGGGGTACCAATAAGACACACATCTCTAAAACTTGCTTTCCTCATCAAGGAGAACTATACTGTAATTTCAGCATCTTTTTATTTAGCTGCAAAATCCTTTATTCCTATGTAAATTTTATGCACATTGACAAAATCTAATTAAAAATTACTATGAATCAAACTTTTTTAAAGCAGAGAACTCCTTCCACTCACTAAATTATACCTTTTAATCACTTATCTACAATGAACCAATAAATGGGGAAGATATGGGCCATCTAAGCCTAAGTGGCAAGTTATCACATCCAATGGTAAATCCTTAGAGGCTACAAAATGTATAATTTTTATTAGATATGTCAACTCATTGGTATATAAACCTGAAAGTATCCTTCTTTCCTACATAACATAGCTGACTAAGTTGGCAAACCCTTCTATGCCACTAGATGGATGGCTCTCTTGATAATATTCCAGGCCATTTCTGTTAAGGTTCAGACACTTTCAGTTAAGAAAACAGCAGAAGGCCAGTTATCTATTCTTAGAATTTAAAATATTTTTGATTAAATATTTATATACTCTGACGTGGACTGGACTTGTTACCCTATTGGTTTGGTACAAAGGTGTGTTGGGCTCACTCCTTTGTCTCCCCCATCCACCTTAACTGGCCTGAGTCCCTGGTGTCAGGGTGGGCTAGGGATAAGAGAAAGGAGAGAGGAAATTCATTTATGTGAGTGCCCATGAAGTTTGCTTTCTTTTTTATGTTGACATCACCATTGATCTTGATTCAGCAACAATCACAAGCAACTACCCTAATCCAGTCTCCATGTCTTCAAATTCAAGGTAAATCATAATACCCACAACCTCCCCCCCTCTCCCACAGAGGCACCTCAGCCTCACAAAGCATGGCATGTGCACTTTCCTGTTCTGGTGCTGTGTGTCCCAGAAATCCCATTGCTGCAGTCCTATTTAACATCTGTGACCCTAACATACTAAAATTCATCCTTTATTGCCCTTAGGACGAGAAATTCAAGGGGAAGTCTGGGTACTGTCGCCACCAGGCCCACTGTCACATATACTACTCTAGTATCTTTCCCAGTGATTTTTCTCTAGTTCTGGGTATGAGTCATGTGGATGTATTCAATATTCAAGCATATTTTCAGCAGAAGAGAGTTCGGTCTCTGTATCTTGAATATAAACATGAATTTTATGAACAGTTCTTTTTCTACCCCATTTCCTTGATTTTAGAGAAGAGAATCAATAGCATACCTTCTCGCCTTTTCCAAAAAGAAAGAAAAAGGGATGGCTGCTGATATCCTCAAAATGTATGCTCCACAAAAGTGATCTGTTCTCTCTCTCGATACTACCTCTATGTTTTCCATGTTAAGAAAAGAAAAAGGGTTATTTTGACTTATTTACAACTAGGATATCACCAACCTAAAAACCTGGGCCTTCTTTAAAACATCCTTTGGAGAATTTACTAACTGCTTTCATAAGGCAATTCTGCTATAATTCTTAAACAATTTGGTAACTTAAGTGAATGGAGAAGCTCCCTACCAGTGACTTCTGTCATATTTTTAGGTGACACCTAAAGAAGAGGCATTCAACAAATGATCAAATGTGAATGTAAATACACGCAACGTACACTATTCTCTTTTGGCAAGGGGGCTACTTTTCCACCTTACAAGTCCTCTTGTGATTTGACTTTAAAATCAGCATCAGGTTTATTAATAACATGACTTCAGTGCAGTAGTTGCACTTTTAGAGAAAAGAAATGATGTCACTGAAATAGCGATAATTTACCATTTCTTGGATATTCTCATCAATTGTGTTACAGAGATACCAGAGAATCACATGAAGAGGAAAATAATTAGTACCTAGAAATGTAATTTTGACAGAATATGAGCCATGTCTCTATTGAACAGTAGTGACATAAAGCATGTGTCAGTATTATAGGCCTGTTTCCAATTAGGAAACTGATGCATGGAGAGCCATTCATCACTACCATGATTTGCACTAAGGAATTAAGTGCCTAGAGGGCATGGTTTTAGAGAAGCTCAGAATGGGGCATAACAACAGATTTATAGTCACTATTTTAACATTTAAATCAATGCTTGATTACTAAAAACTTTATAGGAAGTACTTATAGAATATTCAAAAAAGCATTTAGGAATTGATAGCAAAAAATTACATGCATATTTTCAAGCCATAAACAATATTCTGATCACCAATTTTAAGTGAGAACATGTCCTTGCATAATATACAGTAGTATATCCTAAAAATATTTTATAAGCAGTAAGTTATTTTATTTTCTAATTTCCTCTGAAACTAAATGCTAATTGTTTCTCTGAATCACAGCTCTTAAGAGCAGGCCTAGAAACCACTGTCAGTATGTTTATTGCTCTGTGATCTCTTAAGAAAAATGAGTATACCCAGAATATACACATTTGGAAGTACTTTTGTTAGAGCTAAATAGAGTTCAGCAATAAAACAAATAAGTAAATCTACCAAATGAGACAACAATGCCTGGAGTGTGCCCAGGATGATTTTCATCCCCTCAGCATCAAACTCTCCCAAATGCTAACCCTCAAAACTTCACAGTAGGTCATGCAGAAAAGTCAATGCATCACACATGGACTGTGTGTTAGAGTTTTCTAGAGTCTGAGATCATGGACATTCATGCAAATTTTACAAAATTCTTAGGAATACGTTGAAAATATATAGACTCTTTGTTCAGTCTTCCACATAGGAAAATTTGATTAGCATTTTCAGCCATGGTTTTAATATGATTCTCTTTAAAAAAATTTTCATTGAGAGTTACTTTCTATTCTGTTTTAGTTCTATTCTATTTAGTTCTACTCTATTTTAGTTCTGTCAATTTTTTTGATTTATAGGCTTAGCAGTTCTGTTATTAGTTAATTTAGAGTTGCTATGTCTTCCTAATAAAGTGTCCCTTATATCATTAGGAAATGTCACACTTTACCACATATAATACCCTTTGTCTTAAAATCTGCTTCTAGTAGCAATAGAGTTTTTTGTTTGTTTGTTTGTTTTAGCTTACCCAGACCTATGTTTTACATGATATACATTTTACCTACTCTTAAATTTAATCTATGTCTTTATATTTAAAGAGCATCTCTTGTAGACAACATATATTTGGGGCTTGTTTTATGCCCAGTCTGACAATTGCTGCCTTTAAATATATATACTGATGTGATTGGGTTTATATCTACCATCTTACCATACATTCTCCATTTCTTCCTGTCTACTATCATCTTCTTTTGGGGGACAATATAATATCTTTTTGTATTACATTAATTCCCTTATCAAAGTTTATAACAAGCCTTCATTTCATTAATCCATATTTCATACTTCTCATTTCTCATTTTATACCTGGCATCTCAAAATGCAATAACCCTAAAAGAAGATAATTCCAATTACCTGCATTTGTCTCATACACTATTTTGTCTCTATATGTTATAAAACCCAAGTTAAAGTGTTATTATTTTGGCTTTAAGTAATCACTTGACTGTTAAGCAAATTATGAGAAGAAAAAAATATTTGGTGTATTTACCTACATATGAAAGATCTTTATTATTGCCTATACATCTTACTTTCTATACAGTATTATTTACTTTAAGTCTGAAAAATAGTCTTCAAAATTTCAAATACTGAATTTTCTTAGTTTCCATTTATCTGCAAATAACTTGATTGTAATTTTTTTTAAGTTAGTCATTATTTATATAGTTCTCTTTAAGTGTAAGAGTCTCCATATTTCTGGATCAACCGTCCAAAGCACTTTAGAATTTTAAATATTCTGTCTTTAATTTCCTCATAAAAAATAGATGGGCCACATACAAAGAAAAAAGCTTACTGATGTAAATTTCATCCTACAATCTTTTCTAGTAAAGACATCAATAATTGGAAAAAATTATGAGAGTCTCTGAAAAAGCAGTTAAGTAAGTCCTTTAAATTAGATATGTGAGAGACAACCTGTTTTTTTAACTCACGTATTATTTATATAAGAAAGCTTACTGGGCTACGTCAACAATAAAAGAAATACAGTAGCTTTTTATTTTTATTTGAGATTTTCAGTTGTTTTGGGTTGTTTCTTTAGGAAACATAGGAACAGGATTCCTATTTCCTCATCTATAAAATTATTAAGTAAGGTCAACAGAATTTTTTTAATGTAATGTGTGGTGGGTACATCAATTTCAGGGAAAAAAAAGCACTCATGGATTTTCTGGGGCTTTTGACTTGCTATGGAGAGCACAAGTGATTGCATTGGATCTGGTATATTTCAAATATAAGGTGTTTTCCTACATGATGTTCTTATGTATGAAATGGTCTGAAAGAACAAATAAAGAAAAAAGACCTTCAATAGTATTTTTAGATATTTCAAGATAAAAGTGTAAGTTTTCCTTCTTGTTATAAACTTTGACTGCAACCAGACTATATCTAAGTAATTACCTGCATACAAGAGGAAATGGCAGTGGTAAATAAGAATTATGACACAGGAAGTTTTTGTTATAGTGTATTTTCATGTTTTAATTATCTTTTTCAAGATTTTAAATGAAATGAAAGTAGACAGAATAGTCATATGCAAATCACCAATTGCAAAGCATGGGTAAACCATATCATCTTTGTCTTTGTTGCTCCTCTAACTCCATGGCTTTTGGAAGAGAACTCAATGTAGCATGTATTAAAAACCCATTAGAAAATCACTAAACCAAATAGAAGTATATATGCTGCTTTCATAAAGTTACCATCGCCTCAAGTATTTTGGGAACTTGACAGATATGTCTGAATTCTATTATTATCAACCTCAGTTTTTACTTCTCTTTTTAAAAAAAACAGTATATCCATCCACAGGTCACCTATATAATTCTTTTCTCCCTTTTACAACTGATTTTTCAATACCTTAAGCCCATGTCATTTCATTTCTGTATTTTTAACACTAAACATGGTGTTTAGATCACAAGTTTTGGATAAATTATTGAACATGAATGCCTATCTTTCCTCAATCTATTCTTCCTAAGGTCCTGACAAAATACTATTGCTTAAAATGATGTGGTTTGGACTGTAGATCTTGAATAAATTAGAAAGTTTTTTACTGATGATAACTTATTAATTTATTTTTGATTTTTAAAATGTTGTTAAGTTTATTTACTTATTTAGAGTGATAGAGAGAGCACCAGCAGGGGAGGGGTAGAGAGAGAAGTGAGAGAGAGAATCCCACATGGGTTCCACACTGTCAGCACAGAGCCCAATGTGGGGTTTGACCTCACAAACTGTGAGATCACAACCAGAGCTGAAATCAAGAGGTGGACGCTTAAGTGACTGAGTCACCAAGTGCCCCTAAAATTATTTCAGAAGTAAATTGGTCTGGAAGTATTGTTTATAATTTAGGTAATGGGTCTTCTTATTGGAGCCTATTGTGGAAAAAAGTATTTATAGTCAATGAGAAAAATCCAACACCACTCAAAGTATTAAATATTGTTAAGACACCTCAGAACAGGGGTGCCTAGGTGGTTCAGTTGGTTAAGTGTCCGACTTCAGCTCAGGTCATGATCTCACAGTTTGTGAGTTAAAGCCCCACATTGTGCTCTACACTGACAGCTCAGAGCCTGCTTCAGATTCTCTGTCTCTCTCTCTCTGCCCCTCTTCTGCTCGTGTTCTCTCTCAAAAATAAACAAACATTAAAATTAAAAAATGACACCTCAGAATAAACTCAAAGACAGCATTCACCTACTACTATCATTACATACAGAAGGCTTAGTGGAATCTCAGCAGGGAAATACTCTACTTGCTGTAATGCTCCACAGAGGTTTTCTAACTATAAATATTCTTCATGTCACCATATTTATTGACAGAAATTGTCATACAGAAACATATAGTTTGTGTGCATGTTGTTTAGTGAATATTGAATTTTGTTTATGCTACGTTCTAGAGAACAGTTTGCAAATGTCCAAATTTATCAAATTGTACACATCAAGTATGTATATTTATATATCAATTATATTCAAATGTAACAATTTGTGTATACCTCAAAAATGAAAATACCTCCAAAATATATTTCATAAATTATTTTTATAGCACTGTGAACTATAAATAATGACACATTTCACTCAACAAAACTCTAAAATGAGCTCCATAAGTTCAGAAATGTATCTAACAGAGTAATATTATTTTTCTCTAATATTTTCATATTTACTGTGATGTTTTTGAGTGCACATGTACATGCATGCACACATATTTACCTTACATGTTTTTTTTAACTCCATGATAAATTTCCTCAATACCTCCACTTATGAAACTACCCTAGTATTATACAATGAATCAAGTCCCTGTAGCAATGAACAGAGAACTGAAATGGTTAGGCTCATCAACATGGATCAGCATTCTTATGATTTTCTTCCCAGATGCCTGTATATTCCTAAACTCTGTGTCATACCTCCTTTAGGTGGCAGGAAAAAATAAGGGAAATTTCCTTGACAAGTTCCTAGGGAAAGCAGAAGGTAGAAAATTGTGTTTAACATTAAAAAGGAAGAGTTACAATAATGAACAAGTTCCAATGTAAAAATACAGAATCTAGCAAAAGTGTATCTACAACCTCCTAAGACTTAAAAGCTCAGAGAAGCTGCAGGTATCTACAAGGGCTTTAATTTGGAACTTGGGAATTTTCAGCCCAGGACACAGATTCAAAGATCAGGTCAGGTAAATTCATGAAGATGGATAAGGAAAAGAGAATAAAAAACCAGGTCCCTGCGAAGGAACTTTTGGTGCAAAGAGATCAAAATTAGAACTGCAGTTAGGTCCTATAGAGTAAATTAAATACTCAATAGATATTTGCTGGATGAATAAATGTATGAGTTTAGTAATCTATTTATTGAATCATAGCAAAAGTTTACAGATGAAAACAATGGTAGTGTATTTACAATTCTGTCGATTTAATGAGTAATTCTGCTCCTTGTCCATTTTCTGGGGTCATTAATAGGACTGTGTTGAGAGTACGACTGGTGCCACCTCAGTTCTACACATGTGTTCGGTACATTTCTCCCTCCACAAGATTTTTCTCTCCCCCTACCCCAGGCCCTTTCATGTGGCCTCTGTCTCTGGCAGCATGGCCTGGAGTTTCTTAGAGTACAACAGCTGTATTTCACTTCACTACAGCACAAACAAGGTGAATGAATATTCAGGGATGTTCTCAAATTGATGTTTAAATTCCAAAGTTTTGGTTTGTACGAGGATTGATAAATTAATACCTAAAAATACACTGCATTTTCGAAAAGACATGCATAAGGCCAGTATATGTCTGTATGATAGGGGTAAGACATATTATTATCTTATTCATTCTGATCCATTAAAACTTTATTGGATATCTGTATTTTTAAGTATTTTTATTGTGATAAAAAATATAGAACATAAAATTTGCTGCTTTAACTATTTTTCAGTGTATAATTCAATGGCACTAATCATATTCACAATTTTGTGTAACCTTCACTACAATCTATTTCCAAAACTTTTCATCACCCCAGGGAGACATTCTGTATCCAATTAAGCAATACTTCCACATTGCTTCCTACTCCCCATCCTTAGTTACCTATAATCTAGTTTCTCTGTAATTTTGCTTATTCAGATATTTCGTACAAGTGGAATCATACAATCTGTGTCCTTTTGTGTCTGGCTTTTCTCAATATTACACGCTGAGGATTGATCCATGCTGTGGCATTTATCAGCAATTAATTCCTTCCTGTGGGTGAATAAAATTTCACTGTATATGTTTAGCACATTGTGTTTAACCACACTTTTTGGCTATTGTGAATGAGGCTGCACTGAACACTGGCATACATGTTTGGGTCCTTCTTTTTCAATTCCTTTGAGCATATACACCCAGAACTAAGTTTTCTGGGTAATGTGGTAATTCTATGTTTAACTTTTTGAGGTAGAGTGCCTATTTTATATCAAGTACATCCAATAGCATTTCCATTTAAATACATTCATATATGTTTCATGTGTTTTGTTTTTTCATTAAAAAAATTGTTTGTGATATACATGTACTCTGCCATAGATGTTTTCTGTTATGCTTTGTTCTTTTATTACTTGTTACATACTTTATTACCCCACGGAGAATATGTAAACGTATTTCCTTTAATTTGATGATCTTCACCCATACCCCAAACTGGCTGGCATGCTTAAGATCTCATTTCTTTTTATCTCCATCCATCCCCAAGCCTAAGCTGCCTATTATCCTCTGTAACTAGTCACATAGGCTCTTCTAATAGGAGAGTTTTATACTCAAATTATGGCACCTGAACTGAGGTGTCTCGTGACTAAAATAAAATGCTGGAAGTATTTTATCATTTCTTCAAGGTAACATTTTCCTCTATTACTCATAGTCAGAAGCTATTGTCACTTGCTTATTAGTAAATGCAAACAAATGGAAAATGAATGAATAAGGAACAAAGAAGACTCAGAAGACATGTTTTTATTCTCTATATATTTATTTCTATCGACATGGTATGATTATGACTTTCATAGTGGCATATAATATAAAGTAACTTGCCAAAAATCAGTTAAGTTCATGTGTATATGCTAAAACTGAATCAACCCATGTTTCACACAGAGCTCCTAGACTTCCAGAACTCCACACTTGGATACCTCATAGCCCTGAACTTAGAAAGTTAGAATGATCATGACTCCTGGCTGTTTGGTAATTGATAAGATCAAGGAAAATGCCATCAGAGGATAATTGGAGATCAGGAAGGAGACAAATCAGCAGAGCAAACCCATATGCCAAATGCAGAGTCACCTGCAACCACCCAAGACTGAGACATTCAGGCAGTGTTATAGGACAACTTTTTTTTTTTTTGGCTCTGTTACATCTTAAAAGACATCTTAATGAAAGGAGAATGATAAATGAGCAGCCATGCAAGACCTCTGCTAGGATTAATAAATGGGAAACCCCTATCACCAACCCCATCTAAGAAGGCACTGATCATAACTTGTCATCTTAATAACATTTTAATGCCAGCTCCAGATTCATTGCATTTTTATGGAAATTTAAATCATGCCCAAGTGTGGAACACCTCCAATAATGAGCATGAAAATGCAAAGAGATTTTGATTAATATCAGCTACTAAAGAACGAGAAATATTTTGTGGGGAGGTGGGGGGCTTCACAAAGTGTTTTGAGGCTGTTTTAATGTTACTATATTTATAGTATGTATGTGCATTAGAGTTTGGATCTGTGAATATAATTTTTTTAAGCTAAGATTTAAGACGGGAATTTTTTTTTCTAATTATGAACAGTTCTTGTCATGAAAGCTTCTAAGAAGCTTTATTCAGCAACACATTTTGCACAGATAGGAGATTTCTATTCACAAGTTTACTCCTACAGCTGCACAAAGTAGAATATAACACAAAACTTCTTAACTTCAGGTTATGGAAGGCAAGAAGAAGATAAATTATGGTAGTCTTACTATAAAAATTGCATCAGAAGTTACACTTGAGATTTCTTCAGAATCTGGCCTCCAAGTTACATGACTATCATTTAGAACACACACCAATGTGGTATTCTCAAACAAGTTACATTGACACTTTGAGGCACTGGAAATGCGAAAATTCTCAATATTTTACAAAGCAATGTCAAACAGAAATGTCAGAAAATACATCAGGCTTTTTGGCATCTTTGAAGCAGACAGGACCTGGAAAAAGTATCATCTACTCAACAGATGACAGCATCTAAGTAAAAGTGGTATTTTGATGGCAATAATACTTTTTTTTCCCTTTTTCTTAGAATAAATCTATAGAAACCTTGCTAATGCTTTTTTAAGCCTATACCAACTGTGGATTTATGTTGAGGTGAAATTCAAATGAAAGAATCATGGAACTAATTTTAAAAACTAAATATAGTATTTCTAACTTCTTAGCCATTATCAGGTGTATGACACTTATACACTATTAAATAATTTCACATCAATAAAGTAGTCAGACATGTCTTGTTTGATGGAATGAATGTCAGGTGCAAGGGCACAAGCTTCATCTCTCCCACTCTTTCCAACAACACTGCCGTCACAACTGTACCCCACTCTCCTGCCACACCACACCTCTTTCTGCTCCTTTATCGCTTCTCATTATTTCATGCATTCTTCAGTGAGTCCACTTACTGGTTTATTTTTAAAATATTAATAATATATATATATGCAAAGCAGAGGGCTAAAAGCTGCATCTTAAAAAAATCATCAAGCCAGAAGTGACCACTCTCATCATTCAAAGTACTGAAATGTCTCCACATTTTTGAACGTGCATTTTCGTAGTTTTGGAATACCCCCTCCTTTATCTCCTGCCTAAATTGTTCGAGTCATTATTGTCATTGACCTCACATAGAGACTTTTTTTGAAGGCTTCCTTATTCTTTCTCCAAGAAAGAGCAAATGTTCTCTCTTCAATATTCTCATTACTTCTTGGACCTGTCTCTGTACATATCAGTAGGGAATATTTCTTTACATATTTGTTCATCTCCACCAGAATGTAAACTTCATATGAGCAGAAATCATGAATAATTCACCATATTGCTTGGTACACAGTCAGTATCCAATAAATTAGTTGGTTTGATGAAGGAATAAGGATGAAGAAGCTTCTTTCATTTACCAGTTTTTCCCTAAAATCTTTGGTATATACTTTGTATCTACAAATATCTTTCCAACTCATAGGTACATATTTTTAGATGGGCAAAATAATTTCTAAATTATTAAAAATATCATAAAACAAAAAGTATTTTAATATAAAAATACTAATAAAAAATATAAGAAATATCACCAAAAATTTAAAAGATAAATAATGAGTGAAAAAGTAGACTTCATTGAACATGATAAATAGTCCACTATTAATCAGTACATTAATCAATGGAATGTCAACTATAACAAGATAGAATCCATCTTCTGAATAGAGAAGATATTTTTAATTCCATTGAGAATATATAGCCAAATAGGCACTTACATATACCAGTGGTGGAAGTACACATACAGATTCAAAGGATATGTGTACCCTGATATTTGTAGCAGCATTATCAACAACAGCCAAACTATGGAAAGAGCCCAAATGTCTATCAGCTGAAGAATGGATAAAGATTATATATATGGATATATATGGATAAAGATATATATATATATGTGTGTGTGTGTGTGTGTGTGATATATATATATATGTGTGTGTGTGTATACACACACACACACACACCAGAATAGTTTTCAGCCATTAAAAAGAATGGAATCTTGCCATTTGCAATGATGTGGATGGAACTAGCGTGTATTATGCTAAGCGAAATAAGTCAGTCAGAGAATGACGAATAACATGATTTTACTCATATATGGAATTTAAAAACCAAAACAGAAAACCTTATGAGAGGGGGGAAAAGAGAGGGAGGCAAACCATAAAAGAGTCTTAACGATAGAGAACAGAGGTTTTATGGAGGGAGCGGGTGGGGTATGGGCTAAATGAGTGATGGGTATTATTAAGGAGGGCATTTGTTGTGATGAGCACTGGATGTTGTATGTAATTGATGAATTACTGAATTCCACTCCTGAAACCAATATTGCACTATATGTTAACTAAACAGAATTTAAATAAAATTTTGAAAAGAAAAAAAAATTCCCCTTAACAAGGTAATATCCAACAGTTGTAGCTAGAGTCAAGTTGTAATCTAACAAACATCAGTTGTCTTTAATCAGTAGTAAGAAATCTTGATAATACTTTTTCTTTTCCCTGAGACAGTAAAATATTTACTAACTGCCAGCATTATGTATGTTTACTTGATTTTTTATTAAAGTATAATTAATACACAGTGTGATTTACTTTCAGTTGTGAAACATTGATTCAACAATTCTGTACATTAAACTATCCTCAAAGGGTAAGTGTAGTCACTATCTGTCATCATATACTGTTACAATATCATGGAATACATTCCCTATGCTGTGATTTTCATCTCCATGGATTACTTATTTTATAACTGGAAGTTTGTACCTCTTATTCTCTTTATCTATTTCACCCATCCCCGCATCTACCTTCCCCTCTGGCAACCCTAGTTTGCTCTCTGTATTTAAAAGTCTGCCTTTTGTTTTTGTTTGTTTGCTTTGTGTTTCCACATATAACTGAAATCTTATGGTATTTTCCTGCTCTGACTTATCTCATTTAGACTAATAACTTCTAGGATAATCCATGTTGTCACAAATGGCAATATCTCATTCTTGTGGCTGAGGAATATTCCATTGTGTGTATGTGTGTGTGTGTGTGTGTGTGTGTATACACACACATACACACATACACACACACACACCACATCCCTATCCATTTACACCTACTGTATTATAAATAATGCTGCAATAAATGAAGGGGTACATATATTTTTTTGAATTAGTATTTTTGTTTTCTTGGGGTAATATCCAGTAGTAGAATTAATGGATTGTCAGGTATTCCTATTTTTAGTTGTCTGAGGAACCTCCATACTGTTTTCCACAGGGGCTTCATCAGTGTACATTCCCCTCGATACAAGGGTTCCCTTTTCTCCACATCTTTACCAACATTTATTATTTCTTATGTTTTTTTTATTTTAGCCATTATGACAGGTGTAAGGTGATATCTCATTGTGGTTTTGATTTGAATTTCCCTGATGATTAGTAATGTTAACCTGATGTTTTAAGAAAATGCAAAGAAAATCATAAACTCTATATATAAATCTAAGAGCTTTGAAATAGAGATATAAATCATAACATAAATTAAACCACAGTGATTCTTTGAAAACGTAATATAATAACTTATCAGATAGAAAATACATATTTTTATATGGGGATACACCTTTTGGATTATCATTTGGTATACTAGTTCATTCTGCTTATATATTAATTAATGAAATACCATCATTTGGATTCCAATAGAAGTCTTTCCATATTTTATCTCAGTAAGGAAGAACTTTGGCTGGGTTTGGATAAACTCAGCTGAGGTTATTATCATTCAACATTAGAAAATTTGTTTGGATGAGAACCTCTTCTCATTGTACACATTTTATCTAAAGCAAGCCCATCTACTATTTGTGCCTCAATCTTCATCTGTGCCTCTGATTCTTTAAGTCTATTTGTTAGCCTCTATCTTCCTTTGGATTTCATATCTCCATATACAATTTTCTACTAGACATTTCCATGTAGGGGTCTAATAATTCAAATGTATCATATAGAAACCCAAATATATCATCTCCCCACCATCATTGCTTCTGTTGTTTTCCCTGTTCCAGTGAATATCATCCCCCTGCATACAAATGTCAGAAACCTGGACCTACACTTGCCTTATTTATAGCTCCTCCCCAAGTATTTGCTAACTCTTAAGGACTTTATTTAGCATATATTTTTCTAAAATTTTTCATTTTTCCTATTATTCCTATTAATTACTGAGTCTGGATCCATATCACTGCAATTCTGGCTTATTGCAACAATCTTGTAACCGATCTCCTAGTCTCCACTTTTGCTCATCTATAATTCACTGCTACATATAGACTTACCTAAAGCAAAATACTCTGAGGTCCATCCTCAAGCCCTCTTTGACTCTATCAAAAGCCTTTGCCACTGACCACACAATAAATTTAAAAATCTCTTGTAAGATTTCCAAGCCCTTGATGGTCTGGCTTTCTGAATAACCCTTCTGTCATCTCTACCACCACAGTCCTCCCTTGGCTTCTACAACTCCACCCATCCTCCCATTTGTTCTTAAAAAACACGATTGGGCTTTATTTTGCTTTTTTCTCTAAGCCTGTGCATATATCCTTTACTTTACAAAAAAAATTCTCTTCCTTCTTTATTATTTCCTTAGTTGGCTCTTATTCTTCTTTCTAAGTTAGCTTAGCCATGTCTTTCTCATTACTTTTTCTGAGAAGTCTCCTTTGGCTGGGTCAGAAACTCCAGTTTTCTTTGTGACAGTTCCCTAATGGTATAGTCAATGTCTGTGAATTACCTTCCCACCCCCTGTCCCCCATATGAGAGCTCTGCATGGGACAAGAATCTGTTTGCCTTGACTTTATCAACTCTGTTCCCTGGAAGAGCACATAGTATATTTTTAATAAATATTGTATTAAGCATTTCATGTTCATATACTGGCATCACTTTCTCAGTAGCTCCGTAACTATCCTGTAGTTGTACACAAACTAATAAGTGATTCTAGACCTCAGAATATGGAATGAATTCCTTCTCCCAAGCAGCTCAATGGATACTTATGTTAACAGATTTAAGATGGAGTCTTGAAACATCTAGAGCAGCCCTAGTCACAGAGCGGGGAAGAAAGGGGAAACTTCAAGCAAAACTCAGTAAGATTTTATAGTTTATTCTCTCACAGATGGCCTCTAAAGGTATACTTCTATTTCCTATTTATAGATCCTTCTATTTGCAAAGCTATAATGTGCCTTTATGGTGATCCTTCAAGGTAAAGCCCTATAAAGATTCACAACTTTAGTTTTTAAAAGGACACACTGGTGTTTCTCAAATGAAGATAGCCTATGGATTAAAACAATATTTAAAAATAAACAAAACCAATTGGATTACGTGTTACCAGTACATCTGCCAGTATCCACCAAAAATACCTGGTTCCAGTTCATTTTGGTAAGGGACATTAGGAATACCACAGTTAAATGTCTTTAGATAGCCTCCTTGTGATTAAAATTTTCATCAGAATCCCAGACAATCTTGGTAATCCATCTACATCCACTCTTCTTTGGCTACTCCTGGTGTCCTCTTGAGATAGAGATGGATGGATGGACAGGTAAGTAGACAGACAGATACACAGATAGCAAAAAGTGAAAAAACTAAAGGCAGAAAAGCTGATAAGAAGAAGATACTTGTAATGATGCAGATGACCTGAGAAAATACTTTTGAAGTACTTCAAAATGTCACTGGACACACATCACTTGTTAATAACAAGATGAGGTGCAATGACTCATACTTTTTTCCTTTCCAGACCAATTCTAGTACTGTCTATGCTACACTAAGAACTACCCAGAGTATACAGTGCATTGATGTAATGATTTCCAAAACCACATTTATAATTGACGAGGAGATTATAAGCACAGATTTCTGGACTTCACAACTATGATTTAAATACTGTTATTAATTATGGTGAAATATTATTTATTATACAACAAAACAACAAGGAAGAGACAAATGGAAATAGACATTCCCATTGGTGTCATTTTTTAAGACACTTAAGACCTTGGACATTAAGACAAAAATGTCTTGGGGCATCTGAGAGGCTCAGTCAGTTAAGCATCCAACTTTGGCTCTCCCATGGGTCATGATGTCAAGCTCCCCCACCCCATCAGGCTCACTGATGCTGATGCCTGCTACAAATCCTCTGTCCCCCTCTCTCTTGGACCTTCCTCTGCTGCCGCCCCCAAAATAAATACATAAACTTTAAAAATATATAAAAATAAATTTTTAAAAAGACAGATATGTCTTAAGACATTTTAAGACATTTTTAAGACCTCGAAGAAAAAGATTCTGGGCAGCAAGAATTGTCTTAAAAAGACAGTCTCCTGCATGGCTTTGTCTTTTACCTTACCATCAGCAACTTAACTAAGGCAACACAATAAAAATGCTAGCAGTATGTTGGGTTCCCTGCCTATCTGCAACCATGATGATTCATAGCTTTGTGTAATCTCACACTCAGTATTCCCAATGTCAAGTTACAGTCTTTTAGTGAGTGATTCTATATACTTAGAAATTCACAGGTAATACCACATTTAATCTTCATAACCTGAAAGATATCCCCATTTTACAGATAAGCAAACAGAGACTGATATTAAAGATTCTCCCCATCAAAACGCAGAGTACATGATAGGGCACAGATTCAAGCTTAGTTCTTTCAGATTCCCAAGTCCAGTTTCCTTCTACAGGACAGTCTTAGCTTCAGAAGCTTCTGGAAACCAGAATGGGACAAAACGGAATTGAAGCAAGGAGTGAAACATTAGAGCTAGCAAAGTCAAAGACCCTCTATCTGGGAAGTACCCAGTAACAAAGTGTTTCAGAAAGACATTTTCATTAATGGCCATCTATTTTTAGAAAGTACGTAATTATTTTCATTGCAGACATTTCTACTATAATCTGCCCTGCTTGTGGATGTTGTGATTATTCTGGTCACAAATTACCACTTGAGGATGTCACAGTGGCCTATGTATAAACATACACAGGGCGGCAGTTGCCCTTAGGACAACTTCTAAAAGCTTCAAATGATCAAAGATTTACATAATTATTGTCTATTTTGGTTGTTTCATTGGTAATGAGGTTCAAACATTTCCTTC
Organism: Lynx rufus; assembly: GCF_022079265.1. Lineage (NCBI taxonomy): Eukaryota > Metazoa > Chordata > Mammalia > Carnivora > Felidae > Lynx > Lynx rufus. The sequence goes on from NW_025814823.1 coordinate 162,996,964, forward strand.
TGAAATTGCAGCTGCCATACTTTTATTTTTAATTCCAAGTTTTAATATTTTTTGTACAGAAAGATTATGCTGAGAAATTCTTTTTTTTTGGATCATTTTTTATTGAAATAGAATTTTAATGCAATAAAATGCGTAGATCTTAAATACTCAGGATAATGAATTTTGACAGCTGTATTGTACCTGTGTAACCACCACATAAAATATAAATTATCATCATCACCCTTGAAAGTTTCCTCACACACCCCCCCGTGAGGCACCCCATGGCCCTGCTCCCACCCTCCATCCCCTCCAAATAAAACACTTTCTTACATCTATCACCACAGGCTAGTTAGAATAGGATTGATTTATTTTGCTCAGCATAATGTTTGTGAGATTTGCCCAAGTTGCTGCATTTACAGTTACACTTTAATCTCTGACTTTTTGGATTTATTGGGGAGAAATTGAACTTCACACTGTTACTCAGAGAACAATAAATATTTCTTTAGCAAGATCATAAATTATTATTTCTGAACGAACCAGAAACATCTATATTTGACTAACTGGATACTTCCAAGAACAGTGATAGTGCTGGGAGAAACAGCATCAATACAGGAATAAAAGGCCAGTTATTGGCACCAACAATGCTGAATTTCACCTAAAGTGCGGAAAATATCCAGACTTCACTAAATCCTTTAGTATAGGATATTCAGCTAGGTTACTTGATTTTCTGCTCTATATTGTAGTAAAGCCAGTGGCACCCAAATACAAAATTCAGTATTAGTTTGCCATTGGAAAACACAGTGATCTTCAGAATTTCATTTTACCCATACAGTCACAATTTAAGTACTGATTTCTGTGACCTGCAGGAAGACGTATTTCTTCTCTCCCTGGCTGCATTCATCTACCCACAATTCCTACTATAACATATATATTTTTAAATACAAAGTGTTAAGAAGCACAGAAAACTCTATTTCACTTAAGTCAACCAAGGACGCTTTAAGACCTTGACTACCGTGGTAGCATTGGCATAAGTAGCTGAAAATGCATTCGTGTGATGATGTAAAATATGTCAAGAGTTACAGAGATGATCATCCCCTTGATAAATGTTGTCCTTAAGATATAAAACTATCAAGAGGAAGTTGATATAAAGTCCAGGGGCTACAGCAAGGTATGCATACACTATTTCTCATTTTTTAAGGAGGTAGCAAAATATATTTTAAAGCAAGCACCCTGAACTCAGAGTTCAGCTCAGGTTTGAATCCTTTATGGAGAACCACAGTAGAATCATACAATGTCCGACTGAAAAGGACTTTAGTATTCTAAATGCCTCATTATATTGATAAATACATCAAATCCTTTAGGTCCTGCTGCTGGTCAATGGCAGAGCCTACAGTGGATGTCTCTTGATCCCCGAACCTCTGCTCTTGCCATGACAATATATTGCATTCCTCTGAAAATTCTCCTATAATACTCATACCCACAACGCTTATTTTGAGCCTTAATATTCTTTTTTAAAACTTAGTAAGTAACTGTTTCCTGGGCTCTTTGGGTTAGAGAATTGTAGGTAAAACCCCTTCCGGAGAAAAACAAGACAGGATTTTTTTTTTGAGCCCCAAATAATAAAACTGGAATCTCCAGCTGCTTACCATGCTTCCCAGCCCCCAGCCAGTGTTATTTCTGATAACTTTAGGATGCAGAGAATTAAAAAAAAAGGGAGGGGGAGGGGAATGGTTAGTTCAAAGCACCATCACTAGAGATATAAAATGTTCAGCTCTCTTCTGTTGCTCCATTACCTTTGATGACAGAGATGGATTGGAGTCAGTGCATTGAGCCAACACCAATCCTACATGTGTACCAACCAAGGTGCATTTATCAGACCAAGTCATCTGTCTTTACTACCCTACTGGTGCCAAAGCTATTACCATACTGCTGATTTAATAGTGTAAACACAGCTCCCTATGGGTGTGTGCCAAGGCCCCCGTGATTCCAGATGAGTCTAGACTATGTGTACAAAGACCTCTGTCCCGACAAGGGATTAAATATCTTACTGATTTTTTTTCCCCATCTTCATAATAGTGACCAGATCACAAAGATTCATGCTTATTAATAGGCTCTTCTGCCTCTGTGCATTATCAAGACCCTGACTTTTAAGGAGAATCCCTAGATTGTAAGGAGCTCTGAGTTCACATCTCCTTGGTACAATACACTTCTCAGACTAATGGTAATGGATTATATCAACTACGAACTCAAAGAACAAATCAACTACTATACTATATTCAAGCAACACAACAAAGTCACCTACACTGTCAGTGAAAGTTTAACTTTAATAAATTACTACATGTTAATCTGTGGATCCTATGATTCACCAAAACTATAGCATATAAATCTCACAAATATCAACAGCTTTTCAAACCTCTCTAGGGCAAAATGCTCATTCAATCTGCTCTAAATAAAGCAGATATTTATTGAGCTTCTATGCTAGTGCTAGAACTAGAGTCAGGAATTCCCATAGGAAGTCACAAGCAAGGAAGGCAAACCAAACCTGTTGAAACAATCTAAGGATACAGATCTGTCCCATTAGACATAACTAATTTCAGAAAATGATTTTCAAAAAACAAATAATCACACCAAATTAAAAGCAGTGAGGATAAAATCTTACAATATTGTGAGAGAAAGACATTAATATTAACAATAACAGCACAAAACAATATAGAAAATTAATTCTTTCCAGGAATTCAATACAAACAAAATTAAATTTTTTAAGTCACTATGAGAAATTAAATTTTGTTAGATAGTATTTTCTAAAATAGATTGAACCAGCCATTATAAATTCCATTTTAAGAAATAAGAGAGCCATGTTTCTTTAAAGCTTATTTTATATTAAGCCTTTATTGTTGTGCTGCTCTTTTGCACTCAAATAATTTTTACTATTTGTCTAAACAAAAATAGTGCCTTCCCATGGATCCATCTGACATGACAGCACAATCTTTTCTACTATAACAATCAATCTGAAGCTTGATTTTACCACTTAAGTGGAAATTGGTTTCCTAATGGAAAAATGCATCAAAATTTTGTCAGTATAATTTCATTCAATACAAAGTCATTTAACAATGCAAGATTTAACACCAACTCTTCATTTTGTAGAATTCCCCAGAAAATTGCTTCTCAGGATACCAAACATTGTTTCTCTTTTTTATTTATCTGGTTGGTTAATTTTTATTTTTATTTTAACTATTATCTTGTTAGTCCATTTTAGAAACCTGGGCTTGGATATTTAATATAAGTGCTAGCAAAGATGAGCCCTGGTAATAAAAAATAAATGTCCCATTTTTTAGTATTTCCAATTTTTTAAATTTTTTATTTAATTTCCACTTAGTTAACAGGGATTATTAGTTTTGGGTGCACAATATAGTGACTCAACACTTTATACAACACTACTGGTCATCACAGCAAATGCACTCTTTAATCCACATCTCCTATTTAACCAACCTCCCCTGCCCACCTCCCTCTGGCACCCATCAGTTTATTCTCTATAGTTAAGAGTCTGTTTCTTGGTCTGCATATGTCTCTCTCTTTTTTCCCTTTGCTTATTCGTTTTGTTTCTTAAATTCCACATGAGTGAAATCATATGGTATTTAATGTCTTTCTCTGATTGACTTATTTGCTTAGCATACTTTCTAGCTCCATCTATGTTGTTGCAAATGGCAATATTTCACTCTTTTTATGGCTGAATAATATTCCAACACACACACACACACACACACGCACAGACACACACACACACACATACACACACACACAGATACATACCACATCTTTATCCATTCACCAGTCGGTGAATACCTGGACTGTTACCATAATTTGGTTATTATAAATAATGCTGCTATAAGCATTGGGGAGCATGTATCACTTTGAATTAGTATTTTTGTATTCTTTGGGTAAATACCTAGTAATGCAATTGCTGCATCATAGGTAGTTCTATTTTTACCTTCTGAGGAAACTCCATACTGTTTCCCACAGTGACTGTACCAGTTTGCATTCCCACCAACAGTGCAAAAGGGTCCGCCTTTCTCCATACCCTTGTTAACATCTTTTGTTTGTGCTGTTGATTTCAGCCATTCTGACAGGGGTGAAGTGACAAATTATTGTGGTTTTGATTTTTATTTCCCTGATAAAGAGTGGTACTAAGCATCTTTCCACGTGTCTATTGGTCATCTGGATGTCTTCTTGGGAAAATGTCTACTAAGGTCTGCCATTATTTAGTGGAGTATTTGTTTTTTGGGTGTTGACTTTGATAAGTTCTTTATAAGTTTTGGATACTAACCCTTTATCCAACATGTCACTTGCAAATATCTTCTCCTGTCCCATAGGTTGCCTTATAGTTTTGTTGGCTGTTTTCTTTTTAACATAGTACTGGACGCCTTAGCCACAGCAGTAGACAACAAAAAGAAATAAAAGGCATCCAAATCAACAAGGAAGAAGTAAAACTATTACTAATATAGATGAATAATACTCTATATAGAAAACTCAAAAGACGCCACCAAAAAAGAACTGCTAGAACTGATACACAAATTCAGTAAAGTCGCATGATACAAAATCAATGTACAGAAATCTTTTGCATTTCTATACAACAATGACAAGGCAGAAAGAGAAATTAAGGAGTCAATCCCATTTACAATTGTACCAAAAACAATACGATACCTAGGAATAAACCTAACCAAAGAGATTAAAGACCTATACTCTAAAAACTATAAAACACTGATGAAAGAAATGGAAGATGATACAAAGAAATGGAAAAATAGTTCATGCTTACGGATTGGAAGAACAAATACTGTTAACATGTCTACATTACCCAAAGCAATCTACCCATTAATGCAATCCCTATAAATACATCAACAACATTTTTCACAGTACTAGAACAAACAATCCTAAAATGTGTATGGAACCACAAAAGATCCTGAATAGCCAAAGCAATCTTGAAAAGCAACACTGGAGGCATCACAGTTCTGGACTTCAAGGTATATTACAAAGCTGTAATGATCAAAACAGTATGGTACTGACAGAAAAATAGATACATGGATCAAAAGAAAATAATGGGAACTCCAGAAATGAACACATAACTATATGGTCAATTCATTTTGACAAAGCAGGAAAGAATATCCAATGGAAAAAAGTAGTCTCTTCAACAAACGGTGCTGGGAGAACTGGACAGCAACATGCAGAAGAATGAAACTGGGCCACCTTCTCACACCAACAAAAATAAATTCAAATAAATTAATGACCTAAATGTGAGACATGAAACCATAGAAATCCTAGAGGAGAACACAGGCAATAACCTCTTTGACATCAGCCATGATAACTTCCTTCTAGATAGGTCTCCTGAGGCAAGAAAAACAAAATCAAACTATTATGACTTTATCAAAAAAGTATTTCTGTTTTAAAAATAACAGTTTATACTTCTAACACAAAAGAGCATGTTACCTCTAGCAAAGCCAAAGATGTGGCAAATAAGCACCAAGATCATTAGTAATTGCAAATAATTTCTAGGGGAAACACCTTAGCATCTTTTTATTTCCTTCAAAATTTTTGCTTTTTCTACATTTTCATATTTTTAGGTACTTGACAGCTTACACATAAGATCAAAAACACCCCAAGCTCATATTTTGCATTTTCCTAATTGCATATCATTATGCATACATATACCCTCTATCTAAAATGTCTTTAACAAATACAAAGGATCCCATTAATCAGCTAAAAATTCAATCTCATTGGGTATCAAGAGAAATTGTTGCAGTAAAAATACTCTATTTTACAATCAAAAAGGCCCAAGGTAACTGATATTTAGTGACCTAGAATTATTCCTCAGAAATTTTAAATTCTTTCTCTTTTTTTTTAGTGCTTATTTATTTTTGAGCAAGAGAGAGAAAGCACGTGCGTGCAAGTGGGAGAGGGCAGAGAGGGAATCTGACAGTGGATCTGAAGCGGGCTTTGCACTGTCAGTGAGCCCAATGTGGGGCTTGAGCTCACAAACTGTGAGATCATGACCTGAGCCAAAGTCGGACACTCAACTGACAGAGCCACCCAGGCACCCCAGGGATCTTAAATTCTTAATGAAGTTTTACAAACCTCAGTCAATTCTTTATTAACTTAAGGACAAACCAACTCTGCCTTATAGGAAACTTCCATGAGCCATGAGAGATAGCTCATTCTAATATTCTAACAGGGCATTTCAATGTTTTCATACTAGGCCTTCTTATCTCAATATTGTTTTTTCAAATGCAGAGATAAAAACTGTTTATAACAGAAAAAAAATTGTCTTCTTATTTATTTTGATGTTAATAGAGGAAAAATGGTTCCTCTCTTAAAGAATGATGACTTTAGGTAGGATTACATGTAGGCACATTTGGGGAAGTTTATCAACCAGTTCTTCAAGGGGAAAGAGGAAGCCTTGATTTGTATCATGTGGTGATTCCTATGAATTCCCACCATGACCAAATGGCTCACTAGAATCCTTACTCTGAATGAGAAGTTAGAAGAAAATAAGCACTATCACACTGTTACATGATATAAGAACACAGATAGAAAAGTGTAGTAAAATGATTAAGTGATAAAGTTTGAGTACTTAAGTATCTTGATATAATTTATGTTTGTTTATGTCCTTTAACTTTTAATAATAGCCCTGTTCCAAAAAATTCCTAAAAATTTAACAGTTGGCTTCAATGTGCCAGTCAGTGCCAGCTCCAGCACACCGTGGTTTGTGAAGAGTGAAGATGTTCAATTCCCAGGACAGAGGCTCTGTCCAAGCACACTTATGTAATCCAGACAAACATATTAACAGTTAAAGATTGGGAAACCAGGAATTTAAGGAAATAATGACTAAATCTACATTTCCCAAAGTATCTATAGCCGACCAATAGTCTAATGAGACATTCCATTAAATAAAGTTTCCATAACTGGATATCAGCTCTAGTTTCTCTTGCTGGAAGGTTACACATTCAGTGGCAGGAATACTGAGACTGGCCTTGGTATAAGTCAGATCCCATAGTGTTGGGTCCATAAATGGTCTCCACTTCTGCAACAATAGCCACTATCATCAAATGCCTAAGACACTAGAAGGGTGGTGGCCCATGACAAAGGCTGATTGGTGTGAACCAACTGAGTTATTTAGTTTACTTACTTCTAATATCTCCACTCTGATGGGCATTATCATAAGACACAAAGACCTGTACAGTTCATGCTTGCTTACTTACATCCATGAATATGCATTTACCCCAGATATCCTTATTCTTGATATTTAAACTTTTCTCCTAAACTAACTGAGGCAGGCATTTGCCACTGGTCAGTGGTCCATACATTTTATTACTTGAAGATACTCTCTATACAAAGAGGATGGCCAAGATCAGCCCCAGAGCTCTGCCTATTTTGAGGATTTTGTATCTTTATTTCTACTCTCTACCAAAGGCACTACTAAGTAGTGTTTTAATACAGCTTTCTTCCATTTTTAGTTTTTATTCACACATTCAGCTAACCCATTCATAACCAAGGCTTAGGCTTGATCTTCCATCAGCTAGTCTTTTTTTTTTTTTTAATTTTTTTTTTCAATGTTTATTTATTTTTGGGACAGAGAGAGACAGAGCATGAATGGGGGAGGGGCAGAGAGAGAGGGAGACACAGAATCGGAAACAGGCTCCAGGCTCTGAGCAGTCAGCACAGAGCCCGACGCGGGGCTCGAACTCACGGACCGCGAGATCGTGACCTGGCTGAAGTCGGACGCTTAACCGACTGCGCCACCCAGGCGCCCCTTCCATCAGCTAGTCTTAAGAGATTTCCCAAATGTCTGTGAAGTGTGACTTGAAGGAGGATCGATATCTGAGATACTAGGGAAGCAAAGTGACCAAAAACCTAAAATTTTAGAATTAGTAACCAGACAGGAAGTGAAAATAGCAACTTTAATTACATAGCAGATTAAGTTCATGACATGAGGACAGTCAGGACTCAGATTAAATACTTTAAGTTTCAAAAGAGGATAAACTGGTTTAATAACTGGGACTTCCACAGGGATGAACAGACTTCAGACACGGAAACAATGTGATCAGGAATCTGTTGCTTCCTCCATCTGTCAGATCTTTTTCTCTCTACATTATCTTCTTTTTGAGATGTATTCTTCCCTTTTGGTGACAAATACAACTACCACCATTTGCCCTCATATTGCACTTACTATGAGAAATTCTTTAAATCAAAGTTTCCAAAAATGACTTGATTAATATGGCTCAGGTCACGGACCCATCCCTCAATCAGTGCTTGTGGATAGAGAACGCGAGGTATTCTTACTGACAGAACTAAGAGTGTCGACTTCTATAATCAGTTACTTCAGTTCTGAGGAGAAGTCAGCCACAATCAAATCAGGAAAAAAGGAGTTGCCCATAAGATACAGGTGTTCTATTATTTAGACAAGAAGAAGTGTTATGAACAATAATGCAACACCAAAATGACTATATACGTTTTTAGGAAATTTCACACCATCTCTGCCAGTTTGTATCATATTCTTTGGCTCTGCTGAGGGACTTAAGAGTCACAGAGTGTCTCACATTTTCTCTTAAGTCTCATATTTCTTGATGGAAGATAACACCCGAGAGCTACAGTTTTCCTAAAAGAATGAGCATGCCAATAAAATTTTTCACCTCCCAATAAACTGCAGTTTGACTTTGTTTTCTCCCTTACCCATTATCCACTTTTTTTCCTTTTGTACAAATGCCCTCATAACTGATATAGAAATAAGCTTAGAAAAATTACCGAATGTGGTTGTAGTCCTTGTATGAGTTATTGGCAATTTGTTTTCTCTGCTATTTTCCATACAATTTCAAATATACAGACAATACTGTCAGAAACACTTACTGTCCTTTCTCTTTCTTGGCCTAGTTGCTAAGTCACTGCTTCTGGTTCTTTATTAATGTGGCATTATCACTGAAAAGTTTTCATTTTGGTCATCATTGGTAGTGTCACTGCCTTCTTCCATGGAAGCTCACTAAAGTGGCCTAGAAGGCCTTGTTACTAAGTTATAATAGAAAAGGTAAAGTGATTTTGACATTTCATATAATCCAATTTACCAAGATACTCAGTTTGGCAAATCCTTAATGATACAACCATCGACAAGATTGATAGAAGACATTTATTATGGAATTTTAAACCTGTGTCTCAATATTGGATCACAATGACTATAGTGGCTGTAATTAATATTCTTTTTTTTATTTTACTTTTTATTTTTTAAAATTTACATCCAAATTATTTAGCATATAGTGCAACAATGATTTCAGGAGTAGACTCCTTAGTGCCCCTTACCCATTTAGCCCATCCCCCCTCCCACAACCCCTCCAGTAACCCTCAGTTTGTTCTCCATATTTATGAGTCTCTTCTGTTTTGTCCCCTTCCCTGTTTTTATATTATTTTTGTTAATATTCTTTAAATTATATTGCAGGTAACAAATCTATTAGATTGTATTCTATGGAAGGTAATTATAAGATGCGTGTATTAAAGAATATTTGTACATTAAAAGCATTATTTTATCAATATCAATGAACTTATCACAATTTTTAAATAGTGATTAAGTGTTCTTCATTTTTAATGACCTTATTTCTGATAATTTAAGATTTTCAAGAAATTTGCAGAATAGGCAAAGTTCACATATGCCACTTATGCAGTTTCATGACCTTCTTCTGTAGGCTAAGGCTCAAACTTAGAGAGTTTGATACAGAACTCACCTGCAGACCCTGAAGCAACAGAGACCATATGGTGCCTTGGAGTTCTCAGAAACCAAGTAATTTTACAATGAGGGGAAAGGTCAGGAGTGAAGGGACTACCTGGAGATGATTAATGGAATGGGATGTCCTCAATATATGGCAAACCAACAAAGATATAAACCTACAAGCATCATCAGAACAAAATTAGATAGACAAGAGGTTGAAGGTAGCGCAATAAATGATCTTGTTTAGTTTTCATACCAGTCTGTTTTCAGACTTGGACCTAATGACCCAAGGGGAGGCCAATTCCTCAGGAAGAAGCAACAAAACCATGGTAAAAAAACACTAGCATCACTTCCTCAAAGAACTATACACTCAGGGAAGACACATACCCAAACATTTTGAGGATAGTTAGATGCAGGATTCAAACTGATATTTATGGATGGATGCACACAGTGCTCAGATCTGAACTCAGCAATCTTGTTCCAGAGGTCTCTGCTTTTAAACATTGCCCTGTATGACTTTTTGCCAAATGAGGAAAGAAATTTCCAAGTCTTCTTCCTGCCTAGTTTCTCCCTCTTGTATTCTTGCATTCTCAAGTAACGACTTTTTCTTTTAGCATCTTTTTAGAAATTCTATTGGATCCTGGATTAAAGGGCAATGTGTAGAAGAGGGAATTAGCAGTTATGAGCAGTTATTTTGGTTCAAGTAATGTGTGAGTGTTTTAAATACATTATTTGACTTCATATCAACTTACTGAAGTGTAGACTGTTTGCTCCACTGCATGAAAAAAAATGCATATAATCATGGGAAAGAGATGACACTCTACAGACAGGCTACCTGGACTGAAATCTTAGCACTGTACCTTCTTGTCTTTATGGAAATAATGGTCCCAAAGATCAGGCACATTGTAATTTATTTACATTTTCTAAGTCATTTTCTTTTTTTCAATATGTAATTCATTCTAAACGCTTCATTTAGAATAAAGGTAGACTGAAAATTGGTCTTTCACTGCTCCACCCAGACCTGTGACAATCAACAGCAAAGGTGGCTGTTGTCCTTATTAGTTCAAAGTATGAGGAAGACAGAAAAAGGCCCCAAAGATGTCTATATCTTAATTCCTGAAACTGTCTATAACTTAACTTCTGAAACTGTGAATATTTTACCTTACATATTCACATTTAGAAGGATAAAAAATTTCGGGGGGAGGAGCCAAGATGGCAGAACAGCATGGAAGTTTTTTGTATCTCATGTCCATGAAAGACAGCCAGATCAACACTAAACCATCCTGCCCACTTAGAAAACTGATTTGAGGATTAACACAAAAATCTGCACAACCCGAACCACACAACTCACCAGGTATACGGTGCTGAGAGGTGAATTAGGGGAGAAAGAAGCCCCGGAGAGCAGGGAGCTGGTTTTGCTTGTGTAGAGAGGAGGGGGGGGGCGGGGAAGTACATGAAAAGAACCTCCCCCAAAAGCAGGTGGAGAGAAAGTGGAAAAGTGGAAACAGCCACAGGGACTGAAATAAAAAGGGAGAAAGGAGAAAGGAGAAAGGAGAGGGTTTAAATTCCATTAAGACTCTATAAAAAGAGAGCACAGAGTCTGAAACTCCACAGCTCAATACCTGGTAGTGTTCTGTTGGGAAGGGCAAATCCCCAGGAACACAGTGGGATCCAGGAAGTCCTCGGGCCACACGAGAGAAGCAGTTCCACTGCTGAAATGCATTTGGTAGAAGCTGTGTATCCACCTGGTCCCAGCGGATCCCAGAGAGCAACCACATTCGCTGGTGCTGAAACAAGGTCCTTAAAGGTGAAGCCTGGTGCCAGATGTGTGTTGTAATTTTCCAAAATCCCTGAAACGCTGCTGCTACATGATCACACAAACTTTTTCTGGGGCAGGCTGGCACTCAGCCGCAGTCTCTGGGCATCAGCTACAGCACAGTTCCATGAACCTTCCTGGGTATGGCCGGCACCTGGCCATTGCTTGGTGAGACCCTCCCCCACAGCATCTCAGCGGGTCAAAGCCGCAGTCCCTCAGAAGTCAGGGGTCGGGAAACGCAGCCGCATCTGAGATAAAACTCAGGAGGGAGGTGCCGCCGGGCAACCTGACGGCTTGGTCACAGACAGAGTAAAAGTGGGGAGTGGACGAAAGCTGGAGATAAAGGATGGGTGTGCGATTGCTGGTCAGGGAGAGCACAGAGTTCCAATACTACAGACCGGAGAGCTGGGTGAAGCCATTTTCACGAGTCCCGCACATGCGCATACACACCGCAAGCGTCACAACAATTCACCCCAGTAAGCTAAGCAGCGCCATCTAGTGGAGAAAGGAGCTGTTACCCTAAGCCCCACCGAACGCGGCCAACCTCACTCTTTAAGAACACCACAAATCACTCCTTCTGCTTATTTACAGATTATAAAGTGCTTCATAGTTTGACTTGAAGGGGAAAAGGATGTAATTTCAATCGTATTTCAGTCTGTTCGTTGGTCCATCTATTCAATTTTCTTTTTTTTTTCTTTCTTTGTCATTTCTTTTGTTTTTCTTCAATACAGAAAGAGAAAAAAATTATTTTCATTTTCAATTTTTATTAAAAATATTTCCTTTATTCTTTCTACTATTTTTTTTACTTTTTTGTAAATTTTACAAAATCTATTTTACTTCCATTATTTGATGTTATACTATTTCATTTTTTTCATTTTCTAAAATTTTCAAACGTTTTCCTTTTTTTATTTTTCTTTTTTATTTTTTTGCCCTTTTCTTTTTTTCCCCTCTAATCTGTCAAGGACCTTTCAATACCAGACTAAAACCACCTAGGGTCTAGCATCATTTATTTGATTTGTGTATGTGTGTGTGTGTTGTTTATAATTTTTTAATTTTAGGTTTTTTTCCTTATTAATTCCTTTTCTTCCTTCAAAATGATGAAACAGAGGAATTCACCTCAAAAGAAAGAGAAGGAAGAAACAACAGCCAGGGACTTAATCAACACAGATACAATCAAGATGTTTGAACAAGAATTTGGAATCATGATAATAAGAATACTAGCTGGGGTCTAAAATAGATTAGAATCCCTTTCTGTGGAGATAAAAGAATTGAAACCTACACAGGATGAAATAAAAAATGCTATAACTGAGCTGCAATCTTGAATGGATGCCATGGAGGCAAGGATGGATGAGGCATAGCTCAAAACAGCGACATAGAGGACAAACTTATGGAGACTAATGAAGCAGTAAAAAAAGAGGGGGACTAAGGCAAAAGAGCATGATTTAAGAGTTAGAGAAATCAGTGATTCATTAAAAAGGAACAATATCAAAATCATAAGGGGGCCCAGAAGATGAAGAGAGAGAAATAGGGGTAGATGGGTTATGTGAGAAAAACATAGTGTAAAACTTTCCCAACCTGGGGAAAGACACAGACATCAAAATCCAGGAGACACAGAGGACTCCCATAAGATTCAACAAAAACCAACCGTCAACAGGTATATCATAGTCAAATTCACAAAATTCTCAAGCAAGGAGAGAATCAAGAGAGCAGCAAGGGAAAAAAAGTCCTTAACCTACAAGAGAAGACAGATCAGGTTCACAGCAGACCTATCCACAGAAACTTGGCAGGCCAGAAAGGAGTGGCAGGATATATTCAATATGCTGAATTAGAAAAATATGCAGCCAAGAATTCTTTATCCATCAAGGTTGTCATTCAAAATACAAGGAGAGATTAAAAGTTTCCCTGACAAACAAAAATTAAAGGAGTTTGTGACCACTAAACCAGCCCTGCAAGAAATTTAAAGGGGGACTCTCTGAGGGGAGAAAAGACGAAAAAGAAAAAAAAAAGAGCCACCAAAAGCAACAAAGATTAGAAAGGACCAGAGAACATCACCAGAAACTCCAACTCTACAAGAAACATAATGGCAATGAATTCATTTCTTTCAGTACTCACTCTAAATGTAAATGGATTAAATGCTGCAATCAAAAGACATTGGGTAACTGAATGGATAAGAAAACAAGATCCATCTATATGTAGTTTACAAGAGACCCACTTTAGACCTAAAGATACCTTCAGATTGAAAGTAAGAGGATGGAAAACCATCTATCATGCTAATGGTCAACAAAAGAAAGCTGGAGTAGCCATACTTACATCAGACAATCTAGGCTTTAAAATAAAGACTGTAACAAGAGATGAAGACGGGCATTATATCATATTTAAGGGGTCTATCCACCAAGAAGACCTAACGATGTAAAAATTTATGCCCTCAATGTGGTAGAACCAAAATATATAAATCGATTAATCACAAACATAAAGGAACTCATTGATAATAATACCATAATAGTAAGGGACTTCCACACTGCACTTACAACAATGGACAAATCATGTAAGCAGAAAATCAACAAGGAAACAATGGCTTTGAATGACACACTGGACCAGATGGACTTAACAGATATATTCAGAACATTTCATCCTAAAGCAGTGGAATATACATTCTTCTCCACTACAAATGGAATATTCTCCAGAACAGATCACATACTGGGACACAAATCAGCCCTCAACATGTACAAAAAGATCGAGATCGTACCGTGCATATTTTCAGCCAACAATGCTATGAAACTCAAAATCAACCACAATAAAAAAATTTGTAAAGATAACAAATATTTGGAGACTAAAGAACATCCTACTAAAGAATGAATGAGCTAAAACCTCTGGGATGCAGCAAAGGTGGTCATAAGTGAGAAGTATATAGCAACCCAGACCTTCCTAAAGAAGGAAGAAAGGTCTCATATACACAACCTAGCCTTACACCTTAAAGAGGTGGAAAAAGAAGAGCAAATAAAACCCCAAAACAACAAAGACATGAAAAAATAAAGATTAGAGCAGAAATCAATGCTATCGAAACCAAAAACAAAACAAACAAACAAAAAAACCAGTAGAACAGATCAATGAACCCAGAAGCTGGTTATTTGAAAGAATTAGCAAAATTGATAAACCCCTAGCCAGTATGATCAAAAATAAAAAGCAAAGGTACAAACAAATAAAATAAGAATGAAAGAGGAGAGATCACAACCAACACAGCAGAAATAAACACAATAAGAGAGAATATTATGAGCAACTGTATGCCAATAAAATGGGCAATCTGGAAGAAATGGAAAAATTCCTAGAAATATATACACTACCAAAACTGAAACAGGAAGAAATAGAAAATTTGAACAGACTCATAACCAGTACAGAAATAGAATTAGTAATCAAGAATCTCCCAAAGAACAAGAGTCCAGGGCCCGATGGCTTTCCAGGGGAATTCTACCAAATATTTAAGGAAGAGTTAACACCTATTGTCTTGAAGCTGTTCCAAAAAATAGATATGGAAGGAAAACTCCCGAACTCTTTCTATGAAGCCAGCATTACCTTGACTCCAAAACCAGAAAAAGACCCCACTAAAAAGGAGAACTATAGACCAATTTCCCTGATGAGCATGGATGCAAAAATCCTCAGCAAGATATTAGCCAACAGGATCC
Source organism: Lynx rufus (assembly GCF_022079265.1). Lineage (NCBI taxonomy): Eukaryota > Metazoa > Chordata > Mammalia > Carnivora > Felidae > Lynx > Lynx rufus. Next base: position 163,012,181 of record NW_025814823.1, read on the forward strand.
AACAATACATTAAAAAAATTATTCACCACGACCAAGGGCGATTTATACCTGGGATGCAGGGCTGGTTCAATATCTGCAAAACAATCAATGTGATCCATCACATCAATAAAAGAAAGGACAAGAACCACAATCCTCTCAATGGATGCAGAGAAAGCATTATTACAGCATCCTTTCTTGATAAAAACCCCCAAGAAAGTAGGGACAAAAGTATCATACCTTGAGATCATAAAAGCCAAAAATGAAAGACCCAACACTCATATCATCCTCAATGGGGAAAAACTGAGAGCTTTCCCCCTAAGGTCAGGAACAACACAGGGATGTCCTCTCTCACCACTGTTATTCAACATAGTATTGGAAGTTTTAGCCTCAGCAATCAGACAATACAAAGAAATACAAGGCATCCAAATTGGCCATGGGGAGGTCAAACTGTCACTCTCCACAGATGACATGATACTCTATATGGAAAACCCAAAAATTTCACCAAAAAACTTCTGGAACTGATCCATGAATTCAGAAAAGTGGCAGGATATAAAATCAATGCACAGAAATTGGTTGCATTCCTATTCACCAACAATGAAGCAACAGAAAGATAAATCAAGGAATCAATCCCATTTACAACTGCACCAAACACCATAAAATACCTAGGAATAAATCTAACCAAAAATGGTGAAAAATCTACACTGAAAACGATAGAAGCTTATGAAAGAAATTGAAGACAGAAAAAATTGGGAAAAGATTCCATGCTCCTGGATAGGAAGAACAAATATTGTTAAAATGTCAATATTACCCAAAGCAATCTACATATTCAATGCAATCCCTACCAAAAGAACACTAGCATTCTTCACAGAGCTAGAACAAACAATCCTAAAATTTGTATGGAGCCAGAAAAGAGCCTGAATTCGCAAAGCAATCTGTAAAAAGAAAACCAAAGGAAGAAGCATCATAATCCCAGACTTCAAGCTGAATTACAAAACTATAATCATCAAGACAGTATGGGACTGGCACAAGAACAGACACTCAGATCAATGGAACAGAACAGAGAACCCAGAAATGGACCCACAAATATATGGCCAACTAATCTTTGACAAAGCAAGAAAGAATATCCAATGGAATAAAGACAGTCTCTTCAGCAAGTGGTGCTGGGAAAACTGCACAGCGACATGCAGAAGAATGAACCTGGACCACTTTCCTACACAATAATAAACTCAAAATGGATGAAAGACCTAAATGTCAGACAGGAAGCCATAAAAATCCTCGAGGAGAAAGTGGGTGATGGGCATTGAGGTGGGCACTTGTTGGGATGAGCACTGGGTGTTGTATGGAAACCAATTTGTCAATAAATTATATTACAAAAAAACAAAACAAAACAAAACAAAAACCCTCGAGGAGAAAGCAGGCAAAAACGTCTTTGATCTTTGCCACAGCAACTTCTTACTCAAAATGTCTCTGAGGGCAAGGGAAATAAAAGCAAAAATGTACTATTAGGACCTTATAAAAAAAAATCTTCTGCACAGTGAAGGAAAAAATCAGCAAAACTAAAAGGCAACTGATGGAATGGGAGAAGACATTTGCAAATGACATATCAGATAAAGGGTTAGTATCCAAAATCTATAAAGAACTGTTCAAACTCAACACCCCAAAAAACAAATAATCCAGTGAAGAAATGGGCAAAAGACATGAATAGACACTTCTGCAAAGAACGCATCCAGATGGCCAACCAACACATGAAAAAATGCTCAACATCACTCATCACCAGGGAAATACAAATCAAAACCACAATGAGATACCACCTCACCTGTCAGAATGGCGAACATTAACAACTCAGGCAACAACAGATGTTGGTGAGGGTGTGGAGAGAGAGGATCTCTTTTGCACTGCTGGTGGGAATGCAAATTGGTGCAGCCACTCTGGAAAACAGCATAAAGTTTCCTCAAAAAACTAAAAATAGAACTACCCTATGACTCATAACCATGGGATACAGGTATGCTGTTTTGAAAGGGGCACATGCACCCCAATGTTTATGCAGCACTATCAATAATAGCCAAAGCAGGGAAAGAGCCCAAATGTCCAAAGATGGATGAGTGGATAAAGAAGATGCGGTATATATATATATATATATATATATATATATATACACACACACACACACACAATGGAGTATTACTTGGCAATCACAAAGAATGAAATCTTGTCATTTGCAACTACGTGGATGGAACTAGAGAGTATTATGCTAAGCGAAATTAGTCAGTCAGAGAAAGATAAATGTCATATGACTGCACTCATATGAGGACTTTAAGACTCAGAACAGATGAACACAAGTGAATAGAAGCAAAAATAATATGAAAACAGGGAGGGGGGACCAAACATAAGAGACTTTCAAATATGGAGAACAAAACAAGGTTCCTGGAGGGGTTTTGGGAGGGGGGATGGGCTAAATGGGTAAGGGGCATTAAGGAATCTACTCCTGAAATCATTGTTGCACTATATGCTAACTGACTTGGATGTTAATTTTAAAAATAAAATAGTAATAATAATAAAATATTAAATATTAAATAATTAAAATAAAAAACAAAAGAAGGATAAAAAATTTGAGAGTTTATTCTAGTTTATCCAGGTATTTCCCTATATAAATTATAAAATTCAGAGAACCTTTCTGGTTGAGTCACAGAGAGGAGACGTTGCTGGCTTTGAAGATGGAGGAAGGGAATCACAAACCACAGAACGCAGCTGGACTCTAGAAGGTGGAGAAGACAAGAAAGTGAATTTTCCAGGTTCACTAGAGTCTCCAAAGTATACCAATGCAGTGAGACTGATGGATTTCTAACCTACAGAACTGTAAGGAAATAAATATGTGCCATTTTGAGCCACTAAAGTTTTGCTGATTTGTTATAGCAGCAATAGAAAAACAATGCAAAAGTTAAAAGGAAAGGTACAACTTTCAAGTTCACAGCATTGCCAGCAGTAATCATAGAAAGAAAATTATTTATATTTTTTGTTTACTTTTAGAAAAATGAAATTCAAAGAAGAAAATCTTACCAGCTAAGAAAGGGTATTGTGTACACCTATTTATATGTGTAATTACTGCTCTTTAATTCAATTGTAGAGAAGAATCAATTATATACTAAATATTTTTTTGTTTAACTTGCTTGGAAGAAAACTGTTCAGCTATTATTATCTTTTAAATTTGTCCAGGTTTGGATGCATTAAAAAACTGGAGGCATTACTCTTCCAAGTAATTTTTATTTTTAATGTTTATTTTGGAGAGAGACAGCCAGCAGGAGAGAAGCAGAGAGAGAAGGAGACAGATAATACTAAGCAGGTTCTGCGATGTCAGCACAGAGCCTGCTGCGGGGCTCGAGCTCACAAATTGTGAGATCATGACCTGAGCCTAAACCAAGAGTCGATGCTTAACCAATTGAACCACCCAGGTGCCCTTCAACTAATTTTTAAAATAAGAAACATCAAGATTCATTTTTAAACTAACTCAAAATTACTAGCTATTAAAGTTATTTAAAATACAGTAATGATACCAGGAAGAATTTTGATATGCATGAAGACATTTATTAGCCATTTACCATTACTCTAGTTTGTGCTATACTCTGATGTCTTCAGGTTTAACAGCCTCCTGCTGTCCTTATAGGAAAGTATCCAATTGTGTAGACACAGAGTATATCAGGTCATAAAGGCAGGTCAGGTCATAAAGGGAGAAGCACTTACTTTAGCAAATTTTAGTGTTCTCTGCACTCCGTTTCAAGCAAAAACTAAATATGCAAAAACACAATTTTGCTTTTTATGGAAGCTTTTTTATGATCATTATTAAGGTCCCTAGTTAAAATCTCCTTAGGCTCTACCCTCTCTCTTTAAAAATAAAAAATATCTTCTGTAATTTGTGTGTTATTATTGTAACAACTTGAAAATAAATAATGACAATGTATAATCTCCTTCTGTTAATTAAAACACAAACCAGTTTCATGAAAACATCTCTTCTCTTGGGCGGGGGGTGGGGATGGGGGTGGGGGAGACAAAACAACCTCATCCAGAATTTCTATTATTGATCCTTTCTCTTTAAAACCAAAGGAAATCACATACAATAAAAGACAAAAATATTTTACATTTTTCATTTTCCCTTATATGTTTATATTTTTCATTTCATTTCAAAATGTTAGAATAAATTTTTATTTACAGCAGGGAAAATAGAAGAAATCTTGGTGAGAGAATTTTTAAATTTAGATCTTGAAGACTAGGCTTTCAGCAGATGGGAGGGGAAAATTGCAGAAAACAGCTTTTAAAAAATAGATGATTATGATAAGAGTTTCAATTTACTGATTACCTACTTTGCTCCAGTATATTGCTTTGTCCTTTAATTTTATTACACTTACTATTTTTTTTAGAACAGAAAAAGTTAAGTGAAATTATATCCATTTTACAAATTAGGAAACTGAGGTTGTGATAACAGTAAAAGGCCACCCAAGATCACCAATCAAGTATTTGAATTATACATTTAACAAGCAAAGATGTAATCCAGATCCACTTGATAGTAAACACAAATGTGCTTTGCACTGTGAAAGATGAGATCACTTCTTATCAGTTTATAGGCATTTTCTGTTTTTTGGGAGAGACAGACACTGTGCCATTGTGATATAGTCTCCCATTAAAATAAATCTTTTTAGGGGCGCCTGGGTGGCTCAGTCAGTTAAGCATCCGACTTCAGCTCAGGTCATGATCTCACAGTCCGTGAGTTCAAGCCCCGCGTAGGACTCTGTGCTGACAGCTCAGAGCCTGGAGCCTGCTTTGGATTCTGTGTCTCCCTCTCTCTCTGCCCCTCTGCTGTTCATGTTCTGTCTGTCTCTGTCTCAAAAATAAATAAAAAAAACATTTAAAAATAAATAAATCTTTTTAAATATAAAATATTTTCTTAAAAAATTATAGAGTAAACATGAGTATAGAGGATATGCAGATATGGTCAAAATTGTGATGGTGATACACTAGTTGAGAAGTCTGGGCTACACTGCAATATGTTGAGCCATTCAAAGCATCCCATCCCCCTTGACATTCAGTGCTCTACATCAGTCATAGTTATATAAAGTCTAAGATGGCGCCTGGCCTCTAAAATGAGACAGTTCAGCTTCAGTCAACTTCACTCCAAATTTAACTCCTGGGGACACCTGGATGGCTCAGTCAGTTAAGCATCTGACTTCTGTTCAAGTCATGATCTCATGGCTCGTGAGATCCTTGATCACGAGGTCAAGCGCCATGTCAGGCTCTGTGCTGACAGCTTGGAGCCTGAAGCCTGTTTCGGATTCTGTGTCTCCCTCTCTCTCTCTCTGCCCCTTCCCTGCTCCTGCTCTGTCTTCCCTTCTGTCTCTTAAAAATAAATAAATGTTAAAAAAATAATAATAACTCCTGACTTGTCTTGACACAAGAAAAGTCTTTGATAAACTGAACGTGTCCTAAATTTATAAATCATTGGTCAGGATGCTATTGCAAACATTCAAGAAATTAGCTCTGTGCTGCCACTAAATATTTCTGTGGACTCTGAAGTTCTAAGAATTTTTTGGACACTCAGCATTCAGGGATGAGATCCTCTAATACTCCATATTAGACTTAATGTTCTAAATCATGGAATCAACACAGATCATCGATTTTTGATCACAGGACCTTATTTTTTTCATCGTAAGAAAAATAGATGCTTTTCTTCTTCGTGAGGAAGCTGTGAATTATTTTGGTAAGTGTGATACTGAAATATCAATTCAGATCTCCACATATACTCAGGATAAGGTGTTAAGAGTGTATATCAGATATACTCAAAAAATAAAAATATATTCAAGCCTTTCTAGGGTTAGTTTCCAGTATAGTTTTTTCACAAAATGCAAAAACTATTGGGAATTTTCACTGCCCAATGGGGAATATACTCCATGGCTCTGAATGCTACCAGTGTGAAGCACCTTCTAAAGTTGTTCACAATGAGCACAGTGTCTCAGCTGGCATCTGTGGGGAATGCTTGTTGAGTACCTAAGGAATCACAAGTACAAAGCAGGACTCTCAGCTTGAATATTTGCACTGGAACATCACCTAAAAATATTCCCTAGTCATAAATTTGTCTGGGATACTGATAATTCAATTTTAAATTACATGCCTAGATTATGAATCCAGGAATCTTAGTTTGTTTAAAAAGGACCCTTACCAACCCCAAATGCACATCAAAAGTGGAACTAATTACTCTACTTCCTCCCTATTTCTTTCTCTTCATTTTTCCATCTCTCTCTTTTTCATTCGCACACACAGATACTTACTCCTGGAAGCTATTTCTTCTAACAACTATGAAAAGGAAATATGATGCCTGGGCAACGAGGGCTCAAAATGCTCATTTTCTAGAGGTTCAACACTCGACACCATGTAGTAAAATGATACATCCGTATTTTAAATTGTACCTTCAGATTCAAATAAATTACCAAAGTACATCATTTCTTTCATAGAGTCAGTGAGTAATACAATAAACCTTTATCAATGGCTAAGGTGTACAAGTATGACACCCCTGAGGCTAACTTGATGACGTAACACAGACGTTTCTGAAAGCTTTGAAAAAATCAGGGAAATGGAAGATGTAATTTAGGGAAATGAAATAATTTCAGTTTCTAAATGAGAATTCTTTTAAGTTTGTCTATTTATTTTGTGATAGACAGCATGAGCAGGGAAAGGGCAGAGAGAGAATCCAAGCAGGCTCCATGCTGTCAGCTCAGAGTCTGAGGTGGGGCTCAAACTCACAAACCATGAGACCATGAGCTGAGCTAAAACTGAGAGTTGGACACTTAACTGACTGAGCCACTCAGGTGCCCCAAAAACTATTTTTTTAATAACTTAGAAAAAGTACTATTATGACCATAAATGGATTAGACAAACTTTCTATCTTGCTTGCCTTCACAAGTCCTCAGTTATTAAATGTGAATTACGTTTGGAGATGGACAGGCCATTGATATTCAATGAAGCCTAAAAATACAGATGTTTCTTCCTCTAAAACTGAATTTATCATTTATAAAATTTTTATTATGGGAAAAATAAATTCAAGTTCCATATATTCCATAGTTCCACTGTAGTCATAAAATATATTTATTACTCTAAAATATAATATAAATACAGTAAGTCATAATTTCTGGGAACTTACTACCTTAAATATTAGTATATAAAATCTATTTTTTCCTCATTAAATGATTGCTGCAAAATCTTTAACCAAAATTACGAATTCAGCTGGCCTCATATGATGCATACATCTCTTTATTACAGCAAGAATAGCAATATGTGGAATGTACATCACAATCGAGACATCAAAAGTATATTTCCTATTATAAAACAATCTCAAACTTAACGCAAAATCTTTTAAACATTTCAAAAATGTTTATACTATTTGAGTGGGTTGACATGATACTATTCTTCCCCAAATGCTTGAGTGTGTTCCTCACTCACGAAGACAGTTCTGTACTCAATCCGGTATGAAAACTGAAAAAGGGATATAGGGATATATATATATATATATATATATATATATATATACACACATATAGCCACTGGGTGGCTCAGTTGGTTAAGCATCCAACTTCAGCTCAGGTCCTGATCTCACAGTTTGTGAGTGGGAGCTTTACACTGGGTTTTCTGTTGTCAGTCCATTCTGTTGTCAGAGCCTGTTTCAGATTCTCTCTCTCTCTGCCTTTCCCCTGCTCTCTCTCTCTCTCTCTCTCAAAAATAAACAAGCACTTAAATAAAATAAAATAAAATTGTTCACCAGTCTTCCCCACTAAAAAGCCAACCTTATCCCCTTTGTAATAAGTATTTTGTTGGAAGTTATTTTGAAACTGTAAAAATCCCATTCCTAATCAAACGTTCAAGTTACCAGTTTGCTTTTTATCAGTATGAACATAAGGATATCCATTCCATTCAATGGGTCATGATCCTTGTTATTACTATTTAAGTCTCAATTTTTTTTCCAGTTTTGACCTTTGGAAACTCATCAAATATAGCTCCAATGTACTTTCAACGTATTCCCATTATTCTTGAACACTCCTTTACTTTATGGTTGAAAAAGAAGTTCCAGTCTCATCGGGTGCATTTCCTACCCAGCCCTGGCACTTCTTCATGGCACTTTGGTTCCTTTTTAGTGGAGCAATGTTCAGAAATCAAGGGCACTATGTTAGTAATTGTTAGGGAGGTGAAGCTATTCCCAGTCATTGTCAGGGGAAAGAGCTAGGGAACATATGTAGATGAAGATAGAGGTACACACATGTACACACATACATATCCCATATATGTACTTTTGTTATTACCTTCATATATCCTATAAAACCAAAGTGCATTGCTAGTTTGTGATTTTTTGCTTCATTTACTTACCTTTAGAGCGACGAAGAACAAAGAAAATTACTTCTTATGTTTCTGCTTCATTGCCAGCAGCAATGTACAAATGTACAAATAAATACATAATAGCATCTCACTGTTGTTTTAATTTCAGTTTCTCTAATGATAATGTTGAATACCTTTTCACATGCATACTTACTATATATTTATCTGCTCTGATTTGTGTTCAAGCGTTTTGTCCATTTGTTAAGAATTGTATTATTTTCTTATTTTTGAGTTTTAAGAGTTTTTTATATTTTGTGGTTATGAATCCTTTAACAGGTGACTTGCAAATATTGCTCATACTCTTTTGCCACTTCATGTCTTTAACAGTTATCTTTTTCACAGCAAAAATTGTCTAATTTTGACAAAGGCCAATTACCTTTCTCTTTGTCAGTAATAACATATTTTAACTTGGTGTCTTAAACGGATGTTCACTTGTGCCCTGGGGCTGCAGCTTTGGCTGCTTTTCTCTCTGAAACTAGGCTTCCATTTGTTAAGGTAGTGAGGGCCCCTAAAGCCTTTCACACAGTGCTGGCTTCTCTTCTTCAGGACTCCACCATGGAGGCAGGCTTTCTTTAGTCTCCCAAACTACCTCCAACCACTCTTAGGTTCCTGGACAAGATCCTGAGAGATGATGCAAATAACGCCTTTTGTCTTTAATATGAGTGAGGGATTATCTCCTCAAGGTTGTCCATGTTCAGGCTTCAGCAATTTGCTACAAAGTTTAAGTGGATTCCTATATGCCTATAATGTGTCCAGCATCTCAGCTTCCTGTACTATGCACAGTTAAGATTATTCTTGGGTCCTATAGCTCTAGAGGGACATGTTTTACATTAGATGTCAGGTAATTTGTCCTGTGACAAAAAAAGCTAAATTTTTTTATTTTATTTAGCTTGCTCTTAAACTTGGTTGAGGGCGACCCACTGTTTCCAACTTTCTTTTCTTTTTTTTTAATCAATTAATTTATTTGAGACAGAGAGAGAGCAAGAGAGAGAGGATGCAGGCACAAGCGGGGGTGGGCCAGAGAGAAGGAGAGACAGAATCCCAAGCAGGCTCCACACCATCAGGGCAGAGCCTGATGTGGAGCTTGAACTCAGAAACCCTGAGATCATGACCTAAGCCAAAACCAAGAGTCAGACTGACTGACTGCACCACCCAGGTGCCCCTGTTTCCAACTTTCTATACCCTAGGCAGAAGCAAAACTCTAGATCATCTTCTAAATGGTTTTCTCATTAAAAACCAAGCAATAAAGTCCTCAAAAGATTAACGAAATGTGCTATGTATGTATCTGTATATGTATACACATGGATACATGAAAATGAGAAGAGACGTTTCCATTTTATTCTTATAGTAAATTACAAAAAGGTTAATGAAGATTTTCAGAAACTCTAAACTGTAATGCAATTTATTACACAATTTAGGCTAATTTCATAGTTGATTTATACATTGACATTTTATATTAGATGCCAGTGAGCATAATGAGATATAAAATTACGGGACTGCATAAAGCTTGTGAAGAGACAGGAATATATATCAAATATAAGTTACTGTTCAAGGAAATTGCTGATTACCTGTCCTTTACTCTGGGTTATTAAAGATTAACGTTTTCAAGCATAACCTGAGAAAAATATAGTCTGGGGATCCCATCTCTGCTATCTCTCTAGACACTAAATGAACAAATAGCAATACTTTATGAATTTTACACCTCAAATAGTTGAGTGCTTTCTGTATTTTGCCTCATAGCATAAATTTTATAGCTTTACCTAAGCCAACTACTGAAACAAATAGTGTCTCCCTCCAGAAACAAAACTTAAAAAAAAAAAGCCAAAACCCCTGAAGAAATTTTTTAAAAATATCAAAATTATGTTGTCATCTCCTTGAACATGCAACTAATGATGCCATCAACACAGCATTGGCTGTGGATAACAGACCAGCAACAGAACTGCCCACTACTGATAGGCCAATTAGAAAACACACTAAGAAGGATTTAACTGTCATGGTACCTGGGTGGCTCAGTTGGTTAAGCATCCGATTCTTGACTTTGGCTCAAGTCATGATCTCACTTTTTTTGAGTTCGAGCCCCACGTTGGGCTCTGCAATGACAGCACAGAACATGCATGGGATTCTCTGTCTCCCTCTCTCTCTGCCCCTCCTCCACTCACTTTCTATCTCTTGAGAGAAAGAAAGAAAGAAAGAGAAAAAGAAAGAATCTTTTTTTTTAAAAAGGCTAAGATAAAGAGTAGCATGAGCACTCAAACTTCGTATGTGAAGAAGACAACATGGAAAGGCATGTTCATGGTGTCTTGAAGCATTCCTCACTCAGATGAGTAGGATTCAAGCCATGCCTCCATTGACAGCTTGGTGTAATATATTCCATTAGCTAAACTAAGTTTTTCATCAGATCTATTTGGGAGTTTACAATTAACCCTTCACTGTGAATTCCTCCACATTTTGTAGAAAATGCTCAATTTGAATCATGAGATAAAAACAAGAATCCTACCGAGTCACAAAGAAACTTACACTTAAAATGGCACAAGTATGGAAAGGACATTGATTAGGATTGTGCAGCAATTTATCTAGGATGACACAGATCCATACACAAAACTCACAGAAAAGGATAGAATTTCGTTTCTTTTAACCCTCTTAAGTTACGTATACAGAATTTATGAAATTTACCCTTTGTTTTTCCAGGTTAGTTCCTATCAATCCCTTTTCTCTCAAAAAGAATAAAATAACTCCTCCTTTTGTCCAACTCTATCTTTTAAACTTTCTGAAATTTCAAACTCTGTTTAGGGTCTATCAGTATACCCATCCTTCACCACTAAATTAACCCTTTCTTGCCAGATGTGCATGTTTTCCCCTTTGCACTGCTGTGTTCTCCAGTTGTTCATTTTTTGGAATCAAACTTTTGTTTTGTTTTTCTTCCCAACTTCCTAGATTCTCAATTTGGGATATTTGCCCAAAGATGCTGATGTTTGAAGTTGGAATAAAGCATACCCTGTATCAATACTGAGTGAGTCTGAATGAAAATTTTCCTGGAAGCTAAGGAGTTAAGCACTAAAATCCAAAGGCAGCCTCTGTGGAGACCAAGACTGTGATTCAGTTAACTTTGGTTGAAAAATGGACACTAGATCTATTTTGCTCAAACCAAATAATTTAAACCTTTTTATTACATTGCTAGAGAAATAGAATTATTCAGAAAGCATAGTACTGATGAATTAGGCTATTGTGACTTTAAATTCAACTTGGAGAAAATCCTATGCTACCATTATAAGAAGTTTATAAAAACTAGGAAGTAGTTTATTTTTCTACAAAGGCTGCCTTCAACCACACACCATTTAATCTGTTTCCATTTCCATATCCCATGACTTCTGTATCCCATGACTCCCATGAGTCATTTTAAGGTATCAAAATCCAGGCTCAGCAACTAAGATTCATGTTCAGGTACTAAGCAACTTCATCTGTTCTAAGTTAAAACTTTAATCTCTCTTTCAAGCCAAAGCTTTCCTCCTCTTGCACAATCCTAAACTATTGTTCAGATCTCTGGTGGGAGAAGTACACTCTGATCTTTCACTTCCACTTGACTTCTTTCCCAGCTATTTTCTGGCTTTTCTAGAGCCATTGAGAAACTTAGAGAAACCAGGTAAAATTTTATATTTGCACTTCTCTCTTCCTGACTCATACTGGATGACCTCAGTGTCCTTCCAAATGGCAGGTAAAAAAATATGGGCTTTTTGTGTGGGAGAGGTAAAGTTCTTTGAAGGCCATATGAGAACTTTGGCCTTTCACTTTTTCTAGAGATAGGCTATCACAGTTGACCTGCAGTCTTGTGATTCACCCATGCTCAATTGATGCTCGCTGAAGTATGCAATACAACCTACTTTTGGATTCTCTTTGCCCAAACAGGTTACCATATTGCTTTTAAATTACTATCTTTGGAGTGCCTAGGTGGTTCAGACAGTTAAGCATCTGCCTCTTGATATCAGCTCTGATATTAATCTCAGGTTCATGAATCGAAGCCATGAAGTGATAAATTTTTATGATAAATATCATAAAAAATATGGTAAATTACTATCTTTGACAGAAAGAGTAAAGGACAAAGCACATCTTTTGCATCGTGCCACCTGATTCCAGTTTCTTTCTTATTTTTAAACTTCATGGTAGTTCTTGACTAACATTTGTTTGTCAGTGATTCTCTCTTGTAAATGAAGTATACTAAAAATAAAAGACTGATACTTCCCAAAACACCAGCATATTCTAAAGGAGTAAAAAATGTTCATTCTCAAATATACCATTGCAGTAAATAAATACATACTTGAAAAGAGTCAGCCTCCTTTCTTTTCTTTGGAAGTATTTTATTAATGTCCACCTGTAAGGCATCTGGAAAGAATCTTGAAGTATTCAGGTCTTTACGATCTAGATCTATCCTTCCAGGATAATGAAAACACCAGCAATGTCAAGAAGTTTCTTTTTTCACAATATTAAATGTAAATACACAAGCACAAATTCCCCTTACCTAAATTTGCTTATTTTCTAACTGACCAGCCAACAAGTTGAATGCCAGTTGTATTCAGAATAATGAACTTGAAATTGCCAGTGACAAAATTTCCTACTGTCAACTTCTATTTATATAGGGAAAAAAATAGAAGGCAGTGGATTTTACTGACCTGACACTAAAGCTTTTTATAATTTCAGGTCCAAAACATTGTACAAGGTGAAATGCCAAATAATTCACACATGGGCAAACAAAGACCACAACAAGAGGAAGCAAAGTCTACGCATACAATTGTTTTCTACTTAAATGCTTTACACATGCTCGAGTTTGCCTGGAGTGCCAGACTCCACAGAACCAGGTAAATACATAAATGCAATTTCTATACTACATCAAATAATACACAGTTAACAAATATTTAGCTTTGTATATTCTGTTTATAAAATACCTGCCTACTTCAAAGAGAAGAATGTCTTACAAGAAGGGGTGTGGTTCAGGGCTGCTTCCGAGGCAGAAGGCACACAGGGAAAACCATACTATAGTAATCTTTCTCTCACACTGTTTCTTATGGGTAAAACCCAGTAGAAACAAACATTAGATATGGTCTAGAAAGGCTAAACACATGCACACACACAGAGAGAAATGCCTGTGAGGTTCCTGGCATTCTCTATACTTCTTATATGCTCTTGCCAGTTAACTCTCCAAACTTCTGCACTGTGTCTGTTTGGTCTAGGATGAGGACCTGAATAGAAAACATCATACCCCTCCCCTCCATGCTTTTTGCCCTTTTGTTTGGTTGGGCCAACTGAGTGCCTAGCGGGGTGCTGGAGGGAAGGATAGGGCAGAATGCTAGAAGCATAGTTGGGATATTTATTCTCCAGCTCCCTCTCTGAGAAATCAGCATGGATTGGCAGCACCCTTCACCCCAAATGAAGGTCACGGTTTCACTCAAGGTGGCTCCCTTCCACAAAGCAGTCTTCTTCCAGGTTGCAGAAACCCTCCCTTTCCCAGTTTCTCCAAGTCAAGAGTGGTAACAGCTGTTACTCACTCCATGCTACAACTTTCTACCGCTTTTTAAAATATTGTTTTTACTAAACCATTCTTAAATCATGCCATTTGGAGTGTGTCACGGTTTCCTGCTGGAACCTTGACTAACAGACATGAGGGTCACCATTACACCTGCTTCATTCCCCACCATACACTAAGTTGTGGGAATAATGCATGACAAGGGCACATAGTAATTATTTAATTCCAGAAAGGAAGGAAGAAAAGGAGCTAGGGAGGGAGGAAAGAAGGAAGAAACCTGCCTACAGAGTTTACATTTAAAATTAACAATGGAGAGCCAAAGCATAAGAGACTCTTAAAAACTGAGAACAAACTGAGGGTTGATGGGGGGTGGGAGGGAGGGGAGGGTGGGTGGTGGGCATTGAGGAGGGCACCTTTTGGGATGAGCACTGGGTGTTGTATGGAAACCAATTTGTCAATAAATTTCATATATATATTTAAAAAATTAACAATGGAAAGGCTTATCTGCTTTTGTACTCCCCCTTTTGGTTATTACCTGGGGGGCGGGGGGGAGGCAGCACTTAGACTAACTGTAGTGAGTCTCTGTCTTAAATCTTCCCTCCAACATCTCACCTGGACTCTAAAAACAGTATTGACTGCTTTCTCTGTTTTGATTTTAGATCTCCTATAATTCATTCTCTGTAAAGTTGTCAGGGTGATTTCTCTAAAAACGCATACTTTACCCCTGCAGCTTCTAAGCTACTCACAGTCTTGTAGGTCAAGTCCAAACTCTTGAATGTACCACGTATAATGTGCTATCTCTAGTTTCTACCATCCTCTTTAGACTTATCAAATCATTAATGTCAACCCTCAAAACCTTGTTCCAGGATACAATGCTACTATGTAAAACAGCAAATGTCCAAAATTACATTTAGACATTGTTTTAAACTTAGGAAATAAAAACAAACAAAAAGTACATACATTAGTGAGCAAGAAAGGGTAGGGACTTTAAAATGTGGGCCATTGAAATAAACTAAGGGTGGGGCACCCAGGTGACTCAGCTGGTTAAGTGTCTGCCTTGAATCTGGCTCAGGTCATGATCCCAGTGTCATGGGATCAGCCCTAGGTTGGGCTCAGTGCTCAGTACAGCCTGCTTAGGATTCTCTCTCTTTCCCTCTCTGTCCCTCCCCCTCTGCTCAGGAGCCAGTGCGCACATGTGCTCTCTCCCTGAAATAAAAAATCAAATTAAAGTGGCATTAAAAAAAAAGAAAAACTAAGGTTGGCAAAGGACTAAAAGAATAACTTTAAAATGTCTTTTGGATCACAAAATCCCATTAATCCAGATCTAAGTTGCTATACTAAAACTAGAAGTAAAAACTCCGTTGAATGTTTAAATTTATTATTTAATAATTTGCAATATAAAGTACAGTTCAACTTTTTAAAAGGGTTATTCTTCTATTTGTATATTTCAAACTTATTTCCTTTTTTTTCTTTTTTCCCTCTCTAAGTACCTGTTTCAGTGGAGGAACACAGCTCATCCAAGGGGATGCCCAATGGAATACATAGATTTGATACACCCCTCCCCCACAAAAAATCACGTGATAGGAACTGTTCCGAAAAGCAATTAATCAACAGAGTAGGACACACTTATTGTGTTGTTCTTATCGTGATGTGCAAGCTAAACACCATGCTTTTGGTTGTTGCTATTTCACAGATCTTGCAGAATATAATTACAGAATTATAGACTGTCTACCAGAATAGTTGTCTAATCTCAAACAGATCACACACAGCTTGTCCCATTTGTTTTGGTCCCCTTTAATATCAATTACAATGACTGTCAGTTTGACACAATTTTAGAACAAAGATTGTAAGATTATACCTGGTTATCTATCACCCACAGAAGGAAAATACAATGTTTCTCATCTCTATTATACTAGCCTTTTTCCATCTGCCTTCAACATTTATAACTAAGGAAACAAGGTGTCACAGTGATAAGTTCCTGTCAGTGAAAACTTCAATAAAACAGCTGCATATTTTCATGCAAAAACCCCTCATCTATTGATTACACTTAGGACACTCTTGGTTACAAGCTAACTCACACACACTTAAGTCAAAAGGCAGCTGTTCACTATAAGAATGTTGAGTGTAGCTTTGCATTTTTCCGTCAAATTAATGACTGGGTCCCAAAAGGAAATCAGAAGCTTTAAACATTCCCAATTTTAATACAATTACCCCAATTGTTACTCAGTGTTATAGATTAAGTTCTCCAGAAAGCAAACTCTAAGACAGAGTTCAGCATACAAGATGTTTTGGAAGGAGCACCACCAGGATCAACAATTGTGGAAGGGAAGATAAAGAATTAGAATTG
This sequence comes from Lynx rufus, assembly GCF_022079265.1. Lineage (NCBI taxonomy): Eukaryota > Metazoa > Chordata > Mammalia > Carnivora > Felidae > Lynx > Lynx rufus. The sequence continues at coordinate 163,028,431 of NW_025814823.1, forward strand.
AGCAGAGGAAGAGGCCAAACTGCCATACAGGTTTTACAGGCTCACCAGACCCAAGAATCATCTGGAGCTAAAGTGATCCTTCAGCCTTGTCCCGCTTTGAAACAAAATAAGTGAGCCTTATACTTCTGCCTCCTTCACTCATTAGATGTGAACTGACCCTGGAAGGGCATGACTTTAGGTGAGATGGCTATGTGATTGAGACAATCACTCAACAGGTGAAGACTATTTGCTTCTGCACCTGGATAGTAAGTCTTTCCTTCAACAAAGATCTGAGTGGCACATATTCCTGTCTATGTGGACCCCCTTTGTACCACCAAGCTCCATCTCTGCATGTATGCCCAGGAAACAGCATCCTCTGGAATCTAGTAAGCCTCAATTTTGTGGAGAAACGTAAAATAAAAATACGAAGGTTAGTAGAAATAGCTGCCCAACCCATCATCAATACCAATATCACCTTCCTTCATTACCTATACTAGACTCCCCTTGCAGCTGCCAACTCTGCTGATCTCCAGGGCATATCTGGTGGCATGACCCAAACCCTCATTCTAGAGAGGACTGGACCCCAAGTCACTGTGCTGTTTTCAAGCTAGAATTGCTATAACTGTTCATTTACAGTAAAAAATGGGCAATAGGAATGTATTAGTCTTTTCAGCCTTCCATAATAGAATACCACAGACCAAGTTTGAATAATAGTTCTGAAGGCTGGAAGTCTAAGACCAAGGTCCATTAGAGTCCATTCTTCGAGTAGGCCTTTCTTCTTCCTGGTGTGCAGATGGCTGCCTTCTCACCAAACCTTCACATGGCCTTTCTCCTTTACACATGCAGAGAGAGCATATTCTCTGGTAGCATAGCTCTTCCTCTTCCAAGGATACCAGTCTTATTGTATCAGGGCTCCTCTTAGGACCTCACTTAATCTTAATTACCTCTTTGAGTACTCTATCTCCAAGTGTAGTCATATTAGGCATTAAGGGTTCAACACACAAACCTGGGGGGAAGGGATACAATTCACTCCCTAAGAAGGAAGACCTAAGGGATACCTAAATAGTTTATCTTGCCCTGCCCCAATTGTGTAATTGAAGTCCTACTTCCTCCTGATGATCAGGATCAATTACTCCTGCGAAATGGTATCTCCACTTCTCACCTATTAGTCTCTGGACACAAAAAGTTCAAAGCGTCCAGTTGGCTGATGTAGATTACAGTCCAATGGGATACAGGCAAATGTGTGCTCACTATGGGGACAAGGACATCTGGCCCTGAAGGCTAGAGCTGCAGGGAGAAGAAACATCCAGCCCACTAAGGTAATTATGAGTAACAGTAAAGGAATTCACTCCTGCTTCTCTACTCTTGGGTTCCGTCAAAGATAACCATAACTGAGCACTGGTTAAAGTGGTAAAAATAGATTGTACTCAATAACTACTGACAGTAGGGGAAAGAGTTGAGCTTCATTCTGATTTGTGAAAAGGCAATTTGGGCATTTTAAGGGAGAATGAGGGAGGGAAGAGACATTATGCATATAAAACACTTCTTAAAGTTTTAGTCAACATGAATTAGCTATTGTCTGCATTTCCAAAACAGATAGTTGGACACAAAATTTTATCTGTGGCTTTGTGACAGGACCAAGATAACTGGTTCCCATGGATAACTCTCAATGTAACAACAACCATGAGTATTACAACAAAAAATAATAGTATTACAGTAACAATTGTTGCATGATGTCTGTGTGTCAAGGACTATACCATGGATACCAAGTGTTCTACATGGATTACTTCCTTAATCTTTACAAACATTCTATTAGGTAGTTAGTAAATACGTGTGTATACACACACACACACACACACACACACACACACATGCATGCATATATATACATATCACACATATACACACTCTGGCAGTGTGGAGCCTGCTTGGTATTCTCTCTCTCCCCTTCTCTCTCTGCCCCTCCCCTGCTTGGTCTCTCTCTCTCTCTCAACATAAATAAATAAACTTTTTAAAAATTAAAAATAAACACATACCTGCATATTTCAAATTGTATGATCCTAAATACATTAAATATTTTTCTACAATGAATCCTACATTCTACAATATAGATTCAAACACCTAAAAAATAAATTTTTCATAAAGTAAAGTTCACCATATATTCTCTCACTGAGAAAAACAATGTGCTTTTGATGAATTGTTAAATGACTTAGTTATAAAAGAACAAGATTTATTGCCCTACAAAAGCTAACTCCTTGATGGAATTTACTCTGTCTACATTTCAGAGAAAGAAAAATAAAATCAAAGTGTCTTCTATTGTCCTCCAGTGACAGTCAATGTCATTTGAAACTGCCTCGTTACTGTGTAAAGGCCGAATCCATGAGCTTGCATCAACCATTACACTCAAGTATGTTAGAGGAGAAAAGAAAGCAAAATGTGTGGTTATGGAATCATACATTGCCCAGGCCTGCATCATTCTGACCATGGAACAAACTACTGAACCATGGAAAAAACACTAAATATATTGTGGGATACAGTTTCCAGTTCATCTTAAGTATTTGCTTCAAGTGGATTCCATGGTCTTTAAAGCCCTCTAAAGTCAATAAAATAAAGCTCAATAACTTTCAAATTTAAATCATCACATTGCCATCTTGTGGCCATAGAAGAGAAAATTGATGATCACTAGGAGCCTCTCCCTCTGCTTGTAACTTGGGTTATAAGGACAGGATAGCTCACCTGCGTGACTTACGGGAGTCTAAAAAGGCTCTGTTGCTCTGACTGGCAGCTATAGGACCTGATAGGGGACAGAACTTTTATATAATATTGGGATGTGATTGCTGAACAGAAAAACACATTTTCCAAATTAAGTAGAAAGTAAGTAGAAACTAAGTTAAAATCTGAAAAGGTCTTAGTATGAAGCATCATACAGTGCTCCATAGAAAGATGGTGAAGTCACATTTGCTCAGGAACCTCTACTGTTTTCTCTAACTTGGACAACTACAGAATGAATGCTTTTCAAAAGTGTAACAGATTGGACATCCAATTCATGCAGTTGGAAATCAAATTTAAAGCAGAAACCCCTCAAAGCAAAGTGTCCCTGTTTGGCTGACTTAAGACTCCACTCAGGTGTGCATCAAGACAAATACCAAGGCCAGATTTCTTGTCTTAAATTCCCAACCCTATTTTGAGTTATTAAAAAAAAAAGTCTTTATTTGAACTTAAATGTCATGCCTTAGTATGGCTGCATGTTAACATCTAATTACATTTGCCTGTGGATTCATTAATTCATCAAAATTTGCCAACTTTACTGCTGGGAACATATAACAAAAGTATGAATTCTGTGAAGCACGAGTTGCTTTCCTAACATATGACAAAGCTAGGAAATTTTCAAGAGAAAGATGATGCACATAGGTAACCAAGTAAGTAGCTCCTGCTAAGTTAGCTGATGAAGAGGGGAATGTATAGTGGTCTAGGAATGACTCGGAGGAGGAAAAGGGGAGCAAAAGGCAGGGCAGGGCATTTAAAGAATATACAGGCTCTGTAAGATTGTGTTTTATTCTGCCTTAGTTCAAGAATGCTTTGCAGTCTATGACCCATGATCATCTCTGTGACATTCCAAGGAAACTTGAGAGCAAGCGGCAGTTCCCAGGAAGCTGGCCCCATGACTGGAATGAGCAACCACAGGCTGGAGAGACTAAAAGACCTCAAACTTATATGGTAGACTTCCTCTACAAGTGAGTGCTCCAAAAATACCTATTAGCTGCTCCCATACCTATGTTATTTATTTCTAAAATTTCATTCGTCATGTAAGAATTCTGATGAATAATTTCCAGGCAATAAATAGTTCTTGCTATCCTTCAACTTGCTCCAGCCAGTGAAACTATGGAAAACCAAATCCCTAAACTGTTTATTAGCTTTGAAGTGCCATTTTCCATTTCCTTTAAATCCCTAAATGTCTATGAATCTTGAAAGTGTCACGTTTCCTTACTATAGTCTTCCATTGACTTGAGATAGTGGATTTTTATAAACAACCGAAATGTGTGTCTCTATTTCCACTTCAATAGAGAAGGTCTCCTGTATTTATTTCCTGTTAAGAGGTAGGTAGTTAAGATTAGAATTTAGGGAAAATTCACTGTTCTTATATACACGGATGCTCACTTTAGAAGTTAATAGAACCATCACTCCATCTCAGATAATGGTCTACCCTTTGATTATTTGTAATTGCTTGAGAGTAGTCAGCAGATCTCTAGAGACATTTGGAAATGAATTTACAAAATTGACTTGCTCTTGAAATAGAATGAAACAATAAAGATAAATCATTTTAATAGGAATCAAAATTCTACTCCTCTCAAATATAAATTCTCTGAATAAAATGTATTTTGGGGAATCCTTATAAAGACAAATATCATTTCAGGAATTTTTTTTTAATTTTTTTTTCAACGTTTATTTTATTTTTGGGACAGAGAGAGACAGAGCATGAACGGGGGAGGGGCAGAGAGAGAGGGAGACACAGAATCGGAAACAGGCTCCAGGCTCTGAGCCATCAGCCCAGAGCCTGACGCGGGGCTCGAACTCACGGACCGCGAGATCGTGACCTGGCTGAAGTCGGACGCTTAACCGACTGTGCCACCCAGGCGCCCCAGGAATTTTTGACTTAAAGAAATTGAAAATAACTTCTGAAGAGGACACATTCTGGCAAGTCAAAATTCCTGGGTTCAGTTTTAATTGACATCTTCATGTAGGTGCAATAGTTGATGAAAGGAACAAATTCTGGTGTGTCTGGGTGGCTCAGTCGGTTAAGCATTTGACTTTGGCTCAGGTCATGATCTCATGGTGCATGGGTTTAGGCCCCATGTTGGGCTCTGTGTTGACAGCTCAAAGCCTGGAGCCTGCTTCAGATTCTGTGTTTCCTACTCTGCCCCTCCCCACTCTGTGTCCTTTGCTGTTTCCTACTCTGCCCCTCCCCACTCTGTGTCCCACCTGTGTCTTTTGCTGGGAATCAGAGTTACTCAGGCATGATGGATGTTTCCTGGAGGAGGTGTGCAAGCAGGTTAAGTTTGGTGGCCTAAACTGATCTTTATGAGAGAAATGGATGCATGAAGTATTAGCCAATTGTCAGACTAGAATCTGGGCCAACTGGCAGATGGGCCTGCAGGCATATATAAATGATCTTCGTTCATGACATACTAGACTTGGTTCTAAGAAAATGTAAGCTAGAATCAGAAAATGAACATGCTCTCCAGTTCTGCTCAATACTCTGTAGCCCTAAGGACTATAGCCCCCACAATTCTGGATCCCAATTTTCCAAGTATCAGAATCTAGGTTTTGGCACAGACATTGGCATTGACAAGGTGGGCATCAGCTATAGTGACAGACACATACCCATGCTCTTCACAACCAATAGCCATCATGGAGAGGGTTGGAGCTGCTGAGGAAGAATATGGCAGATGTTGACATGGTAACTGGAGAGAGACAATTCTTTTATGTCTTCTGCTCTCTCCTCTTCTGGTAGATTCACATGCACAGTCTAATGAAGAGCAAGGCCTCTACTACACAGCAGCAGCGTTTGGTTATCTGATAAGGTAAAAATATACGCCAGAGAAATTACCTTACTATAAATCCATAGCCTGTCCCCTCCAAAATGCCCCATAAATGTGTAGAGTAGTATGGGTACAGATTACTCACCTGAAACCTTTACCAAGAGAAGACTGAGTATTGTATTGCAAAGCAAGACTCGCCCTTTGTATTCTAATTTCTTTATTCATCAGCATAATTGCCAACTTACTCAGACTTCAGGATTTTTATTGTTGGTGATGTGTATTAATTTGAAAGCATGTGACGATCAGTTGAGCAACGTACAGGCTCTGAAAAAAATTGTGTGTTTAATCTGACAGTGTAATTGATATGAAAATTATAATTGGTTAATGAATATAGAACACTTGGATCACATTAATTTTTCTGATTACTTTCATGGGTTTTCTTCAATTATTTTTACTATCACATATTCCTTTTCATTTTTAACTCCACCAAAATGGGGAAAATATGGACACTCACTTGAATAAATCCCAGAATAACAGGCATATAGACGTCCAGAGTTGCCTTGGACAACAATGAGCATGAGGCTGCTGGTGTTCCACTGAGGATGTTGTTTTGGTGACCAACACTCTTGAAGCCCTGAGATAGCCAGATCTGAAAATAAGATCACTCTGACAACTCTGTGATGGCTCAGGAAATTCTCAAACTACGTCAATATCTGGCTCTAACCCTAGTGTCTTGTCTTCTTGTGTTGCCTGTCCCTCAGCAGAGCCTGAGTTAGGCTGTAAGTACAGGATGAAGAATAAAGCCAATATTAGGCAGGAAGACAACCTAAGCAAATTGGAGAAATTTGACATTTACTTAAGATAACCACTAAAATAACATATAAAGACTGCTGTGATTGAAGATTAAGAGCGATCTACCTTTTCCAGGAAAGGTACAGACACCTATCAAGCTATCATTCTCAACTCTGGATTGAAAGAACATTCTCCTCCCCTCCACCCTCTCCCCAAAGCTTAATAGGCTGCCTCATGTTTTTCAAATTCCACATGGAGTAGCCCAAAAAAACTTTTTTTTCAAATTTTACTCAAAATATGTTGTATTTCATTAAGAACCATTCAACACAATAATTCAAGGACATAGGGGGAAAAAATCTAAGTCTGGAAATTATCTCATGGACTATCCAAACACACAGACTAGAAGAAGTATAAATTGTATCCCATGATGATGATAAAAAAGCAGAAATATTTTCTCATTTATATCCAATATAAAAAATGTACCCTTTCCTTTTCCCAATTAGATTTCACTGATATTTTTGATAATACATTTTCCCTTGTTATTAAGGACATAAGAATCACAGCCATTTATAGTTTTGAAGACATATGTAGTCCCTGAACATAATTAAAACTATATCATTTAACAATGATTATTGTTACTGCATTTTATTTGTTACCCATGCCTTCCTTTAAATTTATTTTAGTTGAATTCAGTTAACTACATCTGTCATTGTTACCTACTGTGTTTTCAAAATCTCTAGCCTGAAAATGCCATGTTTTTGAATCACACTGGTTTTACATAATCAAATCTGAGACTCTTCACCATTAAGCACAAATATTTAGATCACTCTTATTACTATAATTGTATTGGGATTGATTTGTCAATCTGGATGGCTCAGTCAGTTAAATGTCCAACTCTTGGTTTCAGCTCAGGTCATGATATCATGGTTTGTGAGTTTCACCCCGGAATCAGGCTCTCTGTTGTCAGCATGGATAGATGCTGTCAGCATGCTGTCAGAATACTGCTTTCTCAGGATTCATAGCAATAGATGACTCAAGTACAGGGAAGTAAATCTAAGGTGCTAAATCTGTGATCATGGTCATTTGATATGAATTGAAATTAAAATGTATTCACTCACTCTACCCACTCATTACCCAGCTATAGAATCTCACTCTAGATACATAAAACATAAGATCACTGCCCAAGAGAAACCAAAGGTCCACACCTGATGCTAGAACTGCTTCACAAATGATAGGTGTTTATTTAATAGACACTTTCCCCCCTAGCTTCTTCAATTCCATGTATCCTTTTCTTCCACGCATGAAACAAACAACTAGTGTAGTTTTCTTCCCTTTTAAATACATTTAAGTTCTTGCCAAAAGAACTTACCCCCTTTAGCTCTCTTTGTTCAATGAATAAAATTAGATACCTGTTGACCACTTTTGGGTTTCCAGTAATAACTTCCTCTTGACCATTTCATATCCTTCTAATTTTGTAATTGAAGAAAAATGGCAATGATAAGTTTTAAAGTTTGCCCCCAACAAATAAAATAGTGAAAAGAGGTTCTAGATTTTAGTTTTTCACCTTATTCAAATCCATTTAATTAGGGGGAAAAAAGCTACTTTATTAAGATGTAACGTTTCACCTTAACTTTATAAACACAAGAATAGTTATCCCAAACTATGATTAAGCTGACCTTAGATGTAGTAGCATAAGCTAGAAGAAGTATTTGTATAAATGTAAAATGATGTGGAGCACCTGGGGGCCCAGTTGGCTGAGCATCTGACTTTTGATTTCAGTTCAGGTCATGATCCCAGGGTTGTGGGATCAAGCACCAATTAGGGGTCTGTGCTCACAGCATGAAGTCTGCTTGGGATTCAAACTCTCCCTCTATTCCTCTCCCCCTATCACTCTGCCACCAAAAAAAAAAAAAAAAAGGAAAAAATGGTGTAATACAGTCCTATCAAAACATCAAATATCTATGAATAAACAATGAAATATCTGTAAAAACTCTACACATAAAGTTACAAACTATCACAGAGTGGAATTAAGACATAAATAAATGGAAAGATAAAACACTTGAGAATCAGAAAATTCAATACTATAAATATGTTATGTCTCTGTTAATTGATTTGTAGATTCAGTGTCACACCAATCAAAATCCAAGCAGTTCTTTTATTTTTTAAAAAAAATTTTTTTTTCAACGTTTATTTATTTTTGCGACAGAGAGAGACAGAGCATGAACGGGGGAGGGGCAGAGAGAGAGGGAGACACAGAATCGGAAACAGGCTCCAGGCTCTGAGCCATCAGCCCAGAGCCCGACGCGGGGCTCGAACTCCCGGACCGCGAGATCGTGACCTGGCTGAAGTTGGACGCTTAACCGACTGCGCCACCCAGGCGCCCCTCAAGCAGTTCTTTTAATGGAGATTGCCAGGTTGATTCTCACATTTCTGTAAAAAGGTGGAGAAGCATGGACACCTAAGACAGTGTTGAATAACATACACTTATAGGACTACAGTAGTTAAGACCGTGTAGTACAGGTACAGATAGAACAATAGGAACAAGAAACACATACAGATAGAACCTGATTTCTGGCAAAGTTGGCATGAAGAATAATAAAAACTAGATATCTTTCTAATAATTTTTGCTGAATTTATTGGATATGTGGATATCCATAAAGAACAAATAAATTAATCACTATCTCACAACATACACATGTACTTACATACAAATCATAGTGTCCTATAATTTAATCTTGTTGATGATTACATGAGTGTAATCTTTGGAATTACTTTGGAAAAAGATCATCAGAATTTACACTCACAATTTACCCATTTTTCTCTACGTGTGTTATACTTCATGTTATACTAAAAAGTATATTCTCAAAAAAGTCCTTACATGGGGTGCCTGGGTGGCTCAGTTGGTTAAGCAACTGACTTTGGCTCAAGTCATGATCTCATAGTTTGTGGGTTCAAGTCCCAATTGGAGCCTGCTTCAGATTCTGTGTCTCTCTTTCTCTTTGCCCTTCCCAGCTAATGCTCTGTCTGTCTGTCTGTCTGTCTCTCTCTCAAAAATAAACAATAAAAAAATTTAATCCTTCTAGATTTCTTTTATAAATTAATGACATTAATGGCTTATCTATATCTATGCCTTCTGCTCTGAAATTTTGTAGATGCCAATTAGTCTGCTATGGGTTGCCATAGTAAAATACCATAGAGTGAGTGGCTTAAATAACTGAAATTTATCTGTTACAGTTCTGGAAGCTGGAAGTCCAAGATCAAGGTGTTGGCAGGTTTGGTTTCTCCTGAGGCCTCTCTCTACAGTTGTAGACTAAAACACAGACTGGAACTTTTTAGCTCACTGTGTCCTCACAACATTTTTCCTCCATGCATGTTCATCTCTGGTGTTTCTTTCACTTCTTGTAAGGGACCTGTCATATTGGATTAGGGCCTCACCCTTAAGACTCATTTAACCCTAATTATCTCCTTAAAGGCCTTGTCTTCAAATACAGCCATACCAGGGATAAAGGCTTGAATTTTGAGGGGACACAATTCCATCTGTAATATCACCCATTCTGATTTGGGGACCCAGATGTGTGACTTGCTCTCCAAACTGGATGTGAAAAATATGCAGAGCCATAAGTCTGGATTCAGGATAAAGATACGACAATGAGGAGGTAGCCAGCCATAAATCCATCTTTCCAAGAATATAATAAAAATCTTAATGACTCAATAAGAAAGAAAGAAAGAAAGAAAGAAAGAAAGAAAGAAAGAAAGAAAACCACAAAATAATACCTTACAAACAACAGCAAAGATGAGATGGAAGGAGACAGACAGTGACATACATGTTCATATGCCCTCGTCAAGGTTTTGGCCCAGATTATAGTCAGGGGACAGCATACTGGATACTTTGAAAGGAATGTTAAGGCAAGAAAGGTTTGGGAATCTGAAAAGAAATTAGTTTGTAGGCTGATTCACAAGATCTGCTGGCAGCCATATTAAGGTAGGATGAACCACATCAAGTTAATAAATATGAATTATGCATGCACCATATGCTTAGATCTGTGCTCAGTATTTTTAAAATATATATGGAAGATTAAAAACAAAGTATATGGAGGATAAAATATTCTCCCTTCTTTCAAGGGATGCATGACCATTATGGAGAAAGAGGACAACACCATTAGTCTTACAAATAATGGGCACGGATGGTCAGATTTAGGGCTCATATAATCAATTGTAAGGAAACAGTGCCCCATGATTTTGCTGCAATGCTGTGATGCAAACCTTGTTGTAAAATTAAGGTTGACATTTAAAAAGGAACACCCTGGGGCACCTGGGTGGCTAAGTTGTTTAAGTGTCTGACTTCACCTCAGGTCATGATCTCATGGTTTGTGGGTTCAAGCCCCACATTGGGCTCTGTGCTGACAGCTCAGAGCCTGGAGCCTGCTTCTGATTCTGTGTCTCCTTCTCTCTCTTCCCCTCCCCCACTTGTGCTCTGTCTCTATCAAAAATAAATAAATGTAAAAAAAAAATTTTGTAAAGAAACACCCTGCCCAATATCTTACTGCAATATGTTTCAAAGTATATTTGTACATAAATATTTCATTTTCAATATGTCCATAAAGCCAAATGCCATACAGATTCCCAGTCTCCCTTCTATGAGGCAACACATTTTTAGTTATGGAAACTGAATTCATATTAACCATTGAATAAGTATGTATCTACTAGATTCTTAAGAAACTATTGACAGGTAGAAAGGAATTCAATAAGAGATGCCTGATCTCAGCCCCTTTGGAAGGATTTGTTGATTTTATAATTGACTTAAATTTGAGAGGGATAATAGGCTTATATGTTGTTGTGTTTCTACATGGCCTTAGGCAAAAAAAATTTGAATGCACAGGCCGTTTCTCCCTCTTTTGTGTGTGGTTTTAAAGCCAAGAGTACAAAATATACTCCATATTTTGCTTTTCATAACTAGGAGAAGTATAGTTTGTGCTGAAGGGGTTAAGTTCAAGGCATATTTCACTACACTTTATAAAACACTTATAGGATAATAACCATTTTCAATTATATCTAGTCAGGCATCAATACTCAACAATTATTTTTGTAAAATCTCATTCCTATTCTTGCAAGTAAGCAATTCTTTTCATCTAAAGCCATGTTTTTCAAAGGGGAGTCAAAATTTTCCATGAACATATAGGCTTTAGCCAAGGCAGAGAGTTCTGAGGCAGACCTGTATCTTCAATTTATCAATTCATATTCTCTCTGTCCTCCTCATGTCTTTCTCTGTTTCCATAGAGATCTTTATTGCTTTGCTTTTTTTTCAGTTTCTCCTTCTCTCTTCATTTAATGGTATTGCCTCTCTATCCTTTGTCTCTCTCTCCCTTCCTTCTTATCCTTCTCTCTGCTTCCCTCTCTCCTTCACACACACCCACAAGCATTATTTTATTCTTCTCTCTCTCAAATGCAGCACAAAAGAAACCAGAGCCAGACTTCAAGAAGTTTGTTCCACCCATACAGTGTGACCTTAGGGGCAAAAGGAAGCTACTCATGAACAAATAAAAATACTCTGCAGCAACTGAAGTTCTTATAATCCAAATAATTTGTCATGAACAGGTATGGTTCGATATGCACAAGGTCAGGCCAATAACAGCACCTCACTCTTCTGTCCAAACAGTACCAAGTGCTGGGCAAGGTATGCAAACCAGGCCAGATGCAATCCTTCCCTGGGGAATTTTCTAATGGAAAAGACCCTCTACCCCTCAGGATCTGCACTGAAAAGATACAATCCAGGGATGCTCATGACCATGCAATCTTGAGGATCTTAAAGTCTTCAACTAATTGGATGAGGCTCATCGATATGATGGAGGGTGTTCTGCTTTACTTAATGTCTACTCATTGTAAATATTAAACATATCTAAAAGATACCTTCCCAGCAGCATCTGGACTACTGTTTGGCCATAATAACTGGGCACCATAGTATAGTCAAGTTGACACATAATATTAACTAACCATTGCTGATAGTATGTGAACGAATTGTGTACAGATTATTTAGAAAAGACATCGATCAACTTTTTGAAATAGTTATTTATGATATTTGTTTTAATGTGACTTGAAAAAGCATAACTAAAATACTAAACCTATGATATTAAGCAGATTATCGCAAAGAATATTTTCAAAGCTATGTAAGATAAAATAAATGTATTAATTAAGTGATAGTCCAAGCTGTATGTGTCAAAAACTTGAAGGTGATACTAAAATTAGTGAAGTCTGGAAAATCCCAGCCTAAGACCTTGTACCATTACAGATGAAAATATCCTTCACTGTTAATAAAACGAGTAGACATTTTCCAAGGTAGATTTTGATGAATTTAAGTCATATGCTAAGGACAGCATAGGAGACACATTCTTTGCAGTTAGAAGTGACCAATGATGTAAAAGCAGAGATTGGGTAGGACCTCTGAGAAATATTTTGTCCTTCGCCCTTCCTTTTTCTACAGCTTAGAAAGATGCTATGATAACTCCAACAGCCATACTGAACCACAAGTCAAGCTTAGGATGAAAGCCACATGCTAAGCGTGGTAGAATGGAAAGAAGAAGTAGTCAGGGCCCTATTGTTCACGACACCAACATACTATTCCTTGGCTTTCCACCTCCAATTTCTTATACCTGAAGAAAGAAATAAACCTTTCTCTTAATGAAGCCACTTTAACTGGATTGCTGCTTCTGGCAGCTAAGTGCCATCCTTAGTGCTACAGGAAGGACTTCTAAGGAAATTGGAAAAGGAAAAACACTTTTGCCAGCTGGTAAGTTAGGAGGAGATGTTAGACACAGGACATGAAAACAAACTGCTAAAACCATTCTAAAACAAACCCTAACTCAGGAAAGAAAGTGAAAGTTTTTGAAATATTTAAGACTAGTTGACAATGTTATCATAGTATTTTTTTCCATTTCAACACTTACTCCATCTTGAATCTTGTTTTAGTTGAAATGTGATACAGAAATGTGAATATGACCCCCCCGAAAATGCTCAATAAGGCTTTGGTCTTGGACAGTTCTGGGTACAAACAAACCAAAACTGAAAAACTGCAAAAGGAAACATGATAGGGTCTATATGAGCTAAAGGATTAAAAATGCAAATTATGAGGACACATACACACACACACACACACACACAAACTAAAGAAAAAAATCACCAAAGAAAAATTAACACTGTCCTTCCATCTTACGGATAATTTAATGTTTGTTAGCCTTTCATGCTGTTTACCATTATGTTAAATTCAAAATAATAAAATCTGAATTCACCAAACTTTTAGGCTTATTTATATTTTCTTAAAGACTTCTTCACTTTCTATAATTATGATTAATAGTGAAATTTTCTTGTGTGTGGAAAGATATCAAACAAAATATCAAAGTCAAATAAAATAATTTTTAAATAAGTACTTACTGGACATTTGAAGAGCACAGTACTTTATTACACGGAGGGTGATTATAAGCAGTTTCTTAATTGGAAATAAGGTATGAGGTTAAGACCATGGCTCTTTAGAGTACACATGGTAATAACCATGAGGATGAGCTATTGCAATAATAAAATATGCTTCTCTTTAGTTTTTTTAATATAATTTATTGTCAAACTGATTTCCATACAACACCCTGTGTTCATCGCAACAAGTGCCCTCCTCAACACCCATCACCCACTTTCCCCTCTCCCCCCCCATCAACCCTCAGTTTGTTCTCAGTATTTAAGAGTCTCTTATGGTTTGCCTCCCTCCCTGTCTGTAAATTTTTTTCCCTTTCTCTCCCCCATGGTCTTCTGTTAAATTTCTCAAGATCCACTTATGCGTGAAAACACAGGATACCTGTCTTTCTCTGACTAACTCATTTCACTTAGCATAATACCCTCCAGTTCCATCCAGGTTGCTGCAAATGGCCAAATTTCATTCTTTCTCATCACCAAGTAGTATTCCATAGTATATATAAACCATCTTTTTTATCCAGTCATCAGTTGATGGACTCTTTAGTTTTTAAAACAAAATGTATCCTCATTGTTTAGAATGTTAGAGATTTTCTTTTGTTACCTGGGATTCAGTGCTTATCATATACTTTGTTTCTCAGTTTTATTTCTTTCATGGCCACTTGCTTGCCACATTCTAATCTAAGGAGGGAGAAATACTAAGAGAAGTGAAGGAGTTTTAAATGAGATGTATCACTTAAACTTAAGAAATAAAGTCAAGAAAGAGTTCTATATACCTGGAAGGGATTGAGAGTAGTGGACATTTTTCAGAAGCTCTCTTTCGTGGATTTCTTCCCCACTGCCTGGGGCCAGACAGCAGAATGATTCACCTCAATGATTCAAAACCTGAATCAGAGATCTAGTTAAAAGAACTTTGTATTTCTTATTATCCTACCTTGTTTCCAGTGGCAAAATAGATCATTCAGGATAAATTGGAATGTGTGAAAGTACAAGCAAGTAGATTGGGTCAGAATCATTACTGCCATCAGAGGGAAGCCTGGTATATCAGAGCTTTTATTAGTCCTTATAGTAAGCAAAATATCCTAAACAAGTAGAAATGTGTTAATTAAATGCACATATTGATTGCTCACTTTAAAGTGATAAACTTTAAAGTGATATCCCACCTTTGCCTCTTACCTGTCATATTTAAGTCCAGAGATCTAATCTTCCTAAATGTAAACAAAGTAGTATTTTCCCCGTCGACCCTACAACTTTCAAATCACTAAGAACACTAAAATTATCATGGAATAGAATTTTTGTCTTAAATCCTATTAGGGTTCTCAATCTAAAGTTATTTGAGTCCTAAAAACCAATCTTTCATCCTTAGTTTTCATATGTACAACATCAGATGTTAATAAATGTCATCACAAATGACCCTGTCCCCTTCAAGCTTATTTTTCTGCGTTTGCCTTACTCCTACATCTTCTCCTAGTTAGCAGAATTACTTGAAGTTCTTGTGGCTCATTAACTAAATTGGGCTGAAGCTACTACGATACCCAGGTGAGAAGCTATGTGGCCTGGGCGAATGTGGCAGCAGTGGAAGAAGAATTGAGAGTTAATCAAGCTCAGGATATCATTTTTAAGATTGAGACGATTTCCCTGTTCATGGTTTGGTTAAGGTTTGGTTGTGAAATAGAAGGTATCATTTATGGAGACTGAAGGACTCTCAGGTTTATGGCGGAAAACAATTCAGATAATGACGCTTGATAAAGAGCTCTATTATATATTCAAGTACAAAAGTCAAGCAGGCATTTATAGTTACTGACATCTGAGTTTAGGAACACAATGAATGCTTGAGATATAAAGTAGGGAATTACAGGTGTAGAAGATGGTATTTGAAGCTTTGAAATTAAATCAGACCATCCGGATGCGAGTGTAAAAAGAAAAAAAAAAACAAGAAAGAAAGAGAGAGAGAGAGAAAGAAAGAAAGAAAGAAAGAGAGAAAGAAAGATTGTGCCGATGAGCACCATATGCTCCAAGATGTAGTGATTCAAAGAGGAGAAAAACGTGCAGGTAGTGTGCTACATGAGGGGCAAGTCTTTCCTAACACCACAAGGGTCTCTGTCCCAATTAATGGAGTTTGATAGTAATTCTGGCTATGAGTTAAAAAAAGAAAAAAGGAGAAGAAATCAGAGGAGTCTAAAAAGGAACCACTTGTGAAGTAAGAGTAAAATTATGTGCTCAGGGTTCTGAAGACTGTTGTAACCCAGAAGTCAAGTAAAGAAAATATTTGAAAATGGTGAGATAGACCAATGGTGTTAAATGTTAAGAGATCCTGTAAGGGAACACTGTGGATCATCCATTGGGTTTCAAAGATAGAGATCGCAAAGCACTTATACAAGAGTAACATTAGGGGCGCCTGGGTGGCTCAGTCGGTTGAGTGTCTGACTCTTGATCTTGGCTCAGGTCATGATCTCACAGTTCATGAGACTGAGCCCTACATCTGCACTGACAGCGTGGAGCCTGCTTGGGATTCTCTCTCTCCCTCTTTCTCTGCCCCACCCCTGCTTTCATGCTCTCATTCTCTCTCTCTCTCAAAAATACATAAATAAATATTTTTTAAAAAGTAACTTTAGTGGAGCAGTGGAAATGCAACTCTGATTAGAGTGGGTTGAAGAGAGAATAGGAAATGAGTAAACAGAGAGAATGAGTATAAAAGAAGGTATTGGACCTAATATCTGCAGATATTGTTTTTGATTTTCACAATAGCGTAAAGTTATAAATTACAGAGAAAAATAAGAACACATTGTGGCTACTAGGAAAACCTCATTCAGATCTTTCCTAAATGTCCTAAGTCACAAACAGGCATGAATAAAGAAATTTGCTACCCCCTCAGCACTGAAACCGGTTATAGTATATAAGTCACCCTAAATGTGGGGCACCTGGGTGGCTCAGTCAGTTGAGCAGTCAACTTTGGAGCAGGTCATGATCCCAGTTCGTGGGTTTGAGCCCCATGTTGGCCTCTGTGCTGACAACTGGGAGCCTGGAGCCTGCTTCAGATTATGTGTCTCCCTCTCTCTCTGCCCCTCCCCTGCTCATGCTCTGTCTCTGTCTCTCAAAAATGAATAAACATTAAAAAATTACAAAAATAAATCACCCTAAATGTAATTGTTCCTCTACTCCAAAATGGTGTGGTACTGTTGGAGTTGACAGATAGAAACAGAGATAGAGTAGATACATATATCCAAATGTGTGAATAATGGAAAGAAAAGATCTTACAGAACTCCATGTGTGGTAGAAATACAGTCTGAGCATTCCACATGGTTTCTCATATCACAGTATTATTCTTAAAGTGTCTTTCTTATTTTTCACTTATTGTATTATTATTCACTTATTGTATTATTATTCACTTATTGTATTATTATTCACTTATTCTAGATCATTCATTTTCATGATGTTTCACTTAATTTATTTGAGAAAAAGAGAACGAATATTTACATGAATCTTTTAGCATTACTGGGAAAAACAAAGTAACAATCTACTCTTAGAAGTGCCTATTTATTAGCATTTATTTATGCAAGTAGGAAAATAAAGGCAGGTCATGTGTAAGAAGTGCCTCGTTTGTCAAATACCTCCTGATTTATATTTTTCTCTTCATAAGCTTCTTTCTCCTTTCAATCACTATATACCACTAGGATCTCAAGAAAGGAAATAGATAAATATCATTACAGAAAGGAAACACTGATTTAAGGGAGATCCTGACAGAAGACATCTTGGAAAACAGCTGGGGATGACAAAAAAAAAAAAAATTGACATGTTGAACAATCCCAAAGAGAATACATTACCAAGTTATCAGAATTAAAATTGTTTGAGTTGCTGAATTTGAATGAGTTTACTGTATTATAAATTAATATAGAGAGGTTGGCATGGAAGGACATGAGAACTGTGCTAGCCTACAAGGTCATAGCATTGTAAGAAAAAGCAGATAAATTATAGGAAGTAAACACTATTATTTGAATACATAAATATCAAAACATAAATATTTAGCCCTAATACATGATTTCACATAATGGGTTTATTATTCCTAGAAAATTTATTTTGTGAGGAAAGGATGTTAGTCCAATGCCTTACCTCATAATTCTTCACCCTTTCTACATATTAATATGGGGGGGGAGGGATGCAACTTTTCCCCTTTAAAACAAAGGAGCATAACATGAGCCTCTCTACTTCCAAATTTCCAATGATGAAATGCAAATTTTGGAATACCAGGAATGACCAAAAGGATTTTTTAAGCATGTGACTTTAATTAAAGCTAGATGATACATTAGGCTGGGAGAGAAAATTTGATTTGGTAAAAGCAGCTTCTCCACCCTCAGTAAGCTTGTCCTTGCTTTTATGACACTCAGTAAGAAGGCACTTTACCTTTGTTTTTAGATTAAGTACGACTTGTCCATGTTCCTGGCTCTCCGGTGTCATCTTTGTACTGTAGCGATGTTATAGAAGAAAACACAGAGCTGATCCATATCATTTTTTTTTTTAATTTTTTTTTTCAACGTTTATTTATTTTGGGACAGAGAGAGACAGAGCATGAACGGGGGAGGGGCAGAGAGAGAGGGAGACACAGAATCGGAAACAGGCTCCAGGCTCTGAGCCATCAGCCCAGAGCCCGACGCGGGGCTCGAACTCCCGGACCGCGAGATCGTGACCTGGCTGAAGTCGGACGCTTAACCGACTGCGCCACCCAGGCGCCCCGATCCATATCATTTTGAAGGCAATCTTTTTCTACCTATTGATGGGCCAGTTTCTAAAATAGTATAACTGAAGATGGAAATTAAGCTCCATTTTCCTAGATGACTCTCATAAAATATCAATGACAGAGACAAATAGCAAGAATCTGAAAGTATGGCAGTATTTTACAACTAGAATTTTTTTTGCTTTTTTTTTTTTTAATTCTGAAGTTTTTCTATTAGGATGTTCCTTTAAAGGCTGAATCAATGATGTCAAGAACTTTTCAGAAACCCCATGCTCTGGATTTTGTGATTACAATAAAGCTTTTGCACAGATGCCTGCTATTTATTTACTTATTTGTTTTGCTACACAAAGAAAAATCTCATTCCTGAAAGCAGAGAAGCTGACTTGATTTCTCTAAACTTAGTGAATTAGAATATTGTGAAAATGGAAAAAAAAAAGATCTCTGGATCCCCAAAGTTACAGGTAACAAATAGCGTATGAAAGAACAGGGCCAAATAGTCAAAACTAAGAATGAATAGCATATTATTATTACAGTAATTATTACAAAGAATATATAATTATGATTAATTAATACCATATTTAATTACATAAACCCATATTTCTTCTCATAATTTCATTCTAATCGAAGGAAAGGCAAGTGGTATGCAAGTATCCAGGCTCCGATCTATGGATACCCTAACAAATCCTTTAAATCTCACCATTAAATAAAGAATAGTAACTGCATTTAAGAGCTCCTTTTATTTATGGACATAGTTAATTAAAAATAAAAGAGTACCCTTAATTGAGAACTCCATTTCCTAATATTTATTCCTTTGAACCACCTAATTCCACAGCGGATAATGTGTATAATCATGAGAGAAAAAACAACAAATCATCAGACCTTTCTTTTTAAGTTTGGTAATTTTCAAGAAACTTTGTTCTCAGGCATAAGGAAAAACAAGTGAGAATATTTGTATTCTCTGTAGTTTACCCTTTTCCAATTTCAAGGCTTTAACCAGATCTTTAATTTTTTTTTTTTTTTTTTGCTAAAAGAGTTTTGCAGGGTAGGAAAACAAAATCTGCTTGAAGCCAAATCTTTGCTCTGTTTTTTGAAAAACATTAGTCTAGTGAAAACATTATTTTAAGTGTGATGGGGAGTGGGGGGAGAGGAAGAGACAAATCTTCTAGAGGGTTATGACCATTCATATTGGGAAGTAAGCCAAAGGAAAAAGAAGTCAAATTAATGCAGTTTTCTTCCCTCTGGGAAGACAGCAATCCTGAAGAGTATTTTAATCCTTTTTTCAACATTTTCCCACCTCTTCATATTTGCCAGCAGTGATAAAAGCCAAGAGAATGCATTGAAAGGGTGGTAAAAAGGTCAATTGAAGATTAGAGGAAGATAAAGAGGCATCTGGGGGTAAAGTAGCATTTCTATTTCTCTTCTAAATTCTCTGACAGTGGCAATGCTGGGCCAGTAAACTTTGATGTGATATAACTTTATTTCTGATTTATTTTGTGACAAGAAGTAAAAGTTATAAAAGGTAAATAGTGATTACAACTGATTTATTTATACTGCTGTTTCTTTCGTTTTATTTATCAGTGGGAAAAAAGTCAAATGTTGTCAAGCAATGTAGATGATTTCCTATGGTCTTCTACTTACCCAGGGCTTCTGTTAGTATTCAGTAAATTTTATGATGCATGTTATTATTTCTAAGTATTGAAACACATTTCCTGGACTACGTTTAGTTATAGGTTGTTCAGAACAATTATTTACTGGATCTAAACCTGCCTCAAAAAGATACTTTGTGCGTGTGTTGTTTGCAGTGAGAAGAGAATGAGGTTTCATGTTACTGTACCTAAAGTGTATTCTTTCATCATTTTATAGTGGTTAATTTGAATTACAAAGTCATTTAATCTTCTCAAATCTCCATTTCCTCATCTATTAAACTCACCTGAAAAGGTTGTGTGGACTCAAGAATGTAACATAGGTGAAGACATTTGGACTGGTTTTAGGAACATAACAGGTTCTGAATATATCTGATCTGTATTGATTTCGTTAAGTGCCAAATATGAGATAATTTGAATGCATGCAAGGATATATATGGCGTGTTCTGTACTCTACATTTTTTTTTAATTTTTTAAGTTTATTTACTTATTTCGAGAGAGAGAGAGAGCATGAGCAGGGGAGGGGCAGAGAGAGGGAGAAAGAAAATCCCAAGCAGGCTCCGCACTGTCAGCATAGAGCCCAATGTGGGGCTCAGTGCAGGGCTCAAACTCTGGAACCTTGAGATCATGACCTGAACCAAAATCAAGAGTTGGATGCTTAACCACTGAGCCATCCAGGTGCCCCTGTACTCCATTTCGGAGGCACTTTTTATACCTAGGCCAGTAGCAGACCAATAAGATATAACCAATAAACTTTTTACATTTTAGCATTATGTTTCTGATGATGATTTGGGAGAGGTCCCTTACGTTAATTCCTGTCTGAACCGTCGGGAACCTTTCTACCAACTGTTTCAGCACTGACTGAATGGTCAGCAACACCAGCACTATTGACAATACCGGAAGACTCAAAGTTAATTGGGCTAGCAGTCTGCTTATGTCCCATGGATCGACTTCCCCCATGCTTCTCTTCTCCCCAGTTGTGGTACTCCATCATGATTTTAGTCATGACCTTTCTTTTATTGCTTAGGAAAAAATTACTAACAGGTCATGGATAAGCCACATAGAAAATAGCAAGCTCATAATAAATACGCCATGGAACAAAATGACTGGCAGATAATGCCCTGGTATAGGAACTAGGTGGCTAGAGGACACATTTACTAGATTTGTGTGACAAGGAATGTAATTTTTATGATTTGTTTAAGGCAGAGATTTCCACATCTTCTTTAAAAAAATAGACAATATGATAAAAGAAATGTATGTTTTATGCTAGCACTATGAGGACACTTTGACATTTCTTTCCACTTTCTGACAGCTGTTTTTGCAAGTTTCTCTATAATATTTCCATAAATCAGTAGCTGAGTATATAAAATTATGCAGTCTCCATAAAATCACAGAAAACCTTCCTTAGGTAACTAACTTCAATATTTTCAAAGTCTTTGTTTTATATATTTTAAATGTTAGCTTAAAATGTTGGTTTAAATTATAAGCAATCAACTTCTTGGCACTTTCAGCAGGTTCCATATATGGGTCAAACCTGCTCCCATGACTAGAAAATTCCCTCAGGATGCCAGCAAGTAGGGCAAAGGTCTGTGAATAAGCTCCCTAGGATGTGCTGAGGGAATGTGGTTGGGCATTGACAGTATCTTAGTTTAGTAAGAAATTCTAGAGTCCAAAGATTTATGATTTGAATCTGTGTGACCTTGAGGCAAGGAATGGAATAAATATAGTCAACAAGAAGAGCAATGTGTAAATCCAGTTTTGGTAGCGCTGAGTATGTGATTCTATTCGGAGAATCAGAAACGCATGTCTTGGACTTGAGAACTGATTCAGGCAACTTATATACAATATAAACAAGAAGACAGTTGGGAACAGGAGAAAAAATGACATCCAGGAGGCAAGAGAAAAAAAAAAAAAGAACAAGCTTAAAGTTTGAAGAACCAGATATTTAACAACATGTCATTTGTATTGGCATTAAACTAACAGCATTATGCTAGTTTTGCAATATTGGAATTTTTTATCCAAGATATTTTGCCTTTCACATTGATTTGGAGATGTACCAAAGTTCATGGAATATTTGGTTTTGCAATATTAAATTTTCACCTATCACTGATCTAAGGGTGGCTATATGAGGAAATGTACAAACTAATATTTACAAAAGTAGATATAGTTCCCCAAGACCTTAGTTTTCAAATGTTGAAGAATAAATTATTCTTTGACTTTCAGAAACAATACCCTCAGGAAAGCCTGAGAACAAATGTAAAAAAAACTGAAGTCAAAACTAAGTTCAGGGCGCCTGAGTGACTCACTTGGTTAAGCATCTGAGTCTTGATTTCAACTCAGGTCATGATCTCTTTGTTCCTGGGATTAAGCCCTGCATCTGGCTCTGCACTGACAGTGTAGAGCCTGCTTGGGATTCCCCCCCCCCACCCCTCTCTCTTTCTCTCTCAAGTAAATAAACTTTGAAAAAAAAAGAAAATTAAAAAAAAACAAGTTTTATCTTAATTCTGAGTGATTAAAAACAAGATACTTCATTGAAAACTAGTCTGTAATCTTACTTATTTGTACACACTATCATATACCCCAGATTTTCCCTTGCCTTTGTTTAATATTAATGCTGTTTTAATACTCACAAATTCATAAATAACATAAAATAATACTATCACTGTAAAGTTAGCTATTGTTGGAATTGCACATGTTACTGTTCCAGGCAGTGTCATAGTTCAGGTCCAAGAGCCTCGTATTTTGTGACTAGAGAAAATATGATGGAATACAAGCATGTCAGAAAGGTACTAGTAGGAGGGAAGAGAAAAAAGACTGCGAGGTCCTTTTTGGGAGATCCTTCAGGCTTGTTATTTCTCGTGGTAGCATCTTAGCAACATTATGAACTTTTTCTTTTATTAGTTTAATTTTAAAGCTTCTGATATATAGATATTCAGTGAATTCAGTACATGATTTCTCATTTTCTCAATCTTAAAGCTTCAGACTTGATAAAATGAAGGAAATTTTCAACTTTTAATGTTTGTGGGCCCACCCTGCTCAAAAGGGTCTCAGAGGAACCATACTTTAACAGTCACCCAAATCAACAAAACCTCAAAGCATGGACTCAGTTTCTGCCCAGAGTACACATTGTACATCTGCTTCATTAACAAATAACCTTGGAGGAAACATTCTAAACATAAAGATAGGAGTAAAACCTCCCTAGTTCCCACAGGATTGGAATCATGCAGTCCTGCATATATTAAAAGCTTAAGATAAGGTCTGTTACTTTCTGCAATGCCTTTTGATTTGTAACTCTTTATGTAAAAAGTATATATAACCCTGAATGGTCCTTCCGTGGAGCACTTTCTTCTTTGTGAATGAAGATCGTGTATCACGGGCAGCGGTCCTAACTTGGACTTGAATAAAACTCTTTTCCTTTACCTTTAATTTTTTTTAAAAAGGTGTATTCATTTGTATTGACAGACTGCTTATCAGTAATGGAGAAATAATGATTACTTTGATTTTCAGAGTACTTTATTGTTGTTTGTACACAGACCTTTTTAATTCACAAAGCTCTGTGGAGCACATAACTCTTAAGGCACACATTGACCTAAAATTTATTCCATGTGAATGACTCACAGAGTCTGCCTTTCTGACCAACTCCTGATTGTTTTAATGCCATAAGCTGCCTGTATTTAGTTTTCAACAAAATAATGTGCTTCTGAGCATAAAAATGAAGTATTCTGTTCCCAGAATACTTCTACTACTGTGGTCAAAAAAAAAAAAAAAAAAAAAAAAAAAAAAACCTTTACCTAAAACTCAAGGTTTGATTTCCTCTATGAGAAAAAAAAAAAAAAAAAAAAAGAAAGAAAGAATATGTGTGTGGGTGTGTGGACACTGAAAACTTGGAGTTATATTTAACCATTCATAGCAAATGAATCTAAAACACTTTTTTTTTAATAAATGCTGGCAAGCATTGAGCCTGTATCCATACAAGGTAGAAAAAACTTGGCAATGAATCAAGACTTTTTGCATTCCCTTGACTGATTACATTCTTCATTGTTTAGCTAATTATTCTGGCATCATGTGCAGACACAGAGTCCGTGTACATTCCATATTTTCAGATAAATCCCAAATCTCAGAAATCAGGACTTTGAACAAAGTCTTCAAACAATGGGCTTCCCTTTGAGATATATCAATTCCTGTGCATCTTTTTCATAAATACATGCATGAAATAGAGTGAAAGATGATATGCTATCAAAGGTGTATCAAAGTTTAAGAAATTGTAACTGAAGGGGGGCGCCTGGGTGGTTCAGTCAAGTGTCTGGCTCTTGATTTTGGCTTAGGTCATGATCTCATGGTTTGTGAGTTCAAACCCCACATTCAACTCTGCACTGACAGCACAGAGCCTGCTTGGGATTCTCCCCTCTCTTTGCCCCTCCCAAACTCACTCTCTCTGTTTTTCTGTCTCTCTCTCAAAATAAAGAAATTGTAATTGAAGGAAAATTTTAGACATTCCACTAAAACACCCACAAAACCCTTTGTAAGTCTATGTTATTCTCCATGAAAATAGTTTCCCTGAATAAATCAAAAGGTTTTAACTTTAATTTAATCTTTATATAAGTAATACATACAGTTTGAAATGTCAAACTGTGCTGAGATCTTAATAAAAATAAGTTCCACTAACACTGACCTCTTCATCCCACTCCCCCCACACATATACCAACCTACTGACTAGAGATAACTATTTTCAAGTTTGTTTTCTGTTCCTTCTTATTTACTAGTTACTAAATAATATTATTTGTTGTTAATTCATTGTCAGTTTTAGATGGTATCCACTAATTTCTTATTAAGACAGGTGAAAATATATTATTTTTTTGAAGTAACATTAACACACAATGTTATATTAGTTTTAGATGTACAACATAATGATTCAACAAATCTATCCTTATGCTAAGCTCTCCACAAGTATGGCTACCATCTGTCACCACACTATGCTATTACAATACTATTGACTATATTCTTCATACCATACCTTTCTTCCTCATGACTTAATTCGTTCCACAACTTGAAGCCTTTACCTTGTACTCTTCATCCATTTTGTCCATCACCCTCCAAAATATCATATTTCTTATGTATTGCCCTCCATTCATTACCTATTGTAATAATTTTTATCCAACCTGTATTCAGTCATTTATTACTTGTATTATCACATGCTTCTAAAATAAGTATTATAATTATGCTATTTATATCAATCTTGGTGGTGGTGGTGTTTTCTGGCAATCCGTCCCTTCCCTTCCCTTCCCTTCCCTTCCTTTCCCTTTCCTTTTTATTTGTATGTTACTTATTTTTGAACCTTGGGCTGTTTTATCCAATATTGTGGCCATCAGTGTCTAAAACACATTATCAGATTCTATTTGCCAGGCTCATGTTTTCAGTTCCAGCCTCACAAGTAACTATGCTAAATTTTGTATGTTTGTATCCTTCAGCTCAGCTCCTCATCTCTTCCTTCCTCTTTGACTAGTTACGGTCTTCACTGGTTAAATTTTGCTGGAGAATTTATTTCCCTTATTCCGATTATTTTTGAAATATCCAGTTGAGGCTATTAGAACCTATTGTAACAGAGAATTTTGAAACAACTCAGGAAATGTAAACAATTCAATTAATCACTTTATCAATAAATATTGATATTTAATCAATATCAAAAACCTGCTTGATATTCTGTGGGAGAGAATGGGAGAAATTTGTTGGACATGTTCAGGTGTATAAAATAATAACAAAAATAATAGAATCTTTCTCTTTAATTATTAAAACATACTATCAGATGCCATGGGAAGCATTTTTCATGGAGAAGCATTGGGTAAAAAAGCTGTCAGTTCTGAATAAACATTAGGATTCTTATTTAAATCGACATGTTTAGAAGTAAGCCTCAGACATAGCATTATATAAATCATTAGGCAAATCTAATGTGTGAGCCAGGTATGGAACTTGAGACAAGAACCTGGGTTTGGAGATCAGTTATACTACTTAATTGTTATTTGACATTCTTAAATTGGTTTAGTTCCTTCATCCCTAAGAAAACTGTATTATCTATATCTTATAGTTATGTAAAAATCATATATGAAATCTAAAATAATGATTACTTTTTCTTGAGAATAAACATGTACCAGGCGCTAAACTAAGTAGTTTTACATATAGCTTTTAATAGGCATTCTAACAGTACATGGCAGATATCTACTTGATCTAAATATAAAAAGTAGAAGCTTAGAGATGTTGAAAGTGTCACTCAAGGTCACACAAACAGTATTTTAGGAAATGGTTTTCAAACACTGCTATGGTCATTGAAGAACTTAAACTCTTAGATACTATATTGGCAATAATAGGCCCTTAAGAAGTACTGGCTATTTTAATTTTATTTGGAGAGGCCAGCTGGGTTATTGGTGTTCTTGGCTAAACTTATCACCCTCATAGACTGAGAAAAACTCTCTGGAAATGCCCTCTATTCCAGACAAATAAAGGGCCCTCATGTTACACTAGCAGTGTTTCCTCAGAGGACCTCTCTGCCAACCATTGAATCTGAATGAATCTGAATCTGTTCCGATTCAGAAGGACAAGCTCCTCGGTCAAGTTCTTAACTGTAAAACAATAGAAATGATCTGAATCACTCCTAATGGGGCAAGTCATCTAAACTCTCTGAGCCTTAATTTAATAGAAAAATTAAAAATGAGGTGTGTCTAAATGATTTTAGTTACTCAAAAATTCCATCTAGTTTCATGATTTTCCCTCATTTTTAACACATTATTTTTTCTTTTCTGTCTTATTTTTAAGAAAAAGTATGCCTCACAGAAATTTTAGAAGTTATATCAGAGATCCCTTGGTACCTACGTGTTGACATTCAGTTGATGCATTTAGGTACAACATTGTCTTATCAACCCTCAGGCTGACACACTTCATGAATGATAGAATGAGTCATACACTTATTATTTCACTATTCTTCAGTGTGATTTAAAAATATTTAACTTTTATATTGCACAAAATAATTTCTCATGGAAATGTGATTGAGAGAAGAAAGTTTTGGGGCGCCTGGGTGGCGCAGTCGGTTAAGCGTCCGACTTCAGCCAGGTCACGATCTCGCGGTCCGTGAGTTTGAGCCCCGCGTCAGGCTCTGGGCTGATGGCTCAGAGCCTGGAGCCTGTTTCTGATTCTGTGTCTCCCTCTCTCTCTGCCCCTCCCCCGTTCATGCTCTGTCTCTCTCTGTCCCAAAAATAAATAAAAAACGTTGAAAAAAAATTAAAAAAAAAAGAAAGAAGAAAGTTCTAAATGAAAATAATAATTTCGTAACTCAAAATTGGAATCACACCTGCATTAAAAAAAACCACAAAACACCTGCAATACTTTCAAGTGTTGATAAACAATTCTATATTATTTCTGTTTCTAAAATTAATTGGGAAGTAAGACATCTGAGATTAAAAAATACAGTATTTTTGAGTAGCATAGTTCAAGAGTAACCCAATGTGAAAAAAAAAAAGCTAGTTTTTCTGTTCTTATTTCTACACCATACCTCCTTATAACTGAATTTTCATATTGTATTTCAATAAAAACAGAATATGGAAATGAATTGGTTAGTCTTCCTGACATAAGTATTTATTACAATATTTACTCGATAAGAAAACTTAATAATATAGTATTGCCAGAGTCCAGAACCTACTTTGCATATTAATTCCTACCTATTATAAACTTGAAAAACCCAAAGTCTTTTTTCTCATATAATTTCTAAAAGACATGAAAATTATGTGTACTTTTTTAAAATCAGAATTTTGCATGTCATATTTGGATGTAATTTAACATTTTAAAATATTTTATTTTATTTTCAATTTTGTAAAGATACATCATTCGAAGTTGTATAATTTCCTTCAAAATTTCATTTGTCTAAGAGATCTTGTTCTTTTCCCTATCTTAACCTCATATACTTCCATTGGTATTCCATGTATGTTATTTTTTATGTTATTTTTTTAATGCTCTGTAATCATAATTTGTCACAGTCCTGCAAAGAGAGTATCTTTCATACTTTTTAAAATTATTATGTTCTTCCACGATTACTACTGGATGATTTACAATGTCACTCTATCTTTCTTTTTTTTGTTTGTTTTTCAATCTATTTCACCCCTCCTCCTCCACACCTTCTCTCTCTCTGGAAACCACCTGTTTGTTCTCTGTATTTAAGAGTCTGAATTGGTCTTTTTTATTTGTTTTGTTTCTTAAATTTCATGTATAAGTGAAATCATATGGTATTAGTCTTTCTCTGGCTTATTTCACTTAACATTATATCCTCTAGGTCCATCAATGTTGTTGTAAATGGCAAGATCTAATTCTTTTTTGATAGTTGAGTAAGATTCCATTATATATATATATATATATATATATATATATATACACACATATATATATATACACATATACATATATATATATACACACACATATATATGTATATATATATGATATTCCATGATGTCATATAATTTTATATATATGTGTATATATATATATACACACACACACACACACACACACACATATATATATATATACGTATATACATACCACATCTTCTTTTCTATTCATCTATCAGTGGACACTTGGATTGCTTCTATATCTTGGCTATTTTAAAATTTTTTTTTTCAACGTTTATTTATTTTTGGGACAGAGAGAGACAGAGCACGAATGGGGGAGGGGCAGAGAGAGAGGGAGACACAGATTCGGAAACAGGCTCCAGGCTCTGAGCCATCAGCCCAGAGCCCGACGCGGGGCTCGAACTCACGGACCGCGAGATCGTGACCTGAGCTGAAGTCGGACGCTTAACCGACTGCGCCACCCAGGCGCCCCTCTTGGCTATTTTAAATAACGCTGAAATAAACATAGAAGTACACATATCTTTT
Source organism: Lynx rufus (assembly GCF_022079265.1). Taxonomy (NCBI): domain Eukaryota; kingdom Metazoa; phylum Chordata; class Mammalia; order Carnivora; family Felidae; genus Lynx; species Lynx rufus. The sequence goes on from NW_025814823.1 coordinate 163,057,487, forward strand.
TGAATTAGTATTTTCATTTTCTTTGGGTAAATACCCAGTAGTGGAATTACTCAATCATACACTAATTCTATTATTAATTTTTTGAGGAACCTCCACAAGTTTTTCACTGTGACTGCACCAATTTACATTCCCACCAACAATGCATGGGGATTCCTTTTTTTTCCACATCATCATTAGCACTTGTTATATCTAGTCTTTTTGATTCTAGCCCTTCTGACAGGTGTGAGGTGATATCTCATTGTGAATTTGAGTGGCATTTCCTTAATGATTAGTGATGTTGAGGATGTTTTCATGTGTCTGTTGGCTATCTGTATGTCATCTTTGGATAAATGTCTACTCAGTTCCTCTGTCCTTTTTTTAATGGGATTGAGTGTGTGTGTGTATGCATGTGTGTTGAGTTGTATAAATACTTTATATATTTTTGATATTAACTTATTGCATATATCATTTGCAAACATCTTCTCCCACTGCATAGGTTGCCTTTTTGTTTTGTTAATATTTCCTTGTTCTTTCCTTTTCCGTGCAAAATCCTTTTTATTTTGGGTGTAGTTCTGATAGATTAAATTTTCTTTTGTTTCCCTTGATTGAAGGAAACCACGTCATTATTATACTGGACTAAAGATTAAATCCATTTTGGATTTGTTTTGTGTGTGGTATAAGTGGTCCAGTTTCATTCTTTTGCATGTTACCGTCCAGTTTTCCCAACACCATTTGTTGAAGAGGTTGTCTTCCCCAGTGTATATTCTTGCCTCTTTTGTCATAGATTAATTGGCCATATAAATTTAATCTTGTCCTCTTCATGTTCTATTCAAAATTTGTTACTCCTTTGAAATATTTCTAAGATACCAATCTCAGATCTATGAAGTTGAATGACATGGTTTCAAAAATACTGACAAAGAAAACTTTATCTTCTTTCAATTTCCTTCTAAGATCACTTTAGGTCCTGAAGTATCAAATCTATCAGAAAGACTATATTATATACCACCATGTAAGATTGTCTAGTCTTGGTAACTGATAGACTCATCAAATTCATCTCCTGTCTGACCAGAATTGCATTCAAACCTAATTAAAGGTAGTGGACTGCCATATTATTTTTTTAAATTAAGGAAAGGAAGAGTAAACTAATCATTATATTCATACACTGGAAATCTATGAGGTTGCTTGAACAGTGGGTTAGATATACCTAGAGAGTTATTGACTATGTCCATGAGACTATAAATGAAAGGTGGAGGGAGGGGGGTGAAGTAGAGCAACATTCCTTGTAACACAATTGCATTTTCCAGTTTTATAAAATTAAATAGACAAAGACTGAGAAAGGACTAAAGGGATAATAGGATTATTTTATTTGTTTCAACACTCCTATAACAATATTGTAATTTTAAGTAATATGGAAAAATATCAATAAAGTATAATCTCCTGAAAAGAAAGTTCCAGAACCTGACTTGAACACGATTTCTTATATCTTACAATTTTTAAAACTTTAATTATAAAGACTTTTTCTCATAATTTAACCATATGTCTTCTTTGTCAGTCATTTAAAAAAAATTCTTCTTTCATAACACTATGGAAAGTAGAATGAGATATAAAAATTTAGATGCTGAATTTGACTCTCTGGAAAGCCACATACTCTAAATTTGTTAAAATAATATGAAAAAATAGGTATCATACTTACCCTAGGCACTAACCTTGTCATTTTTCTGGCATGCCACATAATCCCTGTTAGATTGCTCTTCATCTCTAAAATCAATTTTTAAAAAATGAGTTTCATACCTGCCTTCTAACTTTTAGAACATTGTGGTAATGTTATAGAATACAAATCATTTCTTCAACATATAAAAAAAAAGTGAAAATGTCTAGAAGTATAAATCTATAATGATCATAATCTGTAATGTTTGAATAGGTCAAAACTTGGAGGAGAATTCTGTCTAGGATCATACTCTAAAACAAAGGCCAAAACCTCAGGAAATATAATAAAAAACAGAATCTCCTCCCAACAGAAGGAGACAGAAAGAAACTACAAACGCAAGTTTTCTAAAGTAACTGCTCTAAGAAAACAGAGAGAGAATATTTTCCCCAGGGAAAATTAAGCCTCTTATTTTCTATTTGTATTTGCCTTTATACATCACACTAGGCCATAACAAACTCACAAAGGTCCTGTGGAATATTTAAAAGGATTTTTTAAATATTTATTTATTTATTAGCGATCTCTACAATGTGATACTCAAACTCACAATTCTGAGATTAAGAGTGAAACACAGCAGGGGTCCCTGGGTGGTTCAGTTGGTTGAGCGCCCGACTTCGGCTCAGGTCATGATCTCATGGTTCATGAGTTCAAGCCCCACGTCAGGCTCTGTGCTGACAGTTCAGCGCATGGAGCCTGCTTTGGATTCTGTGTCTCCCTGTCTGCTCCTTCCCTGCTCACACTTTGTCTCTCTCTCAAAAATAAATAAAGATTAAAAAAATAAAAGAGTGAAACACAGCAATATTCGACATTATAGTCCATACAGACTGCTAGCTTGAGGAATTCAAAATCTTAACATTTGACTGCACTATATTCCTTGAGATGATGCCATATCTTTGCAAAGCTAGGTTTTCAGCAGTCACTATGATAAACGGCAAGTACTCATGAAAACCAATGTGGGATAGGAAAAGAGGATGGCAGTGTCAAATCTGATTACAGGTTTGAGAAGTTGCACTGTGTCCAAAACATGCATACATTAACAATTGTGATTAAGAATGAAATAAAAATATAAGTTTTCTTTCAATGTGCATGTGGTTTCTGTCAAATAACAAACTTTTAGGTAATAAATATTTATTAAATTCTTGGACCCATTTAGAGATCAAATATAATTGTTAGCCACTTTTTTTTTTTTTTAATTTAGGAGGGGAGGGGCAGAAGGAGAGAGAGACAGAGACAGAGACAGAGACATAGAGAATTCTAAGCAGGCTCCACACTCAGAGTGGAGGCCAAAGCGGGGCTTGATCCCACGACCCTGGGATCATGACCTGAGCTGAAATCAATAGTCAAATGCTCAACCAACTGAGCCAGCCTGCTCCCCCTTAGCCACTTCTTTGGGTGGAGATGCACCATGGAAAAATGACAGACACAGCTTGTGAACTAAGAAACTATGGGACCCCCTGGATCAATACTTAATCTCTGCAAAACTACCGTGCAAGAGAGGAATACAGTACACTCATCTCAATCTTGTGGCTCTTACCTTCATAACTTTAATGAGAGAAAGATATGTGCTGCCACCCACCCATGGAGAGTTAAGTGCAGACTCATTTGAATGAGAATGATTCTGAGACAGACTTTTGATTTAGGATACATCTGGGATGGCACCAAATTTAGGTTTTGTTTCCTCTCCCTATCACCAGAATCCAGTGATGTCTTGTCATTAGAATAATAGAAATTATTATTATAATGGGAATAAGCTTATGATTCACCTTTATGTGAGCATGAAAATGAATTCATGAAAAAATTACTTATCATCCAAAATGGAAGCATCCACTCCACAGAGGGCCAGACTCCCTGGGCCTAGCAATTCACTGAAAATTGGGGAAATTCTGACAACACATCCTTCATCAGTTAAACAATTATTAATGTGTTAAGTCTAGCAAATTTGTGACTGGAGAAGACGGTACACTGGAAAAAGCCTGTCTTCAGTTAGACAAGTATAGCCCATTGCATCTCCATTCTTTTAAGGTTTCATGTGTATAGATTGTGTATCTGCAGTATAGCTAATTATCTAGGCATTAAAGAGAAAAGGAGAAGAAAAAGGCAAAAAGGAATTAACCTGTATGCCATTGTATGCATCTGTGTTCTCCTATAAATACTGGATTCATGAACCATTGCCAATGAAGGTCATTCACTTTAACTGGAATGAAACACAATAGCAATGTAATTTTCTTAATCTCCTGTATGACTTTCCTTCCATGCATTACATTTCCATCCCTCATTTCTTTTGTCTCATTTCATGTCTTCTATTATAGTGGCTTTAATATGCTTACTCCCCAATCTCTTATTGGCCCACATTCAAACCATTTACTGTAGGTAATTAGCTTTACTGTGTCTGAGCCTGTGTTATCTCTGCCTGTTCGGTTCACAGCAGCCTTTTTATGAGTATTCTTCTTATATCAGAATTTAAAAGAGTCAAAATAGGATCAACGTCTGTTGAGGACATTGTGGCTTAGTTTTTCAGTTTCAAGCAACCAAATGTGATGCTATACTCTTTTGAGTAAGAACACAAATCATTGACCAATGTGTTGTTTAATTAAAAAATAATAGCTTAAGTCAGACCAAATTTAACAAGGGCTACTATATTACAGAGTCTCTAAATCTAAAATCAAATACCAAGCAACCACAAGGATATGCTATATAAAATATGCTTAGAGAGACTCCAGGGAAAATTGAAATGAAATCAAAGAATTTGCATCCCCTTGACCAAGGCAGCCTTAACATTTTTCTCAGCCTAACTAACCATTAGACAAGCTTCTTTCTGACTCTAGGCCCCTGCCCTTACTTTTCTGAGAACATTTCTTTTAGAAAACTGGTCAGTAAATCCTTTCCCAGCCCCTTTGAAATGTAAGTATTTTTAAAAGCTTGCCTATTTTACAACCTAAGGATGTCTTTCTCAAGACCTGGGAGCCATCTTTCTGAAATGTAGTTATCAAGAAAAAGAGTACCCCTATCCTCATTTCCCCCCATTTTTGTGGAAGGACAGAAGCCTAACTTCCGTAGACTCCTTGATCTCAGTTGTAAAACTTCCTGTGATGAAGTTATGATTTTACTTAATTTGGAATCTAAAAACAAAACAAGTGCACAAACCACAAAAACCCAGAAACAGAATCATAAATACAGAGAATAAACTAGTGGCTGCTGGGGGGAAAGAAGGAGCGATGGGTAAAATAGGTGAAAGGAATTAAGAGGTCCAAACTTCCAATTACAAAATAAATAAATCATAGGGATGAAAAGCAGAGCATGGGAAATATAGTCAAAAATACTGTAATAACATTGTAGGGTGACAGATGATAACTATACTTATCCCAGTGAGCATAACTTAATGTATAAAATTGTTGAATCACTATGTCATACATATGAAGCTGGTATAATATCGTATGTCAACTATACTTCAATTAAAAAAAGAGAGAGAAAATGTTTACTTTTCCTTTTGTAAAAGCCAGTTGGCAAACAGATGGCCTATGATCTTTGTCTCACCCCCACCTTTTATTTTTATTTTTTCAATTTAAATTCAAGTTAGTTAACATATAGTATGTCCAAGTATTGCTTTCAGGATTATTGGTTTCAGGAAAATTTAGTGATTCATCACTGGCATATAACACCCAGTGCTCATCTCAACAAGTGCCCTCTTTAATGCCCATCATTCATCCCAAGAAGTGCCCTCCTTAATGCCTATCACCCGTTTAGCCCATCCCCCCACCAACTTCCCCTCTAACAACCCTCAGTTTATTCTCTGTATTTAAAAGTCTCTTATCATTTGCTTCCTTCTGTTTTTGTATTATTTTATTTTCCTTCCCTTCCACTATGTTCATCTGTTTCGTTCCTTAAATTCTACATGAGTGAATTCCTCTGACTTATTTTGCTGAGCATATACACTCTATTTCCATCCACGTTGTTGCAAATGGCAAGATTTCATTCTTTTTGATTGCCAAGTAATATTCTTCTTTATCCATTCATCAGTTTATGGACATTTGGGCTCTTACCATAGTTTGGCTATTACTGCTATAAACACTGGGGAGCATGTGCCCCTTTGCGTCAGCATTTTTGTATCCTTTGGATAAACCCCAACTTTTCAAAACCATACTGCCTTTTGTTTCTGCAAAGTTGCATTCAGACTGAGTTCTAATCTCTCTTCCTTATTATAACAACCTGAACAAAGTGTTCCTTTCCTGTTTAACTTCACTGAGTGCAATTTTTGCTTTGACACATTAATGCCTGATAATATTGTTTTTAAAAATATTCAAAACCATCAGTTTTATCTCATAGCTTTTCCCCAAGGCTTTCTCTGGTCAATGAACTGGGTGTTGCAGAGTTGGAAAGTAAGAATTCAAGAAAATAAGCATTTTCATTTCCAGCTTATATTAACAAGTTATTCATTTCAAATTATTATATTATCATTGATTCATGAAAGAAATGTTTGAAAATAAAAAGTAAGCCAGGAAATGAAACTTAATATTTGATCATTCTTGATTTTTCCTTAATTATCTCTTGACAATACACAAAGGTAATGGAGAAATAAAAACATGGTCTAAATCTAGACCTGGCATTCTATTTTATTCTGCTCTCATAGTACAACCCAATACATATTTACTGAAGAAATTTAAAACTGTTTATATGTTATCCTTTCCTTTAAATTACAACCATTGTATGCAATATTTTTTTGTTGGTCTATGGTGAATTGTCAAGATGAGGATTGTTTATGGGTTTGGAGTAGGATAGATGGCGAGTTTAGAACGCAAAAGCAGGGGAGTCTAGGAGTCAACTGGGTATAGCCACTCATCAAAATGGAGAAAACAAGAGAAGGAAGAAAGGAGGTGGAGGAGGGTGGGAAAGCAAGGTACTTGGTGAGTTCAGTTACTGACAAATTGAGTTTTGATGCCTGTGATTTAGCCCAAGAAAGATGTCCACTATAAACCTGTATATGGAGAGGCAGATCAGGGCTGGCATTCGACATTTTGAAGGCATGAGGGGAGAAAAGGATTTTCTACAGAAGGGAGAACTTTGAACTCTTCAGATGTGAAAGGGATGAAGAGAGCAGAGATTAATATTCTACAGAACAGAGGGAAATAGATTGAGCAAAGTCCTGAGAAAGAAGTTCAGGGGGATTCAGAATGGATGAAGGAACGAGGTTGATAGTTTACCTTGAAAAATGAAGATGTCTTTTCCACTGAGCTGAGATGAAAGACAGATACATGTTAATCTGAAAGCAGGATGTAAAGAGATGTGAATAGAAACTGAGAATAGTCCTATTTAACTAAGAGAGGAGATACTAGGAAGATGGCGGCGTAGGAGGACGCTGGGCTCACCGCGCGTCCTGCTGATCACTTAGATTCCACCTACACCTGCCTAAATAACCCAGAAAACCGCCAGAGGATTAGCAGAACAGAGTCACCGGACCCAAGTGCAGACGAGAGGCCCACGGAAGAGGGTAGGAAGGGCGGCGAGGCGGTGCGCGCTCCACGAACTGGCGGGAGGGAGCCGGGGCGGAGGGGCGGCTCGCCGGCCAAGCAGAGCCCCCGAGTCCGGCTTGCAAAAGCGGAGGGGCCTGACGGACTGTGTTCCGACAGCAAGCGCGACTTAGCGTCTGGGAGGTCATAAGTTAACAGCTCTGCTCAGAAAGCGGGAAGGCTGGAGGACAAAGGGAGGGTGAGCTGCGGAGCCCCCGGACGACAGAGCTCAGTTTGGCGGGGAACAAAGGCGCTCTCCAGCGCCATCTCCCCCGCCCATCCCCCAGCCAAAATCCCAAAGGGAACCGGCTCCGGCCAGGGAAATTGCTCGCTCCGCGCGAACACCCAACTCTGTGCTTCTGCGGAGCCAAACCTCCGGCAGCGATCTGACTCCCTCCGGCTGCACAGGGCCCCTCCTGAAGTGGATCACCTAAGGAGAAGCGAGCTAAGCCTGCCCCCCCTGCCGCGTGCACCTTGCCTTCCCACCCCAGCTAATACGCCAGATCCCCAGCATCACAAGCCTGGCAGTGTGCAAGTAGCCCAGACGGGCCACGCCACCCCACAGTGAATCCCGCCCCTAGGAGAGGGGAAGAGAAGGCACACACCAGTCTGACTGTGGCCCCAGCGGTGGGTTGGGGGCAGACATCAGGTCGGACTGCGGCCCCGCCCACCAACTCCAGTTATACACCACAGCACAGGGGAAGTGCCCTGCAGGCCCTCACCACACCAGGGACTATCCAAAATGACCAAGCGGAAGAATTCCCCCCAGAAGAATCTCCAGGAAATAACAACAGCTAATGAGCTGATCAAAAAGGATTTAAATAATATAACAGAAAGTGAATTTAGAATAATAGTCATAAAATTAATCGCTGGGCTGGAAAACAGCATACAGGACAGCAGAGAATCTCTTGCCACAGACATCAGGGGACTAATGAACAGGCACGAGGAGCTGAAAAACGCTTTAAAGGAAATGGAAAACAAAATGCAAACCACCACAGCTCGGATGGAAGAGGCAGAGGAGAGAATAGGTGAACTAGAAGATAAAGTTATGGAAAAAGAGGAAGCTGAGAAAAAGAGAGATAAAAAAATCCAGGAGTATGAGGGGAAAATTAGAGAACTAAGTGATACACTAAAAAGAAATAATTTACGCATAATTGGTATCCCAGAGGAGGAAGAGAGAGGGAAAGGTGCTGAAGGGGTACTTGAAGAAATCATAGCTGAGAACTTCCCTGAACTGGGGAAGGAAAAAGGCATTGAAATCCAAGAGGCACAGAGAACTCCCTTCAGACGTAACTTGAATCGATCTTCTGCACGACATATCATAGTGAAACTGGCAAAATACAAGGATAAAGAGAAAATTCTGAAAGCAGCAAGGGGTAAACGTGCCCTCACATATAAAGGGAGACCTATAAGACTCGTGACTGATCTCTCTTTTGAAACTTGGCAGGCCAGAAAGAATGGGCACGAGATTTTCAGGGTGCTAGACAGCAAAAATATGCAGCCGAGAATCCTTTATCCAGCAAGTCTGTCATTTAGAATAGAAGGAGAGATAAAGGTCTTCCCAAACAAACAAAAACTGAAGGAATTTGTCACCACTAAACCAGCCCTACAAGAGATCCTAAGGGGGACCCTGTGAGACAAAGTACCAGAGACATCACTACAAGCATAAAACATACAGACATCACAATGACTCTAAACCCGTATCTTTCTATAATAACACTGAATGTAAATGGATTAAATGCGCCAACCAAAAGACATAGGGTATCAGAATGGATAAAAAAACAAGACCCATCTATTTGCTGTCTACAAGAGACTCATTTTAGACCTGAGGACACCTTTAGATTGAGAGTGAGGGGATGGAGAACTATTTATCATGCTACTGGAAGCCAGAAGAAAGCTGGAGTAGCCATACTTATATCAGACAAACTAGACTTTAAATTAAAGGCTGTAACAAGAGATGAAGAAGGACATTATATAATAGTTACAGGGTCTATCCATCAGGAAGAGCTAACAATTATAAATGTCTATGCGCCGAATACCGGAGCCCCCAAATATATAAAACAATTACTCATAAACAGAAGCAACCTTATTGATAAGAATGTGGTAATTGCTGGGGACTTTAACACCCCACTTACAGAAATGGATAGATCATCTAGACACACGGTCAATAAAGAAACAAGGGCCCTGAATGAGACACTGGATCAGATGGACTTGACAGATATATTTAGAACTCTGCATCCCAAAGCAACAGAATATACTTTCTTCTCGAGTGCACATGGAACATTCTCCAAGATAGATCATATACTGGGTCACAAATCAGCCCTTCATAAGTTTACAAGAATTGAAATTATACCATGCATACTTTCAGACCACAATGCTATGAAGCTTGAAGTCAACCACAGGAAAAAGTCTGGAAAACCTCCAAAAGCATGGAGGTTAAAGAACACCCTACTCACGAATGAGTGGGTCAACCAGGCAATTAGAGAAGAAATCAAAAAATATATGGAAACAAACGAAAATGAAAATACAACAATCCAAACGCTTTGGGACGCAGCGAAGGCAGTCCTGAGAGGAAAATACATCGCAATCCAGGCCTATCTCAAGAAACAAGAAAAATCCCAAATACAAAATCTAACAGCACACCTAAAGGAAATAGAAGCAGAACAGCAAAGGCAGCCTAAACCCAGCAGAAGAAGAGAAATAATAAAGATGAGAGCAGAAATAAACAATATAGAATCTAAAAAAACTGTAGAGCAGATCAACGAAACCAAGAGTTGGTTTTTTGAAAAAATAAACAAAATTGACAAACCTCTAGCCAGGCTTCTCAAAAAGAAAAGGGAGATGACCCAAATAGATAAAATCATGAATGAAAATGGAATTATTACAACCAATCCCTCAGAGATACAAACAATTATCAGGGAATACTATGAAAAATTATATGCCAACAAATTGGACAACCTGGAAGAAATGGACAAATTCCTGAACACCCACACTCTTCCAAAACTCAATCAGGAGGAAATAGAAAGCTTGAACAGACCCATAACCAGCGAAGAAATTGAATCGGTTATCAAAAATCTCCCAACAAATAAGAGTCCAGGACCAGATGGCTTCCCAGGGGAGTTCTACCAGACGTTTAAAGCAGAGATAATACCTATCCTTCTCAAGCTATTCCAAGAAATAGAAAGGGAAGGAAAACTTCCAGACTCATTCTATGAAGCCAGTATTACTTTGATTCCTAAACCAGACAGAGACCCAGTAAAAAAAGAGAACTACAGGCCAATATCCCTGATGAATATGGATGCCAAAATTCTCAATAAGATACTAGCAAATCGAATTCAACAGCATATAAAAAGAATTATTCACCATGATCAAGTGGGATTCATTCCTGGGATGCAGGGCTGGTTCAACATTCGCAAATCAATCAACGTGATACATCACATTAACAAAAAAAAAGAGAAGAACCATATGATCCTGTCAATCGATGCAGAAAAGGCCTTTGATAAAATCCAGCACCCTTTCTTAATAAAAACCCTTGAGAAAGTCGGGATAGAAGGAACATACTTAAAGATCATAAAAGCCATTTATGAAAAGCCCACAGCTAACATCATCCTCAACGGGGAAAAACTGAGAGCTTTTTCCCTGAGATCAGGAACACGACAGGGATGCCCACTCTCACCGTTGTTATTTAACATAGTGCTGGAAGTTCTAGCATCAGCAATCAGACAACAAAAGGAAATCAAAGGCATCAAAATTGGCAAAGATGAAGTCAAGCTTTCGCTTTTTGCAGATGACATGATATTATACATGGAAAATCCGATAGACTCCACCAAAAGTCTGCTAGAACTGATACATGAATTCAGCAAAGTTGCAGGATACAAAATCAATGTACAGAAATCAGTTGCATTCTTATACACTAACAATGAAGCAACAGAAAGACAAATAAAGAAACTGATCCCATTCACAATTGCACCAAAAAGCATAAAATACCTAGGAATAAATCTAACCAAAGATGTAAAGGATCTGTATGCTGAAAACTATAGAAAGCTTATGAAGGTAATTGAAGAAGATTTAAAGAAAGGGAAAGACATTCCCTGCTCATGGATTGGAAAAATAAATATTGTCAAAATGTCAATACTACCCAAAGCTATCTACACATTCAATGCAATCCCAATCAAAATTGCACCAGCATTCTTCTCGAAACTAGAACAAGCAATCCTAAAATTCATATGGAACCACAAAAGGCCCCGAATAGCCAAAGGAATTTTGAAGAAGAAGACCAAAGCAGGAGGCATCACAATCCCAGACTTCAGCCTCTACTACAAAGCTGTCATCATCAAGACAGCATGGTATTGGCACAAAAACAGACACACAGACCAATGGAATAGAATAGAAACCCCAGAACTAGACCCACAAACATATGGCCAACTCATCTTTGACAAAGCAGGAAAGAACATCCAATGGAAAAAAGACAGCCTCTTTAACAAATGGTGCTGGGAGAACTGGACAGCAACATGCAGAAGGTTGAAACTAGACCACTTTCTCACACCATTTACAAAAATAAACTCAAAATGGATAAAGGACCTAAATGTGAGACAGGAAACCATCAGAACCTTAGAGGAGAAAGCAGGAAAAGACCTCTCTGACCTCAGCCGTAGCAATCTCTTACTCGACACATCCCCAAAGGCAAGGGAATTAAAAGCAAAAGTGAATTACTGGGACCTTATGAAGATAAAAAGCTTCTGCACAGCAAAGGAAACAACCAACAAAACTAAAAGACAACCAACGGAATGGGAAAAGATATTTGCAAATGACATATCGGACAAAGGGCTAGTATCTAAAATCTATAAAGAGCTCACCAAACTCCACACCCGAAAAACAAATAACCCAGTGAAGAAATGGGCAGAAAACATGAATAGACACTTCTCTAAAGAAGACATCCAGATGGCCAACAAGCACATGAAAAGATGTTCAGCGTCGCTCCTTATCAGGGAAATACAAATCAAAACCACACTCAGGTATCACCTCACGCCAGTCAGAGTGGCCAAAAGGAACAAATCAGGAGACTATAGATGCTGGAGAGGATGTGGAGAAACGGGAACCCTCTTGCACTGTTGGTGGGAATGCAAATTGGTGCAGCCGCTCTGGAAAACAGTGTGGAGGTTCCTCAGAAAATTAAAAATAGACCTACCCTATGACCCAGCAATAGCACTGCTAGGAATCTACCCAAGGGATACAGGAGTACTGATGCATAGGGGCACTTGTACCCCAATGTTCATAGCAGCACTCTCAACAATAGCCAAATTATGGAAAGAGCCTAAATGTCCATCAACTGATGAATGGATAAAGAAATTGTGGTTTATATACACAATGGAATACTACGTGGCAATGAGAAAAAATGAAATATGGCCTTTTGTAGCAACGTGGATGGAACTGGAGAGTGTGATGCTAAGTGAAATAAGCCATACAGAGAAAGACAGATACCATATGGTTTCACTCTTATGTGGATCCTGAGAAACTCAACAGGAACCCATGGGGGAGGGGAAGGGAGAAAAAAAAAAAAGACGTTAGAGTGGGAGAGAGCCAAAGCATAAGAGACTGTTAAAAACTGAGAACAAACTGAGGGTTGATGGGGGGTGGGAGGGAGGGGCGGGTGGGTGATGGGTATTGAGGAGGGCACCTTTTGGGATGAGCACTGGGTGTTGTATGGAAACCAATTTGTCAATAAACTTCAAAAAAAAAAAAAAAAAAAAAAAAAAAAAAGAAAAGTGGAGTTTAATGTATTAATCAAACAACATTAATACAGGCCCACTATCAGCAAAGTACTATTTTAGGTGCTGTAAATAATATACTAGGTGATAAGTTTTTTTTTGTTTGTTTGTTTTTTAATTTTTTTTCAACGTTTTTATTTATTTTTGGGACAGAGAGAGACAGAGCATGAACGGAGGAGGGGCAGAGAGAGAGGGAGACACAGAATCGGAAACAGGCTCCAGGCTCCGAGCCATCAGCCCAGAGCCTGACGCGGGGCTCGAACTCACGGACCGCGAGATCGTGACCTGGCTGAAGTCGGACGCTTAACCGACTGCGCCACCGAGGCGCCCCGGTGATAAGTTTTTAAAATGAGAAAAATTAAATTACTAAATATGTAAATACTGATCAACAGTTTATTAAGAAGTCTTTTCAAAGAAAGCCAATAAAATGTACCTAAGTCATTTAAAAAAAAATCTTTTCATATATAATTGGCACTTTACCGAAGTTGGTATTTCTCCCGGAAGACATATAATTGGATAATACTATTATGGAATCACAAAAGGAAAGTGTTAAAAATAAGAAATAGTAGCAAATTACTTCCTGCAATTCTTGAGTTAAAGTGAAAATATGTAAATACAATGTTATTCCTGAATTCATTTTATACTGGGATACAAAGAAGATAATCAACCTATGTTCTAATAATTCAGTAACCTTTTGTGATGGACAGACTAGTGTATATAAATTTAAAAGCAAAGTAGCTGGTTTTAAATTCATGAGTTTTCAAGAATAGTTCTCAAAAATCATCACATAAATTTGGTTAGTTTAAATTTTTATACCATAAATTTTCTAAATAAGCCCCAACTACTGGTAATGATAATTAAACTAAAACAAGTTGCAAGAAGAATAGAAATATCACTTTGTTTTTAAGATATAAACTTTTAACTAATCACTGGCTTTTTCTCTAGTTTAGTTTATTAGTTTTTTATTTCACACCTGTACAATGGGAAGTGTGTGTGTATGTGCGCATTCTGAGGTTTTTGGTGGGTTCTGAAGGCACAAGTCTGTTTCTTATATTAAAACAAAAACAAACACATTCATAAATATACAGGAAATGCATTTAATTACAAAATACCAACTTTTAAAATATGATTGTCCATATTGGGTGGATAATGCTGCAATGGCAATGTGAATTCTTACAAATGAAGGCCAATTTTCCGGTTGTAAAATGGTCTCCTTTTGCTATTTCACCCTTCATTTCCTGCATTGCTGAGATCACATTCTACTGAAACAGTCACAACTGCATTCTGACTCTGAAATGATACGTCTGTGTCTAATGGTGGCGGCTTATACAAAAAGATTGCACACCCATTGAAGAAAACGGTGATAATTTTACAAGTAACACCTAAATACAAAAACAAAAATTAATCATGCGTTTGGGCCTTTAAGTATTACAAAAAATTAATTCTCACTGAAAAATTCCTCATGAATAGAAACTACTTTAAAGAAGAGCATTATTTACAGTTCTATATTTTAAATTTTAAAAGTTTTACAAAGAAAGGTGATATTCTTCAGTAAAACATTTCTATACAACTCAATGAACTAGTCTTTATTTTCCCTTTTAAGTTTATTTATTCTGAGAAAGAGAGAGACAGAGAGCACACATGCAAGTGGGGGAGGGGCAGAGAGAGAGATGGAGAGAGAATAGCAAGCAGGTCTCCCACTGTCAGTGTAGAGCCTGACGTGGGACTCAATCTCACAAAACAGGAGATCATGACCTGAGCTGAAATCAAGAGCTGGATGCTTAATCGACTGAGCCTCTACTTTCTTTTCAAACAGTAAAATGTACGATAACTATTCTTTTCTTGGTTATGCTTGTACATTCTTATAAAAGAAGTATTACAGAGAATTAAATAAATCCATGTTTCATTTCTAATTTTATTAACATCGTATGTATAAAAAGTTACAAGGAATGAAGCCAGTGACAAAATATAATAGCTTACTATATCCTTGAACCTAAGTAAATTGTAGAATTTTCATGTCCATGAAGGAAAACAATTCTTAAAATAAAAAGCCTCTGGGGCTCTTAGGAGAAAGCTTCCATGAAATAGATCACATTGAATACTCATCCAAATTTAAGTATCAACTAAAAATATGAAACAGATTCACTTCACAAATTTTGTTTTCAAAGAACTCTGATTCTGAACTTGGCTACATGAAGAGAAACTATTTCTGGCCAGAGTATAAGCATTTAAGTCACGGTTGAATAAATTAAATGACCTCATAATGTAGTTTTTACAATACCTAAATGTATTAGCCATTAGTATTTTATTCAAAACGCATATGTGAAAAATAGGAATTTTCACTGAACTATGCATTTATAGAACTACATGTAGGAAGAATAATTACATAGGTATTATTGTCACAATGTTTTTAGAAAATTTAAAGGTATGTACGTTTTGGGGGAAAATTCTCATATTCATAGAGTAGGAAAAGGAACAAATTCATTATCTGTACCTTTTGGTTAAAAAATACAAGCATAACAAATTAAATAATTTTTTAAGCATAAAAACACAGTGAATAAAAATGTTTAACAAGTAAAAGTGGTGGAAAGATTAATTTCACCTAGTTAATATTTATTCTCCTATTATATTTTTGAATTTATGTATTTATTTCTTCAGTGGGCATTTTATTATTCTGTCATTATAAATTCAGACATCATTCTCTAGGTTTAAACACATTGAAGCTTAATAAGCTATCCTGATACATATACCAAAATACAATCACAGTCACAACAAACTGCACAATATGTAAATATATACGTGTGTGTGTATTGTATCTAGGACTTCTGAATTTTTTTATTGAATTATACTGGCATAAGATTTGTATTAGTTTCAAGTATATAAGAATACTTTGATATTTTTAAACATTATGAAATGATAACTACCGTAGGTCCAGTTACTGTCACCACATAAAGTCATTACAGTATTATTGAACATAGATCCTATGCTGTACATTACAACCTGTGACCTATTTTATAACTGGAAATTTGTACCTTTTATTCCCCTTCACCTATTTTGCCTGTCCACTCCTTCCCTCCCCTGTGTCAACTACCAGTTTGTTCTCTGTATCTACCAATCTGTGTCTGGCTTGTTTTGTTTCTTTTACTTGTTTGGCTTTTTTTAGATTCCACATATAAATGAGATCACATGTTATTTGTCTTTATCTGACTTATGTCATTTAGCATAATACCACCTAGGTCCATTCATGCTGTCACAAATAACAAGATTTCATCCTTTTTATTCCTGTGTAATGTTCCACTATATATATAGACCACATTTTCTTTATCCATTCATCTATCAATGGACACTTAGGTTACTTTCATATCTTACCTACTATAAATAATGTTGCAATGAACATAGGAGTACATATATTCATCAGATTAGTATTCTCATTTTCTTCAGATAAATACCCAGAAACACTCAGAAGTAGAATTACTAGATCATATTTAGTTTAGAATTAATAGATCTATTTTTAATTTTTTGAGGAACCCCCACACTATTTTACATAGCGGCTGCACCAGTTTGTATTCCTACCGACAGTGCATGAGAGTTCCCTTTTCTCCACATCCTCACTAACACTTGTTATTTCCTCTTTTTGATAATAGCCATTCTGATAGGTGTGAGGTGATAGCTCACTGTGTTTTTGATTTGTATCTCCCTTATGATTAGTGATGCAAAGTATCTTTTCATGTGCCTGTTGGCCATGTGAATGTCTTCTTTGGAAAAACGTCTATCAGATCCTCTGCCTATCTTTTAATCAGGTTGGTTGTTTGCTTTTTTGTGGTTGTTATTGAGTTGTATGATTTCTGTATATAGCTTGAATATCGACCCCTTATTGGACATCTCATCTCCAAGCATCTTCTCCCATTAAGTTGCCTTTTCATCTGTTTATGGTTTCCTTCACTGTACAAAAAAAGTTTTTTAGTTGAATGTGACTACATTCCCTTTATTTATTTTTGCCTTAGTTTCCCTTGCCTGAACTCAGAGATCCAAAAAACTGCTGTTAAGGCTGCTGTCAAAGAGCTTATTACGTTTTCTTCTAGGAATTTTATGGTTTCAGCTCTTACACTGAAACCTTTAATACATTTTGACTTTATTGTTGTGTATGGTGTAACAAAGAGGTCCAATTTCATTCTTTTGCATGTAGCTGTCCAGTTTTCCCAGCACCATTTATTGAAGAGACTGTCTTTTCTCCACTGTATGTTCTTGCCTGCTTTATTGTAGGTTAATTGAGCATATAAATATGGGTTTACTTTTGGGATTTCCTTAGTGCAATTGAAAAAGTTGTTTTCTTGATTTCTCTTTCTCATAGTTCGCTATTAGTGTAGAGAAATGTGACAGATTTCTGTATACTAATTTTGTATCGTGCAACTTTACCTAATTCACTTATTATTTCCAATAGTTTTTATGGTGGACTTCCAATACTATGTTGAATAAAAGTGGTGAGAGTAAGCATCCTTGTCATGTTCCTTATCATAGAAGAAAAGCTTTTATCTTTTTACTGTGGAGTAAAATGTTAGCTGTGGGTTTGTCATATGTGTCCTTTATTTATTGAGGTATGTTCCCTCTTTACCTACTTTGTTTAGAGTTTTTATCACAAATGGATGTTGAATTCTGTCAAATGCTTTTCCTTCAATTATGGAAATGATCAGGTTTTTTATCCTTAATTTTGTCAATGTCATGTGTCACACTGATTGGTTTATGGGTACTGATGAACTCTGCATCCCTGAAACAAATCCCACTTAGTCATGGTTTATGATCCTTTTAATATACTGCTGAATTAAGTTTGATACTTTGTTGAGGACTTCTGCATTTATGTTCATTAGGGATATTTGCCTGTAATTTTCTTCTTGGTAGTGTCTTTGGTTTTACTATAAGGATAATGCTGGGCTCAGAAGGATTAAGTATTAACTCTTTAAATGTTTGGTAGAATTCACCTGTGAAGCCATCTGGACCTGGACCTTTGTCTGTTGGGTATTTTTTGATTACTGATTCAATTTCATTACTAGCAATTAGTCTTATTCAGATTTTCTATTTCTTCAAGATTCAGTCTTGGAAGACTATTTTTCTAGGAACTTACTCATTTCTTCTAGGTTATCTAATTTGATGGTGTATAATTGTTCATAATATTCTCTTATGATCCTTTGTATTTCTGTGGTGTCCACTGTAATTTCTCTTCTGTCATTTCTGGTTTTATTTGTTTGGGCTCTCTTTGTTTCTTGACGAGTTTAGTTAAAAGTGTTGATTTTTGTTGATTTTTATTGATGTTTTCAAATAACCAACTCTTCGTTTCATTGATCATTTTTATTTATTTATTTATTTATTTATCTCTTATTTCACTTACTTTTTCTCCTGGTCTTTATTATTTCCTTCCTTCTAAGAACTTTGGGCTTTGTTTTCTTTTTCTAGTTTCTTTAAATGTAAACTTAGATTGTTTGAGATTTTTATTGTTTCCTAAGGAAGGCCTGTATAACAATGAACTTCCTTCCCTTTTACAACTGTTATTTGCTGCATCCCCCAAATTCTAGAACATTGTGTTTCCATTTTTATTTATCTTAAGGTATTTTTTTAATTTCTCTTTTGATTTCTTCTTTGATCCACTGGTTGTTCAGTAGCATGTTTTTATTATTTTTTTATTTTAATTAATTTATTTTTAAATTTATATCCAAGTTAATTAACATATAGTGCAACAATGATTTCAGGAGATTCCTTAATGCCCCTTACCCATTTAGCCCACCTTCCCTCCCACAACCCCTCTAGCAGCCCTCTGTTTGTTTTCTATATTTAAGAGTCTCCTATGTTTTGTCCCCCTCCCTGATTTTATATTATTTTTGCTTCACTTCCCTTATGTTCATCTGTTTTGTATCTTAAATTCCTCATATGAGTGAAGTCATATGGTATGTGTCTTTCTCTAATTTCGCTTAGCAAAATACTCTCTAATTCCATACATATAGTTCCAAGTGGCAATATTTCATTCTTTTTGATTGCTAAGTAATACCACATCTTCTTTATCCATTCATCCATCGATGGACATTTGAGCTCTTTTCATACTTTGGCTATTGTCAATAGCATTGCTATAAACATTGGGGTGCATGTGACCCTTCAAAACAGCACACCTGTATCCCTTAGATAAATACCTAGTAGTGCAATTGCTGGGTCATAGAGTAGTTCTATTTTTAATTTTTGAGGAACCTAAATACTGTTTTCCAGACTTGCTATACCAGTTTAGTAGCATTTTTTTAAAATCTTCACATATTTTGGAGTGACTGGGTGGCTCAGTCAGTTAAGCATCTGACTTTGGTTCAGGTCATGATCTTACAGTTTGCACGTTCGAGCCTGATGTCAGGCTCTGTGCTGACAGCTCAGAGCCTGGAGCCTGTTTCAGATTGTGTGTCCCTCTCTGTCTGCCCCTCCCCAGCTCACTCTCTCTCTTAAAAATAAATAAACATTAAAAAAATTTTTCAATAGAAAAATAAATAAATAAATCTTGACATATTTTGTGAACTTTCCAGTTTTCTTCTTGTAACTGATTTCCAATGTAATACTTTTGTGGTGAGAAAACATACCTGATATGATTTCAGTCTTCTCAAATTCATTGCAACTTGTTTTGTGACCCTGCATGTAATCTATTCTGGAGAATGTCCCATGTGCACTTGAAAAGAATGTGTATTCTGCTGTTTTGGCATGGAATGCTCTGTAAATATCTTTTAGGTTCATTTGATATATTTAAGGCCATACTTACATTATTGATTGTCTATCTGAATGATCTATCCACTAATGTGAGTGGGGTATTAAAAGTCCCCTACTATTATTGTATTACTATTTCTCCCATTAATACTGGTGATATTTGCTTTACATATTTAGGTACTGCTATGTTAGGTACAGAAATGTTTACAAATGCTATTGGATTGATACCTTTACCATTATGTAATGCCTTTGTCTCCTGTTCCGGTCTTTGTTTTAAAATCTATTTTGTCTGAGGGGCATCTGGGTGGCTCAGTCAGGTAAGTGTCTTGACTCTGGATTTTGGCTCAGGTCATGACCCCACAGTCCATGAGATTAACCCCCACTCTGGACTCAGCATGGAGCACAGAGACTTTGGATTCTCTCTCTTTCTCTGCCCCTCCCCTGCTCATGCTTGCTCTCACTCTCTCTCTCTCCAAATAAATAAATAAGTAAATAAATAAACTTAAAGTCTATTTTGTCTGAAGTAAGTATTGCTATTCCAGCTTTCTTTCTATTTTTATGGAATGTCTTTTCTATCCCTTCACTTTCAGTCTGGGAGCTTATAGTAGCATATACAAGGGTCTTGTTTTTTATCCATTCAGCCACTATATGTCTTTTGCTTATAGAATTTAATTCATTTACATTTAAAGCAATTACTCATAGGTACGTACTTACTGCCATTTTGTTAACTGCTTTCTGGCTATATTTGTAATCTGTTTCTGATCCTTTCTTCTTCTCTTTTTCTCTTCTCCTGTGGCTTATTTTCTTTTATTTGTTTAGATTCCTTTTTCTTTTCCTTTGTGCATTTACTATAAATTTTTTTACATGTGTGGTAACCATAAATTTCACATATAACATCTTACGTATATAAGTCCCTTTCAAGTTGATGGTAACTTAATTTTGAACACATTTCAAAGCTTTATACTTATACTCACATTCTCCACATTTTAGATTTTTGATAACACATTTTACATCTTTTTACTTCATGTTTCCTTAACTAATTATGCATTTTAAATGAACTTTACTATTTTTATCTTTTACCCTTAACACTTACTTTATTAGAGGTTGATCTACTATCTTTATTATTTATTTACATTTACTGGTGAGATTTTTATTCTCATGTTTTCTCATTAATTAGTGTCTTTTCTTTTTAGCTTAAGAGAAGTGCCTTTAATATTTCTTGTAAGGCCGGGTTAGTGGTGATGAACTTCCTTTAGTTTTTGCTTACATGGAAAGCTCTTTATATCTCCTTTAATTCTAAATGATAACCTTGCTGGCTAGAGTACTCTTGCTTGACAGTTTTGTTTTATTTTTTTTTTCCTTTAAGGTTTTGAATATGTCATGCCACTCCTTTCCGTCCTGTGCAGTTTCTGCTGAAAAACCTGCTGATAGGCTTATTGGGTTTACCTTATAGGTAATATATTTCATTCCCTTGCTGCTTTTAAGATTCTCTTTTATCTTTAACCTTTATCATTTTAATTATAATTTGTCTTGGCGTGTCTCTTTGGGTTCATCTTATTTGGAACTTTCTGGGGTATCGGGATGTTGATGATCCAGACGAACATCCAGATGATCCAGATGTTGATGAATCTTCCCTTTTCTTTTTTTTTTTTCAATATATGAAATTTATTGACAAATTGGTTTCCATACAACACCCAGTGCTCATCCCAAAAGGTGCCCTCCTCAATACCCATCACCCACCCTCCCCTCCCTCCCACCCCCCATCAACCCTCAGTTTGTTCTCAGTTTTTAACAGTCTCTTATGCTTTGGCTCTCTCCCACTCTAACCTCTTTTTTTTTTTTTTCCTTCCTCTCCCCCATGGGTTCCTGTTAAGTTTCTCAGGATCCACATAAAAGTGAAACCATATGGTATCTGTCTTTCTCTGTATGGCTTATTTCACTTAGCGTCACACTCTCCAGTTCCATCCACGTTGCTACAAAGGGCCATATTTCATTTTTTCTCATTGCCACGTAGTATTCCATTGTGTATATATACCACAATTTCTTTATCCATTCATCAGTTGATGGACATTTAGCAGCACTGTCAACAATAGCCAAATTATGGAATCTTCCCTTTTCTAGATTAGGGAAGTTTTCGGCCATTATTTCTTCAAATAATTTTTCTGACCCTTTTCTCCCCTCTTCTCCTTCTGGGGCCCCTAAAATGCAAATGTTACTCCACTTAATGTTCTTCCAGAGGTCCCTTAAGGTATCACTTCTTTTAATTCTATTTTCATTTTGCTTCTCTGAGTGTTTTCCATTGCTGTCTTCCAGATCACTGATTCATTCCATTATTTTGTCCATTATGCTGCTGAAACCCTTAGAATATTTTTTAGTTCAGTTATAAGTTATGTCTTGTACCTTCTTATATTTTCTACGTTTTTCTTGAAGTTCTCACTATTCATCCATTCTTTTCCCCAAATTGGTGAGCATCTTTATGATCATTGCTTTGAACTCTTTATCAGTAGGCTGCTTATCTCTATTTCCCTAAAGTCTTTTTTTCTGAGAGTTGCTTTGTTCTTTGGTTTGGAATATATTCCTCTGTCTTCTCATTTTGCTTATCTCTCTGTTATTAGTCTATATGTTTTAGGTACAATGACTACCTTTTTCAGTCTTGAAGTCGTGGGCTTGTGTAAGAGCTGTTTCATGTGGCCCCAAAACACAATCTCCCCTGGCTACAGACACAGGCACCCAATGGATATCCTTTTGTGGGCACTAAGTGCTAGCTGGCTACAATAGGGACGCAGCTGCTTTATGGGGTAGGTAGGGCTCCAGGTGCTTGGCCAATCCAGTTTTGGCTTGGCAGCCATATGGATAGGGCAGTGGTTAAGGTGTTTGCCTGATCCAGTTGGAGCTTGTCTGCTACATTGGGAGGGTGACGCTCAGGAAGTTTATCTTTCTAGTTGTGGCTAGATCTCTACAGTGGGTGAGTAGAGTACTGGGAATTTTCTCAGCCTGGTTACAGTGCAGGGTGCACAAACATGACCTCTAGTGCTAGTAGACGAGAGGGAGGGCACAGAAAATGACATTCAAAGACTGTCACCACCAAGTTGGGATGAAATTACAAAAATGGCACCTACCAGGGCTTCTGTCCCTGGATAATGTCACCGCAGGGTCCTGCCTCTCTAGCAGCCACCTTAAATTTAGTAAGTGGGTCTTCTGTTCTTATAGTCTGGGTGTTTTTCAATCTGTTGCTTTTGTGCTGGATCTCAGGATGAGTGGGTCTGCACATAAGCCCTTTAAGAGTGGGATTTCTGTTCCCTATAGTTCTGTGATTCTCTTGATCTTAATCTCTGTTTATTTTCACAACCAGATGTTTTGAGATCTTGTCTTTCCAGTGCCAGTCCTCAGGGTCAGGGTGCCTATTGTGCAGCACAATCCATTCACTAGTTGAGGGACTGCTCTTTATTTTGGGGATCCCTCCCAATTGTGGAGTTACTGTGTCTGGGGTGAGATCCTCAGCAAGGCCATGTCTCTGCCTTTCCTACCCTACTTAATGCATCTCTTTTGTCTTTTGTTATGGGGTGCTGTGTCGAATGCTAAGATCCTTTTTAGAAAATTATTCTATATGTAGCTGTAAATTTATTGTGTGATGAGTTCAGGGTCTTCCTATGCCACCATCTTGAAACCTCTACCTCTATTTTTAATTTAAATATTTTACTATTTTAGGTTGTTTTTAAATTTTTAAATTTTAACTCTTGCAAAACACATGCATTGGCATAATCAATCTTTTGCAATCTTAAATGTCATTTATTGCTTAACCAAGACTATCCAAGATGGGCTACCAAAGGCAAAAAGGGTTAAACATCATAGCTAACCTTTTAAACTATAAAAACATTTCTTACAACATGCCTCCGAGCCAAAAGATACTTCCCTACCTCAGCTCTAAGTACTTTCCAAAGAGCAGGTATCTAGATGACAATCATTCCAGAGAGTTTTTCAGAATTGTCTTTTATCTTTTTGTCAGACTTTCAAAAAAATTTTTGACAGAAGTTGTTTTAAAAAATTACATGTGATTTCATGAAAGGTAAAATGTTATTCTTTTCTGAGACTGAGCCTAAAAGACTCATTAAAACCTTTCATCACATGCTGTGTTAACTGATCTCTATAGGATACCCCAGTAGCATGGACTAATAAACATTATAAAACTTAAGTAACAATAAGATTTTTTTTTCTTTTGACATTACCAATTTAATCTAAAGTTATCAAGAAATCATCACTTACTTATGGCTACTAGCATGTAGGCCATCTTGATGTTATCATAAATCCAGCAAGCGCCTCTAGTTCCACATTCATTAATATCCCACAGAATACATGTGCTGTCTATTGTGATACCAAATATAATTGGTCCAGGTATTGTGCCTAGAAGAATTATATGTGAAATACACATCAGTAAAGATTATAGCCTACAGTTATAGATTTTTATATACATGGTTATACATATATTTTATATAAATAAGACTAGGAATTAATCTGCACATATATAAATCAATCAGTTCATGTACAAGTAATAGGGGTAGAAAGAAACAGATAAAACATTCTAAAATAATTATATAATTATTATATACTTCTAATCAATTCAAAAATTCATTTTAATAAGAATATCTGGCATGCATTAGGCTAACATTTAGCTAAGTAAGTATTTTAATTCACCGCTTTCCTAATTTAATGAATATGTTTGAAATTAGCTATTTTAATTTTAAAAAATCAAAATTATTGATGCACAAGTGCTAAACTACAGTGTATGTGTTATGTGCATGTGCATGCATGAAGAGTGCACATGTGTATGCACACACATGCACATACATATACATTCATACTAACATGCTTAGGAATACTATCTCAAAAACACCCCCTCCCTCACATGAAGTTACAAGGCTCTAAGCTGCCACATCTTTAGGAAGTTTCCAATTGTTGCAAATCAAATACATGAAGTGGTATTTCTTAGACAAAGATTTCAGTTACATCCAGTCTGTTTTTTCATGACCTGAAGCCTGACAGAGTCAAAATAGCACTGGATTGAGAATAAAGTTATCATTTTCCTATTCTCATTTTCACCACAAATTGTGTAACCCTGGGAAAATCCCTGAATCTCCCAGAACCTTAATTTATTCACCTGAAGATGGGAAAGTTGGTTCAGGGGATTTCTAATGCTCCTAACTTTTGGTTTTTAGTTTTATAAATGATCTTTATATTATGGGTATAATATTGTGGGAATAATCATACACACATATAATTATATGTATAATACAGTATTTCTGTCCTTCTGTTTCTTCCTACATCTGGAAACTTATGAAATTTTCTATAAAATCTTTCTTCCATCAATTCTTAACTAGCCACAATATGTATGCCAAATTTTAATTGAAATTTGTTAACTCATTATTTTTCATTGCTAATATGATATAATTATGCCCAAATGGAGATCAATGCTGGGAGAAAAGGAATTGCAATAGTTATAAATATGATTCTATCATAATTTATGTTGATAATAGGTTTTACATGAATAGGAAAAATTTATGTATTTTACTGTGCTCAATTAAAAATGTGTTGATGATCCTATGTTATATTTATAATAAATATGATACACTCCTTAAAGTTATATTTGTAACAGAATTGGAAATGACAGTTAACCAATCAGGTAGGTTAAAGAGTAAAGTCATTATTTTCTTATGTGATCTATAAACAATACTACATCTCAAATATTAGAAAACAACTTTCTTCAATGATGATTACATAGTTTTCTATGGCATTTAAATTATTTTCCTGGCATATCCCTTAAGTGAATTAATCAATAATGCTAATCAACAAAAATAACCAACAGTCACCAATGAATTAAGAAAAATGGCATACCAACTAATCGAAGCAGCATAAACTGTATTCCCAATGCTAGGGACCGTTGCCTCTGATTAACACACCTAAAGATATCAAATACGTATACGTTAACTAAAAGTGGTCATATAGTATATTTGCTCTTAAAGCCAATTTATTTCTCTACCAGTTTAGCATTTCTAGATTAAGTAAATGTTACGTGCATGAAATAAACTATTTGTAACAGCTTATACAGAGTTGAACCTTTCTGGAATTATAAAAGAAGAAAAATGTTACATGAACTAAAACACTACAAAACACCAAAAAGAATCAAAGTTTGACAAATATATCGAATACGTATGAATTGAAACAAATGTAGAAAAGAAAGCACATGCATTAATAAGACTTGTTTTTTACTATCCCTTAAGTCACAAGTCACATGACTTAAGTCACAAACAAATATTACTCTAATTCTTACTAAGTTTTGAGACAGAAACCATACATAGGGGATAAAGTACTAATTCAGGTTTTGTAAAACAGTTGTTGAGGCTCAACCTGATTCAACAATAATTCTTTTTTTTTTTTTTTCAACGTTTTATTTATTTTTGGGACAGAGAGAGACAGAGCATGAACGGGGGAGGGGCAGAGAGAGAGGGAGACACAGAATCGGAAACAGGCTCCAGGCTCTGAGCCATCAGCCCAGAGCCCGATGCGGGGCTCAAACTCACGGACCGCGAGATCGTGACCTGGCTGAAGTCGGACGCTTAACCGACTGCGCCACCCAGGCGCCCCAACAATAATTCTTTAAGTAATGACTATCAAACATGAAATGAGACATGATACTGGCACACAAGAGTTAGACAGGAGATAAAAGAGATCAACTAATTTTTAAAAACAAACATGTAGTTGAAAAGTTTTATAGATAATGTTCCAAAAATGAAGTTTTAAAAAATCGTTTTCTCGGTTCTCTAAATAACTCCAATTTCCACATAGGATAATGTTATCAGACTATTTAATATTTGCAGACAGAATCTCCAAAATTTCCATTGGACAAAAAGTATGTGAAAAAGTAATGAGTATCAGGGAACAAAAACTGAAGAGTAAAAAAGCTAGAGGTTGTTAGGAAAGACATAGAAAGACTGATGAACTTATGAAAGGGCAGATTTTTTTATCAAAAAAAAATTGATAAGTTTTTTTATCAAGTGTTGTGAAGGAAAAAGAGCAAATTGAAAGCTCAAAACACTGCCAAGAGTCATGTGGCATCTAGCTTCTCATCTAGTAGAGCATTGTTTAGAGAAGGTTGAATATCACTGCACCTACTATTATGAGGTAGAATTCAGGTCATTCTGATTCTGACATATGCGGAATACTCTATATTTCCATCATACTCAAACACGGTTGAATAGCTTAAACTGAAGCCTGATGAAAGAGTCAGAGAAGCTAAAGTCAAGTATATTCCAGATAGGCAATATTAAGACACTTTCACATACATGATCACATTTAAACCTCATATATCTGGGGTTCAAAGAAGTAGCTTTTCCAATGTCATAGAAGTAACAATGTTATAAGAACTGAATTAGTTTTAGAACCAGTGGTCAATATATGAACCAAATGAACCTGAGTCTATTTTCTTTACACTCAAATTGTCTTAGGGATGGCAAATTTCACAATATAATACATACCTTAGGATGGACACAGTTATAGGAGTACCAGACAGAAATATAAAGACAATTGTAGCAAAGAAAATGCCAAGGAATATGGGCAAATTTGCACATCGACTTTCACATCTTCCAGCTTTAACTTCAGAAATAAAACTTGCCGAAGTAGGAGTTATTTCTGTATTCCTTGCAATACAGGAACAATTGTAATATTCCTACAAATATTAGACATGATGATATTGCACGTGCTTATCTTGAAAACATATTTTATCATTGTAAGTTAGGTGATTTACAGACATGGCAATCATTTTACACAATCTTAATCTTTGAACAACAAATAATGCTACAAGAGTAATTAACTCTTAAGAGATTAAGTGAAAATAAAGGACCACATTTATGAAGTAGAATCATCTGTATTTGAGTTGTGTTCACTGCTTCAACTTGTAAGCTATTACTGACTCATAACTTATAAAATAAATGGACAAGAATATACCAATTATCTGACCTCACCTTCCAGACTACTTTTAATAAATCATATTTGTTCAAATTATTTTCTTGCTTTCTTTTCCATTATAGAAGGTAAAGAAGCACACTATCTACAATAGTTTGAAAGGACAAACGCTATAATTTTAACAAATGTCACCGCAAAATTAACTAATATATCACAAGTCTCTAGGAAAAAAAGATGTTGCTTTCAAGTAAACAACTTTACTATCATCTTCTGAACTTTCTGTAATTGCTTTACTAAAAGCAAGTTCTATCCCTTCTAAGATGACATATTTATGACAATGATAAGCTAGAAGTTATTGCTTCATTATCCTAAAGGCTATTTTATATATAAATATATAAGATTAACTATTTAATATATACTTACATATAAATTAATAATACGAACTGTTGGAAGGTAACATGTTAAAAGATTACAATTATTACTTTTGTAGGAAAGAAATTCAGAGTTTAGGGGTGCCTGGATGGCTCAATTGGTTAAGCTTCCGACTTCGGCCTAAGTCATGATCTTGCCATTCCCAAGTTCAAGCCCCGCATTGGGGTCTGTGCTGGCAGCTCTGAGCCTGGAACCTGCTTCAAATTCTGTGTCTCCTTCTTTCTCTCTTCCCCTCCCCCATCCTCACTCTGTCTCTCTCTCTCTCTCAACAATAAATAAACATTAGGGAAAAAAAATTCAGAGTTTAAGAAGTTTGTTAGGCATAATTACTTTTTAAATGTTTTTTTACAGCTCAATTGCATTCTTACTATAAATCTTTTTACAAGTTTAAGGCCTCAATAAAGTCATAACAGAGCCATAGAAGTCAAAGGGAAATAGTACTTTTTTTATTCTAAAGGCCAGAGACCTTTTTTCAGTGCTAAAGCTAATCTAAGGCCAGTGGTACTGACACAGGATATCCAAATATGCAGATGACACTCCCAAAATGGAATATTACATACTCAGCACCTGGATATATCATATAATGAAGAAATGTAGCCTTTAAAATTTTAAGAGAAAAGTATTTTCTATCTTGATGAAACTGTATACCTCTCTTAAATAAAAAAGTATACAATTTTACCTGCAATATACCTAGCTCTTACTCAACATTTGCTTTGTTGTTTGGGTCAGTGTAAAAATACAAAACTAATATTTCTGTGAACAAATGTGCATAGGTATTTACTGTATTATTATCAATGCATTTTGCCTATCTGAAATATTCCATAAGAAAAAAATCTTGTGAAAAAATGAGTTGTGACATGGACCAGATAGACATGAAAAGCCAGAACAAATAGAAAATTTGTAAGTCAAAATAACTTGCTTTTCCTAAACAATCCCTAGAAGACAATTTGCAATTTAAGATGGAAATTACAGTACTTGGGGAAAAATATAAATATCAAATTAATCATATCAAAATAACCAATACCACTTCAAGTATGTTCTGGGTATTAAAGTTTTTTTTTCTTTTTTTGGTTTCCTTATGCAGGATAATATTTGTGTCTAACATTTTTAGTTATGGGAGTAAAAATTTACAAATATCTTTTTGTTGTAATCTCCTGATTAGAGTTATTCAATAGCCCTTAGCAATATTTTATACACAAGAAAATGTTACCTACATACCTACCTCTGAAAGTAATAGTTACCTATCATTCAGATACTTCTGATTCTGTAACATGCATCCTGCTCATTTGTGGAATTTGATCCCTTATAAGTAACACAAACACCTAATTTTCTCAATCTGTTTTAAAACTAAAGGAAGCCCAGATGTCTACTAGTTTGAAGGCATGATAACCCTGAGACCTGAGATCTTAAAAATCTTCTGGAGGCCATTTATTTTTCATAGGTACTTTATGGTAATGATCTAGTTTTATTCCATGGATTAAAATTGCACATATGGTACCCAAGTCCGTTAGGTCTGCTATGATTCACCACAGACATTTTTTTGACACATTTTTCAATGTTCTTAGATGATCGTTTAAAAATCTATAAGCTAGGTAATATGGAAAAAAATGTACATTGTTCCTCATATTCTCACACACCCTGCAGGAAGATCAAATCCTAGTATGTTCAGATAAATTTCTAATTTATTTATTACACACAAAATCATTAAAGATATGTGTACATGTATATGCACACATATATTTATGTGTGTTTATGAACATATAAATGCATACAACCACACACATACACACACAAACACATTCAAGTTGGCTTTAGAAGAAATCTGAAGTAATTTTATAGATTCTTTCAATTAGCTTTTTCTACTTATTTATGTATAAATCTTTTCTTACAATCTTAAACTTATCTTTATATGGTAAAAGAAATGCCATTTCACTAGTCTACATTTCAAATATTCAAGATTGTACTGTTTTGTCATAATTGTTATGTATCTTACTCATTGTGGTCTCTTATTTCGCAGTATATATTTCTCTCAGATCTTTTTAAAGTTATTACATTACGTATTAATCCATAACATATTATGTACTACTAATAATCTGAATGCTATTTTTCCCCAAACTCTTAAATTTAGCTAAGA
This sequence comes from Lynx rufus, assembly GCF_022079265.1. Classification (NCBI taxonomy): domain Eukaryota; kingdom Metazoa; phylum Chordata; class Mammalia; order Carnivora; family Felidae; genus Lynx; species Lynx rufus. The sequence goes on from NW_025814823.1 coordinate 163,087,691, forward strand.
TGAAATCTTTAGATTATAGATATAGTACAATAAAATTCTATTGGATCTTCTTAAACTATTTAGCTGTTTAAAAAAAATCATATCTAGGTAAACTAATATGCATTCTAACCTAGAATTAAAAGTAAATTTGTATTTGAGAATTAATGATTTGGGGCATTTTAAAATGAATCTGTGGTGCATCAAATAAGAATAATAAATATTTATTATGTTTCTAATATATACACTGTAATTAGTAAGAATAGAAGTTCCCTGACTTCTAGGGGCATAAAGCATGGTTGAGAAAATAACACAATGTAAAAAGGTAAATAATATTTCATTACTATAATAGAAGTGATGTAACAAGATGCAGGTGATTAACTGCCAAATTTATTTTTCAACATTTAATGCATCTGAAATATAAAGGAAGAAGAGTCTTTTCCAGCAGGAGTGCTTAGGGTCTTTAAAAAACAAAAAATGTATATATGCATACACACACACACAATTAAGAACACTGTGCATGAGATCTACCCTCTTAACAAATTTAAAGTGTGTAATACATTATTGTTGACAATACATACAATGTTCTATAGCAGATCGCTAAAGTTTATCCATCTAACTTGACTGAAACTTTATGCTGGCTTCTGAATGAAGGAGGTGGGCCAGCAAGGGAAGAACAGACAGGTACTACCTAACTCCACTAGAAGGAAAAGGAGGTCATCCATAAATGTACAAACACACTACCTCATTAAGGTAAAGCAGAAGACCCAAGTTACCTTTGGCTGTCTTTTTAAAAGAGAATTTTTACAACCTGCAAAGCAGGGAGAGAAATACTGGACCCCATCTCCTCCACAGACAGGATAATAATATGATTGAAAGCAGTTACAATCGGCATTGCAAGGAGCAGTCAAGTTTCCCAGTTCTCCTGTCCTGTCATCAAGAAATGAAATGAGGCAAATTATCTATATTGTAACTTTTAATGAACAGTTCAGAAGCATTGTTAGATCTTGCCCTTCAGTCATTTATTTACTCACTCAACACATACTTAATTACTGAATGAATAAAACAAATCAAATGTCTGCCTTTTCACACAAAATTTAATTTCTTGTGGGAGAGAGAGTCAGCATAAACAATACTTATATAATACAATGTGTCTCAGTGATAAGAAAAACAGGCAGAGTAAGCAAATAAAGCAGGGTTTCTCATTAGGTACTACATTATTCTTTGAAGGGGTAGCAGGGAGGGAGTGCTGCTTTTGTGGATTATAGGATGCCTAGCAGCATCCCTGGCCTCTACTCATTAGATGCCAGTAGTATCCCTCAGTTATGATAACCAAAATGTCTCCAGACATTGCTAAATTTCCCTAGAGTGTGGAAAATTTTACATCTACAAGGATGAATAAAATAATGGTTTTCAAAATACTCATACTCATTTTATCAGTGGGAAAACTAGGGCCCAGAGAGATTAAGCTTTATATCTTCACCAAATAGTCCTGGTTCCCAGGCTCAGTTTTGTTCCATGCTGCCTTTTAATAGGATGCAATATCTTTGATAACATCGTTATGTTATTGTTAGGGTTACCCTAACCAAAGATACTTCTCCAATCCCTGTTTGTTCATCCATTCAACCAATAAACATTGAGCAAATGCTAGGCCCTATGCTAGGTATCAGGAATACAAAGCTGAGTAAAGTAGTTGCTGTCCTCAAAGATTTCACAGTCTAGGAGTAGAGATAGACACAGAAAATTATACACTAATATGGTGAACATGGTTACAGGTATTTGCAAAGTGTACTTTAGAAGCACTGAAGGACAAGCTGAAGTTTAGGTGAGAGTCTTTAGGAGCTACTACCTGAGAAAGTCTTAAAGGATGAGTAAGAGTTAGCTGGATACATGGGGAATGTGAAGGGCACTTCAGAAAAGCTGGTACAAAAGCATAAAGGTGAGATATAGCTTCCTATATGGACAAATATGAATGATGTCTGAGGCAGTGAGTGATCAGAAACATAGTTGAAGAGGGGTCAGAGACCAGATAATTGAGGGCCTTATCGACCTGTTAAAAAAACAATGGGTTTTAACCTATTTTTTGAAAAAGTAATCAAAGTATTTTTACACTGGAAAGTGACACTGTCAAAAGCACATCTTAGAGAAATAATGCTAGGAGTGATGCAGAGTATAAATGTGAAGGAAGGAGACCAGTTATAATATGCCAAACAGTAATTTATGACAATCGACAATATATAGGAGAACCAAAATAGAACATTTGATTAAAGGAGACAGATTTGGGAAATATTTTGGCTGATTCTGGATGTAGAATCATCTAAAATATTGGGGGTAAGATTTGGTGTTTGAAGATGGGTATAGGACAAAAGAGTCAAGAAACTATTAGAAAAATAGTCAATGCTTGAAAAGTTTATTAAATGCTCTTAATATATACATATTGTTTTTAAAATACATAACACATTTTAAATTTCCTGAATATTTAAAATATACATGTGTATAAACACACACACCCATACCACATACTGTCTAACTTGGTGTTTTGGTAGAAAAAGAGAACTAGTTTGGGGAGGACATGATGAATGAGGTTTTATACATACTGAGGTTTAAGAGTATCAGAATTTGGTGAAGAAATATGGCCTGGAACTAGATATCTAATATCGTTTGCATATAAATGTGGCTGAAACCATGATAATGATAAGATTAGCCATATAAGGAGCATAGAGCAAGAGAGTACAGGTCTCAAGTGTCCATTTATTTCATGAATACATAGTAAGCTCCAATATTGTGCTAGACTCTACTCAAAGTGATGGAAACATATCTAAAAGAAATAAATAGAAAAAGGGAGGGAGGAAAGAAGGAAATGGAAAAGGCAGGCAGGTAGGGCAGAAAGAAAAGGATAATAAAATCCCTCCTCATCACCATGAAGCTAACTTCCTTGCTTTCCACTGCAGATCAAAATCAGTAAATGAGTGATTTATCTAAGGATTATAAGAGAATAACTGCTATGTTGGAAAATGATATTTAAGGGGTAGGTGGAGAATAAGGAGTTAAGAAAGAGTAAAGGAGAGAAAACAAATTGGAAACAAATCAGTGGAAGTTGGAAGAAAAGGTGATCAAAGAGTGAATTGTAAATAATTCATTACTCTGCCTGGAGTCTCTTCCTCTAATCAATTCCATAGGCTGCTGCTAGATTTCTTTATCAAGCACTATTTTACCCACAAAAGGAAGCATTATAGTCTACCTACAACTAGATTACAATATAGATACAGAAGTAAGGTGACTACAGAAATACTACCCCTTCAATTCTACAAATGGCGTCTACACATTTTTAAACTTAACTTTTCCAACGTAAAATTCTCACACTATCAATATGTGATTACTAAGAACATGAAGGTGTATGACAGTATGATGCAAACTTAAGTAGAAACAGAGAAATGTAGCATATATTCCTTTTAGTTAAGTGTATATAAACTACTTAAGCCTATATATTTTATAAAGGTTAATTTCATGAGGTAAAGGGGAAACTATTATTAGAAAAATAGTCAATGCTTGAAAAGTTTCTTAAATGCTCTTAATATATACATATTGTTTTTAAAATACATATTTTAAATTTCCTGAATATTTAAAATATACACGTGTATAAACACACACACCCATATATGTGAGCAACACATTTATCACAAATAATAGAATTTAAATGTAAATTTCTTATTTGAATCCGAACTATTCTATAATTATGTCTCTACTGTAAGATAAGATTTCCCTAAACCTATCATAACATCTTAATAGGTATGCATCTTTAAGGTGCTGTTTCAGATAAGTAAAGCAATTCTCGCTATAGACCAGATAGAGAAAAAATACTGTGTGTACTAACTACAGTATTTCATATTTCACAAGGTTCTAAGTAGAAAGTAAAACACAAATCACAATTATCAACACTGATTACCAGAACAAACCCAGAGTCAAGGCAATATGAGAACAGTAGGAAGCTTTAATAACTAATATATTTCTAGAAATGACAGTCTGCTTTCAATTGTTGTGTTCACATTAAACATTTAATAATAAATTAATGTAAAATATTACAAATATTAAAAATATCCTCTGAAATGATTAGTATTGTTAATCTTAAGGTTTTTTTTTTAAGTTTCATTCATTTTTGAGAGAGAGAAAGCATGTGCGCATGCACAAGTGGGGGAGGGGCAGAGAGAGGGAGACACAGAATCCAAAGCAAGCTTCAGGTTCTGGGCTGTCAGTGCAAAACCCTAATGCAGGGTTCGAACCCACAAACGGTGAGATCATGAACTGAGCTGAAGTCAGATGCATAACTGACTGAACCACCGAGGTACCCCAATCTTAGGTTTTTAATATATATTATTTAACAGGATTTTAAATGAACCTATCAATAAGCCTAATTCATTAATTCATAGTTACAAAGCTGTGTTTAACAACCATAACTTCTTTTTCCTCATAACTAACAAGGTATGTTTTGTGCTTCTTAGTCTGTTTCTCTTTCCATATACTACTTTTTTTTTTTTAATATATGTGTTCGTTGGATGAGGCTATAGTGAGTAAACTATCTACGGTATGGACATTTTAATATGCAGTGTACAGAGCTAACATGAAGAATTTGAGGGGCACCTGAGTGGCTCAGTTAAGCATCTAACTCTTGATTTCTGCTCAGATAATGACTTCACAGTTCCCGCGTTGGAGCCCCGTGTCAGGCTCTGCATTGACAGTGTGGAGCTTGTTTGGGATTCTCTCTCTCCCTCTCTCTCTGCCCCTTCCCCACTCAAGCACATGGGTGCACACTCTCTCTCAAAATAAATAAATGAACTTAAAAAAAAAGAATTTGAGGCCACAGAGGAAAAAAAATTGACAATGTCTCACCTATTCTGCGACATTAAACTCTATCTCCATCTCCATTTATATCTAAATAAATACACACAACTCAAACTGACACCTTCTCTCTTGTCTTCCCTTCTGATTAGGCAAAGGACAGCTTATCTGGTAGGAACTCTTGTTTAAGGTAGAAAATAGCATATAGATTCACATCCACATCATTCATCTTTCAAGGTAATTAAACTAGTGGTAAACTATCCAGAACTTTCTGTTCTAAAAGGAATATACAAAAAACAAGTGGTTTCTCAGGATACGTTTGGGTAAAGTTTATAGGTGTAAAGTCAGGTCTGCAGTACTTACCTGTACCTACCTTTCAACATTTCCAGATATTTTTTCATTTAGGAACATGACCTAAGTCCCATTGGAACTGGTTCCTGAACCTACCAGCCTTTACTAGGCATTTATGCCTAACATACTCCCTCTGCCTTTCCCTCTTCTCAAATTTTTAACTCTCATAGCTTTTTTTGTACCCTTAAAAAATATGTAAACCAATTTCTCTGTTATACCATGAAACTTTTTCTGAATCTAATCAAAGGATACTGAAAAGCTCTCCTTCTTTTGAATTTCATAGCCCTTTGTGTGTCTCTCATTACCTAATACATTGTTCATTTACCATTTTTTTCCCAATCACTCCTGCTACATTGCAAAGTCCTTTAGAGCAGGGATTTTTCAGCCAGAGGATGTAGTAAAAAAATGTTGAATAAATGTAATAGAGGTGAACTTAACATTGCTTTAGAATGCTCAGCATCTCATTAATGTAAAAGAATGACAGCAACTGCAAATCACAATCGTTACTGGCAAACTCATCCAACAAAGTACATTCTATTTAGGTTATTGGAATGCCATACTCTACAGAACTGTGGAGTCCTTGACCTAGAGTACCATCTCCCTTACCAGCCTCAAACACATTCAGTGAAACAATTAAAGCAACACTGCAGGCTATGAATGCACCAATATGCAACATCCTCCTGCCTGATCCGCTAATTCATGCCTTAGGATTTCAAAACTAAACATACAAGGCAAAAGTAAACGTACAAAGATAAAATGGTCATACCAATTACAGGTGGAAACATGTTTACAGGTCATAACAAGAAGTCATTTATTTCTTTACAATAACCATGAACTTCTAAGGTGGAAACAATAATCAGTATAACCTAGGACTAGCTTCATTTTAATTTATCTGCAGACTATTTTCAACGCCCCTAATACACTAATGTCACCATAGAGGCATCTCCATTTTTAAAGATTTAAATCAATAGCAACATATGAAATTCTCCCTAGGATGTGAATCCTTTCAGGGCAAAGATTCTGTAACTTTAATCTTTGTATCCCTAAACATAGTTCAGGATACATTGCCCAGGATAGAATAGTTGAGTAGTTACTCTTTAACTGCTCTCCAGATAAACACCCAACATTTAATAAGATGTCAAATTATTTAAACCAGCAAAACAAGAAAAAAAAAAAAAACCTTACATCTTCTTATATACGAAAAAGCCAATTTTTCATTATTTTATTCAAGAAAGCATATACTTGAAAATACACACACAGCTTTTACTCTCATATCAATATCAAAAAGTACTGAAATATATTTACCCATTATATGATTCAGACACACCGGCAAAAGGCTCATTTTCACAGTTGGCATAAACAAATACAAAATTCAGCACAAGCGCAACTAAAGATGTGAGCAAAGCAAACTTCATTGTGTTTTTACATGTCATTTTGAGTTTTGAAACAAGTACACCACCTAAAATCTGACCAAGAGCAGCTCCAGGAATTAAAACAGCCCCTGATGAGAAAGAAGACACAGAGAGTGAGAATACAGGTGTATCAGTTACTCACATGACAAATTGGGAAACATCAAAAACAAGCACCAGTAGTGTTTTAACACATGAATGCTATCATGTGATTTATAATGTTTTGAATATTAAGATCAACAAATATTCTCTTCAGCTATACAGCCTCTGTATTTCGTGTTCATACAACAGACTGTCTATTAACAGAAAATCTGAAACTTTTATCAAAATCAGTAGTTTAAATTTCAAGAAGTGGTTATCCAAAATGATATATTATTCTAATAAAAATTTAATGTAGTAAAGTAAAATTATTAGATTAAATCTGAACAAAGAAAAAAATGGTTTACCTCCAAGGGTAGCTGCAAAGCTGGAAGACAATCCAAATTGATTTTCTATAAATTTAGGTAAAAATGTAGCAAATCCAGTAGTAACTAAGGCTTCTGAGGAAGTTGAAAAAACTAAACACATAAAGACAGTATTCCTCATCAAATTCTAAAGAAAAAATATAGTTCACCAAATGAATAAGTATGATTATACTGCAAAATGTAACATTAAAATGGCAGCATGATGAAATGGCAAATTTTTAATAAACACAGTATAACTATCTATAAAATTTCAGCATTTCCTCCAGCATAAAAATGATATATTAATAGCTTGATATATACAACATTGAGAAAATTTATATGTGGAGCACCTAGAGAATTGACAGGTGATTGATTCAACAGTAGGGTGACTGTGTCTTTATCATATGCAAAGGATGGGATAAAGGAGGTAAAAGCCAGGTTGGAAAGGTTTCTCCAGTATATGATAAACTTCCATACATTAAATCTACCCCTTGTCTGATGTTTTGAATTCCCATGTCTACTAAATGAAGAACTTGGGTTATAAACACAGATGAGAATGGTCTCTTAGTATCAAATTTGTATTGTTCTATGAGTAAAGGACTCACTAGTTAAGAAACTTAGATAGTTATAGAGTTCAGCAATTTTAAATAGGCGGATACACTGCTGGACTTCTCAGAATCTTAAACTATCAGAGGAGAGTACAGAGATTAATTAATCTAATATATCTGCCCACAAAGTGAAAGCCAAATTATACTTCTGGAATATTAAGTGAAAAAAAGATTTAATTAAATCAAGCAAAATACACACACTCACAACCACTCACAGGAGTCATGAAGAGGCAAGGCAAGAGAGTTAGAAGTCAGATCCAGATGATCTAACTTAAGAATAATAGTAGTGACAAAAAAGAGAAAAGTACCTGAATCAAAACATTCAATAATTTTAAAAAATAATAATGGCAGAAAACATTTAAATCTTCAGGTTTAAAAAGATAATGGATTTCTAGCAAGAATTAATGGGGGAAAAAAAAACACATACTTAGGCATAACCTAATATAGTGCCTGAAATCAAAGATAGATGGAAATAAAAATGAATCATACTAACTTGGATGGAACTTCTCAACCACAACACATTTAACTAGAAAAGAGTAAGATAACATCCACAGAATTCTGGGACTAAAAGAGTATGATCAGAAAAGGTCAATTTAGTCAGAAATATCATTCAGTATTCAAGGATACTTAGATGCTACTCTGTCTGAGGAAAACTAGCAATAAAATACTGAATCCAGAGGGATCTGAATCAGAATTGAGACCTCAAAGCATGAAACCATAAGAATAAAAAAAAGCAGTAATATACATAAAAATGGTAATATACATAACAATTTATAAAATAAATAGAAATATATGACATAGAACATAACTATTACAAAAGAAAATCATTGTGGGGATTAAAAATCATGAACAATGTCATAAAAACACAAGAATGTGCCTGCATGGGAGGGAATAGAGTTAAAAGGTAAGATAAATCAATTAAAAACATTTCAGGCTTTCATTTAAGGAGGAAAATGAAAATGATTGAGAAGGAAATAATTTCAAATCTTGAAAAGGTAAAATTACAAACTCCTGTATGTACAAAACTTTTATGATGCTAAATGAAAGAATGTTTTTCTGTGCAAATACAACAGAACAGACCATAACACTTGTTTCTTTAATCTCAAATTCAAACCAAGTAACCACTAACTGCCACCTATTTCACAAGGGAAAAATACTGGTTAGACATTCTCTAATGTATATTTATAATTTAGTGATAACTGATCTATTACATAAAGGAAGTGGCATGGAATAATGAACTATAGTGCTAAAGAGAAACCACTGAATATTGATATTGTCATTAAGACAACTCATGTTCTTTCAACCATTCTATCCTGGAATAGTTCTCATTTACTCAAAGCATAATAAAATTAAATCTGAGGAGTTATTTATTTATAAGAGCTAGAATTATAATAAGTAAGCAAAAATGCATTGTGAAAATATGTATATATATACTTATTTATATGTATATATAATATACATATCTACCTATATATGTGGAGGAGGGTGTGTGTGTATGTGTGTGTGTGTGTGTGTGTGTGTGTATGTGAGAGAGAGAGAGAGAGAGAGAGAGAGAGAGAGAGAGAGCACAAGCATGTATGTGTATAGTGTTATTTTACCTTTAGGGCAGCTGGAAAATCTTTAAAGCTTGTTCCAAAACTCTCCTCGGTGTCTTTTAAGGAACTACTCTTATCCTGGTGAGTCTGGGAAATTCTTTCACCTTGAATTTTTGCTGTACCTAAAAAAACAGTAAATGTACTTCTTCTATCACTTCATTCTTCATTTTTTTAATGCTTACTTTTCATTTTTTTTTAACTTTATTCTGAAGTTAGTTAACCTACAGTGTAGTCTTGGGTTCAGGAGTAGAACCCAGCAATTCATCACTTACATATAACACCCAGTGCTCATTCCAACAAGTGCCTTCCTTAATGCCCATCACCCTGCCCCACCCCCATCAACCCTTAGTTTGTGCTCTGTATTTAAGAGTCTCTTATGGTTTGCCTCCCTCTGTTTTTACCTTATTTTTCCTTCCCTTCCCCTATGATCATCTCTTAATTTTCTCAAATTCCACATGAGTGAAATCATGTGATATCTTTCTCTGACTGACTTATTTCGCCTAGCATAATACCCTCCAGTTTCATCCATGTTGTTGCAAATGGCAACATTTCATTCTTTTTCATCCCTGAGTAGTATTCCATTCCAGTGTGTATGTGTGTGTGTGTGTGCGTGTGTGTGTGTGTACATTGTATGTGTGTACATTGTGTGTGTGTGTGTGTGTGTGTGTGTATATATATATATATATATCCATACCTACATACCACATCTTCTTAATCCATTCATCACTTGATGTACTTTAGGGCTCTTTCCAAACTTTGGCTATTGTTGACAGCACTACTATAAACATTGGGGTGCATGTGCCCCTTCAAATCAGCATTTTTGTATCCTTTGGATAAATTCCTAGTAGTGCAATTGCTGGGTTGTAGGGGAATTCTGTTTTAATTTTTTTGAGGAACCTCCACACTGTTTTCCAGAGTGGCTGCACCAGTTTGCATTCCCACCAACAGTGCAACAGGTTCCCCTTTCTCCCTATCCTTGCCAATACTTCTTTCTTGTTTTGTTAATTTTAGCCATTCTGACTGGTGTGAGGTTGTATCTAATTGTGGTTTTTATTTGTATTTTCCTGATGATGAGTGCTTTTAAGCATCTTTTCAGGTATCTGTTTGCCATCTGGATGTCTTCTTTGGAAAACTGTTTATTCGCCCCATTTTTTCACTAGATTATTTGTTTTTGGGGTGTTGAGTTTGGAAATGCTTACTTTTTAACTGACACACACTTCTACAAGTTTATAAAACCATAACATAAGAAGCCAGTTCCTCTGTTAACAAAATCCACAAACATTTACGTATATAATTTTTTCTGAGAGCTAGAATTATTACTATCAGCTAAGGGAGTTCCAACCAGTCTAAAAATTAAGATGAGACAATTCTGTTCCAACGACATATTTATCCTCTTTATTTATAAATATCTCTTAGGGGCGCCTGGGTGGCTCAGTCAGTTAAGTGGCCGACTTCAAGTCAGGTCATGATCTCACAGCCCGTGAGTTCGAGCCCCGCGTTGGGCTCTGTGCTGACAGCTCAGAGCCTGGAGCCTGTTTCGGATTCTGTGTCTCCCTCTCTCTGACCCTCCCCCGTTCATGCTCTGTCTCTCTCAGTCTCAAAAATAAATAAACATTAAAAAATAAAATAAAATAAAAAAATAAAAATATCTCTTAAATTCTTTTCTTCTTTTTGAATGGTTCTCTTTTTCATCCATTATATATTAAACAATGTATGTTCGAGGTTCTTTTCTTTTACTCTCTTAAGTTCTTTTTTTTCATTTTTTTAATGTTTATTTTTGAGAGAGAAAGAGAGACAGAGCACGAGTGGAGGGAGGGCAGAGACAGAGGGAGACATAGAATCCGAAGCAGGCTCCAGGCTCTGAGCTGTCAGCACAGAGCCCGACATGGGGCTTGAACCCACGAACTGTGAGATCATGACCTGAGCTGAAGTCGTACGCTTAACCGACTGAGCCACCCAGGTGCCCCTACTCTTTTTAATTCTAACATGCTTCACAGATGAAGTATTTACCATGTATTATCATGTCTCTTTGATTTTTAATAATGGTACTGTGAATAAATCTGAGAAAACAGTCAATACATGGAATTATAAGTTGGATGGCCCGGGGTAGACAGGAATCAGTGAGACCAACTACTTCCACTCTGCCAACTTTCCTTTTGCCCATTCCTAAAGTTAATCATCTACCTTTTACATGTAATAGAAACAACTATTTAATCTTCAGCCTAGAGAAAAATACTTTTATAGATAATTTGAACTACATGATTATATAAAAGCAAAGTTTTCCAGAGAAGGGGAATGGATGGATATTCTTTTCTATTTATCTTTTCTTTTTGGACAAACTGTCTAATATTGAAATATGGTGAAAAATGAGTATACTACAGCATTACTTTTATGACAATTGGAAAAAAAGTACTTGTTCTCTCATCAACAAATAACATCAATGATTTAAGGCAGATTAATTATTGGGTAGTGAGTAACTGAATACAAACTAATAGTTTGAAAGATACTTGTACTTTGCATATACATAAAGCAAGATTCCAGACAACACACAGGAAACAAATTTAGTTAAGTATATAGTAAGAAAGTGCCTATGTACAGTTTTATTGATTTTATTACCTGGAAATAAAGGAAAACCATAAGTATTAAGATTGCTACCCAGTATTTCCTAAAGACAAATGTTCAAAAGTTTGCATAGGCAGACAACTGAAATTCTATAGAACAATGAATTTTCTAGGGTTCTTATCAACTATACAAAAAGCAACAGTTGGCCTAGAATTGGAATAAAACTCTTTGATTTTAACAAAAATGAATACCTGGTAAATGTTTTGGGAAGCATAAAAAAGGAATTATCAAAGACCAAGCAAAGAACCAACACAGAAGAAATCCAATCCACCATGCCCCCAGCCATCGTGGATCATCTTCAGTAATATCTATGCTATACGACAGAAAAACAAAATGTAAAAGTCAACTTTACCTTGTTCACTAAAATTTAGTTATGATAACTATACTTTGTAATTCAAGTACATATATAGGGGAATATTATTACAACATTCAACATTTAAAGCAGAGTCACTGTGATGAATCAGACAACAGAAAGCAGGCATAAATGAAAACTATAATAATGGTTTACAAAGTATATCAAAATGGCACTATGACATAAAAGTGTAAAATATTAAAGAGTAAATATATATATGCTAAATATCTGAAAGCATACATAGAATTTCTAAACTACCTAACTTGGCTAAGTTTTTCTTCTCAACTATATTGAATACATCTTATAACAAATTACTGATCTGTGTTAAAAGCACATACACTGTGTCTTAAGGCATTCACTTAAACATAAAATTCGTTTTATTTATTTATTTATTGAGGTGTAACTGGCATACAATATTATATTAGTTTCAGGTATACAATATAATGTGATATTACCATATATTATAAAATGATCACATTAAGTCTAACATCTTAGCTGCAGAAGTATTTTTCTTGTTTTGCGAACTTACAAGATTTACTGTCTTAGCAACTTTCCAATATTCAGTACAGTATTACTAACTATAGTCATCGTGTTGTATATTACATCCCATGACTCATTTATTTTATAACTGTAAGCTTGTACCTTTTGACTCCCTTTACCCATTTCACCCATCCCCCATCTATAACATATAACATATCCAAATGGTAGCCACAAATTTGTTCTCTGTATCTATGGGCTTATTTTTTTGTTTGTTTGGTTGTTCTTTTTTTTTAGATTTTACATATATATGAAATCATATAGTATTTGTTTTTCTCTGTCCGACTGTAAAGTTCTTCTTAATTTCTTAAGTTTTATAACAGTTCCCATCATTTTAGATCAAGATATTTCTGGGGCTCCTGGGTGGCTCAGTCAATTGAAGGTCCAACTCTTGATCTCAGCTCAGGCCTTGATCTCAGAGTCATGAGTTCAAGCCCCACTCTGGGCTCCATGCTGGGCATGGAGCCTACTTAAAAAAAAAAAAAAAAAGGTTTCCCCCCAAACACACCATTACTACAACTCATGTAATTCTCCACTGAAATTTAAAACCTTTCTTAAAAACCCAGATCTCTGTTTCAAGGACTTCATCTGCACATCTTCTTATATAGTTTCTAAAAATTAACCTGGGACTAACAGCTCAAAGAGCAAATCACATATCCATGAGCACATTTTCTATTCATTACTCACAGTCACACAAAGGATTGAGCGGTTTTGATTCCTAGTGGTAAAATGAGAAAATATGGACTCACCAAAGGTTACTGACTTCTCTATATTCCGGAAAAAGAGAAGGTAACTCAGTGGTTAAAAGGAAGATTTGGGAGTCAAAGGTCTACCTGGATTTATGTCTTAGCCACTTAACAACCTCTGTATATCAACTACCTTATAGGATTACTAAGAGAATTAAATGAAGTATGTAAAATAATGTAACACACAAAACCTATAAAAAACTATAGAAAATAGTATGGGATAAATAAATATTACCTCTTATTATCCTCTATGGCCAGAGCTGAAACCACACAATTGCAATTCTTATGACCATATCAAAGCTACTACAGCACTTAGTTTGAGAATCATAGACTTTTGAGACTTTTCAGGCTATCTACATCCAGCTAAATCTACTAAAAGCACAACTAATTTTGATTAAATTCTTCATTCTGAGCAATGCATGAAGTCCTAGAGGTGTATTTTGAAAAGTTTCAGATGACTATTAAGCATCCTTATTTATGAATAAATGTATTACACTAAGGGGTGGTATGGCATTAATTCATGAAGTGCAGATAAAGTATAATATAAATATTGTGTGTATTCAGTTCTGTTTCCTGAAAAATCCCTCATGCTATCTGAGGAAATTCTTTGAAAACGTTCTATGATGTTAACATTATTAAAATAAAATAAACATATAAAAGAAAAAGAGATGTCGCCTTGCCTTTGTCCCATGTTCACATCAATGTACATGCTTAGCAGCTGTCCTCCCAACACATAACCAATAGCAGGGCCTAATACTGACATAGAATAGCCAATTCCTGGAAGAACAAAGACATTGAAGATAGTCAACTGTACAATGGTGCTTTGAAAAGCTTACAGCAGTGAAGACAAATATTTTACACTAGAAAAATCATGAAATGATTAGAATTACACCAAAATTACACATTTTCAGTAAAAAAATACCATTGAATAGTACTTGTCAAGTCAAAGAGCTTAAAAAATATTTTAAAAATAAACATAAAACATTTTAAATATAAATATTTATGTAATTCAGTGTATAAATTGTTAGACTGCAATAATCGCAATAAATCTAACAACTATAAATTCATGGAAAGTTACATTACGTTACTTGGTGGCAGAGGTAGTGCATCTACTACTACCCTTTGTGGATGGTGAGATTAGCTACTGTTCACAATTCTTATGGAAAAAATGATGTGAAATGAGAAGCCTTTTCTATTGTGTAGACACTCCAAAAGCAAACTGTATTTTGCACTACAGCAGCTGATTTTAAAACCTGGATCTGGTCATTAGTCTGTTTCATAAAAGTAAGCCATTAATTTAAATTCCTGCACTTAGTGAATCTTCCACTTAAACTTGCAGCAGAATTAAACTAACCTTATTTCTCTGATACTTAAATTTTTGCCATACATAACATTTATTTTTTTTTTAAATGTTTATTTATTTTAAATTTTTTTTTTCAACGTTTATTTATTTTTGGGACAGAGAGAGACAGAGCATGAACGGGGGAGGGGCAGAGAAAGAGGGAGACACAGAATCAGAAACAGGCTCCAGGCTCTGAGCCATCAGCCCAGAGCCCGACGTGGGGCTCGAACTCACGGACCGCGAGATCGTGACCTGGCTGAAGTCGGACGCTTAACCGACTGCGCCACCCAGGCGCCCCAACATTTAAATTTTTACCAAAAAAGATGTGTACATTAGTATCTTCATATATTACCACTTTCTAAATTTTTTATTAATTGCTGAGATTCTCATTCTCATATACAAAAGAACAAAATATAACATATCCAAAACTAAGCATGTGTCAATGGCAAAAATGACTTATATACTTGACCAAGTCTCCAAAGTAGAAGCCATGCAAGATGATCTGGAAACATATAAGAATTCTGAAGGACCAGAGTCAAGATTCTGAAGAGGGACATCTAAAAAAAATGGGACTGATTTTTTTCCTACATATAGTGGCTGATTCTACAAGAGACACTGGGGGTTAGCAATCCTTGGTAGTGTCTGGGAAGGAGGGAAACCAAAGTTGTAGTTCAGGGCCCCTAACTTGGAAGTTATTAACTTCCTCTACCCTACATTTTACATTGGCACCTAGGAGGCTATACTCTAAAAGTAAGGGTGAATTACAAATAGACTTGCTCACAAAGTAAATACAGCTTTGCTTCAAATAAACTCAACCTGTGAAGTCAGATAAAGGGCATCCCAGACTGCAGTGTTCTCAAATATATCAGAGATTGGGAATTTATTAAAAGACAGAGTGGGGTCTGGAGAAAAGTGGTACAAGTATAAAACACCTTTGTCAAAGTGAAATGAAAGAGATCCACAACAGATTCCTCAGAACTGAAGATTACCAACTGGAAAATACAATTAAGTCAGTAAATATTTATCAAGAAGCACAAAAAATAAAAACAAAGGATAAAAAATACAGAAAAGAGTAAGAGATGAAGAATGCGTTAAAAAAAAAAAAGGCTTAGCATACATGTAATTGGAGTTCTAGGAGAGGAGATAATAGGAAAGAAGTTATATTTAAATAAATAATTATAGGAAATATCCTAAAGCCAATTAAAGTACAAAACAACATGTAAATCCAAAACATGTAAATCCAAGTCATATAAATCCAAAACAAGTTAAATAAAAGGAATTTTGCACCTATACACATCATATAAGTAAAACTGAAGAAAATCATATCAAACAGAAAAATCTTAAAAATGCAAACATATATAAGAAACATTGGAAGTGAAAAGACAAAGAAACAGTATTTTTAAAGTACTGAAAAAAAAAAATCAACGGTCAACTAGTTATCTATTCCCAGTGAAAATATTTATCAGGGAAAAGCGTTAAAAAAAATTTTTACTTAAAGAGTTCTAGAACCTTTGTGATAAACAGGAATGTGTAAAAATATCAATTAATTTCAGAATTTCATAATCTCAAGTTTGCATATAAGGTCATTAGTAGATGAACAGTAAAGGATATTGATAAAAGGAGGAAATTGATAAAAGCGAAGAAATGAAACAATAAACATTAAATTATCAAAAAGAAAAAAGGCTAAGAAATAAGAACATAGAGCAAATATGTTTTGCACATGTTAAGATGAAATATTTAAACACAAAATAACATTAAATGAATTAAAAAGTTGGAATTAAAGAACAAAGATTGTTAACCCAATGAAAGCATTAAAGAAATAAGGGAATAAAGGGTGATTGGCCTGGAAAAGATTCTAAGGACTGAGAAGTTACATTAACTACTTTTTTTAATTCACTCTAAAAGGTAGCAAATTTTGATTGTTTTCTTTTTGCCCCTTTTTGCCTTGTTATGTATAAAATTTGTTTCTTAGAATAATGTATGCTACCAAAAATAGATACTGTTTTAAAAGAAAGAAAGAATGGAGGAAGATTTTGGAAATGGGGAAATAAAAAGAGATAAAAAGCATAAAAAAGGAAGTTTTTCACACAACAAAACTTAAATACCCACTAAAAAATACTGGTTATCTGAAATTGAAAAAAAAATCAGGTATATAAGATACTATAATTAAGTGTTCATATTTTCCTTAACATAAAGAGATAAAATGTGTTTCCCAGTTTTGTTACTTCTGTTGTTTTCCTTTGCTCTCAAAAATTACCGTTTGATAAATTCCTACAGTATAAGAAAGAGTTAACATAGCAGGCCTGTGACTGTTAACTTTAGAAAGACCTGTCTGCAAGGCTGGCCCTTGGCTGGCATTTGGGATTTATTTAACTGTCCAGAAGGATGCCACCATTCCCTAACTAATTAGGGTGCCTGCCTGACTGCACCTACACTGTACAAACAATATTGTTTTGCTGACCACTTGTATTCCTTTTAAGAGTCTAGAACTTTTAATACATGCAAGGCAAAGGGTCCCTACATGATCAACCCCCAATAAAATCCTTGGACATTGAACCTCTAATGAACTTAACTGGTAGAAAACATTTCAAACTCCTTGCTGGCAGAATCAATTGTGAACTGTCTGGCTCCACTAGGAGGAAGCTAAATCTTCGAAACTTGTACCTGGTTTTTGTCTGTACTTTTCCCTTTGCTGATTTTCCTTGGCATCCCTCCCTGTAATAATTCACAGCTATGAATATGATTATATGCTAAGTCCAGCAAGTCCTCCCAGAGATTTATCAAATCTGGGACAGTCCTGTGGGCCTCCACTCTACCTACCGTGTTTAAATAATTTTTGAAAAACTTCCTAATTTTGTGTTACTAACACATGAAGATTAAAACTGTTTTATGAGAATTATTGATCAGAAGAGGACTTCAGAAAGGAAATATGCTAAACTGAGAGAGTGAAAAGCATCATTACTAGCTAATTGAAATAAAAGCATTACTAATTAGTAAATGAAAGAGAAGCTATACAGATCAGCTAGAACTTGTAGAGAGAGACAATGAGACTTTGCAGAGAGACCAACACAAAACAAGTAGAGAAAACAACTAGAAGTGTAGTGGTTTTCATATTAAGGAAGAGCCTAAGTAGGTTTAATAGTCTCCATCAGGGCTGCTTTGAACATACTTCACTTCCAGTTACTATAGCAATAAGTTCTTGTTATACACTGAATGTTTGTGTCCCCTCAAATTCCTATGTTTAAACCTGGGATGTAGGTTTCCAGTGTGATGGTAGGAGGTGAGATGTTTGGAACTGATTATGTCATGAGAGCGGAGCCTTCACAAATTATATTAGTGCCCTTCTAAGAAGATGCCCCAGAAAGCCCTTTCTTACCTGCCATGTGAGAACACAAGAAAAAGATGGCTGTCTATGAACCAGGAAATGGGCCTCACCAGATCCTGAAACTGTGGGTACCCTGATCTTAGACTTTCCAGCCTCCAGGACCATAAGAAATAAATTTCTGTTGTTTACAAGCCAACCAGTGTATGGTATTCTGTTACAGCAGATTAAAAGAACTAAGGCAGGGGCGCCTGGGTGGCGCAGTCGGTTAAGCGTCCGACTTCAGCCAGGTCACGATCTCGCGCTCCGTGAGTTCGAGCCCCGCGTCGGGCTCTGGGCTGATGGCTCGGAGCCTGGAGCCTGTTTCCGATTCTGTGTCTCCCTCTCTCTCTGCCCCTCCCCCGTTCATGCTCTGTCTCTCTCTGTCCCAAAAATAAATAAACGTTGAAAAAAAAAAAAATTTAAAAGAACTAAGGCAGCCCCCTATATTAGAATAAGAAACTGATAAGATGAAAACTTACAGAATGTGAAACACATTAATTTGATGTAAGGCCACACACAGCCTAGTAAACTCTACCTTACAAGAATATCACAGAAGAAATTTAAGAGAAACTTACGCTACCAAAAATTAGGTTCAGCACCGCCTTTCCCCTCACCGCCCCTCCCCCAGCCACCAACCCAGAATTGAGCCACACATAACCAGGATTAGTCTGAAATGAAAAGTCCACAGAGTTCTGGGTACTGTCTTGTGGTTTCTTTTGTTGACTCTAGTTAAGTCCATAAAAGATTTAGTAAATCAGGTAGAATGGCCAACTCAATCTCCCCACCCTGTGTAAATTAACCTGGAATTCAATTAATCCAGACAGCCTACTGCTTGGATGGCAGTTCTAGGAGGGCTGGCATGCCCGGAACAGGATATAGAGCGGGATGTCAACAAAACTCATAACCACATTCAACTGAAGGACATGTGTCAGTAAACAATCAAAAAGAGTAATATTGCTCTAATATTTATGGAAATTGAATAGAAATGCCTATGAAATTACAACTTTTCATAAGCATTATGTTATGCTTTTACTTATCAATTTAAAAAGCAATGAAATGATACTGAAACATTTATTTTATAGAGAAAACTTACCTATGTAAAGAGAAGATTTGTGTGTGGGCACAGAATCATCAATAAAAGCTGTTCCCAGGGTATAAAGAGGAGTTCCTCCTGCTCCCAGCAAGAGTTGTCCCAAGATGAAAACATACAAGTAGTTAGAAAGTGAAGAACTTGAAGAGGTACAACTGGTTCCATTCCTTGTTGCTGAGCAAGTATCTTTGGGGCAAAAAAATTAAATTGTGAATTTACAGAAATTTAATTTATCTATCTGTCTTTATAAATCAGACTTGCCTAACATAACCTTCTTAATTTCTTTCAATTACTTCACTTTATTTTTAAAATACAAATATTACTAAAGAACATTTATTAAATATTATGTTAAAATATAGAAAACAGAACAAAACTGAGAAACATTACTTTAAAAATCATAATTCACAAAGTTTGGGGTAAATTAATGTAAACACAATTGAAGCATGTGGTGCCAGGGAAGGAGTTTTCAAATTAAGAAAAGAAAAAACAAACAAAAAAATTAGCCTTTATTTTTCTTTCCAAGTTATAATACAGTATGAGAACCATAATGAATTCATCAATCAATACCTTAAACACATGTGAAAAGTACACTTAGGTTATAGTATATTTTGGCTAAAACAGTAATTTCTCAATGTTTACAGCAAAGCCATAATATTTGAAGTTATGTCTAATTCTTTATTGTAGCTTGAACTATTTTATTAAATTTATTTTTTGAAGCAAGCTTTGGCTCTAGAGGATATTCTTCTGAATATCATCAAAGGAAAAATGCTTATCTTTAAGATTTGATTAAAATCTTAAAAATCACACTCAAAGACTGGATATTATAGTAAATCTAGATTTCCTAAACTCACTGGATAATATTAATGAGCAATGATGCTTGTTAAAAATACATTCCCAGCCCAGGACACCTGGGTGGCTCAGGTTGTTAAGCATCTGGCTCTTGATTTAGGCTCAGGTCATGATCTCACAGTCATGGGATCCAACCTTGCATAGGGCTCCCCATTGAGTGTAGAGCCTGCCTGGTCTCTATCCTTCTCTCTCTACCCTTTCCCTTCTCATGCACTCTCTAAATAAATAAATAAATAAACATTAAAAATACATACACTCCCAGCCCTTTCCCTTTGAATCTGGTGTAATATCTAGGAATCTGCATTTTAACAATGGCCTTAGCTAATTCTATTTTCACTTCCTTAATATCAGATCAAGATTACTTCCAGAATGATGTAAGACCCCCAAAGCACCAATCCTGAAGATTCTTTAACTGATTCATGGCCATCAAACTTTCAGATGCAAATTTTATGTATAAAATATTTTATTTTATTTACTTATTTATTTATTATTTATTTATTTATATTTGACAGAGAGAGAGAGAGAGAGAGAGAGAGAACGTGCACACAAGTGCGGAGAGGAGCAGAGGAAGAGAGAGAGAGAGAGAATCTTAAGCAGGCTCCATTCTCAGCTTGGAACCTGACCATGGAGCTTTATCTTACAACTCTGGGATCATGAGAGAAGCCGAAATCAAGAGTCAGATGTCAACCGACTGAGCCACCCAGGTGCCCTTGCACAAAATACTTATTTTTTTTAATGTAAAATATACACTATAATTTTGTACATATTCAGATTATAAGAGGTTGATGAATATTCAGGCCGATAATTTGTATCTATAACTGGGCTAAATCTGCATTATTTGTGTTACCTCCTTTGCCATGTCAGATATTTGAACTGTGATTTCTGGTTCCATCATTCACTTTCTTGGAAGTAGTAGATTAGACTAAGAATAATCTCATTATTTGATACATTGCAAAATTGAACATACAGGTATTTCTTATTTTTCATATTTTTTTATGATAGGTAAATACATTTTTTACTAATCTGTAGGTATTTTGACCATGTGAGTATTCTCTGGGGTTTTGGTGTTTGTTTTTTTCTAGAAGAAGTAATACATGAAGTTTCAACATGTTTGTTTAAGTGAATTTTATTTTTTTTTAATTTTTTTTTCAACGTTTTTAATTTATTTTTGGGACAGAGAGAGACAGAGCATGAACGGGGGAAGGGCAGAGAGAGAGGGAGACACAGAATCGGAAACAGGCTCCGAGCCATCAGCCCAGAGCCTGACGCGGGGCTCGAACTCACGGACCGCAAGATCGTGACCTGGCTGAAGTCGGATGCTTAACTGACTGCGCCACCCAGGCACCCCTGTTTAAGTGAATTTTAAATACCACAGAAGATCAAGAGAAAGAAAAAATTCTCCCTTCCCCCACCTGTCTCCACTTTATGATCTTCCATGTAACTCGGAGGGAGGTAATGACCTTTGTTAACAGCTCTTTTTATTTTTTTCAGACACTTTCTCACATATTCACATGTTTCCTATCCATTTACTGTTTTTACACAAGTACAGTCATACTAAACATACTACACCTATACTCAACAACTTCCAATTTTCACTTACATCCTGGACATCTTTGAAATTTAACTGTATTTAAATTTCTTTGTTGGTACTGTCATAACATTCCATAGCATAAATGTCTTCTAATGTATCTACTTAATCCACAATTTACACTTAAAAATTAATAATTAATAACACATACTGGGGCACCTGGGTGGCTCATTCGGTTAAGCGTCCAACATCAGCTCAGGTCATGATCTCGCAGTTCATGAGTTCAGTTCCATATCACACTGTCGGCTGTCAGCACAGAGCCTGCTACAGATTCTCTGTCTCCCTCCCTCTCTGCCCTCCCCTGCTCACACATGCTCTCTCTCTCTCACTCAAAAATAAATAACATTTAAAAAAAATAACACATATTATTATATTATAAATATATTTAGGTCATTACAAACATGTTGTGATAGGTATTTTTATAATTTCCTTGGCATATTTATGCAAGTCTATATGTAGTAGTTTCCAAAAAGTGGAACTGCTAAGTCAAAGTGTATAAATATTTGTATTTTGATATTGCCAAACTATCTTATCAAAAATTTAAACAAATATGCAATCATACCAGCAACACAGCAACATCTTCCATAATAAAATTAAATTACTACCAATCCCACTGGTTAAAAAATATCAAACACACATATTTTTTCAATTTATTTTTTTAATTTTTAATTTTAATTTTTTTTAAGTTTATTTACTTTTGAGAGAGAGACAGAGCATGAACGGGGGAGGGTCAGAGAGAGAGGGAGACACAGAATCAGAAGCAGGCTCCAGGCTCTGAGCCATCAGCCCAGAGCCCGAAGTGGGGCTCAAACTCACGGACCGCGAGATCCGTGGATTCGTCACTTACATATTTTTTCTATGAATGTTTCAAATATACTTTCGAGGTCCTAGCTTTGATATTTGCCTTATAAAATCTTCCCTTCTCCAAGATAATGTACATAGTAACATGATTTTATCCTAACATTTTACAGTTAACCTGAGAACGATGCAGGGGTTGGAGCACCAAACGCAGCACAGTTAAAAATCCATGTATAGCTTTTGGCTTCCCAAAACTTTACTAATAGCCTACTTTTGACGAGAACTCTTATTGATAAAGTTAATTAACACACATTTTGTATGTTACATGTATTGTATATTATTTTCTTACAGTAAAGTAAGCTAGAGAAAAGAAAATGTTAAGAAAGCCATTAGGAAGAGAAAATACATCTCCCGTACTGTATTTATTGAAAAAAAACCTGTGTGTATAAGTAGACTCCCACAATTTAAACTCATGTTTTTGTGTTTTTCAATTGTATTTTTAATTCATATGTAATATAGTTTAGTGGGAAAAGACAGAGATGCAGCATTCTATTGGATTAACCAAAGAGAATCTTTTATTAAAGACACTCAGTTTTATGTCACTGATCTTTGTAGTCTTTCTCTGGCTCAAATCTCTTGTAATTACTTCTGCTCTCTAAGCCTTGAGATATCAATATCTCAGCCCAGCTATAACCCATTTCACAGTACTGCATAAAAGACTCTTTAATACTTAACATTTTCTTTTATCATTTTCCCCAAGTAAACAAGGCCAAAGATCTACTTATGAACACTACTATATCTAATATACTACTCTATTATTTCTGAATAATTTATTTCTATTGCTTTTCTTAGAATTGATAAAAAGAAATGACATACTAAGCCACAGAAAGGCATGGATGAATCTTAAATGCATATTGCTAAGTGAAAGAATCCAGCCTGGGGAGGTGAGGTTAAGACGGTGAAGTAGTATGTGGTTGCCTCATCCCTCGAACACAGCTAGATAAATATCTAATCATTCTGAACACCCAGGAAATCTATCTTAAGAATGAGACAACAAACTGCACAATAGAGGGAAAGGTGAGGCTACAATGTAAAAGGCAGAAGGTGTGGAGATGTGATTTAGGGGAGAAAAGGATCATGGGTGCCAGGAAAGAGAGGGGAGCCCTGATCATGGAGAGAGGTGAGAGCCTGAGAGATTGGAGGGGGGTGGGGGGCGGGTAGGAGGAGAGCAGTGTACAGAGGATAGCACAAGAAAAACACTTCCCTAAAAGCATGGACTGGGAAAATGAGAGGGGCTGATTATTGTGAGTTTTTTCAACCAGTGGAGCTCAAAAATTGGAGTTTTAGCCGTCTTCGCTGTGGGGGTGTGGAGCCCGGCAAGTGAAGATGTGCCCCTGTGGAGAAGAATGGAGGAGGCCTGGGAGTAGACAACACAATCTGAGGAACCCCTGGGACAAACTGTGAGAAGACAGTTTTTGCTTCTTGAAGTATATCTGGGAGAGATGTCATTACTTCTCAAGGAACGAAAGAGACAGCAGGCTGCACTGCACTGTCTGGTTCCTTAGCATAGGGGAAGAAACACCTGCTAAGGGTGGCAAACTTGGACTCTGTTCTTTTTCTGCATTTTATAATCCACATTCCTGCCTATGGGTATGACTGCACTTCTGGGACAAGCTGGCACCCTCCCTAGTGCAGCAACCCTCCCTGAGAGGACCAGCACAGGTCCACGCCACGCTGGGTCTCTAAAGTTTGGAGTTCTAAAACTCAGTCAGTGTGCCTGAGATAAAACACAGGTGCACTGCACTGCTGGGAAGGCAGACAGTCCAGATACAGACAGGGTGAAGCTAGGGATTTGAGGGAAGCCTGGGAGACATGAGGGAGAATGTTTGCTCTTCTGTAAAGGCTTCCCGGACAATGGTGGGATCGAGCTCCCCTCCCTGGGGAGGAAGGAGAGGGCTGGCACCATTTCTCTCACCCACCCATCAGCATGGACTGACTTTGTGGAGCAAAACAGGACCAATAATGAAGACCTCAGCCACTACACCAAGTCCCACACCTCTGCACTCTGCAGGTGCTTCTTTACTAGGGCAAGTGTGCCTGAGAACCAAAATAGTGGGTCCTTCCCCCGAGAAGACCAGCACAAACTTCCCCCCACACACCAAGTCAACTGACCACAGAGTGCTGCAAAGCTTCAGCTCTAGTGGAAACAGGATATAGTCTCTTTTAACAAGCAGACCAGACAGAGCACACCTAGTTAAAACCCGCCACCCTCTGGACAAGATCCAAATACTTCCCATTGCAGGCAAGGAAAACCCTGGAGAAGACTGCCCTAAAAAAGAGCAGACAAAACACAGCAGCAGAGTGCACACAGCATACACTAGACACACTTCTTGAAGCACCAGGCCCTAACAGTATATGACCTCTTCTTCACAAAGGCATTTTTGTCAGGAGCAGAAAACACAGCAGGTTTTCATAACAGAGACAAGAAGACAGAGACCTAGACAAAATGCCAAGATGCAGGAATTCATCCCAAAAGAAAGAATAATAAAAGGTCACAGCCAGGGATCTAATAAAAAAAAGATACATGTAGAGGTGCCTGGGTAGCTAGATCAGTTAAGTATCCGACTTCAGCTCAGGTCATGATCTCATGGTTCGTGAGGTCGAGCCCCACATCAGGTTCTTGGCTGTTAGTGCAGAGCCTGCTTCAGATCCTCTCTGTGTGACCCTCCCCGACTTGTTCTTTTACTCTCTCTCTCAAAAACAAATAAAAACATTAAAAAAAAACAAATATAAGTAATATGTCTGATCCAGAATTTAAAACAACAATCATAATGACACTAGCTGGGCCTGAGAAAAGCATAGAAGACACCAGGAGTCCCTTACTGCAGAAATAAAAGACCTAAAAACTAGTCAGGCCTAAAAAAAAAGTTATAACCAAGATGCAAAATCAACCGGATATAATAACCACAGGATAGGAGAAGCAGAGGAATTAAGTGATACAGAAGATAAAATTATGGAAAATAATGAAGCTAAAAAGAAGAGGAAAAGAAAAATACTGGATCACAAATGTAAACTCAGGGAACTCAGCAAAGCCATAAAGCATAATAACATTCCTATCTTAGGAGTCCCAAAAGGAGAGGAAAACAGAAGAGAGCAGAAAGTTTATTTGAGCAAATTATACCTGGATATTTCCTTAATCTGGGGAAGGAAGCAGACATCCAAATCCAAGCACAGAGACCTCTCACTAAAATCAATAAAAGCAGGCCAACACCAAGACATACATAGTAAAATTTGCAAAATACGGACATAAGGAAAAGTCCTAAAAGCAGCAAGGGAAAAGCAATCCCTACCTTACAAGGGAAGACATATAAGGTTAGCAGCAGACCTATCAATAAAAACTTCGCCGGCCTGAAGGGAGTGACATGATATATTCAACATGCTGAATGGTAAAAATATGTAGGCAAGAATACTTCATACAGCAAGGCTGTCATTCAGAATAGAAGGAGAGATACAGAGTTTCCCAGACAAACAAAAACTAAAAGAGTTCATGACCACTACACCAGCCTTGCAAGAACTGTTATAGGGGACTCTTCGAATGGGGGAAAAAAAAAAGTGACAAAGACTACAAAGGAACACAGAAAATCGCCAGAAACAACAACTTTACAGGTAATACAATGGCCTAAATTAATATCTATCAATAATCACTCTGAATGTAAACGTACTAAATGCTCCCCTTAAAACACAGAGGGTATCAGAATGGGGAAAAAAAAAAAAAAGATCCATCAATATACTGCCTACAAAAGACTCATTTTAGACCTAAAGACACCTGTAGATTAAAAGTGAAGGCATAAACAACCATTTAAAATGCTAATGGACATCAAAAGAAAGCTGGGGTAGCCCTACTTATATCAGACAAACTAGATTTTAAACCAAAGACTATGACAAGAGATGAAGAAGGGCACTACATCATAATAAAGGGGTCTATCCAACAAGATCTAATAATTGTAAATACTTATGCCCCCAACTTGTAAGAACACAAATATATAAATCATTTAATCACAAGCATAAAGAATTTCATTCAGTAATAGTAGGGGATTTTAATACTCACTTACATAAATGTAAAAATCATCTAATCAGAAGATCAACAAGAAAACCATGGCTTTGAATAACACACTGGACCAGATTGACCTAACAGATACTTTCAGAACATTTTATCTTAAAGCAGCAGACTATACACTCTTTTTGAGCGCATATGGGACATTCTACAGAATAAATCACATACTGGGTCATAAATCAGGCCTGAATAAATACAAAAAGACTGAGATTATACCATGCATATTTTCCTACCTATGAAACTTGAAGTCAACCAGAGGAAAAAGTTCAGGAAGACCAAATACATGGAGGTTAAAGGACATCCTACTAAAAACGAATGGGTTAACCAAGAAATTAAAGAAGAAATTAAAAAATACATGGAAACAAATGAAAAATGAAAACACAATGGTCCAAAATCTTTGGGATGTAGCCAAAGCAGTCATTAAGAGGTAAGTATATAGCAATATATAGTATATAGCAATATAGTATAAAGGTTTATCTCAAGAAGCAAGAAAAATATCAAATAAATAACCTAACCTTACAATTAAGGGAGCTAGAAAAGGAGCAACAAATGAAGCCTAAAGCCAGCAAAAGAAAGGAAATAATAAAGATTCAAGTAGAAATAAATAATATAGAAACAAACAAACAAAAAAAAAACAGTAGAATAGATCAATGAAACAAGGAGCTGGTTCTTTGAAAAAATTAGTAAAATTGATAAACCCCAAGCCAGACTTATCAAAAAGAAGAGTGAAAGGATCCAAATAAATAAAATCACAAATGAGAGAGGAAAGATCTCAACCAACATCACAGAAATACAAACAATTATAAGAGAATATTATGGAAAATTATATGCCAACAAATTGGCCAATCTGGAAGAAATGGATAAATTCCTAGAAACACATAAATTACCAAAACTAAAACAGGAAGAAACAGAAAATTTGAACGGATCGATAACCAGCAAAAAAGTCAGTGTAATTAAAAATCTCTCAACAAAAGTCCAGGGCCAGATGGCTTCCCAGGAGAATTATACCAAACATTTAAAGAAGAGTTAATACATATTCTTATCAGTTTTCCAAAAAATAGAAATGGAAGAAAAACCCAAACTCATTCTACCAGGCCAGCATTACCTTAATTCCAAAACCAAAGACCCCACTAAAAACGAGAATTACAGGCCAATATCCCTGATGCACATGGATTCAACAATTCTCAACAAGATACCAGCAAATCGAATCCAACAGTACATTAAAAGAATTATTCACCATGAACAAGTGGGATTTATTCCCAGGTAAAGGTGATTCAATATTTTCAAATCAATCAATGTGATACACCACATTAATAAAAGGATAAGAATAAAATGATCCTCTCAGTAGATGTAGAAAAAGCATTTGACAAAGTAAAGCATCCATTATTAATAAATACCCTCAATAAAGTAGGGATAGAAGGAACATACCTCAACATCATAAAGGTCATATACAAAAGACCCACAGCTAATATCATCCTCAATGGGGAAAAACTAGTTTTCCTCCACAGTCAGGAACAAGAGGAGGACATCCATTCTCACCATTGTTATTTAACATAGTACTGGAAGTTCTAGCCTCAGCAATCAGAAAACAAAAAGAAATAAAAAGGCATCCCAACTGGCAAGGAAGAAGTAAAACTTTCACTGTTTGCACACAACATGAAACTCTATGTAGAAAACCTGAAAGACTACAAAATATGCTAGAACTAATACACAAATTCAGTTAAAATCACATGATACAAATAAACATACAGAAATATGCTGCATTTCTATATACTAATAATGAAGCAGCAGAAAGAGAAATCGGGGAATTGATTCCATTTACAATTGCACCATAAACCATATGATACTTTAGGAATAAACATAACCAAAAAGGTAAAAGATTATCCAGACTCTGAAAACTATAAAACACTGATAAAAGAACCTGAAGAGGACACAAAGAAATGGAAAAACACTCCATGCTCATGGACTGAAAGAACAAATATTGTTAAAATGTCTATACTATCCAAAGCAATACATACATTTAAATGCAATCCCTATCAAAATACCCCCAGAATTTTTCACAGAGCTAAAACAAAAAATCCTAAAATTTGTATGGAACCACAAAAGACCCTGAATAGCCAAAGCAATCTTTTAAAAGAAAAGCAAAGCTGGAGGCATCACAATTCCAGACTCCAAGCTATATTACAAAGCTGTAGCCATCCAGACAATATGATACTGGCATTAAAAAAGACACATACAGGGGAGCCTGGGTGGTGCAGTTGGTTAAGCGTCCGACTTCAGCCAGGTCACGATCTCGCGGTCCGTGAGTTCGAGCCCTGCGTCGGGCTCTGGGCTGATGGCTCAGAGCCTGGAGCCTGTTTCCGATTCTGTGTCTCCCTCTCTCTCTGCCCCTCCCCCGTTCATGCTCTGTCTCTCTCTGTCCCAAAAATAAATAAACGTTGAAAAAAAAATTAAAAAAAAAAAAAAGACACATACAGATCAATGGAACAGACTACAAAACCCAGAAATGGACCCACAACTATATGGTCAACTAAGCGGGAAAGAATATCCAATGGAAAAAAGTCTCTTCAGCAAATGGCGCTGGGAAAATTGGACAGTGACATGTAGAACAATGAAACTGGACCCCTTTCTTACACTATACACAAAAATAAATTCAAAATGGATGAAAGACCTAAATGTAAGACAGGAAACCATCAAACTCCTAGACAAAAACACAGGCAGAAACCTTTTCGACCTCAGCGGCAGCAACTTACTCCTAGACGTGTCTCTGGAGGCAAGGGAAACAAAAGCAAAAGTGAAGCAATGGAACCTCATTAAGATAAAATGTTTCTGCACAGTGAAGGAAACAATCAACAAATAAAACTAAAAGGCAACTGATGGAATAGAAGATATTTGCAAGTGACGTATCTCATAAAGGGTTAGTATCCAAAATCTATAACTTATCAAACTCAACACCCAAAAAACAAACAATCCAGTGAAGAAATGGGCAGAAGACATGAATAGACATTTTTCCAAAGAAGACATCCAGATGGCCAATAGACATACGAAAAGATGCTTAACATCACTCATCATCAGGGAAATACAAATCAAACCTACTATGAGATACCACCTCATACCTGTAAGAATGGCTAAAATTAACAACACAGGAAACAACAGACGTTGGTAAGGATGCAAAGAAAGGGGAACCCTCTTACACTGTTGGTGGGAATGCAAACTGGTACAACCACTCTGGAAAACAGTATTGAGGTTCCTCAAAACATTAAAAATAGAACTACTCTACAAGCCAGCTATTGCACTACTAGGTGTTTACTCAAAGGATATAAAAATATTGATTCAAAGGGACACATGTACCCCGATGTTTACAGCAGAATTATCAACAAGAGTCAAATTATGAAAAGAGCCCAAATGTCCACTGACTGATGAATGGATAAAGAAGATGTGGTATATACATATACAATAGAATATTATGCAGCCATAAAAAAAAAAGAACGAACCTTGCCATTTGCAACCACATGGACAGAGCCAGATTGTATTATGCTAAGTGAAGTAAGTCAAAGAAAGACAAATACCGTGATTTCATTCAACTGGAATTTAAGAAACAAAACAGACATAGGGAAAGAAGAAGAAAAAAAGAGAGGGAAGCAAACCATAAGAGACTCTTAACTATAGAAAACAAACAGGGTTGATAGACATGGGTGGGAAATGGCCTAATGAGTGATGGGTATTAAAGACGGCACTTGTGATGAGCATCTAAGTGATGAACCCTTAAATTATACTTCTGAGCCCAATTTAACTCTATATGTTAACTAATTAGAATTTAAATAAAAATTTGAAAAAAAAAAAGAAAAGAAAAAGGGCATTAGAAAAAAGTTAGGGAAACCTGAATGAAGTATTGACATCAAGTAATAAGTATAAACATTAAGAGATGATATATCAACACTAGTTCATTAATCATTAAAAATATAGCATACAAAGTAATATCTTAATGATAGGGGGAAATTGAGGCACCTGGGTTGCTCAGTCCATTGAGTGCCTACTCTTGATTTTGGTTCAGGTCATATTCCCAGGGCTGTGGGATGGAGCCCCATGTCAGGCTCCATGCTAAGTATAGAGCCTGCTTAAGATTCTCTCTTTCCCTCTGTCCCTTTCTCCCACTTGCCTTCTCTCTCTCTCTAAAATAAAGTTTAAAAATTATAATAGAGGGAAATGGTTGTGGTATATTTGGTATATTTGGAAATTCTCTCATACCTAATACTGCCTTCACAATTATTCTGTATATCTAAATTGTTCTAAATACCAAGTTTAGTAAAAAAAAAAAAAAAAAAAAAAAAAAAAATTACAATTACAACTAAAGTCTTACACTTTCATAAAAATTAAAAATTAAAATATACAGCAACAATATTAGTCAGATAGTATGAGACATGTAAGAATAGACAGAAAAATGTAGAAGAGACTTTAATATTCATCTTTCTCAGTCCAAGAGTGAAAATTATTAAAAATAAGCAAGGATACACTATAAACACCAAATGTTGGCTAACTTGACAATAGATTATATTTAAAATAAAAATAAAAATAAAAATAAAAATAAAAATAAAAATAAGCAAGTATAGATAAGACCTAAACAATATTATCAGTAACACTGCATGTAGGAAAACATGTCAAATTCTATACTATGATGAAATTGTGTCTTCTATTTTTAGGTCCCAAGGACAATTCTAAAAAAAATTGACCAAATATTATGCTATAAAAATATTTATATACATTCCAAAGAGTAAATAACAATAACATTCTATGACCAAAATGAAATAAACTAGAAATTTATAATGCGATAGAAAATGAAAATGCACATAAAAAAATTGAATTCAAAAAATTTAAACTTAAAAAAATTTTTAACTCTTAAATTATTTTTGGATCAATAATTTTGGAATTATGAAAATGCTCAGAAATTATGATACTAAAAAAATACATCTAAATTCATATTCTACAACTAAAGTAGTACTTATAGGAAAGCATCTCATTCAAACAAAAAAAGAACCAAATAGAAAAAGGAAAATAAAAATTAAAAATATATAAAAATAAGTCACATTCTGAGTTACCCCCAACATTCATACTACTGGAGCAAGATGAGCTTATGATAGAATATCTATGGAGGAAATAAAATGCAAAAGAATATCTAGAAAAAAAAATACTAAAAAGGGAATACAATGAGGAGGACCCTCTAATTAAAGCAATAAAGAATTAACAAATGACTAGAAATATGATTAATGAAATAAAAAATAATGAAGTTAATAAAAAGTAAATCCTTTGAAATAATCAATAAAATAAACCACTGACTAACATAATGAAAAAGCAGAAATTACAACTATACAAATACACGGAAAAAAAGGAAATGAACTAAAAGGAGATGACTTTTTAAAATTCACAAGAGACTACTTAGAGCAAATTTCTAGCAAATATATTTGAAAAACAAGAAATTAATTCCCAAGACCAGATAGTTTCAGAGATCAATTTTGCCAAAACTTTAAATGTTAAATAATAATGACAATTATAATAACAACATACATACCTAATGCCATTTAAATTATTCCAGAATATAGAAAAAGGATTAAAAATTACCAAAATATTTTTTAAGTTATTCATTTATTTTGAGAGAGAGAGAGAGAGAGAGAGAGAGAACGAGAACATGAGCAGGGGAGGGGCAGAGAGAGAGGAAAAGAGAATCATAAGCCGGCTACACACTGTCAGTTGTAGAGCCTGATGCAGGGCTGGATTTCAGGAACCATGAGATCATGATCTGAGCTGAAATCAAGAGTTGGACACTTAACCAACTGAGCCACCCATACACCCCATAAATTACCAAAATATTTGGTAATATTGATACCACGTGAAAAAGATCAACAACAGCAGAAACTAATAGACCAATCTCATATCTAAGTATCAATACAAAAAAATATATTAGCAACAAAACCCAGCAACATATTAAAAAATGTAGCATGACTCTTGAAAGATGCATGCTTTGGAAATTTATTAAGAAAATTTAATAAGTTAGATCTAATTAGAAAACTCAATGATCACTTTCATAGATTTTAAGTAGACATATGACAAATGTCAACAACAAATCACATAATCAACATAAAACAGGAATAGATATGTCTCTAACATGATCAAATAAATATATGGGCATGTAAGTATGGATATATACATGCATATGCATATGCACATACATACTACTAAGGTCAGAAAGAAGTAAGACAAGGATACTCACTATCTTTGCAACTTTTCGATACTGTATTGTGGGGAGAAAGAACCTTGAGGCCTATGATCAAGGATCAAGAGGTAAAACTATCTCTATACGCAGAAATTACCAATTCTTTCAGGAACAGTGAAAAAAAACAATGGAAAAACTACTAAAAACTAAGAAAATTTAATAATATAAGTTTATTTATAAATATAAAATTAATATATGATAAGTCAGTAAGTATCACATGTTCAAGTTGGATAATGTGATAGAAAACAATTTAGAATAGAAAAAAGAAACTAAATACACCTAGAAATAAATGTGAACAAGCTGTATGAAGACTACTGCCTACCTAGTATCACAGTGAAGCAAGTGAGGTGGGGCAAAAAAATACAGTTTGTCACAGAGGTGAGGTGCCACAGAAAGATTCTAAATATGAGCAGCAATCTCTGTATGTGGAGAAAAAGGTAAAAGCTCAAAAATTTACGTATGAGGAACATCCATCTCAACTAGAGAGAATCCCTGCTTGTCCAGAACAGGGTTCCAGTTCCTCTCCTACATAAAATATGTTAAGCAAGAACTCCAAGATGGTCCTCTGAGAGTCCCCATCGTAATTCCTGGGACCGTGAATAGGACATTACTACATCTTTGATTATGTTACAGTGGCAAAGAGTTTTTGCAGAATAAGATTATGAATCAACTGACTTTGAATTAGGAAGGAGATTATCTGCTTGTGCTCGATCCAATCATATAAGCCCTCTAAAGCAGAGGTCTTCTTCCTCTGGCAGCAGCAGCATATGTCAGAAAAATCTGAAGCCAAGTAGAGATTATATGAGCTGCTGCTGGCTTTAAGGATGAAAAGGACCAGGTGCCAAGGAATGTGCAGAGCTTTTAGCTGATAGAAACACTCAATGATGATTGTCAAGGAAATGGAGATCTCAGTTAAACAATTCCAAAAAATTACTTCACAGTAATTACTTCAACAGTTTAATGATTACTTCATTACTGATTGCTTCAACAGTTTAATGAGCATGGAAAGGGATTCTCTCTAGAGCCTCAAATGAGAAGGTAGTCAGCTGACACCCTGAGTTTGAGAGTCTGATCAGAGAACCCAGCTCAGCTGTGCCAAACTCCTGATCCATGGAGATAGTAAGATAATACATTTGTGCTGTTTCAAATTTAGTTTGCATAATATGTTATGCAGCAATAGAAAACTAATACAAACATCTCATAAAAAATTAGCCAAGGAATAATTTGCCTCATTCAAACGTAAATAATAAACAAAGAGGAAAAGCAAATGACATGGCAAAATAGTCTCCAGAAGAATGTCACTATGATGTAGATTTAAAAATTACCACATTGCCATACTTTAAAAGTGATGACAATTGCTTCTTTTTCTTTAAATTTTTTTAATCTTTTTTTTTTTTTTTTTGAGAGAGAGAGAGAGAGAGAGAGAGTGAGTGCAAGTGGGGAAGCAACAGAGAGGCAAACACAGAATCCAAAGGAGGCTCCGGGCTCTGAGCTGTCAGCACAGAGCCCAATGCTGGGCTCAAACTCACAGACCATGAGTTTACGACCTGAGCTGAAGTCATATGCTCAACCAACTGAACCACCCAGGTGCCCCAACAATAGCTTCTTAAAAGCAAAAGCTGAAAACAGGGATTTAAACTTTTTTTTTTTTAATGTTCATTTATTTTTGAGAGAGACAGACAGAGCATGAGCAGGGGAGGGGCAGAGAGAGAGGGAGACACAGAATCTGAAGCAGGCTCCAGGCTCTGAGCTATCAGCACAGAGCCAGATGCAGGGCTTAAACTCAGGAACTGAGAAATCATGACCTGAGCCGAAGTCAGATGCTTAACTGACTGAACCACTCAGGCACCCCTGAAAACAGAGATTTAATAAGCTCATAAATGTGATGAATAAGAGAAGGGGGAAAAAATGGGCTGAAAAAACTCAGAAAAGGCATGAAACAAAAATGAAAACTACCACAGAAATAAAAGTACATCAAAATGGGCAAAAGAAAGAATAGCACTATAAGAATCACAAAAAGACTGAATATATATTTGTGACTTGAAATATAAACAAAATTAAGTGCATAAAAACTAAGACTTAAAAGATTAGAGAAAAAATTATAGACATGAGATCCAGACAAAGAAAATCAAACATGTGCATAATCAATCAGAATAGGAAAAAGCATCTACTCTGAGGTAAAACTTAGGAAACTTTCCCGAAATAAGTGAAGGCCGATCTCTAATTTAAAATGGCATAGAACATCCAGGAAAATTTGATGCAGGGCTTTTAAGACATTCCCTTATGAAGCTACTGGATTTTAAAGATAAAGAGAGACAAGTACAGTCAAGGAAAAAGATAGTCACTTATGTAGAGGTAAATGAACAACTTTGGTTGGCATCAGACTTCTCTAGAGCAACATTAATCTCATAAGGCAAAGGAATGATTACAAAAAGTAATCAGTGAAAAATAATGTGACTCATAAATTTTATACTCAAACTATCACTCAAATATAAAGGCAAAAGACAAATATGTAAACATATTTCAAATCTCATAGAATTAACCTTTCCTGAAAAAAACAAAAACAAAAACTACTAGAGGGTACATTTCAGCCTACCAAGAAACACTGCATTCTGAGAAGCCATGGACACCTGAAGACCATTGCATCATAAAATGTTAAATAATTTATTAAATTTCACTTGTAATAACATAGCTTTAAAAAATAGCTGGGTTTACCTATTACGTGAATTCTGCAGTATTACTAGTTGAGGTAACTACCTGCACCTAGAGTTTCAACATCTATTGAGAAATGAAAAAATTTCTGACAAAGTATTTCCAACACTAATTTAAAAGCATGTGATTTGACAATACACCACAAGAGGGAGCGCTTATGCTGTTTATGAACATAGGGAGTGTTCCCAATAAAACTAAGGCTTAGAATTTCATTTAATGGACAAACCAGTGTCCACTCCTGCCCACTAACATGTGCAGAAGCTAAAGGCAAAAGGTGAAAAGAAAACGTACATACCAAGGTAGGTGTAAGTTAAATATTAAGCTCAGCCCAACCCTTATCCCCACACAGAGGCCCAAAGTTTACTATCCCCAGGCATTTATTTACCTTCCAAACCTTCAAGTTAAGAAACCATGTTTTCTTCTGGGCCCATCCTGCTGCCAGGGGTAGGGCACGATGCTGCAATCTGAGATAAGTTTTCACTCCCCTAGTCACATTTGGGTTTTTGTTTTTTGTTTTGTTTTGTGTTTTAATTTTCAGGAGGTGCTCCTGAGAAGAAACATAGTTTTATAGGGAACCTGGTCTGCCCAATTACCTGCATTAGGTAATTTGAGGTGGCTGACTTTAATCAAAAACAGCCTCTCTTTCTCCCTTCCCGGGGAATGACTACCGTTTTCTCCCCCAGCTCCCCTTCCCATCTCCCAGCTACTGCCCTAAAGAAGGAGAAAGGACTGTTGCTTTTGTTTAAACCTGCCCAGGCCCAAGTCTCTAACCAGCATCTTCTGGCCTAGATAGTGTAGATCATCCCCATATGCCTCTCCTACAACCTCTTTTCACTAATCCTACCACCAGTCTTTCAAAAACCTTTCTTTAAAAACATTTCTTTAGGGGTGCCTGGGCATAGTCAGTTAAGCATCCAACTCTTGATTTCAGCTCTGGTCAGGATCTCACGGCTTCATGAGCCCTGCATGGGGCTTTGCGCTGGCAGCAAGGAGCTTGCTTGGGATTCTCTCTCTCTGCCCCTCCCCTACTTGTGCTGTCTCTGTCTCTCTCAAAATAAATAAACTTAAAAAAAAAAGTTTATTTAAAGAGAAAAACAAGTTAGCTTTGAGTCTGTGTCTATGATATGGGTCCCTCTATGCCCAGGGCTAAGGGCAGCTGGTGGCAGAAGACCCGAGAAAGGAGTAAGAAAAATACTCTTCCTGAGTATGAGGAACCCATATTCGGAAGCCCTCATCCAACTGATGTAGGAACAGGAGATGAGCCAGGTGGCACCAGGGACTTCTTAGGGTGCTGTTGTTCATAAACGTAGAGGGTGGGTGGCAAACAGTTGTGCAAGGAATCTCAGACAATTCAGGACTGTAGCTTTGTGGGAACTGAAAAGATGACAAAGCCTTTGCCTATGTAATCAATCTGCCTAGGATGCCAGCCTGCTCACTCATCTCGTATGGGAACCTGAGTCAAGAAAGTGATTTTCAAAAGCAGCTGTAACAGCATCTATATCAAGATGCTGTAAATAGAGAGAACAACATACTTTTATTAAACTAAAATTAGGACACAGACCACGAAAGTATTTTCATGGTGCAGATGAAAAGTGTGAACACACATTGCATCATGAAACAAAGCAGTTATTTATCTGAAGGAAGACAGCAAAGTGGAAATGAAATAACTTAGAAATGTGAGAGAAAGAAAGCAGAGATGAAACATGAGCTGGCAGAGCTCAGGAAAGAGAAAAATTAAAACCCCATAGAAATGAAGAAAAAATTGAAAGGGCCATAAAGGTGAAGAGACTAAAAAAACATAATAACAGTCATATAGTATAGAAATGAGAAAAATGAGAGAAATAAATGATAAAGAAATAGAAGAAATGTTAACTGTATATGGTGGTCAAAGGAGATCACATATACACATAATTTAAGTACCTGAGAAAAAAACAATGTCATGGAATAAAATACTCAAAGATATAATTTAAGAAAATGTCCCAAAAATCTAAAAATATGTATGTAAATCCATATACTTCAATTTCCATAAAATTTTCCATGTTTCCAGAGAAACATGACATGAACAGTCATCACCAACACACAGCCTGGACTGGACTTTGAAGAGACACTGCAAATTGCACAGATGTATGGACTACTGAGAATATTCTTTCTAGAGAATACCAGCAGTCTACTGTGTATCAAGTGTCACAAACACTTCTAAATGACTTCAGAATACAGGTGGCCAGAGGCTATGGAGAACAATATAAGAATGGGTAAGAAATTTAAAAATGTCAGTGATCAAATTATGAATGTACAAAATGAGAAACACTTTAGTTATGAATATGATAACTATGATAACTAACATATAGACCTTTCACTAAAATGAAATATATCCTAGGGGCACCTAGGTGGCTCAGTTGGTTAAGTGTTCAACTTTGGATTTTGGTTCAGATCATGATCTCACAGTTAACAGTTCATGAGATCTAGCCCCACGTCAGACTCCATACTGACAGCTCAGAGCCTGCTTGGGATTCTCTCTCTCCCTCTCTCTCTGCCCCTCCCCCACTTGTGCATGCATTCTCTCTCTCGAAATAAATAAACCTTTAAAAAATAAAATGAAATATATCCTAATTTGCTCAGATTATATTGCTCAAGAGGGAAAAAAAAACGAAATAAATAAATATAGTTATACTTATGGTGCTTCTCAATACTCAAAGCTTTCACATACATTTCCTAACCCAACCTTTAAAACTTTCTTTAATCGTTTTATAAATGAGGAAATTGAAGCCCTAAGTCACATGCTATGCATAGTCAGGTTTTTCTAATATAACCCAGTACTCTGATTATAATCTTCTAATCCCCCAATGTATTCTCCGTGATCTCTAAATTACAATTTAATAAGCTGAACCATCACCTAGAGAATTATAAAGCAAGATTTCCCAAGTATATTTTATGGAACCCTAAGCTTCTGAGAATTTCCATGAACCAAAGGCTTCTATGGTCAAATCAGTGAAGGAAATATTCTATTATTACACCCTCCTCTTAGAAAGTACTAAGCATGCATTTATACATGATACGATAAAGTTTTTCACATGTCGTATATTCAAGTTACTTTTTCTCCATTAATGTATAATATCTCACAGAATATGCTTAGAAAACACACTTTTGAAGAATGCTGGTTTCAAGTATCACAAAAGGGTCAAGTAAAACAAAAGAACCTTACGTAATTAAATTTTTTAATTTAACAATTGTATAGATAACTCACAGAGTTAGTTTTATCAGTGATCACTTAATGACTCCTGTTGCCAAAATTTAGGATTTTGCCTTTCACCTTCTTTCTTACTACCCCTCTCCTTTGAAATGAACATCCAGAGTCACAAATGTAGAA
The DNA here is from genome assembly GCF_022079265.1 of Lynx rufus. NCBI lineage: Eukaryota > Metazoa > Chordata > Mammalia > Carnivora > Felidae > Lynx > Lynx rufus. Next base: position 163,126,658 of record NW_025814823.1, read on the forward strand.
ACTGAGAAGATGACTCCAAATCTCAATTTTAACCTTCCAGTATCTCTTATGCTCTAGAACTGTACTTCTAATGCCAGATTTCTACCTCATGTGCCGAAAACAAAATTCATCACCATTCTCAAAAAACCACATTCTCTGCCTGACTTTCCAAAAACTGTTTACAACATCTATTTTCTAGTCAAGTTTAAAACATAAAAATCATTCAACATCATATTCGTTGCCTAAAACGACCACACCATATGCTTTTCAGCCTGAAACTATACCCATTGTTCAAGTCCAGTTCAAATTCCACTTATTATTAAAAGTTTTCCCGAGTTGGCCAAAGGAAACTCTTTTTCTTCATTTACTGTCTTTCTTCATTCAGTGACAATGAACCCTTAAGTTTTAAGTTGCACCAGGTTCTTGCTTATCATGCCTTACTTATATTTGATCTTTATTTATGTTAACAGCAATAACAGTTATATTTACTGAATGGTCATCTTATGCAAGATCCTTCCCTATCATGTATTATCTAATCCCCAGAAACATCATATGGAGGAAGTACCGTTACTTTCCACATTTTACAGAAGAGAAAAATCAGGACTAGATTAACTACTTGCAAAATCTCTAAGACTTAAGAACCTAACCTTTTAACAGATTCATCTCATGGTTAATAATGACATAAAGTACAATTAATTGGTTACATAAATAATTTGGGATGTAAATTCAAAACATTTCTGTAAGGGTTTCTATCAAAATAAAACAAAAGCAAAAACTTTTAATATAACTTCTTACAGTCAATCTACTTATCTTCTCTAAAATACAAACCCCTGAAAAATAGAATCCAACACACTATGAATCTAATAAGAATGACCGCAAATGCATAAAACCTTTGTAAAACATTAGAAAATCCTATGTATAATCTTTACCAAGAAATCTGAAATGTCTTAAAATAAATATATTGACTTTAAATTGTACAAAATTCTGGGGTGCCTGTGTGGCTCAATCAGGTAAGCTTCCGACTTTGGCTCAGGTCATGATCTCATGGTTCGTGAGTTCGAGCCCGCCTAGGGCTCTGGGCTGACAGCTCAGAGCCTGGAGCCTGCTTCGGATTCTGTCTTCCATGCTCTCTCTGCCCCTCCCCCGCTCACACTCTGTCTCTCTCAAAATAAATACATATTTTAAAAATCCTTAAAAAATTATACAGAATTTGTATGTTATCTATGATTCTGAATAAATTGAAATGGAAATCAAAAGTTTACCTCTAAAATCAACCTATCTGAAAGGTTTTTTCTGGAGAATTTATGTCAAAACTCAATCAAAAACAATCAACACTTTTGTGTTGTTTAAACTATTCCAATATAGAGAATAAAATATAAAACTTCCCAATTTGCTATAGAGTATTAGCACAACCTCATTTCAAACAAGTCATTTGTAAGGAGGAACTTTAAATCAAAATATTTTTAAAAGACTAAAATTAGAAAATATGTATGGATATTTTTTATGTATCAGGTAACACTGCAGTAGAATACGGACAAAAGGAATAACTGAAGGAAATTTAACTTTTTTTTATAGATATGGATTGTTTTATGGGGTTGATTCTTTACAAAGGAAGACTTAAGGGAACAAACAGGTATTAACACCAGTAGGCAGTTACCAAAACACTGCAGAAAGTGCATCTTAGGTTAAGGCACATACCAACTTCTGCACCAACTCTGGTGGGAAACACACCAGGAAAATAAACACTACAACCTCTTTCTTTCCAATATGTAAACTCCCACTGGCTAAACCCAACTAGAAGCCAGAGGGCAAAAGTGCTATAGTCCATGGGGCTTCTTCTCTTAAACAGGGTGATAAAATGAATGACAGATATCAAAGGACAAAGGATATGCACCACTGTTCCATTCTTTTTTTTTTTTTTTTTTTTTTGGTTTCTTAGTATCCATTTTTATCTTTGTCCAGATGAAAAACTGTAACACAAGAAATCCACAAAAACCTATCAGCAATACATCATCCTGGGGTAATACCAATCCAGTTATTCTCCCACCTCAAATCAACACTGAAATGTTGGTTATCACCAGTAGTCTTCACATAAGGCGTCAGAGAAAAACACGGGCAGTAGGATAATTAACAAGATCTATAGTACTTCGTTTTATAGCTGGTCAGAAAGCCTGAGATGACAAACATCCCTTCCTTTCCTGTCATCCAGGCTGTGTTCCCTTTACTTCCTTCCTGTAACTCAACAGGCCTGAGATATTACATAGCATCTACAAGTCTTCAGCTGTTTTATCTCTGCTTGCTTGCCATAGTTATCCTTTTAACAAGTACTATTAGGTATGGGAGTGTGAAGAGTCACCCAACTGAATTCTCTCAGTCCGAAATACATTTTCTTGGACACTGTATAGAAACAACCCAATTTCCCTCCCCCTTAGTAACTAGAACCTATCATTTCTGACAGTTCAGTGACCATTTTCTCTTCCTGTTGATTATTTAATATAAATAGATAAAAATATAATTAGGGTACATTCTCAGCTTTAACTTTAAAGAAATAATGACTGTGTTGTCTGATAGAAGCATGAATCCTTTGGGGACTAGGACTCCACGAGTCCAAGGCAGAAAGCAAAAATTGCATAAATGGATTTTTACAGAAGAGGCACTAATCCTTTGCTACTCCTTAGGTCCTTACCCTATGCATTCTGGCTATAAAGGATCCAGCAAAACAGAGTGGTTTCTGCCTTATTCAACACATACATCATGTTCACTAGGGTAGAAAATTTTATTCTGCAAATTATAACATAATAGACATCATTCCAGTAAATCGGTGATTTCTGGGTTTAGGGTACACAGGAAGACACACTGGTGAGTTTCATGAGCAGGAGTTTGCTACCATACTTCTTTTGTTGCAAATAAATTTCTTTGTCAGAAATGATGTTGTGTAGAATATAATAATAATGAGTAAGGTATTTCATAAGTCAAACAATGTTGAGTGTCGATAGAAGCACCGAAGGGCAGTGAAAAGAAGTTCATATATAGAATATATAGTTACATCAGGCAGATAATTTGCAACAAGGAGAGATATATTTTAACCACTTCTGGGTATACTGGTTGCTCTGGGGAATATTGGCATATCGGTAGCTCTCAGGACTGAGCCCCACGGTTGGTAAATTAGGCAATCCATATGCAGTGGGGGTAGATAGACCAGTCTTGATGAGGGAAAGGCATGTTTTTGAATCCATGCTTATACCATGATGGGTACTTTCTACATGGGACAATTCCACAAGACACTGAGTGACAATTCACTCTACAGACCATCTTTGTTCCTGATTGAAAACCTCTTCCACAAAGGATACCCTTAAGTGAGCATTAACAAGTAACAAAAATATCTTTACATTCACATACACAGTAATAAAAACAAGTAGCATACAAATTTGAGATGCCTACCTATATGGTTACTTATGCTTTCCAAACCTACTTGTATCTACCATTTCATTTAATAACAAATACTTCTTCACACGTCTAATTTTATGATTTGTTACAGTAGATAACACATACCTCATCATGGGGAGTTCAGGTCATAATCATGCTTATGTCTAACACGTCAGCATCTAGTAGCAACCCGAGTTTCTTTTTTTATTTTCAATGTTTATTTATTTTGAGAGAGAGAGCGTGTACACCCGTGAACATGCGTACCCCTCCCCCCCACACACACACATGTGCATTGGGGAGGGGCAAAGAGAGGGAGAGAGAGAAGCCCAAGCAGGCTCCAGGCTGTCAGTGCAGAGCCCGATACAGAGCTCAGTTTCATGAACCATGAAATCATGACCTATGCCGAAACCATCAACTGAGCCACCGTCCAGGTACCCCAAGAGTTGCTTTTCAAATGGAGAACACTGTAAGCAGACAAAAGTGTGGTCTTACGACAAAAACCTAGAGGCCTCACTGTGGAGGCCTGTCAGAGACTCCCTACATCCTCCCTGTCTGCTAAAAACGATACCTATACGTGCTGCAAGAACTTTACCTTGTTTAAGTTCCTAGTCAATTCTGGCAACCTTAGACATTACCTAATAAATACATTACATTAATGTATACAAATGAGGTAGGTGAGGTCTCCTAAATCCCAAAAAGTATACCAAGGGCTATTCAAGTGCAGAATGTACAAGGTGCAAAGTGGATACCACAACATGGTCCAGGCCCTACTGTCATGGTAAGCTGCTGATGTCTTTGTGGCTTTTCTCTAGCATACATATACTTTACTAAGGCTTCTAAAATATTTCAACTAACCAAGTCCAATTTGCTTAATACCATCAGTATGAAGTTCAGCATGACGTTCTATGGGATAGTATTATGATCACAGTACCTCCAGATCAGAGTTTCTCAACCTTGGCACTAGTGACATTTGGTGCTAGATAATTCCTTAATGTGGCAGGGGCTCTCCTCTTGGCTTTGTGGGATGTCTATCGGTGTCCCTGACCTCTACCCAGTGAGACCAGTAGCACCCACCAATTCACTCATAACAATCAAAAATGTTTCTAGAAATAGAAAATTGGCCTCAATTCACAACCACTGCTCCAGATCACATTATACCAAAGAGCAAGACGACATATGTAGTAATCATATAAGAGAGTGGTGGTGTATTCTTGTTCCTCCACAGAAAAGCAAGCTATCTTGATTATCTGTGCAGTTGAAAAGTGAAAGAAAATATTTGCCACATCAAGAAATACATATAAGATGTCAGGCTCTATGTTGATTTGCTCCAGAAAAGGTATCAAATCTGGAAACGTGGCTAGTAGTATTATGTTTACTTTATGATTTAAAGTAATAAAAAATAAAATCAAAATAAAGTTATAATTAGTATTATGTTTACAGTGATCTAAAGTCATTTTCCATGACTTTCCCCTACATTTACACCAAATTCATAAAAAAAGTGAGAATGTGGTAGGAATCACCACACCTACAACTTTCAGATCTTTGATGGTATCACTAAACTTCTTAATTCCCTTAAGGAATAGTATTACTTCTGGTTTACTATCTCATTTAGGAGCTTCTAATTATTTCTTCCTACCATAAGATCACTCAATCCACAGGTCAGATAATCAATGTGGGGATTCTACCAGTTAGTGTATCTATTACCTTTCTACATCCTAAGACTAGAGACAATTACAGGATGAGGATCTCACTGTGAGAGCAGTTTTGGACCAAGTCTATCATTGGACCTCTATTAAGTCCCATTCTTAACAGTGGAGCATGGCACTATTCTAGAACTCCAGAGATCAGATCAGTTCAGAGCCATTACCTAATCACCTCCAGTGAGTATGAATACTGCTGTTCCCCTTCAACACTGGATAAGAGGCTTTAGGATGGGTTAGGGCAAGAGAAAGCATCATATACTTCTGGCTTTGTTGTAAAACTCTTCAAAGAGATCTAGCCTCCCTCTCAATAATGAACTCTGTGTCTGTAAACTAGATTAGGTCTGGGAATTGGTAAAAGGGTTGTGAAGCCCTACAGTATTGACTCAGATTGGGTTTCTTCCCATGAGACTTAGAATTTTCCCACTTATATATGTCAACTCAGTCTCTGAAACTTGTAATGGGGATTGGAGCCAACCTTGCCTCTGAAAGTCAGCATATCCCCTTAGCTTCTATCTCTCTAGGATCTGGATGGGCAAATGAAGAATATCCAGTACAACTTATAAACTACAGGTCTTTCTATATTTGTAAAAAGCAAGGGTTACAATAAGAATATAAGATTCAATTAAATTTCATGGCAAAAACCCTGGGTGTTAATTCAATTTATTAAACACTGACAGAGTAGGTAATATTTTAGCTACTGAAAAAGATGAATTATGATCCCTGCATTCTCCCCAGAATTCAGTCTAATGTAGTAACAGTGGTAATTAATACTATAAAAATTAAAGTCTGACAAATACAAAATTTATATGCTCGAAATATTATAGTAATAAAAATAGACAAAAGAAAATTAAGCATAAATGCCAAAAAATGAACAGGAAATATCAGAATTTAACAAATTAATATGAAGAATGGATAGAAATCATAGATTAAAGATAGCAATAAGTGAAATTTAAGTGAAAGTAAATAACATTAGGACTGGAGAATATACTTCAGTTTGAAGTAACCAGAATTCTGTCACAAAGATTGTATCCTGATAAATGTCATATTTAGCAAAAACAAAAGACCAATATGTCCTCTTCTTAATACCACTGAGTCAATTTTAAAAATTCAGACAAAAGGTAAAATAGTTTTTATTATAGCAACTTATTAACTGCTTTTATAAAATTGAAATTGTAAACATGACCAGATTGATAAGAAAATGGAGATAATAGGAAATACAATCTCTGAAAAGAAAATGGCATGGCTATAGATAATTTTTCAATAAAGAAGTGTTTTTCACATTATGCCCAAGGACCCCATGAACAATTTAGTTCTATTCAAGATCCTTAGAATTATTGCAAGAAAGAAATACAGTAAGTTTGTTTATTCATTAACTTTCTGAAACAGTTCCTTCCTCCCTTCTTCCCTTTCATGTGGCAGGCTCTCTTGTGCATTATAGGATGTCCCTTTCCTTATTCAACAAATATCTGCTGTCTACCGTATGCCAAATGATATGCTGAACAATGGTGCGAGCTTGTGCTAAGACTCTTTTTAAGTAACATAATTTAATATCCTACAGAGCTTTACGGGACATTGCCTTTCTGCCTCTTCCAATAACCCACATAACTGACAGTAATGACATTGTGGGTGGCCAGTGGATATCTGCCAAGTATTTTGGATGGACTGAAAGGGAACAGTAAGATTAGAACTTTAGAGTTGGAAGAGACAACTGCTTCGCATTCAAATCGTATAAAAGGTAAAATTCAGAAGGCCTTTGTGAGCAACAAAGATCAATTAAAACAGACTGTGACATGGATAAAAACAAGGCTCTGGCCCCATTGTTGATATCATTAAATGGATTAATGTGGCACAAGGAAATACTTTTAATTGGAAAATACAGCCTACATAAAAGTACCTAAGGGTATGACTCTCCCATTAGTCTGACAGGCTTACTTAAGTCCAGAGAGAGGCATGAGTTTAAGAAAGATACACTCTATAACAAAACTAAAAGTGTGGTTATTGGCACATATACCTGAATCAATTAGATAAGAAACTAGTTTGAAACCATTACGTCGTACCAAATGAACCACCAGCCCCTTCTCAGAAAGATTATGACTGAATGAGTATTAAAATGACCCTTAGTCCCAAATTTTATAGGTAAGAAACCGGATGACACAGATTCTAACCACCCAAGGAGTATATTCTCCATTTGCCACCTTCAAATATAGCCAAAGATGAGAAAAAGGACCAAGAGAGAACACTGAGCCCCTCCCAAGAAGCAGGTTTACTCAAGGAACAAGCATAACATCTTCCCAATGGGATTTTAGGATTTCTCTGAACTAATGACATCTATGTTATTTTCCCCTTTCCAACCAGTAATGATTACTGTGACAAATACATTTCTTACATGTTTGGGGTATTAAAGGGGGGGAAAAAACAGACACTGCTAATGCTAATGGGAATATAAAGAGTCAAAATTCAAAATGTGTCACAGACTTAAATGGAAAATGGAAAACTATAACACTTTTTGAAATAAAAAAAGTAGATAATCTTTAGGATCTAGGACTAGGCAAAGAATTCTTAAACTTGACAACAGAAACATAGAAAGAAAAACTGACAAACTAAACATCAAAATTAAAAACTTTTGTTCTTGTGAAGAACCCTGTTAAAAGTAGGAAAAGACAAACTATACATTGGATGAAAAATATTTGCAAATCACCTATCTGACAAAGACCTACGACTTAGGATACATAAGTAACTTTTAAAATTTAACAGTAAAATATAAACAATCCAGTTAGAAAATAGGCAAAAACATAAACAGACATTACACTAAAGATAAGCAGATGGCAAAGGAGCACAAGCAAAGATGCCCAATATAATTAGCCATTAGGAAAATGCAAGTTAAGGCCACAGTGAGATTTTATTGCAACCTATCAGAATGGCTAAAATAAAAAAATAATACAGCACCAAATGATGGCAAGGATGAGATCACTCATACGTTGCTGATGGGCTATATAAACTCTGGAAAACAGTTTAACAGTTCTCAAATAAATAAATAAATAAATAAAATGACATAGAACTACCACATGACCCAACTGTTTCACTCCTGGGCATCCATCCCAGAGAAATGAGAACTATGTTCACACAAAAATAGGTACAAATGTTCACACTTTGTCAGAGCCAAAAAACAGATGAACTCAGATGATCTTTAATAGGTGAATGGTTAAACAAACCATGCATGGTACATTCATACCCCGAAATACTTAGTAATCAGCAATAAAAGGAATTAACAATTGACAAACACAACCCAGATGAGTTTTTAGAGAATTATTCTGAGTGCAAAAAGCTAATTCCAAAATGCTAAATTCTGTAAAATGATCAAACGGTAGTAAAATCTTTAAACAAAAATATGTAATCAGGGGGGCACATGGGTGGCTCAGTAGGTTAAGTGTCTGACTCTTAGTTTGGGCTCAGGTCATGATCTCATGGTTCATTAGATCAAGCTCCACAGCAGGGTCTGCAGTGCTGAGCCTGCTTAAGATTCTTTCTCTCTCTGCCCCTCCCCTATTCATATATACACATGCACTCTCTTTCAAAATAAACAAAAAAACAACCATTAAAAAGACAGTTATCATGACATAGTTTATAATATGAAAAATTTTCAAATATAAATATTCAACTCTATGAGAATGGTTAAAATTTTACATGGAATGTTACTTAAGAATAAGAATGCTCAAAGGTTGCAAACTATACACAGTATTAGATTAACTCTTCAAGAAATAGGCACACTAAAACATTAACTAACATAGTCCCAAAGTTGTTTCCCTTGAGAAAAAAAAAAATAAAGAATTGGGTTTTTTTCTCTATTTCTTAGTATTATCCAAATTATCTGCAGTGACCAATAGAACTTCTCTAACCAGAAAAATATGCTAATAAAAAAAAAGAGGACTGATTAATAAGTTATCTATGAAATGAATATAAAAAGATAAATACTCTGCAACTATTTTTAATATATAATAACTAATATATATTCTTAAAGAAAAAGTAGATATCTATAAATTCAAAATGTTTCCTTAAAAAGTACATTTGAATGCATATGGGTAAATGTGATGTAAGATGTACGAATATTAAGTGTGTGGATGTGGTTTATGCATGAGTGTGTGTTAATGACAGTGTAATGTAAATGTGTGTATTATGTGTGAATGTGAATACATGTATAAATGTATACATATTAAAAAGGCGAAACAATATTAACAGTGGGTAATCTAGGTTCTGGTATGAAAAATTTTTTATTTCCTTCCTTTTTTGTTCCATTTATTCCATTTTTTTCCTTTTATTCCATTTCTTTTTGTTTTTGTTTTTGTTTTGATCTTCTGAATGGCTTGCCAAGGATGCATGATGTTTAAAATTAGATAAAAATTAAAGATATTTAAAAGGGGTATTTCGACTATTTAAAAGCTAATATTTTGGTATACTATTTTGAGTGAATCCAATTAAGATGAGCTACACCAAATAAATCTATTTTCTTATCTCCTAAGAATATAATCCTGGACACTTGTCTAATTAAAACCCTCTCTAATACATGATTTTGGAGGTATTAAGCCAGACTTTGGATATACATCAATATCAAGTGACACCAACAACAACAACAAAAAAATAGCTACCGTATTGGAAGATTTTTACTTGTTCATAGGATTTTGTATCTACCATTGCCAATAACTAAACAAACCAAGATAGGTAGTTTTTTATATTAATATAGCTGTTACTTAATTAAGATGAACATCATTATTATTCATTGCTACTAATTAACGAGCACTTACCATGCACCAGGCACTGCCTATCACTGTATGTTTATAGTCTCCTATGAGGTAGGGGTTACTGTCATCACCAGGATTTATAATAAAGCTTATAGTATAGGGCCACATAGTGTTCAAGGAAAAATTTAAACTCTGTTTTGTCTGACCCTAATATTCTTGCTGTACTGCATACTTTCACTCATGTGTTAATAATATTAAAATAAAAGGGAAAAGATACTTTAAAACACACATTGGCTAATTCATTTTTAATAACAGTGACTTAGAAAATAGAATTTCCTCATTTCTTTGTTGCTACAAACCACATTTTTACCAACCTGAGGAAGCTACAAAAAGCATTGCTTAACTTTTGCCTCCCATACATTATACTGGTTAGTTACAACTATGCCTATGGTCAAGTTGAATACCTTATCAGAGCATTTCCTTTTATTTTATACATGAAAACAAATAAGGGTAATCACTACTAATAGTCTATCAAAAAGCAATCCCTACATTTTAGAATCACCTTGGAAGCATGGTAGCTACATAGGGACATCAGCAGTTCAGCAACTAATTAAGGCAAAACCAAAAGTAGAATATCAAAGCATTTTGTTACTATTTCTGAATATGCTTCTCATTTTAGCTTCCTTTTTCACACTGCAAATTTTTCAGATCCCAAATCTTACCCACAGAGATCATCTATGCTTTGCTTCTGATAACACAATTCTTCCCATTTCAGTGGCCAAAGAAAGAGAAAATAACCCATTACTTTTAGGCCAAGTTTATGGCAAATGTGAGCAGAGAATCCCAAACTGCCTATCTGACATTATTCTTGCTGCCTTCTGTGGAAGGGCATGTCATTAGTTTCCTAATATGCCTCCATTGAAAGGATCGTTTATTCATTAACGCACGTGACAACTCACCAAACCCTTCTTGAACACCTACAATGTATATCACATGCTGTTCTAGTGCTGGCAATAATGAATTTTATAAATTCAACCATGGCTTTCAAAATGACTTAAGACAGCACAGAACAGATTTTCCTAAAGCCTGTTCACCAAAACACTTACCTGGAGGAGAAAACATAAAATGAACAGAAGCAGAGTAAACAGGGCAAACATAACAATGGTCAATAAGTTCAGAACTGCACACATCACGTGCCCTAACTAAAGATTCACAAAATGCATTAACTCTTTAATGATGCAACAGAGATACTCCTTAAGTTTCATTTTCCCAACTCATTGAACCATGGAAAGTATTTTTAATATATTCTTAACATCTTCAGAAACTACTCTGCAGATCATACTTTAGGAAATGCTGGGACATTATATTCTTTTGCTCAAAGGCATGGATTTTAAAATATCTATCTACAGGGGCGCCTGGGTGGCGCAGTCGGTTAAGCGTCCGACTTCAGCCAGGTCACCATCTCGCGGTCCGTGAGTTCGAGCCCCGCGTCGGGCTCTGGGCTGATGGCTCAGAGCCTGGAGCCTGTTTCCGGTTCTGTGTCTCCCTCTCTCTCTGCCCCTCCCCCATTCATGCTCTGTCTCTCTCTGTCCCAAAAATAAATAAACGTTGAAAAAAAAATTAAAAAAAATAAAAATAAAAAAAAATAAATAAAATATCTATCTACAAATTATAGCTGTGAGCAGGCAGAACTGAGTTTGTTGCTAACACCTCATTGACACATGCTTTCCTACTTAATTTTCTCTGTTGGTTTCCTCTATTTCGGAAACTTGGTCATTTGAATTTCAACCAAACTGGATACCTTAAAGGATCTAGTATTTCATGATGGATGTGAAACTTCTATTTCAAAGGAATTTATAAAGCAATAATACTGAAACGAAAAGAAACCTCTGTGCCCACACAGCTTTACAGAATAATTAAGCATCAAGATGGACATACGTTTCCCCAAATGGACTGATAAAATAACATGAGTAATTTTAAAATACATAAATTCCTGAGTCCTACCCAGACTTGCTAAATCAGGATCTTCAAGAGGCATTAAATAACAGTAGCAAGCATCCAAGGTAACTCATATAATCTAGGAAGTTTGGGGAAGCCCAAAGTGCCTTGTATGTGAAAAATTGTGGTGGTTTCATCTGGAGCACTGACTATCCTAAAAGTTAGTTCTAGCTCTTCTATTGTTTGTATTAAATTTTAAAATCTTTGAATCATCTGCTTTATTATATCATTACATTTTCTAAGATATCATCTTTCCTTTTTTAATTTCTGTTATAACAAAATTGAAATATAAGAAAAATAAAACTGATTTGTATAAGGAAGAAGGAATATCAAGAAAGAAGAACACTCAGAGACCAAGCAAAATTAAAGCATACTGTATTAAATTAGTGATGGTAAAACTGTAAGATTCTTGGCCCTATGTCTTCTCGTCTTCTCCAATCTCGTCAAGTATTTCATGTTTAAAACAAATCCTTATGAACACAAGATAAGACAAACAGTAACTAAAATTAAATCACACTGAGTCCCACGCTAGTCATTTTCCTAGTTCAACATTTTAAAGTCACCTTGCATAACTAACGTTCTTTTGTACAGAATTCTTCCTAAAATACCAATCTGAAACATTAGAAATTTAATGCTATAATAAATGGAAAGTGTTGAGAGCTACCTTTTTCTGAGAGAAAGGAATGGAAAAGAGAAACATGAAAATAATATAACTTAGGAAAAATTATCCAACTATGGGTCAGTAAAGAAAAGCTTTACTGGATTTAGTAATTACTTCTCTACAGTTTCTAAGCATTTACTAATGACTCCTTCCCAAAGGCTCAAAGAGACAAAGAGATTATTTTGCTTAACACCACTGAATTAACACTCATCAGTAAGGAATTAAAAAATGCCTGGATGAAAACAAAATGTTATGTTTATTTATTACATTTTTAAATATTTGAAAGTTATATTGAAATACGTCATAACAAGTTAAAATATATAAAAAGTGAGTGTCAAATATTATGTACTTAAGAATATTTTATGACACTATTCTATTTTCAGGTTAACATATATAAAAATTAGGCCCGAGAAGCATTTCTCTTAATTTTAATTCTTCCCTTTTTTTGTATCCAATAACAACCAAAACTTCCCTTTCATAAATGTTATTATCTCTGAAGTCAGATAATTGCTTAGGTTTTCATAAAAGCTTCCCTTAAAACAATACTTTCCCAAACCTACTTAAATTTATTTTTTACAAGCTGTTTTCAAACACACTATTCTACCGTTTGCTAACCCTCACCTTCTTTTGTGTTTTCCTCACACCTGTGGAAATTGTACATGTTTATCATATTTCTCACATTTTGTCTTCTTCTACTTACAAACTATATTATGTTACTTTAATCTCCTCTTACAGGGATGATCTCATTCAAAGGGAGCCCCGACTTGCTCTCAAGTTCAAAAAACAGCAACAACAAAAAAGCACACAAAGGAATATGCTAATTCTCTCAATGTTATATTACCTAAGAAAATTGTACATTCCTTGGTCTCTAATTTATTTACAGAAAGTTTTCAACTCTTTTGTATCCTTTTCCCACTTAAATCTCCTTTTCTTCTACACTCTCCTTAGACTGGACAAATAATTCCGATTTTTGGTTATGGAATCCAAAATTTGCAAAACTGGTATAATTCATTTGAACAGACAAGTTATTATGTTTTTAAGAAAGTAAAGATCATTATAACGGGCTATTTGAAACTGGGGAAGAAATGGTTTAAATTCATAAAGATAATTCTGTAATACGTAAACACTTAAAAAATAAACTCAACAAAATATGTAAATTATCCAATATAGTTAATAAACCCACTATGAAAAATAAAAAATTGAAAAACATTAAACAACGCATGAAAAATATTAGTTTTAGTTATTATTGATCTACCTACGAAATCACTATGAAGTCATTTCACCTCATGTCCTAAGGTTCTACACTGTGAAAGAAGGAATTTATGATTTCTAACATTCCTTTTGTTTCTAAATGCCTGGGTTCCTTTAGATATGTCATGCAATTTCAGTCCTGAGTTTTGTATCTGTTTTATTGCAAACACCTACACATACACACAAATATACCACAAAGAAATCCCTATTAAAGAAAACCTTCAAGGGAAAAACAATGCAAAAATTCACTAGGCATTTTTGTATACTGATTGTGGGGGGAGTAACTGATATACCCCTTCCTAAAAGTCAATGTGGCATTATCTATCAGAAATTAGAATAAGGAAGCCCTTTAAACTCAATATTTATACTTCTAAGAATGGAGACTAAGGAGTAACTCACACACTTACATACCCATGTATGCTCAAACATATATACGGCAACACTGGATATATAATATGCAGTAAACACTTAAGACTAAACCTGATTTCTTGATTTCCACGCCTAATTCTCTTCTCCTACATTCTAGTCAATAGCCCCAGTTGTTCAAGCCTAATATTATGAGTCATTATTCATTCCTCTTTCATAATTAATCTACCAAAAAAATCTTCTCTTTTTCCTTGAAAATCTATGGAAAACCAGTCACTTCTCTAGATCTCTACTGCTACCAACCCAGTCCAACCACCTTTTTCTCTCACCTGGACTAGTTGGTAAAAAAAAAACTAACTCTTAGGTGATTTTCTACCATTTACTCCCCATCCTTCAGAACAAGAGAAGCCAAAATTATCATTTCAAAATGTAAGATGATGCACATCCCTATGAAAAACTTTCTCATGACTACCCACTGCACTTAAAGGAAAATTGAAATGCTTCATGTTGGTGTCTAACTGCCTCTCCAAGTTCATCACATGAGACATTTTCCATTGCTTTGATCATGCTGGCCAAAGTGATATTTCCTAAAACCTACCAAGCTCTTTCCTGCTCCAAGGCCCTTAACCATGTTCTTCTCCAGTCTGGAAAGCATCTTTCAAGGCCGGTTCCTTGTTATCCAGCTATTATTATAACAGCTTTCCTTTGCCCTTTTATACACAATTACTTCATATTATTTGTTCCTTCATACACTCACCTTAATCTTCAATTATCTTGTTTATTTATCAGCTTTGTATTTCTTCCCACTACTACATAAAACCCTGATGGCATGAAACTGTTTCAATGCTATTATCTCAGCACTATGTACAGTCCATATCAATAAATATTTATTGAATGAATGACAGAAGATAAGAGCAGCCTGAATTTTTGTTTTCATTTGCCAATGATAAGCTATTATTTAAATTATGAATCTTAGTTTACACTAAAAACTTCACACAACAGCCAATTCCTCTATCTAATCTACTTCAATTAAAAGAATAAAAAAAATCAATAAGACATATCAGAAATAACTTGGTGAAAATTTGCATAGTACACTAAAACTAAAAGTTTGTGATCTGGCAATAGCAATCTTCTTGGCTTCATCTCTGCTGCCCACCCATACACACACCTTAACTTGTGGCTGTTTCCCATTGAGAAATATAAATTGGTCAGATTAACTGCAATTCAAAGTGTGTATGGCAAGGGATGAAGCTAAGAAGACTGCTCAGGACAGATCAGGCTTCTGTACTGGAACAGGTGTTATGTTTTAGTTTAGAGAGTCAGATATTTTATCAAAGTTCATATAGTTTAAGAACAAGTAGGGCATCTGAACAACTGGAAGAATGAGGGATTTGATTCAGTACAAAGTTTGGCAAGTAAATTCTATACACACAATAATATTTTTACTATCATAAAGTCAGTACCATGTTTCTTTTGTGACTACAATTAAGATTTTACCTTACTGTTAAGATTATACCTTACTGTATACTGTTAAGTATACACTACTGTATACTGTAGTATATACATTGTTCCTAAAACTACCCCCAGTGAAATTATGTGAAATTGGCCTTACACAATCTTTTCCATTCTTAGATAATGTACTAGAATCTATATAAGTGATCTTTCCACTGATAACATGTTCTCCTTATCTCATTTATTCCAAACTCTACCATGCTTTAAAAACATGGTCTTTGGTCCTATATGCTTGCATATTCTATTTTTATTTCCAAATGAAGTCTGCTAACCTAATTAGTACACTCCTAAAACCATGCTACATAATATGTACTTAATTGTTAAAAATATTTTCCTATTTGTTATCATTCTATAATTAGGAATTTGGTCTTAGGAAATGTCAACACTTTAATATTAATTTTCAATATTAACATTTCACAAATGTAACAACTTTAACTTTTTAAAAATAATGCCTGTATCGCAGCAGTCCCCAATTCTCCTTTCTTCTTACTCTAAGGCTTTTCTTCACTTACTAACTCCTGAAAGCTAATTTTATAGCCCTCTTCTTCTCAATACTTACTATTAAAAGTCCCTGGAAGGACAAAAAAATGTTAAGGTCTTCATCAGCACATCCCTCTGGCTCTATCATAATTGTTTTTCCACTAAAACTAAATCTTTGGGGAGCACATAGGTGGCTCAGTCAGTTAACCAGCCAACTTCAACTCAGGTCATGATCTCATGGTTAAGTTCAAGTGCCTTGTCAGGCTCTGGACTGACAGCTTGGAGCCTGCTTTGGATTCTCTGTCTCCCTCTCTCTCTATCCCTCCCACACATGTGCTCTTTCTCTCTCAAAAATAAATATAAATAAACATTTAAAAGAAAACTGATTCTTTGGAGGAAAAAAGAGGTAGAAATACAATAATATTTCCTTTTGAGCCTTTCAATAATGTACTCTTTCATCTAACTGGAGCAACTCATTAGATAAGTCATGAAGTTCTGTGTCTCTAAACTACAGTCATAGACATACAGCTAGCTTCAGTTCTTAGGAAAAGCTTCAGTTCTCCTATAAATTTCACCTCTCTTTACCTCAAGAATCAGGAATCAACATGTCCAGGGTGCAGAGCTATAAGCACAGAAATGAAACCAAAAACGGGAAAACTATAGATCTTAGAACCCCAAAGAGATTACAAGTGCACAGGAAAATTGATCACTGCTTTTTGAGTAGGACTGTGTGTAATATGGGGAATGCATATCAGATGATTAACAACTTTAATAACTACTGAAGGGATGAATGATGCAATCTATTTCTGCAATCTCCTACTTCACACAATTCACATCAAAACAAAGCAGTAAGCAGTAGAGGAGACTAATCCTTTATCATACTTACCTGTACAAGTAAGTTGCAAGATAGAAGTAAAGGCCTTGTTTTATAGTACTTCTTAAGTTAAAACATAAATAAATAAATAAATAAATAAATAAACAAACAAACAAATAAATAACACAACAGAAACTTACCTTCATATAGGGACCCCAATTGGTATTTTCCACTAAAAAATTTTGGCAGTGAAAATACAAGTGCTCCCAGCCCTATCATAAAGGATGCAAATGCAAGCCACCTTGGTTTGTGTCCTCTTTCACCAATGAATGACACAAATAAAGACAACACACAGAATGAGATATCATAGCTTGATGATATCAGGCCCGTCAGGGAACTCTTCATTTCATAGCGCTTCTCAATAGTGGAAATGCTAATATTTACGAGGCCATTTACTACAATACCTAAAAGAAAGAAAAGAAGATTTACGTGCATGATTTGTATTAACTTTACCACACAGATTATGATTTTCAACAAAATGTACTAAAGTTTGATTGTGACTAAAGTGTTGCTGTTCATTTATTTTGATTTTTTTTTAATGTACCAATTTCAAAAGTCTCAAAGTTAGCAACTCAAACGTACTTCCTTACAAATGAGTTTGCTTTTAAATAGTATACTCGTGAATTTTCAGGTGTTAAATAAAATTGATGCTTACCACATACAAAATGTAGCTGACTTCATTTTTCTTTATATGACAAATAAAAAGTCAGACTGGTAAATTCTCATGAAGCCAGTTTGCTACAGAGATTCCAAGAGTACCATGCTCTCACGGACTTCATTCAGGAAAGTATAAAAAAATTACAGGTGACTCCAGAGGTCATTAAAGTAATGCTCAATTGCTTCCAAGGTCGTTCAATTATTAGACATATTTATATATAACTAGAGTTCCTTGCCTTAGTCTTAAGAAAGGTGAAATTGAGCTCTCAAACCTCCTTTCTTCTAACACTTTTATAGACCTTAACGTTACCATTTAAAAGGTCCTAGAGCAAAACTAAACACACAGCAGGAGTGTTTTCAACAATGGCATTCTAAGTCATATGCAAAGTAAGCAAACAAAAAAAGCACACTCACTCTGCTTATTACAAGTCTGATAGAAAAATATAAGGTAAACAAGGAAAACTGGAAATCCAATTTGACTGACTTAACAAAGAAGTCTTGTCCAGATACAGATTAAATTTACAATTTAAACATTAATATAAATTGAAAATAAAAAACATCTGATCAAATTATAAAGTTTAAAACTAGATAACCCCTTTTACTTAAGAGGATACCATGAACTGTTTTCATTTGTTAATTAACAGAGTATACACAAGCCATGATTTCTACAGTTTCTTTAGATTTTGCTTAAGACTGTAACTGGAAATGTGTTGCAATACAGTTGATATAACAAGCTTTAAAAGTCCTACCATTAAACTCATTTTACTTTTATGCCAGCTTAGTAAGTCAAAAACCAATTTACAATTCTTAAAATTTCAAGGTAAAGTGGACATGCTTATAAGGAATCTGAGAATATGAAAATTTCCCTAACCAAAAATCAACTCCTCCCCAACACCCCCCCTTCCAAAAAAAATCAACTTCCCAGAACACTTACCATACTGATTAAAAGTCACTCGTTAAAACTCATTGCCTTTATGGTAAAACTTCTCTGAAAAAGTACATTTGTAAACTCTTGTAGAGGCATAGCACTTTAAGCCTATTAATCCCACTCTGAATTCTATGCTACACAAGTTCTAAGAACACTGCTTTAAAAAAAGAAATTCCCAGAAATATTGCATACTGTATCTCTCTATTGCATATACATGAAGATAGGAAGCACATTAGGTGATTAAGTGCTATGAGAAGTCCTGTTTATGATTGAGAAATTCTGGGTTAAGTCAACTAACCTGACAAGTTTGGACTTTTATGGTTTTGGGGTTTTTTTCCCAAGCACTTCTTAATATACCATGTAAATGGTCCTCCCAAGGATCATGTCTGAGAAACATGGTAATAATTCAAACTCAATGGCAATAATTCAAATTTAAACTGAAAAAAGAATTTATTGGATCACCTTCATCTAGGATTATGCTTCTTAAATTGGGGACCTCTGGGTAGATGTAGCTCTAAGCCAAAACTGACACATTTTTCTAACAGTGCCAATAATATCTGATAATGATTTTAAACAATATTTTATAATAGATGTATGTATTCTGGAATAAATGATGTATTCTGGAATATAGAAATTTCAGCCTATGTTTTAAGATAAAGCAAGAAATTTTACTTGTGTCCCAACTTCTTTGAACTTTGCATTCCTTTGGCACTGAAGTGCGTCAACAGAGATTTTGGACAACTAAGATCAAGACACTGAGAGAAGGTGAACTAATGAGAAAAGCAGAAACCAAAAGAACTTTGTAGCGCAAAACAACTTTTGACAGAAGAGCTGCAGTTGACTTGCAATCAAGGTACACTCACTTAACACCTAACATGTGCAAAGCAAGGGGCAAGGAGCTCCTTTCAGACAGGGGAGAGGGAACAAGAATAGGAAGATTATATTTAGATTTACTCTTCGGTTAATCTTTAAAAAAAGAGCAATTTCCAACCCCCCCCCCCAAAAAAAAATTTCTTGGATTGCATTTCTTCCAATCACCCTTGGATGGCCTCTTTACAAATACTGTGAAACTAGGACTCTGGTGACCCAAATATACCTACATACAGTACCACCAAACTCTAACTAGCCTTCAGCATTTCCTTCCTCTACCTTAAGGCCCACCTCTCTTCAACGTGTGGGTCACCTTGGCGTAACTTCCCGTTTCTTACACCCCCTGTGCCCCCGCATTCCATGTTGCGGCTGCTTTTAACTTCTGCAATCTTTCTTTCCTGGGAGCCATTCTTCCTCTACTCTCCCACTCACTCCTCCAAACCAGGCTTGCCCTGCAAACTCCTAAGGGTATAAACCTGGACTTTATCAGGTAACTCCCAAGAGAAACTGAAAGAGATCCTTAAACAAAACAGATACTGCACAACTCTTTTATTTCGAAAGCCTCGCCCTTCAACACCGCCTCGAGCGTTTGCTAGCATTCACCCGTGCCTACGTACGGCTCAAACTCAATATCCTCAACAAAACATGAATCCTGCTGTCTAGCCTATTCAAGCAAGCTTCTCCTTTGAGAACTACCCTACCCTCATCTAAAAGTTAATCCTTCCCTTGCAGAAACAATGTAAAACAAAACAAAGCAAAACAAAACAAAAACCTCCTTTTAACGAGGGCTTTAGGAAAATAGATGCTGTTGTGGTATAGAATGGATTCCCCGAAGGGCAAACCGTTCCCAAAGGTTCCAGTCATTTCCACCCTCCCTAAACGAATAGAATGGACTCAACTGAGGTTAAACACGAAAGATAAAAGGCCTTAGGGCAGTTTCAAAAGTTGCTACAAAGGAAAAGCTAAAATGCGGAGGCCCGGCCCTGCTGACGCCTGTGGGACGCTTCAGGCCCCCGGGCCGGGGCAGGCACTGCGCGTCGACTAAGCGGAGCGCGCGCGCCTGCCGGGTCCCTCCGCGCCCCGCGCGGGGCCAATGCCCTCTCCAGCCGGCGCTGGACTTTACCTTGCGTGAGGGCCAAGAGGGAATAGAAAAGCAGAAAGCCCTGGGGTGTGTTGCAGGGCTGGAGGCACTGCGGTTGCAAGTTCCCACACCCGCAGGGTCCCTCCTCAAACTCGGGCGGCGACTCTGGCCTGGACAGCTCTTGGGAAGCAGAGGGAGCCGCTGAAGGCTGGGGTGCCTCCGGTGACGTCTGGGGCTCCGGGGGCTCCGGGGGCTCCTGTGGCTTCGAATTCGGTCCCTGGGATTTGATGGCCAAGTCAGAAACTTCGACGTGAGAGGGCGATGCAAACAAACGGTGCGGGGTGTCCGGGCTGGAGGCGACGAAAGCCGGGTTCTCGATGCCTTTGCTGCCCTTCATGGTCAGGATGGGTTCTCCCAACTCCAGCGCGTCGGAGCGGCACAAAAACCCGGTTCCCCTTTGGAACTTCCCCTGCGCAGGTGGCAGCACCCCCGTGCGGAAGACTTCCCGCCTCCGTGCAGGAGCTCTCTCGGCGCTGCCGCCGCCGCCGCCGCCGCCGCCGCCGCCGGGACCTACCTCCAGGAGCTCGCAGTCGCCTAGAGCAAAGGGCGCGGGCGCCTGGCTGGCAGCTGTGTGATTAGCGCCAGCCCGCGCCTCACCTGTTGCAGCCCGGGCCAACCGGAATGCGAGGCGTGTGCGTGCGGCCAGGACGCCGCCAGGTGACCCGGCGAGGCCCTTCAGCCGGCCTGGCTGCTTCCTAGAGCCCGGGGACAGGGAACTAACCAGAGCTTGTGAGAGTCTGGTGGCCGTAAAGCTCCCCCTGGGTGCTGACAGGAAAGCTGTAAACAGTTGCGTCAGGAGATCGTTCCAGAAAATATCCTGCGTTTTACTTCCTTGACTAGGTTCGACTTCCAAGAATCAAGCAGCCATAAGTACAAGACTTTGGATTTTGAGCATCTTGGTGACACTTTTACCTCTCATCTGCCCTAGAAACAGAAATCCCCACCAGCCACCTCCCCATTAAGACCTGACCGCCATAAACGTCACAACATAACCACCTTTTTGGTTTGACTTCCCCAAAACTGAAGATAACAGAAATTAGGAAACTTTAAAAGCCTATATATGATATTCTTTCTGCTGTATATTTCATATCTAAGATCAACAATGATGATATTCATGTAATAATTTCTACCTGGGGAATAAATTAAAAACACACACACTTTGAAAAATCGAACACCATTATGCAGTAGTAAAGTTCATTCTTGTGTTTATTCATCAAGAAACGGTGGTTAGGGAAGGCCTCAGTGAGTTTGAGCAAAGACCTGAAGGAGATAAGGGAGGGAGTCTCTTATGTTGGTAGAATAGAGTGGCTGGGGTGAGTGACATGGTTGAAGAACAGTAGGAGTTGGGGGCAGGTAAAGGGGTGCAGATGAGGTGGGGGAGAAGTGAATGGGGCCAAATTTGGAGGCCATTATAAGGACTTTGGCTTTCACTGTGAGTAAAATAGGAAAGGTTGGAACCAAGGAGTGACATGATCATGTCATGATTGGGTTTTCAAAGGATCCATTCTCTCTCCCCTTCTGAAGATACACTAATGCATCCTAAAAATATTTTAAACAAAGACATTTTTAAAACTATATCAAGATCTCAACATGTTTATCTTTCCCTAAATTAAATGTTTATTGCAATAAGGAACATAATATAAATCACACACACATATTTGTTTTTTGCTTTATATCAGGGCTACATACACAGAACTGTTAAGTTTCATAAGAATACAGAGTATTAAGAAACCCACTTCCTCAAATCTATTGATGATAAAAAAAACTTCAAAACAATGTGTCTAGACTACCTTTAGTAAAGTTACCAGAGTTCTCAGATGTTACTAGATACTATACTTGCTATATTATATTGTTTGCAACACACTAAGGGCCCTTTCATTCAAAGATTACTTCAGGGGGTGCCTGGATGGCTTAGTCGGTAGAGTATGCTACACTTAATCTCAGGGTGGTAAGTTCAGGCCGCACGTTGGGCACTGAGCCTACTTTAAAAATTAATTAATTAACTTTTTAAAAATTCCTTAATTATGAAAATCTTTTAAAAAAGATTACTTCACTAAAATTAATCAAGCTCTGTCAACTTTTAGAGAGATTTTCAAGTTTTGCTTTCTTAATTTAACACTAAGCTAATTGCCTGTCCAAGAAAATACTCCTAGATTCAGTACTAATACCTCGTGAATAACAATGATAGGTCATATCCAAGCATAGCCTTAGTTCCAGAGAAGAGAATGCAGTGATGGAAAGGTTACCTCTCATCCTAAAACAAGATGTGTTTAGGGGTGCCTGGGTGACTCGGTTAAGTATCAAACTCTTGATTTCAGCTCAGGTCAATGAGCCTGGCAAAAGGGTCCACACTGGGCTTGGAGCCTGCTTAAGATTCTCTTTCTCTCAGGGTGCCTGGGTGGCTCAGTCGGTTAAGCGTCTGACCTCACCTCAGGTCATAATCTCACCACTCATGAGTTCCAGCCCCACGTCTGGCTCTGTGCTCACAGCTCAGAGCCTGGAGCCCGTTTCCAGTTTGGTGTCTCCCTCTCTCTGCCCCTCCCGCACTCACGCTCTGTCTCTTTCTCTCAAAAAAAAGTTAAAAAAATTTTTTTAAAAAATAAAAGATTCTGTCCCTCCTTTGCTTATAGGCTCTCTCTCTCTCAAAAAAAAAAAAAAAAAAAAAAAAAAAGACGTGTTTATTTCTTCTAACTATAGTCACTAAGCTTATTTAACTTTTTTTTTGTTTTTGAGAGAGAGACAGAGAAACAGAGAGAATTTTATTTATTTATTTTAATTTTATTTAAATTCAAGTTAGTTAACATATAGTGTGATCATGGTTTCAGGAGTAGAATTTAGTGATTCATCATTTACATGTGACACCCAGTGCTTATCCCAACAAATACCCTCTTTAATGCCCATCCCCCCACACAATACCCCTTCAGCAACCCTAAGTTTGTTCTCTGTGTTTAGGAGTCCCTTCTGGTTTGCCTCTGTCTCTGTTTTTATCTTATTGTTGCCTTCCCTTCACCTATGAGAGAAGGAGAGAATCTTAAGCAGGCTCCACATTCAGCGTGGAACATGATGTGGCAGCTTGACACCCACAACCCTGGGATCATGACCTGAGCAAAAATCAAGAGCGGGACATGAGTCACCCAGGTGCCCCACTAAGCTCATTTAAAATGGTCTAGAGGAATGTTTTTCAAATACTACTAGTTCTTCTTCTTTTTTTTTTAATGCTTATTCATTTTTTGAGAAACAGAGACAGAGCACAAGACCGGGAGGGGCAGAGAGAGAGGAAGACACAGAATCTGAGGCAACCCCGGGCTCCAAACTGTCAGAGCAGAGCCAGACGAAGGGCTCCAACTCACAAACCATGAGATCGTGACCTGAGCCCAAGTCTGCCGCTTAACCGACTGAGCCACCCAGGCGCCCCTAAACACTATTTCTTTTTTTTTTTTTAATTTTTTTTGATGTTTATTTATTTTTGAGACAGAGAGAGACAGAGCATGAATGGGGGAGGGTCAGAGAGAGAGAGGGAGACACAGAATCTGAAGCAGGCTCCAGGCTCTGAGCTGTCAGCACAGAGCCTGACACGGGGCTCGAACTAACGGACCATGAGATCATGACCTGAGCCAAAGTCAGACACTTAACCGACTGAGCCACCCAGGTGCCCCCCCTAAACACTATTTCTTAATGAAATGAACTAGACACATGATAGGTACTAATTTGTAAAAATTTTTGTTTCCATTATATATGCTTTATTTACTGAGATGAGGGATTGAGATTGAAAGTACATGTATCTTACTGGAAACAGACATACATCCTGTTGCTTGTTCTCTGACAGTCTAGACTGGCTGAGAACATAGGGAATAAGTAGAAGTAGGAACTATTTTTTTGTTGTTATTTTATTTGAGAGAGAGAGAGAGAGAGTGAGCACACCAGCATGCACATGTGAGCTAGGGAGAGGGGCAAAGGGAGAGAGAGAGAGAGAGAGAGAATCTTACACTGGCTCCAAGTTCAGTGAGGAGTCTGACTCAGGGCTCAATCCAAAGATCCTAGGATGATGACCTGAGCTAAAACCAAGAGTCAGATATTCAACCGATTGAGCCACCCAGGCCTCCCAGAACTATCATTTTTTAAATATGTGGTAAACAGGGGCGCCTGGGTGGCGCAGTCGGTTAAGCGTCCGACTTCAGCCAGGTCACGATCTCGCGCTCCGTGAGTTCGAGCCCCGCGTCGGGCTCTGGGCTGATGGCTCAGAGCCTGGAGCCTGTTTCCGATTCTGTGTCTCCCTCTCTCTCTGCCCCTCCCCCGTTCATGCTCTGTCTCTCTCTGTCCCAAAAATAAATAAAAAACGTTGAAAAAAAAATTAAAAAAAAATATGTGGTAAATATTATTCCA
This sequence comes from Lynx rufus, assembly GCF_022079265.1. Classification (NCBI taxonomy): domain Eukaryota; kingdom Metazoa; phylum Chordata; class Mammalia; order Carnivora; family Felidae; genus Lynx; species Lynx rufus. Next base: position 163,151,623 of record NW_025814823.1, read on the forward strand.
TTATTAATGTTTACTAGAGCAATAGCTATTATTATCTACATTTTACATATTAAAGTATCTATATTCCAGGAAATTAGTAATTCTCCTAAAGTCATATAGCAAATAAATGGCCTGCCACTTATTTAGGACTTGAACTCAAAGTTCTCAGCCTGATATCCTCCCTGGTCTTTGCATTTTCTCCCTTTGAATTTCAACAACCTATCACTGTCAGTTAGAATGTTTGCTAGCAATTCTAAGAGATCAACAGTTGTGTAATCTGATGTTGATAAGGTTTAGAAGACTAATTCTGCTCTGAACTGCAGATATTCAGATTTTGTAGATATCCAAGTCAGGCTTGATATGGAATCCCCCTAGCCCTTCTAATGTAAAAAGTTTCCACAGAAACGGACTTAAAATGATGTCTAAAGGTATAAATGTGATCACCATTTCATCTATGAAATATGAAATAATTTAAACAACCAGCAAATTTTGCTTTGATGAGATGATTAAACGGTCATGGCTTAACTCTTGCAGCTTTGAATTAACAAATTCAAATTACAGCATCAAAATCAAAGTAGCATACTCATTGTGCACTTAAATCCATACTGTGTAAGGAGAGATCTCCACTCTTGCGGTGCTGGAGAGTAGAACTTTTTTTAAAGATTAGCGAAAGTGCTATTGCTTCATCTTAAATACATCTTGCTCTTACTGAAAGTGTTATCAACACCACTTTCCTGTTCCCTTACATCCTTGGTGCTGCAATGATGGAAGGAAGGGGGTTCAGGTTTGCAACAAAGACAACAAAACAAAGCAAAGCAAAAAAAAAATTTTGATAAATTTTGTCTCTTGTAATTCTGTGAAAAGTTACCACTTTTTAATTCTTTTGTCAATCTAGGGTAAATCTAGTGAGCATAGTCAAAATACACCATGTTAAATTTCAGAAGGTGATGAATAAATTGCTATTCTTTTAATGGATCTCATTTGCTGTATTTTTAAAGGGTAGAGAGTAGGATAAAGAACAGTATCCAAATTTTATAGTAAAACTCCAACAATGGACACAGGAGCAGGTGTCCCTGCCTATGGATCATTCTCTGGAATGTGCAGTAGGTTTTTCCTTCAGGAATTAGATGAACCAAGATGAAGTGGCTTAATGATAGAAGCTATCATGATTATCTCACTAACTCCCCTTGCTCTGATTCCATACTTAAAAGAAATCTAATCATTATATTTTGGCCTTCCATGGAGATATACCTATAGGATGGAAATATACTTAAATACCTATTTTAAGTATTTTATCATTTTTTTCTTTATGTGTGCTTCTAATAATTTATTAGTTCCCTTCCACTTGCAGACTAGATGTAAATCCTTTAATAGTATGACACTATGTGGCTCACAGAATATTAAAATTCCAGGGTCTTGAGAAAGCCTGAATACAAAGATGGTAAAGTGCAGACATTGTTGAAGTAATTAAAAATCCAAGTATTAAAGACTGATTAATAACACTGGATCTTATATTTATTAAATAAAAGCAATAGCACAATCTAAGTGATTTTCTTAGTATTCTTCACTCACCTTTTCTTTTTTAAATGCTCTACAAGATGTGTAATTAAAAATAACAAATTATATCTAAGAAAAATTTAATGCTGAACTAGATTATTTTTAATACTATTTTATTACAGTTGCACAGAAAAATATATTTATGTTTAGAAGAAATTGCAGTTATATTTTCTTTAGTAATGCTAATAAATAATTAAGAAAGACATATATCCATGAACATAGATGATTATAATTTTTTAAAAAATGTGAACAGTTAATACTATAATCCCATGAGAAAGCTAACCCAGTAGGCAGTGAAAATGTACTACTAGTGTAAAATTTACAATGTCAAGTTAAGCTTTTCACTAATAAACAATTATTATTATAATTTACTCAAAATACTGTTAACTCCTACTACAATATTTATGATACAAATATCACAGAGATAATATAGTTGGATTTGTATATATCAAGAAATGCTTTAAGCTAAAAGAAATTATCCTACAGTAAATGAATGATTAGGATAATATTCTAAAACATATTTATTTTCTACTCAAGATCTGATTTTGATGCCAAGAAACAGTCTTCAATGTTATGATTTTATAGAATATATATAATCACAATGTCATCATCATGGCAAAATGCCAGCTTTACTGAGTGGAAAAACAGCCATGCTGCCACTCTTGATGGTCGTGTCATTTCCACAATTTAACCGCTACTGTTTCTTAACAAAGGAAAGTAGATGATGAAGGTTATTAAAATTTAGGTTTATAGAACTATAAGGGACATCAAGATGTCATTTGTTACAGAAGACTGCTTCTAGGAAGATTAATGTCAAATACACCCAACAGTTCAACACAATCAGAAGCAGGAAATAGGCCAGTACAAGGTAGATTGATAGCCAGCACAATATGATGAATTATTACATATTCTTTAATAGTAATCTTTTTACAATGTATTAAGAGTTGGTAGAAGTCTAGTGTGAGGTTGAGGGAGCTGGCAGGCTGTAATTAATTAGTAAAATAATTTAATTGTAAATACAAATAAGAGAGTTCATGAACAGAGTTCAAATCATTGGACATAAATAAAATAAATAAAAACCTTTATAAAATCTTACATTTCTACTTTACAACTTGTGAAAATCTCAGAGCATGTTCCTAAAAGACAAGAATGAAGATTTTATACCCTACAAAGGAGCTTTGAAAACCGAGGATTACTTAAGTGTGCATAAGAGAAAATTCACAGAATCAAAGTATCTTCTTTGTTTGAAGAGAAGATAGAAAGATCTCCACACTTCATGGGGTACCTGGGTGGCTCAGTTGGTTGAGCCTCCTACTTCAGCTCAGGTCATGATCTCACTGAGTTTGAGCCCCGCATCGAGCTCTGTGCTGACAGCTCAAAGCCTGGAACCTGCTTCAGATTCTGTGTCTCCCTCTCTCTGTGCCCCTCCCCCACTTGCATTCTGTCTCTGTCTCTCTCTCAAAAATAAACATTAAAGAAAAAAAAAAAAAGATCTCCACACTTCAGCTTATCAGAGGAGATGAAAATTTGATGGGCTAGGAAAATAAAAGAATACCAAAAAGCTATAAGAAGTAAAACTTCTGAGGCTGTGGTGAAACAAAGGCAAACTTCTTAAAAATGGGCATTAAAAGTACAGCCAGTTGAAGAGACTCCCACTTTCAGACGAGATGAAATAATAGAGGTCAGATTTAACTTCTACTTGAAACACTCAAAAGAAAAAAAAAAAAGAAAAAACATATGAAAGAAAAAAAAGGTTTTCAAGACAACAGATTTCAGGTAATTAAAAAAGTGGTCTCTAAGAGATGGGAAGCAAACCAAGTGAGCAGTTTACTGCCTTGAGAGTTTTTAAGTGTGGGAAGGGTGGGGCAGGATGTGAAATCCACAGAAAATCCAGCTAACTCTGAGTTGGAGACAAAATAAAGGTCCAAGGACACCAAGTGGCTAGAATGTATAGGGAAGAATACTGGAGAAGAGAAAGCTGCACAGATTTAATGTGCAGAGGGTTCCCCCAAGTATTCAGCAGAGTACAGATAGCACATTCATATGAAGAAACCATCCTAGTCCAGGGAAAGAATCATATGAAGGTATTAGACAGACAGTACCAATATTTAGAAAAGAAGGTAAAATAAAGAAGATTTTAGACATTAAAAATTAAAAAAAGGGAAAGAAAACTGAAATAATTTAATACCCAGAACACCTACTCAAATGTTAAAAGAAATCCTTCAGGGGTGCCTGGTGGCTTAGTTGGTTAAGCATCCGAGTTCGGCTCAGGTCATTATCTCATAGTTCGTGGGTTTGAGCCCCATGTCAGGCTCTGTGCTGACAGCTCAGAGCCTGGAGCCTGCTTCAGATTTTGTGTCTTCCTCTCTCTCTGCCTCTCCCCTGCTCACACTCTATCTCTCTCTCTTTCAAAAATAAACATTAATCATCCGGATGGCCAACAGGCACATGAAAAGATGCTCAACGTCGCTCCTTATCAGGGAAATACAAATCAAAACCACACTCAGATATCACCTCACACCAGTCAGAGTCACCAAAATGAACCAATCAGGAGACTATAGATGCTGGAGAGGATGTGGAGAAACGGGAACCCTCTTGCACTGTTGGTGGGAATGCAAACTGGTACAGCCACTCTGGAAAACAGTGTGGAGGTTCCTCAGAAAATTAAAAATAGACCTACCCTATGACCCAGCAATAGCACTGCTAGGAATTTACCCAAGGGATACAGGAGTACTGATGCATAGGGGCACTTGTACCCCAATGTTTATAGCAGCACTCTCAACAATAGCCAAATTATGGAAAGAGCCTAAATGTCCATCAGCTGATGAATGGATAAAGAAATTGTGGTTTATATACACAATGGAGTACTACGTGGCAATGAGAAAGAATGAAATATGGCCCTTTGTAGCAACGTGGATGGAACTGGAGAGTGTGATGCTAAGTGAAATAAGCCATACAGAGAAAGACAGATACCATATGGTTTCACTCTTATATGGATCCTGAGAAACTTAACAGAAACCAATGGGGGAGAGGAAGGAAAAAAAAAAAAAGAGGTTAGAGTGGGAGAGAGCCAAAGCATAAGAGACTCTTAAAAACTGAGAACAAACTGAGGGTTGATGGGGGTGAGAGGGATGGGAGGGTGGGTGATGGGTATTGAGGAGGGCACCTGTTGGGATGAGCACTGGGTGTTGTATAGAAACCAATTTGACAATAAACTTCATACATTGAAAAAAAACCAAAAAAAACAAAAAAACAAAAATAAACATTAAAAAAATTAAAAGAAGTACCTTAAGCAGAAGGAAAATGATACCATGTGGAAATAATGATTTATACAAAGGAATAAAGAGCATCAAAAATGAGGAGATGTTGGTTAAGGCTGATGGAGAAATATGATCCTTTATCTAATAAGATGACATAGATTATTAAAAATTCTGTGAATCAACTGAAATCAAACTTTAAAATAGGAAAGATTTAACTGAACATTAACAAGTTAAAATATGAATCAAATTTATATGAATTTAAGAGACATGGAATCCAGTTTAAGATTTTTTCCCTACTTTCCATCATTCAGACTATTTTGAAATATTTTATTCATCTCTAATTGTTATACCAAAAGAACAAATGACTAATGAGAGCAGGCCCATGAATAATGTAACTGATGTGAAAAGAAAAATTGAAATTTCTCACATAAATATTAGTTGAAATAACTATGAAAGTTGATCCTGAAGGAAAGATATAGGGTTAACAACATAGCTGACATAAAATATTTGAGTGGGGCTATCATTTGAAACAGAGATCAGACTTATTCTTTATGGTTCTTGAGATTAGCACAAGGACCTTGAAAGTAGAAGAAAAATGTGGACTCAGAATAAAAGAAAACCAGTCAATTGAGCATCCGACATCAGTTCAGGTCATGATCTCACAGCTTATGGATTCAAGCCCCACATTGGGATCTCTGCTGTCAGCACAGACCCCACTTAGGATCGTCTGTTGCCTGCTCTCTCTGCCCCTCCCCTGCTCATTCTCTCTCCCTCTATCTCAAAAGTGAGCACTAAATAAAGTAAAAATAAAAATAAAGGAAAATCCTTATAGAGAAGTGGTTCTCAATAGGTCACCCAGGATACCCAGGGGAAACCTGAAACCTTTTCGAAGGGTCTTCAAATTCACAACTATATTCAAAATGATATGAGGGTGCTATTTGCCTTTTAGATTCTCATTTTCTCATGAGCCTACAGTGATGCTTTTCCAAAGGCTACTTGACACGTCATATTACAAAAGGAAGACATAAGAAAATCCTATTAAGCCAGCATAAAACATTTGAAAAAAGGTAAAACCATTCCATTCTCACTATAATTTTTGAAAATATATTTTTCTAGCTTTATTGAGGTATGATTGACAAATAAAAATTATATATATTTAAGGTATACAATATGACATTTTGATATATGTATACATTGTGATATAATTATCACAGTCAACTAATTCACATATCCACTGTCTTTCACATGTTATCTTGGTGTGTGTGTTTGCGTGTATGAGGAAAACACTTGAGATCTACTCTCAGCAGATTTTTAGTATCCAATACATTATTATTAACTATAGTCCCTGTGGTGTATATTAGATCTCCAAATGTACTTATGTTACAACTGAAAGTTTGTACTCTTTAAACAACATCACCCTTCCCCCACTCCCCCACCTCCCAGGTCCTGGTAATAAACATTCTACTTTCTATTACATGAATTGAACTGTTCTGTTTTGTTTTGGATTCTACATATAAGTGAGGTCATGAGGTAGTTGTCTTATTGGGTCTGGCTTATAATTATTGAGGCTTACAAATATTTGTGTTAATATGTAATGAGCTTATTGCTATTCAAAATTATTAAAATGTGTCATTTTAATTTCTAATATGATAAACATAAATAGATATATCCCACATAAACAAAAGCTCTTTGCAATCTTAGTAAGTGCTGAGAGTATAAATAGGTTCTGAGACAAAATAGTTTAAGAACCATTGAATTAAAGCTATATAAAATGGGAAAATGGGATAGACTAAATAAAGTAGCTTCAAGCCATTGAAGACCATTCCAAATCTGAAACACACTGATGCTAAAAATCTGTAATTATCCATTAAGAAAATACTGACAGGAACATAAACTTAGTTAAAATGTGTTTATCAAACATCTACTTAGTGTCAGAACCATAATTAGAATTAGAATTCTGTTATCTTCCCACTAGACAATTTTTATTCCTTCCCCTGATTTTATTCCCATAGTTTAGCAATTATGTTTACCTCCAGGCTTTGGCAAGGCAAATAAATGGACCATGTTCTATTTTAACTGGAACCATTCAAGAGTTCACTGGCTAAGATGTTTGTTGGTTGTAACTACCTTCATAGTACTCCTTGACTGAAGAGATGAAATATTTCTCAGGCTTCTATATACTGTGTACATGGGCTCTTGTTCCCTACATATGTCTCAGGTATTCAAAGTACATGTTAGCAAAGAAAGAAAGCTGGGATGTGAGTGGAAAGTAAGAAAACAAGAATAAAGCCAGATGAGAATACTACATACTTTTAAGGTTATTCATGAAGTGGAATAAGTCATCAAACAGTAAGGCATACACAATTGTACACCAACAAATATTTACCCAAATAATGTACCTGAATATAAGAGGTATATTGAATAAATGCCACACAAGACTCACCAAAGTGTAATAAATCAATTAAGTATGGTATGCTATAAGCATGAAGATACTGTAAACATAAATACTAATTGGTTACTATAATGTGTGTGTAATAATATTCAAGCATCATTGTTGGTATCAAAGCTTTGTAATCATTTATGCATTCTTTTATAATGTCCATAGTTCAGAAACTTATACCTATATTTCCTTGCAAAAAAGGAAGAAAATCAAGAGTAAAGGCAAATATCTTAAAGGTAAAATTCAAGGTAAAATTCAAGCAGTAAGATAAAATTGCTGATGGGATACTTGGAATGACGCAAGAGAGTTTCCCATCAGCCAATAGGAGTCCCTATGCTTGGCTGTCCCAAGCATAAACACTATGGATAATTTTAATAGTTCCCAAATATATTTGCAGTTATTATCTAAATATTTAAAGAGAATGGGACCAAATTATTATAATTCCTCGTTCCTATATAGTAGGCATAGAAACATCTTTTTTTTTAATCCTAGAAAAATAAAGGCCAGTATACCATTTTAGATGTTTTGAAGAGAATGGATTTGATCAGAGTAATACAAAACTGGAATTATCATATAATTTTCACCTCACATGAACTGTGTATGGAACTTCCTTGCACTATTACAAGTCTTCTGTAATTTTGCAATTAGACCAAATTTGTAAAAATAAGATCTTGTTGTTACCTTTCATAAAACTCTCCAATGCATTCCATCATACTTAGAGTAAAATAATGTTTTTCTCACACCCTTCAAAGCCCTATCTATTTTAGCCCCTACCTACCTCCAACATTATTTCATAACACTTTACCCCTTACTAAATATACTTTAGTCATAAGTTTCTCCTATTTCCTTCACATAACAAACTCTTCTCTGTTTGTGGCCCTTGAACTTGTTATTCTCTCTGCCTAAAATGTTATTGTCAGGATCTTGTAAAGCTGATTCTCAGCATTCAGTCTCAGGATAAATGTCATCTCAGGAAGGCTTTTTCTGTTGGATTGAGATAATCATCATACACACACACGCACACACACACACATATACACATTTTCTATCACCTTGTCCTGATTACTTTCCTTATATCATTTATCACAATTCACAAATATTTTCCTTAACCTGTTTATTATTATCTCCCTCCTAAACCAGAGGAGTTTTGTATTTTCAGTTCTATCAGAATAAGGGTTCAGCAAACATTTATTGAATCAATTTGAAAGAGAGCCACAAAATAGTTACCACTGTATAATAATCATCATAATAGCTATCATTCACTTTGACAGCAACGTGTTAAGTCATTTATGTGACTTATGTATCCTTACTTTACCTACTACATCTTTACCTTACCTACCACTGTAGCCCCGTGTTACCCTTCATAGTATGATATGCAGCTTATGAAATGGCTCCCAATAAACCCTATCTCCTGGCATTTAACCCGTTATGTCATCCCCTTCCCTTGTGTGTACTGGCAAGACTTAGTGACTTGTCTCCAACAAACAAGATATGCTAAAACTGGAAGGAATGAGATGATAAAAAGGGAACTCTGCCAGAGTGAAACCTGGTGCATACAAAATTGACCAAATTATCAAGGTCAACAATAGTAGCAATACATAATGACATCATGTATCCATGATATCATATCCATGATATGATGCAATGGAAAGGGCAAATCACTTTTGTGTTATCTTTCCCTTAATGCAAAACTTCAGTATAATCATGAGAAAATATCAAACAAACCCAAATTGGGGGACATTCTACAAAATAACTACCATTTCTTCTAAAAAATGTCAAGAACATGAAACACAAGGAAAGAATGATCACAGAGCAAGGAGACTAAGGAGATATGATAACTAAATGCTATGTGACAGTCTGGATTGGGCCGTGGAACAGAGAACGTAGGTGGAAAAACTGGTCACCTTTGAATAAAGTTATAGTTTAGCTTTTTTTTTTAAGTGATGAGGGGTGCCTGGGTGGCTCAGTTGGGTGAGCATCCATTGATTTAGGCTTAGGTCGGGATCCCAGGATCATGGGATCAAGTTGCCCACATAGGGCTCTATGCTGATGTGGAGACTGCTTAAGATTCTGTCTTTCTCTCTCCCTCTGCCCCTCTCCCTTGCTCATGCTCTCTCTCTCTCAAATAAAAATTAAAAATAATAAAAACAACTTTTTAAAAAGTGATGTCACCTTTCTGCCAGAACCACCATCTTCCAATAACTCACCAAAATGCCCAACACAAATGGGAAGAGGAGAGGCACCCATTATATGTTCTATAGGCCTTTAGAAAACATGAAGTTGTTCCTTTGGCTGTGTATGCACAAACCTACAAGAAAGGTGGTGTAGACATCAAGGGAATGGGCACTGTTCAAAAAGGAACATCCCACAAATGTTACCATGGCAAACCTGAAAGAGTCTACAATGTTACCCAGCATTGAGTTGACATTGTTGTAAACCAGTTTAAGGGCAAGATTCATGCCAAGAGAATTAATGCACGTATTGAGCCCATGAAGTATTCAAAAAGCCAAGCTAGCTTCCTGAAGCCTGTGAAGGAAAATGATCAGAAAAAGAAGGAAGCCAAACCCATAGGGATTTGGGGTACACTGAAGCTCCAGCCTGCTCCACCCAAAGCAGAAAACTTTGTGAGAACCAATGGAAAGGACTGAGCTGCTGGAACCCATTCCCTATGAATTCATGGCATGGTAAGTATAAAAAAGTGATGAGATGTCAATTCTGACACTAGGCTACAGAAGACTGTGACTTTTATTTTGCTTGCACTTACTCTGTGGCTCTTCTAGCTTGCTGTTCTGGTGAAGCAACGTCCTTGATGTGAGCCCACATAGACAGGTCCACGTGACAAGGAACTGAGGGCTGCCTCTGGTCAAAAGCTAGTGAGTCGCTGAGGCTATTGGTCCAACATCCCTTAAAACACTGAATCCTACCAACAATCATATGATGGGGGGGAGGTGATGTCACTCAACAGCTGAGTAGGGAGTCTGGGTCACAGAGCTCCAAAGGGCAGCAGCAGCTTGGATGTTTTACACTACAGGGTTTATTTTATCTATGGCTAGCAGATGCTGGGCATTGTTTTCCATAATATGCAAAGCAATCAGGCTCAAAATGGATACAAATCTGTTTATTTAGGCTATGCTAAAAACTTTGGATGTGTAAAAATTTTAGTTTGGCACTGGTGGCCTTTGGGCTAATAGGCCCCAGACCTCTGTGAAGAAATAACCTAAGGGCCACCTTTGGTTAATTTATATAACAGATTCACACTAAAGTTCATCTATAATTGACTGAATCAAATGGCAACAGCTTGCCTTTAAAATTTCTAGACTATGATAAAATCATAACTTTTAGTTCTCTGACAAATTGAACTGTCAAAGAAATAATTGTTCAGACGTATGAGAGGCTCAAAGTTCTTTGAGAAAAATATTGTCTCCTTGGGCCAGGCATTACTGCTACAGACTCTGCCTCAGGCACATTTATGAAAAGGTGGGATTACCCCTTAGCAAAAATAAAACATCTTTAATTTCGATAACTGCATTTTATTTGGCTACTGACCATTGTTCCCACACAGTCTTCCTTTTAGTCACTAGCCAGAGAGCACAATTTGGAATTGTAAATCTTGTGTGCTAAAAGTACAGGTGGGATGTAACAGTCCAAAGGCAATGTTAGCCATGAAGTCTCGTAAATTTTGTAAACTCTTTAAACCAGGAGTCTAGAAATCAAAGAAACTTATTTCCTGATATTTACTAAGCTATAATTTGGTACCTGTATTTGTTTTTAGGATAAATTATGTCATTTTGCAGTAACATATTACCACTCAAATTGTGATGGCTTAACATAGTAAAAAAATTTGTCTAGCTTCACTACATGTTCGATAATGACTTGAGAGTGTTTGCTGTGCCATACATGTATACTCTGTGGCCCAGGTTGACTGAGGATCTACCACCTTGTAGCTGTACCATCTGAACCAAATAAGCGGGAAAAAAGAATCTGATCTGAAAGAGCCCACTTCACTTCTGCTCGCCTTTCACTGGTCAGAATGAGTAACATCTAACTTCACAGAGACTGGAAAATTTAAGCGAGGCGAGGGAATAGAATATTTGATGAATATTATCTTGATGACAGTGCCATTCCTGTCTTTGAGGTCTAATGAGATAGGTGGATTAGTTTCCTCTTGCTGCTTTAACAAATTACCACAAACTAGTAACTTAAAACAACAAAAATTTATTATTTTACAATCATGAAGGCCAGAAATCCAAAAGGGGTAGGATTATAATCAAGGTATTGGCATTTCTTGTCTCATAGCCTGCTTCCTTCTATCTTCAAAGCAAGAAATGGGCAGTTGAGTCTTTCTTAATTCACATCATTCTGATACTGACTCTTCTGCTTCTGTCTTCCATATTTCAGGATCTCTGTGATTACAAGATACCTGGAAAATCCAGGATAATCTCCCTATTTTAAGTCACCTAATTAGAACCTTAATTCCATTCTCAACCTTAATTTTCCTTTGCCACAGAACATAACATATGCACAGGCTCCAGAGATTAGGAGATAGATATATCTGAGGAGCTATAATTTTGCCTACCACATAGGATATGAAAAATACTTGGGCAGTTTTGACGTACCTGCTATTAAAGATAATGCTTATTATGTTATGCAATGACTTTTATACAAAATTCACATTTAAAAACTTTAAGAACTAATAAGCTTCCTTGTATTAGTTCATGGGAATGAAGTAACATAATATGTTTTTCTTTTAGTATTAGAGACAAGGAAGAAGAAAAGTAAATTCAGTAATACATTGCCATACACATTTCAGTATCAGTTTCCAGAACAAGTAAATCCTGTTTTCCTAGATAGTCCTATAATTTATTTCTCCTTTAAAAAAATGCTCCCTGCTGCCTCCAATGTTTTTAGAAGCAAAATGTATTAAGGATTACATTAATCAAAATAACAATAATAATGTCAGCATGGTACATTGAAGAAAAATTATAGAATATGGAATGCAAATTGAAAGGAAAATAAATATGGAACATCATTCTGCAGAAAAACATTTTCTTATATTTTATTTATAAAAATATAGAGAGCAAGGCCTATATATACTTGGAAGAGAGAAAATTTAGAGAAATAAAATAGAATCCCTTCCTTCAAGAAGCATAACATTTATTTAGTGTGGCAAAACCATACACATAAAGGCATAACTAGCTACAGCTACCATGAAATAAACAGAACATTGTCTTAAAGATATATGAGTTAAAGAAGGAAGAAAAGAAGGCAAAAAAAAAAGGCAGAAAAAGAAGGCAAAAGTAACTTTATGGAAAAAAAATTCTAATAGGTCAAGAGTACATTTTTTATAATACATTTTATTTTTTAGAGCTGTGTTTTAGGTTTATAGCAAAAATGAGAGGAGGTACACTGATTTTTTATATAAACCCTATCCCCTGTCCAACACATGCATAGCCTCCTCCATCATTAACATGCCTCACCAGAGTAGTACATTTGTTACAACTGATGAAATTACATTGACAAATTATTATCAAATTTATAATTTACTTTAGGTTTACTCTTGATGTACATTTCATGGGTTTGGACAAAATTTTAATGATATCTATCCACCATTAGAATATACAGGGGCGCCTGGGTGGCGCAGTCGGTTAAGCGTCCGACTTCAGCCAGGTCACGATCTCGCGGTCCGTGGGTTCGAGCCCCGCGTCGGGCTCTGGGCTGATGGCTCAGAGCCTGGAGCCTGTTTCCGGTCCTGTGTCTCCCTCTCTCTCTGCCCCTCCCCCATTCATGCTCTGTCTCTCTCTGTCCCAAAAATGAATAAACGTTGAAAAAAAAAAAATTTAAAAAAAAAAAAAAAAAAAAAAAAAAAAAGAATATACAGATAGTTTCACTGCCCTAAGAATTATCTATGCTCTATTTATACCTCTGTCCCCCTTAACGTCTGGCAACTATTCACCTTTTTACTGTTTGCATAGTTTTACCTTTGCTGAAATGTCATGTAGTTGGAATTGTACAATATGTAGCCTTTCCAGATTAGTTTTTTTCACTTAGTAATATGCATTTAATTTCCTCCATATCTTGTCATGGCATGATAGCTCATTTTTTTTTTTAGCACTGAATAATATCCCATTGTCTAGATGTACCAGTTTATCCATTACCTACTGAAGACCAGATTGTTTGCCTTCAAGTTTTAGTAATTATGAATAAATGTGCTGTAAACATCCACGTGTAAATTTTTGTGTGGATATAAATTTTCACTCCTTTGAGTAAATATCAATGAATGTGATTGCTGAATCTCATGGTAAGAGTGTGATTACTCTTCTAAGAAACCGCCAAACTGTCTTCCAATGTGGCTGTACCGTTTAGCATTCCCACCAGTCATGAATGAGAATTCTTGTTGCTTCACGTTCTCATGAGGATTTGGGGATGTCATTACTTCAAATTTTAGCCATTCTAATAGGTGTATAGTGGTATCTCATTTTAATTTGCATTTTCCTGATGACATATGATGTGGAACATCTATTCACATGCTTATTTGACATCTGTATTTTTATTTGTTTGTTTTAGTGAGATATTTGCTAAGGTCTTTGGCTCATTTTTTTCAATCAGGTTGTTTGTTTTCCTTATTGTTGAGTTTTAAGAGTTCTTTTATATTTTGTATATCAATCCTTTATCAGTTCTTTTGCAAATATTTTCTTCCAGTTTGTGGTTCATCTTCTCATTGTCTTTTGCAGAGACAATAAATTTTAATTAAATCCAGCTTACCAATTATTTCTTTCATGGATGGTGCCTTTGATATTTAATCTAAAAAGTCATCATTTTACTCAAGATTTTGTAGGTTTTCTCCCATGTTGTCCTCTATGAGTTTTGTAGATGTAAATGTAAAATGTTTGCATTTTACATTTAGGTCTGTGATTCATTTAAATTTAATTTTTGTGAAGGGTATAAAGTCCGTGTCTAGATTCATTTCTTTGTATGAGGTATGAGGATATCCAATTGTTCCAGACCATTAAGTGAAGAGATTATTTGCTCCATCATATTACATTTGCCCCTTTGTCAAAGATAAATTGAATATATTTATGTAGATCTATTTCTGGACTATTACGTTCCATTGATCTATTTGTCTGTTCTTTCACCAATACCACAGTATCTTGATTACTGTAGCTTTATACTGCCATAAAATCAGATAGATTTACTCCACCAACTTTATTCTTCTCTTGCAATATTTTGTTGGCTATTCTGAGTCTTTTTTCTCTCCATATAAACTTTAGATTCAGTTTGTCCTATCTGTAAAATAATTTGTTAGAATCATATTGAAGCTAAGGTTAATTTGAGAAGAACTGAGATCTTGATAATATTGAGTCTCCCTATTGATGAACATGGAATATCTCTACTTATTTAGTTCTTCTTTCATTTCTTTCAACACAGTTTTGTAGTTTTTCTCATGTGGATATTGTGCATATCTTGTTAACTTTATACAATAGAATTTCTTTTTTATCTTGGTAATGTAAATGATATTGTGTTTTTTTTATTCCAAATTCCCCTTGTTCATTGTTGGTATATAGAAAAGTGATAGACTGTTGCATATTAACCATGCACTCTGTAACCTTGCTATAATTGGTTATTAGTTCCAAGAGTTTGTCAATTCTTTCTGATTGTTCACATAAATGAGTATATCATCTTTGAACTTTATTTCTTCCTTCCCAATCTGTATACTTTTTATTTCCTTTTCTTGTCTTACTGTATTAGCTAGAACTTCCAGTAGAACATTGAAAAGCAGTGGTGATCTTTCCACTTTGTTAGAAAAATATGTCCCTAATTGTCATTATTGTTATCGTCACCATTCTCTCTTTCATTTCATGATCATACACAGCCTATGTTCTCTGTAGTGAAATTCCACTGATAGAAAATGGGCTCCTGGCTCTACTTCCAGCTGAACCAGATGTTTTCAGTTAGTTCATAGAATAGCCTATATATGTATATACATTTAGTAGTTGTTCTAAATCAAGTTCCCAAATTCACTATCCCCAAATTCTTGTTTGAGACTGATACTCCCAAGGACATCCATACTCCTTAAGAGATTACAAAAGGTTTTAGGAACTCCCTCCCTCTCTCTCACTCTCTCTCTCTCTCTCTCTCTCTCTCTCTCTTGTTTCTCTCACCTACTCTTTTCCAGTTCAAATTCATTTAACTTTCTATATTCAAATCCCTGGGGTAAAATTAGTCATTAATTATCTTAAATACAAAACCTGAAACCATAAAACTCCTACAAGAAAACACAGGGGAAACAGCTCAAAATTGATCTTGGCAATGATTTTATGGATATGACAGCAAAAGAAAAGGCAATAAGAACAAAAATAAACATTTTTAAAGAAGCTTCTGCACAGCAAAAGAAGCAATCAACAAAATGAAAAGGCCACCTACAGAATGATCAAAAATATTTGCAAACCATATATCTGATAAGAGATCAATATACAAAATATGTAAGAAACTCACACAATGTAATAGCAAAAAAATCAAATAATCTGATTTTAAAATGGGGAAGAGACCTGAATAGGCATTTTTCCAAAGCAGATATTTAAATGGCCAAAGATACATGAGAAGGTGTTCAACATTACTAAACAACAGGAAATGCAAATTAAAAACACAATGAGTCATTATCTCAAATCTGTTAAAATAGCTTTTATAAAAAAAGACATGAGGGGCAATTGGGTGGCTCAGTTGGATAAGCGTCTGACTTGGACTCAAGTCATGATCTCATGATTCATGAGTTTGAACCCTGCTTCGGGCTCTCTGCTGTCAGCACAGAGCTTGCTTTAGATCTTCTGCTCCCCCCCCACCTCTGCCCCTCCCCTTCTCTCAAAATAAATAAAATTAAGCAACAACAACAACAACAACAACAACAACAAAAAGACAGATAAGAGGATGTGGAGAACCCTCATGTGCTATTGGTGGGAATATAAATTGGTGCAGCTATAGAAAATAGTATAGAGGTTCCTTAAAAAATTAAAAAAAGAACTACTTTAGGATCTAGCAATTCCACTTCTGAGTATATATCCAAAAGGAAATGAAATCACTACAGACTTCAATTTATGAATGGGTTACCTCCCAATAAATCCATTGCAAGTTGAAAATATCCTAAATCAAAAGTGCATTTACTACTTCTAGCTTAGCAAACATCATAGCTTAGCCTATCTTACCTTAAACATGCTTAGAGGCCTTAACATTGGTTATATTAGAACTACAGTTCGGCAAAATTATCTAACACAAAGCCAATTTTATAATAATGGGTTGAATATCTCATGTAACTTATTAAATACTATACTGAAGGTGAAAAACAGGATGACTGTATGGGTACAGATTGGTTCTAAGTGTCTGGGTTGTTTAACCTCATGATCACATGGTTTACTGGGAGCTGTGGGTCACTGCCACAGCCAGCAGCATGAGAGGTGTCATACCATATATCATTAGCCCAAGAAAAGATCAAAATTCAAAATTTGAAGTATGGTCTTTCTTTCTTTCTTTCTTTCTTTCTTTCTTTCTTTCTTGTAGCTTCAAGTTTTTATTTAAATTCCAGTTAGTTAGTATATAGTGTAATATTAGTTTCAGGAGTAGAATTAAGTGATTCTGCACAGCAAAGCCAACAACAAAACTAAAAGGCAACTTTTGGAATGGGAGAAGATATTTGCAAATGGCATATGTGATAAAGGGTTAGTATCCAAAATCTTTGAAGTGTGGTTTTTATTGAGTTTGTTATTACTTTGCACCATCATAAGGTAGAAAAACCAGATGTCAAACCACTGTAAGTCAGAGACTACATCTCCAAGAGGTATACCATGTCTACGGCATCATTACTTACAATAGCCAAGACATGGAAACAACTAACTATTCACCAATGGGTGAAAAAATAAAAAAATATAAAAAATACATATATATTTTATATACATGTATACATACGTATTAACTCAGACGTATTAATTTATATATAATGGAATTTTAATTTGCCCACAAAAAAGAAGGAAATTCTGTCATTTGTGACAACATGGATGAAACTTAAGGGAGTATGCTAAGTGAAAACAGTCAGAGAAAAACCAATACTGTATGATATCACTTACACGTGGAATCTAAAATAGTCAGATTCATAGAAGCAAAGAGAAAATCACATTTTTACCTACTTTAAGATGATAAAATATATTTAAAGGATGCTGTATGATAAAATATGTTTAAAGAATGCTGATCCTTTTTTTCAAACCTAACTATCTTTATATACTTCCTTCTCCATGAACTAAACAAAAAGCTATTTTTCCTAAATAATACTGGTAACACCTGTTACCAGTCTGGGTCTAGACTGGTACTAGTCTGGGTCTAGACTTTCCAACAGAAAGCAAAATTACATATTAAAAATAGTATATGACAATTACCACTTTAGGTAACTCATCACCATATATCTGTCTCTGATAAAAAGTAATATGAATTAACTTTTTTATAGTAAGTGAAAACCAGAAACTATACCTCTTATTGACTTTTATTATCCTATATGCCTTGGTTCATATTATATTACCAAATTAAACAGTAGTTTCATTTGTCAGCTCATGACACAAAAGTCCTTTTGAAACACTTTTGCATAATTTGAGAGAAGTATACCCATTATAACCTACTTAAAAGATTATGCCTTTGTTCTAATACAGTACTAAATGTTTACTACTGAAAAAAGGATTACATTTTTACCTACTTAAAGATAATAAAATATGTCAAAAGAAATGCTAACTTGCTTAAAACAAACTCTCGCGTAAGCTTTTTCTTTTCTTTTTTTTCTTTCTTTTTTTTTTTTTGGTTAATAGTGAAGTACTTTTAGAGTCAGAAGTTTTTACAGTTTTTATTATTTTTATGATCCCTCTGAACTCATCTAACATGGAAACTTTTCTCCTGTAAAATTTTGTTTGTTAAGTCCATGATTGGTGGCAAATCTTTTCCACCACTTACTTAGTCATGGTTTCCTAAGTGTTATTCATAGCAATTTAAACAGATTATTGTCTTCTAGAAACTCTCTTCCTAGTCAAATAACAACACTGAAGTAAAAAAGAAAAAAAAAATGTCATAGAGGAAATTAAAAAACAAAAAACAAAGCCATGGGATTAGTGCATTTTTGTCCTAAAGATAATAAAGTTATAGCAGTGTTGTTTGAATTTTATGTTGTAACGGGAAATAATAGCTTCCTGGATAGGTGAGGGTGAAAAACTTTTGTTCAAGAAGTGAGAAGACTTTCTTAGTTGGAAGTTTCATAAGATTCTACAAATAAATCTAATTGAGAAAAAAAGTATATACATATATAAGGTGTATTAGATTCCTAGAGCTAGCATAATAAAGTACCACAAAACGGGCAGCTTAAAACAACATAATTTGATTTTCTTACAGTTCTAGAGGCTAGAAGTCCAAAATCAAGATGTCAGCAGGGCTATGCTCCCTCTGAAGGCGGTAGCAAAGACGTCTTCTTATCCTCTTGGTATTCTTGGTTTTCGGATACATCACTCCAATCTCTGCCTGATGTATGTGTTCTGAGTCCAAATCTCCCTCTACTTAGAAAGATGCTAGTCATTGAATTAAGATCTACCCTAATCCAGTACAACTTCATCTTAAACTTGATTCCATCTTAAAAGATCCTATTTCCCAGGGTGCCTGGCAGCTCAGTCAGAAGAACACATGACTCTCGATCTGAAGGTTGTAACTTGGAGCCCCACGTTGGGTGTAGAGATTACTTAAAACAAATAAAATTTAAAAAAAATTAAAAAGTTCTTATTTCCCAAGAAGGTCACATTCACAGGCACTGGAGATTAGGACTTGAACATATGTTTTGTAGGGACACCATTCAACCTACAATTGAGCAAACTTTGCTGAAGTAGGCTTTTAAACAGCAAGTGAGGGAAGCTTGAGCAAGTTAGAAAGTGGCTTTGAAAAGAAGTCCTTAAGATCTTAATTGTGAAATCTCAAAGTCCCATAGAAGATTTTATACTTTTATTTAGCAATCTGTCATCTGATAATCTCAATAAAAAACAAACACTTCGGTGCCAAAGGCATTAAAGATAAAGTCACCAGCCATTTATTCATCTAATATATATATTTTTAACATTCATCACATAAGAATGAGTGAGAACAGGGTAATGAACAATGCAATACCTCCTTTCAAAGGCTGGTTATCTAGAAAAGAGTAAGGGAGATAAAAAAAAATTACAACTCATTGCATAAGATGATCATACTGGCATTATAAAAAGATTCCTTTCACAACAGGAAGGAGAGCAGATTGGAAGAAACAACCAAGAGACTAGAGAGGTATCATGCTGTTTATACAACAGAACATAGGTTGCAAAGGTTAGGTCATGAAGAAATGATTTTAAGGAAAGGAGACACATTCAGAAGATTGCAAGGGTTCAAGTTCTAGCCACAAAACCTACAAAATTACCTGCAGTTTCACCAATCCTTTCCTTGGTGCCCTCTGTTGCAAGGGAAGAAGTCCTTTCTCTTTACTACGGCTAATCCTTCTTCCTGTGTTTTGGAACCCATACTATCCCTTTCTTAGTAATATCTTTCTATTAATTATATTCTTGTTCTTAGACCATAATCTCTTCCTGTTTGCTTCTTCTTATCAATCTTCGATAAGCCATCCATCACAACACTTAGAGCAACAATGACTTCATCTACCACCCTTAACAAACCTTAGCACCACAGCCAACTACCAGATCCTATGTTCTGTTCACAGCTATACTTATAGAAGATCTTGCTTACTTATAATGTGTCCAATTGCTCTTTTCCAACACATTTCTTAATTTATTGCCATTTGGCTTCTCTTCCTACAATTCTTCTGAAATTTCTCTCATTCTAGTTTCCAACAAACTCTGTTGTTAAATCCAGTAAACATTTTCATTGCTTACTTCCCTTGACCTCTCAGCAACATTTGGCAATTTTGACCACCCCCATTGTCTTCATATACTCTCTTACCTTGCCTTTATTGTACTGATTTCAGCCCTGGTTTTCTTCTTGTTTTTCCTTCTTAGTCTCTTCCTCTAGCCATTTCTTATGTGTTATATTGTTCAGAATTCCTCAGTTCATAGTAGACTCTTCTTCTATATTGGGAAAATTTATTTTTTTCCATGGATTAAATAATTATTGCTATACTGACAACCCCCAATTATGACTACAATTGAGATCTCGCTCCTCAGCATTAGATCTTTATTTTCAACTGTCAAATAGCACTAGGCTCCCTCATTGGTACTTCAAACTCAGTATGTCTAAAACAACTCATCTCCTCTTCTAAATCCTCTATTCCTCCTATGCTTCACATATTAATAAATGGTAACACTCTATATAAAAACATACAAGCCAACTACTAGGGCACCAAGCTTAATCTCCCTTTCTGAACCTCCATCCACCCCAACTCTCTCTCTCTTTCTCTCTCTCTCTCTCTTTCTGCTCCCTCTCCCACTCCCTCACCTCTCATCCTTCAACATTCACACTTTATTCATAATTCCACTGTTACTACTATACTCCTTGTCACTATAACATTTTAACTCCTATAAATTTCTTCTTCTTAAAAAAATTATATTCTCTTCATGATATATATCCCTCCCAAACTGCTCATGAGACCTAGGGGAAGCTGATCTAACCTTCAACTCTATGACTAGGACCTGATTAAATCACATAATTATAGCAATTATATTCCCTTGGAAACAATTCATTTAGGAGCTCATATTTAAGTAAATTTTGGTCATTATTGCCTTTGCA
Source organism: Lynx rufus (assembly GCF_022079265.1). Lineage (NCBI taxonomy): Eukaryota > Metazoa > Chordata > Mammalia > Carnivora > Felidae > Lynx > Lynx rufus. The sequence goes on from NW_025814823.1 coordinate 163,172,632, forward strand.
ACTGTTATTGTTCCAGGTGTGGCATGGACCTGAAATTTGTCCAACCAGACTCAAGCAAGGGAGTGTTTTGTTCTGTTTTTTTCTTTTCAAATTTGGGGAGAAAGTTTATTTCTCCCCCAGTAGATGTAAGAAATACAGCATGTTAACTTTGCTACTACAATTGATGTTTTGTCATTCTTAAATTTCTTTATAATTCTGCCACAGATGTATATGCCCATAAATGATATTGTATATTATAAACATATATGTAATATATATTATATATACATTCTCCAATTTGGCATTTTTGTCAATTTTTTTTGTTCAGATTTATTCATTTTGATAGCAACAACTAAGTTTCATTCATTTTCATAGTAGTATGATTTCCATTACAAAAATATACCACAATGTATTTATGCATTACCTTATTAATATTTGTATTATTTTCCTTATTTCTTAATACAAACCAATGCATCTGAAAACATGTTTGAACATGTATCTTTTTGAAGATATGTAAGAATTTTTAAAATATATATTCCCAGAAATGGAATTTCTGGTTACTGGGTACATATTTTCAAAATAAAAAACTAAATGGCTATCCACATGCCTGTAACATTTTACACTTCCACCGGAGGTCTAAAAGAGCTCTGTTCTGCCAAATCTGCAACAAGAGATTTTGTAGTTTTTAAATTTTTCCAATTCTAATGAGTATGAAATGGTATCTTTATGATGTATTTCAATTTGTGTTCTCATGATTACTAATTAAGTCCTTAGTCACATTTTTTTCATATAATTATTGGGCAATTGTTTCTCCTCCTCTATAAATGCCCTTCCTTTTTTTTAGAGGCTTGTGTTTTGCTTATTGAATTTTAGAAGTTTTAGTATTTATTTGTGTTAATATATTCAATATTGCCCTAGACCTAGGCAAGACAATATAACTAAATGGAAATATATACCATGCTTATTATTGGAAGAATTAATATAGTTAAAATTCCCCCACTATCTGAAGCAATATACATACATATTCAATGCAATCCCTATCAAAACTCCAATGACATTTTTAGAGAGCTAGAACAAACAATCCTAAAATTTGTATGAAACCACAAAAGACCCCAAATAGCCAAAGGAATCTTGAAAAAGAAAAACAAAACTGGAAGTGTCAAAATTCCAGACTTCAAGTTATATTACAAAACTGTAGTGATCAAAATGTGTGGTACTATCACAAAAATAGACACATTGCTCAATAAAACCAAAAAAAAAGTGCAGAAATAAATTCACAATTATATGGTTAATTAATCTTCAACCAAGGAGGCAAGAATATGCAATGGGAAAAATGTAGTGTCTCCAACAAATCATATTGGGAAACAGGACAGCTACATGCAAAAGAAGGAAACGGGACCACCTGCTTACACCATACACACACACACACACACACACACACACACACACACCTGAAAATGGATTAAGAAACTAAATATGAGACCTGAAGCCATAAAAATCCAAGAAGAGAGTACAGGCAGTAATGTCTCTGATATCAACTGTAGTAACATTTTTCTAGATATGTCTCTGAGGCAAGGGAAGCAAAAGCAAAATAAACTACTGGGACTACATGAAAATAAAAAGCTTCTACATAGCAAAGGAAACAATCAACAAAACTAAAAGACAACCTACTGAATGGGAGAAGAAATTTTCAAATGGCATACCCAATAATGGGTTAGTATCCAAAATATATAAAGAACTCAACACCAAAAACAAAACAAAATAAACAAAAAATCACACAAATAATATTATTTTAAAATGAATGGAAGACATGAATAGACATTTCTCCAAAGAAGACATCCAAATGGCTAACAGACACATGAAAAGATGCTCAACATCATTCATCATTAGGAAAATACAAATCAAAACAACAATCAGATATCGCCCCACACCTGTCAGATTTGCTAAAACAAAAGCTCAAGAAACAACAGGTATTGGCAAGGATATGGAGAAAAAGAAACCTTCTTGCACTGTTGGTGAGAATGCAAACTGGTGCAACCACTGTGGAAAACACTAAAGACTTTCTCAAAAAATTAGAAAAAGAACTACCCTATGATCCAGTAATTGTACTATGGGTATTTACCCAAAGAGTACAAAAATACTGATTCAAAGGGACACATGCACCCCGATGTTTATACGAACATTATCAACAATAGCCAAATTATGGAAAGAGCCCTAATATCCTTCAACTGGTGAATGGATAAATAAAATGAGGTATATATATATATATATATATATATATATATATACAATGGAATATTACTCATTTATAAAAAGGAATGAAATCTTGTCATTCATGACAGCATGGATGGACCTAGAGGGTATAATGCTAAGCAAAAGAAGTCAGTCAAAGAAAGACAATACCATATGATTTCACTCATATGTGGAATTTAAGAAACAAAATAGATGAATAAAGGGGAAAAAAGAGAGAGAAACCAAAAAAAAAAAAAAACCCAGACTTTTAACTATAAAAAAGCAACAGATGTTTACCAGAGGAGAGGTAACCATTACCAGAGGGTTGGGGGATGGGTGAGATAGGTGAATGGGGTTAAGAGTACACTTACCTTGATGAGTACTGAGTAATATATGGAACTGTTGAATTACTACTGTATACTTAAAACTAATATAACACTGTATATTAACTGAAATTAAAAGTTACTGAAATTAAAAATTTACTGAATGTAAAAGTAAAAAAAATACTAGAAATGAATCTGAAATGGAGATGGGTGATTTACTTCATAAAAAGTCAAAATAATGGTCATGAAGATGAACACCAAAGTCAGGAAAACAATCCATACAGTATGGTCCTCCTATAAATACAAACACATAGACAAATGGAATATAATCAAGCTCTCAGAAATAAACCTATGTATATATGGTCAATATTTTTCCAAAGGTTTCAAGAATACTCAATGGAGAAAAGAATCTTCAATAAATGGTGCTGAGAATATTCACACCATGTAAAAGAGTGAAACTAGGCACCTACTTCTTTCATTCCACTTGCAAAAATTAACATAGAATGGGCTAAAGACTTAAATGTAAATCCAGAAACCATAAAACTCTGAGAAGAAAACATAGGCAAAAAGCTCTTTGAGATGGATCTTGGCAATGATTTTATTGGATATGTAATCTAGAGCATAAGGAACAAGATCAAAAATAAATAAGTGGGACTACATCAGACTAAAAACCTTCTTCACAGCAAAAGAAATGATCAACAGAAGAAAAGGATAACTTACCATATAGTATATGGAACAATATTTGCAAATTATATAATTGATAAGGGGTTTATATTCAAAATATAAATATACTCTCCATACCCTTGTTCAATAACCAAACAATTCAATTAAAAAATGGGCAGAATAAATTATGGAAAGAGCCTAAATGTCCATCAACTGATGAATGGATAAAGAAATTGTGGTTTATATACACAATGGAATACTACGTGGCAATGAGAAAGAATGAAATATGGCCTTTTGTAGCAACGTGGATGGAACTGGAGAGTGTGATGCTAAGTGAAATAAGCCATACAGAGAAAGACAGATACCATATGGTTTCACTCTTATGTGGATCCTGAGAAACTTAACAGAAACCCATGGGGGAGGGGAAGGAAAAAAAAAAAAGAGGTTAGAGTGGGAGAGAGCCAAAGCATAAGAGACTGTTAAAAACTGAGAACAAACTGAGGGTTGATGGGAGGTGGGAGGGAGGGGAGGGTGGGTGATGGGTATTGAGGAAGGCACCTTTTGGGATGAGCACTGGGTGTTGTATGGAAACCAATTTGACAATAAATTTCATATATTGAAAAAATAAATAAATAAAAATAAATAAAAAAAATGGGCAGAGTATCTGAATAGACACTTTTTCAAGAAGATATACAGATAGCAAACAGGTACATGAAAGCATGCTAACATCATTAACCATCAGCAAAATGCAAATCAAAACCACAGTGAGATATAACTTCATGCGTGTTAGAATGGCTATCATCAAATGACAATAGGTAACAAATGCTAGTGAGGATGTGGAGAAAAGAAACCCTTCTTCACTGGTGGCAGAATTATAAATTGGTATACCTACTATGGAAAACAGTATGAAGGTTGCTCAAAAATTAAAATAGATCAAACTACCATATGATCTACAGTTCCACTCCTGGAAATAGATCCAAAATAAATAAATATACTGTATCAAAGAGATATCTGCACTCTTATGTTCATAGCATTATTATTTACAATAGTCAAAACATGGAAACAACGTAAGTGTTCATCAATGACAAGGAAGTTGTAGTATATGTATATACAAAGAATAATATTCAGCCATAAAAAAAGGAAAGAAATCCTTTCATTTGTGATAACATGGATGGACCTGGAAAGCATTTTGACAAGTGAAATAAGTAAGAAAGAGAAAGAAAATATACTGGATGATCTCACTTAAATGTGAATCTAAAAGATAGAGGTGGGGGTTGAGGGGCAGGGAAGAATTTGACAAAGGTGGTCAAAAATACAAACTTCCAGTTATAAGATAAATAAATACTGGAGATATAACGTACAATATGATGACTACAGTTACCACTGCTTATCGTATATTTGAAAGTTGAGAAGAGATATATTGAGTTCTCATCATGAAACAAACAAACAAAAACATTGGTTTTCTTTCTTTTTTTTGTATTTATTTGAGATGGTGGATATTAATTAAATTTACTGTGGTAATAATTTCACAATATATGTAAGTCAAGCCATTGTGCTGTACACCTTAAACTTATACAGAGCTATATGTCAATGATGTCTTAACTAACTTGGGGAAAATGAGAGTAAACAGTGTTGAGAAGGGAAATTTGCCATTAATAAATCAAAACTTGATACTTTTCTAGACTACGTACAGAACACTGAACGCTACATGTTAAAACAAGAAATCTTCAATCCAATATTAGTAAGAATTCATTTTTTTAAAGATTGAGGGACTAGGATTTTCATGGTAATTAATTATTCTAAGATTTTGGAGAACATGCAATTTGAAGCTCAGAAACTCTCATCAATTCTAAAACATAAGCATTTCTGCTATAATATTATGTGTGCATTCCTTTAAAACATTCCCTTAGGCAAAAATCAAACACCAGAAATAACAAGGATTATGGAGAAAACATTGTAGAGGTAAACCACTGCAACTTTGTAACCAGAGTTCTAACAAAAAAACACCACAATCTTAATACATTTTAGCACAGCTAAATCCACACTGGGTTTTCACCCAGTACCACTGTTAATCTTTTGTAGGTTTAAACACTGGGACTCACCTCCTTCTGTTGAGATAAAGTTCCTTGGGAACACGAATTTCCAATAGAGATCAATTTCATCAAAAATAAAAATATTTAGAAATAACTTTGCAGCTTCTTCATCTACACTTGCAACATCACTAGATATGTTAACATTGTGAAAAGCATAATGATTCTCAATAGCATTAAATTATTCATAACTGATTCCAAAGGAAGGTATTACTGTAAGTTTTTTAGCTGTTTTTTTAAGACTTCCATTTATTGCCAAGGTCATCTCTTCAATAGTAAGAAAGATTTTCTCGACTGTTTCAAAAGGTACTTAGTGTTAACCAATGAAACTTCTGGGTTATACTTACATCATTTCTCTATTTACCAATCCACATAATTATAAACTAGTTTGTGACAGAAACAATGTTCTGTTGTATCAGAAGTCTATCTTCAAATTTAAAGTATTAACACTACTATCCAAATTATTATAATTTTTATTATACTTTTATTTTCTGAAAAAAGGATAAATATACAGATAATATATATACACACACACATAAACTACAAGCAACTTCAAAATGGATCTGTCATTGTTTTACCTTATTTCCTAGTTGTATATATTTTCAGGTATCTTTTAGATAAGAATATTAATAAAGGATATGAGTAACCTAAGATTATTAAACTAATTCTCCTAGAAAAACCTGTTATATTCTGATATTTAAAATCCTATACACTGTAAAAACATACAGTAAATGTTTCATAGGAAGGTATTTAGTTGTGAAAACACAGATCACCACAGATATATTTCTACTACTTAGGTAAACATTAAGTGTAATTATTCTTTTCTGAATGTAGGGCACAGAAATAGATATTACAGAATCTTTAAAGAAGAAACTCCTGTTTTCACACTCTGATCCTCAAATGTTCTGCAATCCCACTGGAATTTCATATAAAGACTAGTGTGTAGGTTTTCATAAATGCATGTTGGAGTTAAGTAAAAAAGATAGATAGTAGAATATAAATACTCACTGCTTCACAATTCCTTCTGCCAGCCAATCCTGTGAATAGTCCATTTGCAAGGACAGGGAAGGAGCTAGAGAGAATTATGCTAAGCGAAATAACTCAGCCAGAGATAGGCATATACCAAATGATTTCACTCATATGTGGAACATAAGAAGAAAAACAAATTTATATAGGGGGTAAAAAGAGAGGGAAACCAAGAAACAGACTCTTAACTACAGAGAACAAACCAAGGGTTACTGTACCATTTGGGGGGTGGGGTGGGGAATGGTTTAAATAGGTGATAGGGATTAAGGAAGGCACTTGTGATGAGCAGTGGGTGTTGTATGTAAGTGATGAATCACTAAATTCTACACCCAGAACTTATATTACACTGTATGTTAATTAACCGGAATTTAAAAAAAAAATTGGAGAAAGGAAAAAAAAAAGGAATAGGGCAATACATTTACACACAGCGGTCCTTGACTAATGTGTATAACAAAGGAGAAATTCTATCCGTTATTTCTTCTCCCAAGAGAACAATAGAAGCAATGTAGAGAAGTTTTTTTTTTGTTTTATAACAATCTGATTTTTATACTAACATTTAGAAAATTGCTATAAATTTGGATGGATGTACAATGATGTATGAAATACTTATAACAAAAACTCTCTAGAGAAACACATTTAAGCTTAAAAAAATTCCACAAATGGTTGACACATTTTCTACATTTAAATTTGAATATTTTTCTCATGAAATAATTATAATTGTCATACAATTAAATATAAAAACACAAAAATGGAAATCAGCTCAGGCATCAGGTAGTCTTTATCAATAAAACTCAAGTCAAAGTAAAAATAAAGATGTATATGATCATTTTGACTTTTGTGTCTACTAAAATTAAAGGAGCATGAAACTAGGTATTGCAAATTAGCCAACTGACCAGAGATAGTTTCAAAAGAAACCTCTCCATGGTGAAATAAAAGATAAATAAAATGTTAATTTTTAAGAAGCTTGAAACTGCCTTCTTTTGGAGAATATGTATGACATTAATTTAAATTTTTATTATATGAACTGGAATGAAAAATCTAATTTTATTTTGAAAAATTATTGAGAAATAAACATCCACAGCCCGAATTAAATAAGAAGAACTAACTATATGAATCCTAAGTAGTCCTACATAACCAAAAGCTAATAATTAATACATGTCACTAACAGAATTAACATGTATATTTTCCCACTTCTGCTTCATTTTTCATTAAAAGTATTCTTTTTATTAGTTATTAAATGTGTATTTTACGGGGCGCCTGGGTGGCGCAGTCTGTTAAGCGTCCGACTTCAGCCAGGTCACGATCTCGCGGTCCGTGAGTTCGAGCCCCGCGTCGGGCTCTGGGCTGATGGCTCAGAGCCTGGAGCCTGTTTCCGATTCTGTGTCTCCCTCTCTCTCTGCCCTTCCCCCGTTCATGCTCTGTCTCTCTCTGTCCCAAAAATAAATAAACGTTGAAAAAAAAAATTAAAAAAAAATGTGTATTTTACAATATATTTCAAAAATCCAAAACACAGGGACTATATTATTATATTTGTACTCAAACTATAATAAACTTACGGGATCATATGAGTCACATTCATTTATTAAACATGTAACTATATTATAATTATTTCAAATTTTATTAGTATAACATTCCATTGATGGACTGACAGTGTATAATTCTTCCACATTAATGATCCAGTTATAAATTAGTTTTTTCTTTTTTTTTTTAATGTTGGATTCTTCACGGGCATATGCAGGATTTCACTGTTATCCTTTGGTAAATATTTACATAGGCAAAGTGCAATAGCAGTGAAGAAGATAGTGACTACTTTGCAAATACAACCTGAATTAAAAAAAAAAAAAACAACCATCAGTTGTGTCAATCTATCTAAAGCAAAAATATTTGTGGAAAGAATGCTATTTACCAAAGAAATGGTAAGTATATGTAATCTCTTTAAAATATCAATTTTCTAATTATAGAATGTAATTAATGTTATAAACATATCAAGTTACTAAAGGAGATTTTTTAATGTTTACAAAAGCTTTAAAATTTCTTAAAAAAGTGTGTCTTTTTTTCACAGAATGTATTAACTCTAAAGCTTAAAAATACATTGCTGCTAACTTAAATATCAATAGGAACTGGAACCTATTTAAGCCACTTCATGCAGCTTTATTCTTTTTGAAAAAAATCACCATTTTCCAAATATAAACAGAAATATTACAAGCATTATATAAAAGTACTTGCGCTTAGAATGCAAAAGACCCTGAAAATTAAAGTAAAAAATATTCTAGAGCAACAACATCAATTATCTGACAATATCAATTATAGTGGTTACAAAAGATAAAGAAACATTAATGAGTCTGTCATTTATAATGACACAATAATTTTCATACATTTATAATAGCCCAACACTGCAAACAACCAAATGAGTTTTAACAAGAGAATGGATAGATTATAGTATATTCACAAAATGAAACAGTATTTGGAAATTTTTTTTAAAGGACAAACTACTGCTATAGAATAACATGGATGAATCTCCCAAAAGCATAATATTAAGCAACACAGAAAAAAAAAAAAAGAGTATATACTGCATTCCATTTGCATAAATTTTTAGAACAGAAAGAGCCAACATATTGTAATAGAAATCTGAAACAGGTTTATCTCTAGAGGAAGGAAATTGACTGAAAAGGGACAGGGGATAAATTTCTACAGCTTGTTTTGAGGTGCTGGTTCCACAGATGCACTCATTTATCAAAAGCCATCAAACTAAAAACCTAAGATATATGTTAATTGCATCTTCATTACATCTCAATTTTTTTTTAAAGATACATTTTTCACAAACTAAACACAGTGTGACCAGCATCTGGATCAAGAACAAAACAGCCGTCAACACCCCAGAAGCTTTCCTTCATGTTTCCTCAAAGTCACTAACCAGAATGGGTTACTTTTATTTTTGAAATATAGTTATAGCAGGTCAAAATTATGTAAGTGGAATCACAGAGTGCATACTCAGTTGTTTGATTTCTTTCTTTCAAAATTATGTTTGTATGATTAATTCATATTTTATATAGTTGTGTACCTTCTGTTTTCATTGCCATATACCATTTCATTGTTGATTTTACCACAATTTATATATCCATTCCATTGTTTATTGACTGATTATTAAATTTTGTGAATTCTTTCAAGTCTTTTGTCCATTTTTTCCATTATTTATCCTTTGCTTATTTTGATATATGGGAGTTCTTTATATATTTTGGACATTGGTTCCTTTTTACACTTTACCTTCTAAACTATGGTTGTCTATTCATTATTTCTTTTAACGATCAGAACTTTAAAAAGTTTACACTAAACTGCCACAAAAGCATATTCTTATTTCAGTTTCTTCTGTTTGCCCTTTCCAACTGTATTTCTCTATGTCCTTTATTATTGTTATCTCCTTTTAGTAGCTCCTTAGCAGGATCTCTAAGCAGTTCACCAGCTTTGTCAATTTTGTGCTGTGTTTGAAAATAGATAAGCATGTTACATATATATCTAAAATAAAAATTAAAAGGCTCAGTAGTGTCTTAAGAGGACTTCCTTAAGAACAAAACCTAGTTTTGTTGAATTATCTCTGAGAAATTAATTTTGACTTCTTAAATGTCACTTTTTACTTTTTAATTGTTTTTTAAAATTTTACTTTACTCAATGTTCATTGTAGACTAAGTTTGCTGGATAATTGACTTTTGAATTACAAGGCACCACTATATACTGTTCATCACAGAAGTATTTGTTACTGTTAAATATTAGAGTCTATCATTATGTTTCTTCGAATTAATGAACTCATTAAAATCACAAAACATATAAACACTTTTAAATATTTATCATACCAACATCTACACAATAAAATTATTGAATGTTAGTAGAGATTAAGACTTCAGAAATTATATAGTCCAACATCCTCATTTTACAGACGAACAAATTGAAATCAAGGAAGATATATATTTTCTAGAGTAATACAAGCATATCTAGATTTTCTCAAAACTGACCATAACACAGCTCATACCACCATAGTATCTCAATTCCTCATATTTTTATTTATTCAATAAATACTGAATACTTGCTAGGTAGGCTGTTACATCATTAAGCAAAAGAGACTGTGAAACTCACATGTAAGTAGGGTGAGAGTATCCTGATGTTCTCTGGGGATGTGAAAAATTTTTTTTAATTGTCCAATCTTTTACTATGTAAATAGCAAGGGTTACAAGGTCAAGCAACTTGGTTGTATATGTATATGGACAAAATTACTTCCCAAATTGAAATTTTGCTAATTACCACCCTTTATTCAGGAACAACACAAAACAATTGTGTATTTAATGCAGTGACTCAAATATTCATATAAATACTTTAATACTTCAGTTTCTAAAATATTTTCTATATAATAAGGGTTCTTTAAACATCAAAATATTCATTTGTTCGTAGTTTATTATTATTGTACATTACTATAAACAACCATACATGTTTAAAACAGTTTTACTTTTCTGTAATTCTTTAATAGGTATCACTTACATATTCCTACCAATAGGTAGGCCATTTTCATCTTGTTATAGATCCAACAATTTCCTTTTTTCCCACAGTATTCAGTCTCCCGAAAGATACAAGAAATATCTGCTGTCATTTTAAAAACTATTGGTCCAGGTATAGTCCCTATGAAAAATGCAATAATTATAAATGCTCCATGAAAACACTACAGGTTAGGATAAGTATGATTTTTATTCTAAAATTAAACTGATGTATTTAGCCATCATCACATTTAAATATATCATTTAAAATTATCTAAGAATTTACTTATAAGTAGGATTATTAAGAACTGGAAAAAAACTGTATTTTTTAAAAATCCTTATTCCTGTAGGTATAAAAAATTAGTTGCTTTCATATTTTTAAAATGACATACATGTAATCAGTTTATGTTTTTATGTTCTCTATGTTTTCAATCAATGAAAAGTTAGTTTTTTAATGCAATGTACATCTGTTATTTATCAAGATATTGAGAGAAATAACTAGGAATGTAAATGCTTTGGTATGTTTGTAGCAACCCTAGATTCAGAGGACCTCATATACAGAAGAAGAGTTGTGTACTGCCTTAGGTAAATTTCTGTATACTCTCAGAGACAACATCTCCTCAGCAACAATTTCAGCTAAAAATGAATTAGAAGTCATTTTTTAAAAAGTCACCCCAAAGACATTAGAACTGAAATCTCAGAACTAAGATATCTTTACTGACATCTAGTTTACTATAACTTCATTATGTCAGGGTCCTCATGCTTCATGACTTATGACTCCTGCCAAAGACCACTATCCAAGATCACTATCAAAGATTACCAATTCTCCCAATCTTATTGAGTGCTGGCACTCTGTTTATAATCGTTCAAGGTGAAAAACCTAAGCCTACTATTCATTTTTTTCTATTTTCCTTCATGTTTTTCCAATCCATGATAAATCTTTAGGACACTAACTCTAAACATATCTTGGATATGTTGATTTCTGTGTCTCTTTCACAACCTCCAGAATCCAATTTAACATAATTCTGGTTTAGACTGCAGCAAAAGCCTTTTTTTCCTTCACATTTATCTTCTATAAGTATTTTTCCCTCCAGAAGCAGAGTTATCTTTTAAACAGAAAACAGATAATATCTATCCTCTGCTTCAAATTATCTGTTGGCAAAATACTGTTAGATATAGAGGCAGTCTGTATCTAAAGTATCATCTTGTTCCACCCTCTTCCAACAAAAATGTATCAGTCTCACTAGCTTCCTTTCTCATGTTAGAAACTGTTTATGCATTAGCTGTTTCTTAGGTTCTGTCTTCCAAAACAAATCTGTCCTTATCGATCAGGCCATGATTCACATAAAAATATGCTCTCATTTTTCCTAATTAAAAGAGCCAATTTTAACCCCACATATTGATCTAGGTATAGAATTAATTTTCTGATCCCTATCCAAGCCACACTTAAATTTTTCTATGTTCTTGACTCCATTTATCATATGTCTTTCAGTCTTCAATCCAGTTCAATCTCGTTTCCTTGCCCCATCAATATTTTTAATCAACTTTTGAATCAGGGGTGCTAATACAGTCATAATGTAGATAATTTAGATTTGAAAGCTAGTTTTTGCTATTTTAAGAAAGCCTGAAGTACAGAGTGCATTACCATCTGAGAAAAACAATTTTTTTCTTTGGCTGTAAGTCCTTAAAAACATCAGAGTCTTTGGTAACGAAAATGTTGTTAGTGACTCCCCAAACATGCAAGCAGTATTGTGGTTATGTGTTTTGTTTCAGCTTACCAAACCACTTGGACAAGATTGATGAATATACATCTAATCAAATAGACTGTCCTGTCTGATCAAATATAGTATTAATGCATATTTTATATGACAGGATTGGCTTTGCATTATGTGTTGTCTTTTTACATAAATATTGTCTCCTAAATTCTGCAAAGCAGCTCCCGCATTCACTTGTGTTGTGTCAGTTTACCATTTTTATTTATTTGAAATTCTAAATATACATGTAGACGCACATATCAAAAAATCAACAATTCACTGTAATAAAAGATTGCCGAAAGTCCATACCAAATATTCTCAAAAACACAAAGGCCAAACCCAAGGCCAAAGAACGTTGATTGTCAGATACAATCCTGCGAGCAAAGAGTAATGATATTATCAAAACATTGCTATTAATAACTTTAGAGAATTTGCTAGGTTATTATTATTATTTTATTACTATTGTAAATTTTTTGTTATTTTTTTTACTTTTCATCAGTTAAACTAAAAATCTTTAGCCAGTTAACAGAGTTCAATCTAGGTGAATTAAAGAAGTACAATTCCTTCAATTCTTCATATCCTTCCCCTTGCCAACTGATTCCAAAGCTTCTTGCTCTTCACAAGGAGGAAACATTTTGGGCCAGACCCTCTGTCCCAGCCTCTTTTTTCCTTTGCTGAAAAAAAATGTGGCACTAACTATCACGCTTACCTTTTATCCATTTCGAGGTGCACATCCACTACTTTATATTTCTCCTTTTTCCCCTGTGAGATCCACTCTACATTTCTTTACCTTTATCTCTGTCTTGAGAGACTGATCTAAATGTGCTACATCAATAGGCTCTCTTGCCTTCTGGCTTCTCATTACAGTTTGCCAATTGGGTACTCGGGAGTGAGGAAGGAGAGTGAGGTCAAGGTGTTTCTTCCCAGCTTCTCTCCCCAGAGTGAAATCCTGCTGACTAGGTCACTAGGCAAAGCAGTCCTCTCTACAGGTCTCTCTCTTTCCTACCCTTGTTTTCTTTTGGGCAAGTGGTAACAGACCAGGGGTACTGCACTATATACCTTATGATTCTTATACTCCACCCACATTTTAAATAGCCACTTTCTTCAACCTTGCTTAAATTATCCTAATTTGAGAGCCCCTTCTCTTTCCTGCTGGACCTCTGTTACCCTCACTATTCAAAAGCTAAAATAAACAAAAATAATTTTGCAAATATAAAAAATGAAGCTCTCTGTATTTCCTATAGGTCAAAGCAAGTATTTGTTTTAAAAAAATGCATAAGGGGCACCTGGGTGGCTCAGTCGGTTAAGCTGCCGACTTCGGCTCAGGTCATGATCCCGCGGTCCGTGAGTTCAAGCCCCGCATCGGGCTCTGTGCTGACAGCTCAGAGCCTGGAGCCTGTTTCAGATTCTGTGTCTCCCTCTCTCTGACCCTCCCCCGTTCATGCTCTGTCTCTCTCTGTCTCAAAAATAAATAAACGTTAAAAAAAAATAAAAAAATAAAATAAAATAAATGCATGAAACCACATATCAGTTTGGAGACTCAATTGAAAATACAATAAAAAATAATAAACCATTGAACATTTTAGGAAGTAAAAAAATAAAAACTACATTTTATTAAAAAAAAAAACTCTTTGCTTACCATTTTTTTCCTTGTTCTAGGACTTGCACAATGAACTAATATGACCAATATTTTCATCCAAACAACTCAATATACTAAAATGTAGCATTCATACAATATTTTGTGACTATCTCACGAAAAGTAAGATAATTCCACCCATATCAACCTGGTGGAAATATTCTTTCCTCAAATGTTTACTCCTAGGAAAATGAAAACAAATTAACCAATCCTCAAAAGATAATGGTATTTTTAAATAAAAAAATAATTTATACTTCCATAGTAAGCAGATTCTTAAGGGAGGAAAAAGAAAGTGTCACATTTTAGAACTACACTTTAGGATAGGTCTTGGTATAAAGTGGAGATATTAATAATATCCCTAACTATAATTGAGTGTTCTGCTTCATTTAGCACATGTAGTTTTCTTACATGGATTATCATTGCTTTCCGAAGCATATATAGAACTGACCATAATTCATAAGTAGCATTATTAAGAAGCATTTATGTATTGGAAGCGCCTCGGTAGCTCATTCGGTTGAGCTTCCGACTCGATTTCAGTTCAGGTCATGATTTCCCAATCATGAGATCAAGCCCCATGTAAGCTCTGCACTGAGCATGGAGCCTGCTTGGGATTCTCTCTCTCTCTCTCTCTCTCTCTCTCTCTTTCTCTCTCTCTCTCTCTCTTTCTCTCTCTCTCTCTCTCTCTCTCTCTTTCAAAATAATTAAATAAACAAACTTTTAAAAAAGAAGCATTTTTGTATCTTCACTTCTGATATACAAGATAAAAAGATTAATGGTTCCCAGGATTTTCCATCAGTTAAATGAATAACACAAAATAAATAATAGCTTTGTATTAAAAATATTTAATGGAAAATGAATGAAGCGAATGGTTTTTTGTATATTGTCTAATAAGTAAGGCTATAATAGGGTGTTTAAGAATATCATGGAATAAACAAAAATTTGTTAGTACTCTTCCAAAACGTACTTCCAAAAAGGCAGCTTCCACTATCTCTCATGACTTCTAAACTTTTATTTCCACTCCACATCATTCTTATAAGACATCAGCTCTAGATTTAAATTCCTGTTTTGCACAAAAGCTGCTCCTTCCCCAGTGCTCCCCCATCACAAGTGGAGCTGTCATCCACCATCATGCAGTGTTCAAGTCCAAAATGTGAAAAGAGGCACCTGTGATCCCATCCTTTTCCTCATGGACCAGAACCAATAACCAAATACTGTGATTTTTAAAAATACATTTTTTGGTCCTTTCTCTGATTTAAAAAAAATATATATTTAATCTCTAATTCCACCAGCCTATTCCAAGTCTATTTCTTTCTCCTGAAAACAAACCAAAAAAAAAAAAAAATGAAATGACTTCCTAATTTATCTCCCAACAACCATCCTTATACTTTCAGCCCACTCTCCACCTAAGAGCCAAAGTGATTTTTCTGTACTGTGAAACTCTGATTACTTCACTGTCCCCCGTAGGATCCTTTAACAGCTTCCCCTTGTTCTTATGATAAAACCTAGAATTTCAAAAAAACATTTACAAGAGTCAGCCTTATCACATCAGTCTTACTGGATGCCACTTCACACCTCACTTTTGCCTTCATTACCCTCCTTGTTCACGACATTCTATAACACAACAATCTTACAAAGCTACTTCTCCCACTCGGAATCTTCACATTTGTCCTTCCCACTGTGTGAATACTCATCCCCTATCCCTCAGGGCTCAGCTTAAATATCAGTTCTTCAGGAACACCCTCTCTGAATCCTCACGCAGAGTTAGACCATCCTATAATTTTCTCATCGAATTTTACTGCAGTTTCTTTGCAGTGTGTTTTAAAATTATAATTGAATACTTATTAGTCAAGACACATTTTTTTGGTGGAGGGCGCCTGGGTGGCTCAGTCAGTTAAGCCGCCGACTTCGGCTCAGGTCATGATCTTGCGGTTTGTGGGTTCAAGTCGGGCTCTGTTGGAAAGGAAAGAATTGAAGAACTAGTTTTTCTTAATGAACCCCTGATAGAGAGATACAGACAAGTTAGGATACTTTTCTGTTTAGACTTTTACTTCACACAGCGTCAGATTGCAACAAATTTCTCCAGAGGAAAAACAATTTTGTCATTCTTAGTCCCATGTAATCACCAGTAACTCTGCCAGTTTGCTTGCCCCAGGGGTGACCCTCTACCTGGACCTAGTCCAGACTGTCAGGATCTAGCCTTCATCAAGAATTGGCCAAGAATCTCAGGGACAGCTTTAGATCTCCAATTCACCTCTAAAAACTTCTGCTCTCTCTGGAATTTTAATCCCTCTAGTCCTCTGCCTTTAAATGTATTATTTTTATCATGTAACCCATCTTTTCTTGTTGCCCTCTGTAGGACCATTGGCTTACTACAAACTCCATCCTACCCCTCTTCCTTGACTCTAATTATCACTCATTTGACAACGATTTCCCAATTTATGTCTTTGACTTTGAATCTTATTGTATTTTTAAAATTAAACTTTATTTGTTGAATTTGTAGTATAATTACATGCTTTGGAAAGCAAAACAATATAAAGAGAACATGCTGAAGAAATGTGCTTCCACCCTTGCTGTCATCTACCTCTATTTCTGCCCCCTCCTTTTGGTTACCTTTAGGTTACCATTTTAATTACATTCTTTTTTATACCTAGTGTTCTTTTATGCAAATACAAATAACTGTAAATGCATATCTCTATATTTATTTCTTTCTTCACAGGAAGTAGCATACTATATTCACTGTTCTTTTTTCGTGTAACAATATATTAAGATCCTTTCCTACATGAATATAGAGCTCCACCCTATTAATTTTTTTAGTTGCATTACATTTCATGTGCAAAAATGCAATCATTTATTCAACCAGTCTGTTGCTCCTTCACACTTAGATTTTTCCCACTGTTTTGTTTCATATATATATATATATATATATATACACATACACACACATACACATACACCCATGTATATTATATATCATATCATATATATATGAAATAGAAACATATACATATATGATATAGATAAACTTACAGATGTAAATGTATCTGTTTACAGGATGTCCACAATAAGGATTTCAAGAAGTATAAGTGCTGGCATAAAGGATAAGCACATCTGCAAATTTTTTAGGTATTAAAGATCCCCTTTCACAGGAGATGTACTATGTTGTGCTCTTTCAAGCAATATTATGAAGGTACTTGTTTCTACACAGCCACATAAACAGATTCTATAATCAAAGTTTTATTCCTGTCACCTAGATAAGAAATACTATCACATTAAAATTTTAATTTCTATGTCACTTATTATGGGTATGGCTGAACATTCCTTCACGTTTGCATTTTTGCTTTCTCTTTGATGCTTTTCCACTTCTCTACAGAGTTGTTAATCATAAGAGAGCTTTACTTATTAGAGGGATTAATCTTTTTATATGATAAGAGTTGCTTATACTTATTGTTGCTTGAATTTTGACTTTGGTTATTATTTTTAATTTTATGGAGTACCTTTTTTCAGTCTTTCCCATTTTTACATTTTGAGTCATAGTTGGAAATACCTTGCTCGTTTCTTTTCTTTTCTTTTCTTTTCTTTTCTTTTCTTTTCTTTTCTTTTCTTTTCTTTTCTTTTTTAACATTTATTTATTATTGAGAGACAGAGAGACACAGAGCGTGAGCAGGGGAGGGGTAGAGAGAGGCAGAGACATAGAATCGGAAGTAGGCTCCAGGCTCTGAGCTGTCAGCACAGAGCCCGACGCGGGGCTCGAACTCACAAACTGCAAGATCATGACCTGAGCAGAAGTCGGTCACTTAACCAACTGAGCCACCCAGGCACCCCAATACCTTGCGCTTTTAAAGATAATAGTGAAATAAGTACATTTTTTTTCTTTTTTTTTAAAAAGAGATAAGCTCTAAATTTTTTTTATGTTTATTCATTTTTGAAAGACAGAGACAGAGCACAAGCAGGGGTGAGGCAGAAAGAGAGGGGGACACAGAATCTGAAGTAGGCTCCAGGCTCTGAGCTGTCAGTGCACAGCCCAACGTGGGGCTTGAACTCACAAACCTTGAGATCATGACCTGAGCTGAAGTCAGACGCTCAACCAAATGAGCCACCCAGGCACCCAGAGTCAATTTTTTTTTCTAGCACTTGTATTGCTTAACACTTTTTTTTTTTTAATCTTTGTTCCATTTTAGTTTTCTCTGGTGTGTTTATACTCTGGATATTTTTTCCCCCCTGAAGACAATCTCATTATACTCAAACAAATCTCTTTTTCTTTCCCCCTTCTTTCTTTTTTATTTTCTTTCTCTTTCTTTCTTTTCTTTTTTTTTATTATTTTTTTTAATGCTTATTTATTTATGACAGAGAGAGACACAGAGTGCGAGCAGGAGAGGGGAAAAGAGTGAAACACAGAATCCAAACCAGGCTCCAGGCTCTGAGCTGTCAGCACAGAGCCCGACGCGGGGCTCGAACCCACCAACTGTGAGATCATGACCTGAGCTGAAGTCGGACACTTAACTGACTGAGACACCCAGGCGCCCCTCTTTCTTTTTTTTTTTTTTTTACAAGAAAGAGAAAGAGAGAGAGAGCATAAGCTGGGAGTTGGGGGAGACACAGAGAGAGAGAGAATCTTAAGCCCATTCCACACCCGGCGCAGAGCCCAACATGGGCATGTGGGGCTCAGTACCATGACCCTGGGAGCATGATGTGAGCCAAACTCAAGAGTCAGATGCTAAACCAACTAAGCCACCCAGGTGCCCCACTCAAACCACTTTCTAAAAGATGAATCTTTGATTCACTTCTTTAAGATCTCACTTTCATTTTACATTAAATCCCCATATAATTTGAGATCTATTTCTAGACTTACTATCATTCTATTCACAAATCAATACTATATTGTTTTAATAATTAAAATTTTATGGTACATTTTAGCTTATGAGACTAAAGCTCCATTATTGTGTTCCTTTGTTTAAGATTCCCAAGCTATTCTTGCTTGTTGTTTTTCCCTAAGAGATCTAAAATCAGATTTTAAAGTCCAATAATTCTATTCTATTAATTATTACATTAAAATTATCAATTAACTCAAAAAGAACTAATATATTGGTGATGTCAGGTCTTCTATCCGTATATTGAATACATCTTCCCCAACTGTTAAGTCTATTTTTGTAACATTCATATGTGTGTGTATGTACATGTGTGTGTTTCATTTTTTTTTTACTTTTTATTTTGAAATTATTTATTTCTGAAGCTGACAGGTAGTTATAAAAGTAGTACAAAGTACCATGTGTTCCTTTACCCAGCATCCCCCAGTGATGAAAGCTTATGTAACTATTATATAATATTAAAACCAGGAAAACAACATGCACTTATTTATGTTAATCAGACTACAGACCTTAGTCTGTTTTCATTTTCCAGTTAATGTAGGTTAAAAATTAATTTTAACTTAATTTGTGTGTGTGTGTGTGTCTGTGTGTGTGCATGAGTGCATGTAGCTCTAAGTGTGTGTTATTTTTTTATATACTGGAGCTTACTGAATTTTCATCTAAATATATTGGCTATTATTTCTAATACAATATAAAAAGAACTGGTAATATTGTTCTTGGAAGTTTTATTGTAACTGGAAGACAAACATTAGCATTCAACTCTCACCAAAAATGAAGGATCCTATGTTTAACATACGTTTCTTTCACTCAGGATTTCTTAATAGACTATACCCTAGGATAAAAGCAATCTGGATATTGATAAGGACTTTTAGAGACTTAAACCCAACCTCAAACCAACTAAATTCCTGTTTGGATTACAGGGAACTGTTCCAATTCTGTGTGTTTAAATAAAGCTATTGTAAAAAAAAAAAAGTGGAGTTATTAATGTCTCTAGCCTCTATTGTTCTTAGTACACAAAATTCCATGTATTATTAAAAATAATTACAGAATTATAAAAGACAGGGCCAAGAGAAAAAATACAATATAATAGTTTTACAAAATATTCAGATACTAGATACCTAACAGAGATTTTAAATTTGGGGAATTAATATACCCAAGAAAATAAATGATAAGACAGAGAATTTTTTCAGAGAATTAGAATCTTGAAAGGAAATGAAATTCTATAACTGAAAAATACACTAATTAGAATTAAGAATTCAATAGGTGACTTTCATAGCTCGTTAAACACAGATGAAAATATAATTAGTAAACTAGAGTGTAGGTAACTGGAAAAGCAGGTAGAGATAGGATTAATACATCGGAAATTAGAAAAGTGAAAAAACTTAGTCTGAAGCACAAAACATAAAAACAAATAAAAATAGAATGCAAAAGATAGTAAGAGACACATGGACACAGTAAAAGTTTTATGATATGTATAATTAATATTCCAACGGTGAATAGAGAAAGAATGGAGCAAAAGGAATATTTGAAGAAACAATATGTAAGAATTCTCCTAAATCAATGAAAGTGGGTGTGGTAGATAATCACCCAAAATGGTGGTCATCAATTCCTTTTTTTGTTGTTGTTTTTTCTGTATACATGCTAGTTGTACGTGACATCAAAAAGCGGAACCTAATGATCTTCTTCCTGAAACATAATGATTTTGTTAGCAAAAAGAATGCATAAAAGTAACATTCTCGGACTTCTGGCCTAGGTCAAATAAAGCCTTGTTGCTTATGCCTTACAGCTTATGCTTGGGTCCCTTGGAACACTAAAGCTGGGGACAACCCCTTTTGGAACTATAATACTTTGTTAGCAGAAGTACAAGTCACATAAGGAAGCTACTTGTGGTCAATCAGCCCCAGTTAGGCTCCCACCAAAAGTTAGCCTGAATTGTCAGCTGTCTTGGAAATCCAGTCCAGTCATGCTATCAGATGAGTAAGTGTCATGTGGCATCTGACCACAAGCTCATGAGAAACCCCAATCAAGAACTACCTTATTGAGTCCAGTCAACTCACAGAGTCATGAAGATAATGTGGTGCTGGTAAGTGATAAATTGGGGATGGTTTCTTGCTGCTATGGGTTGAATTGTGTCCCTCCAAAATTTATATGCTGAAATCCTAACCTCAAGTACCTCAGAATGCCATCATATTGGAGACAGGGCTGTAGAGAGGTAATCAAACTAAAATGAGATCAGTTGGGTGGGCCTAATCCCATATGAGAGTGTCTTTATTAGAAGAGAAAATATGGACACTGACATGTACACCGACATGAAATATGGACTGTAACATGTAAAGACTGGACTAAAAATGGCCATCTACAAGCCAAGGAGATCTGGAACAGATCCTTCTCTCACAGCCCTCAAGAGAGCTGCCCACACATTGATTGCAGATTTCTAGCCTCCAGAGCTGTGAGAAAATAAACAGCTGCTGTCTAAGTCACCCATTCTGTGATACCTTTCTATGGCCACCTAGCAAATAAATACACTTACCATCATAATAGATAAGTGGAAAATACAACAAGCCTGTCTTTCAAAGCCATAAGAAAATTTTAAATCTCCATGCAGCATAAACATAAACAAAATCATACTAAGGAATATCATATTAAAATTGCTGACAACCAAGGACAAGGAAAAAATGTTAAGAGCATCTAGAGAAAAGGCATATTACATTCAAAGGAATAGTAACAAAATGTTCTCATAGAAGTCAGAAAGAAAGTTAAATATTTCTCTTTAAAGTACTAAAATTACCACCAACTTGAAATTCCATAAACAATCAAAATATAATTTTACAATAAAGGTGATTTAAAGACTTTCTAAAGAAGTTTATTTATTTTGAGACAGAGAGAGAGAAAGCATGCATGCGAGTGGAGGAGGGGCAGAAACAGAGGGAGAGAGAGAATCCCAAGCAGGCTCTGCGCTGTCAGCACACAGCCAGAACTGAGGCTCGATCTTACAAACCCCGAGATCATGACCTGAGTGGAAATGAAGAGTCTGATGCTTAACTGACTGAGTCAGCCAGGAACCCCGAGACATTTTTAAACAAATAAAAAAATGAACAAAATGCATTTCCACCAGACCCACAGTAAAAGAATTTTTTCTGGAAGAAATAAATGATCTCTGAAGAAAGCACAAAAATGTAGGAAAAAATAAAGATTCTGATTCTGTTAATATGATATTAAACATACATACAGTTTCACTCTTAGGTTATAAAATTTATGTAGCATCAAAATACATGACAACAATAATAAAAGGTTGGAAGAGAGTTAATGGAGTTAAAATATTCTTAGATCCTTGAATTATCCAGGAAGTGGCAAAAGCACTAATTTAATTTGACTCTAAGGAACTATATATACTTTAATAATGTCTTGACTACCACAAGAAAAAAATAATGCAAAATTAGCAAAATAATAAAGGGAAAACAATGAAAACTAAAATAACTTAATTCAAAAGAAGTAAAAGAACGAGTAGAAAATATTTTGAAACATACACTAAAATGAGAGAAAAATCCAAATGTACCAGCAGTTATTTTTAATTTAATACTCTATATACTCTAGTTTGAAAACTAAGTGGTTAGACTGGATTTTTTTTTAAGTCAACTGTATACTACTTACTAGATATACCTTAAATATACATGGTCAGAGAAAGATCAAAAGTAATAGAATGGAACAGTGTATATTATGCTAATAAGAATATTGTTGATAAAGCAATATTAATGTCATAAAAAGTAATTTTAAGACAAAAAGTTATTAGAGATAAAAAGGAATATTTCAAGGGATAAAGTGGTCAATAAAGCAAGAAGTTGTAGCAATTCTAAGTTTGTTTTCAACTAATAAAAGCC
This sequence comes from Lynx rufus, assembly GCF_022079265.1. Classification (NCBI taxonomy): domain Eukaryota; kingdom Metazoa; phylum Chordata; class Mammalia; order Carnivora; family Felidae; genus Lynx; species Lynx rufus. The sequence goes on from NW_025814823.1 coordinate 163,195,598, forward strand.
TCAAAATGTATATAGCAAAAATGACAGAAATAATGGACAAATGCACCATAATAGTAAGTCCAAAGAAATTTCAAGGAAAAAAACATAAAAACATGTTCTCTGAACACAGTGGATTCAAACTAAAAATAAATAGAATATTAATTATATTTATGTCTATGTAAATATATGTAACAAAATATAACAAGAAAATTTCCAAATATTTAGAAATTAAACTATACACTTATAATTTTTATTTATTTTTGAGAGGGAGACAGAGCATGATTGGGGGAAGGGTAGAGACAGAGAGGGAGACACAGAATCTGAAATAGGCTCCAGGCTCTGAGCTGTCAGCACAGAGCCTGACGCAGGGCTCGAACTCATGGGCTGTGACATCATGACCTGAGGTGAAGTCAGATGCTTAACCAACTGAGCCACCCAGGTGCCCCTAAACTATACACCTCTAAATAACATGTGGTTAAAATTGTAAAAAATACATTGAAAGGCATATTTGAATTGAAAGGATGAGAAAAATACATGTTAAGACTTTTGGAATGCAGCTATATTCATATTTGGATAGAAAAGGAACATATACAAATATACAGAAGATATATGTGAACAAAATAAAAACATAATAAACATAAAAGTAAAATGATAGGAATTATAAAGACAAATGCAAAAAGGTTAGCTTCTTTCTCCCTCTCTCCCTCTCTCTCTCTCTCTCTCTCTCTCTCTCTTTCTCACACACACACACACACATACACACACATACAAGCATTCCATTTAAAACCTCATGAAGAAATTCCCATCCCCAGTGACAACACATTTATATATATTAATTAAATATATAAATGTATGTATATATGTATATATATGTATATATGTACATATATACATATATATATACGTATATATATCTACACCCTCATAAAATAGTCCAGATACAAAGAAAAAAAGGAAATATCTCCCAACTCATTTCATGAGACCAGAACATTAAGGCCAAAACCTAACGAGCACATTAATAAAAAGGGAAAAATTATAAGGCAACCTTAGTCATGAATACAGATGCAAAAACACTAAACAAAATATTAGCAAATTTAATACTGGGGACGTCTGGGTGGCTGGGTTGGTTAAGTGACTGACTCTTGATTTCGGCTCAGGTCATAATCTCAGATTTGGTGAAATTGAATGCTGACAGCACTGAGCCTGCTTGGGATTCTCTCTCTCCCTCTCTCTGCCCCTCCCCATGAGTGCACTCTCTCTCTCTCAAATAAATGAATACATGAATAAATGAATGAATGCATGAATGAATGAATGAATAAGTGTAATAGTGGTATAAAGATACGTAAATAAACCAGTGGAACAGAACAGAGTACAGAAATAGATCCACATATATAGTCTGTTGGTACACTGCTGCAGGGAAAAGATAGCCTTTAAAAAAAAATGTTTATTTTTGAGAGAGAGTGGGAGAGCACGAGTGGGAGAGAGGCAGAGCAAGAAGGGGACAGAGGATCTGAAACCTGTGATGACAGCAGAGAGCCTGATGCAGGGCTTGAATGAACCATGAGATCATGACTGAGCCACCCAGGTGCCCCAGGAAAGGACAGCCTTTAAGTAAAAAATTATTTCCAGCTGAATTACTGATTTTATAATTTTTATTAAAATAACATAGGAAATGTCCTCATAATTTGGTTAGGGAAATATTTCCTAAACAGGACATTAAAATCAAAAATTTGTGGGGCGCCTGGATGACTCTGTTGGTTAAGCATGGATGTTGGCTCAGGTCATGATATCATGGTTCATAGGTTCAAGCCCCGTATCAGGCTCTGCACTGACAGTGTGGACTGACAGTGCCTGCCTGGGATTCTCTCTCTTCTCTTCTCTGCCCCTGCCCCACCTCTTTCTCAAAATAAATAATAAATAAACTTTTAAAAAATAAAAATAAATAAATTAAATAAAAAAATTTTCACTCAAAAGATGACACCATTGTTGAGAAGGCAAGGCACTGAGTTGGAAAAGATATTTGTTATGAATATATATGACAAGCGACCCCCAACTTGGGGTATAGATACTGTATAGGAAGAAACCCTATAAATCAGTAATGAACAGACAACTCAATTTAAAAATAGACAAAAAAATCAAGCTGACATTTAACAAAATTACATATTCATATGGCTAATAAGTAAAGGAAAATATATTCAATAGTATCAGTCCTCTGAATAAGGAAATTAAAATCACAATATTAACACACACACCCATCAAAATTGCTCAACTTGAAAACAATCATAGACTGCTAGAAGAATGGATCTGTGCAAATACTTTTAAAATTTGTTAAAAAGCCCAATATATGTAAACACTATGACTTAGCATTTCTATTGTTTATATATGAACTCAATAGAAATCTGTTCATATGTTTCCCAAAAGACAAATAGAAAAATGGTCATAGAAACAGCAATCATAGGGGTGCCTGGGTGGCTCAGTGGTTAGGCGACCAACTTCCACTCAGGTCATGATCTAACAGTTTATGAGTTCGAGCCCGTGTCGGGCTCTGAGCCTGTGCTGACAGCTCAGAGCCTGGAGGCTACTTCGGATTGTGTGTCTCCCCTCTTTCTACCCCTCCCTGCTCACGCTCTGTGTCTCTCTGTCTCGCAATAATCAATAAATGTTAAAAAAAAAAAAGAAAAAGAAAAGAAATAGCAATCATAACAGCCCTGAACTGGAAACATTAACTAAAGAACAAATGGACAAATTTTAGTATATTCATACAATGGACTACTATAAAACTATGCTATACAATATGGTAACCATTAGCCATATGTGCCTACTTAAATTTAAGTCAATTAAAACCAAATAAAATTTAAAATTCAGTGCCTCATTCATACTTAACTGCATTTCAAGTGCTCAATATGCACATGTGGCTAGAAACTACTATTTTGGACAACAGATATACAAAACATTTCATTATTTTAGAAAATACGATTGGACAGCACTGCTACAGGGCAATGAAAATGAATTTATTTTATATGTAACAATGACTCTTACTAACATATTGTTGAGTAACACAATACAGACACAAATGACTACGTGCTATCATCTCCTATATGCATAAAATTCCAACAGAACAAACTAACCTATTCAGGATAGAAGTCAGGATAGTGGTAACCTTAAGTGATGAAGGGGTTGGTGACAAGAAAGGAGTTAGTGGAAGGACTTTTGGAATACTTATAATTATTGATTTCTTGAACTGGACTGTGGTTACACTGGTGGTGGTTACTTTGTAAAATTTCCATCAGACTGTATACCTGTGATCTGTGCACTCTTTTGAATATATTATGCTTCATTATAATGTCTATTAAGATGATTTCCCTTGACTCCCCATTTACTATCTATTAGGTATCCAAGATGCTTGTCCTTCTTTTGACCCATTTTCTTTCCCCAATTTTTGTTAGTGGTATAATTTCTACTTTATCAAAGCATAATATATTGCATTCTATTTTGTTACCTTTATGCTCGGATTAGTATATGTCTTAGTTCTAGCATAAATTAATTAAATTTAAAAAATATATTAGCTAAATATAAGTAGTTAAATCTGTTTGTTTTAACTTATCCAACGCTCACCAATGGACCTATTATCAAAGTTTTCCTAATCATGTATCTTGGCTAATTATAACTTGTCTTGCTTTCAGTTCTTAAGAAGTATCTCTTAACAACATTTCCCAGTTCTGCCATATCAAAGCTGTTTATAATTGTAGGGCAGTTTGTTGATGACAAAATAATTAGTTCACATTTTCTTTCCTCAGTGATCTTTTAAGTGTTTCTAGTTTTCTAGAGCTGAATGCTGCTGGGGACAAATCTGGTGCCAAACTTGTTTGCTTTCCTCTTTTTTTTTTTTTTTTTTTTTTTAATGACAGAAGGACTATTTCTTCACCTTTAAATATAACAGTTTTAATACACTGTATCTCAATGTTTATTGGTTTGGGTAAATTTCCCTAGTTTTACTTGATGTGCCATTTCAAAATGTAAACACAAATCTTTTTTATTTCAGTCTTTATTCATTATTATTATTGCTTATTATTCCAGCATTTACTAAATATCGTATTTCAGTGAAGTTTAACTAAAAATTTAAATATTCATTGTTGGATTGTTTTGGTTTTCTTCTTTAGGAACTTCAATTATCCCTATGTCAGATCTTCCTTTCCTCTTATTTTTGTCCCTTTTATCTAATGCTTTTCTCTTATTTTTATTCTATGTTCTTCATCCCCCCTCCTTATTTCTATGCTCCACATTGGTTTCTATGCTGTCTTTTCTTCCCTGTTTGCTTCTAATTTAGTTTTCTTTTTTTTTTTTTTTTTTAGTTTGTGATTATTCTTTTTTTTTTTTTTTATATATGAAGTTTATTGACAAATTGGTTTCCATACAACACCCAGTGCTCATCCCAAAAGGTGCCCTCTCTAATTTAGTTTTCATTTCTAAGTTTTTTCCTTTTAATTTTGTTCCTGAGTTCTGTCAGCTTGCATTCCATAGCTTCCTTCTTCTAGCTATTTTTCTCATTTTGTGGCCATAATTGTTAATTTTTTAGCCTAAATTTACATATAGCTACATTTATATTTTTATCTGATTCGTGAACAATTTTCTACTGAGTTTCATTGTGTGCAGTAATGCTTAATAAGTTCCATTTCTTTTACTATAGTTATTTTGTACGTAGGCAGAACTTTTTTCTTTTCCATTTATTCATATTTTAATGAGGTGAGTTGTCTTAAATTAGAGGCAGGTTGTGAGAATGGAACTTAAGCCAGGGTTTCCAAGCTTCAAAACTGAAGTTATCTCCTCTGTGACATAGGGGAGGACTTAAGAATGATTCCTATGTATCGTTCCACCTCTTCTACCTCTCCAAATACGGCCTGCTTCCAAAGAACTTCTACTACAATCAATGCACTTCTGAGATCTCTTCACTTTTCTTGCTTTCCAAGGTGATGTATTCATTTATAGAAGTAATATTTTGCTGGCATTTTTTTGAGATCTGCTATGTCTAGACCACCTGGGCATTTTCCAAGGCTTTTCTCTCATTATTTCCAGAGAGCGTCTACCTTAATTTATCTACCTAGGTTGTGCTCCCAAAATTTCCATTCTAAGGTGGGGCCTTCTCCTTCTGAGCAGAAATAAATGCCAGAGATCAGATCTGTCAATATTGAGATCCTCCCCACATTTCACATCCTTTTGAATCTACAAGTTGGCTTCTAGTTCTGCTTCAATTTTGGCAATACTCACACGCAATTTCAACTTTGTGATTTTTTTTTTTTACCAATTTCATTATTTACAGAAACTATAGTGTGTGCACACATGTGCACACATACATGTGTGTTTTATTTTCCCTATAGCTCTATATAATTACTTACTAGAATAAGTGATAAGACTGAGAACTGAATTTTTGGACTATTACTATCATCTGTCTCATCTCAGTGCTGGAAATTTTTACCTGGATGTTTCACGTGATCTTTACATAAGGCAAGTTTAACATTGTACAGATTATATTCAATCTAAGCATTCTCTGCTTGAATTTCTCATCTCAGTTAATGGATTGTCATTCATTTAGTTCCCTAGACTGGAAATCTGCACATAATCCTAATTTTTTAAATCTTTTACATGAGGAACATCAAAGTAATAATCTTGCGCTTTTATCCAAACTAAATATTTCTCAAATATATTCTATCACTTCTAACTTTAAATACCACTACAAAATTTGAAAACTGTATCCCAACTATTTTCCTTTTTCTTGTTTCCCCCTCAGCTTTATCTTTTATACCATCTTCAAAGTATTCTTTCTAAAATACATAGTTGATCACTTTTACTTATGAGGTTTATTTTTTTCAATGGCCTCCAGCTGCAAAATGGATAACATCATTCATGTTAATATGGCAAAGAAAGCCTTCCACGATCTCACCTTTATGGAGCCCAAATCTCCCTGTCCCTTTACCATCATGCTACTTCTGTCATAACAAATTCCTTGTCAAGATACTTCACACATTTTTGCCTCTACTTTCACTGCTCAGTTTTCCTGTTAAGAACTTTTCCATAATTGGCAGGCATTATGACAAATCACTTATTCATAGCTCAGTTCAAGTACTGTATCTTCTATAAGCATTTCCAAATCATCATAGATAAAAATTACCATTTCTTCCACCTTTTCCTGGGTCAGTCTGTCTAAGTTTTAATCAAGACACCTCTAAATATCCACTGTACATCTTCTTTTCGGCTCTCTCCCTACAATACTCTAAGAAACTTGAAGGCAAGGTATATATCTTATTGGTCCCTGTAATTTTACTCCAGACACAGATGAATGGTTATAAAAGCTGCTTCACTGGATTTATAAGTCCAACTTTTGACTCTCATCTAAATTGCAAGTTAATTAAAAACAGAAACCACATGTCCCCAAGTTCTCAGATTTTTTTTTGCATATATTTATTCATGTTTTCTAGCCTGCTTTCCTAGGGAACAACAGATCGCTCCTCATGACCTAGAGTTTATGTTAGCCTTTTGAAAAAAAATTGAAAATAGTGACCAATTATTTTGCCACACGATAAAAAGAAATATTACATGTATTTCACATATTCAGAAAAAATACATTTCAAATGTTGCTTTAATTTAGGATATATTTGTGTACTGAAATTCTACAATTTTTTAAGTTATTACGCTCCTTTGCTAATGACACTGATGTTTTCTCATAGTCAAATTGGCTAATATAGAAGCAAACACTCAATAAATACCTTAACTAATGAATCAACATTATAATCACATTTGTGTTAAAATTAAGATTTATCCTCTATTCATAAAATTTCCAGGTGTCTTAAATTAAGTACAAAATTTAGTTTTATATTAAACTTAAGCTAAATGTGATTTCTATATGCTTTAAGTAAAAAAATTAGATAAGAGAGAAAATTAATATACACATGAATTTTGACAACGTAACAATTTTCCTATATATGAATTTACCATATTGTAAGTTAAATTTAATTAATTAAAACTAAATGTGATAACCACAAATTTTAAGCAAATAATTAGTTAAAACAGAGAAATAAATATATAAATTTTGACAATATAATCAATTTCCCCTCTCACAGTTGCCACTTTGAAACAAAAAGTGACTCATTTATAACAATATTCTAAAATATTCTTAAAATTGCATTTCTCATAAATTAAATGAACAATGATTTTGAATTATATACATACCGAAGGATGGTCAGGGTGTTTGGTATACCAGAAAAAACAGAAAATAAAATCGTAGAAAAGATAAAAGCAATGAACAAAGGTAATTTATAGCACTTTGCATCACATGTCCCAGGTCTAGCATCAATAAAATCACCTTGGTCATCTGCAGTTGTTAATCCTTCTTGAATGCAAGAACAATTGTAGTATGTCTATGAAAATTAAAACAAGAAACCATCTTCTAGAAATACAGTCATAAAGCAACAACTTTTATCATTATAAAATAAAATCAATAACTGCAGGTACACTAGCTAGTTTTATTAGTCAATATTCTTACATTAAATCTGCCATTCATTATTTAGAAATGAAATATTAATGATACATTCTAGGTATTTTATGTAACAAAAATGTGTGTGTGTGTGTTTAACTAGAGTTATTTAGGATAAATTCTATTAATCTAAAAAATTCAGCAAAAATATTCACATTCACAGAAAAGTAAGGAGACAAATGTGGCTGGAGCAGAATAAGCATGAAAGAAACTAAGAAAATAAAATCAAAGTAGCAGGGGAAAAAGCACATTATACAGAAACCGGTAAAAAAACTGCAAGAATAATGTAAGAACTTTGGTTTTTATTTTTGGTAATGTAAAAATAGTGGAGGGATATATGTATAAATGATATATTTTAAAAAGATCACTCTGACAGCTATACCAGACTATGAAGGGAAAGATGAAAGCAGAGAAAACAGTTAAAAAGCTATTGAAATGAGATGCAAGACAATGGTAACAGAGAAAATGATGAAGCTAGTCAGATCCAGCATTTATTCTGAAAGTAGATTTGAAAGGATTTGCTTAAGGGTCTTAGGGAAAGAATGGTGACCAGAAGGATAGTCATATAGAGAGGGAAGAGAGAAATTAAGACCTTCAGTCAAGGGATGCAGTCAGTCCATGGTTCAGAAAGTGAACCAAGAAAGTAAGCACAATGCCTTCACTTTTTCCCCCATTTTTCTGCTTTTCTACTTGGACTGTTTATTATCTTAATCCACTCAGAAGGCAAGGAAGGTCTTGTCTTATAGTTCAGCCTTCTTGAATAATGAGGAAAGTAGAGAACAGTGACAAGTGGACCTGGAGGTCAGACAAAAGATGTCCAGCACAATAAGTGGTTGCAGACAATAGAAGCCAGGCTGACCAAGGGAAAACTGAAAACATGAAGAAGGTTAAGTGAGCAAATGGTAGAATCACAAGATACTAGGCCCTGGAAGGGTTGAAAGACTCTGGAATATAAGGTAACATTTAAGAATAAACATTTTTAAAGGGTGTACAATATTTTTTATATTAATATTCAATAAGAAACTGAAGATATATTATTAAATCATACACTAGTGAAAACCTGACTACAAAAAACTGAAGTAGGCCAGGTATGCTAATATCTTATGATAAAGTAATCTGTGTATAACAGGAAAAGGCATTATTATTATGTAAGTGCATAAATAGTAAAGGATCTTACTGCCTACTAAATGAGGTGGTATAATGCCCATGGGTCAGGATATATATACCTCTCTGTTGTCTTCTCCCCCTCAGAAAGACCAGCCAGAAACATGAGAAAAAAGTTTTTAAATCCCACATCCCTACTTTGGTGCAACTTAAAAGGGAGAAACTTAAGTTATAGTGCATTATTTAGCTAAAAGCAGATCTATGCAACTTTGGACAAAAGAAAATTAACGTGGAGTCAAACAAGTAGCAGAGTAGCCAACTCTGTCTGGTTGATAGAAGGTCTAGGGAAATAAGGAATTCTGAGCATTATGGACCAAATATGAGGAAACAGGGAAATTTTAAAATGAGTCCTGATACATGTAAACAGCAAAAGACAAACAAGAATACATATATTCAGTTGTAAGTCATTTGTATTGCTGCCATGTAAGTATTCTCTTTTACCTTTCTAGAAAGTATATGTGTATAAAGGTCTTGTATGTATGCTAATCATCGATTAAATGGACTGATTTTCATGTCTGAGTCAATGTGGAACAGATATAGAAACAGCAAGAAGGTGTAGTGTAGACATTTTTAATTCTTCAGGAGAAGAAAAAACCAAGTGAAAGGTGACCAGAAAGATAGCATTGGTCAACCCAAAGCTGTAAGAAAGACTATGGGTCAAGATTTTGCTGTGAATGGGTATTGCTGACAGATGGGACAGAACTACAATAAATGACATAAGTAGAAGACAAAATATTCTCTTAAACCGTTGCTTTCAACTTTACTACTGCAAGAGGCAATGACAGTCACCTACTTCTTTAAAACTATAAAATTGGGATGATGTAATACATGGAGACATTTTTTTATTCAAATGTAATTAACATACAGTGCTATTAGTTTCAGGTGTACAATATGATTCAACAATTCTATACATTACTTACCACAATAAGTATACTCAATCTCCTTCACCTATTTCACCTGTCCCCCACCAATTCCCTTTTAATAACCACCAGTTTGTCCTCTATAGTTAAGAGTTTATTTTTTGTCCTTTTTTCTTGCCTGCTTTGTTTCTTAAATTCTACATATGAATGAAATTATATGGTATTTGTCTTTCTCTGATGTTTCACTTAGCATTATACCCTCTAGATCCCTCCATATTGTTGTAAATAGCAAGATTTCATTCTTTTTTATGGCTAATATTACATTGTATATGGGTGTGTGTGTGTGTGTGTGTATATATATATATATATATATATATATATATATCACTCCATTTTGTGTATATACATCTATACACACACACACACACCCACACACACACACACACACCACATCTTTTTAATCCATTTATCTATGGATGGATATTTGTGTTGCTTCCATATCTTAGCTACTGTAAATAATGCTGCAATAAACACAGTGGTACATATACTTTTTCCAATTAGTGTTTTCATTTTCTTTGCGTAAATACCCAGTAGTAAAATTACTGGATCATATGGTAATTCTATGTTTAATTTTTTGAGATATCTTCATTCTATTTTCCACAATCGCTGCACCAATTTACATTCCCACCAAAAGTATATGAAGGATCCTTTTATTCCACATACTTGCCAATATTTGTTATTTTTTGTGTTTCTTGTTTTAGTCATTCTGACAGGTATGAGGTGATATACCTCATATTGTGGTGGTGATTTGCAACTCCCTGATCATGAGTGAAGTTGGTTGAGATATATTGTCGTTTTGATTTGCAACTCCCTGATCATGAGTGATGCTGATTATCTTTTCATGTCATTTATACGTCTTTAAAAAAAAATGTCTATTCATATTCTTCTCTGCCCAAATTTAATCAGACTGGTGTTTTTTTGTGTGTTTTTTGTTTGTTTTTTAGTGTTGTGTAAGTTCTTGATATATTTTGGGTATTGACCCCTTATCAAATATATCATTTGAAAATATCTTTTCCCATTCAGTAGGTTGTCTTTTTGTTTTGTTGATGGTTTCCTTTGCTGAGCAAAAGCTTTTTAGTTTGGTGTAGTTCCAATAATTTAATTTTTCTTTTTCTTCCCTTGCCAGAAGAAATATATTTACAAAAATGGTTAATTTTTTGATGTCAATAAATTATTGCATATGTTTTCTTCTAGGAATTTTATGGTATCAGGTCTCACATTTGTGTCTTTAATCTATTTTAGTTTACTTTTGTATATGGTGTTAGAAAGTGGTTCAGTTTCATTCTTTTGCATGTAGTTATCCAGTTTTCCCAGCACCATTTATTGATAAGACTATCTTTTTCCCATTGCATATTATTGCCTCCATTGTCATAGATTGATTGACCATACAGATGTGGGTATATTTCTGGACTCCACTCTCTTCCATTGATCTATTTGTCTATTTTTGTGCACGTGGCATACTGTTTTGATGACCATAGCTTTGTAGTATAACTTGAAATCTGAGATTGTGATATTTCCTGTTTTGTTCCTTTTCAAAACTGGTTTGGCTATTTGAGGTCTTTTGTAATTCCATACAAATATCAGGATTATTTGTTCCAGTTCTATGGACAGTGCTATTGGCATTTTGGTAAGGATTGCACTAAATCTGCAGATTTCTTTGGATAGTATGGACATTTAAAAAATACTGGTCTCCCAAAACATGAGCATAAAATATTTTTCCATTTGTTTGTGTTGTCGTCAATTTTTGTCATCAATTTTTTATAGTTTTCAGACAACAGGTCTTTCACCTTTTTCGTTAAGTTTATTAGTAGGTATTTTGTTCTTTTTAGTGCAGTTGCAAATGGATTATTTTCTTAATTTCCCTTTCTGCTACTTCATTATTAGTGTATAGAAATGCAACAGATTTCTGCATATTAACTTTGTCTCCTGTGATCTTACTGAATTCATTTATTAGTTCTAGTAGTTTTTTGGTGGTCTTTAGGGTTTTCTATATGTAATGTCATGTCTTCTGCGCATAGTGAAAAATTTACCTCTTCCTTACCCATTTGAATGCCTTTTATTTCTTTTTATTTTCTGATAACTGTGGCAAGGACTTCCAGTACTATGTTGAATAAAAGCGGTGAGAGTGGACATCTTGTCTTGTTCCTTAGGCGAAAATATCTTAGTTTTTCACCACTGAATATGTTAGCTGTGGGTTTTTCATGTATAGCCTTTATTATGTTGAGGTATGTTCCTTCTAAACCTATATTGTTGAGGGTTTTTCCCATGAATGGATGTTGTACTTTGTCAAATGATTTTATGCATCTATTGAGATGATCATATGGTGTTTATATTTTCTCTTATTGACGTGATGTGTCACACTGATTGAATTGTGAATACTGAATCACCTTTGCATCCCAGCAATAAATCCCACTTGATCATGGTGAATGAAATTTTTTTATTGTTTTTTCAATTTGCCAATATTTTGTTCAGGATTTCTGCATCTATGTTCATCAGAAATATTGGCCTATAGTTCTCTTTTTTTGTAGTATTTTTATCTGATTTTGGTATCAGAGAAATACTGGCCTCATAGAATGAATTTGGAAGTTTACCTTCCTTTTCTGTTTTGGAAAAGTTTGAGAAGAATAGGTATTCACTAATCTTTAAATGTTTGGTACAATTTACCTATGGAGTTATCTGATCCTGGACTCTTGTTTGTTGGAAGTTTTTTTTCCCTTAGTTTTTATTTAAATTCCAGTCAGTTAATATAACAGTGTAATATTAGTTTCAGGTGTAGAATTTAGTTATTCAGCACTTACGTGTAACACCCAGTGCTCATCACAAGTGCTTTTCTTAATTCCCATTACCCACCCAAACTATACCCTCACCCACCTCCCCTCTGGTAACCATAGTTTGTTCTCTATAAAATTACTGATTCAATTGTATTGTTAGTAATTGGTTTGTTCAAATTTTCTGTCTTCCTGATTCAGTTTTCAGAGGTTATATGTTTCTAGGAATTTGTCCATTTCTTCTAGGATATTCAATTTGTTGGCATATATATTTTTATAATATTCTCTTATAATCCTTTGTGGTGTGTAATATTTTACAATTTCTATGGTGTCAGTTGTTATTTCTTTTTTTCATTTCTGATTTCATTTGAGTCCTCTCTCTCTCTCTCTCTTTCTCTTTTTTTGATGACTCTGGGGTAAAGGTTTATCAGTTTTGTTGATCTTTTCAAAAAACCAGCTCCTGGATTCATTGATCTGTTCTATAGTTTTTTAGTCTCTATTTTATTTATTTCTAATATTTATTATTTTCTTTCATCTACTGGCTTTGGATTTTGTTCTTCTTTTTCTAGCTCCTTTAGGTGTAAAGTTAGGTTGTTTGAGATTTTTCTTGCTTCTTGATGTAGTCCTGTACTGCTATGATTTTCCCTCTTAGAACAGTTTTTGCTGCATCTCAAAGTTTTTGAGCCACTGTGTTTTCATTGTCATTGTCATTGTCTCCATATAATTTTTAATTTCCTCTTTGATTTCTTAGTTAACTCATTCATTGTTCAGTAGCATGATTTTTTTGTGATTGATTTCCAATTTCATGCCATTGTGGTCAGAAAAGATATATGATATGATTTCAGTCTTTTTGAACTTGTTGAGACTTGTTTTGTGGCCTAACATGTGATCTATTCTGGGGAGAGTTCCATGTGCACGTGAAAAGAATGTGTATTCTGCTGTGTTAGGATGGAATGTTTTGAATATATCTGTTAGGTCCATCTGTTCCAATGTGTCATTCAAAGCCACTGTTTCCTTTGTTGATTTTCTGTCTGATGTATCCATTGATGTAAGTGGGTGTTAAAGTTCCCTACTGTTAATGTATTAGTATTGATTTCTTCTTTTATGTCTGTTAATAGTTGCTTTACATTTTGGGTTCTCCCATGTTGGATACGTAAGTATTTACAACTGTTTTATGTTCTTGTTGGATTGTTCTCTTTATTTTTTTTAATGTTTATTTATTTTTGAGAGAGAGAGACAGAGATAAGAGTGTGAGTGGGGGATGGGCAGAGAGAGAGAGGGACACACAGAAGCGAAGCAGGCTCCAGGCTACCAGCTGTCAGCTGTCAGCTGTCAGCACAGAGCCCAATGCAGGGCTCAGACTCACAGACCACAAGATCATGACCTGAGCTGAAGTCGGATGCTCAACTGACTGAGCCACCCAGGTGCCCCTCTCTTCATATTATATAGTGTTATTCTTTGTACCTTGCTACAGTCTTTGTTTTAAAGTCTATTTTGTCTAATGTAAGTCTTGCTATTCTAGCAAGAGTCCATTTGCATGATAAATGTTTACCCATCACTTCACTTTCAATCTGCATGTGTCTTTAAGTTTGAAGGGAGTCTCTTGTAGGGTGTATATACATGGGTCTTGCTTTTTTTTATGTATGCCTTCCAGCTACCCTATGTCTTTTGATTGGCATTTAGTCTAGTTATAGGGAAAGTAATTATTGATAGGTATGAACTTACTGCCATTTTTTAACTTTTTTAAATGGTTGTTTTGGTAGTTCTCTGTTCCTTTCTTTTCCTGCTCACATTCTTTTGTGGCTTCATGGCTTTCTTTAGTGACATCCTTGAATTATTTTCTCTTTATTTTTTGCAAATCTATTTTACACCTTTGATTCGAGTTTACCATTAGGTTCATATATAACATCCTATGCATATAGCCATCAATATTAAGTTGATAGTTGCTTAAGTTTGAACCCATTCTAAAAGCATTAAATTTCTCCTCTGTCCACATTTTATGTTTAAAATAGCATATTTTACAACCTTATATTCTGTGAATTCCCTGACTGATTTTTATAGATAAAACTAATTTTACTGCTTTTGTGTTTTAATCTCCATCCTGGTTTTATAAGTGATTAATCTACTACTTTTTTATGTTTGTATTTACCTGTGAATTTTTTTCCTTTCATAATTTTCTTACTTTTTGAGGCATGTTTTAATGTAGAAGTATCTTTCCCACTGCCAATTCCCTTAAGCCCTTTGTATTATGGCCACATAAAGTAAATATTCTTTTCCTGTTTTTTTTTAAACATTTATGGGGGGAAACTGCTTTTATAGAGAGCTAGGAGTAAAATGTAAACACCATCTACAAGTTGAACATCTTATTGAGAGGAAGAAGCATAATAAAAAATATTTACCTTGTCATCTTGTATTATTTTAGATTGTATACAGCCTGCAAAGCAAGGAGAAAAATATCCAATATGATCTCTTCCACATATAGCAGAATATAGTGAAGATGAGCATCTACAATGAGAATTGCAAGGAGCTGTCAGGTTTCCCAACTGTCCTGTTCTGTAAAAAAAGAGATTGAAGTATTATACTTATTAATGTGTATATTAGGATATGAGATACATAAAAATATGCATATTGAAATAAATTCCTTTTGACAGGTTTATTGGGGTATAACCCAATATGTACAATGAACTATACATAAAGTGAACAATTTGAAATTTTTTGATATATGTATGCACTTGTGAAATCATCACTATCACCACCACAATCATGTTAACAAACATAATCGTCACCCCCAAAATTTCACTGTGACCCTTTGTAATACCTCTGGGCTCTGGCATCCGCAGATCTATGTTCTGTCATTATTCATTAATTTAAATTTCATGAAATTGAATCATATAATATACACATTTTCTTTGTCTGGGTTCTTTATATGGTCTTTGTATGGTGATATCCATATCTCTTGCGTAAATACTAAAGAGTAGGATGTTTGGATCATATGGTAGGTGCTCATGTAACTTTTTGAGAAACTGTCACTTTTCCAATTTGGTTGTGCTATTTTATATTCCCACCAGCAGTGTATAAGAGTTTCAGTTGCTTTCTACATTCCTCACCAACACTTGATATAATCAATCTTTTTAATTTTAGACAGTCTAAGAATATAGCAGCTTCATATTGTGGTTTTTAATATTCCCTTCCCTGATGGCTAATGATGTGAGCCATCCTTCCATGTGCTTATTTCCCATCTGTATATATTTGGTTAAATGTCTGCTCAAATCTTTTGCCCATTTTTATTGATTAGTTTCTTATTGAGCATTGAAATTTCTTTATATATTCTGGAAACATGTCCTTCACCAGATACATGATTTTTAAACATCTTCTCACAATCTGTGGTTTGTTCTTTTATTCATTTAACAGGTCTTTCAAAGGGCAGAAATATTTTATTTTGACATAGAACAATTTATCAATATATTTCTTCATGGATCATGTATTTAGTGTCATACCTAAGAAAACTTTGCTGAATCCAAATTTATAAAAATTTTTCCTATATTCTTAGAATTCTGTATCTTGTATTCACACTTACAATCTATTTTAAGTATTTTATGTGGTACAAGATATGAATCAAAGTTCATTTTTTTTACATACAGATATCTAATTGTTCCATCATCATTTGTTAAAATGCTTATATGTTCTTCGCTAAATTGCACATACATCCTATCAAAACTCAATTATCCATTTATACGTGGGCTTATTTCGGGACTCTCTACTCTATCACACTGATGTATTCATCTATGTTTATACCAACACAATTTATTACATTAGCTAATAACTCTTGAAATAAAATAGTGTTGGTACTCTACTTCTACTCTTCATCAGAATTGTTTTTGGTTTTTCTAGGTCCTGTGTATATTGCATGAATTTAAGTTATTTGTAGAATATCTAAAAAAGAAACCCTGTGGGGACTTTGGTTGTGATTACATTGAAAACTACATCAATTTGGAAGGATTAACTTAATATATTGAGTCTTCCAAAACATGAGCACGGGATCTCTTTTTAAAAAATTTAGGTCTTTATTTTAGCTAGGAATATTTTGTAGTAATTATGAATACGGCTTTCACTTCTTATATTTATCCTTAAATATTTCTTCTTCTTGATACTATTGCTAATGGCATTTTTGTGTAATATCAATTTCCAGCTGTTTGTAGGTAATATATAAAAACACCATTGATTCTTGTATGATGATATATTCTTCTACAACATTTTTTTTCTTAATACTACTGTCAGTAGTGTTGTTTTTGACATTAATTTCCACTTATTTGTAGGTGGTATGTAGAAATACTGTAATCTCTTACATTTTGATCTTGTATCCTACAAATTACTAAACTTATTTTTTTAGTTATAGTTCAGTTATCATTTTTTATAGTTTTTTGTTATATTTTTAGTTATATAGTTTCTATATAGACAATTGTGTCATCTTCAAATAAACTATTTTATTTCTACTTTTCTTATCAGGATGCCTTTTATTTCTTTTTCTTACAGTATTGTAATGGCTAGAACATCCATTATAATGTTAATGTAATAGTACTGAAAGCAGATATCCTTGTTATGCTCCTGGTCATTCAATGTTTCATCATTGTCATTGAATGTTTCAACATGTCATTCATGTTTTCATCATTTTATAGCAGCTCAGTCTTCTATAGCAAAATATCATAGACTGGGTGGCTTAAACAATAAACACTTATTTCCACAGTTCTGGAAGCTAAGTCCAAGATCAAGGTGCAGGTAGCTTTGATGTTTGGTGTGGGCTTCTTCCCAGATTGTAGATCATCACATTCTCAGTGTATCCTCACACAGAAAATTGAGGGAAGTCTTTGGTCTATTCCCCTTCTTAAAAGAACACTAATCCCATTATGGGGGTGGGGGGTCCTACCCTCATGACATCACCTAAACCTAATTATTTCCTTAAGGCTCCACCTCCTAACACTATCACATTGGCTTCAACATATGAATTTAGGTGGGGGGGGGGACACATTCACTCCATAATAATCACTAAGTATAGTATTAGCTGTATGTTTTCATAGTTACCTCCAATTTCTAGTTTCCTAGTTTATTAGGAATAGATGTGGCACTTTATCATGGGCCTTTTTGGCATCTATTGTGATTATAGTTTTTTTTATTTTATTAATATGGTGGATTATATCAATTGATTTTCAAATATAAGAGCAATCTTGCATTCCTCTGAAAAATCTTACTTGAACATAATTTATTTTCGTTTTAATATACTCCTAGGTTCAACTTGCTAGAATTTTGTTAAAAGTTATTGCATCTATGTTCATGACAGAAATAAGTCTATATACTTTTCTTTTCTTACAAAGTTTTTGTCTAGTTTTGACATCAAGATAATGCAAGTTTTATAGAATAAGTTGGGGAGCATACACTCCTTTTCAATTTTCTGGAAGAATTTATGTAAAATCAAATATTGTTAAATGTTTGGTTTAATTCTCCAATAAAACCATTTGGGCCTGGAATTTTCTTTGTCAGAAGGTGCTTAAGTACAAATTTGATTTATTTACTAGATACATACATTTATTTTTCTTAAATAAATCTGTGTCTTTTGAAGGATTTGCCCATTTCATGGAAGTTGTCAGATTTATGGGCATAAAGTTGTTTATAATATTACCCTACTATCCTTTTAATATTGGTAGAATCTATAAAAATATCACATCAGCTCTCTGACTCTTGATATTGGTAGTTTTCTGTAACAGTTTAGCAATTTTATCCATCTTCTCAAAATTTCATCTGATTATATTTCCTCCATTGTTTTTTATCATTTCTACCTCACTAATTTCTGTTTAAATCTCAATTGTTTCCATTATTTTACTTACTTTGGGATCAATCTGCTTTGATGTTTCTAGTTTTTTAAGGTAGAAACAAATGTCATTGGCTTGAGACTTTTTTCTAATACTGGCTGTACATTTTTCCCTAAGTACTGTTTCAGTGGCATTTTATAAATTTTGTTACATGTGTATTCATTTTCATTCACATCAAAACACTTTACAATTTCCCTTCTGAAAAAATTATTTTAACACAAGTTGTTTAGAACTTTGTTATTCAGTTTCAAAATATTTGGGACTTTTCCAGAAA
This sequence comes from Lynx rufus, assembly GCF_022079265.1. NCBI lineage: Eukaryota > Metazoa > Chordata > Mammalia > Carnivora > Felidae > Lynx > Lynx rufus. Next base: position 163,214,095 of record NW_025814823.1, read on the forward strand.
TCTTTTTTTATTAATTTGTTTCTAATTTAATTTCATCATGGTTTGAAGATTTAATTTCATTATATGATTTAATCTTTTAAATTTACTGAGACTTGCTTTACAGAATATGGTTTACTTATAGGGTTTCGAGTTTAAAAAGAATGTATATTCTTCTTTGACAGGTGTAGTGTTCTACAAATGTCAATCAGGTCAAACTGGTTGTTAGTGTTGTTCAAATCTTATGCATCATCACTGAGGTTTTTTTGCCTACTTCTATTATTAAGAGAAGAGTATTGAAATATCTGATTATATTTGTGGATTTCTACATGTCTACTTACAGTGTCTAAGTTTTTGCTTCACAAATATTAAAGCTCTTTCATTAGGTTCATAAAAATCAAGAACTGTTTGAATTCTTGATGAAGTGATCATTCTATCATTACATAATGACCTTATTTATTCCTGCTAATATTATTTGCTCTCAAATCTACTTGGTCTGATATCATACTCCAGCTTTCTTTAGATTACTGTTAATATGATACACCTTTCCCCATCCCTTTACTTATAATCTACTTGTGTCTATATTTGAAGCACATTTCTTTTATGCAACATATACATTGGGTCTTGCTTTAAAAAATCAAATTTAAAATTTTCTGCCTTTTAATTGAGATATTGCAACATTTACATTTAATGTGATTACTACTGTAGTTAGGTTTGAATCTATCCTTTATATTTGTTTTCTTTTTATCTCTTCTTTGTTCTCTTTTTTGCCTAATTTGAGATTAAACAAATGTTTTTGTAAAATTCTATTTTAATTCATGCGTCAGCTTGACTTATTAGCTGTGACTGTTATTTTAGTGGTGCTTCAGAGGTGATATTATACATCTTTAACTTAACACAGTTTACCAACATGTGATATTATAGCACTTCATGTAAGCCCATAATATATGTTTATCTGTCTTAAACAATTATTTTTAAAGCGAGTTAAATAAGAAAAAATACTTACCTAAATAGTTACCATTTCCTTTGCTTTTCTTTGCTTTGTGTAGTTTATATTCTTATCTGGTATTTTACTTCAGCCAGACTTTTTAAACATTTCATGTAGGATAAGTCTGTTGTTCAAATATTATTTACATTTTTTATGTGTAAATTTATTTCTCCTTCACTTAAAAAAATCTTCACATGTATTTATCTTTGAGAGAGAGAGCACAGGTACAAGTGGGGAAGGGGCAGAGAGAGGGAGACAGAGGATCTGAAGCAGGCTCTGTGCTGTGAGCACAATTTGATTATTATGTAGCATGGTGTAATTTCTTCATGTTTCTTGTTCTGAGGGTTTGCTAAGTTTCTAGGTCTGTAGGTTTATGGTCTACATGAAATTTTTAAAATTTAAACATAATTTCTTCAAATATTTTTCTTTCTCCAAGGCCTTCCTTTGGAGACTCCAACTCTGCATTTGGCTGGCCACCTGAAGTTGTCCAAATCATTGATGCTTTGTTTATTTTTGTTAATTCTCTTTTCTCTGTGTTTTTCTGTTGGATGTTTATTATTAATAATTTCAAGTTTAAACTCCTGCAACGTCTATTCTGTCATTAATCTCATACATAGCATTTTTGTCAAACATCCTGGTTTTCATTTCTCTATGCTCAATTCGGTTTTTAAAAATGTCTTTTACTTTTTGAACATATGGAATACTGATATAATAACTGTGTTAACTCTGATAATATTAACATCCATGTCAGTTATGGGTCATTTTTGATCAACTGGTTTAGCTTCTCATTATGGGTTGTAGTTTTCCGCTTCTTTGAATTCCTTGCAACATTTTACTGAATATTGGACCTTCTAAATTTTGATCTTTGATGCTGAATATTTTTGTCTTTTTGTGAACATCCTTAAGCTTTGCTCTGAAATGCAGGTAATTTACTTGGAAACACTTTTATCTTTTTTAGTTTGATAGGCAGATTTGATAGGAATAGCCAGAATAGCACTCAGTTTACAATTATTATCCACTTCTGAGACAAGATCCCTGTGTATACTTTATGCACTGTGATTTTTGAGGTTTCCTAGTTGACTGATGAAAACAGATATTATTCCCAATCCTGTGTGAGAGGTATGCACTGTAATTCTAATTCTTTTGGTGGACTTAGACTCAAGAACTTTCTTCACATATATCATAGTTACTATTGCACTTAATACTTCAGGGGGTCTTCTGCAGATATATCCTCTAATACACAATCCTGTGAACTATAGCCATATTGGTTTTTGAACCCTCAGCTCAATTTCCTCAGTTAAGGGAATCAGGCAGAATCTGTCTCATTCCCACTCCCTGTGCCATGACCTTAAACCTCTATTAAGACAGTGAGCTGGAGGAATTACCTGGTTCACCTTAAATGTTTCTCCTTTCTCATGTATCACTGTCTTTCAATGACTAATTCCAATGTCTTGAAAAACACTGTTTCAATTTTATCAAATTCTTGGTTGTTTTTGGAAGAAGAGGAAAACTGTTACCCCATCTTGGCTGGAAGTGAAAGCTCAGAATTATTTCCAAATATAAATTTAGGATAAAGCCAAAAGGTCTTACTTTATATTATTAAAAACTGCCTATACTTCAAAATACTTTTAGATTGTTATATTCTCAATTTTAAACTATATATTTGAACAATTTTAGGTTTACATAATTGAGCATATACAGAGTTACCATTTTATATTACCAATAGAAGCAAATGTGAGTCTTTGTTACTCTATATCCTTGCTAGCATTTGGTTTTGTCAGTTTTCTGGATTTCAGTCAATGTGTTGGGGTATCTAATTGTTATTTTTATCTTTAACTCCCTGATGCATATAACACTGAACATATTTTCATATGCTTATTAGCATCTGTATATTCTTCTTAGTGAAGTGTCTGTTCAGATCTTTTGGCCATTTTTAATTGGGTTGTTTCTCTGTAAACTGATGAATTTTAAGAGTTCTTTAAATATTTTGGATATGTCCTGTATCAAATATGTATTTTTCCTCCAATTTGTGCATTGTCTTTTAATTCCATTAAGTGCCTTTCAGACAGAAAGTTTTTAATTTTAATGACACTTAACATATCATTTTTTCCTTTCATGCTTTTTTTTTGGTGTTGTATATGAAATGTCATCATAAAACCCAAGGTTACCTAGATTTTATCCTATGACATATTACAGAAGTTATAATTTTGTGTTTTATATTTAGGTCTAGAGTCCATTTTGAGTTAGTTTTAGTTTTTGTGAAGAGTATAAGTTCTCTCTCTAGATTTTTTTTCTTGTTTGTTTTTTTTTTTTTTTTTGCATGTACATTTTCAGTTTTTCTAGCACCATTTGTTGAAAATACTATCTTGGTTGCAATCCAAGATGGTGACAGAGTCTCTGGAACTCACCTCTTACTGAGGACGCACCAAATCTACAGCTATACAGAGAATTGCCCTGAGTAACTCGTACAAACAGGGAAAATGAGAAAATACCATCACCCACACTGAAACAGATAGGAAAACCTGAGACACACTTTCAGCATAAACCTCACCCCTGGCCAGTGCCTGATAATCAGGAAAGACCTCCCAACTAGCAACTTCTCCCTAAGCAGTGAAAAATATGGACCCCCCACTTATAGTGTGCCAACTTTTAAGACTCACACCTGAGTTACACCTGAGTCTTAAACACACCCAAAACACTTAGTTCCAAAAACTATTGGGGTTTGCATCCACAGGTGAAAAAGATTGAAAGAAATAAAGAAACATTTCTTAACAGGCTCTGCAGACTCACCATGGCTATCTCCCCATGGGCAAAAAATGCCCATCTCTGTCTGCCTGAAAGATCCTATCTGCATACTTTAAAACCTGCTACAGAGGATCAGGCTTCTAATTTAACATCTATCCAGGGGCTCACCACAATCCCCCCAAGGAAAGAGCCCCTTGATGGCAGGACTCTGATAACCAACAGAGCTTGCAGAGTTCCACAGTACTGCAGCAAACAAAGAAACAGTTCTTAACCAGCTATCCCTACAGGGTTCATGCAGAGGGGGGGGAGACAAAAATATACCCATTTTTTAGATTTCTCCTGAAAGAGGCCTATTTGAATACTTTAAAAGCAGCTGCCTGAAGATCAGGCTTCTAATTTAGAAGGCTTGTAGGGGCTGACTGCAATCCTCCCCAGAGATGAGAGAAGCCATCAGACATTACCTTTGCCTTCTCATGTCAGCTCACTACAAACTGCCAGTGTTTCCCTAGAAGTAACTTATACATATGCTGGCATCCCAGCTTTTGTGGCTGCCACCCAAGGGATGGGTTTCTGGGTAGTCTGGTTCTCACATCCAAAAGGGCTTGCAGTGATGAGTTCCACGGGACCATAGTAGACAATGACAAAAAAGCAATTATTAATGTGCACAGGAGTACCCCCTGCTGCTATACACTCAACCCTAACAAAGGTGGAGCAGACAAAATAACTAAACTCCAATTTCTCCCTGGAAGGGTCCAAACTATATTTTATTACTGCCTGAGGTCCAGATTGAGGTCCAATCAGCCTAAATCTAGGTGTTGACTAGTGTCCCTTTGGGACACTGACAGGTCTAGGCACATCCTCGACTAACAGGGCCCATTAAAAACAAAGAAGGTAGTTTAAACAATCACAAAAGTTTGAGAGACAAGCAAGAGCTCAAGCCTGGCTGAATGATAAATACCATCTATTTATAATTATAGGTAAGACAATAGTTGTAGATAAGGTTAACCTGGTTAATATAGTTATTAAAATAATTATAACTACAAGAATTTGTTAATGCATACACAAGGTAAAAAGACATAAATTGTGACATCAACAACAAATAGAATGTAGAGTGAGCATAAAAATTTAGAGCTTCAGTATGTGTTCAAGGTTAAGCTCTTATCAGCTTAAAACTGTTAAAAATATAAGATATTTTATGTAACATGCTAACCAGAAAGCAAAAGCCTATAGTAGACACACAAAAGATAAAGACAAAGCAATCTGAGCATACCACTACAGAAAATCATCAAACTATAAGAAGGAAAGCAAGACAAAAAGAAATAGGACTAAAAACCAGCCAGAAACAATGAACAAAATGGTGATATATACATACCTATCAATAATTACTTTAAATGTAATGGACTAAATTCTCCAATCAAAAGACAGAGAATGATTGAATGGATTAAAAAAAAAAAAAAACTGTATGCCTCCTACAAGAGACTCACGTCAGATGTATGGACACACAAAGACTGAAAGTAAAGAGATGAAAAAAGATATTCCATGCAAATGGAAGCCAAAAGAAAGCTGTGGTAGCTATATTTATATGAGACAGAGTAGACCAAAAACTGTTATAAGAGACAAATATCATGTTATAATGAAAAAGAATCAATCCAATAACAATTCAGTTGCAAATATTTATTTATCCAACAGAGGAATATCTAATACATAAAACAAATTTTAGCAGACCTAAAGGGAAAAATAGACAGAAATATAATAATAGTAGGGAACTTCAGCACCCTACTTTCAACAAGGGATAAATCATCCAGAGAGAAAATCAGTAAAAACAAACAAACAAAAAATAAACATTGGATTTAAACTACACATTGGCTCAGTTAGACCTACAGACGAACATTCCATCTACAGCAGGAGAATACCTATTCTTCTTGATGCATATGGAACATTCTCCAAAATATATCGTATAGTAGGCTATAAAACAAATCATTAAATTTAAGAAGAGTACAATAGTACGAAACTAGAAATCAATTTAAAGAAGAAAACTAGAAAAATCACAACTATGTGGAGATTTAAACACATGCTACTGAACAACTAATGGACCAAAGAAGAAATCAAAAGAGAAATTAAAAAAAAATACCTTGAGATAAATGAAAATGGAAAGGTAACATTCCAAAGACTATGGGGTATGGGAGGCAGCTAAAGAAATTCTGAGAGAAGTTCACAGTGATAAATGCCTACATTAAGAAAAAAGAAAGCTCTCAAATGAACAACCTAATTCTACACCTCAAGGAACTAGAAAAACAACAAATTAAGCTCAAAGTTAGTTGAAGGAAGGAAATAACAAAGATCAGAACAGAAATAAATGAGATAAAGACTAATAACACAATAGAAAAGGTCTATGAAACTAAAAGCTGGTATTTTTTTAAAGAAAAATGTAATAGACAAACCTTCGGATTTGCCAAAAAAAAAAAAAAAAGAGAACTCAAACAAATGAAATTGTGAATGAAGGAGACATCACAAATGAGACAACACAAATACAAAAGATCATGAGAGGACTGTGAAAAATTACATGCCAAACAATTGTTCTTTCTTGCTTTCTTGCTTTCACCTTTCCTTTTTTTTTTTTTTTTTGCCTCCTCTGGTTTTGAGTATTTTATGAGATTCTATTTTCTCTCATCTGTTAGCATAGCAATTATACTTTTAAAAATGTTTTAGTGATTTCCCTAGAATTTCCAGGATGTAAGCAAGTCTGCTTTCAAATAACACCATACTACTTCGTGGGTAGTGCACATACCTTATAAAAGACTATTCTCAACTCCTCCCTCCTCTTGTATAAGATTTCTATTATCCATTTCACTATCCATAAACTATAAACACTTAACCTCTTATCACCATTATTTTGAACATGTTATCTATTACACCAATTAAAAATTAAAAAATTATTATACCTTCATTTATTCATTCTCTGATGTTCTTCATTTCTTTATATAAACTCAAATTTCTCACTCATATCATTTTTCTTTTTTCTGAAAACTTCTTTATACATTTCTTACTGGAGGGCCTGAGTGGCTCATTCAGTCAAGCATCCGACTCTTGGTTTTGGCTCAGGTCATGACCTCATGGCTTCATGGGTTTGAGCCCTGTGTGTGGCTCTGCGCTGGCAGCATGGAGTCTGCTTGGGATGCTCTCTCTCTCTCCTCTCTCTACCCCTCCCTCACTGGCACTGTCTCTGTCTCTCTCAAAAGAAATAAACTTAAAAACAAAAAACACATTTCTTGCGAGGCAGGTTTACTTGCAAAGCATGTTTCTTTGTTTCTGTAGGTGAACTCAAATTTCTAATTCATACCATTTTTCTTTTTTCTGAAGAACTTCATTAAATGTTTCTTGCAAAGCAGGTTTACAATTCCATTATTTTTTTTAACCTGAGAATATCTTTATTTCCACTTTTTTTTTTTTTTGAGAGAAAGAGAGAATGAAAGAGAAGGAGCACACACAAGCAGGGAAGGGGCAAAAGCAGAGGGAGGGAGACACTCTTAAGCAGCCTCCACGCTGATGCAGGGCTGGATTGCACCACTGTGAAATCATGACTCCAGCAGAAATCGAGTCAGAAGCTTAACCTAATGAGTTATCCAGGCATCTTTCTGCTTTATTTTTGAAGGATAGTTTCATTGCACACAGAATTCTAGGTTAATGATTTTTTCAATCTTTTTAATATTTCATTCCACTCTCTTCTTGCTTGTATGGTTTCTCAATAAGTCTGTATTAAATAATCCTCAATCATATATCAGTGAGGTTTGTTTCTCCTGGCTTCTTTCAGGATTTTTGTCATTATTTTCTCATTCTGGAGTTTGAATATGATATGCCTAGGTGTCAGTTGTTTGGTATTTATCCTTCTTGAAGTTCTCTGAGTTTTCCATATCTATATTTTGGTGTTTGTTATTAATTACGAAAAATTCTCAGCCATTATGTGACCCACCTCTTCAGTCCCACTCTCCTCCTTCTGGTGTTTGCCTTATCATTTGTTATATCTGTGTAATTGCTGCACAGTTCTTGGATATCTGTCCCAGTTTTTTTTTTTTCATCTTTTTTTTTTCTCTGTGTTTTTCAGTTTGAGAAGTTTCTATTGACATATCTTCACAGTCATGGATACTTTCCTCAGTCCTCTGCAGTCTGATGGCCCCATGAAAGGGATTCTTCATTTCTCTTATAGTGTTTTTGCTTTCTGGTATTTACTTTTGATTTTTTCTTACAACTTCTATTTCTCTACCTAAATTACCTATCTTTTCTTTCATGTTGCCCACTTTTTTGCATTACAACCCTTAGCATATTAATCATAGCTATTTTATGTTCCTAGTCTGGTCATTTCTAAACCTGTGCCATATTTGAGTCTGGTTCTGATGTTTACTGTGTTTTTCAGTCTGCATATTTTCTTCCCTTTTAGAATGCCTTATAATGTGTTTGTTTAAAGGCAGACATTATTAGGTTACCAAGAACAGAGGTAAATAGGCCTTTTAGTGTGAGGTTTTTATGTTTATCTGTGTATGAATTAGGCTGTGTTTAAAGTTTGTTGTAGTTACAGGTGTCAAAGGCCTCTGTTTTCCATGGCATCCTCATTCTGTCTTCCAGGCTGTCCTGGGTTACCCTAGAATCTTTTTATCAAACAGTGCATACATTGCAGCTCTCTCACTTGTAATTCTCTATTATTACTAGGTATCTGTTGTGGTGGTGGTAAGATATTCTTGAGGGAAAGCATTCTATAATATTATGATTAAATCTTAGATTTTATGTCTCTCCCTGCCCCAGTGGGCCTGAGTCTCCAGGCTGTGAACTTCAGAAGTTTTTCTTAGCTTTTTTTCTCCCTTTCCTTATATAAAATAGGAAGGTTATAAAATGGTTGACTGGTCTAATTGCCCTCCTTTTTAAAGTTTGGCAAGGGAAACTCTGAGAAAGTAGTTTCCCTGCAGGGTAGACTCTTGTTACAAAGAGCAGACTTCTTGTGGGCATATTTCAAATAGTTACTTTCCCTCTCCTCCTGCCTAAAACACAAGAGGATTTTTCTCCGTTTCCACTGTTAGAACCTGGTGGAGCACCTGGATGTAAGAGTCATGAAAGTGTGCAGGGTCTTCCCATGACTGAGTCCCGGGAGTCTTTAACTCTCAAATTATTCCATGTTCCACACCTAGCAATTAGTCAAGTACTGTTTAATATTCAGTTCCAATGGCTTCTGCTTCCAGTAAACTGCAATTCTCTCTATTTGCCTCTCTCTCCAGTTTAGGGGTCAGTACTTTGCCCAGTTTGCCCTCTGTTGTTGATTTTTTATTTGTCCAAACCTTTTCTAATTGTGAGGATGGGAGTGATGACTTACAAGCACTTTAATATTGGAATAGAAACTATAAGTCCTATTGTTCTTTATTATTTCTCACTACACTTACTAATATAAAAACAATTAGTGTGCAGACCATACAAAGACAGGAAATATCGATGTATACCTGAGCTACATAGATGCCTAAACTATATGTGTATCTATACTTACTTTTCTACTTCAAGTTGATATTTTACCACTCTGTTTAAAATGTGTAAGTCTCATAACCACAGATGTCCATTTTTTCTGTCCCTTAGGTTACAGTTGTCACACATATTATATCTACAACCTTCAATAATCTACACCAATGTTGTACTTTTGATTTTCAATAGTTACATATATCTTAAACTTAAGATGAAAAAGTTAGTCTATTTACTAGTGTATTTATCACTTCTTTTACTCTTCCTTTATCTTTCAAGTTTCAAGTTTTCCTCTAGGATTATTTTGCTTTAAACCGGAAAAAAAACTTAGTAATTTCTTTTAGAGCTAACAACTAATTTTATTATCCTTCACCTGAGAATAGCTTTACTTGATTTTCATTCTTGAAAGATATTATCACTGGATTAATGATTAAAGAGTCAAGAGTTTGTTATTTTTTTTTCTTTCAGAATTCTAAACATATTGTTCTACTCTTTTCCGAACCCATGGTTTCTGAAGAGAAATTCAGTCATTTGTATTACTGCTCATATCAATATTATGTTAACATTCTTATTTGATAATGATGACATCTGGATCCCCTGTGGGTCTATTCTATCATCTGTTCTGTCTCATAACTTTTGGTCACATCCTTGATCTGCTCGGTAATTTTTTGTAATGCAAGACCTTTGCCTATGATACTTTACAACTAGCTGTGTTTGATATTATCTTTTTTTTTTTTTTTTTTTAGAGTGTTGTATCTTTCTGCCAATAGTTAGAGTGCTGGCTGACCAAATCAATCCAATCAGAGACCAGATTAACTCCTGGCTAAGCTATGGTACTTCAGGAAGGCCCTCACTGTTAGGTCTGAGCTTGAGAGAGATACCAATTGAGAACACGTAGTGTTCACCACAGTTCCTCTCCACTCCACCCCCACAATATTCTGAAGTCACTCTGATCTACAGAGTATCACAATACTGCTAGAATTTTCCTCTACTTTCTACAAGATTTTTGCTTGTTGTCAGCTTCTTACTTCATAATGCAGCATATATATTGAATGAAAACCCAACAGAATGTTGTCTTATTTGTTTATCTCCCTCCTATCTCTGATATCCCGCCCAGCCCTATTTTTGTCTCTTTAGGTTGATACATCTGTCAAAAGGTGTGATTTCTCATCATTTAACTAGATGCTTTCTGACCAGACCTTTGCCCAAATTCTTGGCTTCTTGCCAACATCAAGAATTAGAAAATATCTCTAGAAGTATCCAACTGCAGAAAATTCCTTCTTTTCTTAAGGGTCTGCCTTATTCTAGAATTTTGGCCTTTAAATTCCTATTTGCCAAACAATCCTCTGATGCCCTTTAAACAAACCTTTTAAACTCTATTCAGTTTTCTGGGGTTGTTCTCAGTGGGAGCATTGGTCGGCCACAAGTTACTCCGAAATGAAAGTCTTATTTTCTTTACTGATTTTACTTGCTCAGTCCTTAGGTTTTCTATTTGAATTCTGTTCCCCTGTGTTTAATACCAATCTCTGCCAAGTTCTTTAAGTTTTCGCAAGTTTAGCTTAAAGAATGCGTTACTTACACGTACTATCAGATGTACTTCAGTTCCCTTCTATGATGTCTATAAAAAGGCAGACATACTAATTCAGGAACATAAGATAAGGCTTTGTATAGACAGCATTGTCTCCTACTATTAGTCACTTTAATACAGAATATTACTTCTACATCCTGACTCATGTCAATGGTTTTTTTTATTACTTTATGAATGCATAAGTAGTCATGTCACAAGCTATCATCATGATATTTCTGCCCTTAATATAAAAGGTGAAACTTTATATTTCTTATATAAAGGTGAAGCTTTATATTTCTTTTACATGTTGAATAATTCCAAGAATGGAACAAACATACAGGGTTACTAGATAAATAATTATTAACTGAAAAATACATTGTTAGTTCAAATGTAAAATCCTGATATACAAAATAATATTTACCCGTCATAATCTTCATTGATCCCAGCAAATGGTATTGTATCACAGCGTACAAAAATTACAAACCCAAAGAATACAAGTGATATAACAGATGTAACGATTGTAAATCTCATAAGGGCTTTACAAGACATGTGTAACTTGGAAACAATGATACCTCCCAGAAGCTGGCCAAGTGCACCTCCTGGAAGCAAAACAAAGCCTAAAAGAAAGGAGGAGGAGGAGGAGAAAACAGTTAAAAAATAATCAGCTAAAGATAGTACAGAAAATTCATACATTGATGTAATCCCCATGCTCTAAACATATAGCAAACATGGATTTAAATAAAAAGACAACAAAAACTTAAAGGCATGGTAAACATCTTAACAAACCTGAACTTTAAGAGAAGTATAAATTTGGGAGTAGGGCTGAAGCTATAGGCATAATGGAATGATGGAGAAGTTTTGTTCCTATATAGTAATGGCATCTAATCCATGGAAACAGAAGAAAATTGTCTTATTTAGAGCTATTCTTGTATAGCTTCATGGATTTATAGTTTATAGCAAGAGGGATGCTCATAATGACAAGAGAATCTGAGATGTGTTGCCAAGAATTAAATTAAGCCATCTGCTGGTTCTGTAGATGGATGTGCAATATTAACAATCTCACAACAAAGTGGGATTTCAGAGTAGCCATTATGAAAATTGTTTTCTTTTCAATCAAGGATATAGATTAGATAGAGGCAAGCATGAAGAAGAAAAGGAGGAGGAAGGAGAAGAAGAAATATAGTTAGAAAATAATCGTATGAAGGTAGCACAATAAATGCTTACATTGATGTAATCTTCACTGCTCCAAACATAGAGGTGCTAGATTTAAATAGGAATATAGCAAGAGAAATATAAAGCAAAACACAAGTCCATTTAACATCAGATTAAATTTATATCACTGAAGGGTCTGTGAGAGACTTGGAAATAAATAATTTTAGGATACTCAAAAAGATAAATGATAGTGTAACTTCCATAAAAATGAAGAAGAAATAAAAGAATAAAGGAATGAAATAAGAGCAGATGAATATAAAAATAAGAAGCCCAGGCATTTATAAATATAATTATTAAAATAAAAACTCAAATCTCAGACCAGAGACATTTGATAAGTGAATAAATTGGAAGAGAGGACTGTGTTATTCATCTACCATATAATAAAAAAAAGAGTAAAAGAAAAATAACCAAGATAACTAGCTAAAAGGCAATGAGTACAATGGAGAAGTATGATCAAATATGATTACCCAGTTGAACAAGGTCAAATTCAAAAGTAGTAAGTTATGTTGATAGTGTAGTACCCTTGATATGATTTGATGAAAATGGCACTTTACTTCTGTGAGCTTCCTTCTAAAACCTATAAACCCTGTCTAATCACAAGGAAACAAATTGGGCAATTCCCTGTTAAGGAACATTCTAAAAAAATACCTGACCAGCACTCCTCAAAACTGTCAAAGTCATAAAAAAAGACAATGGAAGACTGAGCAGCTGTCAAACTCAACAGAAACCTAAAGAAACACATGACAATTAAATATCATGTATCCTGAAAGAGATCCTGGAATAGAAAACAAAAACAAAAACAAAAACAAAAACTTTATGTAAAAGCTAATGAAATCCAAATAAAATGTTGACTTTAGTTAGTATTGATATTGGTTCATTAATTATAGCAAATCTACCATACTAATGTAAGATGTTAATAAAAGGGGGAAACAGGTGTGCAGTGTATGGGAGTTAGCCCTCTGTACTATTTCCATTTTTTTTTAATTTAAAACTGATCAGAAAGCAACTTAAAAAAAAAAGCACAGTGGGAACAGAATAAAAGGCTCTTAAAAATGTTTTACAGCAGTTGTGAGAAATATAATGGAATGAATGCCAGAGAAATAATACATGAAAAGTGGAAACTGAGAATGAGAAATTTCCATCATTAAAAAATATTATTCCTAGGAATAAAAGTATACTCCAACTACTGAGAAGGATTAAAAATAAATACTTAAATCTATCCTTACACATACAGAAGGTAAGGAAAATTCATAACATTAAGAATAAAGCAAAAATTGTAAAAGCTGCCAAAAAGCGTGTTACTTGCAAAAGAATGATAACTATAGCTAATTTATAAAATTATAACATTAATAATCTAGACTGGATATGTACACACGCACTCACTACTGAAAAGTGGGGGTAGCAAACTGTCAGTGGTTGGTTAAAATCTCCTAAACAAACCAAAGGCAGATAAAATAAAATTTAAAAAAATGAGTCCATTAAGACAGGATAGGATAGTAGGGAGAGAAAGAAGCAAAACAGAAGAATAATAAACTAAAAAATATAAATAGAAGTTACCTAAAATATCAGAATCCACGATAATAGTAAATGGATAAAACTTAACTATTAAAAAGACAGATTGGATATTTTTAAAGGAAAGTCTGAAAATAAAGTAGTAAAAAAAAGTATACCATGAAATGTAGCTCCTAAACATGTATATATCTAATAACATCGTATAAAATAAATTATGGAAAAATGCCCAGATTTTAAGAAAATTAAAAATCCATAAAGTATTTTGATTCAGCTTTATCATAAAGACGTAGCTTACAACACTATTAAAGATATGGAAAATATTAATCGATGTGAACGGTTATTTAAAGAGAAACAAAATCATACAATTAGAAATGAAAAGTCTTTTCTGGCTTAAGTAAAAATGCAAGAATCATCATTTAAAAATACATAGAACAGAAAAAACAATGAAAATCATACCTAAATGTATGAGATGCTACTAATGAATATCTATAAATAATTATACTACCATGTTAAGGTTGTTAGGAAAATTAAATAAGTCAGTAATTACTTCGAGCAAAGTAAACATATGAGTGTTTGATAAAAGGTAGAGATTTGCAAACAAATTCATTTATTAGAAAGCAAAAGGTACGAATAGAATGGAGGCAGTATTTATCAAGAAAAGTGTGGGAACTGGAACTGAATCAGGAGACTTCAGAGGATGAGAAGTACTCCTGCAGGTAAGGAAGTCAGTAAGAAGTAAACCACATTTTACCCCAGAATCTTAGAAATTAACGGCAGTAGGTACCACTAAAAGCAGGAGTGAGATAAAGGTAAAAACAAGGGGAATGGATTGCAGTCTATATAAAATGTTTGATTTCCAAGTCCTCTCCCCATCCCCATCCCCATGCCATATAACTGACCGGCAAAAGACTTGGTTTATTCAGCTGGAACCCAACAACTGTAGATTTAAGAAAACGAAGCATATTTGTGAGCAGAAAACTGAGTCCTTAACTCAGCCAGGAAAATATTGGCTGTCAGGCTTATTGCCCTAGGCAATAGGAAAATCCTGGGCACAGGGAGTTCAACAATTAAAGGGCTAGGTCTTTGAAGTCTACCCCAAGAGGAAACAAAACAATTGAAAATTCAAACAACGCACAGAACTTCCAACCATCTTTTTATGTACATATTTCATCGGTGTAAAGAAAAGTACACAAATCACAGTACATACTGATGACTTTTCAAAGTGAACATTCCTATGAAAATACCACTCAAATCAAAAATTAAAAATTGCCAGAAGATTAGAGGCTCTTTCATGTACTCATAGGATTTTCTAAAATATGGATCATAAAGTATGTATGCATTAAGGCTTCTTTTGTTTTTTGGCATGATGTTTAGAAAATTCACCCATGGTTTTATATACAACAATCGATGATGCCTTCTCATTGCTGAATAGCATTCTAGAATACACATACACAACTGGTTCACTGTGATATTGTGAATTGTAATGTACTTTAGAAATTCATGTATATGTCCCTTTGTAAACATTTGCATTTCTTCTAGGTATATTCTTAAGAGAAGAACTTATGTTTGGTATGTAACCAGGAGTGGAATTTCTGAATGAGGGAATATGTATATGTTCAGATTTTCATGATATTGCCAAACAGATTTATAAAATGCTTAAACCAATTTACATTTTCACCAGTAGTGGATGAAATGCCAAATGCTGTAAGTCTGTGACAACATGTATTTCCCTTTTTCATTTTAGCCATTCTGGTGAAAGAGTAATAGTATTGCATTGTGGTTTTAATATGCATTTCCCCAAAAACCAATGAAGGTGAACCCACTTTCATACGAATATTGGCCAATAGATATCATCTTCTATAGAACAGCTTCTCAAGTCTTTTGTCCATTTTTATTGGATTATATGCCTTACTGTTGATGGAAATTTTTACATATTCTTTGTAGAGTAAAATCTTTGTAGAGTATTTCTATTGAAAAGATTGTCTGCTTTCATTTTTACTCTTTATCCTGACATTTGATAAACAGAAGTTCTTAATTTTAATGTAATACCACTTAATTTTTTTCTTTACAGCTATGTGATTTCTATCCTATATAAAAAAATCTTTGTTTTCTCCAAGGCCATGAGATACTTTCCTATGTTTTATTCTAAAAAGCTTTATTGTCTTACCATTCACATTTAGATCTATAATACACCTAGAATTTGGTAGTTGTGTATATAGTGAGGTAGCGGTCAAGATTTACCTTTTTTCATAACGATATCTAATTGACCCAATATCACCAATGCCTAATTAACCCAGCTATCTGTTTTATTTATTATAAAGCTACATTGTTGAGAGCATACCTATGTATAATTGTTTCATCTACGTCACCGGCTAACCCTCCTGCCACTATAAATAACCTCTTCATAACAAGTAATACCTCTTGCTTTAAAGAATACTATACTGGGGCGCCTGGGTGGCGCAGTCGGTTAAGCGTCCGACTTCAGCCAGGTCACGATCTCGCGGTCCGTGAGTTCGAGCCCCGCGTCAGGCTCTGGGCTGATGGCTCGGAGCCTGGAGCCTGTTTCCGATTCTGTGTCTCCCTCTCTCTCTGCCCCTCCCCCGTTCATGCTCTGTCTCTCTCTGTCCCAAAAATAAATAAACGTTGAAAAAAAAAAAAAAAATTTAAAAAAAAAAAAAGAATACTATACTTAAAATCACTATAGTTACACCACCTTTTCTTCCCACAGTACTTTTTCTATCCTTTCAATCTTTTCATGTCCTCATACTTAAGGAGTATCTCTTCCAAGTGATATACTGGATTGTCCCTCCAATCTGAAAACCTTTATTTATATGTATTATAATTACTACCATATTTATTGAGAAGCAATTCTCCATGTATCTCATGTTTCTGTATACCCAGCAAGCAGAACCACTGACTGATCTTTTTTCTATCTTTTCAAGGATATTTATACAGTGAACAAACAGCCTTGGATAATAGAGATAGTGTTCTTCTTGAAAGCAGAAGGCAAGTTTCCTTATAGTTTTGGAAAACAGAGATAGTGTCCCTCCTGGAATTGGGAGAAAACACATTTATTGTCAAGTATAATAAAGACAATGTCTCCTTCTGGATTAAAAGGTAAGCATGGTTACTGTCTATTCTAAGATTTATGTTCCCCTAGAGTGGTGCCCACATTCACTACCTAACTAGCTAACACTGTGCCCTGGCCACCCAGACTTTGATGGATCTGCCCTTCCCAGTTACATTTGCCTCAGTCTCAGTCCTGCGGGTCGCTCCCCTAGAACTCTGATGCAAACCTTGTCAACACCAGGTATTCTGGCTCATATGTTTTAAGGGCTTCAGTTCTGGTGGTGGCAGTGGGCCCTAGGGAAGACTGAGATGCACCTTGTTAAAACTGTGTGCCTCATGGCCGGGGACTGAAGACTGCCCACGACAGGTAGAGAGAGAAACTGCAGATGACTACAATAAAGGAAAAAGTAGCCAGGACACAACAGCTGGACACATGCAACACACACTGAGACACCTTGAAATGTTAGGTTTTGGTGAACAGAGAGTACTACACTGCAAAGTACTAGAGGATCACTTCTTTATAAGGCCATTACTCTCAAGATCAGGAGACATAGCTGATCTATCTCCCGATCACACAGAAACAGACATAGAAAGTTAGACAAAATGAGGAGACAGAGTAATATGTCCCAAATGAAAGAACAGGACAAAAAAAAACATATCAAGAGTGAAATGAATGTAAGTAATATGCCTCATAGAGAATTTAAAGTAATGATCATAGAGATACTCAGCGAACTTGAGAAAAGAGTGGAGAGTATCAGTAAGACCCTTAAAAAAGAGATAAGAGAATATAAAAAAGAACCAACCAGAGATGAAGAACACAACAAATGAAATTAAAAATATACTAGATGGAATAAATAGCAGGCTACAGGAAGTGGAGGAACAAATTAGAGACTTGGAGGACAGGGTAATGGAAAGCAATCAAACTGAGCAAGTAAGGGGGAAAAAAGTATGCAAAATGAGAATACACTTAGGGAATTCAGGGACGCCATCAAGGGTAACAACATTCACATTATATGGTTATCAGAAGAAACAATAGTTGAATATCCCCTAATCTGGGGGAGGAATCAGACATCCAGAACCAGGAGGCACAGAGATCCCCCAACAAAATTAACCCAAGGAGGTCCATATCAAGACACACAGTAATTAAAATGGCAAGAAACAGTGATAAAGAGAGAATTTTAAAAGCAGCAAGAGAAATGAAGACAGTTACAAGGAAAACACCGTATGATTGTCAGTAGATTTTTCAGCAGAAACTTTGCAGGCCAGAAAGAATGACATGAAAGGAAAAAAATCTACAGCAAAGAACACTCTATCCAGAAACACTAACATTCAGAATAGAAGGAGAGATATGAACCAAACCACTAAACCAGCCCTAAAAAAAAAAAAAATGTTAACGGGGACTCTGTGAGGGAAAACAAAAACCACAAGTGAAAATAGGCACAAAAACAGTGAAATTACGTGTATCTCTAAAAGCAGTCAAGGAACTCACAAAATAAAAGGATGTAAACTATAACACCATATACCAAAACTGTGGGGCTGGGAGGAGTAGAGAATAGATTCAAACTTAAGTGACCAACAACCTAATATAGACTGTTATATGCAGATGTTATATACAAACCTAAGGTAATTAATAATCAAAAACTTCTGATAAATATGTAAAAAATAAAGAGAATCCAAGTATATTATTAAAGAAAGCCAGGAAAATGTGAGAGAAGAGAGGAAGAAAAGAAATGATCAGATAAGAACTTCAAAAACAACCACAAAACAAGTAATAAAATGGCAATAAATACATACCTATCAATAATTACTTTGAATGTAACTGGACTAAATGCCCCAATCAAAAGACATAGGGTGACAGAGTGGATAAAAAATGAGACCCATCTATATGCTGCCTACAAGAGACTCATTCCAGATGTAAAGACACCTGCAGATTGAATGTGAGGGGATGGGAACTATTTACCATGAAAATGGATATGAAAAGAAAACCAGGGTAGCAATCCTTTTTTTGGACAAAGTAGACTTTAGAACAAAGACTATAACAAGAGAAAAAGAAGGAAACCATGTAATAATGAAGAGATCAGTCCAATAAGAAGATACAACAATTGTAAATATTTGTGCATCCAACATGGGAGCACCCAAATAAATACATAAAATGGTCAATAACAAACATACAGGAAATAAGCAGTAGTAATACAATAATAGTAGGGGACTTTAACACCCCACTTACATCAATGAACAGACATACAAACATAAATTCAACAAGGTAGCAATGGTTTTGAATAACACACTGGGCCAGATGGATTTAACAGATACATTCAGATACATTGGCTCAGATGGACTTGACAGATATATTTAGAACTCTGCATCCCAAAGCAACAGAATATACTTTCTTCTCCAGTGCACATGGAACATTCTCCAAGATAGATCACATACTGGGTCACAAAACAGCCCTTCATAAGTATACAAGAATTGAAATCATACCATGCATACTTTCAGACCACAATGCTATGAAGCTTGAAATCAACCACAGGAAAAAGTCTGGAAAACCTCCAAAAGCATGGAGGTTAAAGAACACCCTACTAAAGAATGAATGGGTCAACCAGGCAATTAGAGAAGAAATTAAAAAATATATGGAAACAAATGAAAATGAAAATACAACAATCCAAATGCTTTGGGATGCAGCAAAGGCAGTCCTGAGAGGAAAATACATTGCAATCCAGGCCTATCTCAAGAAACAAGAAAAATCCCAAATACAAAATCTAACAGCACACCTAAAGGAAATAGAAGCACAACAGCAAAGACAGCCGAAATCCAGCAGAAGAAGAGAAATAATAAAGATCAGAGCAGAAATAAACAATATAGAATCTAAAAAAAACTGTAGAGCAGATCAACGAAACCAAAAGTTGGTTTTTTGAAAAAATGAACAAAATTGATAAACCTCTAGCTAGGCTTCTTAAAAAGAAAAGGGAGATGACCCAAATAGATAAAATCATGAATGAAAATGGAATTATTACAACCAATCCCTCAGAAATACAAGCAATTATCAGGGAATACTATGAAAAATTATATGCCAACAAACTGGACAACCTGGAAGAAATGGACAAATTCCTAAACACCCACACACTTCCAAAACTCAATTAGGAGGAAATAGAAAGCTTGAACAGACCCATAACCAGCGAAGAAATTGAATCAGTCATCAAAAATCTCCCAACAAATAAGAGTCCAGGACCAGATGGCTTCCCAGGGGAGTTCTACCAGACGTTTAAAGCAGAGATAGTACCTATCCTTCTCAAGCTATTCCAAGAAATAGAAAGGGAAGGAAAACTTCCAGACTCATTCTATGAAGCCAGTATTACTTTGATTCCTAAACCAGACAGAGACCTAGTAAAAAAAGAGAACTACAGGCCAATATCCCTGATGAATATGGATGCAAAAATTCTCAATAAGGTACTAGCAAATCGAATTCAACAGCATATTAAAAGAATTATTCACCATGATCAAGAGGGATTCATTCCTGGGATGCAGGGCTCGTTCAACATTCGCAAATCAATCAACGTGATACATCACATTAATAAAAGAAAGGATAAGAACCATATGATCCTGTCAATCGATGCAGAAAAGGCATTTGACAAAATCCAGCACCCTTTCTTAATAAAACCCCTTGAGAAATTCTGGATAGAAGGAACATACTTAAACATCATAAAAGCCATTTATGAAAAGCCCACAGCTAACATCATCCTCAATGGGGAAAAACTGAGAGCTTTTTCCCTGAGATCAGGAACACGACAGGGATGTCCACTCTCACCGCTGTTGTTTAACATAGTGTTGGAAGTTCTAGCATCAGCAATCAGACAACAAAAGGAAATCAAAGGCATCAAAATTGGCAAAGATGAAGTTAAGCTTTCACTTTTTGCAGATGACATGATATTATACATGGAAAATCCGATAGACTCCACCAGAAGTCTGCTAGAACTGATACATGAATTTAGCAAAGTTGCAGGATACAAAATCAATGTACAGAAATCAGTTGCATTCTTATACACTAATAATGAAGCAAAGAAAGGCAAATAAAGAAACTGATCCCATTCACAATTGCACCAAGAAGCATAAAATACCTAGGAATAAATCTAACCAAAGATGTGAAAGATCTGTACGCTGAAAACTATAGAAAGCTTATGAAGGAAATTGAAGAAGATACAAAGAAATGGAAAGACATCCCCTGCTCATGGATTGGAAAAATAAATATTGTCAAAATGTCAATACTACCCAAAGCTATCTACACATTCAATGCAATCCCAATCAAAATTGCACGAGCATTCTTCTCGAAATTAGAACAAGCAATCCTAAAATTCATATGGAACCACAAAAGGCCCCGAATAGCCAAAGGAATTTTGAAGAAGAAGACCAAAGCAGGAGGCATCACAATCCCAGAATTTAGCCTCTACTACAAAGCTGTAATCATCAAGACAGCATGGTATTGGCACAAAAACAGACACATAGACCAATGGAATAGAATAGAAACCCCAGAACTAGACCCACAAACGTATGGCCAGCTAGTCTTTGACAAAGCAGGAAAGAACATCCAATGGAAAAAAGACAGTCCCTTTAACAAATGGTGCTGGGAGAACTGGACAGCAACATGCAGAAGATTGAAACTAGACCACTTTCTCACACCATTCACAAAAATTAACTCAAAATGGATAAAGGACCTGAATGTGAGACAGGAAACCATCAAAACCCGAGAGGAGAAAGCAGGAAAAGACCTCTCTGACCTCAGTTGTAGCAATTTCTAACTTGACACATCCCCAAAGGCAAGGGTATTAAAAGCAAAAATGAACTACTGGGACCTTATGAAGATAAAAAGCTTCTGCACAGCAAAGGAAACAATCAACAAAACTAAAAGGCAACCAACGGAATGGGAAAAGATATTTGCAACTGACATATCGGACAAAGGGCTAGTATCCAAAATCTATAAAGAGCTCACCAAACTCCACACCTGAAAAACAAATAACCCAGTGAAGAAATGAGCAGAAAACATGAATAGACACTTCTCTAAAGAAGACATCCGGATGGCCAACAGGCACATGAAAAGATGCTCAACGTCGCTCCTCATCAGGGAAATAGAAATCAAAACGACACTCAGATATCACCTCACGCCAGTCAGAATGGACAAAATGAACAAATCAGGAGACTATAGATGCTGGAGAGGATGTGGAGAAACGGGAACCCTCTTGCACTCTTGGTGGGAATGCAAATTGGTACAGCCACTCTGCAAAAGTGTGGGGGTTCCTCAAAAAATTAAAAATAGACCTACCCTATGACCCAGCAGTAGCACTGCTAGCAATTTACCCAAGGGATACAGGAGTACTGATGCATAGGGGCACTTGTACCCTAATGTTTATAGCAGCACTTTCAACAATAGCTAAATTATGGAAATAGCCTAAATGTCCATCAACTGATGAATGGATAAAGAAATTGTGGTTTATATACACAATGGAGTACTACGTGGCAATGAGAAAGAATGAAATATGGCCCTTTGTAGCAACATGGATGGAACTGGAGAGTGTGATGCTAAGTGAGATAAGCCATACAGAGAAAGACAGATACCATATGGTTTCACTCTTATGTGGATCCTGAGAAACTTAACAGAAACCCATGGGGGAGGGGAAGGGAAAAAAAAAAAGAGGTTACAGTGGGAGAGAGCCAAAGCATAAGAGACCCTTAAAAACTGAGAACAAACTGAGGGTTGATAGGGGATGGGAGGGAGAGGAGGGTGGGTGATGGGTATTGAGGAGGGCACCTGTTGGGATGAGCACTGGGTGTTGTATGGAAACCAATTTGACAACAAACTTCATATATTGAAAAAAAAAAAAGATACATTCAGAACATTCCATCCTAAAACAGCATCATACACATTCTTTTCAAGCGCACATGGAACATTCAAGTGCACATGAATAAATCACATAGTAGACCACAAAACAAGTCTCAACAAATTAAAAAAGATATGTCATAATATGTATCTTTCTGACCACAATACTATAAAACAAGAAGTAGACCATAAGAAAAAGTCTGGAAAGACCACAAATACATGGAGGTTAAATAACATACTACTACTAAACAATGAATGGGTCAACCAAAAAAATCAAAGAGGAAACCAAAAATTACATTGCAAAAAACAAAAAGGAAAACGCAACAGTCCAAAATCTTTGGGATGCAGCAAAAGTGGTTCTAAGAGGAAAGTTTTTAGCAATACAGATCTACTTCAAGAAGCACGAAAAATCTCAAATTAACCACCTAATCTTACACCTAAAGGAGCTAGAAAAAAACAACAAGCAAACAAAACCCCAAACCAGCAGAAGGAAGGGAATAATAAAGATCAGAACAGAAATAAGTGACACAGAAAGAGAGAGAGAGAGAGAGAGAGAAGACCAATAAGACCAGGAACTGGTTCTTTGAAAAGATAACAAAATTAATAAACCTCTAGCCAGACTCATAAAAAAAAAGAATCAAATAAAATCATAAATAAAAGAGGAAAATAACAAATGACAGACACCACAGAAATACAAAGGATTATGAGAATATTATGAAAAATTACATGCCAGCAAATCTGATGACTTAGAAGAAATGGATAAATTCCTAGAAACATATAATCTACCAAAACTGAAACAAGAAGATATATAAAGCTTGAAAGACTAATTACCAACAATGAAATTCAATAAGTAATTAAAAAACTCCCACAAACAAAACTTTGCAAACCCAGAAAGAAACCCAAAACCAGAGGGCTCCACAGGTGAATTCTACCAAACATTAAAAGAAGAGTGAATACCTATTCTTCTCAAACTTTTCCAAACAATAGAAGAGGAAGGAAAACCCAAATTCATTCTATGAGGCCAGAATTACCCTGATACCAAAACCAGATAAAGACACCACTAAAGAAAAGAATAATAGGTCAATATCTCTGATGAACATAGATGCAAAAAATCCTGAACAAAATATTGCCAAACAATTCAACAATACATTGAAAAATAACTAACCACAGTCAAGTGGTAATTATTGTCAGAATGCAAAGGTGGTTCAATATTCACAATTTAATCAATGTGATGCATCACATCAATAAGAGGATAAAAACCATATGATCATTTCAACAAATACAGGAAAGCATCTTACAAAGTATAACATTTATCCATGATAAAAACTCTCAACAAAGTAGGTTTAGAGGGAATATATCTCAACATAATAAAGGCCTTATATGAGAAAACGCACAGCTAACATCATCCGCAGTGGGGAAAAACAGAGCTTTTCCCCCAAAGTCAGGAAAAAGATAAGGATGTCTACTCTCACCACTTTATTCAACATAGTACTAGAAGTCCTAACCACAGCAATCAGACAACAAACAGAAACAAAAGGCATTCAAATTGGTAAAGAAGAAGTAAAATTTTCACTATATGCAGATTACATGATGCTACCTATAGAAAACTTTAAAGACCACCAAAAAAAGCTACTAGAATGATAAATGAATTCAGGAAAGTCACAGGAGACAAAATTAATATACAGAAATCTGTTGCATTTCTATACACTAAGAATGTAGCAGTAGAGAGAAAAAATTAGAAAACAATGTCATTTACAACTGCACCAAAAATAATAAAATACCTAAGAATAAACTTAACCAAAGAGGTGAAAGATCTGTAACGTGAAAACTATAAAACACTGATGTAGGAAATTGAAGATGACACACAAAAATGGAAAGACATACCATGCTCATTGATCAGAAGAAAAAAAATTTGTTAAATGTCTATACTACCCAAAGCAACCTATGCATTTAATGCAATCCCTGTCAAAACACCAACATCATTTTTCACAGAGGTAGAACAATCCTAAAATTTGTATGAAACCACAAAAGATCCCAAATAGCCAAAGCAATGCTGAAAAAGAAAAGCAAAGCTGGAGGCATCACAATTCCTGACTTCAAGTTATATTACAAAGTTCTAGTGATCAAAATACTATTGTTACTAGTACAAAATAGATCAATAGAACATAATATAAAACCCAGAAATAAACCCAAAACTACATGGTCAATTAATCTTCAACAAAGCAGGAAACAATATGCAATGGGAAGGGGGTGCTTGGGTGGCTCCATTGGTTGAGCGTCGGACTTTGGCTCAGGTCATGATCTCACAGTTCATGAATTTGAGCCCCACATCAGGCTCGCTGCTGTCAGCACAGAGCCCACTTGGATCCTCTGTCTCCCTCTCTCTCCACCCCTACCCTGTTCGCTCCTTCTCTCAAAAATAAATAAAACATTAAAAAAATACACAATGAGAAAAACAGTCTCTTCAATAAATGGTGATGGGAAAACTGGACATTGACAGGTAAAAAAATGAAAATATGGACCACTCTCTTACACTATATAAAAATAAAGTCAAAATGGATTAAGGACCTAAATGTGAGACCTGAAACTATAAAAATCCTAGACCTATCCCTTTGTAACTACTACTAAGATTCATCCTGGTTAGAGGATTTCTCCTGATTTCAGACAACAGTTATAAAGGTGTACAATTATAATGACAATTTCAACAAATGCAGGAAAGCATCTGACAAAATACAACATTCATTCATGATAAAAACTTTCAATAAAGTAGTTTTAGAGGGAAAGGAGGGAAATATGCAACCACTATAGACGAAAACCAGTGAATCATTAGAAGCTGATCTGATTTGCTTTGTTGATGAGACAGTAGAGTTCACAATTGCTTGTTAATGTGAATTGGCCAGAGCTGGGCTGT
This sequence comes from Lynx rufus, assembly GCF_022079265.1. NCBI lineage: Eukaryota > Metazoa > Chordata > Mammalia > Carnivora > Felidae > Lynx > Lynx rufus. The sequence goes on from NW_025814823.1 coordinate 163,239,440, forward strand.
CTGAGGGCCCAGTTCCTCCTGCAGTCTCTTGTCAACCTTGGACCCAGTCTAAGACAAAAGTAAAACATCTAACAGTTGTTTTGCTTTAGGGTTGTGACCATCTCTGGAAGATTTCCCTAAGAAAGACATTTTCCTATGTAAAACCATAAATAAGACATTGAATGGAATTTGGACTCTTAAAATGCCTCAGAAAAGGAGGTAGAATGATCTTGTGAGTGAGGCTTTGGACAACTTTAATGTACTTTTGGTGTAACTTCAATATACTAATGCTATGGCTTCAATTCCAAAATGTATAATTGGTAATTATATTTTACAAGCTTGTATTATTTATGCTCCTAAACTCCAAAAGTAAAAGTGAAACACATAAATTTTTACCTGAACCTGTGTGTCTGTCTCCTCTTGTATGGCCTAATGGAAACAACATAGAATCCCAGGAGGAGAAAGGGAAATCTCAGCTTTGATTACGGATTTAAAGGAAGCAGGGGTAGTAAGAGAATAGGATTTGAGCAATAACTCAATTCACCAGACCTTATGTCCAGTGAAAACATAGTCCCTTATTAGGGAATTGAGATTTATAGCAGATTAACCACCAATTAAACCCATTTGTTGCTCCTATGCCTCTTGACATTCCAAGCATCTGAGGTAACTAAATTTATGGCATACACAAATGGTACTTGAGATGCTATCTTGGACATTGCCAAAACCTTCTTTTTTATCCCATTAGGAACCAAAGACAAAAACCAATTCTCATTCATGCTGCAAGGCCATAACTATACATTTTCAGTACACCCTAAACTCCCCTGATATTTACTACAACGGGGTAGATAAGGATTTATTGTGAGTACCATTATCATCTGATGCCAAAAGCTTTCAATGATGGATAAATGTTCAGTAGGATGGAGAGTCAGAAGTTTCAGACTCAAAAGCTCTGACTTTGGTGTTATCACACCTTCATCAGCAAAGATGACTGATAAAGCCCAACAAAATCCAGAAGAATGCTCATCAAGTTTTGGGGGACCTATGTAGACAGATTCACAATGCTCAATCTCTCTGGCAATTAAAGACAAATTGTTGTTCTCCTTCCCCCTGACCAAAAGGAATTATAGCATAGCTTTGGACTCTGAGTATTAGAGACAGTAGGTGACTCATGTGGATACTCCACTTTAGTGGTCTTTTCTATCAGCTAACCTACAGTGAGTGTAATCCCGACCTACTTTTGAAGCTAATCAAGAAGCTATGGCATACTTCTTCCTGCTTTGAGGTACCACAAACCAAATGACCCATTGGAGCTGGAAATCTATAGAGACTTTGTGTACTGGAGCCTCTGGAAGAGGGAGCCAGCCTCCATTCAGGAAAATCCCTTGGGGTTTGGATTCACTGACTCCCTGAAATAGGTAGGAAAAACAACTCTTAGCTTACTACTGGCTTCTTGTCAAAACTGAAGCCCTGACCCATGCAGTCATTGTGATTCTGTGGACTTATATTTCATTCTGGGATTCACCAATCAGATTCACAACTATTTGAGAGAACTTCCTTGTCAAGTGAAAATGGTATATTCAAGCCATAGGGATATTCATAAGAAATCTTGAAGTGCTTAAAGAAATACCACCAGTAGATCAAATAGCCCTCAGAAGATTGTGGAAATCTCTCTGAGAGGAGCCTCCAGGAGGGATTACTGACACATTATTTATATGCACCTGAGGGCAATTATCAGTATAAGAGTAATCCAATCAGAAAAGGTGGTACAAAATTTGTTCCTGACTTTAGTTGAAATAATCAGTGACACCACAGCCTTGGAAAACATTCTGATCAGCATCAGCCACTGATCAATACTAATTTGGATGACAGAATTGCCCAAGACTTCACCTTTTTAGCCCAAGGTAGAACATACACTATTGCTAATACTTTCTGTTTTACTGGATTAATAATTCAGGCTAATTAAAAAGGTAAATACAGAAACTTAAGGAGAAATCCATCTTGTTTTCTAAGGTAGACCATGAGGGCCAAGAGATTTATTTAGCTGGTTGGAGCCAAGATCTTGCCAGCATGGTTGAGGCCAGTATTGCATGTGGCCTTATCCTTTGTTTGGACTTTTGTTGATATTATCCTTATTTATACACTGTAGGAAACTGAATAAATTTAGTCCCAATCTCTTGATTAGATTTATCAGAACAGCAAACAATATGGCAGATTCATGGAAAAATATTGCCATTATGGCCCTTAAAACAGCTATGTTTTGGGATTTTGGCCTATGTGCAGTCTGACAATGGTGTTTCCTGTTTCATAAAATCTACTCCATAATAGGCTGATAGTCAAAATCTGTGCATATTTTAACATTTGTTTTTAATTGGCCCACATGTTTTATGTTCCTCATTTCTTTCCTTTCTTGTTTTTTAATTTTAATCAAAATTTCCAAATATTTTACTTTTTTTTTTTTTTTTTTTTTTTTTTACTGTTACTGGTTGCCCTAAAAGTATTTACATGTATCCTTGGCTTTTTACAGCATAAAATATATGACAATATGCATGACTTTCCCATTAATGCCAGAATCTTAAAACATTTAATACCAATTGCAACCTCTTTTGGAGAGCCAATTCTTAATATCTAGTAACTGAAGATGTACACCATAGCAATTCCCTTTTAATGTGTAAACCTAGATCAGCTTTTACAGATCTGCACAAGTAGACACATACAGCCTATTCACTATGGCATTGTTTGGAAGAGTGAAAAGTTAGAGGTAACTCCATGTCCATTAATATGATAATGGATAAATAAACAGTGGTGTATTCATAAAATAGAATTCCACAGCATTAAATAGACAACAACATGAATGGGGTAGATGCAATTGGAAATGAAAGTGGGAGAAGAATATATGCAAGAAAATGTATGAATTTTAGAAATAGATTGTCCACAGATAGGCTTATAAGCAGTAAAAATATACAAACTTGTTTGGGAACATTGCACTCTAACTTTAGAATAGTGGCTATCTATAAGGAGTAAGGAAGAGAAGTGAGAGAGGGAACAGTGTAGAAGTAGAAAACAAGATGAAGCCAAGAAGGTACGTACCAAGACATATAATAATTAAAATGTCAAAAATTAAAAACAAAAAGAATCCTAAAAGCAGCAAGAAAAAGCAACTAGTTACATATAAAGGGTAAGGGAAACCCTACAAGGCTACCTGCTGATTTTTCAGCAGAAAATTACAGACCAGAAGAGAGTAGCATAAATATGCAAAGTGCTGAAAGAAAAAAAACAAAAACAAAAAAAAAAACAGAAAAAACAAAAAAAAACTTCAACCAAGAATACTTTACCCAGAAAATTTATCATCCAGATATAGTGGAAAGAAAAAGAATTTCCCAAACGAAGCTTAAGAATTCATCACCACTAAACTAGCCTTGTAAGAAATGTTAAAAGGATTTCTTTAAGTGGAAAATAAAAAGGCAGAACCAGAAGGAATTATAAAAGGAAAAAAAATTCACTGGTAAAAACAAATCGTTTTTTTTTATTTTCTTAATGTTTTATTACTTATTTTTGAGAGCAAGAGAGACAGAACATGAGTGGGGGAGGGGCAGAGAGAGAGGAAGACACAGAATCCAAAGCAGGTTCTAGGCTCTGAGCTGTTGGCGCAGAGCCTGACACAGGGCTTGAACCCACAAACTGTGAGATCATGACTTGAGCCAAAGTCAGATGCTCAACTGACTGAGCCACCCAGGTGCCCACAAGCAAATGTATAATAAAACTACAGATCAATCACCTATAAATCTAGTATGAAGGATAAAGACAAAAATAGTAAAATTAATTACATCTAAAAAATTAGTTAAGGGATTCATAAAATTTAAAAATGCAAAAGCATATATATAGAACATGGAAGGTAGAGAGTAAAATATTGTGTTTTTAGAATGTGCTCAAATTAAAGCAACCATCAACCTAATACAGACTGTCGTATACTTAGGATGTTATATATAAACCTAATGGTAACCACAAACCAAAAAACTATAATGACATATAAAAAAAATAAAGTGAAAGTAATCCAATCATAACACTAAAAAAGTCATCAATTACAGGAAGAAAGGAACAGAGAAGAACTATAAAAATAAACAGAAAACAATAAACAAAATGGCAATAATTTTTATAGGTAATTACCTATCAATAATTATTTTTTTAATTTTTAAAATATTTTTTTAATATTTATTTATTTTTGAGAGAGAGACAGAGCATGAGAAGGAGAGGGGCAGAGAGAGAGGGAGACACAGAACCTAAAGCAGGCTCCAGGCTCTGAGCTGTCAGCACACAGCCTGACATGGGGCTCCAACCCACAAGTTGTGAGGTCATGACCTGAGCTAAAGTTGGATGCTTAATCAACTGAGCCACCCGGATGCCCCACCTATCAATAATTACTTTAAATGTAAATATTCTAAATGTTCCCATCAAAAGACACAGTGTGACTGAATCTATCAAGAAAACACTTACATGTTGCCTACAAGAGACACATTTCAGACACATGAAAAGATGTTCAACACCACTCATCATCAGGGAAATGCAAATCAAAACCACAATCAGATATCAATCCACACCCGTCATAATGGCTAGAATCAAAAACACAAGAAATAACAAGTGTTGGCAAAGATGTGGAAGAAAAATGAACCTGTATATGCTGTTGATGGGAATGAAAACTGGTGCAGCCACTGTGGAAGACAGTATTTTTTGAGGTCTTCAAAAAATTAAAATTAGCATTAGTTTATGATCAGGTAATTCCACTACTGGCTATTTATCCAAAGAATACAGAAACACTGATTCAAAAGGATATATGCCTCCCTATGTTTATTCCAGGCCCTATGGGTAAAGAAGATGTGATAGAATGTGAAATATGATGGAATATTACTCAGCCATAAAAAAGAATGAAATCTTGCTGCTCACAACAGTATGGATGGAACTTGAGGGTATAATGCTAAGTGAAGCAAGTCAGTCAGAGAAAACAGATACCATAAGATCTCACTCATACGTGGAATTTAAGAAACAAAACAAATGAACAAAGTACAAAAGGGACAAAAAAAAAAAAAACAGACTTTAAATACAGATACCAAGCTGGGGGTTGCCAGAGGTTGGGACAGGAACATAGTGAAATAAAGGGGGATTAAGAGTACACTATTGTGGGAGCGCCTGAGTGGCTCAGTTGATCGAGCGTCCAACTTCGGCTCAGGTCATGATCTCACGGCCATTGAGTTCAAGCCCCTCATCGGGCTCTGTGCTGACAGCTCAGAGCCTGGAACCTGTTTCGATTCTGTGTCTTCCTCTCTCTCTGACCCTCCCCCGTTCATACTCTGTCTCTCTCTCTGTCTCAAAAATAAATAAACGTTAAAAAAATTAAAAAAAAAGAGTATACTATTGTGATGAGCACTAATACATAAAATCACTGAAAAGAAAAATAAGATAAAATAAAATAAAACTTGAGTAAATGCTATTACTCCTGCTTTATGTTTATTTGAAATATTTCCTAAATGCATATAAGAAAACTTTATATAAAAACTTCAAAATGAATACAATGAGCTGAAAAGGTTTACCTGCGATTTTAGTTGCTGTGGTGTGTGTTAATACAAACTGATTTTCTATATATATAGGCAAAAATTCAGAAGCTCCAATAAGAACTAAAGATTCTGAAGCTTTGGTCAGAGCTAGGCATATAAATCCTGGATCCTTCATCAGAACCTGAAATAGAAATAAGTCATATTCAAATTATTTTATGTTGTTAGGTAAAGAAAAACAGATTTATTCACTCATATGTTAATGGCCAATCAACAAAATTTTACCTTTCACAATCTAAACTGGAAATGCATTATTATATGTATAATATATATATGTATATAATATACATGTATATATATTATATATATAGTATATATATATAAAATGTGCATATATATATATATATATATATATATATATATATATATATAAATTTGCAATTCACCAGTATACAAATACTGTTAAAGACATGTAGTGTTTAAACCATTTTTATTTGTAATTCTACCTCTATAATTTTTATTTGTAAGTCTGGCCGTTTGCTAGGAAGCTTAAGGGAAACTAGATGCCATTAACCAGGTGTCTAGAATGCCCCTTTACTTTTATCTACTTTTTTTCCTTAACAATTTTTTTTACTTAACTAAAAAATGAAACAAAGATAATTTAAGCAACACTCGAGGAAAATCACTAGTATTACATACAGTTAAGATTCTATAATATTTTACTCCCGGGAATTCCATACAGAGTAAAGTCATTTAAATTCTGCATTTTAGTCAATTTTTTGGAACTTACTGAGAAACCTGACAAAGACGCATAGTCATGGTTTACTATTACCTATTATACTACTACACTATACATAGTAATTAACATGACAATAATTAACATTAAAATATTAATTTTCAAACAGATTTCTGTATTTCCTATATATGTACATATCTTTGAAATTTTCAGTGGTGTTTTATTTGTATATTCTTAAAATAACTTAAATTTTTTTCTAGTCCTAAACACCAGTTTTTTAATCTAAACATATTCTGTATATTAATTTAACTCATCTTCTGAGTGCTATCTAACTTTACAAAGTGTGATTCCACCATACTCGTCCACTCCCACAGCATTAAATGCTTAGGCTCAGTTCCACTCCCACTGTTACAAACAAGGCTACATTAAACATCCCTGTGCATGCACCATCAAGGACTAGGGTAGAAGGCCTTTGGAAATACATATTCTAGAACGGGATTGCTAGGGCATTGACATTTAGTACACTTCATTCCATCATTTCTCTAGAATTTTTTTCCCAAAACAATCCCACCATAATGTAAGAGAGTTCTATTTTCTTCGTGTAGCAACTTACACTTTTTATAAAATCCATTAGAGCAATATGTTCAGTTCCACATTCCCTTCCAGAATTTTGCCATTCTCTCATCAGGAGGCAATGACCTTGGAAAAGTCCTTTATGACTGTCTCAACAAAGCATGTGATGCAGCATGACTTCTGATGTTGGGTCATAAAATGACAATCTGACTTCTGCTATGTACTCCCACTCTCTTAGGACTCTGGCCTTGGAACTCTTTCACCATGTTATAAGAAAGCCCAGATCAGATGGAGAGGCCATCTGTGGGTATTTCAGCAAACAACCAGTATCAAAAGCTAATATTTGAGTAAATAAGCCTCCAGACAATTTTATTTTCCAGACTTTACTTTAGCTGACAAGTCGATCTGAAAGGGATAAGCCATAGAGTACCTTAGTGGCTCAGTGGGTTAAGGGCTGACTTAGGCTCAGGTCATGATCTCATAGGTTGTGAGTTCCAGCCCTGCATCAGGATCTGTGATGGCAGCTCAGACCCTGGATGCTGTTTCCTATTTTGTGTCTCCCTCTCTCTCTGCTCCTCCCCTGCTCACACTCTGTCTCTCTCTCTCTCTCTCTCTCTCTCTCTCTCTCTCTCTCAAAAATAAACATTTAAAAAAGTATATTTGAAAGGAGCAAGCCCTGACAAAACTGCTGATTAATGAACAAAATCATGTTTTATTATTTTAAGCCACTAAGTTTTGGGGTGGTTTGTCATGTAGTGGTAGATAACTGGTACACCCCACATAATCACAAACACTTGATATTATTAGCTGGCTTTTAAAATTTAGCCATGCTGATGGATGTGAAGCAGTGCCACAATACGCTTCCTTAAATTCAAATCCAATTGAGCATTTCTTCATGTAATTTTGTACTTCCTTAAATTCAAATCCAATTGAGCATTTCTTCATGTAATTCATAGCTATTTAGGATTTGTTACTGTGTGCAAACTGTCTATTCATATTTTTATTAGGCTTTCTGAAATTCCTACGCAGATTTTCCAATAATTTCTTGTTTATTCTAAATACCAATCTCTTGTTGGGTTGAAAGAACTGTCACTCATCTTTTAAAATTGTCTACGGTCTCCTTCATAGAACCAAAATCTTTGATCCATAAATTTTTACTTCGTATTTTACAATACTGCAAACTTGTTTAACCTTTCCTACCTCTATGTCACAAGATATGTCTTTCACGGTTTAGCAGTAACTGTGTTGTTTTTTTCTAATCACATTTTATTAACCTAGAAATCACCTTTGTGTATGATATGAAATAGAAATCCAACTTCATTTCACCATACAGAGAACCAAACTTGTCATCACACCTACTGAGCAACTATCCCTGCAGTGCCTATTCTATCACGTGGCAAGTTCTTATATATATTAGTCTCTTATTGAGTTCTATCTTCCATTCCACTGGACTATACCATGGTTTTATATGAAATGGCAGTATGTATTAGATGTAACAGGCAGAATAAGGAACAGAAAACCTAGCTTTTACCTTGGCTTTGCAATTGATTTTTGGAACAATAATCAGCAAATAGCAGTCTCTACGTATCTTATTTTTAGGCGGTATTTTATAATACACAAGAGTACACAAGAGTAATGGCATTAGAGTCAGGCATGTGAGAGGTTTTTATATTCTTTTTTTGAGAGGTTTTTATATTTTTAACTTCAATTCAGCCAACCCTATGTGTCTTTTGTCTGTGTGCATGTGTATCCAAAGATATACATGTCTTTGGAGAAACTACTCATCCTCTTTAAATTACTGGTTCATCATCTATAAGATAGAAATGATAATATCTATACCTCCAAGTGATCCAGAGAATTGAATATATGTAATAATTTAATTTCTGCCAAATAGAACGTACCCAGGAAAGAACACAAATCATTTTCATAAGTTATAAAATAAGAAGGTCACACTAGATTATTAGATTTGTTGTTGCAAACTATGGTGTGCTTTAAGTCATTTGGAGGGTATAAAACACAGATTGCCAGATCCTACTTTCAGTAGGTCTGAAGTAGGACCTAAGAATTTGCATTTTTAACAAATTCCCAGGTGATGATGATGATGATGATGATGATGTTGGTGGTGGTGGTGGTGGTCTAGGCCCCACACTAAGAACCACTGTACTAGATAATTTTTGTGTTTGGACTCTTTAGAATTAAAATGAACAGACTCATAGTTTAATCCAATTGATGAAACTTATTATAATGTTACACTGTAAAGAGAGAAAGCCAAAAACACTAAGTAGCTGAATAATTCAGCACTCATAAAGAAACAACATCATTCAGACTCAAACAGCAGCTTATCTTGTCTCCATTGCTTTGTCTTAATTGCTTCAAAGGCCCAGATATTCAGTTTCTTTCTGTCAGCTTATTGTGTCTATATCTACTTCTATTACAGCTACTTAGTATATTCTCTCTCCATTTGCTTCTCTGTCTCAATGGCCTTTTCTCATTCATTTTCCTGATGTCAATTTATTAAAGCTCCCTTCTGACCATTTATACTCTCTTAAGAAAGAGAAATTAGTCAGTTTATAGCAGGTGTCCTGATTGGATATTTTTCTCAAGATATTTGATAAGTTTTTGGGAAATCTAAAGATGGCTGTCTTGGGCTCAAGTGCTGATCTCAGACCTAGTTTTAACTAGGACATTTAAACTACATCATATAGAACATGGCAATTAATGCACAACACAACACTTCTGGGTTTCTTCAGAAAGGGCTGTGGGCGCTTTATTCAGAAACAACATGTGAGCATAGCAAGCAAACAGAATGCAAAGGACCTTTCCAATAAAATGTCCAGGCTTTCCTTTTTAAATAAATAAATAAATAAATAAATAAATAAATAAATAAATATTCTTTTCTTAAATATAAATATGGGAGGCAAAGAAAAAGGCCAGACATACAAATCAGTATTCAAGGAATTTCATGTAGTAAACTCAGGCTTAATTATGGTAGATGTTGATATACAAAAGGAGAAATCAAATTAGTTCTTTACAGTAGCAGATAATTTTATGCAACAGCCATATCTTGTAGTACTGTGGCTTTCAGCCCTAGTCCATTACAGAGTTGGTCTAAAACCAAGGTCTTTACCATACCAGAGGAGGTTCATGTTGGTCTGGGAGGTATGACTTCAAACTAGACTAGGTACTCCTTAATGTACTTAGAGTCTGAAATAAGGACAGGATCAGCAAAATATAAAGTATATGGAAGAGTGGCCACAGACAAGTAGACTAAGGTTCAGGACAGGGCTCGAGTAACAGTGGGAAAGAAATGTTAACAAGGAAACTAATGCAGAGCAATGATGCAAGAGAGGAAACAGTTCCTAAAGACTCAACCAAGGTTCATTGGAGATGGGGTGTATAATGTCCCAATTAATTGGGGAACTTTTTCTTTTATGTGGTAAAAGCATTAATCTACTTCCTACCCTAATCAAGGTAGCATGACAAGAAACAATGATCTTGCCAATAAAAGGCCTTCGTGTCTACGAGCAAATAGGAGGAAAACATAAGCTGAAGAGGACACCAATAAACTTCCTTGAACTTCTCAAGTGTTTTACTGATCACTTAACTTCTCCCTTGCTCTGGTCTTCATTCCTTATGACGAAATATCTATAGTTAGCCATAGAAAGTAATGCTTATCTTTATTAAATCTGCCCATAAGAGTACAATATCTCATGTAGACAATGCTGTTTTTTTCAAGTTTAAAAATGTTTCAGCCCTCTATCCTGAAATTTCACTCACTCTCCTTCCACACCAATTTATTTGGTCAAACCTAGTAGACAACTCAGAGACTGAAACTAGTATATTATGTCCTGACATAAACACAAGCAATAAATATATTTTTAAAAATTATGTTACTTATGTCAAATGTAAATTTATTTTAGTATCTATAATAGTAATTTACTTGCTTTCCAAGGAAATTCAGTATTTTGACTACCAATAGAATAATATCTAAATACTTTGGATCCTAGCTTCCTTTGATAGATTCTGTCATCCACTTATAGTCAAATACAAACAATGAATAACACTTTATATTTGTTTGGTCTTTATCATTCAAAAAGTTCTTTATTATCATGATATTCATTGACACTTCTTTGTTCACTGGAGTTGTAGTATGTAAATGTCTTCCCTGTTAATAAGGTGTGAAACTTTAGGTAGGAGATGAAGAAAAAGAAGGTAAAAGTGCTGATCTCTCTACTCCATACATTTAAAAAGTTTTCTCCTATAAAATCTTATTCTTTGGGGTGCCTGGGTGGCTCAGTCAGTTAAGCCTCCAACTTTGGCTCAGGTCATGATATCACAGTTCATGAGTTTGAGCCCTGAGTCAAGCTCTGTGCTGACAGCTCAGAGCCTGTAACCTGTTTTGGATTCTGTGTCTCCCTCTCTGTCTACTCCTCCCTCCCTCCCTCCCTCCCTCTCTCTCTCCCTCTCTCTCAAAAATAAAGATTAATTTTTTTTAATTTTATTCCTTACCTGCTTCCAGCCAGTCTTAATTTCATTTTTTTCTTTTCCCTGACTTATTTCCTAATTTCCAAGCTTTCTCTTTTTATTCTTTTAAAATATACTTCTAATCTATTATATTCTGAGAGCTATAGACTATTATTGCTGTTAGTCATTTTTCTTTCTGTTCTTCAAGTTAATGCCGTTGACTTTTTATTATAACATTTCATCTCATGGATATTATAACTTTATAAAAATGTTAAGTATTTTGTCTGTTTTAGCTTGTTATCTTTTATTCAGGCCCATTTTTTCTATTTTTAAATTAAAATTATCTTTACTAACATTTGAATAAAACTATTGTGTTTCCTTAACTGATGAATTTTCTAAAATATATAAATAAGGAACAGCAAGAAATATGGTAACAGTAAAGAGAATTCATTCTAAAAATAGCCACTTCTCTGGCTTTTAATTAAAATCTATGATAAAAAGACTTGTTTAAAAAATCTATGTCTAGAAAATCAGGAGATGTGTTTTTTAACTAGCTGTTAGTAGTCTTATGATGATGGTGATACATTTCACTGATTGGAATAATTTACTTGCTGGAATTATTTTATGTCATTTCTTATATTAGGAACTTGTAAACAGACATTGAACTTCAAGCAAATAGTGCCAATTAAGTCTCATGAACCAGGAAGTATTGAACTATAGGATTAGTAATGCAGGAAGACAATAGATATTTATTCCATCAAATTTTTCAATTAGTCTTTTAAATTTATTTTCTAGTTGATAACCCACTCTTATCAAGATAAAAAGAAAATCTTATGAAGTTTTCCCCTGTGTTTTTGGTGTACTTTCCTTCCCTAAACTAAAATCAGAAATATCTCAAGAAGGCATTCATATTTATTATGTATTTATTGAGTTTTTATTATGGGCTATGCGGTAATCTATACACCTTACATTCCTATGAAGAAGGTACCATTATTGCACCAGTTTTTTAGAGGCTCAGAAAGGTTAAAATACCATATTTCATGGACTCTAAGATGCTATCAACAGTAAGAAACACCATTATTTTATGTACCACCAAGAAAAAAAATTACTGCCAATGACATAACAATACAATTAGTTTCACCAGCTTTTGAAATATATTAGATCTACTAAGAAGGACTTGCCAATTTTTCCTGATTCAGTTGCACAATTCGGCACGTGGTAGGCAGTCCTTTATCAGGTATCTTAATAAAAGAACAATAATGCTATCTCCTTTAGCAGCTTTCTAATAAGAGAACAATAATGCTATCTCTACTTATGGGACTCCTTTACTTAAGTTTCATAAAACACTTGGATGTTATTTGCAAGAAAATGTGAACTAGCGTTCATTCATTCAACATCAAATGTTTGCTTTACTAATATCAAAATTATATTCTGTTGTTGTTTCTTTCTAGATATATAATGACTTCATAACTCAATGCTTAAATACTGCATCATCTTTTTGAAGAGTTAACCCAGCAGTTTCGCCTACTATGGACAGTCCCACTAAAGTATATAACTTACTTAAGGTAATGATAATATGAATGGCCATGACCATTTTACCCATACTTAGCCAATACCTACTATGTCACAATCACATGCTGCTTTACAGTTATTTCAAGACTCCATCAATTTAATACCAACCCAATTTTAAATATGCTAAAATGTAAAGGAAAAAAGTGTGTCTTAGAATCAAAGAAATATGGACATTTACATTAGGTCTCACTATTAGTGAGTGCTATATAATATCCCTGCTGGGTAGTCCTACTAGTGGTCAGGCCTACTAACAGATAAGAACCTATGGATGAGGAACGATCTGATGTATCATTAGCCTTTTACCTCTTGGATAACCAATAGAGCACAAAGAGAAGGATAGAGCTTGCTCTCTCTAAAACTTTTTACCAAAGGAGAATAGGATGCTACTCCTCAGTGGTCAGCATCTCTAGCATCTCATCTGACTTTTGGGCTTAGATGAAAAGTAACAGACCATACTGAAGAAAATCTCTCTGCCTAAAAGATCTACAACAGGCAAGCATAAACTCACCTTTAGTTCCACTTTCTACTCATTTCCAGAAAGTCATAGCATCTCTAGCCCCTGCCTGATAAGGGGTTATAGCCATTATCCACTGCTCAACTCCACCCTTCCTTGCATGAATTCTTTAATAAGCTGCATTGCTTACTTAAATGACTCATAATTAACCACCAACCTAGCAGAAAACACTGCCTGACTCCATTATTATCAGGGAAGACATGCCCTACTTTAATTTCACCAACATGGCTTGCTCCATAGCTACATTTTACTAAGAAACGGAGCTTTGGCAGGTGCTACCCCATGAAATAAGGCAAACAGCGGGATTTTTTCTAATCTACTAGGCTTCCTAAAGTATGGCGCATTATCCCTGTTTTCTTTCTGAAACTCAGCCTGGTACATTGTTAAAGGAAAGAGCATAAGATACATAAGCTTTCTGTTGGATCCTAATATTACATGTCCATATGTAGGCTTTAGAACATCTGTTAGAACATCTGTTTCCCCATATTTCAGGCTTTAATTTCTTTTCTTTATAAAAAAAATTAATGCATATTTATTTTTAAGAGAGAGAGAAAGGCAGACTGCAAGCAGGGGAGGGGCAGAGAGAGGGGGGAGACAAAGAATTGGAAGCAGGCTCCAGGCTCCGAGCTGTCAGCACAGAGCCCAACACAGGACTCAAAACCACAAACTGTGAGATCATGACCTGAGCCAACAAAGTCAGATGCTTAATCAGCTGAGCCACTCTTTAATTTCTTTTCTTTAAGGCCCCAGAAGCTCAAATCATGTTGACATGTGGAAGGTTTTTTCTTCTTCGTACACAATTCATTGTCAGTAGCCCTGTATTTTATAAATGCCAAATAATTCTTTAATTGGTTCTTACAATTGGGTCTCATATGAATAAAAAAATTACTATTTATAATACCCAGAGAAAACCTCCTATAACACCCGAGTCATACTGCCTTTTCAACTCTTACCCCACTGTAATCCATTTTTTACCCAAAGCCATGTTTTAAAGTTCTTAAAACACTATTTCCTTACCTATATGAGTGACTTCCTATTGCATTAAAACCAAAATCTAAAGTTCTTACCATGCCCCACAAGGACCTTTGTGACCTAGCCTCTGCTTACTCTCTAACCTGTTATTCATTCATTCTCCCCACCAAGCAACTATGCTCCAAATACACAAGGCTTCTCTGAACTGAACATTCTTAAAACTTTGCTGCTCCAAGATGTTTCCACATGTGTCTTTTATGCCTGGAATTTTATTAATGACCATTCTTCACATGGATAACTTCTTCTCTTGCTTTAGGGTATTCCATTTAAATGCTCCCCATTCAGTGAAACCTACATTATTACCCCATAACTAAAGTACATTTTATGTAGAATTTTCCCTACACAATTGTTAATCAGTTGTTTTTAATCTCTGTATTTTTTAATGTTTATTTATTATGAAAGAGAAAGAGAGTGCAAGCAGGGGAGGGACAGAGAGAGGGAGAGACAGAGAATCCCAAGCAGGCTTTACACTGTCAGCACAAAGCCCAACATGGGGCTAGAACTCACGAACCATGAGATCATGACCTGAGCCAAAATCCAGAGTTGGACGCTTAACAGACTGAGCTACCTCTAATCTCTGTATTTTTTAAAATCTGAAACCTACACAAGAATATAAGCTCCATAAAGGCATAGGTGTTAGTTTCCATATATCCTCAATATAATTCTGCCCACAACATAAAGGATACTTATGAAAAGGAGAAGAGAAAGCAAATTGAATGTAGAATCACTACTTAGAAGTTTGTTTGTTTGTTTTTATTAAACCCACTATGTCTGTATTGTAGGCCTTGTTTCTCACCTAGAGAAGCAAAGAATTTTTCTCCATTTGAAACGGAGATGAAATAATTTCCATAAAATACGATGTTTTCATGAATATTTGTTAACTTCTAGAGTTCTCTTCTAAGTCATTTAAACATAATAAAAAGATGTTAATACCTATAAGTCTTATGTATTTCTTCAGGAAAAGAACAAACACAAAATAATACAAAAGTAAAATTAAAAGAAAAGGTAGAAGGAAAAAACTAGTACATCCTCTGACACTAGCCATGTTCCCGGAAACGTCACTTAGGTAAGGTGGGTCCTATTTGCCATTATCTGTAAAATGAGTAAGTTAATTAAGGGCTTAAGTCCCCCTCAGATTTAAGTTGAACACTTTATGGTTATTCTTTTAAATCCACTGTTAGAAAATATACAGGTCAACTTAATTGGCTTGTTCATATAAAATATTTTACTTTACCCAAGTATTAGCAAATAAATCCTTGATACTAGTTCCAAGTTCCTTATCTTTAAACTTGTTGTCAAACGGATGAAGCTGTTTACGTTTCTCAGCTTTTATCTTTGCTGTACCTATAGGTTAACGAGTAAAAGAATCTTATGACACATTCAAATAATTAAAACATATATACAAACATACGCACACATCTTAATACAGTTTTTCTTGAAATGGCAAGTGAGCTATTTTTGAACAAGCTAAAGTCAATCTAAGTAAAAAGCACATTCTTCTAAAACAGTGCTGTCATAAAGAACATTCTATGATAATGAAAACTTGTCATAGCCTTACTGTCCAATACTGTAGCCACGAGCTCTATGTAGCTATTAAATACTTGAAATATAGCTCCTATGACTGAGTAATCTTAATTTACTTTGAAATTTAAATAGCCACACACGGAAAGTGACTATAGTTTTTGACAACACAGCCCTAAAATGTAAAAGAGTCATCTTTGACATTACTAAAAATATTTTGTGCCAATAAAATGTACTACCATTAGGAGAGTATTTGATTTCTCTAATGTTACATGTATTTTTTAGTGTTTCCAAAAGAATTTTAATAGTTATTACTTTATCTTACAATAATTCTTTCAGGTGGTACATGTATTAAATAATGCTAGGTAAATAGATTTAAATATATTTATTTTTAAAGAAAACTTATGAACTCTACCTTTTTTAAAAAATGACAAGAAACAAAAATATATACTAATGAAAGTTTGGCACATAAATAAAATAGTATTTGGCAACATGAAGTTTCATGTGTTCAAATAACACTAGCATATGTCATATCTCCATGACAAAAAGAAAAGTAGTTCAGCCATATTCTGAGAACGGGAAATGGGGGTGGGACAAGGAACCTACTGTATTTTAACTTAATGAATTACATTTTTACAGTCACCTCGTACACTGTGTGGGAAGCATGACAATGGTATTAACGTTATCCATGCAGTAAGTGAGACAAAACCGAAATAAATCCACCAACTCCTCAGCCACTTGTGATGATCATCAATGTCTTCAACACTTTAACAGAGAAAAATTAAAAATTTCAACTTTGTGTATTTCATTACAAAGTCATAATCAAACAGAAAGAGAGAGGGACAGGGAAGGAGGAAGGGAGGAAGATCTTCTGTTAATTTGTCCCTATTGTTTGTTTTGCTGATTGTGACTCCTCCAGTTATGCAGGTTTCTTTTATCCTACAAGATTCTAATTTTTTTCTCTTTTCTTTCTTTTCCCATGTCCACTCAGGTGGCACAAGTAATTCTTTGTTCCTTTTTAACTTTTTTCGTCAACAGAAGCTATGCTTTTGGAAGATTACCCCTTTGACTCTTACCTATCCTTAAACATCATTCCTGCCCATTTAAATCATGCACAACCTTTAGGGCAAGCCTGGCCTTTAAGGTGTGCAACTAACCTTTTATCTGATATCTAACCCTTTACATTACATACACTTGGAAATGCCTTTCTTACAATTCCTTCTCTGAATCAACTCAGATTGAGTGTTTATCACTCTCCTGGTGATCATACCTAATCACCCATAGTACTCTTTGTTAGCTTTTATCTTCGATTTTCCCTGCAGCTTTTTCTCGGTCTGCCTTGGCAGACTCTGCAGTAAGCAGGGCAGGATGGGAATGTGAACGATCCTGTGTTGATTTTCTCTTTTACTCACTGTTCATTTTGCAATTTCAGCACTATTTGTCTTCAGTCATGCTAAGGCCATGAGCTTGCAGAAAATTTTCATGGTTATAAAGTTATTTTGTATCATTTAGGGAGAAGATTTGGAGATGTTCATTACCATACAGCTACCACTGTCTTCAATTCCACAGACGCATAAGACCTTGTCTGACCACCCATTGTGGGACAAAACCCACATAGTTAAGAACCACAGTTTTGAAGGTGCTGGTTTCTCGCAGGTAATTCTATTTGTCAACAGTGACCTGGTGAGGAGCTTGCATATAGGCCCTGCCTTTCACAGAAAGTAGAGAATATTCCCAGTTTTATTTATTAATGGGCTAACTCCTTATCCATTGTTATATTATTAAGGGATACAAGTTCCGACTTGCAATACTATTAGGTTGCAATCTTGAGTTCCATTATCAGAGAGGTATATATATCTGGACATGGTATGCATAGAAAGTTTCAACTCTAGATTTTCACTAAGATTATGTGTTTCCTCACTGATTAAAATATTTAGAATTTTTTTTCTCTTTTTACTTTTGAATCCAGCTATGTATTGTAACCATATGCATTATGCTATATATGATTATTACCTATCTGTAAATAATTGATAACCAAGAAGACTGAGGAAAATAGTCAGAAAATGTAAGCAAAGAATTTAATAGGTGCCATATATATTAACAGATTTTCCTCTTACTAGAAATAATTGATTAAGAAGTAGTAATATAAAGATTCCAAGCGCATTACTAACAAAATAAATTACTAGGAATAAGCTTAATGGAATATTTTCAATAACAAAATTCCTAAGACTTTATTGAATGGCACAAAGGAAGAGCAGAGAAAATAGAGAAATATATACCATATTCTTGCATAGAAAAATGACATTTATTCCCAATTTGATAAGTGAATTCAAGTATCTCAAATCAAAATGTTTTCACTGTAACCTGAGACGATTAAGTTTATCTGAAAGAGTAATTTTGCAGAAATAGCCCCTGCCTTTTGGTGAATAATATTGAGGAAGGACTTACCCAACCAAATAGCAAATCATATATAAAGTTGTAGTTATTAAAACATTGTAGTACTGGCATGAAAATAGAGAGATCAGACAACGGATTAGAGAGACAACAGATAAGAAGGAAACCTATGTATGCAAGAAATTTAATTTATGATATAGATGGTGTATAATATCAGTAAAAAATAAATTGATTTTAAAAAAAACACAGAATGACCCATAAATGTCATCAGTACAATGGGATATCCCTTTGAGGGGAAAAATAGAAGCTTTACCCATTTCCCATATTATATAAAAAAAAACAAACTGAAATTGGATATTACATTTAATGTGCAACTAAAACCACACAAGTACACTACAAGAAAAGGAAATTACAAGCCAATATCCCTGATGAGCACAGATTCAAAAATCCTCAACAAATTATTAGGAAACCAAATTGAACAAGTCATTAAAAGGATCATACACCACAATCAGGGGGATTTATTCCAGGGATGCAAGAATGGTTCAATATCTGCAAATTAATCAATGTGATACACCACAGGAACAAAATGAAAGATACAAATCATATGATCAGGTCAATTGAAGTGGAAAAATCATTTGACAAAATTCAGCATTCATTCATAATAAAAACTCTCAAGAAATTGAGTAAAAGGGAAAATGCGTCAACATGATAAAGGTCATCATGACGAACCCATAAGATCAGGAGTAACATAAGGATACCCAATCTCCTCACTTTAATCAACATTGCACTGGAAGTACTAGCCAGATCAATTAGGGAAGAAAAAGAAATAAAGGCATTCAAATCAGAAAGGAATGAGTAAAACTATCTCTGAAGATGACATGATAGTAATAGAGAAAACCTAAATACTCCACCAAAAAGTGTGGACAATACCAAGACATGACTCCATTGTATCAAGTCAGCTATTTCTGGATAAGGGCAGAGTAAGACCAGTGAAATCTGTAGTTGTCATACCACAGATTTTTTGTCTTATCATATGCTCCCTTGTCAGATGCAATATTGTGGTATATACATGCAATTGACTATTTTTTAGCTTTAAAAAGAAAGTATTTTTACTGGCATATGCTACGGCATATGTTCAGTAACCTTGAGGTCATTGTGCTAAGTGAAATAAGCCAGTCACAAAGAGACAAACACTGCACGATTCCACTTATATAAGGCATATGAAGTAGCCAAAATCTTAGAAAGTAAAATGGTGATTTTCAGGGGCTGGAGAGAAGGGGATAAATGGAAGTTATTGTGCAATGGATATAGAATTTTAGTTTTGCAAGATGCAAAATTTCTAGTGAACTAGTGCATAACAGTGTGCACATGGTTAACACTACTGTACTAACTAAACACTTAAAAAAGGCTACAGGGGCGCCTGGGTGGCTCAGTCGGTTGGGTGTCCGACTTCGGCTCAGGTCATGATCTCGCAGTCCATGAGCTCCAGCCCCGCGTCGGGCTCTGTGCTGACAACTCAGAGCCTGGAGCCTGTTTCAGATTCTGTGTCTCCCTCTCTCTCTGACCCTCCCCCATTCATGCTCTGTCTCTCTCTCTGTCTCAAAAATAAATAAACGTTAAAAAAATTAAAAAAAAAAGGCTACAATGATAAATTTTATGTCATTTGTTTTCTCCACAATTTTTCAAAAAAACCACATGCAGAATTAGTAATAAGGTTGTCTTTATAATGTTTTCAAACAATATATTGCATTTCAAACAATAAAGATAAAAGTGTATTTATATGTACATAAATACAAGTATCAGTCACATTCACGTTTTTCTTAAAAATATGGTACAACAAATTAAAAATATATGTTTATAGGCTATACATATCCAATAAATATTTTATATCACATAAACAACAACAAAAAATGAAATAAAATGACTTACCTAATAAGAAAAGTACTGTTTTCAGTCCCCTTCATAAGGGGTGCTCCTATCACATAAGCCAAAGAATATCCAAGTATTAATGAAGCGTCCATTAAGCCTATGAAATGAATACTGAACATCAAACAACTACATAAGCCAGTTCTGTCATGATAAAAATTACATGGTTGAAATAGATTACTTCTGAAAGTTTCATAACTAACTTCATTAGTTATGAGAAGCAGAACTGAGAAGCAGAACCAATAGGATATTGAGAGAGAGATTATAAATAATTGGCTCATGCAATTGTAAGGCCTGGCAAGTCCACATTTGTAGAGTAGGCTGGCAGGCTGGAAACCCAGGTAAGAGTTAAAGTTACAGTAGTGAGTCCATAATTAAGCCTGAAATCCATAAGATAGACCAGAAGGCTGGAAAAACTCAGGCAGAGTTTCTATCTAGCAGTCTGGTGAAAGAATTGCTTCTTTTTTGGGAAACCCAAGTCTTTCCTCTGAAAGCCTTCAACCGACTGGATAAGGCTAACCAACATAATGGAGGGTAATCTGCTTTACTCAGAGTCTACTGACTGTGTTAGTCTATTTAAAAAATATAGCATAAATATCTCTACTGGTGTCGAAACAAATAAATGGTTGCCGTAATCTAGTGAAATAGACACATAAAATTAGCCATCCTGTATTTCATCCAATGCATAAATAAAGAAACCTAGGCAAGTTAATTATATAATTCACTGTATCTTATTCAGTCTATATATTTAATGTGATATAAATATATTTATATTTAATATAAATATAAATTTGATATACCTGATTTCACTTTAATTTGTGATAGCTTGTATCCTTCACCCTGGCAGCTATGGTGGCAGGAGGTGGAGATACAGTAAGTTTCTTTCTGCAGTGTGTATGTGCACATCTCAATTAGAACCAAAAGTAAAACAAACAGATTTGTTGCCACCCTCAGCCAACACTAATAAATCACTGCAAATTTTTTTCTAAAAGTAAATATACATATGAAAGTCAACTATTTTAATCTATTGACAAATTTTCCTTACTTCTAGTGGAAAAAGCACTATTTTGGTGCAAAATGCTATTTTCTCTTAAGTCACTTTCACAATATATATTTTGTTAAATTTCTAATTTTTAAAAAAAATACGATAGGTAGACAACCCTGTCCAGACAGATGATCTACCAGGGCCAGGAGCTATTAAAACATAAGGAAATACAGATTATTCTGAGATATACCCCTGGGTTATTTATTGTAGGATACCATGACATAAAACACTGGAAACAGAGTACTACATCGTAGTCAATTAAATAGCACATCACTTCTCTTCTTGATGGGATGAACAAGATTATATTTTCATTAACTTCAAACTATCTGAGCTCCCCAAAACAGATGAAGTAAGTTAACGTATGCAAAAGGCTTAGTACAATGGTGATGACGATTTCAACACTGAATCTAGCGCTGAGGAGGTATGAAACAATATTTCTATCTCCTTACGAACATGATGGCAGCAGCTTCCCACCTATGTCCCCAAAGCTTAAATATACAACTATGCAAGCAATTCAATATAATAATTTGAGTTTTTTTCCCTGGAGAAATGAAACGCAGCCTATAAAGTTTGATATTACAAACTATATATATATACATATATATATATAACATATAAATGTTATATGTATTATATATATATTAGACACACATATAAAGAGTATAGATTTTATTACTTAAGACAGTATGTATTTTTCCAATTTTTCATTATGTTTGATGACTTTCAGATGACTTGTCTACAATTCCAAATCTCAAGCAACTCCTCAGAATTAGGCAACTCAATGTGATTTTGAGGTCAAACATACCTGTTATTATTTATTATAATATTATTATAAGAGCCAATAATTAGCGCTTCCGTATCAGCTTCAACATGTAGACCAAGATATAAAAGCTCAATAAAAATTCAAAACGGGTCAATCATATTAGAGAGGGAAAACAACTTGCCTAGATAAATGCCAGCTGAGTGTGTGGCAACACTGTTGTCAATAAAGACTGTTCCAAGGATATAAAGAGGCATGCCTGCTATTCCCTGCACAATCTGCCCCAGGATGAAGGAAGCTATGTATTTTGCTTGGAATGATGGTGAGGCTTTCCTGCAAGTCTTGATGATCTTCATTTCTTGGCAAGTATCTTTTGAAAAGATAATTTTTTTTATTAAATCAGTCAAAAGTTACACAAACAACAAATATGCAGTATCTCTCATGAAATATTTAACCTTTTACAAAGCTATTTCCACCAGTATGCTCTTTTTAGTTAACATTTAATTTACACTGAATGTAGCCATTCTACAATCAATCACCATATTCTCTGAAAAACACAATTATAAAAGGATATTTGTGGGAATATTGGGAAAGATACAAATATTATAAACCACATATAAATGCGTAGGCACAATTACATGTATATACACAACTATGTGTAAATATATACATACACACATACACACACACACACACATACAAAACACACATACACATATGTTCCTCTTAAATATGGCATCTGGTAGGTACCCCTGACTTTTGTCCCCAGGAAAAAAATATATATCTTAATTATACTACAAATATATTCTACAAATTAATACATTTAGCCTACATATTTACATTGTACAAATGTAATAAATACATAATAAATATATGTGAATGTTGTATAGTTCACATACTGATGATATATCAACATATTTAATATACAAATTATATAGTATATATTAAACTATATTTAATATTATTTATTTAAAGTATAAGCACACATCATAAGCATACCTTTAAATATCATAAGCATGTATATACACATACATACACACATGGACACATTCTCATGGCTTTTTCCACCATGCCTTGCTAAAGTCCAGTTTAAAGTTGTCAAAATGGGCAAATTCATTTTAACATTTTTATAGAACTATACACAACAATAAAGTACCCAACACAACAGTGTCAGAAATAGCACTATGAAACCTCAAAATAGACTTCTTCTACTGGGAACAGCAAAAAGATTGTGGAATAAACTTACTAAAAAATGAACAAAGTAAAGAAGTCACTAATCTCTTCAGATTCCAAGTACTATGCAGAAGGGCAGCTCCCATTTTGAAATGGTAGGAGTACCTTCAAAGGGGTGTAATCTTTCTTTTTCTGTTTATTTATGTACTTATTTCTGCTTGTGTGTATGTGTGTTGAGGTCAAAATAAAGGGATTAATTAAAGCATACTGTGGAAGACATAAGGAATTACCAAAGTTCTCAAGAGATTTGTAATATATATGAAAACTGACAAAAGATAAACAATTATCCCAAAATATTCTTTCTTCTTCCTATCCCTATCTCTTAAATGAAAGGGTATCTGATCATGAGAAGATGAGAGACAGGCACATAAATGTTTGTATGGAGCTATAATTAATTAGCTTAATAAACTTGGTAATATAAATAGATACAGATGGATGGATGTGCACACAAATATCACAGTCTATTTTAAATTTCTAGAGGAAATGGTTTAAATGAATAGTAATTTGTTGTATCTATTATAATCTTACCTTCAGGGTCTGCACTCAATTGATAATGTCCATCACTAATGTATGGAAAAGCAAAGAAAAGTGAGCCAACTCCTACTAAAAAGGAAGAAAATGCAATCCATCTTGGTATGTTTCCTCTCCCTCCATAGTATGATATAAATAGTACTATCAGGCAAGATGAAATATCATAAGTCAAAGATAACACTAAATTTTCACTGGTCCCCAGATGATTCTCCTTCTGAAAAGTGTCAATGCTTAGATCTACAAGACCAAACACAATACCTAAAATGTAAAAAGAAAAAAAAAGAAAGCCATAGTATGCATTTAAGAGACAAAAAAGAACACCATTATAATCATTACAAAGCAAAACAATTTACATTAAATTTATTTTACATTATTCTGATTGTTTAACCCTATAAGCACAGGATCCATTTTCTAAAATGCTAACAGACCTTAACCTCTAAGAAATACTTAATAACTGAATTTTTGTACCTATTTACTGAAGAATAGTGATTTTTTACTGATATTTATTGTATTTATTTTTGAATTTTTTTCCTTTTTTTTAGAGTGGTTTTAATTTTTTTTAATTTACACCCAAATTAGTTACCATATAGCACAACAATGATTTCAACATTGCCCTTAATGCCCCTTACCCATTTAGCCCATCCCCCCCACAACCCCTCCATAACCGTCTGTTTGTTCTCCATATTTAAGAGTCTCTTATGTTTTGTCCCCCTCCCTATTTTTATATTATTTTTGTTTCCCTTCCCTTATGCTCATCTGTTTTGTCTCTTCAAGTCCTCATATGAGTGAAGTCATATGATATTTCTCTTTCTCTGACTCATTTCACTTAGCATAATACCCTCCAGTTCCATCCACATAGTTGCAAATGGCAAGATTTCATTCTTTGGGATTGCCGAGTAATACTCCATTGTATATATATATACCACATCTTCTTTATCCATTCATCCATCTATAGACATTTGTGCTCTTTCCATACATTGGCTATTGTTGATAGTGCTGCTATAAACATTACGGTGCATCTGTCCCTTCGAAACAGCGCACCTGTATCCCTTGGATAAATACCTAGTAGTGCAATTGCTGGGTCGTAGGGTAGTTCTATATTTAATTTTTTTTTAATTTTTTAATGTTTATTTATTTATTTATTTATTTTTATTTTTTTTTTTTTTCTGGGACAGAGAGAGACAGAGAATGAACGGGGGAGGAGCAGAGAGAGAGGGAGACACAGAATCGGAAACAGGCTCCAGGCTCCGAGCCATCAGCCCAGAGCCTGACACGGGGCTCGAACTCACGGACCGCGAGATCGTGACCTGGCTGAAGTCGGACGCTTAATCGACTGCGCCACCCAGGCGCCCCTAATGTTTATTTATTTTTGAGACAATGCGAGAGACAGAGTGCAAGCAGCGGAGGGGCAGACAGAGGGAGACACAGAATCTGAAGCAGGCTCCAGGCTCCGAGCTGTCAGCCCAGAGCCCGACGAGGGGCTCAAACTCACAAGCTCTGAGATCATGACCTGAGCTGAAGTCGGACGCTTAACCGACTGAGCCATTCAGACACCCCTATTTTTAATTTTTTGAGGAACTTTCATACTGTTTTCCAGAGTGGCTGCACCAGCTTGCTTTCCCACCAACAATGCAAAAGAGATCCTCTTTCTCTGTACCCTCGCCAACATCTGTTGTTGCCTGAGTTGTTAGTGTTAGCCATTCTGACACGTGTAAGGTGGTATCTCATGGTGGTTTTGATTTGTATTTCCCTGATGATGAGTGATGTTGAGCATTTTTTCATGTGTCGGTTGGCCATCTGGATGTCTTCTTTGGAGAAGTGTCTATTCATGTCTTTTGCCCATTTCTTCACTTGATTATTTGTTTTTTGGGTGTTGAGTTTGATCAGTTCTTTATAGATTTTGGATACTAATCCTTTATCTGGTATGTCGTTTGCAAATATCTTCTCCCATTCTGCCGACTGCCTTTTAGTTTTGCTGATTGTTTCTTCCACTGTACGAAACTTTTTATATTGATGAGGTCCCAGTAGTTCATTTTTGCTTTTGTTTCCCTTGCCTCTGAAGATGTGTTGAGTAAGAAGTTGCTGTGGCCAAGATCAAAGAGGTTTTTGCCTGCTTTCTTCCTGAGGATTTTGATGGCTTCCTGCCTTACATTTAGGTCTTTCAGCCATTTTGAGTTTATCTTTGTGTATGGTGTAAGAAAGTGGTCCAGGTTCATTCTTCTGCATGTCGCTGTCCAGTTTTCCACTTGCTGAAGAGACTGTCTTTATTCCACTGGATATTCTTTCCTGCTCTGTCAAAGATTAGTTGGCCATACATTTGTGGGTCCATTTCTGGGTTCTCTATTCTGTTCCATTGATCTGAGTGTCTGTTTTTGTGCCAACTGATATTTATTTTAATGTATTCATTTCAATCATAGAATATGAATAAATAACAATCTAATAATTATGTTTATCTACTACCCAGAACAAGAAATAAAACATTATCAAAATATTTGAAGCCCAATATGTACTCCCCAAACACATTCCTCTCTCTCTCTCCATAACGCACATCCTAGATTTGAAGTTTATCATTTCTGACCCTTTTAAACACTTTTTTTTTGACCATGTGTATATCCTTGAATAATACAGGAATTGTTTGTCATGTTCCTGAACATTAAATAAATGGTATCCTACGGGTGCTTTTCTATCCCTCAGTATCCAACTAGGAAAAAATATGCTAAATATTTGAAAGAAAAATAAATTAATATAGACATTGGTTACCAAAATAATACATTTTTTGGAATGAAAAGGGAAAAGAGTTACTTATCAAAACTCAGGATCCCTATGACAAGGGAGGTTGCGGGAGCAGGAGCCACTGCTGCTGCTCCAGCTGGAATTGCCGTCACCGCCTCTTTTGCAGGAAGCCAGGACCCACATGATGCTTTGAGAGCCAACTCACAGCCACCCACTGCTTCTGCTGCTCTTACAGTTGCAGACTTACAACCATAAGCACTGTTGCTGCTGATGAAGCTGAAGTGATTCCTGAGCATAAATCCAGGGGCTTTTCCTCACCAAGCATTGCTGCTCTTGCCAAAAACATCACCACAGACAGAGAGGAAAAAACAAAAAAGAGGCCTTCCTTTGCCCGTTTTGCAAATCTACTGCCATAGCCTCTCACTGGCACCACCTAAGTGGAAGCCAGAGAGAAAGAAAGGCTGGGAATTGTAGTTTACAAGCTCCCAGTCCCCTTTGTAAATAGAGGAATGAGTCCAGACCGTGAATGATGAAGTTTATGGCCAAAGACAAGTAACTTGAGAGCTCACCCTTTAGACTACTCAGGACATATTTAAACTAACATACCAAATTAACAGGGACACCATCATGTTTCTGCCTAACATTTTGCAATTATCATTCTTACAAACATGTTCTCACTCTTTCTCTCAAAAGCAGAGACACACAGTCCAACCAGTCATCATATATATCTCAAGGTAATGTGAATCCATCTTCTAGTTCAATCACAAACCTGAATGGATTTTCTCAATACAAAAAGTAAATTGCAAAGGTATAAATGTTATAAAAGGTATAAACAACTAATCAAAGACATCATAGACTTAACTAAATTTGCAAGGGAATTACATTGAAAAAGAAACCATAAGTCAAACTTAGAGCAACAACAGTTTAACAGAGCAAGACCAGGAGGAAACAAGGTATAAAAACGTTGCTGCATCAAAGAGAAGAATTTTCCTCAACTCTCATTTTAGATGTGGCCAAGGGGAATAATGCCCAAAGCAAGAAATGTCCTGTCAGTAACTATGTCCAACTCTGGTGTTGGGATATTAATTTTCCTTCTCAGGGATATTCTGTAACCTAGAGATAAATTTGCAACATTATCTCCTATAATACTCTTTGATCAAATAAAAAGGGAAAAAGAAAAATATTGGAATACACACACACACACAAATGTATATATGTTTGTGTTTGTGTGCACATAAAACAAATGAGAGAAAAATGCATCATTGTTGTTTTTATTTCTCTAAATAGTTATGCAAACACAGTTGATATTTATAACCCCCTTCTTCCACTATTCACCCCCTCTTGTACTTCTTGATCATGTATGACATGTGTAGGTTGCTATCTCAAAGCATATGCCTCACCCTACAGGACAGCATCCCCATTTATTTATTGTTGTCTCCTACCTGGACCTTACCTGAGTCCTCTATAGGACATTATGATCATCTATAAGGCCAAGAGTTTTGGGTTATGGAGATATGTAGTAAGATCAGTGAATTCCATGAACATGAACATCCTGATACATTTCTTCTCCTATAAAATGAGTTCCTTCACTTAAAGCAATGTGATAATAAGTGATCATGACAGTATATAAGGCATTCAGTAAGTGCAATAGCCATATCAATGATGGTCAAGACAAATTATGCATCCAGCTCTTTCATAACCTCCATTCTTGATGCAGTTGCCACTATAAATATGAGCCCACTGAACAAGACATGCAGTGACTGGGGAAAGCGGCTGGCTAATTTCACAGTATGGTTATCTATCTCATTGTTGAACGCTTTCTCTGTAATGGATTTCTTTGGTGAACATACACAAAGGAGAACTATGCCCATTTAAATAGACATAACACTTTCCCAGTTCTCCTCTAGTTACCAAATGGTGAAACCATTAGGCAATGGCAGCATGCCATTCTAGGCAATATAGATAACCAGATATACTTCTTAATGTTCTGCCCACTGGGAATATTTCCTTTTTCCTCTACTTTTTTTAGGGCCGCCCCTGAGTGGAGCTACAGTATGACTATCTACCATAACATATTTCCACCTTCAAAAAACCATAGGTTCACTAAAGATTATGTTTCTTAATAGTGAGTAGAACAAGTGAAGAAACTTTCCTTCACTTTAGAAGAGGTAGCCTTCACACTCCAAACCAATCATTCCCTAGACATGTCACTGAACTGGCAGGGAAATTTTTGGTGTATATTATCTCCCAGGTTTGATTTTATGTTAGTCATTCTATGAAGGCTGGGATCTAATTCTAGTTACAGTTCAGGCAACAGTAAGGGGTGGTGGGGTAGATCATAAGGGCAACCAGCACTCCCTTCACTTGGGTGAGGTAAGGTTAATATTTTCAAGCAAGTAATTGATTTTTCTTCAGACATAGGAGAAATATTTGTTCCTACTGGGAAAGGAAGTTCAGGATTTGGGGATTTATGGTCCTCAGACTCATTCAATTCCCCAAATGCCTTGATCCCAAATCTTAGGGTTCTGCTTTTCCACAATCAATGTCTTAACTCTGACAAAAGTGATCTGATAAATCTGTGAATTGAACTTACGTTGTAATTTAGGGTTGGAAATGATCAAAATATGCAGTGTGTCACTATAAGTGATGAGATTCTCATAGAACCATCAGAGAAGCTGACACATTTCCCTAATCATGCCCTAAACTTCTCATTTTCTTTCTATAAACTTTCTAGAATAATCAGAAGCAATCAGTCAACCCTAGAATCTTTATAGTCAAAAGTTCTAGAGGTGCCTGGATGGCTCTGTTGGTTAAGTGTCCAACTCTTGATTTCAGCTCAGGTCATGATCTCACAGTTCCTAAGATCAAGCTCCCCCTCTCCCCCACCCCCAGCCCCATCAGGCTCTGCACTGACAGCATGGAGCCTGCTTGAGATTGTCTCTCTCCCCCCTCTCACCACCCTCCTGCTTTCACAGTTTTTTTTTTTCCTGGTTCAATTACAATTCACATTGTAATTTATGGACAAATTAGTTTTATTACATTGGTGAAGCTAAAAGTTTATTTTAAAACTTTTCAAAACTTTATATTATATATCATAACTTTTATAAAACAAAAGAATATGACTCTTGATATGCACTCACATACTTTAACTTCTTAGCCATACTTGTCTCTAATAAAATGTTATTCATATTTTTTGGAGAATATATTTTTAATATGATCTTTTGTTTAACTGTTCTCATGAAATTAGCAGCAATTCATTCAAGTTGCTTTGTATAGTTTTGTAGTACAGGGTTAACTCAGCAGGCCGTGGTTGCTCAAAAAAATGCCTGTCTTCAAAACTGGCCTTTGATTGGCTCCTGGAAAATGACTCTGAACGCTTGTAATATGCTGCCTGTTAAGAGTGCTTTATTACACCCGAGGCCTGGGGCCACACAAAACCAGTAAAAAAGTTTATATTAATAAGGTAATTTAAGGTGAACATCTGTTGTTGTATGCGTGAGGCTTTGGGCCATGCTGTACCAGTTTCATCAGATAATTTATGCTAACAATATAATTTCTGGCGAACGCATGTTTTGTTGTGTGTGTAGGAGTGGGGTAATGGAGTCTGAGTAGTTCAGGTCAGTCACACTGATGCTGTATGCTTGCATGAGTAATACTTCCCAAAAACTTGGACACTAAGGCTCACATAAGCTTCCTTTTTGGACAACTCTTTGCATGTGTTATGATACATCGTTGCTGGAAAAATTAAGCATGGCCATGCAATTCCACTGGGAAAGGACACATGGAAGCTTGGGCCTGGTCTCTTATGAATTTTGTCCCATGTGTCTTTTCTCTACTGATTTTAATCTGTATCCTTTTATTGTAACCATGAGGATAAGTCATAACCATGAGGATAACATCTTTCTCTGAGTCCACATCCTTCTAGTGAATCATTCAGCCTGAATGAGGTCTTAGAGACCTCAAAAATAATTGTTACTTAATATAAACCTCCAAAAGACTGTTCACTGTAGATCATATTTTGAGAAAACACTCTCTACTGGTGCATAACTATCTAAAGAAAACACTACTAAATAATGTTCGAAGTTCTTTTTTTTTGTACTGAAATATTTTAGTCAAAATACTCCATTCAGAGAATTTTTTACTAATACTTTACAAGACAAAACTCGTCAAGTAAATTGTCTCTGTGTACAATTATTTTGAATGTTTCACCCAATTTAAATGTGCAAAATCATAGTGTTTCTTAATTTCATTCCAATATGTGAAAATGAATCAATGTGATTCACTAGATTAACATAATAAAGGACAAAACCCACACAAACATCAAAAAAAAAGCATATAGCAAAATCCAAAACACTTTCATAATAAAAATAGTCAATGAACTAGGAATAGAAAGCTACTTCATCAAACCAATAAAGCACATATGTGAAAAGCCTATAGCATACTTAAAAAGTGAATCAAAGAGTTATCATAGGATACATCAATTTCACTTCCAGGCATAAAAGCCACAGAAATGAAAATATATGTCCACACAAAAACTTATAAGTCCTGGTTCAATTACAATTCATACTGTAACAGTTCTACATGTAAGGAGCTTGGAAGTCACCACTCTGTCCTAACAGGCAATAAACTGAACAGACTAAAAAATTAACAACTCTTCTTGGAAATGTAACAGAGGAGAAGATGCAGGACAAACTTGACAAGATTGTGCATTACACTGGCATTATAACTCATAGGCCCATACACTTAAATTCTGTATTTGATTTCCAAAAATACAAGCTCTGCAGTTCAAAGAAATGAGAACTTATTTTAGGGATGTGATGGGAGCTCTAGAATTCTCAGACCAGGACTTGAGCTGAGAGTTATCAGAAATGAGTTTGTCATTTTCCCTTCATAAGAGCACTTTTTAAGGGCACTCAAGAGTCCATCCCACACCAGAATCCTTATGGTCATTATCACTTCCACAAAGTAAAGTGTAGAGACACTTGGGCTTTTAAGATAACATTCTTCAACTCGTACTTCATCCCAATCAAACACAAGTGATAGCTTGATTCATTATGATGCCATCACATACCAAAAATGACTACCTATCTTCCACTGTCAAACAGCTCAGAACTTCCCTCAAGATGAAAGGAATAACAAAACCAGTCCTAAAAATCCCATCTTTATGGGTAGATCTTCTGGGACTACACCTGATACCAATTTCATAACAGCCTGGATCCAATCAGGCAGTCATGGCCTGAGTCTGGTTATAAGGAGACATCAAACATAACCAGGTTGAAGTTCAACATACAGAATGAAAGATCCATATACTTTAAGACTTGTGTGGACATAAGAAACAGGGAAAAAATGAGTAATTGCTGCAGATTAATGTCTAAAAATGTTCGTGGCAGTTGAGGCATATTGAGGCAGTTGGCGTTATCTGAGTGGCACCACCAATTCCTAATTTGATGATAGTGTTGCACTGATATTCCTGACTGAAAAGGGTGTATACTGGTTATATAAAAAAGTGTCCTCACTTCGGGAAAATTTACACTGAAGTATTTAGCAGTAATGGGGTACCATGTCTGAAAAAAGTCTGTAGGTACAGAGAAAAAGTGAAGCAACAAATGTGGTAAAACGTAAACAACTAGAAAATCTGGGTGTATGAGCCATAGGAATTCTTTGTATCACTTTGCACCCTTTCTGCATGTTTCAAATTATTTCAAAATTGTTTAAAATGTAACAATAAACAAGAAATAGATCAACTGATAAATATACATGCAGAGATATATCATTTTTATGAATGGAAAACTCAACGTTATACCCAACTGAGCTAATAACCTGTATGAAGTCATTAATAAGTAGTGGAGCTAAAAACATTCACTGTAAACCAGTTGCTCAAAAACCTCCAATGGCTCTTCATTACTAGCCTAATAAGAAGATTCTATTTAGTGAGTTAATACCTGTAAAGCTTCTTACTCATCACCTAGCACATTAATAAAAAATAAACGGCTTTTGGGGTGCCTGGGTGGCTCAGTCAGTTAAGCGTCTGACTTCAGCTCAGGTCATGATCTCACAGTTCGTGAGTTCAAGCCCCACGTCGGGCTCTGTGCTGACAGCCTGGAATCTGCTTCGGATTCTGTGTCTTCCTCTCTCTCTGCCACTCCCCTCCCCCCCCCCTTGTGGTCTGTCTCTCTCTCTCTCAAAATAAACATTTAAATAAATAAATAAATAAATAAATAAATAAATAATAAACAAACACCTTTTAGTATCCTTTCAAAATTCTCGGTCTGGTATTTAAAGACCTTAATGTGGGGGTGCCTGGGTGGCGCAGTCGGTTAAGCGTCCGACATCAGCCAGGT
The DNA here is from genome assembly GCF_022079265.1 of Lynx rufus. Taxonomy (NCBI): domain Eukaryota; kingdom Metazoa; phylum Chordata; class Mammalia; order Carnivora; family Felidae; genus Lynx; species Lynx rufus. Next base: position 163,272,337 of record NW_025814823.1, read on the forward strand.
CACGATCTCGCGGTCCGTGAGTTCGAGCCCCGCGTCAGGCTCTGGGCTGATGGCTCGGAGCCTGGAGCCTGTTTCTGATTCTGTGTCTCCCTCTCTCTCTGCCCCTCCCCCGTTCATGCTCTGTCTCTCTCTGTCCCAAAAATAAATAAAAAACGTTGAAAAAAAAATTAAAAAAAAATAAAAAATAAAGACCTTAATGTGGTGACAATCTGTCTTTTCCTTCTTTTTTTTTTTTATTGATTTATGCATTCAATACATATTTATTGAGTGTATTTTCTAACTTAGTCACTATAATTAAGTCCTGGGGAGACACAATGAATAAAATAAATATAATTACTCCTTTTGGTGCTTAGGTGAAACCATCATCCAAACCAAACTTGTCACTCAACATTCTAGAACAAGGCTTTTCTATATCTGAGTGTTTATTTTTCAAAAAATTCATTCATTGATTTCCTTTTACAATAAATACTCCTTAACTACATCCCAGCTATCAGAACTGTACTCTTTTATCAAGGCACAATTCAAATGCCTCTTCCCAAGAAACTACTTTAATAAAATCAAGACAAACTGATCACTATTTATGTGTGCTTCTTGTGATTCTTATCATATACAGCCTTTTTATTGCACTTACTTAGACATAACATTTTAGAGCAAAAGGGGATCATTTTTGGCAAAGTTCAATGCCATCAGTGGAAACAGGCTATGAATCTAAATAACGGGCGGGGTGATAGCTGTGGCCAAGTAAGAATGCATACCCCCCCCCAAAAGGCATTCAAATTCACATTCTTTGTTAAACTGTTCCCTCCAAGATAAACACCTTCCAGTTTGGGTTCTCTGATATAGATTATTTGAGGTCCCACTTCACCTCCTCAATTCACACATGAGGAAACAAACTCCAGGCGGGGAGCTGCTCGGCCAGTGCGTGTCTCAAAATTGTGAGCACAAGCAGGAACCCACCAGTGGCCACAGTTTTCAGTTTTACTTTAATCCCTCAAGTAATTCAGCCCTGAACTTCTCAGAGTTGGTGACCAAACATCAAATGGCTCAGCACTACCCTCCCTCCAGCGGCTAGCTGGAGGCCGGGCCCCTGTCACACACACTGTGTTAGGCAGACTGCGTCATCAGGTGCCTGCAGAGGTGAAGCAATGACAGGCGTACAAACCCCAAGTAATGGGCCCTTTCACCTGGTTTTATTTCAGACGTACCTTGAAAACGTGAGAGTACAGCTGCCTCAAGCCGGTCACCACACAGAGTCCTCTCCCCCACTCACAGCTTGTCCCCCGCCTCCCCCACCTCAGCAACCCTGAGGCACCCCGCCACAGCCCTCACCACAACGACCGCCACCCTCGCTCAGGCTCACCTTGAGAGGCGACCAGGATGCAGAAGAAAACCAGGAAGCACTGGATGTTGTTGAAACGCTGACAGCTGGGAATAACTATACAGCCCAAGCCACAAGGCCTTTCCAAACTTTCTTTCCCTTCTCGTGTTTTCTTCCTAAGGGCGGGCCTGGCCACAGCCTGATCGTTCCCCTGTTGTGGGAAAGCGTGGAACTTGATCAGGCTAGAGGAAACCGTCCCCAATTGCAGGGTTCTTTTCGTGGCGTTCCCGGCCTCCTCGGCCAAGGTGTCCTCAGAAATCTGGGCCGGGGAAGCCTGGGGCCCCATGTCTACTCGGGCGTCCTGCATGGGACTGTGGCCTGCGGAGGCCGGGGTCTTGGTTCACAGAGGGCGGCGCCGGGCTAGAGGAGGTGTGCCCTGCGGTTTCCAGGCGCGGCCTGCTCCACCTGCTCCACCAAAACGCCGGCGGGCCGACGTCAGGGAACTGGGGGCCACCGGAGGCACCTGCAGCCCAGGCCTCCAGAGGGAACGTTTCTCCTTGAGCAGAAGGCAAACGTCCCTGTAAGGGTGACAGTTGCCCAGAGAGAACTTCCAAGGCTGTTTCCTTCTCTGCTTCCACGTGGGGAAGGGGTAGGGGGTGGGGAGGAAGCTACTATGACTAGATTCTGATCATTGGCAGCACAAACAGGGGGCGCCAGAGTAACTCTAGTGGATTTAGTACTTTTTATTAGGAAGCAAGGAAAGAGAAATGTGCAGTGATGCGATATCAGAACTGTCCCCCAAATTCCCCCAGACTTACCTTACTGTAATGTTTTTTGAACTGGATGGTCTCACTAGAAACAGCTTGCAAAGTGTTGAAGGACCAGGAGAAATCAGAGACATGAAAAAAGACACTTCTATCATATTTGGAGAAACCAGCAAAGATCATAAAACAATAGTCCAATGAATGTGCCTAAGTAAAGTGTTTTACATAGAGAAATTATTGTCCTAGAAACTATGCTTAGCCAAGAACAGAAAGGATTATTATTTTCCTCCCTAAATAGTGGGATGGGACCCCGTGTCATTCACCTTCTTAGGTACAACAATTTTACTGAAAAGAAAGAATAGAGGAGAATAGTAGCAGAATGTGAAACTTGTATGTTTTTATGGTGAAAATTCGTCTTCTTATTGTCTTCCTTTTCTCAGGCACAAATATTAACTATTCAGGCCATATATATGGGGGGGTGACTTTATAGGAAAAATGAAACTAGTTTCCCTCCAATGGATTAGACATTGTGTCACCAAAAACAATACAGATATTCAAAAAAATTTTGTGCTGCTAGTAAGTGCTTGGGCTGGTAGACCAGGAGAAAAAACACTGAGAAGTGCGGGGGAGGAGGGTACCACAGACCCCGCCTCCAACCTGAGTCCTCATCTTGCCTCACTATATGCCCATCAGTAAGTGGAAATGTTATTTTGCCCTTATGAGGAGACCTACTTTGTCAAACATGTGGTCACTACATAAGTAGAAAAAATACCTTAGTCTTTCCATATTCATCATATTCAACTAGGGTTCACCCTCACATTGCTTCATGACAGTAATAAGCATAAAGGAAACAACATGCCTTGGAGGGTGGAAAGCCAGGGGACTCTTATTCTCGTGCTTTAGTACCTGACTGGGCACTGCCTGAGAGCAGAGGGAAAAAGATGGCTTTGATCAAAAGAAATGATTCTAAGACTTTTGCTTCTACCCAGAATATACAGAGCCAAACAGAATGTTACCCGACTCTAATAACAATAATAACCAAGAAAACAACAACATAATAACCAAGACAAAAACAACATAACAACCAAGAAAAAAAATCTGGATTATATAAAAAATTATCACTTTTTTAAACCCACTGGAGAGCTACATTTGCAAAGCAATGAGGTGAATTGCTTCCAAAGGGTAACAAACCCCTAGGAAGAAGAATGGGACACACAGACTCTTTCCGCTTTGGCAGAACACAGAAGGAGGAGGTAGCAACCATAAAAGAAAATTTAAAAACATATTGAAAATTTTAATTAACTTTTAGAGGACAAGTGAGGACTATAAGGACTAGATAATGGTTTAGAAACCCTAGGAACCTCAGAGTCAAGAGGAATCCACACCCTCTTATTAGATATTTGGCATCTGAGAGAGCAGGAGAGTCCTCCTTTTTTTTTTTAAGTTTTTAATGATTATTTATTTTTGAGAGAGAGAGAGACAGAGTGTGAGTGAACGAGGGGTAGAGAGAGGGAGACACAGAATCCAAAGCAGGCTCCAGGCTCTGAGCTCTCAGTACAGAGCCCGATGCAGGGCTTGAACTACTGAACCACAAGATTATGACCTGAGCCACAGTTGGATGCTTAACCTCCTTAATGAGGAATGCATTTGGTAGTGATAGGCTGACAATGAGGAAGAAACAAGGACTCTTCCTGATCTTCCTACTCCAAAGTGCTGTGCTCCTGAGCCTTTTAACAAGCAAAGCAGAAGCAGCTCAGCCTCTGGAATTGAGGCAGGAAACTCTCTTGCCCCCTAATCACTTGCAAAGCGAGAGAAGCAGAGCAAAAACCATTTGCCATTGAAAGAGAGGCAGGAAAACATCCTGTTCTATGATCAACCCAAAGGTTGGCAGCAACCAGAGGGAAGGGTAGAAATACAAGCCATCTGACAAAGACAGAGTGGCAGGAACATCATCCCTTCCCAAGACCTGCCACCAAAACAAGGCAAAGTCCAACCTTTGAGGCTCAGGCACTCAGGGCCTAGGACTGGGACTGGTCCAGAGGAACCTGCTTCCAGTATGAGCTTTGCATGAATAAAAAAGCAATGACACTGCACCAATATAGGTGGGTCAGGAGAGCAGAAGGAAGCCCCATCTGTGGTACAGGCATACTGGACCCCTGATGAAAGCTGAGAATAGAGTAGTAATACTGTCAAAAGACTCTCAAGCACCCCAGGTTTCAGACAAAGCACACGAGGCTTTAATTCCCATTAGAATTTTAAGCACATGGTTCACAAAAGATAAATGGAGCAAAAACAAAACCCAAATCCAACTCTACCCTTGTCAACATTGACAAAACTAGACTAACAATCAGATAGAAGTATCATCACTTCCAGGTGTAAATAGATTGGTCTGCAATATACATTCATATACAGTGTCTGAAAATTAGTATTAAATGGTCTAGCATATATATAACTGAGGTACCTGGGAGAGACAATGAGCTGGAAGATTATTTGCAGATATAATGGTCATAGATTTTACAAAATTAATAAGAGATGTAGAACCACATAAGCAATAATCTCAGAAAATGCCAAGCAAGATAAATACAAAACAAAACAAAACAAAACAAAAAAACACATTTAGACATATCATAGGCATAGGCTAAAAATCAAGCCTAATTAGAGAAGTTTGAAAGAAGCAAAGACAAACATAATTTATAGAGAAACAAAAGTATATTATACAATAAATACATAAATGAATAAATGGACATTTTAAAAAGTAAATAAATAAAGAAAAGAAAATTATACTATCAGAAACTATGCAAGCCAGAATATAATAAAACTATATCTTTAAAATATGAAAGAAAAATTTCCAACTAGGAATTCTTTATCCATAAAAATATCTTTCAAAAAGATGTCAGGAATTGTAAAAAAAAAAAAATTCTCAAAATGTTAGCAAGTCAAATCCAACAACATATAAAAAGAATTATATTCCATGATCAAATGGAATTTATTATAGGAATGCAAGGTTGTTTTAACATTTGAAGATCATTTAATATAATACACCAGATTCACAAAAGACAAAGTCTGCCTGATCATTTTAATAGATGCAGAATAAGCATTTGAAAATATTCATCACCCTTTTGTGATAAAAACACAAAAGAAATTAAGAATAGAAGGGAAGTGCCCCAAACTAATAAATGGTATCATACCTACTGCCCTTTGACTTGCTTCCAGGGTTGAGTAAACCTTTATGCAAGAAACAACTGTGTGAAAGTGTAGTCATATTTTCAATACCCAATGTTGTTTAAAATACCCGTGGAGAAAAAAATGATGTGGCCCTTTAGGAAAGTTAAGTCAGGAATTCACCACTGGAAGCAGCAGGTGACAGTCATAAAAAGATAGGTCCTTTTCACTGTAACAGGGAGTATGAGCTAGAAAGTCAGGGAAACCACACCTGTATTGTTGTTTACTAACATAACTGCATGATGATAGAAAGATGAGCTCCCAGAGGAAGATTTGCTCATGTAAATTTGGATTTTTTGTGGCTGTTGTTCTGATCACAAATTTTTTTTTAAAGTCCAGAGGAGTGTGAAAAAGAAATAATAAGTGGTGCCTCACTAATTTCTTCTCAGTTTTTTTTTTTAAATGTTTATTTATTTTTGAGACAGAGAGAGACAGAGCATGAACGGGGGAGGAGCAGAGAGAGAGAGGGAGACACAGAATCTGAAGCAGGCTCCAGGCTCTGAGCTGTCAGCACAGAGCCCGACACAGGACTCAAACTCACGGACCATGAGATCGTGACCTGAGCCGAAGTCGGACGCTTAACCAACTGAGCCACCCAGGTGCCCCATTTCTTCTCAGTTTTACCAGAAAAGAGACCTTTGAAGTATTTGAGTCTCTAAGAAACCTAGGTTATAGAGCCATACTGTAAAATAGAAATAAGATGTCAGCATATATGTAATTTAAAATTTTCTAGTCCCACTGCAAAAAAGTAAAGAAAAACAGGCAAAATTAATTTGAGTAATATATTTTATTTAACCTAATATGTCCTAAATATTATTTCAACATATAATTAATATTTTTGAAATCATTAATTATTAATGAAATATTTTATATATATTTTTTTTATTTCCACTAAGTCTTCAGCTTGTATTTTATACCTACAGGACACCTCGGTTTGGACTGGCCACATTTCAAATGCTCAAGAGCCATATAGAGCTGGTGGTTACCCTGATGGGGAGTGTGATTATAGAGGTTCCTTTTCTATTCTAAAAAGTTAAGTTTATAAGTTTTTGGGGGGCCAAGATTTATTTAAATCACAGAATTAATAGCAATTCCTTTATCATATTTTATAATAAGTTGATGTTTTTCCATTTGTATAATTGGTTTTTTCGCCAGCTAAATGATTTAGTTGTGTCTTTTTTAATAGTAGCATTTATTCAAGGGAAAAAAATGTCTAATCACAGGCTTTTGTTATATAATAGAGGGCAGTGCCATCCAGCTGCAAGGATTGTAGCCTAAGTATTTAATAAGAAATAACAGACCTCTATTTGCCTTGCACATTTTAACCTTACTAGACATCACATTTAACAATCCATGTTGGCTATCTTTATATGATGGTACAGTTTTTGTATAGAATCCTATTGTATGAATTTACTATAATGTAACCACTCCCATATTGATGGCATGGCTTGTTTACAATTTTTGTTTTCATAATACTAAAATGGACATCTTCATATGTATTTTCCTGAAAGGTTTTATCACGAATTTAAAACTACTTTTCAGAGGCTCCTGGGTGGCTCAGTCGTTTAAGTGTTGGACTTTGGCTCAGGTCATAATCTCACGGCTTGTGAGTTCTAGCACCGCATGGGGCTCTGTGCTCACAGCTCAGAGCCTAGAGCCTGATTCGGATTCTGTGTTTCCCTCTCTCTCCGCTCCTCCTCAACTCGTGCCCTGTCTCTCTCTCAAAAACTAAAATAAGCATTAAAAAATTTTCCTAAACAACTTTTCATAGAAAATGTAAATAAAGTTGTAAAACGTACCCCAATTTTGGAAATATTAAATGTAGAAAAAACAAAAAACTGTCTTTGAATCTGTAAACATGGATATTAAAATAATTTTGCATATTTTCTACAAGTTAACAAATGACTGTTGCATTAAATTTCAATATAGGCTTTGAAATATAGCTACCAACTAAATCAGTCTCTGAGAAATTAAGCAATTCAAGAGCTTAAGATATTTCAAGAGACCAGTTTGAATTAAACAATGTATGTTTATGAGGTGCTGTTAAATATCCTCCATACAGTATCTATTTCAGCTAAAACCTCTAAACATGTATGTAGGAAGAACAACTCACTAAAGTAACCTAGGGAGGCTATTTTATATAGCTCTTTTTGGCAAATGAGTCAATAAAACAGAAAAATGACATGATGTTACAAATTACTGTAATGTAGTTTATTTAACAAGGAATGACCTCACTATTAAGAAGAGGTATAGAACTATCTGTGCGGTTAGTAAATGGCCCTGGATTGCTTAGCTGCTGAGGTGTATGGTTCTTGATTCTTCACTGATAGAGTGTAGTTATTTTTGCAACAGTTTCTACGATGTTGCCTCCCATGACTATGTAGTCAAATTTGCTACATATTCTATATGAACTATAAGACCTACAGGTTGTAGGCTGAAAGTGACTGCAAAGTATTGTTAAAAACATTAAGTAAATTGGTGCTCTCAGCAATTACAGGTATTTTGCTTTATTTATTTTGTATTGGCTTCCCATGAGTTGCTTATGTTTATTGAGAATAAAAGTCTAACTGCTGGATAAATGAAATGCTAAGTAATTTTTAAACTCATAGGAAAACAAACGTGGCAACCATGAAGGAAGAATCATGTATGGAGAATTCAACCTAGACTTTGGGTCCACCTCTTCTTGGTTATTATGTGATTTGGGGGAATTCTTTTAAATATTCTTACCTTTAATTCTTCATTTATAAAATTAAAATAATGGCAACTCATTTGAAAAATTATTGTGAGGGCCTGAAGTAATATGCTAAGAGTGTCTCACACAGTTCCTGGCATACAGTAGATACTTAAACAAAGATAATTATTTATAAAATTATTTCAAGCATAAACTTTTATATTAAAAAGTACCTATTATGTGTAGCCCTCTACTACCTACTAAGTAAGACCCTCAGTCAATGGATAGAAGTTGACTTTACTGAGGGGCTTTTCATCCTTAATTAACTGATAGAATGTGAAAAAGTAACGGTTTGCAAGAAACATAATAGCCAAAATCAATGTTTACTGTGAGGTACATTAGAGATAAGACTTAAGACACGTAGAAATAAAGTTAAAAGCTATAACAAAGAGTTTTAAGGCTTCCTGAAGCAGCTTTACAGACAACAAATGACTCTGAAAGGGAATAAGCTGGAAAGAAAAGGAAGAAGAAGAAGAAGAAGAAGAAGAAGAAGAAGAAGAAGAAGAAGAAAGAGGAGGAAGAGGAGAAGGAGAAGGAGAAGAAGAAGAAGAAGAAGAAGAAGAAGAAGAAGAAGAAAGAGGAGGAGAAGGAGAAGGAGAAGAAGAAGAAGAAGAAGAAGAAGAAGAAGAAAGAGGAGAAGAAGGAGAAGGAGAAGAAGAAGAAGAAGAAGAAGAAGAAGAAGAAGAAGAAGAAGGAGGATAATTCGTAGATTCCCAGGTATGACTCCCTGACTGACATCTCTGTGGAAATAGGGGACATTCAGAAGTATCTGGGAGAGCTGGGGTTCTCCAGTTAAGAATTTGTGATGTTGAGGGGCGCCTGGGTGGCGCAGTCGGTTAAGCGTCCGACTTCAGCTAGGTCACGATCTCGTGGTCCATGAGTTCGAGCCCGACGTTAGGCTCCGGGCTGATGGCTCGGAGCCTGGAGCCTGTTTCCGATTCTGTGTCTCCCTCTCTCTCTGCCCCTCCCCCGTTCATGCTCTGTCTCTCTCTGTCCCAAAAATAAATAAACATTGAAAAAAAAATTTAAAAAAAAAGAATTTGTGATGTTGAAATAAACATAAAGTAATTTTTACTCATTAGCTAGCGAAGCCTAGGAATTCAGTTGCAAAATGGTTGAGTAGATTGAAGTTGGAGACAGTAGAAGATTATCCAGGAGGTCAATAGGTGAAGTAATACGCAGCTGAATAAGACACATAAAAAAGAAGAGCGTTGGAAATTCTTTCCTGTTATTGATTATACATTTTAATAAATAATTTCAGATGTAAAGCCATTCAAAATGATTGCTAGATTACATGTTAAAATTTTGAAAACAAGTAAGACACTAAAAAATGAAGAGAAATTATTCTGACGCTTGTTAACATGAAAAGGATGACTCTATTCAAGACTCTGCAATAAGGGTGAGAAATTGTGCTCGACTCCCAATACAACAAAGCAAGTGGGGATTTATAGCTAAAGAGTAGGCTGAGGGAGTCAGTAGATAGAAAATTACTAAGAGGAGACATCAAGCACAAAAGGATTCTTGCTAACAGGACTCTTGCTAAGAGCAGGCCAAAGACTCCTATATCAAAGACGGGGACAGGAACTTGATCAGATAACTAGGGTGATCAGATATCAAGGGTAGGGGGATGATGTCTTAGCAGGATTCTTTGCTAAAACTGATTTTGAAAAGAAGGCTTAGGGGAGTGTATCTAAAATTTGGTCAAGGAGAAGGTCTGTCAGGATATTTGATGCTTTGCTTCTGCACTGTGGCTGACGTTCAACTTACATTACCTAAAATAAATCTACTTTAATATTATAGGCCATTTTGAAGATAATCCCTCAATAAGCTTGAAAATAGCATGTTTCATTGATGTATTAAAGGTCACAACCAAAGGAGGGAGTCAGGGAAGGGTACCGAGAGGGTTTGGTGCTAGACTTAGTCACAGGTAGGTCTTGGCAAAGATTGGTCAGAATTTGCCAGTTAGACCGGTCTCTGTACAGTCAATGATTGTATTTTCAGAACTCATCAGACTGTGGGGAGTTACTGTTGAATCAGTTTTGTCTTAGAACATATGGGTCCAAAGGAATTGCTGTTGAAAGATTTTGACTTTAGGAGGCCAATATAGAAAGTCTGTAATCACAATTTGGATGATCGTTGATATAATTTGCCAGTGTATTTTGCTTGTTATGGTTTCTGTCTGAATTCCTAATTCCCCTCTGCCACGACTTAATGACTGGCCCCTGTTTCCTTCACATCTACTTAATCAGATACATGGTTTTAAAAGATTTAATTTGCAGAGTCGACAGGAAGATGGCGGCGTAGGAGGACGCTGGGCTCACCGCGCGTCCTGCTGATCACTTCGATTCCACCTACACCTGCCTAAATAACCCAGAAAACCGCCAGAGGATTAGCAGAACGGAGTCACCGGACCCAAGCGCAGACGAGAGGCCCACGGAAGAGGGTAGGAAGGGCGGCGAGGCGGTGCGCGCTCCACGGACTGGCGGGAGGGAGCCGGGGCGGAGGGGCGGCTCGCCAGCCAAGCAGAGTCCCCGAGCCCGGCTTGCAAAAGCGGAGGGGCCTGACGGACTGTGTTCCGACAGCAAGCTCGACTTAGCCTCTGGGAGGTCATAAGTTAACAGCTCTGCTCGGAAAGCGGGAAGGCTGGAGGACAAAGGGAGGGTGAGCTGTGGAGCCCCCGGGCGACAGAGCTCAGTTTGGCGGGGAACAAAGGCGCTCGCCAGCGCCATCTCCCCCGCCCATCCCCCAGCCAAAATCCCAAAGGGAACCGGTTCCGGCCAGGGAAATTGCTCGCTCCACGCAAACACCCAACTCTGTGCTTCTGCGGAGCCAAACCTCCGGCAGCGGATCTGACTCCCACCAGCTGCCACAGGGCCCCTCCTGAAGTGGATCACCTAAGGAGAAGCGAGCTAAGCCTGCCCCCCCTGCCGCCATGCACCTTGCCTTCCCACCCCAGCTAATACGCCAGATCCCTAGCATCACAAGCCTGGCAGTGTGCAAGTAGCCCAGACGGGCCACGCCACCCCACAGTGAATCCCACCCCTAGGAGAGGGGAAGAGAAGGCACACACCAGTCTGACTGTGGCCCCAGCGGTGGGCTGGGGGCAGACATCAGGACTGACTGCAGCCCCGCCCACCAACTCCAGTTATACACCACAGCACAGGGGAAGTGCCCTGCAGGTCCTCACCACACCAGGGACTATCCAAAATGACCAAGCCGAAGAATTCCCCTCAGAAGAATCTCCAGGAAATAACAACAGCTAATGAGCTGATCAAAAAGGATTTAAATAATATAACAGAAAGTGAATTTAGAATAATAGTCATAAAATTAATCGCTGGGCTGGAAAACAGTATACAGGACAGCAGAGAATCTCTTGCTACAGAGATCAAGGGACTAAGGAACAGTCACGAGGAGCTGAAAAACGCTTTAAAGGAAATGCAAAACAAAATGCAAACCACCACGGCTCGGATGGAAGAGGCAGAGGAGAGAATAGGTGAACTAGAAGATAAAGTTATGGAAAAAGAGGAAGCTGAGAAAAAGAGAGATAAAAAAATCCAGGAGTATGAGGGGAAAATTAGAGAACTAAGTGATACACTAAAAAGAAATAATATACGCATAATTGGTATCCCAGAGGAGGAAGAGAGAGGGAAAGGTGCTGAAGGGGTACTTGAAGAAATAATAGCTGAGAACTTCCCTGAACTGGGGAAGGAAAAAGGCATTGAAATCCAAGAGTCACAGAGAACTCCCTTCAGACGTAACTTGAATCGATCTTCTGCACGACATATCATAGTGAAACTGGCAAAATACAAGGATAAAGAGAAAATTCTGAAAGCAGCAAGGGGTAAACGTGCCCTCACATATAAAGGGAGACCTATAAGACTCGTGACTGATCTCTCTTTTGAAACTTGGCAGGCCAGAAAGAATTGGCACGAGATTTTCAGGGTGCTAGACAGCAAAAATATGCAGCCGAGAATCCTTTATCCAGCAAGTCTGTCATTTAGAATAGAAGGAGAGATAAAGGTCTTCCCAAACAAACAAAAACTGAAGGAATTTGTCACCACTAAACCAGCCCTACAAGAGATCCTAAGGGGGACCCTGTGAGACAAAGTACCAGAGACATCACTACAAGCATAAAACATGCAGACATCACAATGACTCTAAACCCGTATCTTTCTATAATAACACTGAATGTAAATGGATTAAATGCGCCAACCAAAAGACATAGGGTATCAGAATGGATAAAAAAACAAGACCCATCTATTTGCTGTCTACAAGAGACTCATTTTAGACCTGAGGACACCTTTAGATTCAGAGTGAGGGGATGGAGAACTATTTATCATGCTACTGGAAGCCAAAAGAAAGCTGGAGTAGCCATACTTATATCAGACAAACTAGACTTTAAATTAAAGGCTGTAACAAGAGATGAAGAAGGACATTATATAATAGTTACAGGGTCTATCCATCAGGAAGAGCTAACAATTATAAATGTCTATGCGCCGAATACCGGAGCCCCCAAATATATAAAACAATTACTCATAAACATAAGCAACCTTATTGATAAGAATGTGATAATTGTTGGGACTTTAACACCCCACTTACAGAAATGGATAGATCATCTAGACACACGGTCAATAAAGAAACAAGGGCCCTGAATGAGACATTGGATCAGATGGACTTGACAGATATATTTAGAACTCTGCATCCCAAAGCAACAGAATATACTTTCTTCTCGAGTGCACATGGAACATTCTCCAGGATAGATCATATACTGGGTCACAAAACAGCCCTTCATAAGTTTACAAGAATTGAAATTATACCATGCATACTTTCAGACCACAATGCTATGAAGCTTGAAATCAACCACAGGAAAAAGTCTGGAAAACCTCCAAAAGCATGGAGGTTAAAGAACACCCTACTAACGAATGAGTGGGTCAACCAGGCAATTAGAGAAGAAATCAAAAAATATATGGAAACAAACGAAAATGAAAATACAACAATCCAAACGCTTTGGGACGCAGCGAAGGCAGTCCTGAGAGGAAAATACATTGCAATCCAGGCCTATCTCAAGAAACAAGAAAAATCCCCAATACAAAATCTAACAGCACACCGAAAGGAAATAGAAGCAGAACAGCAAAGGCAGCCTAAACCCAGCAGAAGAAGAGAAATAATAAAGATCAGAGCAGAAATAAACAATATAGAATCTAAAAAAACTGTAGAGCAGATCAACGAAACCAAGAGTTGGTTTTTTGAAAAAATAAACAAAATTGACAAACCTCTAGCCAGGCTTCTCAAAAAGAAAAGGGAGATGACCCAAATAGATAAAATCATGAATGAAAATGGAATTATTACAACCAATCCCTCAGAGATACAAACAATTATCAGGGAATACTATGAAAAATTATATGCCAACAAATTGGACAACCTGGAAGAAATGGACAAATTCCTGAACACCCACACTCTTCCAAAACTCAATCAGGAGGAAATAGAAAGCTTGAACAGACCCATAACCAGCGAAGAAATTGAATCGGTTATCAAAAATCTCCCAACAAATAAGAGTCCAGGACCAGATGGCTTCCCAGGGGAGTTCTACCAGACATTTAAAGCAGAGATAATACCTATCCTTCTCAAGCTATTCCAAGAAATAGAAAGGGAAGGAAAACTTCCAGACTCATTCTATGAAGCCAGTATTACTTTGATTCCTAAACCAGACAGAGACCCAGTAAAAAAAGAGAACTACAGGCCAATATCCCTGATGAATATGGATGCCAAAATTCTCAATAAGATACTAGCAAATCGAATTCAACAGCATATAAAAAGCATGATTCACCATGATCAAGTGGGATTCATTCCTGGGATGCAGGGCTGGTTCAACATTCGCAAATCAATCAACGTGATACATCACATTAACAAAAAAAAAGAGAAGAACCATATGATCCTGTCAATCGATGCAGAAAAGGCCTTTGACAAAATCCAGCACCCTTTCTTAATAAAAACCCTTGAGAAAGTCGGGATAGAAGGAACATACTTAAAGATCATAAAAGCCATTTATGAAAAGCCCACAGCTAACATCATCCTCAACGGGGAAAAACTGAGAGCTTTTTCCCTGAGATCAGGAACACGACAGGGATGCCCACTCTCACCGCTGTTGTTCAACATAGTGCTGGAAGTTCTAGCATCAGCAATCAGACAACAAAAGGAAATCAAAGGCATCCAAATTGGCAAAGATGAAGTCAAGCTTTCGCTTTTTGCAGATGACATGATATTATACATGGAAAATCCGATAGACTCCACCAAAAGTCTGCTAGAACTGATACATGAATTCAGCAAAGTTGCAGGATACAAAATCAATGTACAGAAATCAGTTGCATTCTTATACACTAACAATGAAGCAACAGAAAGACAAATAAAGAAACTGATCCCATTCACAATTGCACCAAGAAGCATAAAATACCTAGGAATAAATCTAACCAAAGATGTAAAGGATCTGTATGCTGAAAACTATAGAAAGCTTATGAAGGTAATTGAAGAAGATTTAAAGAAATGGAAAGACATCCCCTGCTCATGGATTGGAAAAATAAATATTGTCAAAATGTCAATACTACCCAAAGCTATCTACACATTCAATGCAATCCCAATCAAAATTGCACCAGCATTCTTCTCGAAACTAGAACAAGCAATCCTAAAATTCATATGGAACCACAAAAGGCCCCGAATAGCCAAAGGAATTTTGAAGAAGAAGACCAAAGCAGGAGGCATCACAATCCCAGACTTTAGCCTCTACTACAAAGCTGTCATCATCAAGACAGCATGGTATTGGCACAAAAACAGACACACAGACCAATGGAATAGAATAGAAACCCCAGAACTAGACCCACAAACGTATGGCCAACTCATCTTTGACAAAGCAGGAAAGAACATCCAATGGAAAAAAGACAGCCTCTTTAACAAATGGTGCTGGGAGAACTGGACAGCAACATGCAGAAGGTTGAAACTAGACCACTTTCTCACACCATTTACAAAAATAAACTCAAAATGGATAAAGGACCTAAATGTGAGACAGGAAACCATCAGAACCTTAGAGGAGAAAGCAGGAAAAGACCTCCCTGACCTCAGCCGTAGCAATCTCTTACTCGACACATCCCCAAAGGCAAGGGAATTAAAAGCAAAAGTGAATTACTGGGACCTTATGAAGATAAAAAGCTTCTGCACAGCAAAGGAAACAACCAACAAAACTAAAAGGCAACCAACGGAATGGGAAAAGATATTTGCAACTGACATATCGGACAAAGGGCTAGTATCTAAAATCTATAAAGAGCTCACCAAACTCCACACCCGAAAAACAAATAACCCAGTGAAGAAATGGGCAGAAAACATGAATAGACACTTCTCTAAAGAAGACATCCAGATGGCCAACAGGCACATGAAAAGATGTTCAGCGTCGCTCCTTATCAGGGAAATACAAATCAAAACCACACTCAGGTATCACCTCACGCCAGTCAGAGTGGCCAAAATGAACAAATCAGGAGACTATAGATGCTGGAGAGGATGTGGAGAAACGGGAACACTCCTGCACTGTTGGTGGGAATGCAAATTGGTGCAGCCGCTCTGGAAAGCAGTGTGGAGGTTCCTCAGAAAATTAAAAATAGACCTACCCTATGACCCAGCAATAGCACTGCTAGGAATCTATCCAAGGGATACAGGAGTACTGATGCATAGGAGCACTTGTACCCCAATGTTCATAGCAGCACTCTCAACAATAGCCAAATTATGGAAAGAGCCTAAATGTCCATCAACTGATGAATGGATAAAGAAATTGTGGTTTATATACACAATGGAGTACTACGTGGCAATGAGAAAAAATGAAATATGGCCTTTTGTAGCAACGTGGATGGAACTGGAGAGTGTGATGCTAAGTGAAATAAGCCATACAGAGAAAGACAGATACCATATGGTTTCACTCTTATGTGGATCCTGAGAAACTTAACAGGAACCCATGGGGGAGGGGAAGGAAAAAAAAAAAAAAGAGGTTAGAGTGGGAGAGAGCCAAAGCATAAGAGACTGTTAAAAAACTGAGAACAAACTGAGGGTTGATGGGGGGTGGGAGGGAGGGGCGGGTGGGTGATGGGTATTGAGGAGGGCACCTTTTGGGATGAGCACTGGGTGTTGTATGGAAACCAATTTGTCAATAAATTTCATATATAAAAAAAAAAAAATAAAAAAAATAAAAGATTTAATTTGCTGCCATCTAGTGGTCATATACTTTCATTTTTATATTAAATCTAAAAGAAATGGATTGAGACATTTAAAATAGAGTACACGTGCTGCTACATTTGTAACTTACATTTTCTTTCAGGAAAATATTTTTAGTTATTGTCACCTACAGAAGTACTTCATTTTCTTAATCATACTTCCAGTACTCTGAGAGTCGTAGTTACTGACTACACTGGGTGTGTGATAGTTTATTTTTGCTTATACTGTGCTTTTATAACAGAGCTTACAATACTTACAAAACAAGTTTCAACAGAAGTTTTAAATAAAAATTTTAAGCTTTGAATCGGGTTTTAAAATTCTCTTAATTAGGAATCAGGAATGCCTGATTTGCAAATTCTTGAGGCAGGGGTTGATTACATACAAATTGATAACCTGTGGGGTTAAACTGGGCCATAGTTAGGTTTTAACAGATTGATTGACATTTTATGTAGGCTGTAGTTTGACTCAGGGGAACAGCTATTATCCTTCTCTCATCTCTGCAGGGAGAGAGGCCTTCTCCTAAACTACCCAGAAAGGATCGGTGGGGATTATTTCTGGTCACCCCCTCCACCTCATTATTTGCATATATCCCAGAAAGAAGGATTGATTTGTCCAACTGGTGAGAGTGGGTCAAGATTGAGCATGCAGGAGCTGGGCCTGCAAGCTATCTCTCCTCTTTACCTGTGGCAACATGGTACGGGGTACGTTGGATTCGTGGGAGGAAAAGTACGTTTCTGCAAGTCCCAGCTGTGCTCTTTCATCTAGCTTTTGCAGGAGTACAGCTGATACTTTGCTCTCACCTCACTTCTGTATCTACTTTTTTAATGTATTCAGAACTCAAAGGCAAAAAGAGAGTATAATTAGTATCACCACGAAACCCAGTATTTTGCATGTGTATGTGTGAAACAGGACAGCAAGTGAATTAGAGGAAGTAAAATAAACAGTGAAAGGTCTCTTTTTTTGTGGGATTTAGGGATGCATCATAAACAGAGGAAGAAGACCTTTGGGAGGCCAAGCAAAAGAGAGAGATACTAAAAAAGTATTGAAGTTAATGCTGGAGCTGAGAGAGTGACTGTTTAGCTCGACCAAGTTGACTATCTTCAAAGAGGGGTAGTTTCAAGAAATTCAGAGGAGGACAGCCCTTTGTATTCTTAGAAAGTTTTGACCTGATTCAAGGTCCTGAGGGATATGATAAAAGCACTTTTCTTTACACCCCTAGTAATCAAAGAAAAAATTTAAATGGCCAATGAAATTGAACACTGGAAGAAAGGGGAATTTACCTTTTATTGATCTATCATGCGTCCCAGTAAATAATGCAGGTATGCTCAGCACACCTCTTAATCCCCTTCTCCCCATTTCTGCTGTTCTTTTCTCCTCTCAAAGGGGCTGGCCATGCAGGCTGCAGTTCCCAGGCTTTGTAATCAACTGCTCCCTGTTAGATTTGGCAGTGGGAAGCTGGAAAGAAGGAAGAAACCAGGGTGCTTCTCTCCCCTCTTTCTGCCCGTAGCAGTTTCTCTGCCAACAGCTGCATCTTCCCCATGGATCCTATTTCTGCTATTCAACACCAGCCAGTGAGCTTCACGGATACTGCCTTCTGTTTCTCTATCCCTCCAGCAGGAGGAATGGAGCAGCTTCCTGCTCTTGCTAATTTCTGGAATGCCTCACCGTCCCCTACATGATTTTTCCGTTTTTCCGTTACCTATTTAACCAATTCCAGGTATTACCTTCTTAAAAAAAAAAAAAAAAACACACATATGGAGTTGTCTCTGGCTTCTGCTTTACTCTTAGGACCCTGACAATATATGCAATACACACATATACTTATATGTGTACATCTAGTTTTATTCTGATTCTGATTCCATCTCCAACTCTTTCTTAGAAAAGCATCTTTGGCAAGACTGAGGAAAGCAACACAGACTTTTTTAGGATCATTATGTAGCATAATTAAAATTATGTAGCATAATTAAAATGGACCTTCTTAAAGAGGTCCATATCCACCTTTAAGAAGAGGTTCTGAAGAACCTGCCCCACCCTGGACCCCACCATAACATCACTGATGGAATCCTCTAAGAGTGGAAACTTGCAGGTGAGGAGAAGGATAAAGGCCTGCAGGGACTGGCAGTGGGGATGAAGGAGAGATAGGAATACCTAATCTCTTAT
This sequence comes from Lynx rufus, assembly GCF_022079265.1. Taxonomy (NCBI): domain Eukaryota; kingdom Metazoa; phylum Chordata; class Mammalia; order Carnivora; family Felidae; genus Lynx; species Lynx rufus. Next base: position 163,290,782 of record NW_025814823.1, read on the forward strand.
TTATAGCCTCATGTTCATTATCTCCCCAGCCCTGGGAGAGAGCGATGTAAGACACCCAGACTTGTACCAGGTTCGCTCCCTCCATGAATTTCTAGGATGTTTCTGAGGACTATTAGCACATTCCAGCAAATGTCTAACATCAAAACATGATTTTCAACAAGATGAAAATATCACTCACCCAAAAAAAGTCAGCAGTATCAAATATTTATTTACCTCATTAATGAGGGAACTGGCAAGATGGTGAGTCTGGTTCAAAAAATAGTTGCAAAAATCAAAGTATTTATAGTGGCTTAAAGAAAGGATAGTAGAATAAGAATACTAATTAAAATACAAAACTAGTTAATATTCTGCAGGATGCTAAAACTGTGACCTCTGGGGTTCATCTCTTTTTATAGGACAAATCATTTCATCTCTTGAACAAAATTCACTTGTATTGCTATCAGAAAATAATCACGTGCATCTGCTTCTACAAGTGAATGACAACCATTACAGCGATATAAGATATCATAATCATTACTAAAATAGAAAGTCAAGCAAAAGAACTCATCTTTAGGGAACTGGATAATATTTCTGTGAACTTCAATACTTAGCATAACACTGAAAGGAGGCCTAGTAATCTCTTTGCCTATTTCTAAGATTTCGATACTTTTTCTTAACATTTGCTTGAAAGCTGAACTACTTCCTGATTCAACAGGACACGGCTCATCTCTTCTGAAGGTTGCCACTAACTGACCTGAAGTCACCTTTCCCCAAGCTGCTATTCTTCTCTCCCAACAAGTTAACCTCCATTGTTGAGTCAGTGACCAACCATCCAGTTTCATCTGAGTCTAAAAGATTTCCAGGGACATGGGACCTTTAGAACTAGAACCAGAAAATTCTGGGCAAACCAGGACAAATTGGTCATCCTAGCGAAAGAAAGAAAGAAAGAAAGAAAGAAAGAAAGAAAGAAAGAAAGAAAAGAAAAGAAAAAAGAAAAGAAAGAAGAAAGGAAGGAAGGAACCCTCAAAACTGGACATTACATAAAACCACCCCAAGAATCCCCTGGCCAAACCATTCCAACATAACTGCTTGTGAACATCTCTACCCTTAGTTCCCAGTATCCCACCATGTTATATGGAGCTCCTACACATACTAGTGTTCTTCAGCATGACTGTCCTCCTCAGAATTCAGGACCAGGACTCCCTCAAGGACTCCAGAAAATGCAAAAGTGGAGAGTTTTTCATTCTGAAAGGAAACAAACTTCAGAGGTATGGATCCATTTCTTTGTAGGAAAAGTTTTTATTTATAATGCAGAGTAATTTCACTCCTAACTATACTATATCCCTTCATTTCAGAATGGAATATTGGCTTACCATAGGAAAATTCCCACTAAACTGATTAGGTTTTTTCCCTAAAACTAAAGAAATAGCTGATTTCAAAGGTAAATTCAAGCTTCCCCATTTATAGAAGCAAAACTGCTTGCAAATTTAAAATTGTAGGATTTTCCCTTCTCATAATATGTAGTATTTTATATTTTTCAAGGATTATTGCAATAATATATCCCATTCAACAAACTCTATCCATGTGAAATTGGCAGCTCTCCACCAGGAAGTGGGATCGATGTCTTCCCCTTGATTATGAGTGGGCCTATGAGTACAGCCAGAGTAATGCCTTCTGCCTTCTGAGGCTAGGTCATAAAGTAGTTTGATATGTATCATCCCCAACACAAAAACAAAATAAAACAACAAATATACATATATACCATATATATATACACAAAATAATTTTTAAGCTTATTTATTTATTTTGAGAAAGAATGGGGGAGGAGAAAGGGCAGATAGAGAGGTAGATGGAGAATCCCAAGCAGGCTCTGCACTGTCAGCACAGAGCCTGACATGGGGTTCATATTCATGAACCATGAGATTGTGACCTGAGTTGAAGTCTGATGCTTGACCAACCGAGCCACCCAGGTGCCCCATATTCAAAATAATTTTTAAATGGTGACCAGGGACACATAACATGCTAAGAAGCCTGTTCACACACAGAGGTAGAAAGCAATGGTAGAATCCTCTGTTCTTATCATCCTTAATTATTCTCATGATCTATCAGCTAAGAATTCAAGCAAGTCCTCCTTGAATTTTGTTGAAAGTAGAGAATTAGAAATTACCAAACCTGCAAAAAAAAAACCACATAATTTTACTCATTGGTGTTATTCACCATCTCAACACCAACAACCCTATTTCAGATAGTCACTTTACTTGGCCCCGGAGAATTTCTACATTAAGTGTAAGCAGCAGAGTTAAGGGTATTCATGGGTAAGAGGTGGGAAAGAGCAGGTGTGAAGAGAGGCAAAGAGGCATGACGTCTCTGGAATAATCCCTCCTCCAGCCACAAGTTCTCAGGTAGAATGCATGTGGAGTTCAGGATCTAGAAAGGGATTCCCTTAAAGTTGTCCCAACTCTTTAAAGTGTTCATGTACCAGGTGGAGGCCACCATACTAACTCATTTTATCCTTAGCACAACACCATGAAGTAGCTGCTCTTATTAACCCATCTTGTACAGGTGAATATTTGGACAAAGACATGTAATGTAATATTACTTGTCCAATGTTACAAACTTACCGACCGGCACAACCAGAATTCATATCCAAGTTGTCTCTAAAGCCCACATTCTTAGGCACTATCCTGTATATCTCTCATACATACTGTAAATTCAAATAAAAAACATACACACACCATTTTGTTCTGAAGTCCTACAGCAGAAAAAACAATAAGGAAGGAAAAATACATGTTAAATGAGAAAAAAGGAAATTACTTATGATCTCAAAGATTATTTGATCTAAATGTCTACTACCATGTACTTTATTTATTTAATTCCTAGAAACTTATAACCGATAGAAGAATTATGTGATTTGTTTTAATTTTCTGTTTATCTAGCATTACCACTTGGTAATAATTTTTAGATCCTACAGTTTATCTGCTTGCTAAAATCTTCCTGGCAGGAAGAAGCAGTCAGGAAGGAAAACATAAACATAAATCAGCATTTCTCTTTTCCAGGTCTTGCTCTAAAATCTCATTTGTCCTACTATCTCAAGAGCAGAAATTTTAAAAAGTTGCAATTAGTGTCTTTGGGAGATATGAATCTCTGAATCAATGTTATTGAAGATCTTGGAAGTTTTTTTTTCTCTTTTTCACACAGCTCTTTGCCATTTATTTCCCTCAAGTAAGGAATAACCATTTTACTTACATTTCATCAGCTCTAATTTATTACTTTTTCTTAACAACCTCCCAACAAAATTTTTTTATCAGCTACTCCAGAAAGAATCCATTTAAAGTGTCAACAATCCCTAGAATAGAATATTTGAGTAGTTAATTAAACTAAGTTCCCATTGAGAGTATTTTTTTTTTCTACATGACAGTAAAAGACAAGCTGGCTTTTGGAATTGTGGTCTTTAGCTTCAAGCTTCCATTAATTTCTGAATCTGTGTTTGATTCATGAATTTTTAAGAGGGTGTTGATAGAAAGAAACCAGAATCTTGCCTGATACCATGCCATAAATCTAGAGTATTTCCATAGCAAAACAGCACTTCTGGGGAAATCTTACTGCAAGTAATATTAACCTTGAGCTTCAGGAAACTCCATTGTCTATAGTCTAGAGGATAGTAGATTTAGCCACAGTCAACTGTATTTCAATAGTAATTCAACAATGCTATTGCAAAATTTTGTTAGTAATCAGTTCTCGGTTAGAGTTCCAGTAAAGACCCACTTGTTTGAAATAATGGGGAAAAAATGTACAGCAATAGTGTGATCCACAAAGCAGGAGGTATTTCTTGTACATTCTGCCTGTTCTTGTCATGGTGTTTCAGGCCATGCCCATGCTTGGAGAGAGGGAGGGAGAGAGGGAAGGTGGAAAAGAGAAACATTCTGAGCCTGAAGTGGGGAAATGTTGTTAAAAGTTTAGTGAGTTACATATAGAAAGAGTCACACTCCTTATTTCAGATTTGAGATGCTGTTAGGCTCTAACGTGTCTAATAGGGCAATAAATTTCTTTGACTACAGACAATGTAAATAGAAACTTCTATTTATTGAATTTCTTTTGTTTTGTCCTAGATTGTTACAGCATTAATCTTGTCAGTCAAAATTCCTGCCCTGCCAATGTGAATATTTAACATGTCTGAATCTCAATTTCCCTATCTGTAAAATGTGGAGAACAATGCCTAATTCTGTACTGGGTATGAATTAAAATTAAGTGTATTAAAACCTACTACAGTGCAAACATACTGTAGGTACTCATCAAATGATGAAAATGATCGTCATTATTAGGATCAATGTGAAATTCATAGGGAAAGCACCTCATGCAATATATAACACAATAAGTTGGAACTCAGTATACATAAGGTGCCATTATCCCAGAGGCAGATTACTTCTTGTTCAAGTTATTTAAATGGGACGTGTAGGCTACATCACACATGAACCCATGTGTAGGTCATCATTGTTCTTTTATGACAGGAAAAAAAGTAGTTCCACTCTCCCTCCTTGTCAATTCTCTACGATGTGTATTCTTGTTCATGCGCAGATCACCAGAACCAGGCTACATCTCTCACTACAAAGATAGAAATGATGGTATGATTAAGGCAAGGTTTAGTTAGTCCAGGAAATAAAAGCCAGGAAAGGAAGGTGATGGGCATAATTGTGACAAACTGAGTTTCATAAGAGCTGAGAGCAAAGGAAAATTTGTTGGGAGTTCAGGAGAGGCCTATCACTGATATTAAGAGTTCAGGTCCGAAGAACTGCTTAAGCCCTAAAATCCTAGCATTAAAAGTACCATTTGAAATAGTGATTTTCCAATCTGGCTATTGGGTTCTAGGTACAGGCTCTGCTGAATTTGGGGAATTCACCCTGAGTTACAACTGTAACTCAGAGAGGGTTGAAATGAGCTCAGGTTGGAGAAGGACTTTAAGATTCCCACCATGTGTCAGTGCTCATTAGGATCAGGTCATCCAAAAGTCTGTGTGGATTTTAGTAAGTTTTTTAGGACTGGTGTAACAAGGGACCACAAACTGGGTGTCTTAAGCAACAGAGATTTATTGTCTCACAGTTCTGGAGACTACAAATCCAGTATCAACATACCAGCAGACTTGGTTGCTTCTAAAGATTGTGGCAAAGAATCTATCCCATCACTCCCTGCTAGCTTCTGATGGTTTGCCGGTAATCTTTGGCCTTTTGTGGCTTGTAGATGCCTCAACCCAATCTCTGCCTTCATTTTCACATGGCATTGTTCTTTTGTCCATGTCTGTATCTAAATTTTCCATTTTTATAAGGGCTCCAGTCATATTAGATTAAGGGCACCCTACTTCAATATGACCTCATCTGAACTAATTACCTCCACATGACTCTGTTACCTCTAAGTTTCTGAGGCACCAAGAATTAACATTTCAACATATAAATTTTGAGGGCATAAAATTGAACCCTTAACAGGATCCTTGTAATTATCACCTGTTGCTAGGTCTCCCAGACAAACGTATGTTGTTACAGAGAAAGGAGCAAAAGTCCACTGAAGTAGAAATATGTGTATGAGTACACAGGAGACAGCCAGTACTGGTTTATTTTTTCAGTGGGGTGAATTAGCCAAGATAATAGGGGATTCATTGCAGAAAAGAGCCCCAAGGGTTGGGAGACAAATATCCATGGGTCTTTCTCATTACTGCATATCTGATGTGAAATGTGGAGAAGTTTTAACATGTTAAGGATTTAGAAGCATGATTCTAAAGACCTGATGTTAAGTCCATCCATGAAGATGATGGAAAAACATACCTCATTTAAAAAAAATTAAAGTTTATTTATTTATTTTGAGAGAGACAGAGAGAGAGAGAGCATGGTTGGGGTCAGGGGCAAGAGAGAGAGGGAGATAAAGAATCCCAAGCAGGCTCCACACTGTCAGCATGGAGCTCAGTGCAGAGCTCCATCCCACGAACCAAGAGATCATGACTTGAGCCGAAATCAAGAGTCAGATGCTTAACCAACTGAGCTACCCAGGAGCCCCAAAAAAGTATCTAATTTTAAGATGAAGTTAGATTAGTTTTCTGTGACTACTTATTTGCAATTTATCCCCAAATTTATTTGAAGAATAAAGGAAAGGAATTAGGTTCTTGGTAGTGAATAATAGAATCAAATTGACAGTCAAAGATTCATCAGGTAATCGGCAGAATTCAGATAAAAATAGGAACATTTAGTATTTTCTAGGGAAAAGACCAATAAATTAGAATGAATAATGATCTTTTAAATAAGGAGAGGGGTGCCTGGGTGGCTTAGTTGGTTAAGTGTCCAACTTCAGCTCAGGTCATGATCTCACAGCTCGTGGGTTTGAGCCCCGTGTCAGGCTCTGTGCTGATGGCTCAGAACCTGGAGCCTGCTTTGGATTCTGTGTCTCCCTCTCTCTTGCCCCTCCCCCACTCATGCTCTGTTTCTGTCCCTCTCAAAAATAAATGAACATTAAAACAATTTTTTTAGGGGCGCCTGGGTGGCGCAGTCGGTTAAGCGTCCGACTTCAGCCAGGTCACGATCTCGCAGTCCGGGAGTTCGAGCCCCGCGTCGGGCTCTGGGCTGATGGCTCAGAGCCTGGAGCCTGTTTCCCATTCTGTGTCTCCCTCTCTCTCTGCCCCTCCCCCGTTCATGCTCTGTCTCTCTCTGTCCCAAAAATAAATAAACGTTGAAAAAAAAAAAATTTTTTTAAAAAAACAATTTTTTTAAATAAATAAGGAGATTAAGGCTCCTGAGAAAGTTCTCCTGGTTATGGAATATGGTGACCAGTCTGCTATTTGGTGTCAAGAACAATAACTTTTTGGCAATAAATTCTGCTCCTGCAGAGACTGTATGGTTGTTTTTAAGAATTGTTTGATTTTGTAGATTTTGTTTTATTTTGCATGAATCCATCAGCTCTTCTTTACTTCCATTCCCTGTCTTATTATTATCCAATCCATTTAAAGTGTTTGCTTTGAAAGTCAGTGTTGTTCAGGCAAAAGTACCCACATACTGCCAATTTTCAGCAGTTAGCTATGTACCACACCTCACTAAACACAGCTGAATTTCCAACCAAAGCAGTCACTGATTCAGCAGCACTATCAGAGGGCCTTGCTCTTGAAATGTCAAAAGACAACCATTAAGTGACATTCTGTGAAAGAAAAAAAAAAGGAAGTATGTTACCACAAGCCCAACTCTTGCCTCAAAGAAAAAATTAAATATTAAATGTATATATTGAATTTATAGGTCATACTAGAAAGGTGGTTGTGTGTGTGTGTGTGTGTGTGTGTGTGTGTTAAATCAAATGCTTTGGTTCTAAAAGAAACATATCTTACTCTACAAAAATACCTCACATTACTCTAAAAGCTCTGTCTGATCAGTCAACATTGCATTCACAAAATGTGGAAGGGTTGGTTTCTCTGTCTCCTTTTTAAGTAACCCTAATAGCAGTTTTATTTTTCTTCCTTTTTTAAAAATTTTAACTCTTATTTTTTCTAGCCAGTCATGGCATAGTATTAGGGCTGGTTTTCAATAAGCATTAATCCATTCATTCAATAAGCATTCTTGAACGAGAGAGAATATAGTGATTAAAAACATGGGTTTGGACATTAATCTACCTGAAATTGTATCTTGACTCTGTCATTTACCAGCTCTATGTATTGTTTCAGGGCCTTGGTTTCCTCAAATAAGGATAACGGTACTACCTCTCTCCTAGAGAGGTTGCTGATTTGAAACATGCATTCACACCAGTCTAAGAAGCTATTGCTGGAGCAGTGGGGAGGGAATAAGAATAAGAGTTAGGTCAATGCAAGGCTGTAAGGGCTGTGGACCAAGTAGATTTCCTTGGAATTAAGAGTATGTTTGGAAGGCAAGAACTGACGTTGCAGTAAGAGAGAGCAGCACATAAATGCATGCCAATGCATAAAATGAGAGCACCTTTGGGGAAATTCCAATACTTTTTCAAGGCTAGAATGAAAGTGAGTCTAAAGAAATGGTGAAAAAGTGAGCATGGAGAAGAAGGGGAGAGCTCACATATCTTTAGGCATGTTTTATATATGGTGTTATATATGTGGCAAAAATTTATAGTATTTTAACTTTAAATTAAATAGCTTACTTTTATTGATCACCTGAAGCAATTTAAGACCCATCATAAATAATAAAAAAAAAAAAAGGTTTTCATTTTGTCCCTTTAATGAAGACGATAAATAATAAGCACCATCTTCCTTTCTGGGGAAATAGGAAAACAAGGTCCAGCATTGTCTATTACCATTGCCATTGTCACAAAATATCTTGAAAGGACCTGAAGATTTTGGAATCTCAAGCAACTGTGACTAATCAGTGACACAGATTAGTAACTGAATACTCTTTTTCTTTGGGGAATTGCACATTCACCTATTTGATATGATTCCAACAATGTGTCCATCCACCCAGGTTGGCCAGTCAAGCATCACATACCTCCAAAATTAATGATTATTCCAGAAGCAGACACTTGACCCAAATAGAGCCGATCAACTCTTCTCTGGCAATTAATATGAACTCTGGATGATGGGAGCTCTCCTTCTGTTTATATAACTCTTGTCTCTCCAGGGACAACATTGACACCACATGTAGAAAGCTTGCCTGAAGGGAAAATACAGAAGAGAAGATCCAAGAGATAGAGAAAGAAAAAGAAAAAGGAAAATGTGTGCTGCATAGAACCAAGTCCTAAACTAGCAATAACCATCTGGATTATCAGTTATACTTCCCAATACATTTCATTTTCTTGTTAAATCAATTTAATTGAACTTCTGATCCTAGCAACCCAAAGACAACAGAGATGATCTAGAGTATGCAAATTTTGATCAGGATAACCAAATAGACAAAATAAAATAAGCACAGGCATCTCTGCATATTATATCCATTTCATGTATCTTGGTAAACATTTCAATAAAAAGTTCTTATATATTTTTACTTAAAAGGGTCTTGAGAGATTCCAACTGTCAAAAATCCCCATCCCTAAATAGAATCACCTATGTTTCATGAACTCACTAAAAACTCTGTTTTGTTTTTTGTTTTTTTTTTTTCTTTCAGGAATCACATGAGGAGATAGGCAAGGTGATTAAGGGCAGAGACTTTAAAGCCCTACCACAACGCTTTGCCACTTACTAGCTATGTGACCTTCACTAAGTCACTTAACCTCTTTGTGCCTCAGTTTCCTCTTTTATAAAATGGGTATAATAATTGTTCCTATCTCATAAGGCTATTACAAAGATTAAATAGGTTGGTATATGTAAGAGGCTCAGAGCAGGGCTGGACATATAATAAATATCACACAAATGTTTAAAAAGAATATGATGCTACTTTTTTAAGCCGTGGTATAGAACTGCAATATACATTTTATTAAATAAATAAATGCAAAGAATAATTTCATAGAATTAATGTGGTCACTAACATTTTCGTTAAATGGTGAATTTTAGATTAATGAAGTCTATATAAATCTGTGTCTGACTCTTGTAATTATAAGCTATTTTGTATACTTTTTTCAGTTACTGAGGTATTCAAAAAATTAACATCCAAATGTGCACACTTAATCTGAATCACTTGACAACTAAATTGCTTCCTAAGAACTTAATTTAAGGCAGACTACAGGAATCGCTAATTCAATTAAGAGGTAGAAGTCAGTGGAGGTAATTACACCAGTTCTACCACAGCGAACTCTGACATGGGAAGATGACTTAGCCCAGCTCTGCCCAGTTCTCAACAGTAAAATCAATGGCAGGGAATGAGCTATTCACCAAGTTTAGTAAGTAAACAGATATTAGTTCATTGCAATTAAGTCTTGATCCATAACTTGTATTTGTGAGTAAATTATAACCTACAAATTGCAGACCAGCTTAACAGTTTTAATATTTACTAAAAATTTAAAAAATTAAACACTTAGAAGAACAGGCAGAAAACCAGCATTATCCCTTATAAGAGACTTTAGTTAAAATCATATAATCTATCTGTGTCTCAAGGTCCTCATGAAATAAACATAATGTTTGCCCTACTCAAAGCAAAGATTGCTGTGTGGTTCAACAGAAATAATGTTGATCAGCCTTTTGAAAGATACGTGATGTGATTGCAAACTACCTCTTCTATATGACTTAGGATCTTCCAGGCAATATTCATCAGGCACTTCCTATAGTGGTACTAACAATTGGATCCTTACTATGAAGCACATATTATTTCCATTTTACGATGTGTAAATTGAGACCTAATAATGATAAATATTGGGTCCAAAATGACTCACAAAGCAAGTTATGGAGTCCAGATTCAAATACAGGTTGAACTGTCCTAAAAATGTTTACTTAACCCAGATGCCCATGCTCACTTTCCTCAGGCGTCCCATTGATTCCAGCGTTGGCTCTGGAATCATATCTGTGAAGGGTTTGCTTTAACTTACTCAGTGTTGACAACATCTTGCCTCAAGCAACTGCCCCAGGGCCTTCCAAATCTGTGCCCTGAGAGTCCTGCAGGATTCCATTCAGCACGCACACAAGTGCAGATCAGGAGTAATGACACCAGATAACCTTTAATCAGTGCAGAATGAGAGTGAAGGGCAAATGCTCTGTCGTGTGCACCCTCAGGTAGACAGTTTTGAGATATTCTACACCTTCCCCTGAAGGATGGAGCTCTTGTCACCTACAGCAGTGACCATCTCAGTAACTTCTTTTGGTATTGGTTTCTCCTGCCTCCCTGTTTGATCTTCCCCCTCACTGCTATCCTGTCTGCTTCCCAAATAACCACTGGCACACAGATCTTTTATTAAGACTATGCTTTTAGAAGATCTCAGATTAAAAGGTGGATTGACTGAAGAATTATCGGAGATCAAGTTTCAACTAAATTAAGAACTCTTAATATCAGGCACTAATTTTTTTAAAAAAAGGGCCTTATTATTTTAGGTGTTGTAGACAAAACAAAAAGACATAAGTGGCAGAAAGTACTCACAGTTCTGGTCACAGGAGAATGAATTTCACCATTTGGATATTCTTACTCAGGATAGATGGGATAGAGATGAATACCATGTTTATGGGCCTCTTAGGCAAAATCCAGTCTCCACCGCACTTCCACATTAATGCTTTATTTTGTTTTTACAGGAAAGACTCTATTGGCATACAAGTAGGGCCTCAAAGCATAATTAGATCAAGCAAATGTTATCTGTACCTGCTCCACCACCTCTAGACTCACGGTCTAGACTCTTGTGCTTCCTCTGTACGTATTCAGTTTCCCAAATCCTGTTAATTAAAATAAGTCTGCTTGAGATGCATCTCCACTAAGGCAGACAGAGTAGAAAGAGGGAAATGGAGTCAGGAGACAAAGGGACTGTTGTTTCTCTTTACTCATTTAAGACACAGTTGATCTATTTGAATTACTTTTCTTAGGGAAAAAGTTTACTAAGCTTAGTAACTACAGTTAGAAATCTATTTCTTTCTAGTTACTATTTCTCTGATTAGGTCATTCTGGCCAACACAGCATTACTTACTTCAGGTCTATTGCATGTTTGGGACCCCCTTTCTGAATTCTGAACATCTCCACATCACTTTCTCCTCTGTCTTCTGAAGGGGGAAGAAATCTTCCACACGATGCAATATTGAATATTTTCTACTGTTTAAATTATTGTGAAGGCTAGGGTTTCTGGAGATTCATTATTAAGGTGGTTGCTACTATCAACAAAAGTGCTCACTGGAAGGGGCTCCTGGGTGGCCCAGCTGCTTGAGTTTCTGACTCTTGATTTCAGCTCAGGTCATGACCTCATAGTTGTGAGATTAAGTCCTGTGTTGGGCTCCATACTGTCCATGGAGCTTGCTTAAGATTCTCTCTCTCTCTTTCCCCAACCCCTACCCCACCACTTGTGCTCTCTCTCTCCCTCAGAAATAAATAAATAAATAAATAAATAAATAAATAAATAAATATAATAAAATAAATTAAAAAGTGCTCACTGGAATAAAATTAGTATGCATTATTAATCTTCCTTGCCATCAGTGTTCCATTTATAAAGCTGGGATGATAAGATCTACTTCACACAAAGAGGATTAAATCAGAAATCCATATAAGCCTCCTAGCACAAAGTGTGGTATATTCTAGTTACTCAAAATATATAATAAATATTCAGTCCTTTCTTTGTTGTCTAGAAATGAGAGCCGTTAGTTACTCCTGATTATAGCAATGTGCATATTACTAAAATTAAATAATAATAGCTATTACCTGTACTAATTATATGTCAGGCACTTTTCATGTCCTTTGTCATTTGATCCTATACTGTGTGAATTAGGCATACAAATCCCAACTTTACAGATATAAAGAAAAGGAGGCAAAAAGTACCTAATTTACTAAGAACACACAGTTTAGCTAGCTAGAATTCAAACAGGTCTAACACAAAAAACCCAGGCTATTAACCAAATGGATACTTCTAAATATCACTAAATTACTAGCTGGTTAAAAACTTAATACAAGTTCTAATGAAATATAACCCAGTGATAACCACAAGAAGAGCATTCTAATGATATAAGCTGAAAATCCTGTCAAATTAATCAGAAATTCTGTTCTTTAATAAATACAGATTATTATGTGGAGAAAAAGGAACACATGAGAGTTCCTTTTGGTAGAAATATAAACTGGTATAGCCACTCTAAAAAATAGTACTGAGGTTCTTCAAAAATTAAAAACAGAAATATCAGATGATCCAATAAGTCCACTAGTGGGTATTTACCCAAAGAAAAAGAAAACACTAATTCAAAAAGGTACATGCACCCATACATTTATTGCAACACTATTTACAACAGCCAAGATATGGGCAATCTAAGTGTCTGTCTATAGATGAATGGGTAGCAAAATGTGATACACACACACACATACACACATACATACATACACACAATGGAATATTATGCAGCCTTAAAAACAAATGGGATCATGCCATTTGAGACAACATGCATGCACCTAGAAGTTATTATACTAAGTGAAACAAGTCAGACTGAGAAAGAAAAATACCATATAATTTCACTCAGAGGTGGAATCTAAAAAAGAAAGAAAGAAAGAAAGAAAGAAAGAAAGAAAGAAATGAACAAACAAAAAGCAGAATTGGAGCTATAAATACAGAGAATAAACATGGTTTCCAGAGGACAGGGCTGTTGGAGGTTTGGCCAAATGGGAGAAAGGAATATGGGTAGAGGGGGAAAAGGCTTCCAATTATGGAATGAATAAGTCACAGGAATAAAAAGCACAGCATAAGCAATGTAGTCAAGGATATTAAAATAGCAATGTAACAGGACAGATGGTAGCTACATTGTGATGAACAGGGCATAATGTACAAATTGTCAAATCACTAAGTTGTACACCTGAAATTGATGTAACATAGTATGTCAGTTATACTCAAATTAAAAAAGTAAAAATAAATACTGACTATTCAACATGCTTAATCAATGTAGATGTTTCATATGTTAGAAATTTCACAAAATTTCAAGCTCAGAATAAACCAAGTGTTTGTGGCAGAGAAATCAGGGCAAATGTGGAACTGGTGGGGCATTAAACATAATCTTAACTAATAGGATGGTTTCAAATGTGTTCATGTAACTGTTAACACCGCTACACAGAAATACCCTTTTTTAGTAAAAAGCTGTAAGATACTGCATCACTGTTGGTAGGGAATGTTGTATTTGTAGGTCTGCCCATTCTGGAATATTCTACTGTTTTTCTAAATGGCATACTACTGCACGTAATTTAGTTTATTCCTAAAGCAGTAGTTCTCGACTATGACCACATACTGTAATTCTGTAGGGAACTTTAATAAACGCCTGGGTCCCGTCCTTGGAGATTGTGATTCAATTGGCATGGGGTGTGACCTGGGCTTCAGGAATTTTTAAAGCCCCCAGATATGGCTACTGTGCATTCAAGGTTGAGAACCATCCTCCTAAAGCATGTTATAGGAAATATACATTTCACATACCTTTGTATGGCTTTGCTTCCCTATGAAAAGTAACATTCTTGAATGACTCAGCCTTACTCTCAGAGTAGATTTCAGGAGCTATACACTCTGCAGCGTCCCTGCCCTCTTTGCCGTTCTGTGCAATATACTTGCTAGTATCTTGGCATTGGCTCCAGAGGGGCTTCACAGAGATGTTCTCCGCTTAACTCATGAGCTAGAATTGCTTCCAAGTTTTCTTTTTTCACCAAACAAGCATTGTACCAATTTACAACGCCACAAGAAAGTCAACTGGTATTCCTCAGAATAAATTGGATACTAGCAATAAGTCTCCTAAATACAAAGGTCATGATAAAGAGGAGATACTTAGTTTCAAATACCTGGATTTCACAAAGAAAAGGGATATGTTCTAAAAAGTGAAATTTCTACATCTCTATAATTATCTAAAGCATGTTAATTGATTCCAAGAGTTGTTAATTTGGAAAATAGTAGCCCTGTGGTAGAAGATATTCATGGTATAATTACTCAAGTTTAAATGTCATTTCTGCAGAATCTTGGAACATTTCAAATACATGATGGTAAGTCAGTATTTCTGTTAACATATGTATTTGTTTATTGTTTCAGAAAACTGAAATGAAAAAGTATATTCTTTCTAATTCCTTCAGGGAGCTAGTTAATAAATGGAAGTTCTTTTGGATACTCTAACTGATTTCAAACTAATTTATTTATTTTTCTTATTAAAGCATTTCTTTTTTCTTCAAAATTTTATTTAAATTCTAGTTAGTTAACATATAGTGTAATATTGCTTTCAGGAGTAAATGCAGTGACTCATCACTTACATATAACACCCAGTGCTCAACACAAGTACTCTCTTTAATACCTACCCCCCATTTAGCCTGTCCCCCACACCCTCCCTCCATCATCCCTCACTTTGTTCTCTACCATAAATATTCTCTTATGGTTTGTTTCCCTTTCTCTTTTTTTCTCCCTCCCATATGTTATTCTGTTTTGTTTCTTAAATTCCACATATGAGAGAAATCATATGGTATTTCTCTTTCTCTTCCTGACTTACTTCACTTAACATAATATGCTCCAGCTCCATCCACATCACTGAAAATGACAAGATTTCATTCCTTTTGATGGCTAATATTCCATTGTATGTATATACCACATCTTTTTTATCCATTAATCAGTCAATGGATATTGGGCTGTTTTCATAATTTGGTTATTGTTGATAATGCTGCTGTAAACATCAGGATACATGTACCACATCAAATCTGTATTTTTGTATCCTTTGGGTAGATACCTAGTAATGCAACTGCTGGATTATAGGGTAGTTCTATTTTTAACTTTTTGAGCAAACTCCATGCTGTTTTCTAGAGTGGCTGCACCAGTTTGCATTCCCATCATGGTGCAAGAGGGTTCCCCTTTCTCCACATCCCTGCCAACACTTGTTTCTTGTGTTGTTAATTTTAGCCATTCTGACAGGTGTGAGGTGGTATCTCAATGTGGTTTTGATTTGTGTTTCCCTGATGATGAGGGATGTTGAGCATCTTTTTATTTGTTTATTAGCCATCTGGATGTCTTCTTTGTAAATATGTCTACTCATGCCTTCTGCCCATTTCGTTACTGGATTATTTGTTTTTTGGGTATTGAGTTTGAGAAGTTCTTTATAGATTTTGGATACTAACCCTTTATCAAATATGTAGTTTGCAAATATCTTCTCCATTCCATTGGCTGCCTTTTAGTTTTGTTCGTTGTTTACTTTGCTGTGCAGAAGCCTTTTATCTTGATGAAGTCCTAACAGTTCAGGTTTGCTTTTGTTTCCCTTGCCTCCAGCAACGTGTCTAGTAAGAAGTTGCTACAGCTGAGGTCAAAAGGCTGCTGCCGGTGTTGTCCTCTAGGATTTTGATGGTTTCCTGTATCAACCTATTTAATTTCTAATTTCAAAAGAAAGATTGTATATGATCTGGTATAGTTCAAATAATGGAAGAAGTACATTTTGTCAATTCTTATCTGTCAAAGATAACCTAGAAAACACCTATACTCAGCACAGGTAGATTTGTCACTAAAAGCAAGGAAGACTGCACACCATGGGGAAATGGGTATATCAAAAGTAGGGAACTAGGAAAGAATTTTATAGGGTTTGGGAGACTGGCATCAGAAATAGGATGGAGTAAGCAGGATTGATCAAGCTGAAAACTAGGGAATTACTAGAGCAGACAATGGTCTCCTCTTTTGAGAATCCCAGAGGAGTTACTCTTGGCTCAGTTTGTCTATGGTCTTACTTTGTAACATATGGGTCTGAATAAACTGGTGCTATATCTATAATGGACAGTATGGTTTCACTCATAAGCAAAACTTATCTGTTTTGCAAGGCATTGTGCAGTAACCTTTCAGAAGTTGTGGTTTCTGTTTCAATGCTCAGTTCCACTATCACCAACTAGCTATCAGTAGGGTAATTTTTCACTGTAAACAGAATTGAGCCTTATAACCATGTAGTTTAAGCCTGCTGATTTTTCAATGGTAAGTCTTTAATTACACTTCTGATCTCCTCTTTGGATATAGATATTGTACTTTCCAAAATATTAATGAAAGATGTAAATTAAGTGATTCCTGATGGTGTTAATGCTTCAGAAAGGCCTTTCCTGACTATCCTATCCAAAGTATCCCATTTCCTAAACCTAGGATTTGAGGTTCAAACATGAGCACATATTATGCCATTACTCAATTTTATTGTCTAGATAGCATTTATCATCATTTGAAAGTTTCTTATTCATTTATCTGTCATCTGGAAAAGATCAAAACAGACTCTCATGACTATAATCCTAGAACATCAACAGCACCTACCACACATAGGTGCCCAATAAATATTTGTTGAGTGAATACAATATTCATGTAACTTAATAACTTACTGATTAGAAAGACTTACTGTAATGAGTTGACAATCTAATTATATATATTTTATACAATCTTAAAATAGTTTTTAGAACTCAGCTATATTAGCAATGTTACCATTGAAAAGTATATGGGATATACATTTTTAAAATTTTTCCTTTTCTTTTTTTGTAGCTACAAAGGAACCAGAGTAATTTGATAAGATCTCATGAAGTTATTTGGAAAAAATAATTTCTAGTTCATTAGATTAATCATGAATATTTAAGAGATATGTTTACAATATTAAGTTATTTGGATCTAGAAACATCACCAAAATAAAATAATTTTCAACGCTCATATGACTAGAAAAGCACAGTTAAGAATTTCCTCATTAGGAAATAAATATACTTTAATAGAACTAGTACTTATTAAAAATGGGAAATTATAGATGGCTTTTAAAATCTACATCAAAATAGGGGCGCCTGGGTGGCGCAGTCGGTTAAGCGTCCGACTTCAGCCAGGTCACGATCTCGCGGTCCGTGAGTTCGAGCCCCGCGTCAGGCTCTGGGCTGATGGCTCAGAGCCTGGAGCCTGTTTCCGATTCTGTGTCTCCTTCTCTCTCTGCCCCTCCCCCATTCATGCTCTGTCTCTCTCTGTCCCAAAAATAAATAAATGTTGGAAAAAAAAAATTAAAAAAAAAAAAAATAAATAAATAAATAAAATCTACATCAAAAGAGAAACAAAATATGAAGTTATACAGCTGTCAATTTTTCATTTTTTAATTTTTTTTTTCATGGGCTGAGGAGAGTAAAAAGGAAGCAAGCTTTCCTTTCTGTCACTTTCTCTCTTTTTTTTTAATTGAACTTTAGTTCAATAACACAGAGTTATATTACTACGCAATGCCTGTAATAATTTTATAAGGTGATAGGTGGTAACTATACTTCACTTTTTCTCTTAACTCACAAATTAATTTTCAAATTAGAATTAGTTATCCAAAGGAGGAAGAATGTTCTTCCCAGACTTTCAGAATAAGTTACATTTTTTACTATAATTTAAAAATTTTCTGGTGAATCTTAGTATTTATATCCCTCCAGTTCACTAATGTATATATCTTTTAAATTAATATTAGCAAACTTTGTGCAAAGATGGCCCTGAATTTATTATAATTATTAATGTCTAGATAACATTGCTAGAAATCACTTTTTTGAATAGTTGAGGATTGGTAACAGCTACTGAGAATCTTAAGAACATGAACTGGTAACACAATATGTTGTATATGACCTAGGTATAAAATCTTCTCCGAAAAGGTTTAATCATTTTTTTTCTTAAATATTACATAATTAAAGGTTAGGCCATCTATGCTTCAAAGATATTTCAAATCTATCTATATACATATAGAAGCCCAGGCTTTAAAAATCTGTTTTTAATAATTATTAAGTGAGCCAGATGCAAATTTTAAAGTTTATTTATTTTGAGAGAGGAAAAAGTGCTAACTGGGGAGGGGCAGAGAGAGAGGAGATAGTGAGAATACTAAGCAGGGTCTGCATTGAGCACAGAGCTGGATGTGGGTCAGGAAAGGAATCTAAGATCATAACCTAAACCTAAGTCCAATACTTAACCAACTGAGCCACCCCAGGGGCCCCTGCAAATTTTAAAGGAGAATTGCTGCTCTGAGGCGTTACCTTTATTTGATGCACTCTGACCGCTATCATCAGTTTCATGGCAGCATATTGTTTTGTATGTTGAACAGGAGTATACTGTAGCCACAATCAGAATCATTAACCTTCTATTATGACAATTTATACGTTTCTACCACACAACTCAGCTAATTGAAATTAGCATACTTTTCCTTCAACACCATTTGCCTATAAAATTTGCAAAAGTAATTAGTCACATTCAGGTAGTTATTTTTTGACTACTTAAAATTCCTAAAGAAGATGGAACATGAAGATCATTAACATGTAGGCTATACCCTCTTTCCATTTTACATGTAAATATAAAACACATTTTCTATGGTGTTTTGCCAGTAAAGTGACTTCACTTCATTTAAAAAAAAGGCGGGGAGCCTGCCTGGGATTCTCTCTCCCTCTCTCTTTGCCCCTCCCCCACTTGCACAAGAGCAAGATTGCATACTCCCTCTCTCTCTGAAAATACATAGCATTTAATTTTTTTTTTTTAATTGGGGCGCCTGGGTGGCTCAGTCAGTTGAGCGTCCGACTTCGGCTCAGGTCATGATCTGGCTGTTTGTGGGTTTGTGGGTTCAAGCCCCACCCCAGCTCTGTGCTGACAGCTCAAAGCCTGGAACCTGCTTCGGATTCTGTGTCTCCTTCTCTCTCTGCCCGTCCCCCACTTGTGCTCTGTCTCTCTGTCTCTCAAAAATAAATAAATGTAAAAAAATTTGTTTTAATTTTAAAACTTTTTAAATTAAAAATAATGTTCATAAATGATCTTTTCCACCACACCCAATTAAAAATATCACTATGGCAAGGAATTTTGTTGGTTTACCTGCCTAGTATTTCTGCTCCCTTTTGTGATAACAGCATGGAATTTTCTCCCATGTGTCCTGATTTGGACCGTTCCACAGCACTCCTTCCTTGCTTCAGGGTGGCCCTATTATCAAAGCTTGCCCATGGCATTTCACAGGACTCAGGAGCAGTAAGTCTTCTCTGAAGTGGATCTAGAGATATTAAGACTTTTCCCACTGAGACTCTACCTGGCTGGATGTGAATTTGAGCTGGCAACAATCTTCTTCCCTGCCATAATGGAAAAGCCTATTTCTGGAATAAAACCAACTCACAGGTAGAAACAGGAAAGGAGACAGAAAGAAAGAATTCTGATACGATTATTGAAATCTCTTATATCTGAAGCATGTCCCTTCAACCCCAGTAATGTGTGCCAATGAATCTTTTTGTTTTTGCTTTCTTTAAGTAGTTTGATTTGTGCTTTTATCATTTACAACTTAGTGATTCATGACTAATACAGCTTTCTATCCTTAAACACAGTATAGATACCAAATTCTCTAGCAAAGTCCTTAATTATATTTGAGTTCCGTCTGTAGATTCCACTTTTTTATATTTGAATATTTTTAGAATTCATGTGCTACTAACAGTGTGGAGTAACTAAGCTGGAAAAGTTTTATATCCATACTGTGGTAGGGTCCCCTCCCTAAGGAGAGAGAAAAAAAGGGAGAGAAAACTTCAAGGTAACCTGGCTATGTGCCTACGTGACAGCATCCCTCATGACCTTGTAAACGGAGACTACTTAATCAGACTGCATGTTTATGTGTGTTACCATATATGGGAGACAAAGAAATAGAAAATGTATAAAAAACTACGCCACGTGATGTTTGGTGCTCAGTTCTTTGGGTACAAACCCATCTGAGTGGTCCTGGAAATTAAAAAGCCTCGGCGTCACAACTCTCTGTGCGAGAATCCTGCTGCAACACTACTGTAAATTATAAAGAAAAAATATATATTATCCTTAATGTTTAACTAGTTTGCTATTGTTCTTAATTTTGTCCCTAGTGTGCACTATTTTGTTCTGTTTAGAGTAACCAGTTGCTATCTTACTATTTGTTTTTGTTGTACTGAATCTTCTGTTACAACTTCTCTGTCATTAGATTTTGTCCACGTTTTCCTACCCAGATCTTCACCATGTAGAACAAATACCAAATTCTTGAAAACTTTCTTCTTCTACTTATCTCCTTCCAAGTAGAACTTCCAGTCTTTTATCTGGGTCTTTTCATCTCCATGGAATCCTTAAACCAGGTTGGGCAGGACTACATCACACCAAGCAGGGAAGAGGAAGTGGGAAGCAGTGGGTCTACGTCATTGGCAGTGGAGGATTTAAGCTCCCTAAAGCCCAATCTGAGGAAGGATGAAAAGAGAGTTGCTGGCTGGTTGCCTCTCCTGAGCTTTCTGGGGGGAACAAATGTTCACAATCAGATCTGACACAGTTAAACCTCCCTACCTGATTGTAGTTGGCATGCCTTACTGCATGAGTAAGTGTTGTGGAGAGATGGGGGGTGAATTATCTCCCAGAAGAAAGGACAAAGGGCTAAGTACAACTCCTGATTAAATGCACAGAGTCTGCCAGGTTGTACCTCCTGGGCAAGGAAAACAACAGGCCAACAGGGGCTGCCCAGCTCTTATTTTCAAAACAAGATCATTAAGAATGTTTACGGAATGTCCAGTATGCGCTGTTTTAAGTAGTCTACATACTATGCCCTAATCCAAATAATATTTTACCTTATAACAAATTATTTGGGCAAACTGTGGAACCTAAAGATTAACATAGTTCTTATTTAGCCTGCCACAGGAATGCCGGTGCAAGTGAAGTAAATTTATGGCATCCTTAATGTTCCTCATTAGGACTGAGAAAAGAATAATACGAGATTTTACCAAGTCCTCTTATGTTTCAGAATTTTGATTATACTGCAAATTGTGCCTCAGGGGAATAACCTGTTCTTTTTTTTCTTTTTTTTTTTTTTTTTTTTTTAATTTTTTTTTTCAACGTTTATTTATTTTTGGGACAGAGAGAGACAGAGCATGAATGGGGGAGGGGCAGAGAGAGAGGGAGACACAGAACTGGAAACAGGCTCCAGGCTCTGAACCATCAGCCCAGAGCCCGACGCGGGGCTCGAACTCACGGACTGCGAGATCGTGACCTGGCTGAAGTCGGACGCTTAACCGACTGCGCCACCCAGGCGCCCCTTTTTTTCTTTTTTTTTAAGTTTGTTTATTTATTTATTTAGAGAGAGAGAGAGACAGAGAGAGACAGAGACAGAGAGAACAGGGGAGGGGCAGAAAGAAAGAGAGAAAGAGAGATAATTCCAGTCAGGTTCCATGCAGGCTCCATGCTGTCAGTGCAGAGCCCAACTCAGGGCTCAATCTTGCAAACTGTGAGATCATGACCTGAACCAAAATCAAGAGTCAGACACTTAACCAACTGAGCCACCCAGGAGCCCAGGGAATAACTTTGATGAGACTGTTTTTGCTTATGTTTTTACTGTTTTGTGTTTTCAAAGCACAAGTCTGCAGAACAGGAATTAAGAACACTTGTAGGAGGGGCACCTGGGTGGCTCAGTCGGTTAAGCGTCCGACTTCGGCTCAGGTCATGATCTCACGGTCCGTGAGTTGGAGCCTCACGTCGGGCTCTGTGCTGACAGCTCAGAGCCTGGAGTCTTCTTCAGATTCTGTGTCTCCCGCTCTCTCTGACCCTCCCCCATTCATGCTCTGTCTCTCTCTGTCTCAAAAATAAGTAAACATTAAAAAAAAAAAATTAAAAAAAAAACACTTGTAGGAGGTTAAAGTGAGATACACAGATGAAGCCTTATGAACTCATTGACATATCTGGCCTAACTGCGATAAAGAGAAGAGATAAAGCTGAAATAGGCATCATGGATCATGAACTAAGAATAAAAAACAGGGAAGACTACCTAGAATATCATAAAAGAAAGTAAAAATAAAACCACAACAAATGTATACTTTTAATACCCCTTAAATTGAAATTCAACATGGAAAATTTCACCTAGATGTTTCTGAAATTATAATATAATATAACTTCCATATCTTCCATTTATCAATGTATTTTTTAGTATGGCACTTATCACCTAGAACCTACATTCTTTGCACAGATAATAGTTGCTGGGCCACTGGAAAACTAAATGCACAATCCCTGCAGAAAAGAAAAACAATAGGTGATAGAAAGAGATAACATAAAGGTAAAGAAAAAACTGTCTATGGTTCTATATATCTGATTCAATTGAATGAATAAGAAGCAGAGTTTTGACAGTTAAGGTTGTGCTTACATACAAGACACAAGTTAGCTACTTTCCTGAAAATAACTGGCCAATTCAATCAAATGTTTAATTTATTTTTATTTTATTTTATTTTTTAATGTTTATTATTTTGAGAGACAGAGCGCAAGCGGGGCGGGGGGGGGGGGGAGCAGAGAGAGAGAGAGACAGAATCTGAAGCAGGCTCCAGGCTCTGAGCTGTCAGCACAGAGCCCAACACAGGACTTGAACCCACAAACCTCAAGATCATGACCTGAGTTAAAGTCAGATGCTTAACCGACTGAGCCACCCAGGAGCCCCTGGTTAATTTACTTTTAAAAGAAAGATTTCCCAATTGTAAGGTTGAACTAATTGCTTGTTCAGCTGAACTGACAGACAATTTTAGTTAAAAATAATCAAATCAGAACAACATGTATCTGGATAAAGTTGTTCAAACTGCTTTATAATCTTAGCACTTCACCCATGCTCTTAGGACAATGGCTAAAATGGTTGGTTGCCTGTAAATGCTCATTGAATATTGGCACAAAGGCTTCATGTTTCATCAAACAGTAACAAGATCAATTCCAAATATTAGTGAAGAAAAAACATCAAAATTATTTTAAGTTGCATAATATAACAGACCAAACTTAATTGTAGTGTCGTATTTATAATATTTAAATAGTTTCAAAATAGTAAGCACTTAATTATCTTAATTATCTCATTCTTAATCACTTTGAGAATGAGAGACAAATTATTAAAGGGCATTTTCAGTAACTAGACTAGGAGCCTCTATAAAATGAGTACATATGTGTCATGTCTAATAGGAATTGCTGGTGAAACAGTTCCATTCACGATGAGCTTACACCCAGCTAGTGCTTGAGAAAGTGCTGCATACCCTTATTACCTAGTCTGCCTGGTTTAGACTATCTTAATGTTTTTTAGCACTTCCATGTGTGACTTTTGGAAAGAACAAGAAAGCGATATTTATACCAAGAAACCTTAATATCTTAAATTTTATAACATATCACTTTAATAAATTTGAAGCAAATTATAGCTGTATAATTTATAACTTGGTATTAATGTTCAATCTTTCTTTCCTCAAAAAAAAAAAAAGGCTTCAGTTATGAAAGGTTAGAGAACTGACTTTGCCCTGCTCTTGGTATACATCCAAGTTCTTTTTATCTTTTGTTCTGTCTTTGAAACATGGTGCCCTCTTCTGGAGAATCAAAACTACATCATGCCATTTCCTGAGTCATTTTCTTCCTATCAATACGGAGAAATTCCAGTCTGTCAGCAACCAGTCAGAGTTTAGGTTATTTGCTCAAACCACAGAGAGTTTACCAATTGTCCACGAATTTCTTTATCTGTTTCTGTCACTGTTACACCAATCTGTAGAATTAAGAACTTTTCTTTAGATAAAAATTATCCTACTCAACCCATTGAGCCTGATGCCCCTCCTCTGTCACTGGCAGGAAAAGCAGATGATGATTCTGATGACCAAGCAGGTATAAATAAAAGGAAAAGTCATATTTAGCAAGATAAATTTAAACATAAAGCTTTAAGAACATGCTGATTACATCTAAAACACTGCACTTTTATAAAATACGTGCAGAAAACTCAATCCCTTCAGCGGCATCATCTTTATTGCACACTGACTTGTAGACTTTAAATAACCACAAACTCTGGGGCTAAGGAAGCAAAATAGGGATCACTATGGATCTATATTGTGTGGAGAACACGGTTTGAGTGAGTTAAAGGAAGTGGAGATAAGAGAGTCAGACCTGAACCTCTGAATGACTTTCGTTAAACCACTTAACTTCAACACACATCAGTTTCCTAATTTTTAAGCTGTGGAAAGCAAGTTTTGCCTCTTACATCATCAGAATGTTGTAAGGGTGCTGCAATGAAATGTACATTGACTTCCTTTCAGTGAAGAAATTTGTAAAACATAAATTCTTTAGGTTACAAACCCCTTTCCACCAGAAGAGCTGAAACAGGATATAGTTGTGACTAAGCCACAGTTTCTAAGAGCAGAGACCACCAAGGTAGTCACACAGAAAGCATACATCTATAGCCTATTAGTAGCCATTTCTTGTTTTTATACAGAATTTTTACCACAAAATAGACACGAGTTTATTATATAAATAGGGTAAAGGTTTATGACTAAAATCTCCTACAATTTGTAGATACTGTGCTTAATATATGCTTAATGGAAATTTTGTTCTATAGTAATTATTCTCTGAAAAAGCTTAAAATTGCATCTTTATATTTAGCAATTTTGAGTTGAATCAAAACTGTACTAAGTAATTTATTATGTAAATTGATGTAGTGTATAGGAAAGAAATATTCTAAAAATTAATAATATTAAGTTTCTATTTTTTATTTTTTTTTAATGTTTATTTATTTTTGAAAGAGAGAGAGACAGAGCACAAGCAGGGGAGGGGCAGAGAGAGATAGGGAGACACAGAATCTGAAGCAGTCTCCAGGCTCTGAGGTGTCAGCACAGAGCCCAATGAAGGGTTCAAACTCATGAACGGTGAGATCATGACCTGAGCCAAAGTCAGATGCTTAACCAACTGAGCCACCCAGGCACCCCATAATATTAAATTTCTTAATATGCTCTATATGTTTGACATCAGTCTATAAAATTAAGCACAGGCAATATATTCAATAGTTGAAACAAGATATTTTTAAACAAGATGAGAAACAATTTAGCTCTTGAATACTCAAGGCCACAGTGGGAATGACATCATGATCTTGGCTCGTACTGCTCTTTAGGGACTCATGCTGCTAGGAGACAGGAGAAACCTAAAGTTTGCCAACCATTTGGGATGACCATTCTCAATTAAGAATAAAAACAGTTCCTGGTTGCAGCCAGTCTTAGAAAAACAACAGCTGGCCACTGATAAGAGTATGTCCAGACCCAGGAATGGCTTTCCAAAGACTTAAGTTAATGATTTTCTCTCTCAAGTTCAGTATACGAAAGAATTTTGTGTGTCTTCCCCTTGGAAAGTGTTTAATCTAATTTATAAAACCCATCAAATAGTTAAAAGAGCTTCTGGTATAGAGTGGAGAATAACAAATGCTTTCATTCTTCAAAGATACTCTCTAAAATGTATTTTTCATAGCTCTTGGTAGAAAAACTATGACATGGTTCCAAATGAACAAATTCCTTGATCTTTTCTACACTTAAATATTTCTGTCTTATATGTGTAATTGAGTGTATGTGTCCATTAAAAAAATATTCTCAGGGTGCCTGGGTGGCTCAGTTGGTTAAGCGTCCAACTTTGGCTCAGGTCATGATCTCGTGAGTTTGTGAGTTTGAGCCCCACATCAGGCTCTGTGCTGAGAGCTCAGAGCCTGGAACCTGCTTCAGACTCTGTGTCTCCCTGTCTCTGTGTCCACTCCCTCAACAATAAACATTTAAAAAAATTAAAAATATACATTCTCTGTACATTGTATCAAAGAGCTTTTGTCAATTGAGTCAAAGAAGTACATTGATATAAACTATATTTCTAGCTCTTAACATTGCTAGTTTAGAATACCTTAAAGCCCCCCTTTTTTTTTTACAATTTTTTAAAAACATACTTTTCACCCTCAAATTACATTCAGCTTCTTTTGGTAAGTACTAAAAGTATGTAGTGCCTTGCATGCTATAGTAAATGTTCATATTCAAACTGGTTCTACTAAATTAATGGAAAATACTGAGTTTTCAAAGTATTTTAAGAATCTTTCTTATAATGTGCAAAGGAAAACTTTATCCCTTTCCTAAATTTACATAGGGCTCTCCTGCAATTACACATTTGAGATGAAATACAAATTTTATGTAAATAAATTATTTTCAGGTTATTAATTTGGGAGAACAAATATATCTACAAATAAACCATTATTTGTACAATGCCATTTCTTCTTTCATGCTTTTTATTTGTTGTTTTTATTTTTATATACTGTTACCATCATTCTCACAATATATGTGAACTCCTGGAAGATAGGAGCTATGCCTCATATTCATCTTTGCAACTGTTGGGCTTCTTATTGTGTCTGGCATGTGTTAATTGCTGAATCAAAATTCAAAGGATAAATAAATAAACAAGCAATCAGAGACCTACATAACCATTTCCCCATATATTCATTTTATATATTTATAATACTACTAACATTGAAAATGAAAACAAAAGTTTTTATTTTGAAGCATAAGAGTTTCTTGCTTTCTCAGTATTCTAGTCTAACTTATCACTTTACCTTTGAGAAAACAATGTTTTTTTATTATGTAGTGTCTGGAATTTACCCATGATTATATAGCACGTTTTCCCCTCCTCTTTCTTCTTTTAATACTATGTGGCACAAAAAAGGAACTATAGACATGATCGAGATGTTAGCTAATGCTAATATAGTCATCATTTCATAATATATCAATCTATCAAATCAACACATTGCATACCTTAAACTTACACAATATTATACATTGGCACATCTCAATAAATCTGGGAAAAGAAGAAAATATCACTCTTCAAATTTATAGAAATAGAAAGTGGAATAGAGGTAACCAGGGGTTGGGGAGAGGAGGAGGTGAGGAGTTAATATTTAATGGGTACAGGTATCAGTTAAGGAATGAAGAAAAGTTCTGGAGATGGACAGTGATGATAATTGCACAGAAGGACGACTGTACTTGATGCAGCTTAACTGTATACTTACAAATAGCTAAAATGGTAAATTTCATGTTATGTGTCTTTTACAATAAAAAATTTATCTGTGTAATATATTTTAAAGAAGAAAATAGTATGTCAAAATATTTCATTTTATACATTTAATTATTTTTCAGAATTTTCTTACCTTGAGCTCATAAACTACCACACAGAAATAAGATTCAGAATAAAATAAGAATGTCTAAATAAAAAATAGGATAAAAATTGGCATGCTGCAATTCTTTCAAATCCAATGTAGATTTTATAAGTGTTTCTTTCCATATTTGCACTAGGTGGAGCCATTTGCTTGAACTGTTCGTAGGAAAATTAGGAAAGTATAGGCTTAATTTTATATGAAACTGCCAAAATGTTTTTCCATAATAACCATACCATTTTGCATTCCCTCCAACAATATATGAAAGTTCCGGTTGTTCTGTATTGTTAGCACCTGGCTACTCTTTTCAGTCACTCTAGTGGCTGTACAGTATATCTCACCGTAATTTCAGTGTGCTTTTCTTTAATGACTAATGATGTTGAGCATTTTTTAATGTGCTTATTTGACTGATTTATATCTTTTTTGCTGAAGTGTCTATTCAAATTTTTTGCCCAATGTTTATTAGGTTGTTTGTTTTCTTGGTGTTTAGTGGTGATAGTTCTTTATATCACCATCCAGCAACCTCGTATCTTTGCATTTAAACAAGATAAATGAAAACATATGTCCACACAAAGGTCAGTGTATACATTTCACAGCAGCTTTGTTTACATTTACCAAAACTGAAAACAACCTGGCCACTGGTGGATGAACCACTCCTACATGCAACAACACAGATGAAACGTAAAAGTGAAAGAAGCTAGAGAGAGAACCCAGACACAAAAGCCTACATCCAGTATGCTTCCATTCATATAATATTCTTTCAAAAGAAAAACTATGGAAACAGAAATTGGATCAGTAGTTGCCAAGAGCTGGGAGAGAGGTAAAAGGACTAAATGCAAAGGGGCACTAGTAAATCTTTTGGAGAGATTAAAGTACCACACATCTTGTTTTTAGTAGTGGTTATATGATTAGGGACATTTGTTAGAAGTCATTGAATAGACACCTAGAAATGCTGACTTTTGCTGTTCATGTCATTGTCTGCTTGTCAAGTTTTATTTTCTTAATATTAAATATTTTAATATTCAATTAACCTGACTCAGAGAAATTGCCCATGAAAAAGCCCTGAAGAATTCTGGCAGGTTTTGTTAAAATCTCCGTTAACAAATTGTAACTTCGATTTCTCTGTGCTACCATATTTTAAAACTGTGCATTGATGCTTTTGAATAAAAATGTACTTAAGAGGCTCAAAGACACTAATTTGATAGAGATGATTTTTTTTAATAATGAATAGTCCAAATATAAACTGGGAAATAGAATAATAGAACATCCTGGTAATCTATTCAAATCAAGTAACAAAGTATGTTGTTTTTTTCATAACTGAATACTCTCTTTCATATATATGTAAAAATTATTTTACTATTAAATGTGAGAAATCAAGTATTTTATTAGGCAGAAGAACATTCTGATATATAAACATACATATGTAAATTGTATATTTCTCTTAAATCTAAAAATATCATCATCTACTCAAAAGTGTCTTAATAAATCTATTTAGTTCTAACTTTAGTATTACAGCCCGATATCTCATAGTAAAATAAATCTCATCTTTAAAGATATTCTATAGAAATCTCCACCTGTATTTCATTTGGAGCAATTAGACCTGGCTTTCCTGGAGGGATGACATCTAATATGTCTGAAAAAAAATCATGTTTTGTCACTTTTAAAAATATATTCAGTGAAATCTCATATTTAGTTCATGTGGTGAGAAAATTCAGAATTCCATAGCCTATGAGGTGGCCAAGAAGACAGGTTGGCAGAAAAGCCTCAACAATATGACAATATAAAAATAGTTTTCAGTGAATTTGGCCTTAGGAATTGTAATAGAATTGTAGTTTTTAGCTCCCTAGAGGAAAAAAAAAAACTGGATCATAAAGTAGGGTCATAGTTAAAAAGTAACAGAATACTATAGTAGGAAAAGATAGAATTCAAGTAAGAAGAAGGGGAAGGTTAGGACCTGAGGTCTCTGGATGGGGAAAAACACAAATGTTAAAACATTTCTTCTGGGAACATCTGACCTCAAGCAAACTCCCTCAGGCACGAAGTTCCTCTTGAGAATGTGACCGACACCACCTACCCCACTTCAGGTTTCTTCAGGAATCTGACAAACAAAAGACCTGACTAAAAATAAGTAGACCATAAAACGCATGACCCACAAGCAACAGTCTGGCCATAGACAACGCCCTCATACAATGGAAACGAGCTAATCAAAAAGAAATGACCAGGCATTTAGGGTTACCTAGCCAATAAGGGTAGAACCTGAGAAGGAACAAGGGGGAAGAAAAGGGGGAGCGGACCAAAACCCTATAAAACAAAGTCCTTTACCCATAGTCGGGGACATTCACTTTCAAACGCCCCTTCTCTGTAAACAGAGCTTTCATACTATTCTTACTTTCTGATCTCATAATCTAGTAAACTTTTACCTGCTGCTCATTTTATTCTGTGTTCACCTGTTCATCCTTCAAAGCAGTGAAACAAGGAACCCTGGGTATTGAGGTAAAAAATCCTGCAACAATACCAGCGTGCCTATGAGTTCTGGTCACCTTCCTCCTCTTGGCTCTGTATTCTGAGAAGAATGCGTAACGCATGCATCAGAGAGATCAGATTTCACATAAAATGCTTCAAAGCAGCCATTTCAAATATGTTAAAAAAAAAAAACTATAGGAAAGCATGATTAAAGAAGTTAAGGAAGGTATAATGACAATGTTCCATCAAATAAAGACTGTCAATAAGGAGACAAAGAAAGAAAGAAAGAAAGAAAGAAAGAAAGAAAGAAAAAGAAAAAAAAAGAACCAAATGGAAATTCTGGAGCTGAAAAGTTTATGTTAAATCTGATATCTGGTCACTGTCACAGATACTTTGTACTGTTTGTTTGTTTGTTTTTCTGGTTTCTTTGCACATCTTATAATTTGGGGGAAACTGAAAATGTTAGATGATATTATAGAAACTCTGGGTACTGGTTTTTCCCCTTCAAGGGAATGTTATTGCCATTTTTAAAAATTTGTTTAGTGAATGGCTGGATTATTTTAACGTAGTCTATTCCCCATGCACACCCCTCCACACATAATCAAAGCCTGTTTTTTGTTGCTCTTCAGAAAGGCACAGCTACCCTAGAAGGGTAGTATTTATAAGGCTCTCTTCCTTTCTTACAATGAACACATTCAGCTGTTAAACTCCATTAATTTCCAGCTGATTGCTCTACTTTTCTTTTTTTATAAATAAAGATGTAGAGAGTTTGGGGGGGGTTGGTTTAAAAAAAATTTTAATGTTTATTTATTTTTGAAAGAGAGAGAGATCAAGTGTGAGCGAGGGAGGGGAAGAGAGAGAGGGAGACACAGTATCAGAAGCAGGCTCCAGGCTCTGAGCTGTCAGCACAGAGCCCAACGCAGGGCTGGAACTCACAAACCATGAGATCATGACCTGATCCGAAATCGGACGCTTAACCAACTGAGCCACCCAGGCGCCCCAATATGTGGAGTTTTTTTAAGTTTATTTATTTTTGAGAGAGAGAGAAAGAGAGAGAACACAAGTGGTTGAGGGGCAGAAGGTGAGAAGACAGAGAATCTCAAGCAGGTTCTGCACTGGCAGCACAGAGCCCGACTGAGGGCATGAACTCACAAACCGTGAGATCAAGACCTGAACCAAATTCAAGAGTCGCTTAACCTGCTAAGCCACCCAGGCGCCCCAATGCTCTACTGTTTCAGCAATGCCCCTACACACATACAAACTAATCCAATCAAATGGTGGCTCCTTAGAGGAAATAGATTCTGTGGTCAGTGTCTGAGATTTGTTTAAATGGCAGGAAAGCTTCTCCCAGCTATCTTATTCTCTAGTTATCTCCTACAAACTTGGCAGCCAACCGTCTAGGCTATGTCTTCATTACATTCAAGAATTTCTTCCCAAATGCCTTTTACCAATTTCCACAGTTCTTTTGAGTGCGCTTAGGCTTAAACTTCATTAAACTGCTGCAAATGAAGTCAGTTCCTTTGAGAAAAGATTTGGAGCTATCTGTTTTATGGCCTGATTCTCCCTCCAGAAAAACTCTTTTAGCCAGGGCTGTAGAGCTGAAGGTGGTGACAATGTAGCTTACAGTCTAAGCTATATCTTCATAAAATCTACTAGTCTCTTAATTGTCTTTCACCACAACCTCCACTGTTCCTGAGAGAGCCTTAGATTTGAATTTCTCCATGCTCCATTGCAAATGAAGTCAATTCCTTTGAGAAATGGTAAAGAGTTATCTGTTTTACAGTCTCCTTCTCCTTTTAGGCAAAAATCTGTGAAGAAGGACCCTAGAACTGAGGGTGGGGTAAATGGCAAGCCTCTCTCAGTGTGGCTACTCCCTCTGGAAGCTGAACACTCAGTGTAGGGGGGCAACCACTGAGGCTCTCTTAGCTTATCTCTCCTGGTGTGGAACCACTACCTAATGGTGAGGGCAAGTAAATCAGTGCCACAGTATTCTCAGGACTCCATACCCAAAGTAGAGCCTCTATTCTGTAAGTGAGGGCTAGATGGAAGAAGGGAGTACCAACTCTCATCAGGAATCACCTGGAACTTAGCTTCAGCAAGAGGCAGCTGGGGCCAAGATGTGAAGCACTAAAGACCTCCTTCCCCAGAGAAAAAAGCCCTCTGACAAGGGGGCTAGGTAAGAAGGGGTCCTATCTTCTTGGCTGCAGTGGTCTGCAGTAGTTTTTCCATCTTGCTGAGCTGGGAAAAAGGAAAGGAGGAAGCAGTCCTGGTTCAAATATCACCTTTCTCAAAGTCTCACCTTTCTTACTACGTTTTATAGATTTCCTTGAAGAGATGTTTCTTTGCTTGACATTTGTCCTAAGGGCTATTTCTGAAAGCTTTACGTGATTGAGTTTTCTTTTCTCTTTCCTTTTTTCTTTTGTTTTGTTTTTGTTTTTGTTTTTGTTTGTCATCAATTTCACTAAAGAACAGGTAAGGAGAGCTTTGTACACTGTCATCCAAGAGATTGAACCTCTGATTCATCAGCATTGATGTTAATCAATGCTATGTGCCATGGAAATAAAAATAAATACAGCAATATCATAGAACAAATGATCTAATGGAAAACAGGAACAAATAATTACAACACCGTATGATAAGAGCTACAACAGGAAACTACAGAAAGTACAGTGGAAGGACAGAGAAGCAGGTGACATCTGTGGGGGTAGAAGAATGAACAACATGGAAGATCTCATGAACACAGAACCAAAAGGTAAACTGAGGAAGCTTTAGCAGTGCTAGATTCTTTATCCCTGAAAGTATTTTAAATAAAAACAATGATTATAGTTATAATATCATTAATAATATAATCTGATATAAAAATTGATATGTTCTTAATCTTGAATCTTAAAAGCTCTAAGAATGTTTGTTATATTTGTCTGTAATAAATAATCTAAGTTAATCACAGTGAACAAACACAGCTTCAAATAAAGTTCTCTAGTCTGACTTCCAATAAGTCCAACCTGTTTGTGACCTTCAGCCCTTTTATACAGAAATTTTAAGCCTCCACTGTTTGTGGAGGAGAGGATACAGTTCCATATCAGTATGATAAAGTCTCCAAGGAACAAAGAAATAACAGACAGGTATATTGGCTTTCTAGCAGACCATGCTAGACTAGTTTTCCATGGGCAGTCCCTGTTCCTGTTTCCTTTTTCCTATAAATATCCTCTCTGTTCAAAAATAAACTCAAGAACATCAAATCCCTCTCAAAAAAAAAACACAACAACAACAACAAAACAACAAGAACAAAAACAAAACAAAAACAAAAAACAGTATTTGGCAAAGAGAAGAAGAAAAAGAAAACTCAGTCATCCTCTGCCTTGTTCCATCCCCTGGGCCAGCACATGAGTTTCTAATTCTGATGTAGGAGGGAGAGTCCATTGGCTTAGCCTCAGTTGGACTGGACCAGTGCTGAAGAGAAACATTAAAAATTTTATGACTTTGGCTAAAGAGCTTAAAGCCATTAAGATTGTATCTGGAAATCCATAGTAACTGTTGGATGCCTAGGATATAAAACATAACCTGGTTTTTACCTATGAAATAGAGTTATTCACTCTATCCTTAAAGACTCATAATATTCTAATTGAACAGAATATATGCATATTTATGACCAATGGTTTTAGTGTTACGACTATGACTGCTCCAATTTAGTACATGTCTCCTGCTCCTTCTTCTCTAACTTTGGCCAAGGCATAATCATGGGCATTTACAGTCACTGTCTTAATTGATGCAGGCAATATTACAAATAACTGTTGCATTTGGACATATGATCTCTGACACGGGCATCTCATGTGGTAATAATGACACATGGCAAGAATAAATGATAGATTTTCTTCACCATGTACATATTTGAACATAGGTTGACTAGAAATAAGTCAGAATGATGGAGGAGCAGAAGCTTGTGGAGTTTGCATAGCATATTAGGGTTTTTTTTTTCTTTACTAAGATGTCATCATAGATCATAATTCCCTTGAGATTAAGTGACTGACTCTAAATAGTCTTCTTGTCACAAATAACTGAAAAAGTGTCAGCCTCTTTCCTAGTGAAGTCCCTCTTTGTCTCACAGGACTCCCAATAATGCTATTGTTGTAGTATCTTTTTTGAATTATGTCAGGGAGTCACTGAAACCTTCTGGCACCAGATTTTGAAAAAGACAATATGCTGAACAGTGAGAAATGGAGGAGAGGTGTGATTAATTGTCAAAGGAGAGAAGCACAGAAGCATAACTCTTTTTTCTGACAGATGCTCCAGCGGATGACACAGAGTCAAGTAATAGCAGTG
This sequence comes from Lynx rufus, assembly GCF_022079265.1. Lineage (NCBI taxonomy): Eukaryota > Metazoa > Chordata > Mammalia > Carnivora > Felidae > Lynx > Lynx rufus. The sequence goes on from NW_025814823.1 coordinate 163,324,998, forward strand.
TTATAGAAATTTGGCCAACTGCTTTAGGCACCATCTGCTCATTTTCTCCCAGAGGAGTAATCCTTTTCAAAGGTTGAAGGAGAACTTTAAAAGCCTGCTCAGGAATTTCACAAATTTTCATCAGTTTCCAGAACTGTGAGTCACTCAAATGTAACCCAAAGAAAAGTTAACCCCAAATAGGGCAAGTGTTCTCAGAGTGGAATCAGACCAGAAAAAATGGAAAAACAAGGGGCACCTGAGTGGGTCAGTTGGTTAAACATCCAATTCTTGATTTCAGCTCAGGTCATTATTTCACAGTTCTTGAGATCAAGCCCCACCTCAGCCTCCACACTGACAGCATGGAGCCTGCTTGGGATTCTCTCTTTCCTCCCTCTGTGTGCCTCCCCTCTGTGCATAAGCTGTCTCTCAAAATAAATAAATAAACATTTAAAAGGGGGAGGGAGAAGGGAAGATGGAAGAAATGAAAGGAGAAGAAAAAGATAAGAAGAATTTTTTTAGAATTCTAAGTGACATTTGTCATATCTCTTTTACTTTATTTTTGAGTGTGAAGTGTGGTCTGAAAATCTAGCTGACCAAATCAGCTAGAATCCATATCTTATGCTAAACATTTATCTTTCTGAAGTGAACTCTTCTTTTACTTCTCCTTACGATTGAAATACAGGAATGTAATAGGTGAAGCAAGTTTGAGAAAGGAGTGGTGGGCAGGAAAAGAAGTATTTGCAGAGAATCTACAGGATTATCCTAAAGGAAATTCAACCAAGATGGTACCACTGTTTTCTCTACAATATCACCTACAATCTATAAGATACATTTTCGGGGCGCCTGGGTGGCGCAGTCGGTTAAGCGTCCGACTTCAGCCAGGTCACGATCTCGCGGTCCGTGAGTTCGAGCCCCGCATCAGGCTCTGGGCTGATGACTCAGAGCCTGGAGCCTGTTTCCGATTCTGTGTCTCCCTCTCTCTCTGCCCCTCCCCCGTTCATGCTCTGTCTCTCTCTGTCCCAAAAATAAATAAACGTTGAAAAAAAATAAATAAAAGATACATTTTCTCCTTGCTGAAGATTTGAAGTCTGAAGCCGTTTAACTGTGGTGGTTGGTAAGCTTTGGTGTTAAGTAGATTATTGTTCACTTCCCAATCCTATACTTACTAGTTCTGTATGTAATCTTGGGCAAATTACCAATCTAAATTTCATTTTCTTTATGAGCTATTGAAAGATGCCTTCCAGGGTAACATACACAATTCCAAGGTGATTCGTTCATAGAGAATTCCACATGAATTGTGCCTTTTTCAGTCATGCAATGTGACTGGCCCTGTGCCTAATGTAGAGTGAGCATTAAAAAAAAAAAAAAAAAAACAACAACAACAGCTGTTAAGGATCTGAAATTTAGTCTTCTGCTGCAAAAAAGAAAGAGGAAGTTCTACAAGTGTCAGTGTAGCCTAGTGGATGAAAACATGAACCACAAAACTAGACTGTCAGTATTCTAATATTGAGTCATGCTACTTACTAACCATGTGATCTTGAGCAGTTTCCTTAATTTCCTGATACCTCGGTTTCTTCCTTAACAAAAGAGAGACAATAATAGTGCTTAGCTTTTAGGGTTATTGTCATAATCAAATAACCTAATGCATATGAAACACTGAAAACAAAATCTAGTACATAGTAAATACTAAATAAACATTGGTTATAATTATGTTATGTGGAAAGTTATCCTAAATATATTAAGGTAAAAAAAAAAAAACAAAGTGCTGAATACCTTTAAAAAATAGGGTAATTATATACATGTTTTAACTGATATACACATACAATTTCTCTGCAAGAAAGCTAAGAAATTAATAACATTTATTATCTATCTGGAGAGGAATTGAGTTCAAGGAGGAGAAGGGAGAGTTGTCATTGTATAGCTCTCAGTGCTTTTTGAATTTTGAGCCCTCTAACTATATTAGCTATTGAGAAATTATATTTTTAAGTACAGCTACTATATTATTATTATAATCAGTTTTATATCATTTACCTTCTTTATTACTATTATGATCATAATCAAATAGTATTGGGTACCAACTATTGTATACTATAATATACAAAGGAGAAATTGACCCTATTATTCAAGAGCATTGAACTGGACACAGGCAAAAAGTACAGAGGCCTATGGCATAAGGAAGAACATTGTGGAAGGAGTATACAGACCACATTCTGTGGGGTGAGGGAGAGATCAAAGGACTAAGAGATCACTCCTGGCTTGTACTATCAGTGAAGGCTTGACGGATGAATAAGCTTTCAAAGGCATTCCAGGTAGAAGAAAATGCATGATTTAATTACAATAAAATGGTGCATGATTGGAAGTCTCAAGAATTGTTAAGGTGTAAAAGAACAGAGGCTATGACTGGTGCTAGAATGCGGAAGAGAAACAACTTCATTCACATGTCAACCAAGAATATGTCAGCTCATTAGAATAAATGCATGTGTGTTCAGGAGAGGGAGTTATTTAGGAGCACATACTGAATGAGAGAGGTAATTACTCGGCAGAAGGGAGAAACCACTTAAAAATAACCACATTGATTGATCGACTGATCAACTCTACAATTACAATTTTCAAACATCTATGTAGATAGAATAACAATTAATAATTATTATCTTCCTATAAAATTTTGAAGCCTTTACAATATGAGTTTGTGATTTCAAATGGTTTACAAAATGTAAAACAAGTTACTTATAAGCCATAGATACGTTCTTAATATTTACTAATGTTACCTCAGTTAGCATTTTCTGTGGTTTCCTTCATGTACAGAAGCTGAAAACCACCTAATCCTTTTCATTTATATACTATTGTTGCAATAGTCTTTGAGTGAGAAATTACAAAGGATTTGAATTTGACAAACCTTTACATGGTGTCTAAGATGAGCTGAATTTTCTCAAACATTGTTTTGTAGGGCTTATATAATCGAAGACATATTTTAATTCCTACTTTACAAATAAGCAGATTAAGTTTTAGAGAATTATGAATCTAATAACTGGAAGAACTTGGATTAGAATTCAGCTAGGTGTGTATATGTGCATGCATATATCCAGGTGGGGGGGTGGGCAGAATGAAGAAAATGAAGGGCCAAAGTCAATGGAAATTTTCACCACAACATTACTGCCTCAGGATCAAATTCCGATTAAACTGGAAGCAAACAGTCGTACTAACAGGGAAAAACAGTCAGAGGAAACATACAGTGAAATATATAGACATCTACATAGTTCCCTTAGTCAAACACAAATTAAAAGTAACATTTTCTTTTGCCAATTTATCTTCCACTTATCTTTGGGAGCAGTCATCAATCTATTGACTCTCAGATCCAAATACATCTTTTATCTTCTGATGTGACAATGGTGCTAGACCCTGTAAACAATTCTCCTTTGCATTGAATACAACATTAATTTTTTTTTTTTTTGAGAGAGGACTATAAAAGGATACTACAGGAGAAAGAAGATTCTCTTCCTGGTCCTTGTATGGTTCTGTTTGTTTCTTCTTTGTATCATCCTGTAACCAGAGGTAAATGGGTGGGGACATTCAGTGGACATCCTACCCCCAGCACATGCCCAGAGCATGGAGTCACTTGGTGAACACACAGTTCCAACTCCTACCCAGTCACCATCCTGCTGAGACCCTCCTGACACAGATATCAGTTTCTTAAAACAATATGTACCTTTTGGCAGCTGCAAATGAGAAGTTCAAGTTTTAGCATTTCCGTCCAATTTTGCATGACGCTGACAGACAGGATTTTACAAAAGCCTCACGAATAGATTTATCTAGAAGGTGACATACCTTTCAAATATTCTAATTTCACTTATCTCTTTAATTGTTCACACCATCAATACAAATTTATCTGTTTTGTCATTTGAGAGGAAGAAAAATGATCACAGACTTGAGAGCATGAAGATGCAAATAGCTCATATGGGTCTATGTGAGGGAGTTTGCTTCTTTGCATTAACAAGAGGAGTTATGAAATAAGCTTGCAGGAATAGGATGTTGCCTTTTAGAATGATGTGTGAATATTCCAAAACTAACATAAATGAGCTATTTAAGCCAATTGCATTCACAGGGTTCTAAATGGCTGGTAAATTATGAAATACATAAAACTGTGGAAGAGCCCCAAAAACTCGCTCTCAAATCATTTAAAAATATTTTCCTAAGCTGTGCCACAAACAGATGGACACAAAAGTATGTTCTACTTTCTCCATTCATAGCTGCTCTGGAAAAGAAACACTTTCTTAATATAGTGTCATTTACAGCTGGTGTTACACTGGTTGGGATTTTGACCATCTCTGCTTTTCATCACCAGCTACAATGTAATAAGCATCTTCACATTTGCCATTGTGGCAGCAATATTAAGGGTTGTTAGAGCTAAACTGTCCCAATCCTTTAGAAGCTTAGAACTGCAAATAGGCATGTGTAACATGCCTACAAACTAGCTGGTTATATACTCATTAAAGCCCAAGAACCAACTCTGATTATAGTCTCAAGAACTGCAGTCACTCATCACAGACTTTTCAACCCAGTGTGAAAGGTGATCAGGATAATAAGTATCAGTAAGGTGCACAGCTGTCCAATGCTCACCATCTTTTGGCAGGTGTGAATGAGCCGAGAAGTGACTGGGGAAGATATATAAATGTGTTCATCGGGTCACAGACTTTCTAGACATTCAGAGTTGGATGTAGATTAACAACCCAAGAAAATGCAGCCATAACAAGAGATTGGTATCCATAAATTGCATATGGAAGAGTCAAAGCTTCACATTCACATATCCTAAAAATAAAGTGTTTTCTAAATTGCCCAGTTGTCCAGAAGAGTGTTTGGGAAGAGAAATTTCAAAGCCTCATATGATCCGGCCTCCACTTTCACCACACGTCCCACAGTGCTCCACACAGCCACACCAACTTTTCTAACTTCTCTCCCTCTGTTTGCTCGGGGAGAGGAACGATTGCTCCTATAACACACCTGCTTGGGGGCCTTTGCACAAGCTGTTTATTCCATCTAACTTCACATACCTGACTTCTTGTCATCCCCATTTCAGCTTAATTTTCACCTTCTCAGCTAGTATTTGTCTTCTGAAGAAGTTACATTGACACCTCTCCCTACTTTATTTTATATTATGGTCTTTACTGCTACTTTAATTTCTTATTCGTTCAACTGTTTGCTTGTTTGCATGCTTTTCCTCTTCCAACTCCTGCCAATAGAAAATGAGCTTCAATGAGAGCAAAATTCTTATTGCTTATTCATCACTAATATGAATTAGTGGGCACAGTGGTATCAATAAATACCAGTAGAATTAATGCTATTTATTTATATACTCTTCATAAGAAAGAAGAAGAAAAAGAAAAAGAAAAAGAAAAGGAAGCTAATGACATGTTCGTTGCTTTCAAAAAGCAGTATTTAGCAACATCTTACACTTGATATTAGTCCTCTTAAATCCTTTGGGGAGTAGATGGAATATAAAGTAATAAACATAATCTAACAAATCTGTATCTGCAACCAGCCCACCAAAAATATAAGTAGAACATATGGAAATATATATTTCTAAAGAATTAACTCCATTAAAGGAACCTATTTTGGGGGGAAACAATTACCTTCCCCACTGCATGTAATAAAAACAGAGAGTTAAACATTTTAACACATGAACTGATTAAAAAATACCAATAATCTGGCTTATTTATTATAATACCCTAAAGCGGAGTACATTAAGAACTAGGGACTAAGGGGCGCCTGGGTGGCGCAGTCGGTTAAGCGTCCGACTTCAGCCAGGTCACGATCTCGCGGTCCGTGAGTTCGAGCCCCGCGTCGGGCTCTGGGCTGATGGCTCAGAGCCTGGAGCCTGTTTCCGATGCTGTGTCTCCCTCTCTCTCTGCCCCTCCCCCGTTCATGCTCTGTCTCTCTCTGTCCCAAAAATAAATAAAAAACGTTGAAAAAAAAAGTTTTTAAAAAAGAACTAGGGACTAAAGGGGCGCCTGGGTGGCTCAGTCGGTTGAGCGTCCGACTTCAGCTCAGGTCACGATCTCACGGTTCGTGAGTTCGAGCCCCGCGTCAGGCTCTGGGCTGATGGCTCAGAGCCTGGAGCCTGCTTCCGATTCTGTGTCTCCCTCTCTCTCTGGCCCTCCCCCTTTCATGCTCTGTCTCTGTCTCAAAAATAAATAAACATTAAAAAATAAAAAAAGAAAAAAAGAACTAGGGACTAAAAAAGTATCCAAAAGCACTAAGTAGGAAGAAAATCATCTGCATATCTGATCTGGTTTTATCAATCCATTTAATGATTGATTAGAAGTTCATCAACACCAACTGGCCACGATGACTGCTATTGGGATTACTGTGTGAATTAAGCAAATCTTCTATTCTAGAAGCTCAAATTGTGTGCATTGATCAGTACTTGTAACCAGAGCACCCATGAGAAGACTGTCTCAAATTGATACTTACTGTATTTTAATTAGTGTGTTATCCATGACCTCATCACATAGCCAGAAAATGAGCAGGAGGAAAAGGATTAGAGACTAAATTAGAAAAATGAGAATATCAAGAATATGTTGGAGGGGCACCTGGGTGGCTCAGTTGGTTAAGTGTCCAACTTTGGTTCAGGTCATGATCTCATGGTTTGTGAGTTTGAGCCCCACATCCAGCTCTGTGCTGACAGCTCAGAGCCTGGATCCTGCTTCGGATTCTGTGTCTCCCTCTCTATGACCCTCCCCTACTCATGCTCTGTCTCCCCCTCTCTCAAAAATAAATAAACATTAAAAAAATACTATGTAGGAGAATTTATGAGAAAGAAAAACTTAGATCTCTCATATATAGTATGTCCAAGATCATGAGCTGAAATAAAAATGTTGACTGCCCTCAGAGACAAAGGAATTTTATAATTAAAAAAAAAAAAGTCAACACAAATATTAAAATCTATTTCAGATAATTAGTACAAAAATGATTGAATTGAAAAGTCCACTTCTGGCCATGATGGAATAACAGAAACCTAATTACCTTCCCACCATAAACAACTGGAAAACTGGACAAATAGATATTAAAATTTTTTCAGACACTGGACTACAGGCAACATAGAAATGTGATCTCTGAGAAAATCAAAGCAGATGAATTTTATTCTATAACTGACCAACTTTCTTTTCAGAAAGACATTCTGAGCATTGGAGCAAAAAGGGCCATCCCAAGCAAAACATGCAGTTTGCTTATTCAAGAAGCCCAACACCAGAGTTCAATGACTAAGGCAGGGTAGAGTTCCAGAGAGGAGCTACATAAAAAAAACCTAAGAAATCTGCAAAGGCTAGAAAGGAACAATTGCAGATTTATGAGGTAAATTATTTCAAAGCTCCCACTCAAGAATGGGAGATGTTTGAGTTCCAACTACCTGGGGTATAGTGTCCTTGGGACATTCAGTAGAGATCCAAAAGGTCGATTTTTTAGTGCAGAACTAAATTATTGTTGGGCCAAAACAACTCTGGACTCATGTAAACAAAGTTTAAAAACAAGCTATGCATGGATGAAACTAAACTAGAACTAAATTAATTACCTATCAGAACAAATCCAAACTTCTTTAAAGGAGACAACAAAATCTAGACATTCAACAATGTAAAATTCAAAATGTCCAGCATCCAATAAAATACTACCAGATACTCTAAGAAGCAGGAAAATTTGACTTACATCTGGGAGAAAAATCAGTCAATAAAAACAGTTACACAGAGATGATGCAGTTTGAAAGCAGAGATGTTAAAATAGCTATTATAACTATCTTCAAGTGTTTAAAGAAAAAAATCAATATAATGAAGTTAAGTAGGAAATAGTTTAGAAGAATCAAAGGGAGTTCTAGAGGTACAAAGTTTAATATCTCAAATGAAAATTTAACTGAGAAATATTAATAGCAGCTTAGACATTGAAGAAGATAAGTGAATTAGAAGATACAGCTATAGAAAATATCCAAAATGAAAGAGATGAAAAATATTGGGAAAAAGCAGAGTATCAATGGCCTATTGGGTAATACCAAGCATTCTATTATACACATAATTATAGTCCTAGAAGTAAAGGAGACAAGGGCAAAGAAAAATCATTTGAAAGAATAATAACCCAAAAGGTCCAGATTCAATGAAAACTATAAAACTACGTATCTAAGAAGCTCAACAAACCCCCAAACAAAATAAAACAAGGGAAATAACACCAGGGGCACATCATAATCAAACTCTTGAAAACTAGTTATATAAATGAAATGTTTAAAATAACCAGATAAGCAGACTTGCCTCTGTCATTGTTATGCTGCCAATGGTGGTGGTCAAAATAAAGAACTGGTTTCCTTCCTGCTTTATTTATATTAATAAATAAATTTTTATTAATTAAAATAAAAATAAAATAAAATAAAATAAAATAAAATAAAATAAAATAAATAAAATAAAATAAATAAAATAAATAAAATAAAATAAAATAAAATAAAATAAAATAAAATAAAATAAAATAAAATAAAATAAAATAAAATAAAATAAAATAAAAAACCAGGGGCGCCTGGGTGGCGCAGTCGGTTAAGCGTCCGACTTCAGCCAGGTCACGATCTCGCGGTCCGTGAGTTCGAGCCCCGCGTCAGGCTCTGGGCTGATGGCTCAGAGCCTGGAGCCTGTTTCCGATTCTGTGTCTCCCTCTCTCTCTGCCCCTCCCCCGTTCATGCTCTGTCTCTCTCTGTCCCCCAAAAAAATAAATAAACGTTGAAAAAAATAAATAAAAAGCCATTTAGCATAGATTACTTAGGTTAATTAAATTGGCTTAAGTCACTTAAATAAATGAGCAGGGACTAGCTAGATGGCCACCAAAATTGTCTCTTCTTTTTATTTAGCATACAACTAGCTGATTTGTGTCTGTGGCCAGTGGGTGAATGTGATTCATGAAACATCCAGTCCTAGCTCATTAAAACCACCCACTTGACTGATTCTTAATGCTCTCTCTGTTTCTTTCTCCCAGCCAGCGGAGGACTCTGACATACTAGGGGGATGGCAGATATATCCCAATTTTCTCACAAATTCTGAGAGACCCTCAACATGTTTACTGGTTTAGTTCACAAATTGGTGAAATCTTGATCAGATTTTGGTTTATATTCTTCTGGATTCCTTTTCCAAAGTAGTGAGAACTCCATTAATTCTAAGTTTTTGGAGAATGTAGCCAGGCTTATAGCAATCTTCTTATGGTTATTAAAGGCTGAAATTAGTTTCTTAAATAATGGCAGATGCTTGGGTTAATTCCCTCTTCATTGTTAACGAGTTTAGGTAAATAGCTATCTATCTCGCATGTAAGCAGTAGTCCCCAGATAAACTGCTACTACACCATGGCATGCTAAATGCTCTAGCACCACCTGGAGGGTGCTTGTTTAGGTACCAAAGAGAGACCCATTATGTGACCTAGTATGTTCTTGCACAAAAGACACAGTGAGCATTCTGCATACCTGTGCTTGCCCGGTTCTCCAGAATCACACTGAAAAAATAATTCACATATTCTGTAGAAAGATACATAAAGGTAACAGACCCTATTTGAGAAACATTTTGATTCTGGCTGAAGGATAATTTCAGGTTATGGATTACTGAAAAAAGAATACTAAATGTTTTTCTTTTTACTAAAAGTATATGTAATCCTCAATTAAAATTAGGACAATTTAAATGTGAAATATGAAAAAACACTGAAGAATAAACTGAATGGTATTTCCTAACTGGCTAGGAAATTGTTACTGTGGTTGGATGTATGAATGATCTATTAATTAACTTGTAATATGTCAATAAATTATACATATATAATTAATTATATAAATATATGTACATATATATATAATTTATTACTCTGGCTTCTTTGGCCAGTAGAAACTTACTCAAATGACCTCTTTAGTTCTTTATGCATGATCAGATTAATCTTTCATAACATTTTTGTTTTCTCATGTAACATGAAATTACATCTATTTGACATTTCCTGACCCAGACCTGGATTCTGCCATTTTCCCCAGTTGCTCTGTTTCCTTATGGTGAAAAATTGTGTTTAGAAACCACACCTGAGCACTAGAAAAATTTATTGTTACTGGGCTAGTCATTGTTTCTTCAGGCTTACAGCAGACACAGCTAGAAATGGTTTCCTAACAAAAATATACCTTGGTTCATACTGATAACTTCAGTTCAAAATCCCAGATTTATTGACCTTAAATCTACATAAACTTTCTCTCATGCCAAACATCTTGGCTCTCAAAGCAAAAATCACACACTGATTTTATCCAACATTACACAATCAATAATCTCAAATAACCACCATGATAAATTGAAAACATTGGAATTTTCCCCATATTTTGTGTTCTTCATATATCCTGTAATGATGTATGTTAAGATCATTCTGCCTTACAGTGTTTAGGATAGTTCTTACTTGTGTAGTTATGCCACCAACTAGACAAAACTTTAAGCTCATTTGTTTTACTATTTTTTTATTTAACAGGTTTATAATTACCTAAAATACTCAGATATCTTCTCTGGAGAAATGACTCCAAATCTACAAAACATGGTACAGCCTTATAATTCTAATTTCTACCCAGTCTGTCTATTTTAATGCTATCCTTATCCATATTAATATTTGTAATTTTGTAGTTATCCTTCCATTGTTTTATTTTAGTGTAAATAAATGTGTTTATGCATATAAGTTATAGCATGCTGTGTATATTTTACTTCACTTTGTTTCCTTCACTTAATACATCCTGGAGACAGGATTTCATAAGTCTATCTATATTTACTGATATGACTAATATTTTGGTCTCACTTTTGTCATAATATTTTATAGATATACATGTTCATAAATATGTACATTTGTGTTATATATATATTTTTTTAACTCTGTGATCTATTTTATTCTACTATCTCTCACAGTATACCTTTTAGTATTTAGAAAGTTTGTAATTTTGTTCTAACAGTTTACCACTTTGGGATTTTCTTTTATTAGAATCACACTTAAATTTGAGAGAACTGATTTATTAATAATAGGACTCTAGTCTTTATGACCATCATGTATCCATTTATTCATGTCTTATTTAAATTTGTTCAGCAAAGTTTTATATTTTTTAAATTAATATTAAACATTAGTTAAAATTTATTCCATAGCATTTTATTATTGCTGATGCTATTATAAATGAGATATTTCTTTATTTTATTATCTAATTGGTTATTTATAAATAGGTAAGCTTTAATTTTTCTTTGTTTATTTTGTATTTTATCTTACTCTCTTATTAATGCTAAGTTTAAATATTTTTGTTTATTTTGATATAATTTTAAATTCACATGCAATTGTAAAATATAATACAGAGAGATCCCTTTATTATCCTTTTGCTCAATGTCCCACTAGGAAAACATTTAAAATTCTAAAAATAATGTGTTCACAGTTTAACTACACATTTGAAAAATCTATTCTTGTTATAATTCTTTATCAGTATCTAAATATATGTTATAATCCAAAATAAATATAAATAATTTATTATTAAGTTTTCTTGATACATTTTCTGTGAGCATTGACTAAAAATCTCAAATTTTAAATTATATAGTTATATTTTATATAACTGCATTTGGCAATTAGCCAGGGACCTATTGATGTCTGAAGTATATAGACTGTGTTATAGGTTTATTTTTAAATTCTTAAATAAAATACACTGCACGATCCATATGTTATCTATTCATCAAAAAGTCATGGTGCACAGAAAAGATTGGAAAACCATCTAATGGCTGTTTGATTGTTATTCATCTCTAATAGGCAAATACCTTTTGCAACCACAAAGATTCCAGAGGCAGCTAAAAATATTGCTTCCTTATTGACTTGGTAAGCTGAGGTATATGGAATTTGAGGCCATATTTTCATATCTTAGCAGCCACCTTTCTTTCTCAAAAATGACACTAACAATACACATGCTAAATTCATTGATATGTGAATGGAATATATAAAATGTGTACTGAACTCATTATGCTTTCCAGACTTTTGCTTTCATTTAGGAGGAAAAGTGCAAATGCATGACTATTCATTGCAGGCATTATTGGTATATTTAAATTAAGAAAATAGAAATTAGCATAAATTAAGCAATCAAATCTAAAAAGTGCCATTTCCTGGGAACCTCTGAACAGTTTCCACTTCAACCAACATCCCCATTTTGCAGATATCAATTCTGGTATGAAAACATACCAAATGAGCAGGAAGGAAAATTCTTTTTATATTTTTCACCATGAGAAACGTCATAGGACAAAGACTTTGGAAATAGATGAAATAAAAACTTTATTTAATGTTGAGACATTTATGTATACTTAGATTAATTTAAGTTAAGAAAATAAGTATTTTTTAAAAAAGAATAATACAACTCTTGGCATATTTCTTTATGCTCCCTGCATAGATTTTTAAAAATTATGCATGGAAAATAAGAAGCTATCCATACCTAATAATCCTATACATATAATGATTTTTTCATAGAGTCACATTTTATCAACAAAAATACAAGTTCTGTATTTGTTATACGTGTGTGTGTGTGTGTGTGTGCGTGTGTGTGTGTTATATGTGTTATATATATAGTATGGGCATATTCATAATTTATATTCATTATTACTATTATCTAGTATTCTCTAACAACTAAAAATAACACAAAGTTGGTTTTGCCTATCTTACGAAAACAAAATACTTAAAATACTTTTTAAATTCTATCAGTTTATTTTAACCTTCAGTCATACTAAGTTTTTCTGTAATTTCTGGGTCAGCATTGTTTAGTAAAAATATAACATGAGCCAAAAAAGTAAGTTTAATTTTTTAGTATTCATTTTTTAAGTTTGAAAAAAAAGTAAAAAATAATTTCAATAATTTATTTTTATTAATTCAACATATACAAAATATTATCACCTCAACATTTAATAAATATTCAAAAACTTACCAATGCACTATTTTCCATCCTTTATTTTTCATGGTAACTCTAAAATTGGTTGTATACTAGGCACCTTTAGTGTATCTAACTTCAGACTATCTTCATTTCAAGTGCCAACAACTGCATATGACTGGTGGCTACCATACTGGACAAATCTAGATGGGTCAGGTCATTATGCACTTATGCAGGTTATGAATAGATTCTATGAATTATAAGGTGCAGAAGTTGCCACTGTCACCTCAAAAATAAACCGCACCTCCAGTACATGGTGCAGTAAGATACAGAATTATTAAGGCATACCCAATTTGATTATATCTAAGGCAACTGGATATAAATCAGCTTAGAGATCAACAAGTATATGCAAGCATAAATCAACAGTACAAAATTGCCTACCATTTTATACCACCCTTAGAATCACACTTTAAGCCTTAGCTGTTTGATTGTTTGTTTGTTTCTTTCTTTTTGTCCACTTCATAAAAGACACAGTGCTTATGGAAAAAGGACAAAAAAATCTATTTGAAAATCTTTAAGTTGTTTAAAAAGAAAAAGTTCCTTTCAGAAAGTTTATTTCAAAAGCAATCAAAAGTTGGCAAACTTTTTTTGTAAAGGGCCATATAGTTATTATTTTAGGCTTTGTGGGCCATATAGTCCTTGTCGTATCTACTCAACTCTTCGATTATAGTGGGAAAAAAACATAGATAATATGTAAACAATGTGTTTCATACCTGTGTTTCAATAAAACTTTATTTATAAAAATAGATGGTGGGGCCTTAGCTTTAATCCATCTAGACTACTTTCATCGCAAATGACAGAAAACCAGGTCAAATTTGTTGAATATTGATTGACAACAACAGCAAAATCATCTTAGCCAAAGTGTCCAAAAGCTGTTATCAGGTACCCATTTTCTCTCCACTTCTTGGTCATTAGCATCTCCAGATTTAAATGCTTTTACTGCTCATGAACTCAGAAAGAAAGAGAAAAATTATATCAATCTCCAAAAAAATATTGGGGCCTTGGTTAAGCTATTTTCCCATCCTTGGATCAATTGATGTTCCCAGTAGAAGGAGATCCATTAATGGCCAGCATAGCTAACATGCTACACACAGAAAACCAGAAGTGAGAAGAGAGAGAGATCTGATTGTCAGCCTTGCCAGATGAGAGAGAGGCAGAAAATAAAAGGCGGGGGAGGGGGGAAGAATCTATGAAAAAGAAAGGAAGAAATAGAGGTCAAGACAAATTAAAGACCCTCATCGACAGCATTATATCTCAGGATATTATCACTCCTGATGCATTAATTTCAGTGAATAAGGGAATACTAAAAGTAACAAGGACTTTTTCATCTGAGAGCATCAGGCACTGGGGTGGAATGGAGCTACAAAAACGGATTGCAGGTATAATGAGAGCCTCATGATAACCAGAAGACAATGTGTACAGATTATAACAAAGACATCCAGGCTGGGACAAAATCACCAAAGAGTGAGGATTTCTAATAGACAAGTTAAGCACTGAATCATGCAATCTGAATCAAAAGAATGTGTCCTGACGAAGGTCACTGACTGTAAAGGCAGTCTCATCTCATGGCATTTGGTGACAATTTGAGTTTCTAAAGCATAGCAGATATCAGAGACAGATGGATACTGGGTTTCAGAATAAAAACACCATGATCCGAATTGATGGTGAGAGATAGTACTGTGGTACTAGTTAATACCTGGCTGTTGATCTGGAGTTCCTTCAACACTCCCATTCAAGGTCAAGAATTTCCTATACTTGAGATAAAGCTGAGCCTGAAACGAATGATCAGTTCATGAGCATCTTATTTCCATGCAGAAATAAGATTCAGAAACTGAGAGTAGGGTCTTGAGAACAGAAGATTTTTTTTTAAGTTTATTTATTCAGAGAGAGGGAGCACAAGCACAAGCAGGGGAGGAGCAGAGAGAGAGGGAGACAGAGAATATCAAGCAGGCTCTGCAGTGCAGAGCCTGACTCAGGGCTCTGAGCTAAAATCAAGAGGCAGACACTTAACTGACCGAGCCACCCAGGCGCCCCTATATTTATCCTTTATTATTTTTTTTAGAGACAGAGTATGCACACAAGTGGGGGATGGGCAGAGAGAGAGAGAGAGAGAGAGAAGGAGAATCTCAAGCAGATTCCACACCCAGCATGAGCCCTACCTACTCAGGGCTCGATCTCACGACGATGAGATCATGACCTGAGCTGAAATCAAGAGTTAGAAGCTCAAATGACTGAGCCATCCAGGCGCCTCAAGAACAGAGGATATTTTTAAAGATTATAAGGAAAGTTTCTGTTCTTTAAGATGGTTGAGGCTTTGTTTTTGTTTTAGCAATTTATTTTCTTTAATATGACAACCCAGAGTAGGGTGGTCTGACAGCTCTGATTACCAAGATTATGTAGGATTCCAAGCTATCAGGGCAGCTCAGCCAACTTTAAATTAGTTTCCATCTCTGGGTTCAAGAAGACTGCTCAGTTCTTACCATTTCCCAGTCAGGTGGAAGCAGAAAATATTAAAAGAAGAAGAAGGAGAAATAGAAGGAAGAGGAGGAGGAGGAGAACAACAACGAGGAGAAGGAAAAGGAAGAGGAGGAGGAGGAGGAGGGGAAGGCAAATAGGAGGAGGAGGAAGAGGAAGAAGAAGGAGGAGGAGAACAACAACAATATAACAACAATGAGGAGGAGGAGGAGGAGAAGGAAGAAGAAAGAGGAGGAGGAGGGGAAGGTGAAGAGGAGGAAGAGGAAGAAGAAGAAGAAGAACAACAACAACAACGAGTAGGAGAAGGAGTAGAAGAGGTGGAAGAGGAAGAGGAAGAAGAGGAGGAGGAAGAAAATGAAGGAGGAGGAAGAGGAGAAAAAGAAAAAGAGGGGGGGGAGGAAAGAAGAAGGAGAGAGGGAGAGGAAGAAAGAGAGGAAGAAGAAGAAGAAAGAGAACAGCAAACACGCAGTGTCTTAAGAAGGAAGCAACAATGAAGTGTCACATATCTTATCCAATCACATCTTATTGGTAAGAACTTAGCCATATGGTCATACTTACCTGTGTAACTATAGAGAGGTTGGAATGGATTTGAGTTCCATTAAGTAAGAGAGGATATTGGACCCAAGATTCCATCAATAGAGAAATGGATAAAGCAGATGTGGTATATATATATATATATATATATATATATATATATATATATGTATATATAGTATTCCATTGTGTATATATATATATGTACATATATATATACATACATACACACACAATGGAATACTATTCAGCCATTAAAGAGAATGAAATCTTGCCATTTGCAATGACAAGGTTGGAGCTACAGAGTATAATGCAAGTAAAATAAAAATACCACCTAATTTTACTCATATATGGAAATTAAGAAACAAAACAAATGAGTAAAGGAAAAAAAGAAAGAGACAAACAAAGAAACAGATTCTTAACCATAGCGAACAAACTGATGGTTACTTGAGGGGAGGTGGGCAAGGGAATGGGTGACATATATGATGGGGATTAAAGAGAGCACTTGTTGTGATAAGTATTGGATAATGTAGGGAATTGTTGAATCACTATATCACATACCTGAAACTAACATAGCACTGTATGTTAACCAACTCTAATTAAAAACAAATAAATAAACACACTTATATCTTTAAAAAAGAGAGAGAGAGGAGGGCACTTGGGTGACTCAATCAGTTGAGCACCCAACTTGGGCTCAGGTAATGATCTCGTGGTTCACGAGTTCAAGCGCCATGTCAGGCTCTGTGTTGACAGCTCAGAGCCTGGAGCCTGCTTCAGATTCTGTGTCTCCCTCTCTCTCTCTCTCTCTCTCTCTCTGCCCCCTTCCCACTCGAGTTCTGTCTCTCCCTCTCTCTCAAAAACAGTAAATAAACATTAAAGAAATTTTTTAAAAAGAGAGAGGAGATTGGATATTGGAGCTTGAACTCCACTACCTATCATTCATGCTTTTAACAAGTATTTATAATTGCTTAATGGGATCAATTACCACTCAAAATAGAAAAAAAAAGATTTAAAAAAATAGAATACAGTTACTGCTCTTGAAAAACACAGTGTACTGAAGAAGATGTCTATGGAAATGATTTTAGCAGAGTAACTGTGCTATATTGGAGTATGTTTATGAGGTTCTCGGAGCATAAAGAAAAAAGCACTATTGCCCACATAAGAAAGTCAACAAAAGATTCATAGTGGAGGTAGTATTTGAGCTGAAACTTTTTAAATGATTATGAGGTCACCAGGTAACATAAGAAAGGGCGCTTTGATCAGCAAAGTCTTGGCAGAGTTCATTAGCCTTGGGGAATGGCAAGTAGCCTTGTATGAGTAGCTCTATTCAAAGTGTGTGTGTGTGTGTGTGTGTGTGTGCGCGTGCACGCGCGCACACACACATGCAAAGGCATGCACATGGATATATGTTTGTATTAGGACAGAGAAATGAATTGGGGAGTGAGAGAAGAGTCAAGAAATGTGCATAGGGACCTCGTAAGGAGTTTCAACTTGCTTATGAAGGATTTTAAGCAGGGTGGTGATGTGGTACATTGGCATATCAGAAATTTTATTTTGGTTGAAGTATCTTCTTATCCATTCTTCATTTTAATAAAAAAAAATTATTGAACACTGTCTTTGTGCCAGATCTATTCTCTGTCCTCTTAGAAAAAGCCAATTTTCAGTGAAATCAAAAACAGAGGAATCAATCTTGCTACTTGGAGATATTTTCCCTTTTGGTAATTTCTCTCTTAGGACATAACTTAGTCTTTAAAAGACATAAAAGATGAGTAACATATAGTTTTTTATTTACATTGTCCCCATTGGGTTCAAACAGCAGGTTCTCAGGCTCTTGTGTAAAAAACAAACAAAAACATTTCTGGCAAGCCTACCCAACTAGGTTGCAGATATAGCTGGATTCCAGGGGTGAGAAAAGTTTAGAGGAATCAGTAAAAGCATCACATCTCTTGAGACAGTTGGTCCATCAACCACAAAAGCAGCCTTGAATTTTATAGGTGGACCTCATTTTATTTATATGTGACCAAAGAGGAAATGACATCAGATACCAGGAAATCACCACTCCTAGTTACTTAAAATGAGAACCCGCTCCATGGCTTTACACCCTTATCTTAATTTCTTACCATTCTTTATGGCAGAAAAGAACCTTTGAGTTGGGAATTTGTCACTGTATAATTGCATGTGGCCAGATATATTCCAAGGTATTTATTGCTATCTGATGTGTAAAATCTTCTTTCTACTTCCCAATGATCTTAGTCAACTCATTAAAAATTATTAAAGTAATGAAGCTGTTATAATACAAAAAGACAACTAAAAAATTCTAGAAATATCATACAGATAGTAATGTATTTATTTTCACCACCAGGTGGCATTATTTAG
Organism: Lynx rufus; assembly: GCF_022079265.1. Lineage (NCBI taxonomy): Eukaryota > Metazoa > Chordata > Mammalia > Carnivora > Felidae > Lynx > Lynx rufus. The sequence continues at coordinate 163,343,317 of NW_025814823.1, forward strand.
TTTTTAAAGGTTAAAAAAAATTCATGCAGATATAATACCAACAGCAAAGTATTCAAAACAATTTAATACAAGAGTGAATAAGCTTGTCTCAAACAAAAGAATCATCAAAGAAACGGATTAATGTGTTCCCTTTGTTCTAGCACCATCCGTCTCTATAAGATGTTGCTTCTTTTGAAATCAGCTGAAGATTAATTATGTATATGGGACACATTGGGGGGCACTGAAAGAGGAGAATTGGGCCACAAGTGCTCATATTTGGAAACAGATGGTTTGAAAATGAATAAAGGTAATTAATAATGATGATGTCTTGACTGCATGGAGCAGCTGTCCTCCTCAGAGCTCAAAAAGCTTCCTTTATTATCTCATTTATCCTTTCTATGTTTAATCATGACATCAAGAATTGCATATATACACCTTATGTTTTGTTTTGTTTTGTTTTGTTTTATATTTTGGGGAGTCCAGACAGTAACAATTCCTCCTGATGCAATAGATCTATATTCATGGTTACAACTGCAATGTGTAAAAATACCCTGCATGTTGTTCTAAATAATGGAACAAAAACATGAATACCACAAATAGGTAAAATTGCTTGAGCTGGGTGGGAGGAAAGGTAGAGGAACTTGAAAATATTTGCTATAGAAATTCAAACCCAAGAATACTTCTCTATGTATCAGATAGTTTTTAAAATGTGGATGGAGATGGAAATGAGTTATTTATATAGGATCTGAACTAGAATATAAAGTATCTGGTTACTAAATTAGAAAATACTTTTGGTTTTTTTTTCCCATTGACACTATACCAACTTCTTTCCAGAATCCTAGAATTCTACTCTTGTGAATATTTTTAAAAACCCCAGGGGTTCCTGGGCAGCTCAGTTGGTTAAGCGTCCAACTTCGGCTCAGGTCATGATCTCACACTCTGTGAGTTCGAGCCCCACATCAGGCTCTGTGCTGACAGCTCAGAGCCTGGAGCCTGCTTCAGATTCTGTGTCTCCCTCTCTCTCTGCCCATGCCCTGCTCTCTCTCTCTCTCTCTCTCTCTCAAAAATAAATAAACATTTTTTAAAAACTCTAAAATACCTTTGTTTTTTTCCAAGAAATCCTACAAGTTAAAAGCATAATTTGTTAACATGGTAATCTAAGGAGAAATCTATTTTTTTAAACCTATTTAGTGAGAAATAGTAATCTGATAAGAGTATGCCAGCTTGGGAAGTATTTTTGAAAGTAAATTAAACATATACTTTAGAAGAAATTAGCTTAACACTTGTGTTCCATACTTTATTATATTTAAGAACTGTACCTCAAAAAGCAGAAACTATGAGCATTAGGGGTCCACCAGAAAATAGATCAAGTCTGACACCACCACCACCCCCTTTTTTTTTTTTTTTTTTTTTTTTGCTTCTGGGTGGAGCCCTGTATCTATGATCTCCTCTTCCATTTTTGGCTGCTTCCAGCTTCTCACTACAGCCCTACTTTGTCCTGCTTCTCAAAACCTACTATCATGTATGCCTCCAGATATGAGAAGAGCCATCAATCACTCTCTCTGTGTTTCTTCTCCTTTACTGAATAAATCATAAGATGCTGTAAGGAGAAAGAAGGTAAAAATTTTCAGAACCTATGTCCAAGAGGAAAGCCCTCTTGTCTTAGGCAAAGCCTTTGATGAAGTTATTACCACATTCCATTAGAATTTCTCTCAGTATTTTGAAAAGCTATGACTTCTTGTAATTTTAGGAGTGTAATATTTCTCCATAAATTGCTTTACCTATTATTTCTCTTTAATTTTGAAATAGCTGCAATTCTGAGTGCATCTCTAGAGCTCATTCATGGCACTACTGGTCTGGGACTAACTTGTTCCATGGAAACCTGAAGAGCCATAAGCATCATTAAATCAGTGCCAGTTTGACAAGGAATATCAAAGAAATTCAAAGCACCACAAAATCTGCTTCAGATTTAGGCTAGTTTCCAAGCTAATTAAGTTCTTAGTAATTTTTGGAGAGTCATGTCTGAACCCACGGTCATTCCTCATTCTTCAAGCCTTCAGCAGTTGTAGGCCCTACTCCCTCTGTGCAATTCCCAAATCTTTACTCCAAGTCTGCACATGGAATCATTAATCATTCAAAAACATTTTAGTGAAGTTCTAATATGTCTTAGGTACTGTGCTTGATACGTTAAAAATAAAAGGAACAAAGAATAAAACAGAACTTCAAAAAGCTTGTATTCTAGTAACTCTTGAGAGACTATAAGGTAACAAGCATCAAGTAAGGAAAGTGTTAAGTAGCCTGGATATGAAGACAGGAATCCAGTAGAGTTCCAATATGTTCCTTTTTTATGACCCTTTAACTTTCTACTTCAAATCCAAAGCCAGTGCACGCTAGAGTATTTCTTCAGATGAGTTCAAATCCCAGGATTTAGACTTACTGTTATCTGATTCTCTCAGCATTCATTTCCTCATCAGAGTCATAGGGATACACAATAGCTCCCTCACCAGAAGGCTGAAGGATTACATAACATGGTAGGTTATCCGGAAAGCACTTAGCACAATGCGTGGCCTCTATCGGTTGTCTACTAAGAACATGATATAATCAGCATTTATAGAGGAGGGGTATTTTGGACCAGGATCTTTGCCAGGCTATTGCTCATATATCACCTCATTATTTCTTCACAGGAGCTTGAGAGTAAACCTCATTATTCTCATTTTATAAGAAGACTCATAAAGGAGACTTGCCTAATTTTACACAGCTAGCAAGGTGGAGGGTTAGATTCAAAATCGTGCCTTTTCACTTGAAGTCCAAAGTTTTTCCTTTATACATTTTCAAGGAACACACACCATCCTGGAAGAGACATCTCCCAGAGGACTTTCACAAGGTGCTCAGAGTTATTTAGTTCAGTTCGGCAACTCATGGGTCAAAGGTGTGCCACTGAAGTATGCCCTAGTCAACTTCATGTAGGGGAAGGAAAATAAAGCCTCCTCCCTCAGGATGAGACAGAGAGCTTTTATGCTTTTCCCCTACAGAGGACATGTTGCTGCATTCTGCAGAATGAGAAGGGAAAAAGTGAGCTGATTGCTCTTTGTGCAATAATGAGATGGGTGGATTCTCGAAGTTAATGGTACCCCAAATGTTATGGAGCAATTGGCAGAGCCAGATATGTGGAAATGTTTCTCTGTGTCTCCTCCTTAGAACAAACCTCCAGAGAAGACAAAAGCTTCAGCATGAAAGGCAAGATCATAAGCAGTAAATGCCAGAAGACTATCAAAGGACTCAGAAGCCTTAGAGAGTCCTTAGCTCTCCTTTATAAACTTGTCTGAACGGAGGCCAGGTTCTATCCCCATGTGCCTTTGGAGTTGAGTTGTATGATAAAAGGCAAATGTGTCAATTTAACATTAATGAACTCAGTGCTTGGCACTTGTATTAATAATTTTTTTTTATTTGAAACAGTATGGGAAGCAGAATATCTAGTAGGTAAATTACCACTTGGATTTATTTCAGCATTGTAAATCACCATCCATCATTCATGTGTAAATAAAAACCTGATAGTGTTTTTGGTCCATCCACTATATTAAGTTAAAGATTAATAATTGCTCCACTTTGTTTTCACTTTTACTATGCAACCTATTTCCCAAGTCTTATATATCTTTGGCTATATTTCTAATCCACTGGACAGGAAATTTGATTCTAAAGTCTGTGTAATACGCTGTACATATTTTAGCATTATATAACAACATTCTTAGGGATACTTTCAGAAAAGATTTAAATTTTTAAATACTTTTGTATATATAGATTGTTTGAAATCAATGTCCTTAAACAATAAGACATTCTGCTGTTCTTTAGAATTTTAACATTACTCATACTACTTCTTGTAGAATCTGAGGCATTGTTGATTAGGACATGTGTATGCATACGCGCACGCGCACGTGTGTGTGTGTGTGTGTAACAAAGTTCATAATGCATTAGATCCCTCAGTATTTCTAAGAAAGAGGATTGTGTCTTCAATATATGATCTCTGCTTATTCCCAATCCATAGCTTCTTCAATGCTGTTCTCCAAACCAACTATTCATGATCCAAACTTTTTACCTCAGTTGCTTCCCCTATATATTCATCCAGGTCAGTCCACACATATCATACCATAATACTACTTTTTCTAAACCAGCCATGAACTGACACAATTTTCCATTCCCAGTGCCATTTAAGAGTCATGAAAAAAATACCTTCTCTGGACTTTTCATTCTTGAAAAGCTTAATGGCTTCTAACAGTTACCTTTACCTTTCTAACTTTCACAAACTTCTCCCATCTTTCTAAATAACATGATACTTGGCTCACATTTTTCTTCCCAACTTATATCCACTTCCATTGTCTTAAGTAACATATAATGTATATATGAATTAGAAACCATCTTGACATCATGCTATTCTTGCCTTTCCTCACATTTATAGCAAACGTTTACCTCTACCTCAGGACATTCACATTTTAAGAGCATCACATTGTCAAAATGTAGTACTCTATGACTCAAGTATCTAGTTCACTGCTTTCTTTTTCAACAGCAGCATCTTTCCCAAACATCTCTTATTCCCTCACCAGCCCTACAATCACTCAGTTCACTACATTTCAATACATTTGCACCCTTGATGCCCTTGTGGCTTTATTTGATCCCTTTGTTTACTGAATCTATGGGTTAACTTTTTCAAAGATTCATTTTTTCCAATTCAACTATCCAACAATATGCTAAGATCTATGAGGTGCAGAAGAAAAGTGGTATATGATTACTGTCCATAACAACTTAATATGGAAGGCGAGATATTCTTGTGTGATGCTTCTCTTACTTCTGCAGAGAAGTGACAATAACTTTTGTCTTAATTTAGCCTAGAGACAACACAGTCTGTTTTCTAGTCATTTGTCCCCTTAATTTCAAACTCCATCTCCACATTAGTCAACACTATGCCTGAAGTAAAAGGTAGGACCGAGTAAAATGATCTCAATTTGGTTTCTCTTTGTATATAAGATCTTATGAAACTGTCTTGCACTCATTATGGAAAGTTATTCCTGCTTTAATTATTATGAGTTAAATCTTTATTTTTTTGTTATTTGTTAGAGAGACCAAGCATAGAAGCAGGGCAGAGGGGAGAAAAAGGGAGAGAGAGAATCCCAAGCAGCTTCCATGCTCCCTGCAGAGCCTGATGCAGGGCTCAATCTCACCAACCGGGAGATCATGACCTGAGCTGAAATCAAGAGTCAAATTTTGACTAACTAAGCCACCCACGTGCCCCATGAGTACTGCCTTTAAATTTTGTAGTGAATTTGGGAATAATTCACAATTTGTTAAAAACATGATCATTTGTAGTTAATTTTATGTGTTGATGCGGCTAAGCTGTGGTGGCCAGATGTTTGGTCAAACACCAGTTTGAATGTTGCTATAAAAGTTGTGTTTTTTTTAAGATGTGATTAACATTTAAATCCATAGACTTTGAGTAAAGCAGATTACCCTCCATACTGTAGATGAGTCTCATCTAATTAATTGGAGACCTGAAAAGAAAAAAAATTGAAGTCTCCTAAGGAAGGAGGTATTCTGCCACTGCCAATAGCAGAATACCTTTGAACTAGAGTTATACCAACTCTTCTCTGAGTCTCCAGCCTGCCAGCCTGCCCTACAGAACTGGGACCTAACAGTCCCCACAATCATGTGAGCCAATTTCTGGGGTAAAAATACACACACACACACACACACACACACACACACACACACACATACAACCTATTGGTTCTGCTTCTCTGGAGAACCCTGGCTGGTGAACCATACCATATTATATGAGTAAACCGACATGGTAAGATAAAGGTCCCTGACGCAGAAATCTCTCTTGTCGTGAATACTTCAAGGAGCAATCTCTTGCTTGGTTTGCTTGGCATATTAAATCTTAGTAGAAATAGAAAATGCTAATTGTGGCATTAATAATCAAATATTTGGAAAAATTCAGTGTGTTGGTTCCATTTAAATAATTTGAATTGACTGTAGCTCCTCATTGGGTATTGGGATTATCAAGACATGTAGATAGTTTCAAATATTACAGAAAGAAATTTATATAAACATAAAACTCAAAATCCATACCTAGCACTAATCTGTATATTCATTCAACAATGAGTCACCAATACGAATTTTTTCCCAACACATTACAGGGTTTCTTTTTCATATTTATGTGAAAAAAGTATCAGAGCAGCATTAACAAATAAAGTTGAGAAGACATTTTTCACTCCTTAGTGCCAGTCATCTGCAGAATAAGAAAGACAAAGATTTGCTATATCATACTAAAATATGACTCTGGCTCAATATGATTCACTTTCTCACTGTAGGAAGTACAAAGGGACATAGTGGTTTTTTATTTGCCATGTTGCAATAGAAAAGTGATCATAAGTAACACTAAAAATTTATGTTAGTAAAGTGAACTATAATTACAAATAAAGCAGATCTCACAGAAGATGGGAGGACAAGAAATCAAGCCACAGTAGGAAGATATCTGGGAGTAAATTCAATGGGTGTAAGTCTAATAAGTCTGATTATTTTCATAACAAGGTGTTTATGAAATTATCAGGGCCCATAGGGACCAACTAGCTGTTGTTTTTGAGAATTTGAACAAAATTGGACAGGTTTCAGAAGACAAGAAAGGTGATTCTATTTTAGAGAGGAAAATGTGAATAATTAGAGCAAAAAAAAATACTGGCACAGAAACAATATCAAGAAGAAATCAAGGCCAAAATGATTTGCAAGATCCTTATGGAGGACAGTGCAATGGGACCTGCTTGTGCTCTTAAATAATAGGTTTTAAAATAATAATTTAATCTATGCTAAGGTAACAGCCTTCATATGTTAGGACAGAGCTACACATTTTAATCTCTTACAAATTTACTTGAGATTTTGCATGATGTTCTCCATTAACATTACAGGAAAATGAGTACACATACGACAGCTATAGTACCTGTTAATTTACCAAACATAATTAGAAAATGAGACCTAATCCCTTCCCACCCCCAGTGAATTTTCTAGATAAAACAAGAAAGGAGATTGGGAAGGGACCCAAATGGTCATAGACAGCATGGCACAGTTACATGTGCAGATTTGGTATTCAAACACCTTAAGTTAAAATCCTTGTTTTGTTTCTTAAAAATAACAAGATCTTGGGAAATTTACACAATCTCCCCAAGATATACTTACCTTCTCTGTGAAATGGAATAATAATAGTGTCATTTTATGAAAAGCAAATAAAGTTATAAAAGTAAAAGACTTGTTACAGAGACTGTTCAATTAATGATAGTTCTAGAAAATTTAATAATTTATTAACTCATCTACTTTTCCCACTCAATTGTGAGTTTCTGAAGAACAAGAATTACACATTGCTCTTCTATGTGTCTACCGCATATATTAGGAAGCCTAACAGAGTGTGTACTTGATATAAATTCAATATTTCATATTTAGTATTCTTATTTTATAGTTAGTCATTTACATGGAGCAGATAATCCAAGTAAGCATAAAGAAAATGAAATAGGACAGTGCATGCTGGAGGAGGTAGGAAGGGAGAAATATGACTTGTCTTATTGGAGGAAAGGGCTAATGAGCTCTCCATTGGTCAAGGCAAGTAAGACATCAGCCATCAGGGCAAGCAGATTAATAAAATAGCACCGGAAGCAGGAATACAGTCAGAGCTTTATTCTTAACACAAGCACCTTCCACTCCAGCCTCTTTTATACTTCCTGTTGAAATCATAGATATTCACAAGAAGAAACTATAACCTGCTGATAGATAGAAGTATCTGAGTGTTTTCATGCCTCAGAAGAACTGAAGCTGAAATCAGATAACTGTTTATTCACTCCTTCAACACTGTGGAATACGTATTATGTACAAGGTGCTAAGAATACAAATATACATAAAACACAGTCCTTGCCTTCTACCTCTTCATTGAAAGGGGCTGATAGGCAGCTGTGTAAACAAACTGGTACAACAAAGTTATATAGGAGCTGGATATATGTATTTATACACATTTATATTTATGCACTCTCTGCCACTGCACTGAGAATGAAGGTCTTTGAGTGGACTCTATACAGGAGGTAGACTTTAAAGGGTACATAATTAGGCTGTTCAGGGCAAAGGAATAGTGTCAGTTACTAACCTGAGCCTACACACAATGACAACACTCTACACTCTGACCTAGTGCAGCTCCAGGCCCCAACCTGGTATGTAAAGTCATGTATAGCTTTTATGATACCTCACTTACTCACTACTCACAGAGGTTTCCTGCACTTTCAGGTTTAAGCTGTGTCAGGTAGTTGAGGTTGCTAGGAATCTTCCATCATTGCGTTATATGGGTTAATAAATGATTGAAGTGTCCAAGGGAGCAGTTATGAGTAGGTCATTATCAACCCTTGAGGAACTATCAGTCCTGAAGGAATATTTCATTGTGACTAATACTGCATTCAAGCATGCTTGCATTTTTCTTTGATTTGGATAATGGAGACAATTATGCTTAATGAATCTAGAGGTGAAAGAAGGCCCAAAGGACTGAATTAGACCTTTTACAATCACGATAAAATTTGACTAGTGATTAGTATAAACTTGGCTAGTAAGTAGGGGCAGATACTAACATACTTAGGAAGAAAATTCAAATTAAGGAAAAATAAGCTAGACTTGATTGTGTATAAAAAAATATGGTGGAAAAAGTAGTAGAGTCACAGTATATAATAGTTGTCCTATGTGCTATATTTTTTTTAGATTTCTCGACCTTGATAAAAACAAAAATCACATTTCTAAAAGAACTTCAGAAACTGGAGAGTAATTAGGACAGTGCCATGAAAAGGTGTCATAGCTCAGTATTCTTTAGCTTTTCCTGTCATATATCTCATAAGCTATTCAAAGTATTCAGGCCTCACCATAATAGCAGCACTAAACTCATTTCTTTCAATTACTTTTAAAGTTTATAAACATTTTGTTCTGTTGACTTCCTGTCAATTGTTATAAAAACCCAGTGTCTCACTTAAACCAGTGCTTTTCAATCCATCTGTGGCAACAAACTGATTTTTATTTGCAATCCATTAAAGGCCAATGCTTTTATAAAATACTACATAATAAACTACTAAGTAAATGAAATAGCAGAAGCAGACATAAAAAACACAAACCTTCAGCTTAACCTGCCCAACCAAGGCATCCTGTGCATAGAGGACCCCAAGGCCACCCAGCCTGCACCTGTTTCAGATCCAACTATCCCACTCACTAGGGCATCCCCTGTATATAGTGCCCGTGGACCTCCACCCCATACCTGCTACAGTTCCAGCCAGCCAGCCAAAGTTCCCAGGCACACACAGTCTGCGCAAATGCTGTTCCTACACAGGGCAATTCCCTTAAAACTGGGAGAAGTAGCTGTTCCATCTAATTCATAGAAATAAACACCAAAGTTCAAGCAAAATGAGGAGACAGAGAAACATGCTCCAAACAAAGGAACAAGACAGAACTTCAGACAAAGAATTAAATAACATGGAGATAAGCAATATACCTGATAAGAGTTCAAATTAATGGTCCTAAAGTTGTACAACAAGATACACTATACATTAATAATGAAGTTGCAGTAAGAGAAATCAAGAAAATAACTCCTTCGGGGCGCCTGGGTGGCGCAGTCGGTTAAGCGTCCGACTTCAGCCAGGTCACGATCTCGCGGTCCGTGAGTTCGAGCCCCGCGTCGGGCTCTGGGCTGATGGCTCAGAGCCTGGAGCCTGTTTCCGATTCTGTGTCTCCCTCTCTCTCTGCCCCTCCCCCGTTCATGCTCTGTCTCTCTCTGTCCCAAAAATAAATAAACGTTGAAAAAAAAAATTTAAAAAAAAAAAAAAAAAAGAAAATAACTCCTTTTACACTTGCACCAAAAAGAAAAAAATACCTAGGAATAAATTTAACGGAGGTGAAAGACCTATATTCTGAAAACTATAAGGCATCAGTGAAAGAAATTGAAGACAATATAAACAAATGGAAAGATATACCATGCTCATTATTAGAAGAATATAGTTAAAGTGTCCATACTATCTAAAGCAATCTACATATTCAATACAATCTCTATCAAAATTCAAATAGCATTTTTCAAAGAACTAGAGTAATATTAAGATGTGTATAAAACCACAAAAGATCCCAAATAGCCCAAGCAATCTTGAGAAAGAGAAACCCTGTAGATATCACAAACCCAAATATACTACAAAACTATAGTAATCTGTCAATATGGTAGTGGCATAAAAATAGACACATAGATCAACAGAACTGGGTAGAGAGCTCTGGAATTAATCCACATTTACAAGGCCAATTAATCTACCAAAAGGAGGCAAGAATATACAAAGGGGACAGACAGTCTCCTCAACAAATCCTTTTGGGAAAACTGAACAGCTACATACAAAAGAATGAAACTGGACCACTTTCTTATATCACACATAAAAATAAACTGAAAATGGATTAAAGACCTAAATGTAAGACCTGAAAACATAAAACTACTAAGAGAAAACAGGCAATAATTTCTTAGACATTGGCCTTAGCAACATATTTATGCATATATCTCCTCAAGCAAGGGAAAAAAATGCAAAAATAAGCTATTAGAATTACATCAAAGTTAAAATCTTTTGCATAGCAAAGGTAACCATCAACAAAACAAAAAGGATAAGATAATTACAAATAGTAAGGGGTTAATATCCATAATCTATAAACAATTTATACAACTCAACATCAAAATAAACCAAATAATCTAATTAAGTAATGGGTAAAGAGTTCTTTGCAAGATGGAGCAAAGTATGAGGACTCTAGGCTTGCCTCATCCTAAAAATACAACTAGATAATCATCAAATCATCCTAAATACCCCATAAATTGATCTGAAGACTGGGAGAACAAACTCCACAACTAAACATAGAAAAGAGGCCACATAAAAGAAGGTATTAAGTGCAGAGACACAGCATGGAAGAGAAATGGATCATGACCACTGTGGTAGGATGGAGCCATGGTCATGGAGAAGAGCAAGAGACAGTCTAGCACATTGGAAAGCATATGGTGAAAACAAATCTCCAAAGCAATTGGCTTGGAAAGTAAGGGGAGCCAAATTTTGTGACTTCTTGCAATCAGCAGGGCTTAAAGCCTGGAGTTGTAAAGGTCAGTGTGAGAACTGGGAGAACTCAGAGGGCACTGGAGTTTTAAACACAACTCCATCTGAGATAAAACTCTGGAGGGGGGTGACTCCTGGCAGGCAGACATCTTGGACATGGACAGGGTAGAGGCAGGGAATGGAAAGAGGCCTGAGACAAAGAGTGGGGGGTGCTTGATCCCGGGTCAGTGAGAGGGCTAAGTTCCTATGCCAGAGGGAGCTGGGTGAAGCCATTTCCACCTCTCTCGTGTATGGGCATGCACACATGCGCATGTGTACCACACTAATTCACCTCAGTAAGCTAAGCAGCGTCACCTAGTGGAGAAGAGAGCTGTTACACCAAGTCTTGCCCATCTGCACCCTCCACACACATCCCCTAGAAGACCAGCACAAGTCACTCTGCCTGTGTAGTGTATGGACTATATAGGGCTTCATATTTTCAATTCTAGGGAAACTGGATGTAACTTCATTGGGATTTGATTCTGTTTGCTAGTTTATTTATTTGTTCATTTTCTTTGCTTCTGTTTTTGCTTAGTTTTTTATTTTTTCTTTCTTTTTTTCTTTCTTTATTTTCTTCCTCATTCTTGTATACAGAAAAAGAAAACTTTATATTTATTTTTATTTTTTTACTTTATTTTTTATTTTTAAAATTTTTATTCTCCTTCATTTTTTTATTTCACTTTATTTTATTATACTTATATTTTAAATTTTTAAATTTTTTCTTACCTTTTTAAATTTTATTTCTCTTTTTTCTCCATTCTGTCAAGCTTCCTTCAAAACTCAGACCAAACACACCTAAGATCTAGCTTTCTTTATTTGATTTTTTGTTTTGTTGTTAATTTTTTAATTTTCATTTTTTATTTGATTAATTTTCTTCTTCCTCCAAAATGACAAAATGAAGGAAATTCATCCTAAAAGAAAGAACAGGAAGAAATGAAGCTAGGGGCTTAATCAACACAGATATAAGCACAATGTCTGAACTAGAATTTAGAACCATGATAATAAGAATACTAGCTGAGGTTGAGGGGTGTCTGGGTGACTCAGACAGTTAAGCATCCTACTTCAGCTCAGGTCATTATCTCGCGGTTTGTGAGTTCAAGCCCCATGTCAGGCTCTGTGCTGACAGTTCAGACCCTGGAGACCACTTCAAATTCTGTGTCTCCCTATCTCTGTCCCTCCCCCTGCTCATGCTCTGTCTCTCTATCTCTCTCGAAATAAATTAACATTAAAAATAAAAATAAAAAAAGAGAGTACTAACTGGGGATTAAAAAAGCATAGAATCCCTTTCTGTGGATATAAAAGAAATAAAATCTAGTCCACATGAAATTAAAAATACTATACCAAGATGCAATCTTGAATGGATGCCATGACAGCAATGAAGCAGAGCAGCGAATCAGCAGTTTAGATGATAAAATTATGGAGAATAATGAAGCAGAAAAAAACAGGGAAACAAAGGCAAAAGATCATGATACAAGACTTAGAGAACTCAGTGATTTATTAAAAAGGAATAACATTGGAACCATAGGAAATCCAGAAGATAAAGAGAGAGAAAAAGTGGCAGAAGGTTTACATTAGCAAATTATAGCAGAAAACTTTCCTAATCTGAGGAAGGACACAGACATCAAAATCCAAGAAGCACAGAGAACTCTCATTAGAATCAACAATAACTGACCATCAGTAAGGCTTATCATAGTCAAACTCACAAAATACACAGACAAGGAAATAATTATGAAAGAACCAAGGGAAAGAAGTCCTTAACCTGTAAGGGAAGACAGATCAGGTTCACAGCAGACCTGTCCACAGAAACTTGGCAGGCCAAAAATGAATGGCAAGATATATTCAATGTGATGAATCAGAAAAATATGCAGTCAATAATTATTTATCCAGCAAGTCTGTCTTTCAAAATAGAAGAAGAGATAAAGAGTTTCCAAGGTGAAATCTAACGTAGTTTGTGACCACTAAACCAGCCTGCAAGAAATTTTAAGGGAGACCCTTTGAGTGGAGAAAAGACAAAACAAAACAAAAAAGAGCAATGGCAACAAAGACTAAAAAGGACCAGAGAACATTACCAGAAACACCAACTCAGCAGGCAACACGATGGCACTAAAACCATATCTTTCAGTACTCACTCTAACTGTCAATGAACTAAACGCTCCAACCAAAAGACATAGGGTATCAGAATAGATAAGAAAGCAAAACCCATCTATATGCTGCTTCCATGAGACTCATTTGAGACCTAAAGACACCTGCAGATTGAAAGTAAGGGGATGGAGAACCATCTATCATGCTAATGGTCATCAAAAGAAAGCTGAAGTAGCAATACTTATATCAGACAAACTATATTTTAAAATAAAGACTGTAACAAGAGATGAAGAAGGGCATCATACAGTAATTGAGTGGTCTATCCACCAAGAATATCTAAAAATTGTAAATATTTATGCCCCCAATGTGAAGAACCAAAATATATAAATCAATTAATCACAAACATAAAGAAACTCATTGATAATAATACCACAATAGTAGGGACTTCACACCACACTTACAACAATGGACAGATCATGTAAGCAGAAAATCAACAAGGAAACAATGGCTTTGAATGACACAATGGACTGGATGGACTTAACAGATATATTCAGAACATTTCATCCTAAAGCAGCAGAATACACATTCTTCTCAAGTGTTCATGGAACATTCTCCAGAATAGATTACATACTGGGACACTAATCAGCCCTCAACAAGTACAAAAAGATCATGATCATACCTTGTACATTTTCAGAACACAACACTATGAAACTCAAAATCAACCACAAGAAAGAATTTGGAAAGACCATGAATACTTGGAGATTAAAGAACATCCTACTGAAGAATGAATGGGTTAACAAAGAAATTAAAGAAGAAATTTAAAAAGCACATGGAAGCCAATGAAAACACAACAGCCCAAAACCTCTGGAATGCAGCAAGGGTAGTCAGAGGAGGGAAGTATATAGCAATCCAGGCCTTCCTAAAGAAGGAAGAAAGTTCTCAAATACACAACCTAATCTTACACCTAAAAGAGCTGGAAAAAGAATAGCATAAAAAGCTCAAAACCAGCAGAGGAAGGGAAAAAATAAAGATTAGAGCAGAAATCAATGATATCGAAACAACAACAACAATAAAAAAAAAACAGTACAACAGATCAATGAAACCAAGAACTGGGTCTTTGAAAGAATTAACAAAAATTGCTAAACCCCTAGGCAGAATGACCAAAAATAAAAAGGAAAGGACACAAATAAATAAAATCAAGAATGAAAGAGGAGAGAAATACACCACAGAAATACAAACAATAATAAGAAAACATTATGAACTGTTATCTGCCAACAACTGGGCAATCTGGAAGTAGACAAATTCCTAGAAACACGTAAACTACCAAAACTGAAACAGAAGAAATAGAAAATTTTAACAGACCCATAACCAGTAAATAAATTGAATCAGTAATAATAAATCTCCCAACAAACAAGGGTCCAGGGCCTGATGGCTTTCCAGGGGAATTCTGCCAAACATTTAAACAGGTAACACCTATTTTTTTGAAGCTGTTACAAAAAATAGAAATGGAAGGAAAACTTCCAAACTCATTCTACAAGGACACCATTACCTTGATTCTAAAACTAGACAAAGACCCCACTAAAAAGGAGAACTATAGACCAATTTCCCCAAAGAACATGGATGCAAAGATTCTCAACAAGATACTAGCCAACTGGATTCAACAATACATTAAAATAATTATTCACCATGATCAAGTAGAATTTATTCCAGCATGCAAAGCTGGTTTAATATCTGCAATCAATCAATGTGATACATCATATTAACAAAAGAAAGGATAAGAACAACATGATCCTCTCAATAGATGTGGAAAAAGCATTTGACAAAATACAGCATCATTTCTTGATAAGAACCCTCAAGAAAGTAGGGATAGAAGGATTGTACCTCAAGATCAAAAAGACCATATGTGAAAGACACACTGCTAATATCATCCTCAATGGGGAAAAACTAAGAGCTTTCTCCCTAAGGTCAGGAACACAACAAGGATGTCCACTCTCACCAGTTATTCAACATAGTGTTGTAAGTCCTAGCCTCAGCAATCAGACAACATAAATAAATAAAAGACATCCAAATCAGCAAGGCAGAAGTCAAACTTTCACTCTTTGCAGATGACATGATACTCTATGTGGAAAACCCAAAAGACTCCACCAAAAAAACTGCTAGAACTTATACATAAATTCGGTAAAGTTGCAGGATATAAAATCAATGTACAGAAATTCGTTGCATTGCTATGCACAAATAATGAAGCAGCAGAAAGAAAAATCAAGGAACTGATCCCAGTTATAATCGCACCAAAAACCATAAAATACCCTGGAATAATCCTAACCAAAGAAGTGAAAAATCTATTCACTGAAAACTATAGAAAGCATACTAAAGAAATTGAAGATGACACAAAAAATGGAAAAATATTCCATACTTCTGGATTGGAAGAACAAACATTGTTAAAATGTCAATACTACCCAAAGCAATCTGCATATTCAATGTAATCCCTATCAAAATAACACCAGCATTCTTCACAGAGCTAGAGAAAACAATCCTAAAATTTGTATGGAACCAGAAAAGACATTGAATAGACAAAGTAATGTTGGAAAAGAAAACCAAAGCTGGAGGCATCATAATTCTGGACTTCAAGTTGTATTACAAATCTGTAAGCATCAAGACAGTATGGTATTGGCACAAGAACAGACACATAGATCAAGGAACACAATAGAGAATTAAGAAATGGAACCACAAATGTATGGCCAACTCACCTTTGGCAAAGCAGAAAAGAATATCCAATGGAAAAAAGACAGTCTCTTCAGCAATTAGTATTGGCAAAACTCGACAGTAACATGCAGAAGAATAAACCTGGAACACTTTCTTACACCACACACAAAAATAAACTCAAAATGGATGAAAGGCCTAAACATAAGACAGAAAGCCATCAAAATCCTACAGGAGAAAGCAGGTAAATACCTCTTTGACCTCGGCTTAGCAACTTCTTACTCAACGTGTCTCCAGAGGCAAGGGAAACAAAAGCAAAAATGAACTATCAGGACCTCATCAAAATAAAAAGCTTCTGCACAGTGAAGGAAACAATCAGCAAAACTAAAAGGCAACTGACAGAATGGGAGAAGATATTTGTAAATGACATATCAAATAAAGGGTTAGTATCCAAAATGTATAAAGAACTTATCAAACTCAACACCCAAAAAATAAATAATCTAGTGAAGAAATGGGTGGATGACATGAATAGACACTTCTCCAAAGAAGACATCCAGATGGCCAACCGACACATGAAAAATGCTCAACATCACTCATCATCAGGGAAATCCAATCAACACCACAATGAGATACCACATCACACCTGTCAGAATGGCTAAAATTAACAACTCAGGCAACAACAGGTGCTGGCAAGGATGTGGAGAATGGGGAACCCTTTTGCACTGCTGATGGATATGTGAACTGGTGTAGCCATGCTGGAAAATATTATGGAGTTTCTTCAAAATATTAAAAACAGAATTACCCTACGACCTAGCAAGTGCACTACTAGGTATCTACACAAATGATACAGGAAGGCTGATTTGAAGGGGCACATGTACCTCAATGTTTATAGCAGCACTATTAATAAATAGTATATAGTACTGTATATATACTATATATAGTATATATATAGTATATATATATATAGTATATATAGTATATATATATATATATAGTATAGTATATATAGTATATATATAGTGTATATAAAGTATAGTATAGTATATATAAGGGAATAATTTTTGGTGATCAAAAAGAATGAAATCTTGCCAGTTGCAACAACATGGGTGGAACTAGAGTGTATTATGCTAAATGAAATAAGAGAAAAACAAATATCATATGATTTCACTCATATGTGGAATTTAAGATACAAAACAGATGAAATAAAGGAAGGGAAGCAAAAATAATATAAAAACAGAGAGGGAGACAAACCATAAGAGACTTAAATACAGAGAACAAACTGAGGTTTGCTGGCAGGTGTCAGGTGGGGAAGGGTGGTAAAAGGGTGAAGACATTAAGAAGGACACTTGGAATGAGCACTAGGAGTTACATGTAAGCAGTGAATTACTAAATTCTATTCCTGAAATTATTATTACACTATGTGTTAACTAAATTGGTTTTAAATTTAAATAAATAAATAAATAAATAAATAAATAAATAAATAGGGTTTTTTAACAAAACAAAACAAAACAACAAGACAAAACAAAACAGTTACATACAAAGGAAATATCATAAGGCTATCAGATTTTTTACCAGAAACTTCCCAAGCTAGAAAGGAGTTACATGATATATTCACAGTGCTGAATGGGAAATACCTGCAGACAAGAATACTCTATCCAGCAAAGCTATTATTCAGAATAGAAGGAGAGATAAAGAGTTTCCCAGATGAACAAAGGCTAAAGAAGTTCATGACCACTAAATCAGCCCTATAAGAAATATTAAAGAGTACTCTGAGTGGAAAGGAGATACCAAAATTAATATTATGAAGATAGGAAATACAAAAGCAGTAAAAATGAAGAATTCTGTAAAAAATAAGTCTAGGAACTCACAAAATAACAGGATGTAAAACATGACACCATAAAACTACAATGTGGGAAGGAGAGGAGTAAAGAATGGGTTCAAACTTAAAAGACCACCAACTTAATATAGACTGCTATATGCAGAAGATGTTATGTACAAACATATGTGTAAGTACATATGTAATGTGCAAAGAATAAAGAGAAAGAAATCCAAGTATATCATTAAAGAAAACCAGCAAACCATGAAAGACAGATAGCTAGATAGAATCTTCAAAAACAACCAGAAAATAAATAATAAAATGGTAATAAATAAAATCTGTCTATAATTTCTTTGAATGTAAATAAACTAAATGCTCCAATCGAAAGACATAGGCTGACAGAATAGATTAGAAAACAAAACAAAACAAAACAAGGCCCATCTATATGCTACCCACAAAAGACTCATTTTAGACCAAAAACACCTATAGACTGAAAGTGAGGGGAGAGAGAAACATTTATCATTCAAATGGATGTCAAATAAAAGCCTAAATTTCAATACTTATTTCAGACAAACTGGACTTTAAAACAAAGGTTGTAACAAGAGACAAAGAGGACACTATATAATAATAAAAGGGACAATCTGTCAAGAAGATATAGCAGTTGTAACTATTTATGCACCCAACTTGAAAGCACCCAAATACATAAAACAGTTAATAGCATAAAGGAACTGATAATAATATAATAATAATAGGGGACTTGGGCACCCCACTTACATCAATGGACAGATCATCTAAACAGAAAATCAAGAAGAAAACAAAGGCTTTGAATGATACACTGGGCCAGATGGATACAACAAATATATTCATAACATTCCATCTTAAAACAGAAAAATACACATTCTTTTCAAGTGCACATGAAACATTCTCCAGAATAGATCACATATTGGGCCACAAAGCAATCCTCAACAAATTCAAAAGGACTGAAGTAATACCATGCGTCTTTTCTGACCCCAATGCTATGAAACTAGAAGATCAACCACAAGAAAAAATCTGAAAGACCACAAATACATGTTAAATAACATGCTACTAAACAACAAATAAGTCAACCAGGAAATAAAAGAATAAATACACAGTAGATGGAAACAAAAATGAAAACACAACAGTGCAAAACCTTTGGGACACAACAAAAGCAGTTCTAAGAAGGAAGCTTATAGGAATACAGGTCTACCTCAAGAAGCAAGAAAAATCTCAAATAAACAACCTAACCTTACATCTAAAGGAGCTAGAAAATGAACAAGAAACAGGACCTAAAACCAGCAAGAATAAGGAAATAATAAAGATCAGAGCAGAAATAGATGAAATAGAAACTTAAAAAAAAAATGATCCATGAAACCAGGAGCTGTTTCTTTGGAAAAAAAAAAATCTATAAAATTGATGAACCTCTATCCAGATGTATCAAGAAAAAAGGAGAAAGGACCCAAATAAATAAAATCACAAATGAGAGAGGAGAAATAATAATAAACACCACAGAAATATAAACAATTATAACAGAATATTATGAAAAATTAAATACCAACAAATTGGACAACCAAGAAGAAATGGATAAATTCCTAGAAACATAAACCTACTAAAAGTGAAACAGGAAGAAATAGAAAATTTGTACAGACTGAAAACCAGCAAAGTAATTAAATCAGTAATCAAAAAACTCACAACAAAGAAAAGTCCAAGACCACATTGCTTCACAAGCAAATTCTACCAAACATTTAAAGTAGAGTTAATACTTATTGTTCTCAAACTTTTCCAAAAAGTAGAAATGGAAGGAAGACTTCCAAATTCATTCTATGAGTTCAGAATTACCCTGATACCAAAACCAGATAAAGACACCACTAAAAAAGAGAACTACAGGCCAATATCCATGATCAACATGGATGCAAAAATCCTCAACAAAATACCAGCAAGCCAAATCCAACAGTACATTAAAAAAACATTCATCACAAGCAAGTGAGATTTATTCCTGGGTTGCAAGGGTGGTTCAATATTAAATCAATCAATGTGATACATTATGTTAATAAGAGAAAGGATAAGAATCATATGATAATTTCAATAAACACAGAAAAAAAAAAACACTTGACAAAGCACAACATGCATTTCTTTATTTTCAAAGTAGGCTCCACGCCCAACATGGGACTTGAACTCATGACCCCAAGATTAAGAGTCAGATGCTCTGCTGACTGAGCCAGTCAGGTGCCCCACAACATGAATTTCTGATAAAAATCTTCAACAAAGTGAGGTAAGAGGGAAAATACCTCAACATAATAAAGGCCATATATGAAAAACCCAGAGCAAATATCATCCTTAATGGGGAATAACAGAACCTTATCCCTAAGGTCTGGAACAAGACAAGGACGTCCACTTTCACCACTTTTATTCAGCATAGTACTGAATAGCATAGCAATCAGACAACAAAAAGAAATAAAAGTCATTAAAATCAGTACGGAAGAAGCAGCATTTCACTATTTGCTGATGACATAATACTAAACACAGAAAATTTGAATGACTCCACCATAGAACTGCTAGAACTGGTCAATGAATTCAGTAAAGTTGCAGGATACAAATTCAGTCTACAGTAATCTGTTGCATTTGAATTCACCCAATAATGAAGCAGCAGAAAGAAAAATTAAGAAACACTCCCATTTGCAATTGCACTAAAAATAATAACTACAAATAAACTTAACCAAAAGGGTGAAAGACCTATACTCTGAAAACTATAAACCAGTGATGAAAGAAATTGAAGATGACACAAAGAAATGGAGAGACATTCCATGTTCATGGATTAGAAGAACAAATATTGCTAAAATGTCTATACTACCCAAAGCAAGCTACACATTTAATGCAATCCCTATCAAAACACCAACAGCATTTTTCACAGAACAACAACAATCCTAAAATTTGTATGGAACCACAAAAGACCCTAAATAGCCAAAGCAAACTTGAAAAAGCAAAGCAAAGCTGGAGGCATCCAATTCTGGACTTGAAGTTATATTACAAAGCTGTAATGACCAAAACAGTATGGAATTGGCACAAAAATATACACATAGATCAATGGAACAGAATAGAAAACCCAGAAATAAACCCACAATTATATAGTCAATTAATTTTCAACAAAACAGGAAAGAATATACAATGGGAAAAGGACAGTCTCTTCAACAAATGGTGTTGGGAAAACTGGACAACAACATGTAAAAGAATCAAACTGGACTTTCTTTCACCATACACAAAATAAATTCAAAATGCATTAAACACCAAAATCCAAGAGTTGAAATCATAAAAATCCTGGGAAAGAGCACCGGCAGTGATTTTTCTGACACCAGCCATAGCAACTTTTTTCTAGTTAGGTCTCTTGAGGCAAGAGAAACAAAAGCAAAAAACAAAAACAAAAACAAAAAAAGAAAAAACTATTGGGACCACATCAAAATAAAAGCTTTTGCACAGGGAAAGAAACAATCAACAAAACTAAAACTATTAAATGGAGAAAGATATTTACAAATGGCATATCCCATACAGAGTTAGTATCCAAAATATGTAAAGAACTTATACAGCTCCACACACAAAAAACAAACCATCCAATTTAAAAATGGGCAGAAGACATGAACAGACAGTTCACCAAAGAAGACATACAATCAACAGACACATGAAAAGATGTTCATCATCATTTACCATCACAGAAGTGTAAATCAAAACTACAATGAGGGGCAGCTGAGAGGCTCAGTCAATTAAGCATCTGACTTTGGCTCAGGTGATGATCTCACTGCTCATGAGTTCAAGCCCCAAGCTGTGTTGTACCCAAGCTGTCAAGATGTGCTGACAGCTCGGAGCCTGGAACCTGCTTCAGATTCTGCCTCCATCTCTCTGCCCTTCCCCTGCTCGCGCTCTCTCTCTCTCTCTCAAATATAAAATAAAACATACAAAATAAAATAAATAAATAAAATGACATATCAACTCACAGCTGTCAGAATGGCTTAAATCAACAACACAAAAAACAATAGACCTTCGTGATGATGTGGAGAAAACTGAACATTCCTGCACTGTCAGTGGGAATACAAACTGGTATAGCCACGGTGGAAAAGAGTATGAAGATTCCTCACAAAGTTAAGGGGCGCCTGGGTGGCGCAGTCGGTTAAGCGTCCGACTTCAGCCAGGTCACGATCTCGCGGTCCGTGAGTTCGAGCCCCGCGTCAGGCTCTGGGCTGATGGCTCAGAGCCTGGAGCCTGTTTCCGATTCTGTGTCTCCCTCTCTCTCTGCCCCTCCCCCATTCATGCTCTGTCTCTCTCTGTCCCAAATACTAAATCAAAGAGATGTGTGCACCCCTATGTTATAGCAGCATGCATATCGTGTATATATATATATATATATATTATATATGTATACATATATTATATGTGTATACATATATATGTATACATATATAATATAATATATATTATATATACATATATAATATATAATATAATATATTATATACATATATATTATAATATATTATATAATTATTATATATTATATAATATATATGTATATGTATATATATACATATATAATATTATCATACAGCCATAAGAAAGAATGAAATCGTGCCATTTGCAACAACATGGATGGAACTAGAGAGTACAATGCTAAGCAAAATAAGTCAGCCAGAGAAATACAAATACCATATGATTTCATTCATATATGGAATTTACGAAAAAAAACAAAGAGTAAAGGGGAAAAAAGAGAGAGACAAACCAAGAAACAGACTTTTAACTATAGAGAACAAACTGGTTACCAGAGGGGAGGTGGGCAGGGAGATGGGTGAAATAGGTGATGGGGATTAAGGAGTGCACCTGTCATGATGAGCACTGGGTTATTAAAATAAAAACTAAAAAATGGGCAGAAGACCTGAAAAGACATTTTTATAAAGAAGACATTCTGCTAGCCACAGACATATGAAAAGATGCTCCACACCACTAATTATCAGAGAAATGACATATCACCTCTCATCTGTTAGGATATCTATTATAAGCCAGATAAGAAATAACAAGTGTTGGTCAGGATGTGGAGAAAACTAAACCCTTGTTCATTTTTTCTCAGAATGGCAATTGGTGCAGCTACAATGGAAAACAGTATGGAGGGTCCTCAAAAAATTAAAAATATAACTACCATATAATCCAACAATTCTACCTTGGGTATTTTCTGAAGAAAATAAAACACTTAAAGAGATTCATGCAACTCCATGTTCACTGCAGCTAATATACCATAACTAAGATCTGGAAGCAATCTAAGTGTTCATTAAGAGATGAATAAATACATGAGATGTGACACACACACACACACACACACACACACACACACACACACACACCATGGAATATTATTCAGCCATAAATAGAATGAAATCTTGCCATTCACAACAACATGGGTGTACCTAGGGGGTATTATGTTGTGTAAAATTAGCCAGAGAAAGACAAAATACCATGTAATTTCTCTTATATGTGGAGTCTATAAAACAGAATGAATAAACAAACAAAAACAGAAACATACCCATAAATACAGAGATTGGTAGTTGCCAGAGACAAGGGGAGTGAGAGAAAGGATGAATGGAGGAAGGCGATTAAGAGGTACAAACTTCCAGTTATAAAACAAGTCACAGGGATGAAAAGTATAGCATGGGAATATAGTCAATATTATTGTAATAATGTTGTTTGGTGACAGATGGTAACCACAGTTAGTATGGTGAACACAGTGTAATGTATAGAATTATTGAATCACTGTTGTACACCTGAAACTAATATAACATTATATGTCAAATATAGTTTAATAATAAAATTTTCTTAAATTTAACCTTTCTATATGAAGAAAAAACACACAAGTCCTAATTGTTTATTATTACATTCAACAGACATGAATTACTCTGCCAAATTGCTTATACAAGTTTCTAAATGCTCACTTTCACCTTCTTTACCTGTCACATTGTGCCCCAGCAACAAACAGCCATGAATCAACATAGACTCACAAACCACACTTGAAGTAGCACTAACTTAGGCCCTGGTGTGCACACGTCTGCAGTTGAAAATCCCTGGTATAGCAAAAGAGGAGAAAAGTGTAATGATGTGGTGTTAAAAGCCCAGGACTGGAAGTCAGGAGGCTGATGTTCTAGACTAGCTCATTTACTCACTAGAACTCTCCACTTCTTCAGTTTTCTCACCAGGAAAATTATTAATTAGTCTAGATGGTTTTAGCATTCCTGACCAGCTCTATTTAGCATGTTCTGTTTCTATGACTAAAAATTAAAAAAATAAAGATTTGTGAAGGGAAAATGGCTACATGATTTGCCATCGGGAAGAGAATGTGGGTAAATTTGTAACTATATTGTTACTCTATTTGCATGGATGTGGTTCATCCTATTCTCCATGACCCACAAAAACTTTCATATGGACACAGACATAATAATTCTGCCACCCAAATGACCACTTTAACCACCTACAAGTAATTGGAAAGACTGCAGTAAACTTGAGGCACATCTGAGTCTTCTAATGATGTCTCCCTAATAATTATAACTCTTGTGCCGGTAGCAGTTGTCATATATATGAAGTTTTATAATAATGAGAAACAGGATCCCTAGTCTCACATCTATTAAGCATAGAACAAAAGGGCATAGTCTTCAATTTTACTGTCAGTTACATATGTAATGTCTTTCTCTACTTAAAGCATGCATTGTTCAATTCTGGAATAGTGTACCAAGAAAGCTTATGTAACTTTTCTTCTTTGAAGATCATTAAAAAGAAGGAAGTTTTGGGGTGCCTGGGTGGCTCAGTTGGTTAAGCGTTCAACTTTGGCTCAGGTCATGTTCTCACAGTTGTGAGTTTGAGCCCCGTGTCAGGTTCTGTGCTGACAGATCAGAGCCTGGAGCCTGCTTCGGATTCTGTGTCTCGCTCTCTCTCTTCCCCTCCCCTGCTCACGCTCTGCCTCTCTCTGTCTCAAAAAATAAATTTAAAAACATTTTTAAAAATTTTAAAAGGAGGAAATTTTTCTTTGAAAAGATTTGGTAATGACCAATATGCAATGAAGAAGAGGGGCTCCAGCACTGTGATTTGCTGCTGTTGTTGAAGACTTAAGAAAAAATTAACTGATGGTAATACTCAGTTTAATTCTCCTGGAAATAATGATATTCCTATTCTTCAGCTCTAATGCCTTTTTTTCAGGCCCAGGTTGCTTCTCAAATTCTCTGTGTATTCCATCAATTAGGTCCCAGAAGCTTCTCTCTTCCACTCTACTTCTGGTCCTGAGTTTAGATTCCTTGCTTTTTCATGTGCCTTCTACCAGATTAGTCCTGAAGACACAGACAAAGGCATCAGAGTAGAGAACTGCTTCCCCCAGATCACTGAACATTCTATCCTGCGGAGAAATTATTCCAGCTCAACCTTTGTAACAATAACACATCACAGCCTTCAGGGTTCAGAGGTGAAAACAGTCTTCCTTTACTGTCTTCAAGAACCTCTAAGAAGGTGAACTCTTCCTCAGCTATAGACAGAAAACTGGAAAAGTATTGCCTAAATATCCATCCTACCAAGTTCCACAAAGTAGAACTAAAATATCTGCCTTTGCCTGCACAAAATGAAAATGTTGTATGGGAAAGTTCTGCAAGGGGACTCCAGAAGTTCTCTGAGCCTGACAACCCAGTTTCTTTCCTCTCAAGGCTCCACAGTAACTTGAAAAGAGAGTTTTCAATTACTGCCTCTATTTGAACATACAATGTGTGGAATTAATGTTATCTGACTCAGTCAATTCAGTTCAAAAAATGTGTCCTAGCACCTATTAAGTGCAATACAGGGCACCTGGGTGGCTCAATCGTTAAATGTCTGACCAGCTCAGGTCATGATCTCATGGTTCCTGAACTCGAGCCCTGCATGAGGTGAGCTCAAGCACTGTTTCAAGTGAGCCCCACTTCTCTCTCTCTCTCTCTCTCTCTCCCTCCCTCCCTCCCTCTCTCTCTCTCTGCTCCTCACTCGTGCCCTCTCTCTCAAACAAAACAAAACAAAACAAAAAACAATCCACTTGTGTTGCATAAGAGTCACTACATTCCAGCGTCTCTAATCTAGATGAGGAGAAAGATGCACACACACAGATTACTTTAACAAAGGTCAAAACTCTGATAAGTACAATGAAAGGGGCTCAGATACCTAAGGGAGCTGAGGGAGAAACTGACTCAATATGAGAAAGGACTTTTAGATGCTAGGGCTTAAAGAATGAGCAAAAATCTTTTTTATGTTTTTTTCTTCAAAAGTAATACATCCTCAATATGGAAAATAAATGGCAACAAAAATCACATGCGATCCTATCACCTAAAAATAATTACTTCTAAAATTCAACATGTTTATCTATGTATATGGAAACATGAATACTCTTTGAAGAAGATGTGATCATCAGTGTATACTCCTTGGTAATCTACTTTTTCCCTTGACAATACATAATGAACATTTTTCTATGTCATTAGCTATTCCTTTAATCATAGGTATGGTTCATAAGTTTCATGTTTCCTTTTATTTCTGATCTTGATTATAGCTGCTTACAGCTTGATGTTAAAAGGATTATGATACCATGTTCTAAGTGAGAAGAAATGCTTCAGTCTATTTAGCAATGTCTCCACAGGTTCAGGTTAGGGAAGCTGTGCTACAAATCCCATTTCTGGTTAAATTCTATGTCTCTTTCAATACCACATATTATCTATCATATTATTGCATGTATATTTCAACAAATTCCATACATTTGGACACTCAGGTTATTTTAGATTATTCCATGTTACATATAACACCATGATGAATGTCCTTAGGCATGTATACTTGCCCATTTGCAACTATATTCTTTACGAAACTTTCTATAACTGTTATTGCTGAATCAAAATATATGTAAAACTCCAAGGATTTTTAAAGTTTATTTATTTATTCTTGAAAGAGAGATTGCGAGCCAGGGAGGGGCAGAGAGAGAGAATCCCAAGCAGGCTCCATGCTGTCAGCACGGAGGCTGATTCAGGGTTTGAACCCACAAACTGTGAGATCATGATGTGACCAGAAATCAAAAGTCAGACCCTTAATCAACTTAGCCACCCAGGTGTCCCCAAGGATTTTTTTTTAAATCATTTCTTTTTTTTTAATCCAAGTTAGTTAACATAGTGTAATAATGGTTTCAGGAGTAGAATTTAGTGATTCATCACTTACATATAACACCCACTGCTCATCCCAACAAGTATTGTCCTTAATGCCCATCCCCCATCTAAAACCCCTCCAGCAACCCTCAGTTTGTTCTCTGTATTTAAGAGTCTCTTATGGAGCCTCCCTATCTCTATCTTACTTTTCTTTCCTTTCCCTTATGTTCATCTGCTTTGTTTCTTAAATTCCACATATGATATTTGTCTTTCTCTATTTCACTTAGCATAATACATTCTAGTTCCATCCATGTTGTTGCAAATGACAAGATTTCATTCTTTTTCTTTTAAATGTTTATTTTATTTTTGAGAGAGAGTAAGCGAGTGTGTGTGTGAGAGTGAGAGGCAGAAAGAGAGATCTCAAACAGGCTTTGCACTGACAGCAGTGAGCCTGATACAGGGCTCGAACTCACAAACCATGAGATTATGACCTGACCCAAAGTCACATGCTCAACCAACTGAGACACCCAGGTGCCCTGAGATTTCATTCTTTTTTATCGTTAAGTAATATTACATTGTATGTATATACCACATCTTCTTTATCCATTCTTCAGTCAATGGACATTTGGGGTCTCTCCATAATTTGGCTATTGTTGATAGTGCTGCTATAAACATTGGGAATTTTTTTTAAGTTTGTTGATTTATTTTGAGAGAGAGCACGTGCAGGGGAGGGGCAGAGAGAAGGAGAGAGAGAGAGAGAGAGAGAGAGAGAGAGAGAGAGAGAGAGATTCTGCATTGTCAGAACAGAGTCCAGCCCAGGGCTTGAACTCACAAACCATGAGATCATGACCTGACCTGAAATCATGAGTTCAATGCGTAACCAACTGAGCCATCCAGGTGCCCCAACATTGGGATTTTTAAAAGCATTACCAAAATATAGTGCATAGAGCTTATACCAGTTTAAGAAGCTTGAATCTGTGTGTGAATACAATAATTTCTGGCCCTATTCCCTGTGCTAGGTATGATGAGGTGTTTTTTTTTTTTTTTTTTGATGTTGTGTGTGTGTGCGTGTATGTGTGTTTAGTCTTTGCTCACAATTTTGAGCTGGTACATGATTCATTTTATAAATGTTTTAGGCATCTTACAACTGCCGAGGGTGGAGGGATGTCTCAGGTACCTCAGGCCCAACCAGCAATCACAAGGGTGAGAAAGACAATATCTTAGTACACCTGTGGCCCATGGAGCACCCAAAAGTTCTGCTATACCTCATTATTAATTTTTGGTCTGTTAAAGCAGAAGTAACTCACTTATGATACAATACCTTTGAATCTCTTACTATAATTTTGGACCTATCCAACTGTCTTTCTAATTCTTTCAACTTGGGTTTTATATATATTGAGACTATGTTGTGAACGAAAAAAACAATTATGATTATTAGGTCTTCTTGATGGGCTATTCATCGTATTATTTTATAGTGTCACTATTTCTATTCATGCTTTTTGCTTTAAACTATATTTTCCATATTGCTATATAGCTTTCTATTTGTAAAGTAGCATATAACTCAATGTTTAAAAAACTAATCTGACCATCTTTCTTTAATAGAGGAGTTTAATCCATATATATATTTGTGATTTCAGACATATTTGGACTTATTTCTGACATTTTTATTTTATATTCTCTGTTACCTTTCTGTTCTTTTCAATACTTTGCCTTTGGATGATTTGATAAAGTATTCTATATTTTCAACACAAACTTCTGCTAGTTTTTAATCTTATGTCTCAATCTTAAATTTGAACACAAGTAATTAATTATAATTGTTCTTAAATAGCCTATAATTATTCCACAATTTTTATACTCCTCCTGACAATAACAAGAATCTTGGCAGTTTTTTACATCAAACACCCTCATCTTATTATTTTGTTTAAAATTTTAGGATCAACACCTTTCAAAACAAAACTGTTGTGTTGCCTTTTTTAAACTTACATTATTAATTTCTGTGTTTGACATTGTTTATTGTATCCCTATCTTTCAGTTGATTGATTTGTCTTGAAAAGTTAACTGGAATCTGTAGATTATAAACTCTCTAGGGCTTACTATGACTGAAGATGTCATATTTGCCAAAGATCTTGATTTATAGCTTCGATACAAGTTCTAGATTAAAGATTATATTCTCTATACATTGACAATATTGCATTTCCTTCTGATATGTACTGGTCTAAATTTCATTCTCATTCCATTGTAGAGTAACTCTCCAGTAGCTTTAAATAATTTTTTTTTTACTTTGACATTTGCTATTTTATTAGAGTATTTCTAGGTATAGATCATTGTGTTACATGTTATCCAAAGTTACTTTGATCTTAGGACTCATTATTTCTTCAGTTTTAGAAAAATCTTCTGCAGCCATCCACTAAAGACTGCATCTTTGTCCTTCACCCAATTCTACCTACCAATCTATTTCCTAACAGCCCTTGAATTTTGTTTGTATCTTTTCTTCATGCTGTTTTCTGGTTAGTTCCTCAATACCATCTTCCAATTCACTGTTATTCTTTTCTTTTTTTTAAGTTTATTTATTTTGAAAGTGTGTGAATGCATGTGCAAGCAGGGGAGGGGCAGAGAGAGAGGGAGAGATAATCCCAAGCAGGCTCTCCACTGTCAGCACAGAGCCCAACGTGGGGGCTTGAACTTACAGACTCTGAGATCATGACCTGAGTTGAAACCAAGAGTTGGATGCTTAAACAACTCAGCCACCCAGGTGCCCCATGTTTTTCTATAAAATTTATTCTGTCTACTATTGTGGTAGATTTGTTTCCAGAGATGACCACACACTATCTCCCATCCCATGTGCTTTTTACAGTGAGACTTTGCTACCCTTGAAAGGAAGAGACTGAGTCTGTGTCCCTTCCCCATGAATCTGGGTCAGTCGTATGACTTGTTTGGCTAATAAACAGGAGCAGAAGTGACACTTTGCCGGTTCCAAAGGGCAAATTCTTTAAAGGGCCAGCCATTTCTGCTTTCATGCTCTCTCAAGAAAATAGCCACTATTCTTTAATGAAGCATGGCCCACACTAATGAATGATAAGACACCATGTGGAAAGAAAAGAGCCACATGGTAAACCCCTGAGGCTTGTGAATGAAGACTTCTGGAGCCTTCCAGCCCAGCTGACTATAGCCAAGTCACCCCTGCCAATGCTGCTAATTAAATACTCCCCAAGGTACTGACCCAGAATGATGAGAAGGTTGTTGATTTAAACCACTAAGTTTTGGCATGGTTTCCAACATGGTAATATATAACTGAAATTATTATTTTTTCTATTTCAATGACTATATTTCAATTTCTAAAATTTATAATCAATTTTGTTTCATATCCACATATTTTATTTTGTTTTTGTCTGGTGTTAATAATTTTTGCCTTTTTAAAACAGAAACCACAGGAGCACCTGGATGGCTCAGTTGGTTAAGGGTCTGACTGTTGATTTTCGCTCAGGGCATGATCTCAAGGTTCCTAAGTTCAAGCCCTGCATTGGGCCCTGCGCTGTTAGGGCATATCCTCCCTCTCTGCTCCTCCCCCACATGCACTTTCTCTCCCTCTCTCAAAAGTAAACATTAAAAAATAAAAATAAATAAAATAAAATGGAAATCACACCTCATTAATCTCTTTGAAACATCATAAGCACACTTATTTTAAGTCTTTTTCATTGGAGTAAATTCCTGTTTTGACCATCAATTTTGTTGTCTGTCTGCTCAGGAATTAGATTTCTTCATGACTATTTGGAGGGGGGATGGGCAGATTACAAATACTTTGTATGAGGCTTTTGATATTTTCATTTTTCAATGCCTCTTCCCCACCATATCCCTGTCAAGCTACTGATTTCATAGTTGCTTCATGCAGCCCTCCAAAACCCCAGACCAGAGTCTTATCATAGTGATTTGGGGTCTTATTTATGGAGATATTATAGGTTTTGTAGATTTGGTCACAGAACAAAGGATACCTTGGCTCAGTTACTTGTTCCGTGGTTGTATCTGTTACCTTCTGCCTCACCAATCCCAGAACTTTCTCAAAGCGCAAATTAAGGTCAGGGAGAGTGTGCCTTTTTTTATTTTTATTTTTAACCTTCCTCTTATAAAGGAGGCAGTCCTACCCCCACCTCTGACTTCTGACTTCCCTTCCCCCACCCTTTATCCTGGGAGAGCTCAGGCAAATCTCAGGCATAAATAACTCATAGAGCAATGAGCTGGAGATTCAGCCGTGTTCACTTCTATTACTTTCTTGGTTCATAGAGATAACTATTTTGTTTTTCAAATGGGCTCTTTCCCTCCTTCATTTTATATTCTATTGTTGCTATATATTTGGGCCACAGGGAGTGAGCAAATCATACATTTACTATATAACTTAGGCTAGAAGTACAGAATGTCATTGTTTGAAATATCTTCATCACACATCAAGATCCTTCATATCCTTGGGTCTTTAGTAGGTCTCTCTATTCTATTGACCTCTGCTTTTCAGAGCTCATGTGATTAGATTGAGCCCCCTTGGATAATCCAGTATGATCTTCCTATTTTAGGGTCCATAACACTAATTACATCTGGAAAAGTCCTTCACAGTGGTACCTAGGTAAGTGTTTGATTGAATAACCAGTGGATGGTAATCTTGAGGGTACATTTTTGGATTCTGCCTATCATGGTAGTTGATGACTGAAGACATTGTGTAGGGTGAAAAGACTTCTGTCTTCTAAGGACAGTATTGGTAAGGAAAGAGGCATGAGGACATATAATTTATACCAGAGGATAAAATTAATCTACATACTATTCTATTCCATTTTAAGGCAGTGGTAAGAAAAGACTACTGCTAAGAGGTGCCAAAGGGATGGAAATCTAAATTACTTAGAATAATATGAGAATAATTAAGGTGTGAGAAGGGTTTCAAGGCAAGAGCAGGTTCAGGTGTGTGGCCAGAAGTTGGATTCTATGTAGACATTGCCCTCATCAACTTGTTTTAATATAAAACCTTTACATTGGGGCAACTGTTGGCTCAGTCGGTTGAGCATCTGACTTCCACTAAGGTCATGATCTCGCGGTTCTTGAGTTCAAGCCCCACATCGCACTTGCTGCTGTCAGTGCAGAGCCCACTTTGTATCCTCTGCCCCACCCTTCTTCTCAAAAATAAACAAACATTTATGGGGTGCCTGGGTGGCTCAGTCAGTTAAATGTCCAACTATTGATTTTGGCTGAGGTCATGATGTCATGTTTCATGAGTTCGAGCCCTGCATTCAGGTTCTGGGCTGACAGTGCAAAGCCTGCTTGTGATTCTCTCTCTCCCTTTGTCTGCTCCTCCACTCCCTTGCTGTCTCTGGCTCTCTCAAAACAAATAAACTTAAAAAATAAATAAAGTAACAGACAAACATTAAAAAAAAAATACATTGACCCAAAACCCTTCTATTGACCCAAATCTTCAGTAAAACTGGACATCATAAACCTGTCTTCAGTGTGTGGCTCAAGGAAATAGCAAGGAAAGGGTTCAAGTTCTACACTGTGACTTATATGGAGCCAAGGTAAGAGGACCAAGTGCTTTAGCAGGTGAGATGCAAATGATGCCAAATGTTCAGAAGGTTAGGAACTTGGAACTAGAAGAGACCATGACAAAATTAGCCCTCAGAATTCACAATTAGCTTAAAAAAGAATCTGGGCCTTCCCATGGGATGGGTGTTTGGGACAATTTTTTTGAACATCCAAGAAAATAATAGTATCCCCCTAAAATCTGAGTTATAGTTTAAGTCAGTTCTCAATCTTAGTGGAATGTTAGAATTACCTGGGGAGCTATTAATAAAAACTCCCAGTACTCAAGCTATACTCCAGAACAATTAAAATCAGAATCTCTGGGAGTGGGACCCATCATTAGTATTTAAAACTTTCCCAGGTGATTCTAATGTACAGCCAAAGCCGGAAATCACTGGTTTAAGCTGTGAAAAATCTTAAAGGAATCCTTACTTTTGAATATGGTCATTAGAAGAGACATGAGTACATGAGGTATTCTAAGAGATGGGAGAAAACCCACTGAATCAAAGATATGAGAAGAAGATGATTCAATTCTGCAGTAAAATTGAATGAGTGAGAACAGAGACCTTCAAATTGTACTAATAGGAGGAGACATTATTGCTATGAGAAGTCTACTAGTAAAATGGTGGGAGCAAAATTTGTATTACAAAAATTCGAAAAGTCAATGGAAAACAGGAAGTAGAAGTAAATGTAGGATAATTTTGCAAGATATTAAAATAGTTGATGAAATAAAAGATGGACACCATGACAGGGAAAGAGCCCTGAAATGACTAGGAAGCACACATACCAGAAGGAGCTTCATAAATCAAACACAAATTTGAATAGTTTTGAATTGAACGTTCTGACTATTCTGACTCCACACATATTTTTTTATAGTCCTAAGTGAAAGGATTGGGAACCGTGTTTGCACAAGAATAAAAACCACTCCTTTATTTTTCTCCTGAGGAGAAGAATAGAGAACAGTAATTACAGCACAAAGTATGTGGAGCTATAATTCCATCAACTTAACCATAATTTATAGATATAGATGGTTGACTCTTCTATTCAATCTATCCTGCATTTGTGATTTTCATAATGTAGACAACAAGACAGTAATTTAGGAGAGTTTGCCTTTAAAATAGAGAAAGCCTATTAGTGTAAGTGAACCCCATTTGGCAATACGAGGAAGAAATGTGAAAAAGGTCTAGAGCCAAGTTTGCCCTTTGGCTGGATAGGAGTCTTTCTGAAGTGACTGCTGTAAACTGGCCCTAGCTCTACCCTGCCTCCACTTCTGAACCACAAGTTATCCAAGAATGCCATCTCCCCCTTGGCTGTTCCCCCAGGGGGCTCTGGGCCCTGCAGGAGATGATGGAGGAGGACAGAAATGGTAGCAGCAATCTCATGTGTGAATCAGTGGTACAGCTGGATTCAGAATATTAATCAGCAGTTTTATTTCAGGTAACTTGCAGGAGATATATATATATATATATATATATATATATATATATATATATCCATCCTTACAAACCACATAACATTTCACTATATTTGTATTTCACTATATTCTTATCTCCAAATAACCCTTCAGAAGTCCCTCAGCCATCCAGGACTACCTAGATCTTGCCTACCTAGAAAAGCTTTTGTTTTCCTCCTGAATACACATGTCCTTCTGAATTAGAAAAAAAGTCATCACTGGATTTCCAGTTTCTTACTGATCCTACTAGAGCTCTATGAAAAAATTCAAAAACCCCTTGCAGAGAGACCCTGACAGACCCTAGAGGAAGGACACTCAAAGTTTGCCAGAGGAGGTACTGAGATGAGTTTAGTGAATAACCAGTTACCTATAGCAGCCTTTGCCTAAGGGTTAGGAAAATTCCCCAGTCACTGAATCACAGGTGACCAGTGAATGGAGTTTCTCGGGTAGAAGTATAACAGGTTCCCACTGTATGGGAAGACCCTTCAGCTATATAACTAATTAGAAGATCTTATTTGAAGATTATCAACAGTAAAGTGATTTGAGATTTGATGGGGCCATTCTTGGGCAGAATTTAAATAGAATTTTAGAATAGAAATAATTTTCACAATACCAGAGATCATATTTTATAGAAAATGACACCATGCAGACTCTAGACTGGGCTCTGTTTCAGAGATTTACAGTGTTCTGATCTCTCCTTTTGTTTTGTAATAATATCCACCATTTATTGAAATCTTCCATGTGCTAGGTACAATACATAACTTGTCTTACTGAATTGCCTTACATAACACCATAAGGTGAATATATACACCCCTACTTATACATGAGTTAGTAGACACAGACATGTTGAGTATCTTACTGAAGGCCATACAAAAAAATTAGAACAGAGCTAAAATGTTTATCTCAGATCTATCTGGCTCCAAAGTTTGCCTTTTTTCAATACATACATTACACTAATTTTCTATATACTTAAAGGAGCTTAACTACATAAGAGATATTTTCAACCCTCTGTGCTAGCGGAATTTCAGCACTACATAAAGCAGTGAGCTTATGGAAAGGCTAAAGAAAAGCTGAAGGAAACTGCTGGTAAAAATAAGGCTGCATAAAGGATAAGTAGCATAAATCTTATCCTTAAAGGTGTATTTCTAGAGAGATAGAGATAGCACACCATTATTCTGGTTAAAAGTAACAGGTCATTAACAATACCCTAACTTTGACTCAAGAAATAATTTTAAAAATATTAAGCTGAATTTATGAGGCTGACATGAAGGCTCAAAATAATAAAAGCCATCTTACTGAATGACACCAGAAATAATAAAAGAAACCCTGTGCTTTTCATCTTGTGACTCTTGAGAGAAAGTGGCAGTCAAGATTTAGGATTTTGAGATTGTTGTCATTGCAGGGGTGGGGATAAGAAATGGCAAAAATTTAGCAGGGTAAACGGATTTCAGATAAAAAAACATCAAGTTTTTTTTTATTTTTCACAGATTGATATTGAATTCCATTTATACCGTCAACACTGTACCAGGTGCTGTGTAGGTGGATAAGTATGGCGTAACACTCCCCTTCTAGGAACTTATAATACAAGTAGGAAACAAGGCATAAATATAACAATGTATAATTTATTGCCAAAACAAGAGGTACTGAAAACAAAAGTTATAAAACTCAGAGAAGAAATAAGGAAATGAGGCCAGGAGTGTTCATTCACTCAATTAATATATTTATTGAATACCTCCTGTGGGCCAGGCAACGTAAGATAACTAATGTTACGGCTAACCAGTAGGAACATAAACAGGTAGACTTGTAAATACAGGAAATATTTAGCTAGGCAAACAAAAGGGCAGTGACTTTGTAAAGAGATGAAAAATTTTAAAGCAGCAAACTAATTACAGATATAAGCACTTTACATATATTAATTCACTTAATCATCACAAGAACTCAATGAGGTAGTTACTTTGAGTATACCCATTTTGCAAATGAGGAAACTAGGTTTACAAAGGCTGAGCAATTGACTCCTTGAGATACACAGGTAGAAAATGGTATAGCCAGCTTCAAATACTACAAGTACAAGGTTTAACTGCTTTGCTATACAGCCTCTCAGGCTGTATAGCACCATGTTACAGAGGACCTGCCCCTGCAAAGAACACAGGATAAGCATGCCTTAGCAGGTATATTACCACAAGTTTGGGTAACATTTTGTCTTGGACCTTGATAGTCATGATTAATCTCTAAGGCAATAGTTCTCAAACTTTTTGGTGCATCAGGATCACCTGGAAAGCTCATTAAAACACAAATAGCTGAACCCCACCCAGAGAGTTTTCAATCCAGTGGGTTTGTAATAAGGCCCCAAAATTTGCATTTCCAAATAACTTCCCAGGTGATGCTGATGCTGCATGTCTAAAGACCATAGTCTGAAAACCACTGATGAAGAAAACAAGTGCTCAACCTCCCTGACAAATCTTATAGCTGGGTCCTTCCATCATCAAGCATGGAACTGGACATCTCTGTTTTCACATCACAGAAATCTCAAACTCAATATGTCTAGAATTTAAATTACTATCTTCTCACTGAAAATCGGCTCTTATGTTTTTGCCATCTTAAGTGATGGCACAAGTTAACACTTAGTACTTTGAAAGCATCCCTGACTATTCATCTGTCCCCATTCAATGAAAGCACTGTGTCATGTTGATTTTCTTTAAATGCCTCTTTCTACAAATATTAAGCATCACTGTGTGCTAGTCTAGGCAGGATTAAGACTGAAAGACATTTAATACCCCAAAATGTCACCACCAGACAATGTCCCATTCTATTGTAAGGGAGAACATCACCTTGACAGAGTCTTAGCGATGTCACAGAGGAGAGGATTTTCATAGAGGTTGGGGATCTAGGCAGAAGTGGTTTAGGAAGGGTCTTTCAAAGACCCTTGAAAGGGTCTTGCAAAAACCTATTGAGACTGAGCAGTGGTCATTACATAAGGGTTTACAATTGGTTATCATAGCAAGATTAGGGTCCTGCTATTTGATAAGTGAGTTGTTTGCCTGGATGAGCAGACTGTTGTCTCAGATAAACTGATTTGCAGGATTTACCTGACATAAATAGTGAAACTATTTATTAGTTTACAGTCTTATCTTTTTTGGCCAAATGTTTCTTGGAACAAAATACTAACTCATGTTGACACAAATGGTCTCTGTTCTTAGTCCTAATAACTATGTTACATTGATGTGGGTGATAACAGTTCTCCAAGACACTGTGCCCTAGATTTAAGAAACTTGAATTCAGGGGAGGCTGAGTGGCTCAGTTGGTTAAATACCCAACTCTAACATTTCAGCTCAGGTTATGATCTCATGGTTTGCTCATGAGTTTGAGCCCCCATGGGGCTCCATACTAAAGATGTAGAGCCTGCTTGGGATTCTCTCTCTCTCTGTTTCTTCCCTCCCTGACTTATGAAAGAAAGAAAGAAAGAAAGAAAGAAAGAAAGAAAGAAAGAAAGAAAGAAAGAAAGAAAGAAAGAAAGACTTAAAAAAAAAGAAACTTAAATACTTAAATTCTGGTAAACAGTCAGGGTTTCAAATACCTCCTTGTTAAAATTAAGTTATTTATAAGAAACAAGTATACAGAAAAGAATAAATATTTGAATCTTATGGAAGTCTTCACTGTGAAGGTACTATTGAGTTTGAATGGTTACAGGAGTGAAGGCAATCCAGTCTAGGTGAGGCAAGAAGAATATGAAAAACCCTAAAGACATGAAATATAATAAAGTCATCTCCTCTCTATCCATTCGCTCAAGCTTTAGTTCATGCCCTCCTCTTTCTTCAAATCAATGAGGTTTTGGAGTGGTGAGGGGGTTTGGAGCTGATGGCCAAGAAAGAATTCTTGAAGATATCTTCGGTGCAAAACAGTGATTTTATTAAAGCACAGAGAAGGGACCCGTGGGCAGAAAGAGCTGCCCTGGGATTGTGAAGAATGATAGGTTCTACTGTGGATTTGGGGGAGATAAAGTCAAAAGGGAGGCCTCCAGAAGGACTTTTATATGCTAAAGAGGATTCCTAAGATACCTGAGGCCTTGCTATTGTCAAGCTAAGGTTGTTTTCCCTCTAGTAAGGCATCAACATTATGACAGTAGGGAGTTCCTGGAGAAATGTCATACCCTGTGTTTGTCAGTGGGCAGGTTATAAGGAAATTTAACTTTACCTGCCATTTCCTTTTTGCCTTTGTTCCCCACATCACTATGGAGGGAAAGGTGATATAGACTCAGTTTTCTGGGGCCCCTAATAGGTTTCTGGAGATTAGGCTATTGATAACATTGCCTTTTTCTTATAATTTACTAAGATATTTGTAAACTGATGGAGACTCACGTCCTGCACAACTGTGATCTCTATCAGTGAACCATTTGTTTTCTTACCTTTCCTTTGTTCTTTGGCAGCCAGGAGTGCCTGAGGAATATCACACATTTTCTACCTGGGTGGGGAGAGAGGGGGAGCGGTTTGCTAGCTTATGCTTGGCCTTCAACTTGCCTTAAGGTCCTTCATCAAAACTACTTCAAAAATCTTTTAACTGATGCTCCCCACCTCCATCCCTAATCTTATACATGCATATCCCAATTAACTCAGTACTCTGCAGCCAGTGATTATCTATCTATCTATAACCTGGGCACTTAATCTTGAGCCCACAGTGCAAACAGTGCATAGTTCTCCTCTGGGGAGAAGGAAAGATGGTCAGGGAAGCACTCTGCCTCCTTCTCTAGTTGAATGACATCCACAAGGGCTTCCTTTTGCTGCCCAATTTCTCATAGGAAAGTTGTAGATGCCTGCCATTCCCGGATGGTAGGGGAGGGGGAGGGGTGGAGAGGGGAGGGCGACAGAGGAGGATAGTATTTTCAATTCCTTGTTACTGGTGAACCTAAATACATGGCACAGCAAGGATCTAGACAGGTCTTTACTTAAGTTTCAGAGGATAAAAATGCAAATTGTGTTGAGTGGGAAGGTGGGGCCAGGGTAGACATGGGATAGCTTTGTATCCCTAGTTTATTGAATTACCATCCTTGAAGGTCCCTTCCTAGACTTCAGCATGTCTCCACGTGGATGTTCCCTCCAATGGCAGAGTGACTCCTCATGGACCCCTTCCTCTCTCTTCCTTGTGCTGTCCTCTTCTTGACTCCCCTGTGCTTGGAGTTTTTACTACTTCCCCCTCCCTTCTTAGACAGTGGACTTTTACCCAACAGTTATCAGGCTTCTGGCCTCTTTTTAGGTCTCGGAAATCTTTATGGTCTCCAAGTTGTATGATGAGGGTTGCTGGTTGTGAGTTGTGCATCGGTCCTAGACATTCTCTATTCACTTCCACTGCTGGTTAAGGGGAGAAGGGGAGTTTCCAGTTTTGAGAAGAGGTGAGAGAGGACTTTGGGAGTGACTATTTTACATTGCACCTTAATTTTATTTTTGTTTTATTTTTCTTAAGAGGTATCTCTTAAAGAAAATCAGAGATCTTATTCTACAAGGGTTATTCTCTAGCCCATAATAGTCACCAAGTCTATATAGGGCATTCATATCCCCTCTCCTAGAGTAATGTTTATCCTCATTTTGCTTTAAAAAAAAAAAAAAGAAACATCTTCCTACCAAACTGAACAGCATTATAAGTTCTTCTTCCATTAACCTAGCCCTGGAAGGTGTGATGTTCAGTCACACCTTCTCAAGTGCTAGTCTCCTCTACCTCAACTGCAGAACAAGGACAGTTCTATGACATATCCTGCCACATGACCAACCTACTTAAAATCTCCAAGTTTCCTCATTTCTCATTAGGACTGAATATGCCCCTTGAGGGGGGCAGCCTCCGCTCAGCCACAACCAGCTGTTGTAATGAGCAAATGCAGAGTCCTCGTGGTAAATTTCCAAGATAAGTCAGAAAAAAGCTGAGGTTTTTAGTGAAATATCTCTATATTTAAATGTTGAGTGACATAATCAAAAAATACAAAACTGAAACAGAAAAAAAAATT
Source organism: Lynx rufus (assembly GCF_022079265.1). NCBI lineage: Eukaryota > Metazoa > Chordata > Mammalia > Carnivora > Felidae > Lynx > Lynx rufus. Next base: position 163,383,233 of record NW_025814823.1, read on the forward strand.
ACAGAAAAGCACATCTTCAATCTCTGACCTAAAGGATCAAGTCATCAAACTTCTTATCAGAGCCCAGGCTGTGAGGAAGAACTGGCCTCTGTCTCCTCTCTGGTCCCAGCTCTAGTTGCTTTCTATAAATAGTGAATGCAACAGCATTCATTTAACTGATAAAATTAAGTTTAATATTGATATTAAACTTATTTTGCAGTTCCCACCTCATATGCTTTTGGAAGTATTATCTCCTCTATCTCGAGTCCACTGACAAATATTATCTACCTGGAAAATTCCTATTCATGTATCAAAACATTTTGGAGTGCAGTCTCCACATTGAAGCCATTCGTGGTCAGACCCTCAAAATCATTCTCTCTGCTATATTACCTCTGTACCAATACATAGTTCTAATTATTATTAGTTCCCATTTATTGAATGCCTATTTTGCTCCAGAGATGATAAAACAAAGATTTTTTAGGAAAAGTAAAAGAGTCTATTTAAAGCCACAAAATTAAAGCAAGTCCTGGGACTGTAAATAATCAAAGCCTATCTAGCTTCAATGTCTACATCCATTATCTGCTACTACATTCTACCTCTTGTTTCTGCATATTTTATTTGTTTATATCAGTTCCCTCAGCCCCTTAACTGGGATTAACTGAAAACAGAAACAATGTTTTATTCATTTTTGTAGCACCAGTACCTGGAATGTAATATACATTCACTGTATTTGTTGAGTTGAGCTGAACTGTGTTTTCAATGCAAATCATATCACTTTTATTCGGTACTGCTCTATCTTCTTTTCACTGACTAATGCTTGATATTTATCTAAATTTATCTTCTTCATTTTTGGTCATTAAAAAGAAGTTCAGTGTGATGTTTTTCAAATTCACTGTCTTCCAAAAGAATAATGAACCAAAAGGTGGGACTGCCATCACTTTAATAGTGATGTACTTGATTCAGGTGACCATCTCTGGGCATGGTTTGAGAAGCAGGATATTAGCTTTCTATTTTCCCAAACTCCAAATCCTGACTTAGCAGGAAGAGGCCCACATTTGGGAAAGAAATTTTGACTTCAAGTAAACATATTTCAGCTACTGTTGGCATGTCTTTTCTATATCCTAAAGGATTTTCACAGATAAGGTCAGTTGTGATTGTCTTCTTCTATAAGCTACTGATGAAGATAAGTGTTTTCTTCATGTATAGGAAGATGACCTAATTTACTTGTAGTTGATAAAGCATATATGCAATTTGAGTTATTTCCAGCAAGGAGTAACAATTTGTGCTCAACCATTTCAGTCTCCCCAAGATTCCCACAAGAGGAAAAACATGGCCTAAGGGAAAGATAGAGTCTGACTTCATAAAAACCCTCAGTGGATAAAATCTGTGACTGTAATCTTAATACACCAGGCTCAAATCCAGTGTTTAATTACCTTTTCTCTTCCCCAGCATCCCTAAGGAAACCCATATATTTTCATCCACAAGGTTGGCTAGAATTTTCAGCATGGGAGGAAAGGGAGTTGGGGAGGAAGAAAGACTCACCTAAGAAGCCACAAGAGAATATCAGGAGGATGTGTGGCACTTGATTCTACCGTGACTAGAATCACATTAATTCTATCAACCATGTTATTCTAATCAAGCTTTCTCATGATGCATTGATTCCCAGCCTCCTGTTGAGAATATCCCTCTCACACAGAGAGGTTTTATTCCAGTGGAGGATTTGAATACAGTGTTCCCTTAGGGACATTCATTTCTGAGATTGAACTGAAATGTGTGAATAGATTACTACTAACAGATTTACTTTGAAGTATTATGAGAATAACTCTCCTGAGATGCTGAAAATACTTCAGTCTCTACATTTTGGTAAAAAAAGGTGAGTATTCCACTTCAAAAATAAGGAAGATAGGGTTCTTTTAGGTTGTTTTAACTGTAAGTACTCATTAAAATGTCACAACCAAATGCTTTCTTTCTTTTCCTTTCCTCATAAAGGCCTAAGTGAGGTAAGAGTTTGTCCCCAGCCCAGCAGTTTAGTCACCTACTCTGGTAAAGAAAGCTTCTCACTCAGCCTCTAATCTTCCTATGCCTTTTCTTACAAATAATGAATGTAATGATTTTCTTACATATAATGAATCATGCCTAGAACAGTATTTTTTCTATTCTAAATTTTTAAAGCCAAGTTTCAGGTGAAGTTATCTTGCTCTTTGAGATTCAAATAAAATTTGGTTTGAGCAAAATGCAACGTTTCCAAAGGTCTCCAATAATCCTGTGGACTGCTAGGACCTTAATGTCATTGCTGCTGCTTAGAGTACCTCAGTCTGTCTGCAGATTGGCTATGCCTCATAGCCCCTACCAATAGACTCCATGGACTCCCTACACAGTGCTGGTGACTCACCTTAACCTCCATTCTTTACAGCAATGGTTCTCAAAGTGTTATCTGGCACCAGCAGCATCAGCATGACCAGGGAACTTGTTAGAAATGCACATTCTTTGGCCGACACCCAGGCTACTGAGTCAGAATCCCTGGGAGCAGGACCCAGCAATATACATTTTAATAAACCTTAGTTGATTTTTTTCTTCAAGTTTTTATTTAAATTCCAGTTAGTTAACATACAGTATAATATTAATTTCAGGTGTAGAATTCAGTGACTCATCACTTACAAACAATGCCCGCTGCTCATCACAAGTGCCCTCCTTAACAGTCATCACTCATTTAACCCATCCCCTCTACCACCTCCCCTCCAGTAACCCTTAGTTTGTTCTCTGTAGTTAAGGGTCTGTTTCCTGGTTTGCCTCTCTTTTTTCTCCTATGTTCACCTGCTTTGTTCTTAAATTCCACATGTGAATGAATTCATCAAAACTACAATGAGATATCACCTCACACAAACCAGAATGACTAAAATTAACAACACAGGAAACAACAGATTTTGGCAAAGATGCAGAGAAAGAGGAATCCTCTTACCCTCTTACACTGTTGGTGGGAATGTAAACTGGTGTAGCTACTCTGGAAAACAATATGGAGGCCCCTCAAAAAGTTAAAAAAGAGAACTACCCTATGATCCAGCAATTTAACTACTAGGTATTTACCCAAAGGATACAAAAATACTGATTCAAAGGGACACATGCATCCGATATTTACAGGAGCATTACTAGGAGCAACAATAGCCAATTATCGAAAGAGCCCAAATGTCCATCGACTGAGGAATGGATAAAGAAGATATGGTGTGTGTATATACATACATACATACATACATATATATACATATATATATGCATACATATATATATGTGTATATATATATATAATGGAATATTAGTCATAAAAAAGAATGAAACCTTGCCATTTGCAATGATGTGGATGGAGTTTGAGAGTATTACAGTAAGTGAAATAAGTCAGTCAGAGAAAAGACAAAAACCTTAGTTGATTCTGATGCTCAGTAAAATTTAAGAATCACTGCTTTAGAACAGAATTGCTCAAAGTGTGGTCCTTAGACCTACAGCATCAGATGAACTGAGAGCTTATTAAAATTCAAAATTTCTGGCCATACGCTAAACTCACAGCATCAGAGTCTCAGAATTCTGTTTTCACAAGCTCTCCAGGTAATTCTCATGCTTGCTGAAGTTTTGAAAGCACTACTTGAAAGCATCTCCTTTCACTATATCAGTCATTCCTGGAGATCCTCACCTAGTTTCTTTTTAGCACAGAAACACAAAGACTCAAGACCCCATAACACAGTTCTTTCACATTTTTGCCTTCCCCTCCTTGCCAATACATACAGGTCCTGCTAACCTTCTGGATGTGATGGATTGAACACTACAAGGGCTTGCTGATGAGTCTAGCCTACCCTGACAGATCATTTCTTTACACAAAGGAATATTTCTCTCTAGTGGCCAATAGCATCCCCAAGAATTCAATGACAGTTAAAAAGATTTTGCCTGTGCAGAGCACAAAGAAAAAACAAAAATTACTTCTGGAATAGGTACTGGAGAAAGTTTGTCAAACTACATACAAACAGCATTGATGAGTCTCAGCACTGACTCAACCAAAATACACTGTTACAAATTGAAGGATGGAAGAAATACTCAGAAAGAAATGACCAAATGTGAATATAGTGGGTTTGGTTTGTCTTTGTAAACTGTATTGCATTTTACTTGATGGGATGGCAAATTTTCAACAGAAACAGAAAATATACAAACAATAAGGTACAAAAAAGGAATTCACTGTGTCTCCAGTTCTTCTCTCCATAAAGGCACAAATGGAAGCAACAGATTCAAAATAACCCAGGAGGCCTTACATACATTGGGAATGTAGAAGATTGCTTTGGAAGGCTGAGAGGGCTCCTTTTAGAGCAGATAATGATTAAAAGGATGGAGCAAGAAGTCAATCCACTTAATAAAGAGAAGGCCGTACAAAGATTGGGATTGGGTCAGCATGGAGAATTTCATTTCTCATATGCAATTTAATGACAAGGTTATTGCAAGTCCTTTCCTAGTAGTTAGTTTGCATTACAATAACTTCAGAGTCAGCATCATAGATGGCTAAGAGATATATACCATCATTTAGCTATTATCGAGGTTCTAAGAGAACTTGGAGGGAATCTGCCAAATCAAAAAATACTTTGCACAGCTAGTCACTTGGAGAATGCATAAATTTTGGCACTGGCTTGAATGTCACATGGTGGGCCCACAGATTTAACTCTGTGCTCCTCCAGCAGAGTTCTGTGCACACATTAGGGTTATAATAAATGACCAAAAAGCAAACCGGTATTATTTGAATTTTATTGAAATATTTGAATTTATATCTAAATATAATTATATATGCATACATATCTAAAAGAGGTGTAAGAGGCGCCTGGGTGGCTCAGTCGGTTAAGCGTCCGACTTCAGCTCAGGTCACGATCTCGCGGTCTGTGAGTTCGAGCCCTGCGTCGGGCTCTGGGCTGATGGCTCAGAGCCTGGAGCCCGCTTCAGATTCTGTGTCTCCCTCTCTCTCTGCCCCTCCCCCGTTCATGCTCTGTCTCTCTCTGTCTCAAAAATAAATAAACGTTAAAAAAAATTTTTTTTAATAAAAATAAAAATAGGGCGCCTGGGTGGCGCAGTCGGTTAAGCGTCCGACTTCAGCCAGGTCACGATCTCGCACTCCGTGAGTTCGAGCCCCGCGTCAGGCTCTGGGCTGATGGCTCGGAGCCTGGAGCCTGTTTCCGATGCTGTGCCTCCCTCTCTCTCTGCCCCTCCCCCGTTCATGCTCTGTCTCTCTCTGTCCCAAAAATAAATAAAAAACGTTGAAAAAAAATTAAAAAAATAAAAATAAAAATAAAATTAAAAAAATAAAAATAAAAATAAAAATAAAAAAATAAAAGAGGTGTAAGTTTTTAAAGTTTACTCCTGTCAGTATTTTATCAAAAGGTTTTCCTTGATTCTTTTCCCTGTTCTTTTCTGCATTGATAATGCATATCTAAAAATTTTAAGGTCTATTTCCTTCCCATGAAAAAAAATTCTTTATTACATTTAATCTGATTTTAGGAAAGCAGCAGTGTTTCTTATAACACAAGATAGTAGATAGAGTCTGTGGTCTCAGTAAATGCAGTCTGTTTTTATTAGCACAGTAATTTGATTCTTTGGGTAGAGGAATGACTAAAATTTATATAATTCAAAGAAATATTAGGATACACAAATTATTTTCCTAGAACTCAAAAGAGACAAGAATTATTAAAAACAACCATAAGAGCAAAATTAACTGCTAATGACCAATTGATAGAATGACAGACCATAAAGATGGGATGGGAATCCCTGCAGCCTTCTTTTTCTTTCTTCTTTTTGATGGTATGTGCAGGTAGACCTTTACTAACCTTTCTTGTTAAAATATACATAGGTTCCAATAATTCAGTTTCCCCTGAACCTCACATTCATTTCACAGGAGCAGCAGGTTTATATGCCATAGGGAATAGAGAATGGAAAAGGGAACACAGGAGAAATAAGCCATGGAAGTAGCTTATAATTTGTCAAGAAATGAGTAAGGGCACCCACTTGTTAATCCTATTCGTGCCCCTAAAAAACGTTTTGCATAAGAACCTAGGATTAACATCCATTATTACACACTGGGATCTATGACCTAATATTTAGAAAACTCTTAATTATCAGAGATAGTAAGACATTTGCTATAATGTGGCAAAGCTCAGAATTCTTCAGGAAGAGCTTTCTACTTAGGGACATATTTCTTGTTGAAGAAAAACATCCTCCAAAGAAAGTTTATAAGATAATGTGATGAATTTTTTTTTTGGATTGGCCACAAATAAGTTTTTTGTTGTTGTTGTTGTTGTTTTTTAATTTTTTTTTAACGTTTATTTATTTTGGGGACAGAGAGAGACAGAGCATGAATGGGGGAGGGGCAGAGAGAGAGGGAGACACAGAATCGGAAGCAGGCTCCAGGCTCTGAGCCATCAGCCCAGAGCCCGACGCGGGGCTCGAACTCACGGACTGTGAGATCGTGACCTGAGCTGAAGTCGGACGCTTAACCGACTGAGCCACCCAGGCGCCCCCACAAATAAGTTTTGATTTCAACACGTTCCACAGCTCCCCAGAGTTGAAAAACTAAAGACAGTTCTATAATATCATATTTCAAAAGTAGCACAAGACTTAACTGTTAAAGTAGTAAAGTGATTTTTATCTCAGAAGCATACAACATCATGAATAACACTGCCATTCAGAAACAATGAACCAGGGGCACCATTGTGTGTTGTAGCTAAGCAGGCTAGCTTGATTGTGAATTGTGAACGCAGTCCTGCCTGTTCCACTTAAGCTGACATTTTGTACAGACTAGAAGAAATGTGTGCTATGAGATCAATAAAGAAGTAATTAAAAGTAAAAGGCTCTTAATGATTGTAAATGAAGCTGAGAACACAAACTTGGATCTCAGTAACCTAGAGTTACGACTCTAGGGCCATGGTCTGTTAACATCTGCTTGTTGGGTATGAATGTTTTTCTTTCAAAATAGCACTGCTACATGAATCAACAGCTTCCAAAGGAACTATTTCATGCTATCCAACCTCAGGTCTCAGACTTGAAAAATCTCATTGATCTTTAGTGAAATCTCAGTTATATAAGTAGGAAGTTATTTTTAAAGTCATACCAGATGCTACAGTTCCTCCTCATTGCTCCCACATGGATGTATGCTGTTTATTCAGAATTGTGCCAAAAGCCCTGAAATAAAAAAGTTAAGTGGGACTCCTTCACAAACCTAAAGAACAGATTTGCATGCAATGGGTCTGTAAATATTCCTTTTCATTTTATTATTTGGCTGCTGGCTTTGGAGCTGCCCACACTCATCCACACAAAAAGAAACCTAAGAGATTTTCCTTAGAAGGCACATGGTTTTCATTCTGGAACTGACAGCAGGAATTCTTCTTAATTTAAATCATTTTTACAGTCTCCTTACTGAGACTAAAACATTAACAAATAAACTACAACCCTAGCTCATCAGTTTGCCAGAGGAAATGTGAAGTAGTCCAAGATATCAGAAAAAAATCTTTGATAACATAAAAATGGCACTTAATTAATCAAATTGGAGCTCAAATTAAAAGAATGTTCTATTACCACAATGTATCCATGTCTCAAAGGGTTCTTTCTATTATGTGTGTGTTTTTCCCCCATAATATAGAGTTAGAATTTGAAAACTAGCAAAGAAAGCCAAAGGAAAGTTCAGTTATCGGTTCTCACTGAGAAAGTAAGTTTACTTGAAATATGTTAGAGATAAAATGTTAAAACTACTTAGACTTATGTTTCTCTAAAAAATGTATCTATTCATTGTTGGATTCCTAGTACCTAGAATAGTAGCTTGGAAGTGCTCATTAATGAATGTACTTTAATTTTCAGAAAAATCTCAGTTTTGAAAGCTGTGACTATCCCTCTTTTATTTTCCAAATCAATTGGTGAGCATCTTGGCTTAGTAATGAAGTCATCACTATTATTACCCACTTTGAAGTTGTAGGTTATGTCACTTATTACTGCTCTAGACATATCCTTTGTGATTAATAACCCCTATCCAATATTATTTGCCATCTATTTCTATGTAGAACTACCAATACTATTATTTACCATATTTCATATAGAACTACCACTGAATCTTTAAATAAAATTAAATAATTCCTTATAATTATCTAGTGCCTATGTAATGCTTAGAACAAGTTTTGACCTCCTTGCCAAGGCCTACAAAGCCCTGCATGATTAAGTTTTTGTTTATATTTCCAACCTTATCTCCTACAATTCTTCCTTGGGCTCTGTAGTGCAGCGCATTCCTACTTTAGGAATTCTGGTTTTTAAATAATGGTAAAGTAGCTTGTTTCAGACTAGCCCTCCTGCTAGAAAGGAAAATCTGGGGAAAATTAGAAAATCTGGGGAAAAGTACTCCTGTTTGAAGGCAGGCAGAGTGACAAAATAAGCATAAACTAAAGGATATTCAATTTTGGGAGAAGGAAAACACACTGGTTGAGAACCACATTTATATGCTTTTCCCCTAATGGCACTTCCCAGTCTACAGCCCAGGGTAGGTAGAACTCAAGTAAGACATTATTAGAGAAGAGTCAAAGGAGAGAATTATGGGCTGCCTGAGTGGCTAAAAATTGAGAGTGGGAAATTCTGGAAAGGAGAGAGCTACAGAAGAGAAAAACCACTTTCGATGTATACATTTATGTATAATCCCCATTCAAATCCTCAACTGGCTCCCAAACTTCAGATATGTAGGATGCTGGGGGAAGGCAATGGTTAGCAGAGAATTCAGTGAATTCTCTATACTATACTCATACTATATGGAAGTCAGATTTTGGAACCGGAGTCCTGTTGAGTTATAGCAGCTTCATAAATACATCAGGGTTTCCATTAACGTCCCAGAAGGACCACACTTTAGAACAAAACCAGATATTAGAGTTAACAGACAAATAACCATAATAAATATGTTACAGAATCTATGAGAAAAACTGGATATAATAAGGTGAAGAGATAGGGAATTTCAGAACACATGTGGAATTATGAGATACTAATTGATAATTATTAAATAAAAATTTGAAGTGGAAAAAATCCCAAATTAAAAATTCAATGGATGAAATTCATAGTAGATTGGATATAATAAAATAAAAGATCACTGAACTTGAAGACAGTCCAAAGAAATCATCTATAGTAAAGCACAGAGGGAAGCATGATTGGAAAAATAATGAACAAAGCCTCCATTACTTTGGGACACATAGTAATTGGAGTACTAGGTAGATAAAGGTGAGTTAGAATGGGCAGACAGATAGAAAGAAGGGGGGAGAAGTTCAATTCAGTTTTTAACTCAGTCCAATCGGAAAATCTAAGTAGTTTCTATAAATAGCAATGTTTACTCTTTCTTGGACAAAAAAAAGTTCCATTTTGCAAACATTCTCCCTGTTCGCAGGTTCTTTTCCCAAGGTGATGCCTAATGTATGCTGGGAACAATTAGTTGAACTTGTGGCGAGGAGAAGGATCAGGGTCCTCAGGCACAAAGCTTTCTGGTCTCTGGGATGACATCCTTATCTACATGAAAGCACCTACCTCTTCTGACACTCTCACCTAAAACTTGGGTTTAGTGAAACTCAGGTCTATCATGGGCAGGACAGAAGTTAACTGGACCTCACCTCAGATCCCATTCCTAACAACTCTCAATATTTTTCTTCCAACCTCTAGGTCCATTGGCTCATCCCCAGCCAGCTTCTGTTGCTATGATAGACTTGCTGGCTTAATTCTGCATTAATGCCCCATTGGAATCCTAAGCTTCACAGCCTCCTTCTTCACTATTGACCAATATCACTGATGTGGCCTAACTTCCAAAATGGTACAGGTTCCACCAGACAGGTGACCACTTTTCAGATTCCCACATGAATAACATGACACCTTCCCCTATTCCTTTCCCTTCCTCCCCTCTCTACTCCCAAACCTATGGGTCCTCTGTGACTTATCTCACACCCTCTGCACTTGGAGAGAACAAATCCTTCTTCTTGGTTTCTTTGCAACCTCTAACAAAATTTCCAGGACAGGAAAGGGTCCCTTCTTGTATTTTATATACATATCTCTCTATCATTAAGAACCATCTTCCAGCTCTGTTATCAAAGGCAAAAGGGAATTCTCTCTTCTACAGAAGAATACTCTAAGCAGACTCCTACAACCTTAAGAGCAAATTATTAAGAGCAGGAAGGGAATAAAAAAAGTTGAGAAATCCTGTCTTAAGTCAATTGTCCTGGCTATTGTGTTCCTTTATTATCGTTTTAACAAAGCAGAAGTTATTCTTTGTCTTTGTGTTCCTTTTCCAGCAAACTTTGATATCTCCCTAGACATTTGGACTGCTTGAGCTGACCAGGACAGAAAGGGAGGAGTACAACAATACTTTTCAAAATATTAGTATTATTCCATAATTTATTTTATTTATGACTGTGCGATATGGATGGAGCTGAAGGTGTAAATCCATTTTGGGGTAACTTCAATAGTCTTATGAGTGTAGCAGCCCTTTGCATTTCAGACAGAGTTTGTCAGTGTGGATGCTCAGATTAGGGAAGGACATAGCTCTGGTCACAGACCTTGTAGTAATACTTAATAAAAGTGACTAATGTTTTCCCAAGTCTCTGAATCTGTGTCACCATATCAGATTTAAGCCTCTTAGGGAAGAAATAAGAATAATTTGGAGAAAATAGTATCTCAGCCCAGAAAGTTCCAAGTAGACTCTTTTTTCCATCATTCATTATTATCTCCTCTGGGTCATTATATATGTATTTTTTAACATTTACTTATTTTTGAGAGAGAGAAAGAGAGAGAGAGAGAGAGAGGGCATGAATGGGGGAGAGGCTAAGAGAGAGGGGAAGACACAGAAACTGAAGCAGGCTCCAGGCTCTGAGCTGTCAGCACAGAGCCCAATGTGGGGCTCAAACCCACGAACCATGAGCTGAAACTGAAGTCGGATGCTCAACTGACTGAGCCACCCAGGTGTCCTATCCTCTGGGTCATTATAAACTGCATTAGATTCCATTCATATCAAGCCCTGGATAATGGGTCAATTATAATATTAAGTTATAATTGTTTTTAATTCCCAAGTGTGTGTTTATTATTAAAGGAATTCTCACTCTTCTTTTAAAAATGTGTCCTCAGTTGAGTCTAGTGATAAATTTTTACTTATAGTAATCAACAAAAAAAGATTTAGAGTAATGATTGATGGTACATTCATCTAGAGACAGTCATTCATGGGATTTAATTCAAACAGGAAAGTTTTCAGACTTCCATATATATATACGTATGTATCTAGCAGAAATAATTCCCTCAAGAGCTGTGAATTTCAAATGTGTTATCTCCACTGGCTTATTGATAATACTGTCTGGTGGGCATCGATGAGTCACACAAGGGTTGTAACAGATTCCTGTCTTTCCTTAAATGTCTTGTTCCAGTTTATATCAATCTAGCAAGGTGGAAAACAACTCACGCATACAAACCTTAGGCTGATGTAGCAGCTGAGTTTTATGTGTATGACTAAAGTTCTAAATGTTTAATGTACAGGGTTCTTTCTAATTTCAGAAGAAATAGGAAAGCAGTGTTCCTGAAATCCCACAAGCTAGTCTATCATTTTAAATCCAAAAATGAAGGATTATGGTTCAAATGACTTCAAGTTAGCATTAGATGGTTCAGAAGAAATAAAACCATTTCAGAGAAAACCACACTTTTTTTCGAAGAAAGAGAAAAAATTTTCAAGTGTGTGTTTTATTTGCTAAAGAGTAGCCATAATATTTCCCATGATCAGAAGAGCATGACATAAAGCTCAATAGCTTTATGTCATTGAAAAACAAATTCATCCCTCAGAAATGAGGTGTGATACTTTTTACTGGACAACTTAGAACTTGGAAATGTTTTCCTATAAAAAATTAATATATTGTAGTAATAAATTAGAAATTTTCAAGTAGTGTATACATTATATATAAATAATATAAAATGTTAATATATTATTACTATATTAACATATAATCATTAATATACATACAGTTTCTCTCTCCTTAAGCTCTCACATCTATTGTAATGTGTAGTCTACTTCCATATGTTTAATTTTATGATAAAAGAGTATGAGAAACATAAAATATTTACTGAACAAATGTAGTAGATTCAGCTCTAAAAATTTCCTAGGTCTGAACCTCAACAAAATAGCCATATATTATATATATATTGCTCCTTTGGTCCTTTAGCTGTGTCTACCTGGAAAACCAAATGCCCCAAAACCTACATGAAAAAATATGTTAAAACTGGTTAGAATCATTTAATGTGAAAATCCATGTCTGCCTCTAGGTAATAGGGACTGATTAGGCATGAAAAGCGGCAGAAGATTGCCAGCTTCCTTCTTAGAAGATTATCAGAGTGCAGGGCCTCAGGGATCTTTGACTAAAGCATGCAAAATAAGGATTTATTTTGGTAGCATCAAGCCTATCTATTCAGATAATACTAGGGTATTTGGGCTGGCCAAACAGTAACATTCCAGTGTTTTTAAAAAGAAAATACTCTACATTATTAGAAGCTTGCATCTCACAAATAATTCAGGAACTAGTTTTCAACATGTTTCTTAAATCACATTTAAGGCACTAAATTCTACAAATAAGTCTAATCAATATAAAATGAACACATTTTAATGACATTTAAAATGTAAAGCAACATTGAAATCTGAGGCTGAGCCAGATACAGACTTAACATTGACTAAACTGTTTCAAATGCTATGTCTTTAAATTAATTTATGTTGAACGCAATGGGTACCAGAGTCAATTCTGGTTGCTATGACAACAGACACTGAAAATTTAAAGATCCAGCAGCAGGCTCAATTCCCTGCAAAGAGGGCAATTTTACATTAAAATTACATACCACTGCAACAGTTTTGATGAAACATGTTAAACAGATACACATGCGAGCCATCTTTTTTAAAGACAATTTCATTAGTGTATGTTAGATACCATGTTTATCATTTCAACTTAAATTTCCTCCTAGTTAGATTTAAAGAGTGAATTAGAATCTAAATTTCAGAAAGAAGCAACCAATTATCAAAATGCTACACTAGGGAAAGGAAAAATATTTAAACTAACCATGTAATAAAAAACAGTATAGAGTATAAGTCTGTATTATTTGCTTTGCAAATGTATCCTTGGCTGGTGGGCCACACTTATAAGATGGAAACTTGAAAAAATAAAAACAAAAGAAGGACATGCACTCATACGAATCGCTGAAATTTTTAGCTTGATCAAATACATTACGTTTTCTCTAAAGAGTCTTAATTGGCTGTAAAATTACTGGATTTGAAAATGATTGTGTTTTGTATCATTCCAATACAGTTTTTATGAGGTCAGGGCTCATCAATTCTACCAAACAAACATACCCACTCATGTAGCCCAAAAAACAGTCACCTGGTGTATATAAACCAAATGGAGGGAGATGAGATGTGAGGGGCTGTCAATCAATGCGTGCCAAAGAGGAGTGGAAGGTGGAGATCTCAGGAAGTGACACTCCTCCCTATGTCTCCTTCCAATGGAGCACGAAGGACAAGGAAAATGACTACTGGGTTATAGTTAAATGCACATCATGATAGCCCGGGATCCCAATCTGTCTTCAAAACACTTACATGAAACATAGAGATTTCCTTTTTTGTGTGTTCATGTTACAATTTTGAAATTAGATTGTTTAATCAAGTTTCATGTTTTTCATATCTAGTTTGAAGAAGAAACAGGAGATGATGAAGATTATAAAAAGGAAAGAATTATTTCCCTCTCCTTAAGTAGGCTCCCTATACTAAAGATTTCCTTAACATACAAGAATTCTAAGTCTACAAAAGATCTCAAGTATCTAAGGAATATGTATTCAGTTCATTGATCCTATTTTTTATAATTTAGAGGGATGCCTGAAAGTTCCATTTTATTTGCCATCCAAACTTTCTTATTCCACAAGGCAAGAATTAAAAGGAAAGAAAACACTATTTGAATCCAAAATATGCAATGTCCTTGGAATACAGACTGTGGAGACAAAAATCAATGAGAATGTCCACATTTCAAATAAATTTTAAAGAGATGGGAAATCAAACTATTTTAATACATGAAATCTAATATTGCTTCTCCAATTTAAAATTATACGATATTAATCAGGTTGAAAACATGTTTATCCTCAGGATAAATGTTACTCATGACAATTCAATGGAAGAACATTTTTCTGTTAAAAAACACACAGGGTCAAAAACATTAAAATTCATTCATGTTATATAAGTTTTCATTTGTTTCTTTTTAAGTGGTTTGAAAATAAAGACTACTAAGATCCAGTGGGTAGAGAACTATAAACATGATTCTAATTTTTATTTTTAAAACTACGTGTTTATATAATCTACATAGAATAGTGTGTTCCATTAAAACCATTCTTCATGCTTCAAGAGTCCTCCTTAGGTATTTATAGGCCTTGGGATAAGGTCCAACTGTTAAGTGTTTGCAATGACTTTTCACACATTCCTGTTTATCAGCAACAACAGAGATGTGCTACATGGCATAAGAAATTATTTTTATATAATTTGTACCTCTTAAAAGTCATTCAGTGTCCTTGTACATTAAACAATACAAAGACGTTTAACATTACTAATTCAGTGTCACAGTTGAAGAGATATATTGCCTCCCTTTAATCATTAAAAAAAAAAATCAACATGTTTTGAACAACTGCCATGACCAAGGCATATAAAGGGTATAGTTTAATAGAGGGTATAAGACCAACACTGTGATTTATCATGAATGCAAACAATGCTGAGAGAAGGTAGGAAAATCATTTTTGTCTGAATGTTTCAGAAAAGATTTTCAGGAAGAAGTGGGATTTGTTCTATAGCTTGAATTTTCAGTATAAAGGGAACAGATGGAAAAGAAGAACCTTTGGGGAAGTAGGGCCAGTACAAAGACACAATAGGGGAACATGTCCTCTGTTCCAGAGATCCTAAATGGATCCGCTATTGGAGTGAGACCCTGTCTAAGAAAATTTCAAATCCCAGTCTGAGGGACATAGAATTTGATTCTTTAGGCAGGAAGATTTTGGAATAAGCAAATGGCAAAATGTATGATTTTCTTCAGTAAAATTCATATGGCATCAGTCTAGATGGACTGCAGTGGGAAGACATGAGTTGAGGATACTAGTTAGAAAACTTGGTCTAAGCAAAATGAAAACAGACCTGGAGTAAAGTGATAGTAGGAAAGATAGGACAAAGGGCATTTAGAAACGTTGCAGAGGTCAAATGAAGAGGATTTGGTAAAGGCCAATTTGATGTGGCCATCTTTAAAGGTTAAGAGATGTGATATGTTAAAGAACATGAATATATCATAGTAGAAAATGTTAAATCACACTGCATTTTGGAAGTACAGAGTAAATAATAATGTCTTAATTTGTCTTTAGATGATGAGGTCTTTCTTTTGATTGCCCACCCTCACTCCTTTGCTAATTAAGATGGAAAAAAAAAGTGAACTAAATAGCCAATTCTTTAAAGCTTAATAAAATCCAATAATTTAAATAGTCCTTTTATGTAGTACATAGTCTCCATGGGATAAAAAAAAACATGTTCCTTCTCTTAGATCATCTCACTTACTCTCTTCTTTTTTTTTAATTTTTTTTTCAACCTTTATTTTTTTGGGGGACAGAGAGAGACAGAGCATGAATGGGGGAGGGGCAGAGAGAGAGGGAGACACAGAATCGGAAACAGGCTCCAGGCTCTGAGCCATCAGCCCAGAGCCTGACGAGGGGCTCGAACTCCCGGACCGCGAGATCGTGACCTGGCTGAAGTCGGACGCTTAACCGACTGCGCCACCCAGGCGCCCCAACTCTCTTCTTTAATCCATAAGTGGTGAATGGATGTATGAGTGGAGGTATACAAAGACCTTGTTATATGACCTTGTAGAGTTGAGGAACTATGGAGTCCTATGCTATCTTTTTATCCTCTGATCCTTAGGTAGTGACTCTGGTCTGTCTTGTCTTAGGCCCTGCAGACCTCCAGTGCAGAAGCCCAGAAAGTTTTGAATTTGGATTTAATTCTCTCAGTTCAAGTGCTGTTCTTGGTGATGGTTCCTGGGTATCCTGTATCCTGAGCCCACTTAAGCTTCCACTATGAACCCATGAGATGTGTGCCTTGGATTTCCATGCAACTCCAGCTTAGACTGTCCATTCAGCAGCCCTTGCTATGAAACCGCCTTGCCCCTGCTGCTCCAAACTACTCTGGAAAGCTGCAAAATTAGACTTTTATTTTTACCTTGAGGAAAACAAGGATAGGTTGAGATAGCTGAATATCAGGACCTGAGTGACTGGCTGAGCATTGTAGAGACTATCAAATTTAACTGAATCTGACTGCAACCTAGGTCAATATGGGCAGTCTGCTAGATGACATGGGACAAAAAGAGTCCTCTTATTAATATAACTGTCCTTCTCTAGGCCAACTCCAAGTAAGTGAAAATCTGGGCAGACATCTAAATGTGTCTTCTCCTGGCCTGTCTCTCTTATTCTTCTTATAATATTGCAGAGCCAGAGACACAACTTTTCATTTACGTCTTTTATATCATTGCCTCTTTCTCTCAGGCTCCATTTAACCCCAATGATGGACAAAGGCCAAGGCCTCCAGCTCTGTTGTTAACATGGTAGCATATTAACAACATGGAACAAGAAATTTTGTGGGTTATTTGGCAACAGAGGAAACCAAAGGAGCTCAGAAAATCTGTTCTCAGTGATATTAGTCTGCTGTGTGATCCCATTTTGCATGTCAAAAGCTGAATATTTTTTAGATATTTTAATCTCCCAGAGAAATGGACCTCAAGTAGACCAATTGGAAAATCCTTACTGGGAAAAATAATAGAAAAATTACATTAAATACCATTCAAAATGTTACTCATGCTACCAATGGATTTTTAGTAATCTGTGCAATTAGTATTACATAGCACTTCTAAAATGAATAATTATGGATACTTCAAAAATGTTCACAGTAGGTGATAGCATATGCCACTTGAAAATGGATACTCATTCAGGACTTTAAATGACATCTATGTTTGTTGTATATAGAGACTGAATAAACACTTTGGTGCTATGTCTATGGCCAGGTGTGAAAACAGGATCAGAGGGTTTGTTGTTTTATTCAGTAGGTGAAGTAATTCAGTAAATTTAAAATGTTAGTGAATTGACTGACCATCTGATACATATACTGAAGTTTTTAAAGAGGAAGAAGAAAAAGGTTAGCAATGGAAACATTTAATTCATGTTGATAACACTTGCCCCAGTGCCTTTTTCTTTCTTTGTTCTGTTTTCCTCCTATTTCCTCCTATTTCTTTTTCATTCAGTCTGAGTACCCACAAATATATCTTCCTTCATTTCTCATTTACCTGTGATTCTCCCCAGCACAAAGATATAAAACACCACCCAAAATGCAAACTTTAATTGTATGAGTCTCCACAAAATTCCAGAGAGATATGGGAAGTACAGAATATCCATTCTATTTAAAAGAAAAATTCAACTTCCTTTGGCTGAAACTTCCATATCTTATTAAATACCCTCTGAAGGAAGGCAGTATGACAATTTAATGAAATATAAGACATAAATTTATGTGCCACTCCATTGTAATACAGTGGAACGGAAAGCCAATGAACTTTAGGTCAGAGGACTACCTGTTGCTCCAGCCCTGTTATTTACAATCTGTTTAACCTTAGTGAAAATACTTAAACTCTCTGTGCCTCCATTTCCTCTTCTGTAAAATAAGAATGACAGTATCTATACTGATTTCACAAGATGGCTGACAGAATCGAAACTAAGATTAGGTATTGCTGCTGAAAATTCTTTGTAAATTTCAGTGTGCTACAGACACAGTTGAGCATTATTATTTTTATCTCCATACCTGTAGCTGGTGTTGAGGTATGTGGCACCATATTGCCTCAGCACTCATTTCTATACACCCTAGGCTTCTCACTGAAAAGACCTATGGATATTTGGTCACAGAGAAAGCTTGGCCCACTCCAGACAAGCAGGAAGTATGAGTTACTGAACTCAGAAGTAGCCATCAACCAATAATGAATGAAGGATTGGTCAATAGAACACCTCAGCTTTCTTTTCGCTCCGCTGGAATAATTTGAGGTGCACCTTCTACAAGGCCTCCTAGAGTTCCCCAGGGGGAATGGGCACCAGTTTAATGACAGCAGTCACTTGCTTGATGAAAAACTCTTTATTGGTTTCTTTTCCTTCCCTGTCTGACTTGCCCACTCCCCTGCCACTATTTCCTGGGATGACCTTGAATAAACCACTTACACTAGAATCTTTGTCTCACAGTATGCTTCACAGGGAAACCAAACAGAGGAAGTATCTCTTGACCAGGACTTGCCTTCTTTGTCTGCCTGGGAGAAATCTTTGAAGCCTGGCAGCCTAAATCACACAGGAATTCAAGTCTGAAGTATTCCGATTTCTCCCTTTTAATCCTTCAGTTGAAACCAGAATGACAAATTTTCCATTAATAAAATACAGTGGGTGATTTATTTCTTCCCCCCTGGATGACTCACTATGCAGGCTAGCAGACCAAAAGCATTCCCAGACCATTTTGAGGTCAGCAAGTTCTCACTCAGCCTATCCTAACAGGCTCGTACTTCAAATCAACAGGTATTTCTACATATGCCCAAACCTGTTTTATATAGAACAAAAACTTCAACTAAGTAGCTAAAGATCTTCACCACCTAGGGGACACAGAATTCTAAAAGTACGAAGTTCCCAAGAGTCATTAGTCTAAATTTCATGTTGCCTTCACATTTATACAAAAAGCAGCATTACTAAACCTTTCTTTTTTGATTAATAAAACACACTTTCTCAAAATACTTTTTTAAGTGCTTATTTTAACTGAAAATCTCTTCTTAACTATGAAGTTAGGAAGACCTAACTTCAAGTTCTGACTGCCACTCTCACTAGCTGTGACACTAGGCACATTACTTACCCCTCTAGACCTCTATTTCTTCCTTCTGTCCCTTAGAAACAATCAAAGTACCTAGATTTTACAGAGGCCCTGAGGAACAAATGAAATAAGCTTTGTACAGCCTGACACATAGTAAGTGTTCATGTTTGTTCATTAAAAGGGAATCTGAAAATACTTCATTCATGTATTCGATTAACATTTATCAAGCATTTGTTTATTGCTAGACCCTGTGATGAAAAAAATACAATCTTTCCCTTACCTTCAGGAGCTGTCTACTGGGGAGACAGATATACTCTTTAAGTGAATAATTAAAACGTATAACACATTATATTATACTCAATGCACTATTGTACATTAGCATTAAATTGGTTGATTACAATGGAAACTATTTTTTCTTGAAAACAGCAACAGTAAAAGTGCTATCCACAAATTCTATGCTTAATGGGCCACGGTAGTATTCAGATACTTGTATTTATTTATCCTATATTCAGCAATGAAATTTCAAAACCTTGCAATTCTTTGAGAACCATTCTCTGTCTACTGTCAGAAAGTTAACATTTGAATGGTTAATACTGAGGAAAAGGAGAATGAGAGTATCATTCAACCGTGGGTCATGGTAAATGTGAAGAGAAGATTACAACCATGTAGGGTTTTGTAGTGGTCCAAGAGGAATGAATTGCTGGTCTGCCTAACTTATCATGTCACTCCACTAAAATCACCATCAGTGTCATGAACTGATATTGATTGGCTAAGTGCTTAGAGGCCTGGGAAGTTTAATATTCTCCTGCCAAAAATACCTAGTAATATGTTTTGTTGATGACAGTAGCAAAAGCTCACCCTGCTTCCTGGTCTACAAATTTCCAGCGTGTTTTCTTCTTGTCTAAGAATGTGTTTTGTGTATATATTGCATGCTCTTGACCCCGCTTCCCCCGAACCTGTTAATTTCCGCAGCTGGTCCTCACATGCCATTCCTCAGATGGGGACCTCACAGCATGTGCACCCTCTCAGACCTCTCTCACACCTCTTGAGGACGAGCAGGGTGCCATTGGCTGGGATTACTTGTGAAAGGAAAAGTCTGTTGATGAAGTGGCTCAGGCTCTGCCAGGAGGTTTAGTGAGGTATTTAATTGAAACAAGAGATGTAGCTGACACTTATAACCCAATCATAACATGTTCATCTCATAACACCTGGCTCTCAGACCCAATTTTTAAACTGTTTATGCCTGGTACCCTATAAGAATATCGCCAACTTTCTTTTCTTTTTTTATTTTTTTTTTCTTTTCTTTTTTTAAAAAAAATTTTTAATGTTTATTTTTTATTTCTTTTTTTTTTTTTTTGAGAGAGAGGAGAGACAGAGTGTGAGTGGGGGAGGGGCAGAGAGTGAGGGAGACACAGAATCTGAAGCAGGCTCCAGGCTCTGAGCTGTCTGCATAGAGCCTGGTGTGGAGCTGGAACTCATGAACCGTGAGATCATGACCTGAGCTATATTCAGACACCTAACAGACTAAGCCACCCAGGCACCCCAGAATATCACCAACTTTCTTAAAAGGATGTCTCAGCACTGGGAAGGTCAACCAAGACTTCATCTTAACCTTGTCTTCTCATCTTTACAAAAGGGAATATTTAATTTTTTTTTAAAAGAACCATGTGCCTATAAGACAAATGCATTTTTTTTTAATTTCAGTTATTTATTTTGAGAGAGAGAGAGAGAGAGAGCACCCATGTGTGAGCAAATGAGGGAGGGGCAGAGAGAGAGGAAGAGAGAATCCCAAGCAGGATCTGCACCGTCAGCATGGAGCTGGATGCAGGGCTCGAACTTAGGAACCGAGAGATCATGATCTGAGCCGAAATCAAGATTTGGACCCTTAACCAACTGAGCCACCCAGGCATCCCAACAAGTGCATTTTTAATAATGATTTACTCCTATTTTGAGAACAATTGTAACTTCCTTAATCTTAGTTCTTCAAATCTCAGAGAGATACCTTTTGTAATAACAAACGTGACTTTATTTCTGTTCTTAAAAAAAGTATTACATTTTCTTTTGATGAAGAAGGATCACTCTACAATTAAACACTAAACTGACCATATTATCTTAATGCTAGATGTAGCTTTTCCTGAATGATTTCAGAATAAAGTTCTTACGTTTGGAGATAATTTAGGATTAACTTTTCCAGTATAACTTACCCTGTCATGTTATATTCAACCAATTATTTATTGGGGTGGAAAAATACTAAGAGAACGAGGAAGAGTTGACAAGAAGCCAAAGAACCAACACCACTGTGTTGTTGTTTTTGCTTTTTTTAACTTACAAGAAAATCTAGGAAACAGGGCCCTGAATGACTAAAGGCCAGGACGTGCCAGTCTGCTGGCATGGCTCATCATGGTCTGTACCTCCAGCATGTCTTCCATAGAGTCATCAACGTGGCCTTCTTCACAGGGTGGCAGAGATTCAGATAAAGCATGGGTTACCCCAATACCTCATACAGACAAAATGAAGAACATTTGAAAAGTTGATGTAGGTGCAGGAAAGAAACATGACTGACTGAAACAATTCAAGGTTATGACTAGCAACTCGAAGACAGATAACCTGTGAGAGGAAGAATTGGAAAGAGACGGCAGGCCACAGGGATTAAGGCAGACTGTTGTTTACTCATTTCTTTGGAAAGTATGTCTAGATAACTGCTCTCGTGGTATCGGCACTGCTTACAGCGGAGACCCATCCACGCAGTGCAACTTTCATTTCACAAATTAGAAAACTGAAGCTCAATTTCCTCAAGATAACTCACTATTAAGTAACAGAGTTGGATTAGAATCCAAATTTTCTGCCTCCTGCCTCAGTTCCCTTTTCATTCCATCAAGCTAAAGTACACCTAGAATCTCAATTGTTTTCTCATAATTAAAAATAATTACATTTAAAAAAATAATTACCTTGGGGTGCCTGGGTGTCTGACTCTTGATTTCAGCTCAGGTAATGATCGCACAGTGGTTTATGGCTTCAAGCCCCATGTCGGGTTCCATACTGACAGTGCAGAGCCTGCTTGGGATTCTCAATCTCTCCCTCCCTCTCTTCCCCTCCCCTGCTTGCTTGCTCTCTCTCTCTCTCTCTCTCTCTCTCTCAAAATAAATAAACAAAAAAATTACCTGCTTAATTAATTGAGTACACGCTATGTTTTAGGAATTATAGTAGGAACTTTATCTAGAATTTACCAGTTAATTTCATAGTGACTTAAATGAGACAGGTACTATTACATCTGCATTGCATGAGTAAAGTAATGCTCAATGACATTGAATTCTGTGTGGCATAAAACTGAGCACCTAATAACTGACAGAACTGCCATTTAGATCTATGTCTCTAATTCCACTAGAAATAAGAGGCAGATTGTGAAGATTAACTGTAGCCAAAAGATCTATATCTGCACCCTCCTTTATCTCTATTACAACGGTCTTAGTTCAAAATCTTCTTGTTGCTTAGAATATTCCAACAGCTTTTTAGTTTTATACTCTCCCCCAACAGTCCATCTTCTATATTTGCAACAGAATCATTTTTATTAACTTCAGTTTTGTTAACATACAGTGTGATATTAGTCTCAGGTGTACAATATAGTGATTTAACATTTTTATACATTACTCAGGGCTCATCAGGTTAAGAGTAGTCTTCATCCTCACCACCTTTTTCACCCATCCCTCTACCCACCTCCCCTCTGGGAACCATCAGTTTGTTCTTAAATTCCACATATGAGTGAAATCATATGATATTTGTCTTTTTCTGACTGACTTATTTCACTTAGCATTATACTCTCTAGATCCATCCATGTTGTTGCAAATGGTAAGATGCCATTCTTTTTATGGCTGAGTAATATTCCATTTTATGTATGTATGTATGTATGTATGCATCACATGTATATATCACATCTTCTTTATCCAACAGAATTATATTTTTTAAATGCATAACACATCATAAAATGGTGTTATATTCAAGCCCACACAGCTAACAAGTAAGTGTCTGAGTGAGAATCAGAGATGCTAGGCTTTTTAATTTTTATTTCCTTTAGATCTGGGGCTCTTTTTACTCTTCCTTATTAATTAATAGCAATATAATAATTAGCAATATGATCATGAATTTTATTTTATTTTACTTATTTATTTTTTTGTATCTCATCTATTTATTCATTCAGTACTCTTCCAATGGCAAATAGGTTTTAAACAGTCTCCACTTTGGGGGAAGAAGAATGCAAGCTGGCCCTACAGCAGCCTACTTTACTTTTTGTTGAGTGATATTTTCTCTGTTTTATTTTTAAAAAGTATCCATTTATTCTTCTGGTAACTTTTACCCTAAGTCTGTTAAATTTCTAATGAATTTTCAAATGTAATAATTAGTTAATAAAATGTAATAATATACAATGAAATTAAAAATTAAGTTCTTATAAATATATCATAGTTGAATATAATTTAGAAAACTAACACTTATGAAATGTCTTTAATAATTTCCAGGCTTTTAACTAAATTTCATTGAAAGCTTCTCTTTCATTTATGCAGGACTCAGTTCTGGGGATATCACTTAGTGTTTTATCTATTTCTTGGGCTGACTTTCATTGCCAATAATCTTTTTTTCAAGTTTTTATTTAAATTCTAGTTAGTTAACATATAGTGTAATATTGGTTTTAGGAATAGAATTTAGTGATTCATCACTTACACATAATACCCAGTGCTCATCATAAGTGCTCTCCTTAATACCATCACCCATTTAGCCCATTCCCCACCCACCTTCATTACAGCAACCCTCAGTTTGTTCTCTATAGTTAAGAGTCTCTTATGATTTGCCTCCCTCTCTCTTTTTCCCTTTCCTCTATATTCATCTGTTTTTTTTTTATTAAATTCCAGATATGAGTGAAATCATATAGTATTTGTCTTTCTCTGAAGACAAATTTCTCATGAATTTTAATCACCCCTTATGACATCTTGAATTCTAAGAACAGTTTCTGAATTGTTATACAGTTAAAAGATAAAGTTATTGGCCTAATCTGCCTATTTATGATATTAAACCATTGCAAATACCAGCAGAAGAATCAGTGATTGACAAAAAATCAAGATAAGGATACTACAAGAAACAAAAGATAATCTCCTTTATATAAAGATGGATACAGAAACATTAGCAAACTGACATAAAAAAATATTTTTGACTAAATTAGGTCTATTCCACGAATGCAAGGATGGTTTGAATTAGAAAACCTAGTATTGCAATTGAACATATCAGCATATTGAAGAAGAAAAACCATATGGTCATGTCAATAGTTAGAAATATTTTTCTAAAATTCAACACCTGATTATAATAAAATTTTGAGCAAATTTGAAATGAAACAGAGTTAATGATAGGGGTTTAATCCTAGAAACCTGGCTAAGTAAATTATTAAATGGTATCATGTAGCACTCTGTGAGGCCGCACAGTCAAGACAGCTCTTCTGCCCATTGTAAGTCAGTTTTCAACCCCCCAGAGCTTCAGTTTGACATGAATGGATGTGAGGGCCAGGTTCTCCTCACTACTTTTCCTCTTCTTTTTGTCCTCACAGCCATTCAACTACATGATTCCTTGTTGCTATTGAAATCATATTGTGTGTATATGTATGTATATATATACATATACATATATATAGTCATACTGAATACTCTTATACTCTTGAGGGGCAGAGTCACAAATTATTTTTATTACTGCCTACTCATTATTTTGATAATAACAACAAATCATATAGTTTCATATTTACTTTTGCCTTCTGACTAATAAATTCCAACATAAAGACATCAAAAATTTCAGAAATATAATCCTCTACAAGGAGAAAGGAAAAAAAGCATCTTTTTATAGTTATAGGATCATAACCCTAATTGCTAAGAAAACTTAATAAATTATATGATAGGGTTTATTTAATACAGGAGATGAAACAATCTTATGCTAATTTGGTCATTTGGGGGAGTTTTTATGTTGCCATGTGATATAATTATGATGACAGATAATGACAATGTATTATTTCTGTAGGTGTTTTATATATGTAAGTTTATGAAAATACCATCTCACATAGGAGACAGTATTGCATGCAGAGACCAGGTATACACAAGGTTAGGAATAGAAATGCAAGCACTGTGTTTGCAGAACAATAAATAAAATATTTTGGCTGGGGCAAGGTGTTTGTGCATGGAATAATCAAGAAGTAAATACGGTCATGTTATGGACTGAATGTTTGGGTCCCCCCAAAATTTATATGTTGACATCCTAACCCCCAAGGTGGTGGTATTAGGAAATGGTCCCTTGGAGATGATTATATCATGAGCATGGAGCCCTCATGAATGGAATGAATGCCCTTATAAAAAGATACCAAGAGAGCGTTTCCTCTTTCTCTCACCACCCCCAAGCCCCCTGTGTAAGGATATAAGGAAAATGGGAACACAGCCATTTGCAAATCAGGAAGACAGTTCTCAACAGACAGGATCTACCAGTACTTTGGTCTTGGACTTCCCAGCCTCCAGAATCATGAGAAGTAATGTAAGGTGTTTAACCCAGTCTGTTGTATTTGTTATAGCAGCCCAACTGAACCTCAGGTTCAAGAGGATCTTGCAAATGTGGAGCTAAAAGAAAACACTTTGAAAACTTTCCAAAGAAATGAAAATGTTACAATAAATGTATTTTTAGCTGTTTTGTTATGCCTTTTTCCAGCAAAGACAGTCCCTGTGGAGCAGTATGAAGAAGTTCTGCCTCTGCCTCCTACCAAAAGTTCCCCTATTCTGAGACTCCCTAAACCCAGGGAAAATAATTCTGTCATTCAAAAACTGGAAGCTAACAGAAGGGTCTATAAGGGTGTGGGTGGACAGAGCTCAGGGGGATTCCCTAAAACAACTGTAGCTGAAAGAAGGGAGTCATGTGGGGGCCACAAAACCAGGTTTATTCCTATTGTCCTGATTCTTTATTCCTAGTGCTCCCTTCCTCTGTCAAAAATGTCCCCATTTGGACAATAAATTATATGGTTGTCCTATTTTTCGGCTTCCCACAAAGCACCTGTGGCTAACTAAGCCCTTGGGCAAGGACACAATAGGAAAGCCAGTTCAGGCTGAATTGTCTTAAGTAGAAAGACATCCAGAGTACCCTCTAAACTGCATTGTAGATATCTTTTCTTAAAAAGGATTGTATGAATACAGGGCAGGAGCAATAATCCATAAAAGTATTAATTAAACTTAATGCAAAAAAAATGTAAGAAAAGGACTCCAAAAATATCCTTGGCATGATTTTTAAATTTTTTATTTATGACCTCCCAAAGTACTATACAGAAAATTTGGGGAGATAAATTAAATGGAATAGCAACTCACATTTGGGGAATTTTTCATGTGACAGGCACCGCACTAAGCAACAATCGCCTCATATGTAGACCCACCAGTTACAGAGGATCAGGCCTAGTATTGTCCAGGCAAATAATAGAAATAGGTTTACCACTGTTTTCAGTTAGGAGAGCTTTCAGCTACCAGTAACAGAAACCCCACATGACAGTGGCTTAAATAAATTAGGGTTATTTTTCCACAACCCAAACACCTACAGTTATGTTGTTCTGGCGTTATTACTGCTACTCAAAAACATTGTCAGCCATCCAGGTCCTCCTGCCTCTTGGCTGTCTATCTTAATTGGGTTGGTCTCCATCATGACCTCAAGATGGCCACTATAGTTTCAGATCATGCTGTGTTCAATGTAGGAAGAAAAAGGAAAGTCATTTGTACCAAGTTTATTTAACCCTTCCAGAAACAAAATTTAAAATACACCTTTTTGGCCACCTCTCACCAAAATGAGTATGTGGTTTTCTAGCCTTTGGGAGATTCCCAGTAAAGATGGAGGTTGGGAATGTATGTGGGGTTAGCAAACCAAACATGTGCCGTGGGAACCAAGATGTAACTTGGGATCTACCAGTTGGTATGAACTCTATCCTTTCCCTCTATGCTAAATGTGGGAAAGTAGGGAATGAGGAAGAAATCTGCATTCTCCATATTCTTAGAGACATGGCTTTTTGTCCTTATTGCAACGCAATATGTCTCTGGTCATGGAAATAGTCAGGAAATCTTTGACTGTTATCCGCAGCTCTGGAGTGATTAAAATAATTTTCCTTTCTCCTTTCCCTTCCTCCCTCACCAATCTGAAAAGCTTTGGAGCTTAATATCATTATTAATTAAAAGCATTATTAATATATCAATATGTGCATGGGGGAAAATGTAGAAGAATATGTATATGCTATCGATGGTTGTTTGGGGGATGACCAGGGATCCTTCCATCTGCATATACATGTATCACTTGAATTTTTTTAATACAAGCATGTATTACACTTGTGACCTGTAAAAGCAATGAAGATATAAATATACAGTTATTAAATTTCTCACTAGCTTTTCATGCTTTGGGCAGAACAAATCCAGTTTGTTTCATCTTTCTGAAGGTTTTATGTTCTAACCAACATTGTGGTTCATTCTCAAACCTCGAAAAAGTTCTTCAGATATTCTGTAGTAGTGAAAACGTTTGTATGACTTAATCCACTCAAGGCAGATTACTAAAGTGTTAAAACACTCACAAGCCTTCCTAACTCTTGTAAATAAAACTAAATGGCTTGCCCCTTAAGGAAATGTCCAGGTATGTGCTTGCCTTCCAGCTGTCAGGTTACCACAGCTGTTGCTTTGTGAAAAGCAACTTTATCAGGCTTCAGTACAAAGTTGGTATCTTCCAGAGAGAAATATCCTAAATTCTGTGCATCAAGCTGGACATAAGCCTTTTGATTGATAAGGCTGGTAATTTTTCCTAGAACTTTTCATTTCAGTGAATTACATAATAGTATGTCCACTAGGCTTGTTTTAATATGATAGAAGAAAATGTAAATTTGGCCTAATTTTTTCTTCCTAGAGACATGCTGTGACAGGCTCACAAAGTCACAGGCTGCCTAAAAGGTGAGGGTAAGGAAGAAGAATGCTATCTACCACAAAACTGAGTTGTGGCTTCTGTCTTCAGCTATAAATTCACAAGGTTCACAAGGTCTTGGCCAAAAACCATGCCATGGTTTTGCTCAAGAGGGTGCTCTTAAATTCATTAGAAGATTCTTTTCCTGGGGCACCTGGGTGTCTCAGTCGGTTAAGCGTCTAACCAACTTTGGCTCAGGTCATGATCTCGCCGTTCATGAGTTCAAGCCCCACGTAGGGCTCTGTGTTGACCACTCAGAGCCTGGAACCTGCTTCAGATTCTGTGTCTCCCTCTCTCTCTGCCTCTTCCCTGCGCATACTCTGTCTTTCTCTCTCAAAAATAAACAAACATGAAAAAAATTTAAAAAAAAAAAGATTCTTTCCCTTTACTACCCATACTAGGATGACCCTAAGGTTTATAGTTTGTATGCCTAGGTCGAAGATGGATGAATCTTCATTCACTGATATGGTAAATATAGGAAGAAAGAAATATTGATGGTGGGGGGTGGGCAATCTCCCCCACTTGCCAAGTAAAAGAAGTTAAACAAGTTCCATCTTGAATGCTCTTTTTATTCTGTAGAGAGATAATACTTTCCTGTCTTTGATAGATAATACTTGTCTTGTGATACTCTGCAGTAAATTTTTTGTCTTTTTTCCCTAATATTTGACAAGTTATCTTTATGACATCCATGTAAACTATGTATATGAAAGTGTTGTAATAACCTATTTCTTGTAATTTTAACTATCCTAAAGTAGTTGGAAAATAGTAATTACCAAGAAAAAAGTTTTCTGAGTGTCCAAAATGGATACTCCAATGTAGAAACACCAAAGCCCATGAGTTTCCTCTGGTCAGGATGTTTGTCTTCACTCACAGGCTATTTGTTCTGGCTTGCCACCCAGTTCTAATGATCTTGATTAGTAGTGATGACTATGATTTAGAAGATAATGATGATGGATAGCCTCGGCATTGGCATAGGAACATTACATTATTTATAATTATCTCTATAACCATTTTAACTCTCCTAGGGGTAGACATTATTTACCCTCATTTTATAGACAGCAAACCGAGAGAGAGAGGTTAAGTAACCCGCCCAAGCTAGTAGAAGGAAAGCTAGGCTCCAAAGAGCTATCTCTACATATCATACAGTCTTCCTGAACAAGATTATTATTGATCTTCCTCAGTGTTGCATCTTTGGCCTTCTGCTTTTCTCATGCAAAATTTACTCATAAAATAAGTGACCTCATCCAAATTTATGGAGGCAACCATCATCAGAAGCTAATGACTCCTAGAATTACCTTCCTTCCAGTTCAAACTTATTTCCTGCGTTCTAGATCTGTATATCTTACTGCCTCTAGGACATCCTTATTTCAATGTCCAACAGTTACTTCTAATTTAACATATCCTAAATTAATACTTCATCTCCTCTATCCCCTCCCCATATCTGTTCTTTCTCCTCTTGCCCTTCTCCTCCTAATGAGCCATATCATATACCTAGTTGCCCAAGCTAGAAGGTATTCTTGATATTTTCTTCTCCTTCAATCCTCACATCCAATTGAAAACTGAATCCTATTGATTCTATCTTTTTAATGGTACTTGAGCCCTTAAATCACATTCTCTCCTCTCCACCTCCACTGCCAGCACCTTAGTAACCTTTCTATAATATTTTCCCTAGTTTACTATAACAGACTCCAAAATTCTAATGCCACTCCAGACTTATCCTGTACTTTACAAAAATTTGTTTAACTCTTCATGTAGGTGTCTCCATCTCATAAACCCTGAAAGCAAATTGAGACAAGTGAATTTTTAAACTTGATTTCTTAAACTGAATATAGTGAACATAACCATACTATTACTAGATGTTTCAGGTTGTGTAAGTGAAATTTTTAAATTCTTTTCTTTTTTTTAACCTATTATTATTAGACTATATGCATTGTGAACATTGATACTTTGGTCAAGGTATCGATGTTTTATTTCTTACAGCACCTGGTCTCTTATCTTACCCCTTAAAAGCCCATGGTCCAAATGGCTGCCATAATGACCTTTACTAAAATGTAAATCTGATTCTCTAATGGTCTTGCTTAAAATCTTGCAATGGCTCCTTACTTCCTCCAAGACAAAAATCCAGAATCTTTACTTGATGTAAAAGAAGCAATCTGAGGCCATTTTCTTGAAAGACAACTGACAATCAGTCCTATATATCAGCCCCTTAGGACATTACTAGATTATACTTAAAACAATTACGTAAAATTATACAGTAAAGGTACAGTTCTACTCACCATATTTAATTTTAAAAGCTATGAAGCTTCCATTAGAAGAGATTTCCTGGAAGAATGTTTATATATGAGTGCCTAAATAAATAAAGGCCAGGAAGTTAGGAAATTATGTCACTGTACTTAACAGATTTTACAAGATGGCAAAACTTACCTGAGAAGTTAAATGAATTATTAAAAAATACAAGGTTAGTCTGGAGTGGCATGAGGTGTTAAATACAGGCCATAAGGGAAATTAAACATTAAGAAACTTAAGCCAGGCTTACATAGTGCAGGAAAAACTGACAAAAATAGGGAATATAAGAAATTAAAAGTCCCCAGTCATTACCTAACTTAGAGGTCACAACTGGAGACCACAGCTCGGATTTTGCTTGAAGGTAGATTTCATCTGGTCTGTACGTATTTTAGGAACTTCCAAATTTCAATATTCTTAGCTCTAAAATGACAGACCAGTGTCATCCCATGAACTGCTATTGGTCAGCAACAACTACAGAAATTGAGCTTCAGCTTTTAGCAACTTTATAGCAGTTTGGCAGCCTAATCATATGTCCATTGAATCCAAAAAGATAGTTTAAAATGCATTATTCTGGTTTATCGCAATCCCCACCATCCCCTATTCCTATTTTAAGTCAGACCCAATCCAAGTGCCAGGTCCTGGTGGCACTTTAGGCCTCCTCTCTCATTCATTAGATTCATTCACACATGGGGCAGGAGATCTACAACAGTTATGGTGTCTTGCCAAAGTCTCAAGAAACCTCACATATTTACACAATTAGATTAAAGCCAGTCACATTTGCCTGGTGACTTAAAATTTCTAAACTACCCAAAAGACCTACAGCACATCACATGTCTACTCAAGAGCTATTATTAGTACTGGGGCGCCTGGGTGGCGCAGTCGGTTAAGCGTCCGACTTCAGCCAGGTCACGATCTCGCGGTCCGTGAGTTCGAGCCCCGCGTCAGGCTCTGGGCTGATGGCTCAGAGCCTGGAGCCTGTTTCCGATTCTGTGTCTCCCTCTCTCTCTGCCCCTCCCCCGTTCATGCTCTGTCTCTCTCTGTCCCACAAATAAAATAAACGTTGAAAAAAAAATTAAAAAAAAAAAAAGAAAAAAAAGCTATTATTAGTACATCATGCTACACTTAGATACACATCATGTGCTACCCTTTTTCAGGTAGATGGACTAGAATTCCTGAAGGAGCAAGAGAATATAGAGGGGGCTGGAAGCAAGCTCAAATAGCTGGGAAATGTTGTATACCGCAAGTATAAATTCAAAACCATTCTACTTCTCTTTTTTTTGGTTTATCCATCCTTCAAACCAATGTGATAATCTGCTTCCAGGTGCCAAGTGTTTGTTCCCCTTTAACAATTGCCTTTACAATTTCAACTTACTGAAGCATATCATAACTCTGAATGCTACAATGCACAGAGCAATACCCTGATTTTCTAGAGCAATTATTTCACCAGAACCCAAAACACACCTTGTACTTACCTAGAAGTAAAGCTCTCAGCTTCCCTGATGATTTCCAAGTCTTTTCAAGTGTATTAAATACAAACTTAATCGTTTGACTTTTTTCCCTCCTCTGTCATCATCATCATTTTTAAAGACTTCTCCCCACACATACTGAATTCATCTCCAGCTTATTGCAAGTAGTGAGAATGTAAAGTTGATGTTCATGACCATCCATATGTTAGCTGGAAGAATAAAACCAAGGCCAAGAGAATGCAAGCATAGCTGCAAAGCTAATCCTTCAAGCTTAATTACAGATTTAAATCTGTGAGTGTTTTGGAGATGGGTTATAAATTTTAATCCCGGACACTGTTACAGAAAACTTGTGTTCTAAATTCAGAATTAAGCCACAAAAGGGTGAGTGTTCACACTTAATACCCCTTGATAGGCTAACACATGGTAACATATGAGAAATATTTATTTATTGAATAAAAGTATGAATAAATGAATCAATCAACGAACTTGCTCTGAGACTCACTTGAAAGATTCCCCATGAGGTGGTTCTTTTCCCGAACCATTCCTCCTCCCCCAAGTGCAGATTCTGAAAGTGCCTGCCTCACTGTACCATGCCAGATATTTGCTGCCCCTCAACCATCAGTTACTGGAGTACCCATGGTGAAGAACCATAGACTTGCTACAATGAGGGGAAGTAGGATTCCATTATGCCTGGTGGGGAACCCTGCCTGGAAGCTGACAACTACATGGAATTGACTCACAAGCTTCTGCAAGTAGATACAAAGCTAATGAGACAACATTACTCAACTTTGCCAAGGCAATGTAGAACAGGGATATGGCTAATTAAAAAAACAAAAAATAAAAATTTTCCACAATTGGGTTAATGTTCTTTATATTCTCCACACAAAGGTCTGCCTCCAAAGAGCCATTATATAGGGAAAATTAACTTCATTTTCATTGTTCACCATGAAACCCTGAAGTAATTCTAGATTGGGTAAATCTAGGAAGAGTTACCCAAACTAAAACTGGTCGAATCAATCCTGGCCATCAAAGGAGTAACAGATGTTATGGCCAGGCTGCCCTTACATTTTGCCAGAAAACTAAGTCATGATTTTAGACAGATTGCAACATTTTATGCAATATTCCAAATGGAGTCGTTCTTACCTTAACAACTAACACCACAGAGCTGCTTGGGTGTGGAGGAGATTGTTTTGCATCCAGAACAAAGAAATCTGATATAGGCTAGGTATCCTTAAAACCCAGAAATTTTCTAGTGAACTCAAAGAACAGGGGACCACAATGTATTTGGAACTGCAAGTAATTTCTGCAATATGAATATACCTCTGCAGATTGGTACCAAATAACCACAGGGAGGAAGGTAAAATATTTGTTTCCAGTTTGCTGCAAGGTGTTTTTATTACAAAGTCACTGGTAAGTGGTGAGATTTTTATTCAATAGCATTGCTTGTAGCCAGCATGGAATGTCTGATGAAGGTAGGAGGCATATTTTCCACTGTCCTTCATGCTTCATACAGCGTTTATGAAATTCTCTCCTATACAGAATGTTGCCCTGAGCAACAAAGTGATTTTTATGTTTTGGGGCAGCAACAGCCTAGTGCTACACCCTTCAGCTCTACCCATGGTTGAGGAGCCTTCTATGGAGTGAGATGAGGCATCCAATATTCCTCCTACACCATAGTTGCAGACGCTTAAAATCTTAAAACTTGTTATTTTGTGTATTACATGTAAATTTCAAAATAATCATGGGTGTTAAGCCATGATCTACTGCAGAAACTTCTGAACAGGAAATGGCCTTACCATTTATAACTCAGAGTTCCTCAGTTACCAGATTCTTATCTAAAAGTTGGTCTTATTGACTGGAGAAGAGATCCTGAGAATATTGATTACCAAAGTGGCTGTCAATCACAAAAAGAGAAGAAGGGGAGGTTGGACTGCCAAAGCAAAAACAACGTGCCCACCCTGGATTACCTATGGCACTAATGAAGAGAGACATGTATCCAGAATCTCCAAACCCCAAATCTTGGCACCGTAGGTGTCCAAGGAGTATGTGCACAGAAAACACTATGCACACACAGAAGACAAGAAAAATTAATTCTTAATTATCAGCTAAGACTACAGTGTCAAACCTCTGGTTTATCTTATATCTCAGCAAGCCCAGAACTCTGAGGCCTCTTTTTTGGCCCTCTGGGTACACAGCATGCTCCAAGACAGCTTTACCTTGGTTCTACGAAGTTATTCTACAGGTGGTCTCCCAATGCTGGGGAAGGGAAGGTCCCAAGGTGAAGCAGCACTAAACCACCTCACTGCACCTGGTGGGAAGGAAGAGACACAAAATGTCCAAAAGAGAGATCATTCAAGAGACACAGATGTAAAGGGGACCTGCAGAAGAGAGAGCATTTAACTTCTTTTCCTGTCCCTTCTCAGAAACTGAATATGCTTGATTCACATCAGAATTCAAACTCCTTAGGGTTAGTGGAATAAGTGAAGTGGGGAGTTTTGGTGGGAGGTAGTGAAAGAGGAAAGAATGGAGGCTGGAGCCTACATCTCTAAAGATTAGAGTGTCAGTAAATGCTTTGTATGTTAACTTGGCTGTGGATAAGTGCATAGGAAACAGGAGGCAGGGCTCAGGTTTACTCTTCTCTTAGTTGTCCTACTAATACAGACTTGAGAGCAAACATTCCACACTTGGCTATGCCAGTGAACACAACTAGCATATTTTCCTCAATAATTATAATGGACAAGGCAGAACTGGCGTAAAACTGGCTAATCTTAAAGTTTGCTGAATGAATCCATCAGTTAACTAATGCAGCCATGCCCAAATAACTCTAAGCATGGTTTCTTGATTTGTAAAAGAATGAGTTAAGTTTCTAAAAGTACTTTTTCTTAGTTTCTTAGCTCATAAATCCCATGATTTATAAATTGATAATTTATTTTAATAATTTTAAGGGATTGTCATGCTATACAGTAAGTAATATGTGGACAGGGGCAAGGATGGTGAGGCAAGCAGTAGCTATGTAGGTACCACCCCCCTCCTGAGGCAGCAGCTGCAAATGGGAACACTATAATCATAGAGCTAAGTTACAGATCGTATCAAAACTCCCCAACCTCTTCCACTCCCATTCTCTTAATGAAATAATATGCCTTCCAGTATCCCACAGAAGAGTTCTGTGCAGTGTCTGGCATTGAGCTTCGGGTGGAGCCATTTACCCCATTTCAGCTCTTAATAGCTGTGAAAGGATTTGTTCAACCCCGATTGTTGATATTTCTCACGACCTGAAAAGATTGGGATGTTCAGATACAAACTGCAAACTCGGACCCCTCCAGCCTAGTAGTCTAAGTTATTCCTTAATGGGAAGAAGAGACGTTTTTTGTGAAGCTAACTGCAACTTAAATCTTCAGAGCTCCTTCATTTTTCTGGCTAACTGTTGTGACCCTGAGAGGTTTTAGCAAGACGTTGAATTTGAAATTTTGCACAATAATTTTAACTTCAACCAATTAACACTATTACCCCTTTGCATTCTAACTTCCTCCCCTTTGCACTGTCCTAGGTGTTTGGTGGCATCAGAGTAGCCATGAGCATAACGGGATCCAGCTAAAGGAAATTTGAGATGCACAGTCATTCAACATGGGTTTGGCCTGGCTCCCAGTGACTTCTGTACATCCACAGATTTGTGCATTGCTAGTCCTCCTGATGCAGGAAGGGCTTCCAGGAATGACTCGGTGATGAATCATCTGCAGGAAGGTACAGGGACAAAGGCTTTATTGTGATTTAAGTACATAATTTGTGGAGAAATGAGGTTTGAAAATCCAGAGCCAGACACTAGTCTATGGAAAATTCTTCTAATCATCAGACATATAGAATTGTAATAAGGGGAACCAGTCCTCATCTATGACTGATCAAAACTGAATTTTTCTCCTATCAGAAATATAATCAATAATGCAGCCTATACAATTATGCAGCAACAATTTTGTGGAATGGTCCAAAAAAGAATTTATCAGCATTTCTGAGTTTGTAGGGCATAAACCTGAAGCGGTACTAACAAAAAACAAATATAGCTATATGTAAAGTCATGTTTTATTAAGGCCAATGTATTAGATCACATGTTAGTAAATACAATGCATTCTCCTGATAAGACCAGAGGTTCAGATGAAATGACATGCAAAAAGGCTATGAAGGCAGCAAAACACCCTGAGAATACAAAGTGTTTCCATGACCAAACTCCTACACTTACCTATTCAATGTGTTTTATGAGTAATTTGATTACAAAATTATGTGGCCCATTACAACATAGCACTAACTCTAGCATACATTTAGCTTGGCATGTGCATTCCATAATTTCAGATTCCCTTTGCTATTTTTTTTTCAGAATTATGGAGCATATCAGAATTTAAATGTATTAAGAAGAAAGTATCCAAGTAAAAGCCAAAATCATAACCAACAACAAAAAATATTTGTTAGCTGGTTTTTTTTTTTTATATGAAGTTTATTGACAAATTGGTTTCCATACAACACCCAGTGCTCATCCCAAAAGGTGCCCTCCTCAATACCCATCACCCACCCGCCCCTCCCTCCCACCCCCCATCAACCCTCAGTTTGTTCTCAGTTTTTAACAGTCTCTTATGCTTTGGCTCTCTCCCACGCTAACGTCCTTTTTTTTTTTTTTTTTTTTTTTTCCTTCCCCTCCCCCATGGGTTCCTGTTAAGTTTCTCAGGATCCACATAAGAGTGAAACCATATGGTATCTGTCTTTCTCTGTATGGCTTATTTCACTTAGCATCACACTCTCCAGTTCCATCCACGTTGCTACAAAAGGCCATATTTCATTTTTTCTCATTGCCACGTAGTATTCCATTGTGTATATAAACCACAATTTCTTTATCCATTCATCAGTTGATGGACATTTAGGCTCTTTCCATAATTTGGCTATTGTTGAGAGTGCTGCTATAAACATTGGGGTACAAGTGCCCCTATGCATCAGTACTCCTGTATCCCTTGGGTAGATTCCTAGCAGTGCTATTGCTGGGTCATAGGGTAGGTCTATTTTTAATTTTCTGAGGAACCTCCACACTGCTTTCCAGAGCGGCTGCACCAATTTGCATTCCCACCAACAGTGCAAGAGGGTTCCCGTTTCTCCACATCCTCTCCAGCATCTATAGTCTCCTGATTTGTTCATTTTGGCCACTCTGACTGGCGTGAGGTGATACCTGAGTGTGGTTTTGATTTGTATTTCCCTGATAAGGAGCGACGCTGAACATCTTTTCATGTGCCTGTTGGCCATCTGGATGTCTTCTTTAGAGAAGTGTCTATTCATGTTTTCTGCCCATTTCTTCACTGGGTTATTTGTTTTTCGTGTGTGGAGTTTGGTGAGCTCTTTATAGATTTTAGATACTAGCCCTTTGTCCGATATGTCATTTGCAAATATCTTTTCCCATTCCGTTGGTTGCCTTTTAGTTTTGTTGGTTGTTTCCTTTGCTGTGCAGAAGCTTTTTATCTTCATAAGGTCCCAGTAATTCACTTTTGCTTTTAATTCCCTTGCCTTTGGGGATGTGTCGAGTAAGAGATTGCTACGGCTGAGGTCAGAGAGGTCTTTTCCTGCTTTCTCCTCTAAGGTTCTGATGGTTTCCTGTCTCACATTTAGGTCCTTTATCCATTTTGAGTTTATTTTTGTAAATGGTGTGAGAAAGTGGTCTAGTTTCAACCTTCTGCATGTTGCTGTCCAGTTCTCCCAGCACCATTTGTTAAAGAGGCTGTCTTTTTTCCATTGGATGTTCTTTCCTGCTTTGTCAAAGATGAGTTGGCCATATGTTTGTGGGTCTAGTTCTGGGGTTTCTATTCTATTCCATTGGTCTGTGTGTCTGTTTTTGTGCCAATACCATGCTGTCTTGATGATGACAGCTTTGTAGTAGAGGCTGAAGTCTGGGATTGTGATGCCTCCTGCTTTGGTCTTCTTCTTCAAAATTCCTTTGGCTATTCGGGGCCTTTTGTGGTTCCATATGAATTTTAGGATTGCTTGTTCTAGTTTTGAGAAGAATGCTGGTGCAATTTTGATTGGGATTGCATTGAATGTGTAGATAGCTTTGGGTAGTATTGACATTTTGACAATATTTATTTTTCCAATCCATGAGCAGGGGATGTCTTTCCATTTCTTTAAATCTTCTTCAATTGCCTTCATAAGCTTTCTATAGTTTTCAGCATACAGATCCTTTACATCTTTGGTTAGATTTATTCCTAGGTATTTTATGCTTCTTGGTGCAATTGTGAATGGGATCAGTTTCTTTATTTGTCTTTCTCTTGCTTCATTGTTAGTGTATAAGAATGCAACTGATTTCTGTACATTGATTTTGTATCCTGCAACTTTGCTGAATTCATGTATCAGTTCTAGCAGACTTTTGGTGGAGTCTATCGGATTTTCCATGTATAATATCATGTCATCTGCAAAAAGCGAAAGCTTGACTTCATCTTTGCCAATTTGGATGCCTTTGATTTCCTTTTGTTGTCTGATTGCTGATGCTAGCACTTCCAGCACTATATTAAACAACAGCGGTGAGAGTGGGCATCCCTGTCGTGTTCCTGATCTCAGGGAAAAAGCTCTCAGTTTTTCCCCGTTGAGGATGATGTTAGCTGTGGGCTTTTCATAAATGGCTTTTATGATCTTTAAGTATGTTCCTTCTATCCCGACTTTCTCAAGGGTTTTTATTAAGAAAGGGTGCTGGATTTTGTCAAAGGCCTTTTCTGCATCGATTGACAGGATCATATGGTTCTTCTCTTTTTTTTTGTTAATGTGATGTATCACGTTGATTGATTTGCGAATGTTGAACCAGCCCTGCATCCCAGGAATGAATCCCACTTGATCATGGTGAATAATGCTTTTTATATGCTGTTGAATTCGATTTGCTAGTATCTTATTGAGAATTTTTGCATCCATATTCATCAGGGATATTGGCCTGTAGTTCTCTTTTTTTACTGGGTCTCTGTCTGGTTTAGGAATCAAAGTAATACTGGCTTCATAGAATGAGTCTGGAAGTTTTCCTTCCCTTTCTATTTCTTGGAATAGCTTGAGAAGGATAGGTATTATCTCTGCTTTAAACGTCTGGTAGAACTCCCCTGGGAAGCCATCTGGTCCTGGACTCTTATTTGTTGGGAGATTTTTGATAACCGATTCAATTTCTTCGCTGGTTATGGGTCTGTTCAAGCTTTCTATTTCCTCCTGATTGAGTTTTGGAAGAGTGTGGGTGTTCAGGAATTTGTCCATTTCTTCCAGGTTGTCCAATTTGTTGGCATATAATTTTTCATAGTATTCCCTGATAATTGTTTGTATCTCTGAGGGATTGGTTGTAATCATTCCATTTTCATTCATGATTTTATCTATTTGGGTCATCTCCCTTTTTTTTGAGAAGCCTGGCTAGAGGTTTGTCAATTTTGTTTATTTTTTCAAAAAACCAACTCTTGGTTTCGTTGATCTGCTCTACAGTTTTTTTAGATTCTATATTGTTTATTTCTGCTCTGATCTTTATTATTTCTCTTCTTCTGCTGGGTTTAGGCTGCCTTTGCTGTTCTGCTTCTATTTCCTTTAGGTGTGCTGTTAGATTTTGTATTTGGGATTTTTCTTGTTTCTTGAGATAGGCCTGGATTGCAATGTATTTTCCTCTCAGGACTGCCTTCGCTGCATCCC
Source organism: Lynx rufus (assembly GCF_022079265.1). Lineage (NCBI taxonomy): Eukaryota > Metazoa > Chordata > Mammalia > Carnivora > Felidae > Lynx > Lynx rufus. The sequence continues at coordinate 163,422,566 of NW_025814823.1, forward strand.
AAAGCGTTTGGATTGTTGTATTTTCATTTTCGTTTGTTTCCATATATTTTTTGATTTCTTCTCTAATTGCCTGGTTGACCCACTCATTCGTTAGTAGGGTGTTCTTTAACCTCCATGCTTTTGGAGGTTTTCCAGACTTTTTCCTGTGGTTGATTTCAAGCTTCATAGCATTGTGGTCTGAAAGTATGCATGGTATAATTTCAATTCTTGTAAACTTATGAAGGGCTGTTTTGTGACCCAGTATATGATCTATCTTGGAGAATGTTCCATGTGCACTCGAGAAGAAAGTATATTCTGTTGCTTTGGGATGCAGAGTTCTAAATATATCTGTCAAGTCCATCTGATCCAGTGTCTCATTCAGGGCCCTTGTTTCTTTATTGACCGTGTGTCTAGATGATCTATCCATTTCTGTAAGTGGGGTGTTAAAGTCCCCAGCAATTACCACATTCTTATCAATAAGGTTGCTTCTGTTTATGAGTAATTGTTTTATATATTTGGGGGCTCCGGTATTCGGCGCATAGACATTTATAATTGTTAGCTCTTCCTGATGGATAGACCCTGTAACTATTATATAATGTCCTTCTTCATCTCTTGTTACAGTCTTTAATTTAAAGTCTAGTTTGTCTGATATAAGTATGGCTACTCCAGCTTTCTTCTGGCTTCCAGTAGCATGATAAATAGTTCTCCATCCCCTCACTCTGAATCTAAAGGTGTCCTCAGGTCTAAAATGAGTCTCTTGTAGACAGCAAATAGATGGGTCTTGTTTTTTTATCCATTCTGATACCCTATGTCTTTTGGTTGGCGCATTTAATCCATTTACATTCAGTGTTATTATAGAAAGATACGGGTTTAGAGTCATTGTGATGTCTGTATGTTTTATGCTTGTAGTGATGTCTCTGGTACTTTGTCTCACAGGGTCCCCCTTAGGATCTCTTGTAGGGCTGGTTTAGTGGTGACAAATTCCTTCAGTTTTTGTTTGTTTGGGAAGACCTTTATCTCTCCTTCTATTCTAAATGACAGACTTGCTGGATAAAGGATTCTCGGCTGCATATTTTTGCTGTCTAGCACCCTGAAAATCTCGTGCCAATTCTTTCTGGCCTGCCAAGTTTCAAAAGAGAGATCAGTCACGAGTCTTATAGGTCTCCCTTTATATGTGAGGGCACGTTTACCCCTTGCTGCTTTCAGAATTTTCTCTTTATCCTTGTATTTTGCCAGTTTCACTATGATATGTCGTGCAGAAGATCGATTCAAGTTACGTCTGAAGGGAGTTCTCTGTGCCTCTTGGATTTCAATGCCTTTTTCCTTCCCCAGTTCAGGGAAGTTCTCAGCTATGATTTCTTCAAGTACCCCTTCAGCACCTTTCCCTCTCTCTTCCTCCTCTGGGATACCAATTATGCGTAGATTATTTCTTTTTAGTGTATCACTTAGTTCTCTAATTTTCCCCTCATACTCCTGGATTTTTTTATCTCTCTTTTTCTCAGCTTCCTCTTTTTCCATAACTTTATCTTCTAGTTCACCTATTCTCTCCTCTGCCTCTTCCATCCGAGCCGTGGTGGTTTGCATTTTGTTTTCCATTTCCTTTAAAGCGTTTTTCAGCTCCTCGTGACTGTTCATTAGTCCCCTGATGTCTGTAGCAAGAGATTCTCTGCTGTCCTGTATGCTGTTTTCCAGCCCAGCGATTAATTTTATGACTATTATTCTAAATTCACTTTCTGTTATATTATTTAAATCCTTTTTGATCAGCTCATTAGCTGTTGTTATTTCCTGGAGATTCTTCTGAGGGGAATTCTTCCGCTTGGTCATTTTGGATAGTCCCTGGTGTGGTGAGGGCCTGCAGGGCACTTCCCCTGTGCTGTGGTGTATAACTGGAGTTGGTGGGCGGGGCCGCAGTCCGACCTGATGTCTGCCCCCAGCCCACCGCTGGGGCCACAGTCAGACTGGTGTGTGCCTTCTCTTCCCCTCTCCTAGGGGCAGGATTCACTGTGGGGTGGCGTGGCCCGTCTGGGCCACTTGCACACTGCCAGGCTTGTGATGCTGGGGATCTGGCGTATTAGCTGGGGTGGGAAGGCAAGGTGCACGGCGGCAGGGGGGGCAGGCTTAGCTCGCTTCTCCTTAGGTGATCCACTTCAGGAGGGGCCCTGTGGCAGCCGGAGGGAGTCAGATCGCTGCCGGAGGTTTGGCTCCGCAGAAGCACAGAGTTGGGTGTTCGCGCGGAGCGAGCAAGTTCCCTGGCCGGAGCCGGTTCCCTTTGGGATTTTGGCTGGGGGATGGGCGGGGGAGATGGCGCAGGCTAGCGCCTTTGTTCCCCGCCAAACTGAGCTCTGTCGTCCGGGGGCTCCGCAGCTCACCCTCCCTTTGTCCTCCAGCCTTCCCGTTTTCCGAGCAGAGCTCTTAACTTATGACCTCCCAGACGCTAAGTCGCGCTTGCTGTCGGAACACAGTCCGTCAGGCCCCTCCGCTTTTGCAAGCCGGACTCGGGGGCTCTGCTTGGCCGGCGAGCCGCCCCTCCGTCCCGGCTCCCTCCCGCCAGTCCGTGGAGCGCGCACCGCCTCGCCGCCCTTCCTACCCTCTTCCGTGGGCCTCTCGTCTGCACTTGGGTCCGGTGACTCTGTTCTGCTAATCCTCTGGCGGTTTTCTGGGTTATTTAGGCAGGTGTAGGTGGAATCTAAGTGATCAGCAGGACGCGCGGTGAGCCCAGCGTCCTCCTACGCCGCCATCTTCCCAGAATTCCCTGTTAGCTGGTTTTTAAAAATGTTTAATTTGTGGCAATTTATCGTTCTAAATAAACATTCCTTTTCATACCTAATTTTCTATTTGTAATTTCCCATTCTTTTTCTTATTTTGGGGGGGTGTCCAATCAAATTAAGTTTCAGGCTGCACAAAACCTGAATCTGACACCGAATTAAACCAGCTGCAAAGGTGTTGGGGTCCCTGGATACGCTGGCTCTACCATGTTGTGTAGAGCATGGCTGACTTTTGGGAAAATGGGCTCAGGCCACCCTTACTTCAGTGCATAACTCTAAAAACCCTTATCCCAATGATGAAATCCTAAAAATTCTGAAAACTTAAAGATATGTTTATTATTTGGCATCAACACTCATTTGGCAACTAAACTTAGTTGGAAGTGACATGAGGCTATTTATAAATTTAATTGATCTCACTTAGTATGAATATTCATATATTATTGTGGAAATATTAAAAATTTGAATTTAAGATGATGCACAAATCCCATGGGAGGTTTTAGAATTTATTTTTTTTAACTAAAATTTTTTTTTTAATTCTGAAATACATGTAGATCTGGCGATCTATTTTTCCCCACAGTTGCCTCCCATGGGCAGGGACTTACGGAGTCAAGCAATCTGTTGGGGACTGTGATAAAGTTTGGGGAATATTTGATAGTATATGACTGGTGGATTCATGGATATCTAATCCCTGCCCTGGGTTCCAGAAGATACTGTTCACAAAAGAAAACTGATGGAATGGAGGCAAAATTCCATCTGATTATTGGGGGTTGCTGATGTGGACTTGAAACCTACATTAGATCTACAATGTCTCTAAGCCCAAAGAAATGATCAGCACACTTAGGCACATACTAATTGTGTAACCTTGGGCAAAAGCTTCTCTGTGAAAAAAATGCCCTCCCCTAGAAAACATTATTTTATATCATCCACTTTATATTTTTATATAACATAGGTATAAATATATTATCTACTTTATAGATTTGTTTTGAGGTTTAAATGGTATAATACAAGTAACATACTTAAACAATGTCTTAAATGCTTATAACATATGGATACCTAGTAAAGTTCAGCAATTATTATTCTATTACAGATGAGGAGAGAGCGTAATGATAAGATCCCCAGAAGGGCCCACATCTACTTACAAAGCACACTCACTCCCTTTGAGCTATATTAACTAAGTTCTAAAAATGTAGCCCTGACTCCAATTGATACTTGTACACCAATGTTCATAGCAACATTATTCACAATAGCCCAAGATGGAAATGACCCAAATGCCCATCAGCAAATGAATGGTATATACATACAATAGAATTTTATTTAGCCTTAAAAAACAATGAAATTCTGACACATGCTGCAGTATGTTGACATTCGGAAGATGTTATGCTAAGTGAAATAAACCAGATGCAAAAGGACAAACATCGCAGGATTCTACTCCCATAAGGTACCAAGGATAATCAAATTCATATAGACAGTAAGTAGAATGGTGATTGCCAAGGGATGGGGGGGAGGGAGAATAGGGGGTTATTGTTTAAGGGGCAGGGAGTTTCAGTTTGGGAAGATGAAAGAATTCTTGAGATGGATGGTTGTGATGTTTGCAAAACAATGCAAATGTATTTAATGCCACTGAACTATACACTTAAAAATGGTTAAAATGGTAAATTTTATATTATGTATTTTTAACACAACAAAAAAAAAGGCTAAATAAATAAATAAATGTAGCCCTGGCTCTCTCCTCAACTGGCTTGTGAAGGTCCTCCAGCCCTCTGATAAGTCTACCTCTATTGACCTGAGTTTTCTCCTGTGTGCTCAAGAACGAATCTGTCGAACTGTAACAGAGTATGCATAAATTTGTCCTGTTCTGCTCCATCCGCTATTTACTGAGCACCAACATCTCCTATTGGAAACTGAAGTAATGAACCCAAGATGTCCAAATGAAATTGAGAAAGTTGTCTCCTTTTTTTTTGCTTTTGCCTTCTGTAAAGGAGGTGTCAAAGTTATGATTCTTCTTCCTCAATTTCTTACAGTTTTTAGTAAAATATTTCTTTCTGGTTTTATTTACAATCCCTCAATCTTTTCCCCAAACCTCAACAAACTACTATTGTATACTCAAAGTTTTCTTCCCTTCATCCTCCATTTCATTAGTCTTGTGAGTCTGATTCTCTCTTCCCTTAGGAGATGTGGCTGATATTTAGCTAGTATATACCATTACGGCCATGCCATTGATTAAATACTGAAATGGTCTTCATGGGTTGCATACTGCTACTGTCCTGTGACCCTGAGTGCCTCCTCCTGCCTCCCTAGCCACCCCAGCCACCCCAGGCCATCCCTCCAGGACCCCTCACACCTGGCACTATTCCATCAACGAGGAGTTAGCACATAGCATGGTTAGTGCTTACAGGACCACACCTCATCACCCCCAGCCAGTGGTCATTCTGATTGGCCAATGTCGTGTCTTAGTGGTTGTTAAATATTTTGAAATTGCCTCTGTCTGACATAGTCTGTTAGCTGGCTCCTTCACCTCTTAGAAATTGTCCTATTAAGTCATCAGCTATGCTCCACTTCATTAGTCATCAAGAAAAGGCAAATAAAGAATGGAATGAGATACCCCAACACATCCTACAAAATGGCTAGAATGAAAAAGAGAGTTGACAAGGATGTAGAACACATGCAGTTCTCATACACCGCTGGTGGGAGTGCAGCTACGTGGGGAAATTGGTTACCGATATTTACTGAAGCTGAACATATATGTGTTGGCACAGGTCATGACCCAGCAATTCCACGCTAAACAGGGAAATGTCTCTCTCTCTACACTTTGCCTCCTCATCTTTCAACAAGGGGATATTCCCCAGGGTTGTTGTCTACCTACAAGGAGACCACAGATACTGGTTGCCCACCCTTCTCAGATCCACAGTGGGACAGCATTTTGATGTGCACAGCTTTCTCAATCCTAGTGTCTCACAGGTATTTTTATGATGCAGCACTCCTCAATCACAGTAAAAACTTTCTACCTCCTCTCCTGCCTGTTTCTGTGACTTAATAAACTTTATAAAAATACCAGCACCCAGCATGGATTGCTGCCAAAGCTTTTTTGTTCTGTTCTCTACTTTTCCTCTTCAACAAGGATTCAATGGGCACTGCTAGTTCTCCTGTCTCTTTCTGGATGCAAATGTGAAGAAGGGACAAGCAGGAGAGCCACTTTAAAAAAGCAGAATCCACAAATTAGATGGGTACCTAAACATTTTCTGGTGGGTAGAGGCCAGAATAAGGGTGTAAGCTTGCTATTTTTTTCTTCATCCAGCTCTAGCTTCTTCATATTGGTTAGAAACATATCCTAGGGGTGCCTTGGTGGCTCAGTCAGTTAAGTGTCCAACTTTGGCTCAGGTCATGATTTAATGGTTCATGAGTTCAAGCCCCATGTTGGGCTCTGTGCTGACAGCTCGGAGACTGGAACCTGCTTCGAATTCTTTGTCTCCCTCTCTCTCTGCCCCTTCTCTGCTTGCATTCTCTCTCTCTCTCTCTCTCTCTCTCTCAAAAATGAATGAACACTAAAAAAGAAATGTATCCCAGATTTTGACATTAGCTTTTCTGATAATCTTAGTTTTTGGTGAGGTCTCTACTGCATTTAGCAGAAATATGCATCAAGTGACTCAGGTCAGACACCATTTAAAACCAGAGAACTGCTCCTTTTTAGATTATTCGGCAAAAGATCATTCCTATCTTATACATTTATATATTCCCCCCCAACCTTGACCCCAAAACCTCTCAGGCAATGCTGACAGAGTCTTTTCTGACTTAGATTTTTTTATGTCACTACTCTACACTCATTCTTCAAGTAATGCCTCCCCTCCACCATCTCATGTCAGGAGGATGATCTTTTACAATATTAAAACACCTTCAAACTATAGTAGCAGCAACAGACTCAATTTCCACTAAAAGCCCAAAAGAGTGTCACTCTTGCCTTTAGTAATTTGAATATCCAGCAGTAACCCAGCTGTTTAAATATTCAGGATAGCACTTTTGTCTTCTGATGGTTACAAGAAGCTATAATTAATGCCCCCAAAGGTATTAATATCAGACCTACGCCTTTCTGCAGAACAGCCAAATCCAGCTATGTCAGGCAGAAGAAGACCACTCGGACATGTTAGTCATCACAAGAACTACTTTCATACACATAACTTAGAAAATAAAGTGTAATATTGGCTTCAACTCTAAGGCATGGCCATATTCCAATACCTTACTTTTAAAACTCTGGCCTCACCATTTGAAATCAAAGTTGGTATGCAGGTGGTGCCAGTGGAACTTTCCCACCAGCCAACTGTGCCTGTAGGGAAGACAGGATTCCGATGAAGTCTCACCAGCTTTGATTATCATCCAGTGCTGGTGCCACAGAGCTACCCTTTCCTACTTGTCAGCCCTCCAAGAGACACAATGGCTTCCATTAGGCAAAAGCAATACCACAACAGTTATTACAGGAAGGAAGAGACATTCATCACTGGAATATTTTAGCAAATGAATCACAACAGACTGGTGCCATAACTCACGTTCTAAGGCCAAGTACAAAAATTATATGGTTTATTTTAAGGCAGCAGCAGAGTAAAAAAAAAAAAACAGATTGAAAAGCATATGATATCCCCTCCAGCTCAAAGCTCTATAAACAGCAGTGGCATTTGCAAAGTTCTGCGTGTCTTCTCAAATGTGGTTTCAGTTTTAATGTGTGTTGACATCTTTCTCTGTGTGCAGATTTAACTGGAAGAACAACAGTTTGTGCTTTTTTTTTTCATTTTGCTACAGGATGAGAAGAATAGGGAAAGAACCCAACAATCTGTATTTACATTGAGCAGCTATACACTCTGAATGAACTAAGATATGGTTTTCCTTCGGTGATTTCAAATTAGCATAATGAAAACATGCTTAAGCCATTATAACACAGAAGAGATGTACTAGCCGTGGTGGCTCTTTACATTCTCCTGTGGAGCAGAGGCAAATGAAATAAATAAATAAGATGACTGGAAAGGAATTTTCTTTTTCAAAACCAATGTATGGTAGAGGAACTGAGTGCCAGACTTCACAGAACCACACAAAGAACTGGAGCTTCGAATTGTAATTTCCAAAATAGTGGAGTGAAAAATTAAGGAGCTCTAACATGAAACAAATTTAGGAAGAAAGAGAAAGAAACAGCATGCCAAGAACTGTACTGATTAGGAAGTGGGCAATTTAATTTCTTCAGGAGAGTAAATCTCCAACATGAATTAATTTGCTTCACGCTGAGACCTGCTGGTTTTTCTTCTTTCCTCAATCACTGTTTATTTCACAAAATCAGCACTCACCTATCTTCTTTGATTATTTAATTTTGGGAGGATTTTCCTTTCACAAAGCAGTTAGCGTAGCTAAACTCACTCTGCATGCCATGTGTAAACACATTATAATGGCCTGCCTAGGTGTGGAGATTATTTATTTCATCTTGGAGACATTGTTTTGACGTTCTACTTCCCCTCAAGTGAAATCTCTCAGTGACATTGCTGAATCCACTTCCCACAGAATACATCTTTCATTGACATTTGCCAAATGCACAGGTTCTGATACAAAATCCGGAAAGCAGTATTCAAACCATGGCATACATATTCTTATTTCTAAAGAAGTGAGTGGGTCATGGGAAATAGCCGATAGCACTTGTAAATAATACACAAAATGTCATTTTAAAATGAAAATAGGCATTGACGTCTTTGTTAGTAACTTCTCTGTGGATGTCTAAACTCTCCTGAGTTTTCATTTTATGCACGTAGGTCAATGTAATAGCAAGGTTTATTAGGATTCAAGGCTATGCCTTTTTTAAAAAAAGGAGACTGGTATCTCAATGAATTTCTTCTGGCAGAATATTTAGACAGAGATTATTAGAAATACGGTACACTTAGAAATAAACAACTAAAGATCCCCTTAGAAGTGCCACAGAGTTTGTTTTTAACTTTGCCTCAAGGACAAGCATGATGCATACAGCCTCTCCTTTAATCTTTGTTTCTGCTTCTTTACTGCTTCTGATTAGTGACCTCAATTGAGACTCATTGCTCATGGCAAAGGCTGCTAATGGATTGTTTGAGCCTGAATGTGTTAAGATGGAATATTCCATCTCCCCAGACCCAAGGCCAGGGCTTTTCCACCTCCCGGACATTCTACTCAGATTTCTAGATAGTGATGATCAGGTTATTCAAACTGAGTGCTTTTTCACTTTTTAAAAAAAACAAAGTTCTCCTTTATCATGTTCTATATAGTGATATTTGTGGTCATTATATTCAAAAGCACACTGTTGGGCTGCCTCAATTTGAGCCAAGGCATTTTCTTATCAAAACCCATGCCAGGAGAGATCAAATCAGGAAACCAAATATTCATATAGATCTTCACAGTGAACTTTAATCATGAGGTAACCGCTCAGATTATTAGTCTATTGTAATTACGTTTATATGTTTTACTCACATGCTTTGTCACTTAAGAGACATGAAAATGCTATTCATCGTTGCTAGGAGATGGGTGACTATGGCAACAGTGTGGGACAGAGCCAGATGCAGCGCCTCAAGCATAGTCAGGTTTAGGCTCCGTTTTGATCTCTAACTGACTCCATAGCAGTCCTGTCCAAAGAAGCCCCAAATCACTGCCTCTTCAGCTTGTTTCAAAAGATACACCACATGGCTTCTTCTCGCACACATCAGTTCTCCCCATTTAACAAGTGTCTTTTCAGTGCTTAACTGTACACCATGAAGTTGTCTGGAAAAGAAAAAAGCTGGATAACAAGGGGATTATCACTATTTAGCTGTGTTTTCATACTGTTATTAATTTAGTTCAGATCCGGTGCCATATGCTTGTCGTCATCATTCCACTGAACTCCTAGTGACTTTCATAGAAGTTCCATGCAAAGAATGAGAGCAACATATGGTTCTAATAGTGGTTTGTTCATTCCTCAAAGATTTATGGATGTTTTAAAGTCATTAATCGTTATCATTGAGACACCCTTCAATGTGTTCAGAAGGAGTACTTTCACTGATTTAAAGGAATCCTCACCATGCAGCCATGTCTAGTATGAAAAATAATGTTTGTTTTTCCTTAAAATCTTGGAAAGAAAAGAAAATTACTGATTTATCCCTCTTACAATCAAGGAAGGTGGCAGCAAATTACAATCATCAATGGTCATAGGAAATGGCCATTATATCTAGTATTCTAAAAGTAATTTGCTATTGGATCATGAAAGTCTTAACGGATTTACTCATCATTTTCATGATGTCACTCACCTTCAAAAAGCTATGACTCCCTATCGTCCACCACATCAAATTCAAATTCCTTCACCTGGTCTTCCTCTACTTGGGCCCCAACAATCCATCGAGGATAATTTATTCCCCTACATAAATCTTTCCTCTGACCATATTAGAGGAATTATCTCACTATCTCTCCCTTCCCACTGTTATTCAGATAGATAATCTCTATTTCCATTTCTGTACCTATGTGGCTGCCATTTCCTAAAATGTCTTCTCCGTCATGAATGCTCATTTTGGTTCAAATACTTATCAGGTATCTTCCATGGGCATGATGAGAGCACCACACCATCTAATAAGGGCAACAGATCCATAAAACTCAACAGTGGACCTCATTTTTGAAGCATTCACTGTACACAGGACTCACTGAGACCCTACTCCCTATTTAATAATGTTCAGAATCTTGTCACTGTCATCTCTGGCCAACAGATCAAAGACCTGAGTCCTTGCTCAAACGGTCAAGGGTAAATGATTTGCCCAAAGTCAGAGACCACTTAGCAGTAAAACTGAAACTACAACCTAGGTCTGTTTCATTTAAAAAATGGTACTTAATCACACTGCTGTTTTCACACAATGAGATACTTTCAGTAATGTAAACATGTATTTCATAAAGATAGGAACCACTAACGGAGAATGATCCACTCCATTAGGGAGGGTCAGAGAAGAGTCCCTAGGGTTTAGAAAGGAGGTAATTTATAAATAAGTAGTTTGACAGTGAATTTAGTAGGCAAAATACATTTTTGGAAAGGGGTTGAACTTAGAATTTTAAATTCTTTTCAGCTTCTTTTAATACCAGTCCTATCAACTTCATGCTTTCCTTTATCAAAGTGCAACTCAACGCCTAACTCTTTCCTACTGTTGTCAGTCTGCACATTGACCTTTGCTCTTTTCATTCTCCTCTAAACTCTAATGGCACTTCTTTTGCAGGAGCCCCTTAGGTCTTGATTAGATACTGTTTTATGCTGCTCTCAGTTTTCTGCACCATTCAAACACTGAGGAGAGTAACCACATTTTTATCTCTTTTGTAGCTTCCAAAGCACCTAGAGCTGTATTAGAAACATCCTTGGTGATCTGCATGTGCCACTGATTGGCAATAAGTCCTCTATCATGTTTATAGGTTGTAAATTCTTTCATGCATGCAATCTTCTTGGATATTCACAATAACCCAGAGAAGTATGCTGTGTGCTGTTTTTCATCCCCATTTTGCAGACTGGAGGAAACTATAATTTAGAGTAGTTTGTTGGAAAACCCAGAATCACCCTGGCAGTAAACAAATGAGACATTCAGGAAAAGAATCTAGGTGCTGTCTTCACTATACAATTCTTAATTCAGAGCATGATGGATAGATGGGCTAACTTCCATATTCTGGAAGATGTATCAAGTCTCATATCCACATTATCACCAGTGAGTCTGTAATATAATTCTGTCTTCATATAGTAAGTGTCTAGCCAATTTTATCTCAGAGAAGTAACTGAAAATATTTCACTTAAGCCATTCAACCACTTGATAGTTGAACAAAGAGGAAAGAAAGGGATTTTGAAAATGTGCATAAAGTAGCATGGCGGTTACTCTTGTCCACTTGAGAATCAGCTTAACAAGTCTCATACAGACTGCAAACAGCAGGTGGGTATTTCCCAGCCATCTGCTGATTTCTCCAATTGAGAGCCCTTGAGAAAGTCACTAACATGATTGTGAAAGGGATGAACAGTCCTGTTCATTAATCAAAGACTGCAGGAAAGTAACCAAACTTGACTCTCCCTGCTGAAGGCTGGGCACACCGTCAAAGCCCAGAAGAAGGGCACGATGTAGGATAAAATGTCTCTTCTACTCAATGCAGAACTTGCTTTCACTACCATGGAAAGACCCTCAGTCAATGGCCCTAGGTGAATCCACTGTGAACACACATCCTGAATGAAGATCAGAGCCCTAAGTGAGCCCTTTAAAGGGCCTCTTTGGCAGAACACTGTTTTATCTCATCAGAAGTCAAACCTGAAATTATCTTGACATTTTTAACTGATGAGGGAGCAGGTAAGCATGTTATAAAGCATTCACTGAGTCTCAAAAGGCTTATTGGATCTTCCATCTGGCCCGCTCTTCTGCCCCCAGACCCAGAGATAATTCTCCAATATTGACCACTGGGACAGAATTCAAAGGAGCTATGTGAGTTCCATTTACCAGTGGTTCTGTTCAGAAAATTTGAGTCTAGCTGCTTCGAAATATGTCTGCATTTAACACTCCGCACCCCCTTCTCCATTGTCTTCCTTCTCTCCTTCCCATTATTCCACACATGCACCCAACTACATGGCTTTAAGGTAAGGGATTTGTCCTATTTCTTTTTCTTTCTCCACTGACACCCCTCCAGAATACATGTAATGTATGGTCAGGTTAATAACATTTACTAAAGACAAGGCATTAGATTCAATTGAAGGGAAAAAAATAAAATTAGCTTAAACAAGTGTGGAAAGAATTCAATCTCACTAGTAAACAAACAAAAAAACTATATACCACTTCTACCTATATACTTGGCAAAGCTCTTTTAAATTTCTTTTTTCTTCTTTTTTAACAAAATTTATTTTGTATTTTGTAATGAGATCTCTCAGTGCCAGAGTCACTTTGTAAATAAATTGCCATAAGTTATTCAATCCTGATTAAATTCTCAATGACATGCTGTTCTCTACTTCAGATCAGCTTCCCACCTCAGAGATCAGGCTTCTTATTCCTGACTTTGTCCCAACAGTTTCCAAGTTTTCCCTGTTCAAATCTCTCTTGATCCTGGTAATGATTTCTTCCTCTCTATTGGATCTCTCAACTCTCTCGTCCACACCAACTGCACCACAGCCCAAGAGGGTTTAAAGGCACTCTTTGAGCACTGCCTGCTCCAACCCCTTTCCAACATTGTGCCCATCACAGTGCACTCCTCACACTCAGCTTCTTTTTTTTTTTTTTAAGTTTTTAGTTTTTTTTTTTTTTTTTGAGAGACAAAGCAGAGGAGGTGCAGAGAAAGGAGGGGACAGAGGATCTGAAGCGGGCTCTGTGCTGACAACAGTGAGACCAATGCAGGGCTTGAACTCATGAACCATGAGATCGTGACCTGAGCCCAAGTCAGATGCTTAACCAACTGAGCTACCCAGGCGCCCCCACACACCCAGCTTCTGATGTGACTATAGACTTACTGATTCATCTTGATTTTCCTTTACTGTGCTAATTAGCTCACATAAAATATTTTTGATATTTAAAAATACCAGAACAATTCAGAGGCACCAGGATGGCTCAGTTGGTTAAGCGTCTGACTTCAGCTCGAGTCATGATCTCATGGTTCGTGGGTTTGAACCCCATGTTTGGCTTTGTGCTGACAGCTCAGAGCCTGGAACCTGCTTTGGATTCTGTGTCTCCCTCTCTCTCTGCCCCTCCCCTGGTCACATTCTGTCTGTCTCTCTCTCTCTCTCTCTCTCAAAAATAAATAGACATTAAAAAATTGTTTTAAATAAAAATACCAGAACAATTCTTGTTTTTTTCAGTCAATATATCCCAGTTTGGGAGGGGGGGATGAAAAGCCATTCTGTATCTGTACACAAGTTATTGACAGAAAAGCATTAACTTGCCTCATGAGCACTTCAATTAGTTCTCAAAGTACATCTTTCTTACACTACCTTCTCTGCTTTTATTTCCATGAAGAATACATTATTTCCTTCCTCAAAAGGCTATGGCAGTAAGAAATGAGATGAAAGCAGCACACACAGTATGCATCCATGTTGCCCTGGAAGGTACTGAATGTGTTTCCCCTGAGTTCCCTTCCTTTGAGTTTCACGCTGTTATAAATGTTACTTTCCAAAGACTACTAAAGATTCTTTTCAAAGTGACCTGGGAACTTCCAAATCAATCAAACTCTATTTTTTAAAGATGGCAGGAATGTTTTGTGATAACATCTAAAAATACATTTTAATAGAACCAACATTTATAGTGGCATGGATAAATTTATAAATTACATTGTCAGAATCTCAATTTTATTTATGCCAAATTGAAATATAAAGCACCGTATGGGGTATCTGGGTGACTCAGTTGGTTGAGTGACCAACTCGTGATTTTCACTAAGGTCATGATCTTGTGGTTGGCAAGTTCAAACCCCACATCCAGCTCTGCCCTGATAGTGTAGAACCTGCTTGGGATTCTCTCTCTCCCTCTCCCTCTCTCTCTCTGGCCCTCCCTCTCCTCACACAAAATAAATAAATAAGCTTAAAGAAAAAGAAAATATAAATAGCATATACAAATGAACCCTTAGAAAACTCAAATACAATATTATGTACCTGTTTCAATTTGTTTCCCCACCACCATCATATGTAAGGACAGATTAAGCCCTGAGTTATGTTCCTATTTAGTTTTCCTATCCAATTTCTGTTCTCGATCACTTTAACCAGAGAGGATTACTCAAGAGCAGGTAACCAGAGGGAAAACAGGTAAAGCAAAAAGCCTGTATTATCTTCATATTAGAGTATTCATATTGAGTAAGTGAATAATTAAGAGTTAACAATACACGGGCTCAGTTGGTTAAGCATCTGACTTCAGCTCACATCATGATCTTACAGTTTGTGTGTTCAAGGCTGACGTCAGGCTCTGTGCTGACAGCTCAGAGCCTGGAGCCTGCTTAGGATTCTGTGTCTCCCTCGATCTCTGCCCCTCCCCCGCTCATGCTCGCTCACTCTCTCACTGTCTCTCTCTCTCAAAAATAACAATTAAAATTTAAAAAATTTTAAAAAAGAGTTAACAATACATTTCTTATTGTTTTTGTAGATTAATATTTCCAATAAAATAATCAGTAATGCTCTCTAAAGCACACACCTAAGAAAACACATTTAAGTTATCAAGTTTTACTGTTATTACTTACATTAATTTAATGTAACTTGGAAAAACAATCACACTTTATATTTTAAACTTCTTTGAAATTGTATACAAAATGGACTCCCTTGCACAAAAATATGGATTCAAAGTGATCTTGGTTTACATAAGTGATTTTAATTAAAAAAAAAAAAAACAAGTCAGGGCATTTGCTGAACTCTAGGAGATTTGTTTTTACTGCCCTTCACTAGTGTGCTTAGGCATTCTTACTGTTAAGAATTCCAGAATGGTCTATGTATTTCTTAAGAAAATGAGCTTGACAAATAATCACTGAATGAGTTTTTATTCTGCAAATTGATAGTAAAGTAATAGTTTCTATTTGCCACCTGATTTTCTCTTTATTTTCCAACAAAATTTAAAAATAGGCAGATTCATCCATTAAAGCATTAAAACACATCCTCAACTGAATCTACAGTCAAGTTTAATTGAGAAGAAATACAAAAATTATCCTCTAACACATAAGAGGCTAATCATATATTCTGGATATAATGGGACAGCCATAATTTCAAATATTTGGTCCATTGATGTGTCCCAATTTTTGATCCAAGATATAGGATTACTCCAACCATATGATTGTGTGGGTTGACATTGACTGGTTACTTTCAGTTAGTGCAGAAATACTCATTTCCAGAGGTTAGTTGGAACGCAGCATATGCCAGCTACGTGGTGGCTTCCGGAAAGGAGGTGGGGGAGGGGGGTGAAATAAATGAATGGGACCAAGAACACTTACTCTTATCTTGATGAGCACTGAGTAATGTATAGAATTGTTGAATCATTGTATTATATATCTGAAATTAATATAACACTGTATGTTAATCATACTTCAATTAAAAGAAAGAAAAAAACAATGAAAGCATTCTATGAGAATCAATTGATTATATGGAATTGGCAGTAAATGGTGTTTCATATAAAAATAAAATAAACTCTGTGAAAAAACACATATGCCAACCATGTATGAGGCAGCTCTTGAATAACTTTACAATTTCTGTATTATAGCTTTGCCATCCTCATATAGAGAGTTTCTGACCACAGAAATGAATTGCAAATTTTTCTGAAGACAACTCATCTTGGTTCCACATAATAAAAACCAGTAAGGCAGTGTGTGTGGTGCAAAGTACATGTCACTTTGTGATTACAAGGTTTTAATTCAAAATGTTCAAAGCAAATTTTTAATAGAGCAAACTGAATCAGACGTTCAAATGTCATGTACTCTGACAACTTTTGTCTCCCCTGCACCAAGATAATGGACTTCAAAGCCAGAGAGACGTGGCTTCTTCATTTCCTAGCTGCAAGATGTTTCCGAAACTTAGTTAACCTCCAGAACTTTATTTCCTCAATGGCAAAGTGGGGTGAAGAGTTTACAGAATTGCTGGCAGCTTTAAATGAGCTAAAGAAATGTGAGAATGTCTGGCGTGTTGCCTGGCATATAGCAGATACCCAATAAATGTTAGTTTCATTTTCACATCTCCAAAATACTTTAGTAATATGTCCCTTCATTGTAATTCTGACCTTGCATTTTACATAAATCCTTAACTTTGAGAAACTTTTACAATTTAGATACCAACTTTCTCAATAAAGTTGACTGCTTAGCTCTTCTATGTGATTTCAACAGCAACAAAAAGTCCCCTTGACTTCAAAAACAGTTCTCTTTGCTATGCTCATACCTAAAGCTCCTAAATTTTATCGAAGACAAAGGCATTTATTCTAGAATTACAGATAAATCCAAAAATATAAATCCCCCAGAGACAGATAGCACCATGACTTCAATTCATACCAGGCTCTACATGACTGATAACAGACACTTTTCTTTGATGAATGGGCAGAGCAGGAGTGAGAGCACAAGGAATTGCAGAAATCTGGGCTGGGAAGAGGGTCTGCTGAGGGAGGAAAATGATTTTGAAATAAGGGACAAAGACAAAGACAAATTTCAACCACACAATTTTTCCTCTAGACCAGATTCTGCAAAAAAAAAGATATGATTTACATCACAATGACTTTTTTAAAAAGACAACTTTAGCCTGATGGTGGTAGAGAATCCAGTTTAAAATATAGACTTGACCATGGTGATATTTTCTGCTATTACTGATTAGCCCAGGGCATGTATACGATCAGAGATGGTATAATTAGAAATATGTCAGTGTCCACAGTGTGCTAGCCTCTGGCCACAGGTGTTGCTAGTAGGTAGATCCGTGTGTATCTTTAACATTCCTAATTTAGTGTTAGGAATTGGTATTTCCAGGCTTGTTTTCCCAATGGGTGGAGGAATGAATAATTGAACTATTGAGTGGAACTTACAGAGAAGCTACAGAAAATATTAAATATCAAGGTTTTCACACCAATCAGTGCTTTCAACCCCTTGCCCTCTGGAATGGCTAGGGCCTCCAGTGGATGCTCCGAAATTATTCTGGACCTACCAGTCAGTCAACCAAAGAAAGAAACCAAGAGAGCAAGAGGGTTTTGGGGGGTTTTGTTTTTTTTTCTAAACCTAACATAAATGACTGTTTGCAATATGCTTCAGCCCAAGATACCTAACCCTCTACTTTAGTTAGGAGCAGTAGCCTGGTGGCAGAATATCAGATGATTTAAGCAAATTCTGAAAGCACTAAGCTGTCAGACTTGGGTATTTATGGTCTTTGATTGCAAACTTCGAAAGAACAAAGACCATGTCATGTATATTCTGAACCAGCACTCTATGGATACTCAGGGAATATTAAACAATAACATTTTATTGTAGAAGGCCTTTAAATGTCCTCTCTGTCAGGCCAGGCTCCTCAAATGGTATTGCATATTTTGTATTCATTCTGAAGCCAGAGCCTTCCTTGTGGTAAAGTGTTCTTCCTCTTACATCTCCCCTGAAGTTAATAAAACCCCAGACATCTTTCAGTAAAACAAAACTAAATATAATTTCTACCTAGAAGCTATCTCTGGTTATTCCAGTTTACCCTTAGAACTTTTTTTTTGTAATTAAAGGCTGTATAATGATATGATACTTTGAACTCTTATGTTTCTTCCTTGTTTTAATCTTGATATTATTTCCTTTTCTTAGGTGTGCTACTGGTTCACTGTGGTAAGGATCATGTCCTACCATTCTAATACCAATCCCATTCCCATTTATTCTTAGCCCTTGGCATGTGATTTTTTTTAAAGATTTTTTTATTTATTAATTGAAAATCAGCTAAATTATTAAAATCCACACATATCAGCATTTGTTATGTTTGTGTCCCCTTTCCCAAATTTATATGTTGAAGCCCGAATCCTTTATGTGACTGCAGTTGGAGATAGGGCTTTTGAGAAGGTGATAGAGGTCAAACAGGGTCTTAGGTAGAGTCCTAACCTGGTGCCCTTATTAGAAGAAGAAAAGATACCAGAGTTCTCTTTCTAGAAGGCAGCCATCTCTAGCCAGGAAGAGAGCTCTCACTAGAAACCAACTGTTCAGGACCTTGATGTGGGACTTCCAGCCTCCAGAACTGTGAAAATAAATGTCTATGTTCAAGCGACCCAGTCCATGGTATTTTGTTACGGCAGCCCAAGCAGACTAATGAAACAGTTAAACTGTTTTGAGGAAGTTCATTATGCATGTTTTCAATTTCAAGAAAGAACTATATTCAAAGCCATCAGAAATCAATTCTCTGGTTTAAGTGTACAAAGAAAGAAAACCTTTGGGCAATTCTGGTTAAAAAACTTTGCTTTCACCTTCAGTAGTGTAGTGCCAATTTTAGGAAAAGATCATGAAAAGAACCAGAAAAATTCCTTATACATTTACGAAGGTAAACAAAGTCAAAACAAACATCTAAAAAACAAAAGCACTAATTATAAAGTAATAAAATCTACATGACATTTATATAAATTAAAAAAATAATTTTATAAAAAGCTTTCAGAGGAAGTACTTCTCAAATGTTGGCATTAATTTAAAAAATGGGAGATCGTCTTAAAAGTCCCAACCCAACAGTCTTTTGTAACCAGTAGGGGGCAGCAAGGCACCCCAGATCCCTCAGTGTCTGAAACTTGAGGGAGTCTTGCCAGGTTGGCCAAGAAATTGTCCAGGGGAGCAACAGGAGGCAGGGCAAGCAACAGATATGCAGAAATAAAGAAGCCAGAAAGTTGGGATAAGGCATTAGAAAAAAGAGATGGTAGAAATACCTAAGTCAAAATTACCTGGACACCAATGCAGAGCTTTGAATTAGAACTGAGAATATGTATGCTTCTAGAAATCAGTATGTGTCAGCACTTCCTTAATACCCCTACCAAATTCACCAAAATAATACAGAATGTTTGGGATCATCCTGCCCTAAATTCTCAGAGTTTAAATCTGAGCACTCTTCCTTTCTCTTGTACTCATTGCCTTTAAGCCTGCGCAGGAAGTAGCTCTACAACATTTTGAATGGTTCAGTGGTCTAGGATGAAGGGTAGGTTCACTATTTCTCCCCCAGGAAAAGAAAAGAGAGACTTTCAGCACTGCATAACTGTAGAAAAAAACAGTTTGTTCCAAAACTAGACTACCCTTTGCCTAACAGAATATGCCCAGAGAATTAGGCCCTGGAAGAAATTAAGCTAAATCTAAAAGATCTCAGGTAATGTCAAAATTTAGAATTGTTAAATTCCTTACCACTTTCCCTATACTAATATGGCACCTTTTTTGTAGTTACTATGCATTTGATAAACACAAAGAAAGTTGATAAATTGTTTGCTGGTAGTTGAAAAGATTGTGAGAAAATAGATAAATTTTCTCAGCCACAAACTAAGAGCTTACAGTTTTCCCAACTTGCTGAAGTAACTTCATAATGTTTCTGCGAGAAATGTTTCAGTAATGAAAAGATTATAGAGATCCAGAAGGAAAAGGAGCAGTGCTTTTTTTCTGATGAATGTGACTTCCTTGCTCTTTCTCCACTAAGCAAATTCCATGTTGGTCATAGCAGAAGGATTAACTTCCACTGAGGACCATGATACAAAAAAGAAAGCGGAGTAGGAAAAGAAAGGGGGAAGGGGAGGAGGAAGAAGAAGAAAAGGCAAACCAACAAACAAATAAGATGCAGTACATATCACCACATCTGTCAGGCATGAATATTGGTACTAAATTTTCAGAAATGAAAGCTTATACATATTCCATCCTTTTCTGGCCTCTGACTATCTTAGTCTCAGAAACATGAACGAACTCTTCTGTTGGGATTAAGGAAAAAAAATTTCCCCTCAAGACTTGACTTCAGCCTGCAGTGAATTTTTATGATCAAGTTATTAACCCCTGAAAAATGGGATTTATAATGGAAATACCGATAGATTCTTAATGGTAGCTGTGCTGGCAGGCACCTATATATTAGCCTTAATAATGTCATATTATAAAACCAAAGTGATTGAAAACCTACTAAGTTACACTTAAGGAATCCCTGCTTCAGTAGTTTTTGATATGTCCCTCATGTGAATGATTTTCCAGGCTGTTCTGAAGACTAGCGTCCTATATTTTTGACAATTAGAGTTGCAAAATCATATAGAACTTTGTGAACATCATAAACTTAGAACGGCATATTTATTTCTGAATGGCTCGAGACTCTGTGGTCCTTTTCTATTTAGGAAATTTACCTGCATAAAAATCTTGAGTTCTCCAGCCATGAATTCTATAGCCTGAGGCCTTTCTTCTTTTCCTCCCATTTTTATACATTTTATTCTTATTTCTAGTGGCTCATTGCACAGCTGAAGGGGATAACAATGTAATTTCATGAGCAGTGACTAAAAAGAAAAAAAAAATCCTTGACTTGGGTGGATAAGCAGACTCTCCACACTGTTAGTAGAACTACAGCTGGATGCCAGACTTTCATTGGCTTAATCTCGTTACATAACCTATTCCCTGCAACTGTCTTCTGTTATGGCCTGTTTTATGTGACCTGACAGCGCATATACAGATGTAGCAGTAAATACATGCTGCCAATGCTTAAACAAAAATTTTCCCTATCATCATGTTTATCAGGATAAATGTGTTGCCAGATATATTCTTCTTCCTGAGTTGATATAAGCAGAGCATGGCAAATGTCATCTCTCCCTCCTCAAGGGGCTCTTCTGAAGATCTCATTTGGCATTTGAAAACATTGAACACGGTTGAATAGATCCAGATGCATTCTCTAACAGAAGTTACAGAAACATGGAGGAAACTTTATCCTGCCAATAATTGTATTATTTCAGGGCTATTCTGACATGGAGCAGGAAATTCAAAGCACTTTTGCCCTGAACCAACTGTAGCACACAGCACAACAAGGAAAGTCAAATCAGTCAGAGAAAGTTTTGAAATCCTATGCTTTATGGCCTTTGGGATGTGGGAAGCTGTTTTCCTGCATTTTTCAAGAACAATTAGAAAAAAATCATGTAAACATCATAGATTTAGATTTGTGTGTGTGTGTGTGTGTGTGTGTGTGTGTGTACACACAGATATATAAATACAACAGCAATAGTACCAGTACATTTATGCATCTCCATTACAAATACTATCCTAAACAGAATTTGCATGGATGGAGTTTTCCCTTAGCCTTTATAAGCCACTGGGAACAATGCAAGAATTTCAAGTAACCACCCAGCTTTCCATTTTCCATCACTGAAAAGCTTACCCTTTGCGTGCAAATCTCTCGCTGTGGCTGACGGCTGTAAGCCCATTATATTTCAACTGCCATCTGGCAGCAGAGATTCAATCCATTGCTTCAATCACAGTGGCCTGTCTTCTCTAGCTCTGGGAATTGCACTAAAGTGTGTGATTTAAATGTCTTCACTGTCAAATTATTGTTGTTTAGTTCATCAAGATAAATTTAAAAAAAAACATGGGGAAAAATATGCCCTAAAGAGTATCATTTGTTGTAGGGAAGAAAGTATTTGAAAACCAACAGTTGCTGAGAGACCTCAAATTAGTTTTATTCATAATGCTAGGTTTGCGAAGTGTGAGGTAACAGAATAATAATTACCAAATAAGCCAAATGCTTAATGTATAAAAGGCCCAATTCAAACATTTGGGTGGAAAAATGTAGTGTTTTAAATAATTAGAAGTTTATAAAATCTTTGCCTTTTTGCTCACCACCCTCCCAAGATCATTTCTAATTCATTTTGCAGTACATTTGCCAGGCGATTGTTCTTTACCAGGCACTGTGAGAGGTAGTGGGAATAGAAAGATAAATAAGACATGGTCCTTGCCTTCTAGACACTAGTAAAAGTAAGAGAACAGCCTTTGATTTATGACTTACTAAAAGTCACTTCTTTGTCACAAAAGAAAACACAGCTGACAGTGGCAAACTGGGGAAAACATGGCTGCCAACTTCGCATAATCATGCCTGGCTTTTGCTAGGTTTCCCTGCACACCACGGCATATACTACCAGAGGATGCCTACAGTTGTTCTCAACTTTTTATTTACCCAGATGTGCCTACGTGATGTGACACATCCTTATCAGCAATTGTAACTCACTTGGCCAGTAGTTTTCTTCCTTTATTTTTTTTAAATGTGTCTTTATTTATTTCTGAGAGCGAGAGAGAGAGAAAGAAGGAGAGAGAGCACATGTGCATGTGAGCAGTTGAAGGGCAAAAAGAGACAGAATCCCTAGCAGGCTTAGCACTGTCATTGCAGGGCCCAATGCAGGGCTCAATTCCACAAAAGAAACTGTGAGATCACGCCCTGAGCAGAAATCAAGCATCTGATGCTTAACTGACTGAGCCACCCAGGTACCCTGGCAGTAATTTTCAATGGTAGCAGTGGGAGAGTGTCCACAAAACTGTTTAAAAAAGCCTACAGCTGGTTTTGATTGTGCACTTAATCCCTGCCTTGAGAATGGGTGCTCTACTATGTAGAATTGAACAGTGCAAGGCAGATGAGTTTCCATGTGTGTCCCTTGTGTAACTAAGAAAGACAATTGAGAAGCTAACTATGAGCTTCATGTATAAATTGGCCCCCTTCACCCTCTCCCCTCCAGGGAACACAGGCTTTCTATTTATGCAGAGCAGTTTCTCTCTCTTACCTGCTCACATTACTGTAAGTTCTTTGGCTCCATATTTTTCTAGGCTTCACTGCAAACAATACAATTTTCAGATTTGGGATTTGTATATTCTTATTCCACTTTTGGGAGAAATCCAACAGAATATCTGGTAAAGCCCAGGACCCCTAAGTTTACATGAGCCAGGTCTCCTAGGCTAGTCAGAGAATGAGACTCACTCAGACATTACTATAAAATGGAAGTTTGGATAAATTAGATTAAACATACAGAAGAAGGATTGGAAAAAAAAATCAAAGGGGCAGAAGCTATCATAAGTTACTGTATTTAAGTTATGAAATTCTGATCTCCCCATTGGAGCAGAGACAGAAAAGAAAGGAAAAAAAAAGTGAATTAAAGGTTCTCACAAAGGATATTGGTTGACAGAAGGATTTCCAAGAGATAAATCCTGTTCCTATCTCTGCTCCACAGTAGAGCTACAGGGAGAGTGGATCATTTCACTTCAAAACTCTTCCATAGTTCCCATCATCTGCAAAATGACAGCCAACCAGCCAGTCTAATCAATGAGGGGACAGGTGGCAGTGCATGTCCTGAGCCCATTTGTCTGCTCCTGTCATAGCTCTGCCCCATGTCCATCTATATCTGGCTGAGTCAAATTGCTTGCTAATCTGTGCACCACAGCCCTCTCCTCCCATGCCCCATGCTGTTTTCTCCTTCCACGCTTTGGCTCCTGCTATTCTGTCTGATAGAAATCCCCTCTTCACCTTCCTTGGTCTAGCTGGACCAAGGTTTTTCTACTCTTCAAGACTTCCTCTGGTCATCTCCTCTGGGAAGCGCCCTGTTTTCCCAGCCTCCTTCTTTATATTCCCACAGCATCCAAGTGAATCTATGTCTTACCTCCTACTATATTTATATTTAAGTCATCTGTTTATGTGCACATTTCTTCATCTAGCCTGTCAGTTCTTCAAAGCTAGTAAGCTAAGTGCAATGCCTGGAGTGTAATAGACTTCAAATAAGTTGGTCTTTTGTTTGTATACTAAACTTAAAAGCAAGCATTAAGGGAAAAATCTTGTGTGGATAAGATAACGTTGAGCATATTAATGAAATTCTATATAATTACATTTCCAGAAAACATAAAAATACAAAATGAAATATCAGAGCTGAAGATTCTCAAACTCATATACCACACACCCATGACTGTCGTCATCACTGGACTAGGGGTTAAGAGTCTATCTGGAGACTGCTCACTGATTTCACCTGTTCCACCAACTGCCTCGAGTAAGTTACTGAGCTACTTTTGCCTCAGTTCCTCAACTGTGAAATGGGGGCAATAATTGCATCATTGTGAGTCTTAAAACAAGACAGTATATGTAAAACACTTCTTAAAACTTATTACGATCACTGTTGCAGCCTTTTACCTCCCTTACCATATAGTTTTCCCCATGTGTTATTTCCATCCATTGTAGCAACCACCTACTGAGTAATAAAACAAACTGCAAAAATTACTACTGCAAAAATCCTTGCAGCACGGTAATGGAAGTATTGTTAGCTGCCATTTTATGGATGGTGATATTAAAGCTCAGATAGATGAAATATATTACTCATAGTCACACCATTAGTATGTGGTGGATCCAGAAAATAAAGCCAAAACTAGCCAACTGTAAGACCAGTACTTTTTCACAACACCAAGATGCTTTCTCAACACCTCAGGAAAAACAGAATTGTGGAGCTTTTATAAGTTCATTGTTCCTCTAGAATGTGGTTGTATGATTTCAAGTGATCTAGAAAAATTACTTACCCTCTCACTTTCTAAAGCCTGACAGTCATGGGGCGCCTGGGTGGCTCAGTCGGTTAAGCATCCAACTTCGGTTCAGGTCATGATCTCACAGTCCATGAGTTCGAGCCCTGTGTCGTATTCTGTGCTCACAGCTTGGAGCCTGGAGACTCTTTCAGATTCTGTGTCTCCCTCTCTCTCTGCTCCTCCCCCGTTCATGCTCTGTCTTTCTTAGTCTCAAAATAAACATTAAAAAAAATTTAATGCCTGACAGTCGTTAAACAGGCAACAACATATTTAGTTCCACGGTCAGAAGTCAAACAAAAAAAGAGAGACTATTCCTGAGAAGTAACGTGTTAATATTCACACTAAAGTGTTAATGACAAATATGAAGTCCTTTCCTAAGAGCCATATTAGTATAAAGCATCAAAGGAATGAGGTAAGTGTACAAAATTACTTTACTACTTAAAGCAGAAGAAAGTGAAAGTCAATTTTTAATATCAAAGTAGTTGTTTTTTTAACCTGTTGGGGAGATTATTTCTGATGATTTGCTGGAAGCTATGAAAACCTTTTCAGAAATATGCTCAACAGCATACATACTCATTCATTACAACTTCTGAATGTCTTGTCAGGAGATTCACAACTCACAAAGCTCAAACCTAGATTTCCCCACAAAAATCTCTGGCTGGGATCCAGTGATGCCAACACAAAGATTTTGCAGGAGAGACCAATATGGGGAAAGGAAGGATTTAAAAATATCAAGGAGGCCAATACAAGCTATTTCCACACCTCATAGACTTACTACACTCTCTTCTATTAATTTTGAGATGCCCCCAAGTTTTCCACATTATCTTCAGTTTAAGAACCAATGGCTTGACAGTCTACAGCATGGGGAAAGATATTTGCAAATGATATATCTCAGAAAGGATTAGTATACAAGATCTATAAAGAATTTATCAAACTCAAGATCCAACAAATAATCCAGTTAAGAAATGGGCAGAATAGACATTTTTCCAAAGAAGACATACAGATGACTAACAGGCACAGGAAAAGATGCTCAACATCATTCATCATCAGGGAAATACAAATCGAAATCACAATGAGATACCACCTCACACTTGCAAGAATGGCTAAAATTAACAACACAGGAAACAACAGATGCTGGTGAGGATACAGAGAAAGGGGAACCTTCTTACATTGTTAGTAGGAACGTACACTGGTGCAGCCACTCTGGAGAACAGTATAGAGGTTCCGCAAAAAGTTAAAAATAGAACTATCCTTTGATGCAGCAATTGCACTAGTAGGTATTTACCCAAAAGATACAAAAATGCTGATTCAAAGGGGCACATGCACCTCAATGTTTATAGCAGTACTACCAATAATAGTCACATTATGGAAAGAGCCCAAATGTCCACTGACTGATGAATGGATAAAAAAAAAGTGTCATACACACACACACACACACACACACACACACATTGGAATATCACTCAGCCATCAAAAAGAATGAAACTTGTGGTTTGCAATGATGTGAATGGAGCTAGAGTGTATTATGCTAAGTAAAATAAGTCAGTCAGAGTAAGACAAATACCATATGTGGAACTTAAGAAACAAAGCAGATGAACATATGGAAAGGGAAAGAAAAGAGAGAGAGAGTGAAACAAACCATGACAGACTCTCAATGATAGAGAGCTAACTGAAGGTTGATGGAGGGAAGTGGGTGGGGATGGGCTAGATGGGTGATGGGTAATAAGGAAGACACTTCTTGTGATGAGCACTGGGTGTTATACGTAAGTGATGAATCACTAAATTCTACTCCTGAAACCAATATTACATTATATGTTAACTAAAATTTAAATGAAAATTTAAAAAAAAAGAACTAATGGTCTGAAACATTAAACAATATGCACCTCCTGAAACCCTTAGCATTCATTTCATCATGCTCTAAAATGTAGGGTAGAATTTGTTTTAAACAAGGCTTTCTTGACCACGTGTAACACATTCTGGTGAAGCTAAAGAAAGGGAGTATAGCATTAGATTTGGGGGTTATACAAATATTAACTGCCTAGAAAATATGAGAGAAGCATCACGGGTCTCTCAGGTGCAAAGGAGCCCATTTCCTCTCATCATGAGCCTCCTTTCCCTTTCTCTCCTCCTTCAGCCCAGACTCAGTATGCACTTGCTGCATATTGCCATCCATGAAGGACAAATGACTCACTCTTTTATGCTTGTCTGTTCACTATGAATTCTGAGAAAGATCTACATTTATGCATTCATTCCATTGGGCAAGCTGAGCACATGTGCTGTTAGAAGTTGCTGCTAGCCTCTTTCCATATGGTCTTGCTTACAGACTTCAAAACTGAATAGACTGAGACAGAAACTACTCAACATTTGAATATCAGATCGTGATGCTTGTCTAGGGAGCCCCATTGAGGGTTATGGTGAAGCCACTGATTCCAAATATAGCATTATTTTTCATATGGCTTTCATGCATACCCTTAGCTTAGCCCCCAAGAACTGTTTTACAAGCTGTTACAAACATGGTAACCAGAGCCCAGGCTGTAGGAAAAAGAATGCTAACCATGTGGTGATTCTGCGGCACAATTTTGCAATCTTCAAATCGTAATAAATAGGGTTGCTTCCTTCCTATTAAGCATTCGTGACTTTGCTGGGAACCAAAAGACAGATGGACAGAAATGTAAGAAGCAATGTAGTCATTGAATAAATGGAATGGCATCAAAACGTGTGCTAGAATTTTGCTTGTGAAGAACATTTAGATGAAGTACTTACAATGTCACAAAAATAATGCCCCCCAATTTAAAAAAAAATCACAGTTCAAAAAACTATAGCAACCTGTCAATGAAAGAAATACCAAGCAGATGTTTTCCTTATTTCCAAATATATTTAGAATTCTGAGGGAAAACCACAAAGGGTGTTTTTATTATGCACCTGTCGTGGTCAACATCTGGCACTAGCTCTCGCCAATCCATCAACCCTGCAATGTTGTGTCTCCTTACAGCTCACAGGGAGACTGTAAATGAACCCACAGTGCAGAGTACGGCTTTTTCTTTTCCCTTTTCTTTATTTCTCCTTTCTTTTTCTTTTTCTTGTCTTTATTTGTGTGTCTGTGTGTTTGTTTTTCATAGCAAGAAGGGAGCAGCACAGAAAACAGAAAAAGTCTATTTGTGCCATCTATAAACTGTATAGTATACAGGCCTCCTAAAGAAGGAATTACAAATGTAGTAGGATGAGAGAATTTAAATTCTTTTTAAGAAAAAAAGGAGTTGTCTGGTATCTGCCAATCTTCTATTCTTTCGTTCATTTAACAACTACTTTTCACTACTCGGGCATAGTACGTAACACAGTGCATTAAGGCCAAATTAAAAATACACTTGCACAATGAAAAGTCCTTGCTCTCATGCAAGACAGGGCATACACTCAAAGAACTATTATAAAAGTCTGTTAGTGAGGGGTCAAGACCTAATGCTAATCTTATTTACGAGACTTTTATTTATGTAAACTGGGAGGAACATTTTCAGGCCCTGGCACAGGAAACAGGAGAAAACTTTCTATCAGTTATTTCATGAAAAGAGAGAGAGAGATCAAATTCCATTACAAAGAGCATAGTTACCATCTAAATTATTTTGTTATTTTTAGATTTTGGATAAGTGGGTCATTGACTAAAGATTGGAAGTTTGTTTTTGTAAAAGAAGTATTTTATTCATCACTTGTTACACTGGATTTTTTTTGCGTAACAGATTCTTTTAAGCCACTTTTTTTTCTTGTCTAAAAATCTTACTGGAAATGTCAGGTAGGTAAACAGACAAGACTTGCATTAATCATGTTCCCATTTAGGGGAACTTACAAACACACACACACACACACACACACACACACAAACACACACTTGTACAATTGTAGCTAGAAGTTCACGGTGTGTTTTAAGACTCTTGATTTCAAGTGAGGAAACTCAGTTTGAACTAAGAAATAGAGACACCATTAATTCATAACAAAGGAATGGGTAAGAATGGCTGGAACAAGGGACTCATACATCTTCAGGACTCTTGCTTTCAGGTTTCTGCTTCTTTCTGTATGTTATTCACTGCTTAATTTCTCCCAGACAGGCAGGGCTCTCCATGCTGTGAGAGATTTGAATGTGTTGCCAATAGCATCTGTGTTCAAATCATCCCAGATTCACCATCAGAAAGAAGAAATTCTTTTCCACTATTCTTGACTCTTTCTCATGCCAATCTTAGTCTGAAACCTCTCTAAAATGGACAATGGTAGTAGATGTCCATTTGGAATCACCACTAAAGCCAGTGAGGTAGTATCAGGTAGGAAGAAAGGAAGCTCCAATTCTACCATGTGGAGATAGCTGGGTGGGGGGCATGGGGAGGAGAAGGAGAGAAGTTCTACAAAGGTAAGAAGAACCAGTCCTCCAAAGAGAGGAATGCTAGACATAGAAGTAATTAATGACCTCAAATGTGGTTTAAATATCTTCAAATGTTTGATGCCATTGTGATTGTTTTTGTCAAAGCTTTATAGTTTCTGTGAAGGGTATATGTTCATTTGTTATTGATAAAGGAGTTCTAATCTTGTTTTGCAATTCAAATACAAAGTATATTACTTGTGATTGAAAATAATGGAATTATATCTGGGGGTATTATTTGATTCTTTGTATTTTATTATATTTTTACAATTATTTAACCTCAACAAAGGTGTTATAATACTTCGCTATTGCAGTGATAGTTGTAAAATCACACAAAAAAATATGTGCTTATAATGCCATAATTAGAAGCAACATATTAGAGATTTGGCCATTTCTAGTACAGCCTATTTCTTTAAACATTTGGAGTCAACATAGATTTTTTTAAGTGCCTCTAATAAATTTAGACAGATCTCTTCTTATAAAGCAATTTATTTCTATATTGTTACAAACAAAGTGTCTTGTTCAAACTAACTTACTTCAATGGTTTAGGGGGAAAAATGTACTTGTAGATAATTTTAGCCTTCTCAATGGCAATTTCTATTCAAGTTCAAATTGGAATTGACTCAAATGAGTGAAAATCAGTTCCATTATTTTCATTTTCTACAATGCCCTTCACTTCCATTTTTTTAATGCCATGAGCTAGTCATTTCTTATTTTCTTCACTTTTCTTCCAAGTAGATTCATATGCATAACTTCTAATTTCCCAGATCTGCCATTTTAATTTCTTAAGGCATAGATTAGATTTCTAATTTTGAACCTTGTAACACAAAAACGTAGAATAGGTCAGACAGCTGAATGTAATTAAGATTGATTGGCCAATTCAACAATAAAAACAACTAGCCAGATAAGGGGTTAGTGTTTGTGCCAAGCAAGTAAAAAAGAATCAAATTACCTAATCGCTGGAATGAAATGCTTGAATTTTGAAAGAATAAAGACTGGTGATAAAATAAACTTGAAAGTGCACTATATGTACTACAATGTACTCTCTTTGGGCCAAATATAATATGCCTGCTAGGAAGATCCGTGGAGATGTGTTCAACCACAAATTATAAACTGAAACTTGTTCCATATTGGTGGGCGACCATAAGATATTTCCGTGTAACCACAGAGCCCCTGGGTCTCAGAATGGTGTATAGCAGAGTTTTCATGAACCCTTCAGGCACTATTCTGTAAAATCCAGTGTGCACAGTACTAAAAGTCATATGATCATTTTTTTTAAATTTAAAGTGTACTTATTTATTCTGAGACAAAGAAAGCACGGGTCAGGGAGGGGTGGAGAGAGAGGGAGAGAGAGAAAATCTCAAGCAGGCTCTGCACTGTCAACACAAAGCCTGACACAGGGCTCAAACCCACAAACAATGAGATCATGACCTGAACCTCAGTCAGAAGCTTAACCAACTGAGCCACCCAGGCACCCTCATGTGATCATTTTAGATGTCACACACAACACTTTCCTTTTCCTTTTACTCAACTTTTAATACATTGACTTTAATATAAACATTAGAATTATATATTAGATAAAAAACAATATCACACCCACATTTTAATGGCTAGTTTGTTAAGACTAAGATTGAAGTTGAGATTTAAGATTAAAAAAGGATCAATTTGAAATAACATATCCAGTATTCAGTTGCTCATTCTACAAGTATTAAGCAGGTAGCCAGTGTTGACCTTGTTGAGAAGGTGAGATCTGAGCCAACTTGGAAAAGGTGAAGGAGGGAGCCAAGTTGATATCTGGGGTAGTGTTCCTTGCAGAGGGAAGTTAGAACAGAAGCCCTAGAGTAGAAGTGGCCCGTGTGTGGGAGGAATAGTAAGGAGGCCAGTGTGGCCAGAGAAGAGAAAGAGAGGGGGCCAACAGATTATGGGGAGCCAGACCATGTAGTGCATTCTAGGTGGATGACTGTAGAACTATCATACAATCTGGGATGCTCACTAGAGTAAAGAATATGTATTTGTTTAATAGTTACATCAAAACAGCATGTGTAAATTGGAGCTATCCCAGGAAAACTGAAACATAGGGTCACTCAACTCACACAACAATGTAAAGACTTTGGCTTTTACTCTGAGCAAAATGGAGAGCCATTGCAGATATTTTTAAAGGATTGTCCTTGCTGCTATGTTGAGACTAGACTGTAGTAGGGTGGGTGTAAAAACAGACAATAGGTGATAATTGAGGTGATACAAGCATATGACCAAGTCTAGAAAGTACTGTTCTAGCACATATGGCACTGTTAATCCTCCTGATCCAGGATAATTCTGTCAGGTCCCTAGAAGAGGTGATGTCAGGATATGCCTAAAGAGTTTGTACCACATCCCAAGAGATTAACACTTATTTTCTATAGCACTGAGCTAGGTACTAGAAATATAATATTGAAACCACACACCTAGACTCAAGAAATTTGATTGGAGAGATAGAAAACAAATTTATGTGACAAATAATAAACCTTCAAAGATTGTGAATTGGGAATACTAGCAGCCTGGTGAAGTTATTCTCCTGATGTTAGAGGAGAAACAAGAAAAGACATTCTAGGCAGACTCCAGCAGGTGAGTTCAAAGAACTCATATCTCATTTTTTCTTCTGAAACTTCTGACAAACCCCCAAAAAGAGTGTGTCTAGTTTTAAACCTAGAAAACTCTTCCTGGTGATTCTAATATTAGTGCTTAAGTTGAGAACCATTCACCATAGTGAAAGTACACTGGATTACAGGATATTCTTTTGGGACAATTAAAAACAGTGTACAGTTACACCCCATTGTGAGGTGCTAAAGATAGAAAAACTTGGAAGAGACTAGACAAAAACATGGGTTGAGTCAAGTTTTCATTTGTTAAGGAAATGCAACTAGATAGAGACAGACAGATAGATGGAAATGATAGAGGTGATCCCTGAAGAGCACAGATTTGAACTGTGTAGATACACTTAAATGTAGAGTTTTTTCAATAAATATATGTAAAGTACTATAAATATATTTCTTCATCCTTGTGATTTGTTTAATAAGATTTTTTTTCTCTAGCTTCCTATAAGAATGCAGCATGTAATACATATAACATACAAAACATGTGTTAGCTGTCTATGCTATTGGTAAGGTTTCCACTCAATAGTAGGCTATTAATAAATTTTAGGGGGAGTCAAAAGTTATACGTGGATTTTCAACTGCACTGGGTTGACACCCCTAAGCCCCACATTGTTCAGTGTCAACTGTGTATGTATTAGTCTGCCTGGCCATAAGAAGATACCACAAACTGGGTGCCTTGAACATTTATATCCTTACAGTTCTGGAGGCCAAAAGAGCACAATCAAAGTGGCTTCAGAGCTGATTTCTGCTAAGAACTCACTTCCTGGCTGTTCTCACATGGCATCTTCTCTGTATGTATAGACATAGAGAGAGAGATCTCTGGAGTCTCTTCCTCTTATAAGGACACCAGTCTTTCAGATTAAAGTCCCACCCTTATGACCTCACTTAACCTTAGTTACTCCCTCTAAAGTCCCTATCTTCAATACAGTCGCTGAAGATTAGGGCTTCAGCACATAAATTTTGAGGGGACAAAATGAAGTCAGTAGCAGTATATAGTAAAACCTCGGTTTGAGAGCATAAATTCCATTCTGGAAACATGCTTGTAATCTAAAGCACTTGTATATCAAAAGAATTTCCCCAGGGGTACCTGAGTGGCTCAGTCAGTTAAGCATCTGACTTTGGCTCAGGTCATGATCTCACGGTTTGTGAGTTCAAGCCCCGCGTCAGGCTCTCTGCTGACAGCTCGGAGCCTGGAGCCTGCTTCTGATTCTCTGTCTCCCTCTCTCTCTGCCCCTCCCTGCTCGCTCTCTCTCTCTCTCTCACACACACAAGAATAAATTAACATTAACAAAATTTTTAAAAAAAGAATTTCCCCAGAAGAAATAATGGAAACTCAAATGATTCATTCCACAACCCAAAAATATTCATATAAAAATGATTACACTACTGTAATATAATACAAAATAATAAAGAAAATACAAAATATTTTTAAAAGTAAACAAATTAGCCTGCACTTACCTCTGAAAACCTTCATGGCTAACGTGAGGGAGACAAGAGAGAGGAGGGTTATTTTGTAGGACGACTTTCACTATCACTAACGGAATCACTGCTACCTATTGGCTTAAATGAATATTTTTCTTTTCTTGCAACTTTAACAAAGAACCTATCCAATGGCACTTGCTTTTGCCTCTTTTTGAGGATTTTGAGGAAATGTGACATTGCACTGATGATCACCCACAATCCCGCAGCAAGAGAGAGAGAGAGAGAGAGAGAAGGAGTGGCTCAGATATGATCATGTGACATTTTGTGTCACATACGATTCATATTGCAAGACATCATTCATTTATCAAGTTAAAATTTATTAGAAATGTTTGCTTCTCTTGCAGAACACTCTCAGGAAAAAGTTACAATCTGTATATCTATAAATGTCTATGTATCTATATTTATATATGAATCTAAATATGTCTGTCTGTCTATCTATCTATCAATCTATCTATCCATCTACTAAACTGTTAGCTACAGGTAACTCAGTAGGGGATAAGTACTTTGAATTGCTAGGTCCAAGCTAATTGTTGCAACTCTTCTGATAAACAGCAGGCCCCTCACTTTGAGAAGGAATTGATTTCACTTTGACTACATTTAATTAACTCAGAAGCAAAAGAAATATATCATTTGTGTATATCTTTTGTCCAA
Organism: Lynx rufus; assembly: GCF_022079265.1. NCBI lineage: Eukaryota > Metazoa > Chordata > Mammalia > Carnivora > Felidae > Lynx > Lynx rufus. The sequence goes on from NW_025814823.1 coordinate 163,456,420, forward strand.
GAGCTGATTCGAAATAAGAGCTCTGACTCAAAATGGTTGCCACATTACATAGCCTGATTATACCTCAGGAGGTAGATACAGGCAAAAACCCTTGTCTGTCTCAGAGTCCTTACCATTTCCAGACAAGTGTATAATGACTAACAAATGCACCAGTAGGAATTCTTGGTAGAAGTAAACGTGCCTCTTCTCAACTTCCTCTAGCACAAGATGATAATTTCAGTGACCTCTGTCCTATTCACCAAACCTGTTTCCCAATTGTTATGCTATATGATTGTACAGGTTCATCACCTTTTCCCCAATTTGGGCTTTAGCTCTTGCTTTAATTAGCTTATGTTTTAGTAGAATGAACTGAACTTGACACCTTTAAGCTCTCACTTTAAATTGATCTAAACTCTTTTGTATTATACATGCTGTTCCTTTTTATTTCTTCCAACTGAATCTTACAAATTGAATATCATCTGCATACTTGAAAGAAGAATTTCATGTCCTCTCTCTGCAGCTCTCCTGTCTTGTGGATAATAGTAATTCTAAAATGGGTTTGTGATAAATCTTCTCTGAAAGGAATTTAGGGAATATGCAAGTAGGAATGCACATTAAATGTAAAATGTAAACTCTTCATTTTACAGAGGAGGAAATTGTGGTCTATAGAGATTCCATGATCTGCTTAGAATTACTCAATTAATGTCAAAGCAAAACCCAGAACCCAGAGAACTTAATTCCAAATAAAAACAATGTTGTACTAAGAAAAGGATCTTACTGAAATGTTTTAAGAGATAATTACTCATTTTCTGAATTAGAAATCTAGACACCAATGTCCCCATTAATAGATTACCATTGGGAAATTCTATCTTCTTTTGTTATATGTTTATTTTATATGCTAAATAAAAGAGGTACTCTTGTCAAACACCTTAAGGGGATATATAAATTCACACTACAAATATTAGGAACCAGCAATAGTCACAAGTGATATTCTGTGATGTTCTTTGATATGCATCTCCCAGAAGCAGAATTGACAGGCACAATCTTCATGTTACATTTTTAAAAATGGAATGCACTGCCAAACATATAGAAAGCCATTCAGGCAAAGAGCAGTGTAGAACAAGCCAAGAGGTGATATCCTGGCCAAATAAAAGTCAGTTCTCAAATAAATATGTCTAGAAATGGAAATTTCAGTTTATGTCTTCAGTTGTATAATCTGATTATTGTAATAGGTAACATAACAATAATGATGATGATGATGATGATGATGATGATGGTGGAGATGACAACAGTTAATATTAACATGGTACAACATGCCAGGCACCTTTTCAAGCATTTTACATTTATTTGATCCTCAGAAAAGTCATATAAAATAGGTACTATTATTACCCTTTTTAAAACTTCTTTTATAAAAAGCATAGGTGTGTGTGGAAGGTAGAATTTGATAAGATCAATGGAAAAGAGAAAGGCTAAGAGAGTAGCCTTGATGAGGAAGCCTATGTTTGGTATATTAAGAGCAGGGATTCTTCTGTCTACTTGAGAAGAAAATCCAGCTCACAGTGGCTTAATTAAAATGGAGATGTATTGGCTTGCATAAGCCAAAGGCTGGATCTAGGGGCTCAAACGGTGTCCTCAGCACTTGGTTTCTTTCCATCTTTTGCGTCTGCTTTGTTCTGTGATGGCTTCATTCAGGTCAGTTCTTCCTGGAGGGCTAGAGAGTAATAACCACAGCTCCAGGCTTAGATCTCATCACTTTAGCAATCCCACCAAAACTAGAACTTTTCCATTCCAATCATCAAAGCCATATTACTATACTGGAGTTTCATTGGACTGACACCCATCAAATTGGGCCTATGCCCATCACTGTGGCCATGGAGCTAGAATATGATTCAACCAGAACTAGGCCATATGCCTATTCCTATGCTAATCATCCTCCAAAGAAAAATCAGTTTTTGTTATTAGATGAAGGGAAAATGACACCAGGAAAGCAAAAGTCAAAGCTGTCTACCAAAGCATAGAAATAAGTGCATAAACATACAGGGCAAGACAGAAATCATAAAATAGTGGTAAAGGGAGTTAAGGTAAGACAGTTCCTTTAGGAGGGGAAGAAATCATACAGACAGAAAAGAAAACGTTAGAATGGGATATAAAAGTGTTCTTGTCATTATGCAAGTAAAATAAAATCACAATGGGGTTTAACTTTTATTATGACTTTTATTCTGCACTGGGTCTTGCTATAATTCCCAGGCTCTATGAAAAGTAAAAGACTACATTCAGCTGGGTTCTGCATTAAATAACCTAAGAGCATGTAGCATCAGCTCCCAAATTTAACCCAATGCAACAATCAAGCTGTTTGTGAAGCTCTGGGTTAAGCAGTAAGTGACTGATGAAAAAGACCGACTTAAAACCAACTACAACTCAAAACAGACCATGGTAAGTACTATAACAGAAATGCTGACAGTTATTTAGTGGGGGGTGGGAATCTGGAAGAGGTTATTAGAGAGAGACAGAAGGTCACAGAAGAAAGCATCATGGAAGAAGTGGCATCTCCAGTAGGCCTTGAAAGATGAGAAGAACCGTGACATGAGAAATTATGGGGACAGTATTTAATGGTAAGAGGTGAAAGAAAGTAGCATCTAGTGATGTGAAAGCAGAAGTCTTGAAAGAATTCTAAAAATAAGATAAGGTTATAAATGTAGCTGGTGAACAGAGTATGAATGGCATATGGGGGGATTAAAATTCTTCAGGCAAAGAGGGACAATTGAAGAAGACCTTCAAGTATCAGCAGAGTGTCATTAGTTGTGTAGTGCTAATAGAATTGTCTACAGAAAGAATATTCTGGGGGCACCTGCGTGACTCAGTCGGTTAACTATCTGACTCTTGGTTTTTGCTCAGGTCATGATCTCCCGGTTTCTGGGTTTGAGCCCCGTGCTGGACTCTGTGCTGACAGTGCGGAGCCTGCTTGGATTCTCTCTTTCTACCTCCCTCTCTGCCCCTCCCCTTCTCGTGCCCTCTCTCAAAATAAGTAAATAAACTTGAAAAAAAAAAACCATTCTGGTGGTAGAAGACAGATTGGCGGAAACAAGCCCAAGGCAAGGAATCCCACTGGGAGTTTATGGCAAAATTTTGAATGGAAGAATAGTGGAGATGAAAGAAGTAACAAAGGAAAGAAAGGAGAACATAAAGCAAGAAATAGTTTGGAGTAGAATTCATAGAACTTGTCAATAATTAGTTGTGAGAATTGAAAGAAGAGATGAAAAACAATTTCAAGACTGGGAGCTTAGGAGAATGGTGAAATGGTGATGCCATTAATGAAGCTAGATGTCACAGAAGGGAGGCTGGTTTGTATGTCTTATTTGTCCAAATTAGTATAGTGGGGCAGGGCGTGCATGGGGAAAGAGTGAAGAATGACCTCACAGCAAAAAAGAAACAAATGCATGATTGGAAACATTGTATGATGCAGGTGAAGAAGACAACCTTTCACAGGTTGTGACTGTTAAGCTATAATTTAAGGTATATTTAGACTTTTTAAAATGTTACTTATGTTCTCTAGCTACTAACTCTGAATCAGATTCATATAAAATGAAAGCTTAAAAAATACCAGCTAAATCGATTTTCATTTCCCTGACTGCACCTTACTAATAATCCTGAACCCTTGTCATCTAGACTTGCTGCTTTCTTCATTAAGTAAGCCTAAACTTTTAAGAAGGAATTCTTTAATCTGTACAAACTTTAGTTCATTTCCTGTCATTTTCAGAGAACTGATTCTTGTCTTGTGCAGTCTCCAGGTTCTTTTCTCTAAAGATAGTGGAGAAGTAAATATTTAGTGAATATGCCCTTATCCTCTGACACAAGCTCTCTAGTCTGCTTTTAAAACACCCTGCAATTTCTTTCATCTTAAAACTAGCCAGGGGGAGAGGAAGAAGTTGGAGGTGATTGCTTGAAATCAAACATCATTTTTTGAAAAATGTCAAGCACTTGTTTTGAGTGAGATTCTAGGTGGACAGGGAAGGGAAGCAAATAACCTGACAATAGCACTCATAAGGGATGCTTTCAGTGATTATAATGCCCAAGCAAATCTTTTTCCTCTGGCCTCTGTGTTCTCAGATCAGAAGTATTCCGTGAAGAATTCACCCCAGATTTAACATGATAAACAACATGCACTGAGAAAACAATGCATCAGGGAACCCAAAGTGACTTTTGGTTAACTATCAAAGCTAAAAATACTTATTACAGCTGCAACTCCCTTCCTCTTGTCTAAGCTGTTGGGGTATTAACTGAAGACTCAGCGAACGGGAGCACGGCAGCGGCAAAGACAAGCCAACCGTGAAAGGAAGAAAGAGAACTCGGACTGAAGGGGAAGATGGGATAAAGGGTCAAATAAAGCTGAATGTTGCCCTTAAAGATAAAGTGGTCACATTAAAAAAGAAAAAGAAGTACTTATTACACAGGTAGCAGATTTGCCTTCCCCACTGCCTCTTCCTTCTTTATTATTGTTCACGAAGCTCTATTTTTTCCCACCTCTCCTCAGATGACTTAAAATTAAGTCCTAATGAAGTTTACCAAGGTCAAGAAAAATAAATCCCATTGTTCATATCAGTGATGGGCTGAAAAATGAATGTATTATATAATTCTGGCCAATCGGATGAAAATAAAGATCTGCTGACTGGTTTCTGGTGAAGTTCCCTTAGTGCTGCGAAGAGGAACACACAAAAGGATGTCCATTACCCTGCTCCCCATATTCTTTCAGATGGTGTCAGGTGTGAGTGTGGTAACACCTAGAACTTGAGCAGCAACCATCTGGCTACCATGACTGGTGCTAGTCAAAGACAGAGTCAGATGGCAGGGCAGACACCAGGAGAGCTTGGGTTCTAGGGGATTTCATTTAACTGCTGAATTAACCAATCTGGAAGCCACTGTTAAAATTATTATAATTTACTTTAAAATACTTCAGCATATACAGGGGCACCTGGGTGACTCAGTCAGTTGAGTATCTGACTCTTGATCTCAGCTCAGGTCTTGATCCAGCATTGTGAGTTCAAGACCCACGTTGGGCTCCACACTGGACATGAAACCGACATCCTACTTTAAAAAAAAATTCACCCTAGATTGTGATGTTATGTGAGTGTAACTTGGGTTGAGTTCTAAGCATTGTAATCAAACATGCCCTATCCCAGAGTGATCAATGACCATGGCAATCAAGAACACAGGAGTGATCTGCTGGCATTCTCATCAGGACATCTGTACTTCCGAAAGGCTAATTACAAGCACTTCTGTTACCTGGATCTTGCTCAATAACCTACACTTTGCTAATTAACATACTAAATGTCAGAAAAGGGCTTTGAGTGATAAAAATAGCAGCCTGTTGACTAGCATGATGCATGCTAAAATTGGGCTCTCACTGGTGAAACGGAAGGTATTTAAGTTGTGTTGATTTGCTAAAATTATTTTACAGACACTTCCTACTCTTGCATGAATAGAGAATAAGAGTTAAGCAAGGTCATAAACCTGTGCTCCTCAGGATTTTTTCCCAGGCTAAATTCCTAAACCAGATAGTCCCTAGCCCTGGAATCTAGAATCCTATTTGCCTGCAGCCAGCTGCAGGGATGGCAGAATCTTGTCTCAGGAATCTTCGTGATTATCTTCAGTGGCCCTTTCATACAAGATGGTGATCTGAGACTGTAGAAGGGTAGGGAGATGGGACTTCCTCAAGCCTAGAGAACAGACTGTACAAATTCTTTGCATTCACGTGCCCACCAATATATGTTTAGTACGATAAATTTCTGTAACAGTGTCATTACACTTAGATTATTTTGTAACATTACCCACCTTAAGGCTGCTTATTTTGATAAGAATGCTTTTATTTATTGTCTGAGATGGCTGAATCAGGATTTTCTATTACTTGCTGCTGAGAGCATCCTAATTTATGTACCCTACCCACCAATGAGTTCAGCAGTTATCTCTGCAACTTAGGTAATAATTTGAAGGGTATGAGTTATAGGAAAGATTGGGGGGGGTGCCCACATGGCTTTGTTGGTCTTGATTTTAGCTCATGATGTCATGGTTCTTGAGTTTGAGCCCCATGTCGGGCTCTGCAATGTCAGCACTGAACCTGCTTGGGATTCTCTCTCTCCCTCTCTCTCTCTCTGCCCCTCCCCTGCTCTCTCTGTCTCTCTCAAAAATAAACTTAAAAAAAAAAAGGAAATTTTTTTTTTTTTTTACTTAGGAAATATGTTGTAGGAGAAAAAAAGAATGAAACAGGAACTCATGAGATGAAGTTTGAGACTCCATTCTCTGACAGCCTTGGATATATCATTCAACCTCCCTAAGAATGAGTGACAGGCAAAGTAGCAAATGAAGATGAGGGAGTCAGACAGCCTGGGTTTAATCCTGGCTTCATCACTTACTAGCTGTGTGAGCTTTTTAGGCTTTAATTTCCTTATCATATAATGGGCTAGTACCTACTTACAGTTGTTGTAAGGATTAAACAGGACATGACACGATCAACCCATAGCACAAAGCCTGGCATGGTAAATAGGAAGTAAATATTATCATTATAATCTCTAAAATAAGGTAATCAGTCTGATTGGTCACCTCATTCCTCTTCTTCCTTTCTTTCTTTTTAATTATTTACTTAATTTGAGGGAGGGAGGGAGGGAGGGGGAGAGAGAGAGAGAGAGAGAGAGAGAGAGAGAGAGAGAGAGAGAGATAGAGAGAGAACGAGCAGGGGAGGTGCAGAGAGAGTGGGAGAGAGAGAGAGAATCCCAAGCAGGCTCCCAGCCATCAGCACAGAGACGTGGAGCTCAAAGAGCTCATGAGATCATGACTAGAACTGAAACCAAGAGTCAGTCACTTAGCCAACTGAGCTACCCAGGCTCCCTCTCTTCTTTCTAATACTTTGCAATTTTACTTTCATTGTTGTATGCTCCAGAGGAAGCATTAGTAAAGAAATGTAAAATTCATCTATTTTAAATTCAGGGTTAATCCTTGGGTAAGGCAATGCCATCCACTCCCTTATTTATGTAGTCACACATTTATTGAGTGCCTACTGTAAACAAGGCACTGTGTAAACACAGGAGATATCTCTGAGGAGCTCTTAGTCCTGCAGAAAAACCAGGAATATCTGTTTTCCCCCAAACTGAAATGCTTGCCCACATATATTCAAGTTTCATAATAGTCCTTTCTCAAAACAGGGCTTTGATACAAATTTGTGCTCTGTGTTACATAAATCTGTGTTCCAACTTTGAGCCCCTCACCCAATGCGGAAATTAACATTCATCCCTTTGTTGGTGGTGAGGGAACAATAGCTATGACCAATGAAGAGCCTGCAGAGAGTTAAAGGAAACCATGAACCATGCAGTTCTGAAGGATTTCGGTGCCATTGTCTGCAATCACAGTCACTTGTAACGTGACACAGACCACTAAGGAGACCTTCTATACTAATGAAATAAAGGGCTGAAAACAAGGATCTGAGACAAGGAGCTTCTTTAAAACTAGTAACTCTTTCTCCCCCTCTTCTCCATAGGCCTCAGTTTAAATTTGCTCCTTAAGCAAGAATGCCAATATTTTCCCCTCTGATCATGAAACACTGCTTACAAATTGAACTCTTTTTATCACATGCATTCTACCACGTGTGAGAGCACAGTGAGCCTTGGCAACCGGAACAAAGCCCCCATGTGTTTGGACCCACTGTACTGCACACACTTGAAACACCATCTGCAGGCAGCCTTTCCTCTCCAACTTGTCAGGGTGAGCGGCAGAAGAGAATCATGAGCTGAGGTGCTTCGTTGACTGGCAGTAAAGCTGTCAGTACGAGGGGAACATCTGTACCAGCCAAATCTGGTGAAAATTAAACAGTTAACTAAGTCTGAACATACACGCAAGTGAGACTCTCAATGTCCTTAAAACAAAAACCATGCCTCTAAAACCCCTGATTATGTCTCCATATCTTAGCATTCACTGCAAGCACCAGGGTCACATGAGGGTCATTTAAATCTTGGAAATGTCTTAGAGATGCTTCTTGGATCTTTAGAGTGCTGGTGTCTTAAGGGGCGTGTGGGAGGAAGCTGGGAATCAGTAAGCCTTGCCCTTGTCCTGATCTTTCTTCACCTTTCTCCATGGTGAAAACAGTGAATTATCTCAGCATGGACAATATTTCAAAATTTTCCCCTGAAACAGTCTCTAAAGAATAAGTGTTTATGATAGGAGGTTTTGTGAACTACAAATAAAAAAAAAAATTTTAAATCAAAAGTCTCTACTTCTGCACCAATTGAAACAGGTTGATCCTCTCAGTGTGATCCCTGAGTTTAGATTTGTTAAGAAGTCTGGCTGAAAAATTCTGAAGAAGGCCTGTATGTGCACACAGAAAAAAATTGGACAGGTAGAATGATAGCCAGCCAGTGAATCTTATGTGGGCTAAACCATGAAGCATGTTAGGACTTCAGTTAATGATGGCAGTTGGGGAAAGGGAGTCAGGAAGGGAGTGTCAGGGAGGACTAGAGTTCATGGCTCAAAGAGCGACCAACATTGTGAATCATGGCTGCCAAAGTGTCAGAGCGAACTCTGGCTCCATCCATACCAGCACTCACACCTAACAAGGAAGTGACCTAGGACACAGGAGTTTCTAGACCGTAGGTGGCAATTCTGGTTGAGTAAAAGATCTGAACCGGCAACCACAAGTGCAGAAAGCAAGGAACATTGAGAGATAACCAAGACATTTGGGCTCCAAATAAGTGAGCTAGTGTTAGGGCTCTATTCTGGGTGGGTACTTGTAATGCAGACAGAGTTATCTGACGAGTTGAGTATTTCACAATGTAGGTAGAGAAAAAAGCTACCATAAGGTGATCAGGTGACTGGGGACTCATCTCAGGGACCCCCAGTTTCTAAGCTGGAGCAAGATAATTACAAACCCCCTCTTGTGGGAGGCAGAAGTATCCTATTGTATATGTTGGCAATATATATTTAGCCAATATTGGCTCAGGGACTAGGTGGTTTGAACCTGTCTACAGCCTTCAGTGAATGCTGCTGAGCAGGGTCTGGAAAGGCAAGGATTGGCATCTGGCAAAATTTTCTTCCAGGACCTCTCTAAACTCACAAGCATGTTGCCCTTGGCCTAGGTGTTTCCTTATCTCCTCATTCTTGGTATGTGGTCACCACCCTACTAGTTAAAATGTATTTTTTAATATGGGAGTCCTGACTATATCTATACACACACCTGAGAGGACTGTCCTTATGAAGTTAGCCATCATCCCAATCGCAGCTCTTAGCCCATCATTATCCTGACCCCACTCTCAGTATGAACATCATTAAATATCTACTGCAACCACTACACTGACATAATTATCAGTAAATAGGAACAAATTAGGGTGAGGACCTGCTTTAAGACGTCACAATCATCATTTTCTTCTCAAGTAATTAGAGAAGAAGAGAAAAATCTGGAGATAAAACAGTGGATTGAATAATATTTCCATGAGTCATTAGCATACTCTAAAAGTGACTCACAATAATAAGTTCTGAGCTCTGGAAATGTTCACCTACTTAGCAAATTCTGGGAAAACATCAGAATCTTTTGGGATGAGGTCAACTCTCTGTAAGTATGTCACTCCTGCTTCCCATGATCTGTTGATGATTTAACATGTTTTTTAAATTTTTAAATGTTTATTCATTTTTGAGATAGAGAGAGACAGAGCATGAGCAGGGGAGGAGGAGAGAAAGAGGGAGACACAGAATCCAAAGCAGGCTCCAGGCTCTAAGCTGTTAGCACAGAACCCAATGCCGGGCTAGAACTCATGAGCCGGAATCAGACACTCAACTGACCGAGCCACCCAGGTGCCCTGATGATTTAACATGTTTAACAGGGCGACTTTGTAAAATAATAATAATGATAATAATAATAATAACAATAATAATGGTTTTAGCTTGTAGTTCATTCACACCAACTCCCCAAAAGGATAACACAGAGTTCCTAAAATTTCTTTTGTGACAAACTGCATTGAGTAATTCATGAGGAGAGAGGTTGGGAGAAAGTAGCAAAAGGGAAAGACATGGGGAGGAGTTTGAGGTGGGTTTAGGGAAGAAGCAGAGATTGCCGTCACAGTAGCTGGCAAGGCCCTGAAAAATGGTTGGGTATCACCCATTTAAGGACCCAGAAAAGCTGCAAACTAGACTGAAACTAACAACCTCATCACAGACCCCATGCACAAGTAAAGAGCCAAAGGAAGCTTATAGAGTGAGGGTCTCCACAGTGACCCGGGGGGAGCCAACTTAAGAATACCTCTCTCCTCTTCTGGACTGCCTCAAACCCTTCCTCTTTAGCATGGCTCTAAAGAAACGGGAGTCATATTAATTACTGGGATTGAATTTCTATGATTCTGAATAATGGGGGGTTTATGGGCAAATATAATTTTATTTTGAAAAATGAAGGATGGTAAAACTTTCCCATTCTAGTTTTGAGGAAGGTAAAATTTATACCCACTGCCCATGTAACAGACTAAAGAATATTGCCCAACTTTGTGTTTGTACAAGGAAAGAAGAATACTAATAAAACATTGTAATAGGTAATGGGGGAAAGTCTGGAGAAAAAGAATTAGAAAAGATAGGGGAGTGGCTCCTCCATGGTGTCCTAGCACCCTTTGCTCCACTCCAGACGTGCCATATGGGCAAAGGTGTGAACTGTAGCCTGAGTCATGGCAAGATGCCTTATGAACTTCACAGAGCAGAAATGAATGGAAGGCTAGGGATGGCTTGGAACCATTGCACACCTGCCTTTCTTTCTCCCCCAGGAGGCTGTCACAAGACAGTTTCCCACTGTCTCTGCTGAAGTATGAGAATTTCAGCCCCGCCTCCTTGAAGGTACAGTGACAGACTATGAAACCACTTAGCTATGGTCTAGAATGGGCTGCTTAGCAATGGGATAACCCACAACATGCAATACAGTCATTCAGTCCCTGTGGGTTCCGTGGCATCTGTTTTGTGGTGTGGGAAAGGGAACTGGCATTTGGCAGCTTTAATTACTCTTACATGGACGGTCTATGTAAGTAATAAACTCTAAAAAAATGAAAAGTGGCTCCAGGGTCACTGTTGTCAAATCAGGGTCAAATCAGTGTCAAATCAATTTGGCCTTGCCTTGTCTTCTGTGTGCAACAGGAGAAAGAAAAAAGCTAGAAAGGACCACCAAAGTCTCTAAAAGAAGCATGGAAAGCTATTCATGAAAATTTATTTTACAATAAACTTCTTAAAAGTAGTTCGAAAAAATGTAGTAAAGGAAAAAATGGTGCTTGTTTTAAACTCCCACCTTGTCTACACACATGAAATGTACAAGCCATCCCTCACGAAGTGAACTGTGTGGTATGGTCCCTCAGGTGGGCCAGTGTGGACGGTCAGAGCTGAGCAATGGAGGGCCTGCCATAACCAGGATCAGAGATTACGATGCCTGCGAGGAAGCGCGAAGTGTCCTTACCGTGCTTACATATTTCCATTATTGGTTTTTCTATTTTAATGTTTAATGTTATGAGATAGAAATAAGTTTTATTAAAAGCGGATTCTTTTTGTTTTCTTGTTCCTATATTCCAGGTGAAGTAATGAAAGTTCATTTAATGACAGGAAAAGACTTTAAGCCAAGAAGGAGTTCAAGTTTCTAAAACTGTGCTTCCTCCTTGCCCACGTAAACAGAGTTAAATCCCAAGAAAATGTCTTGGATTTGTTTTCAATATTCTGTCTGCAGCAAACACTAAACCATGAAGGGGGCACAATGATACTGAAAGGGCAGGGCTACATTGATATGCTATTAATATTTCCTAAACTCATATTTTGTGCCAGAACCAAAAAAAAAAAAAACCACACAAATTTTATTCAATCCCTATGACTGTTATGTGAGCTAGTTGTTAGTAGAGCCTCTCACCATGTTCTTTCACATTTGTTTAGTTTAGCTGGTGGCAAAGGCTTAAAGAATAAAACTAGAAATTTAGAGAGAGAAAAATGCTAGAATACACACACACACACACCTAGACAAACACTCACATATATAAACATAAACTTTGGCACTTATTTCAGGGAATACGATGTAAAGCAAAAATGTTAACTAATTTAAGAAAACATCTAGAATAACATTCCAATTTTTAAAAAACACCTTAGGTTGAAATATGCTTTCGTAAAGGAAACGTATATGTATACTTCTTTTCCATAAAAACAGTATTCTTTCTTCTGAAGTACAGTCTCACATGATTTGATATTGAGTGACAAAGAGTCAATTTGTTTTAAGCTGTAATTACTCCTTTAGAAAAATTAATTTGTGGATGTCATTCGGTATAGGTTTGTAGTAAGTTTGCTTTCACCTATACTGAGAAACAAACTAACAACGACTCCTCATCCAGAAATTACTGTTGTTTCTGTATATATCACTCCATCCCCCATCCCACTCCCAACAGTGATTGATACATGTGATGAGGAAAATGGAAGCTGAAAAGGTAATGAGGCCAAAGAAATCCCATGAATTTTTTCGCCCTCCCTTTAGCAGCCTAGCCTCAATTAATAATACTCTGACACAGAGAAGAATGACAAAATGTCACATCTGCCATTAAGTAGTTACGAAATTTCTTTAGTTTTAAATTGCATTTCTTAGACTATTCAACCAGTGATTCGCTCACTAGCAAATATTTATTGAGCTCTTCATGTATGTCTGGTTCAACCAATTAAAAAACCTAGGAACTTCTGAGTCTGGGTTATTGACAATGGTTCTAAGGCCATCTTAAGTAGCCTAGGACATCAGAAAAGATCTCTAGAAAGCTGAATTCTTTAGGACCACCTGGGTGGCTCAGTCAGTTAAGTGACCAACTCTTGATTTCAACTCAGGTCGCGATTTCACGGTTTGTGAGTTCCAGAGTTCTTGCTGTGAGCAAGGAGCCTGCTTGGGATTCTCTCCCTCTGCCTTTCCCTCTCCCTCTCTGTCTCTCTCTCTCTGCCCCTCCTTTCCTTTCTCTGTCCCTCCCTCTCTCCCTCTCTCTGCCCCTCCCCGTCTTGCCCAGGGATGTGCATTCTCTCTCTCTCTCTCAAAATAAATAAACTTAAAAAAACAAAAAAAAAAAACCCAGCCAAATTCTCTATCTTAAATCAAGGGGATTTATAAGAAAACTACTATGGCTTTAGAAGAAAAATTCTATATATTATATTCTTAATGGACCTTCTTCCATTTTCTATTTGTCACTGGGTAGAGGAAAGGCAGTTGATTAAGCATCTGACTTCAGCTCAGGTCATTATCTTACAGCTGGTGAGCTCAAGTCCCACATGGGGCTCTGTGCTTACAGTGCAGAGCCTGCCTGGGATTCTCTCTCTCCCTGTCTTTCTGCCTCTCCCCCACTTGCACGTACTTTCTCTCTATAAACAAATAAATAAACTTAAAAGTGTGTGTATATATATGTATACATATATATATACATACATATAATAAAAGTGCAACAACAAAAGTAGCTATAGTTTATTAAACATTTTTATGTGCAAATCACTTAACACCTAATTACATCTTTTTCCTTGTTTAAAATCTGGGGGTCCATTGTTTTCTTCTTGGGAATATTAAGAGATAACACATTTTAGATTGGATATGGTGGATTTGAAACCACACAGACACACCTACTTAGAATTATTGCTATTTTTCAGCACACTGCTTAAACCACAAATTACTACCCTCACTACCCTCACTGACATCCAATTTTTTATGTTACATTTGTTTCTGTAGCCTAACTTCAGCATTTAAGAACTAAGAAGTAATAGGAAAATTTGGTTTCTTTATCTCTTTTTTTTCCTATTTGTAAGTAGAGGAAAATGTATAATTCCATTCTATTTTTAAATTGGAATATCCCTTAACAGTATGAAAATAACTTAACAGTATGAAAATAACAGTTGAAAAAAAAAACTAATGAGGAAAGCACCACTTCTCTTGGAAAAGCAGTATCCTCAACTGAGACAGATTATATGATTCTTCATGTTAAATCTCAGGGAAAAAAAAGCTAACATTTGAACTTCAATTCAAGGGTCCAGTATGTTTCTGAATTTCAGGCCAGCATTAAATATGATACAGTGTCAGGCATCATATTTTGATTCTGAAAATATTGGTTTTGAAAATATTCCAATATACTTAAAGGGATATTAGAGATTAAGGAAGATAAGCATCACTTCATGTATACTAGAAACTGGAACTGCGATAACTTGTTACAGAAATACGATTGCTCTAATCTGTCTTTCAGATAGCACTAGACACAAATATCATACATATTTAACAAGGATTTAAGCAAATATTTAGCCAATATTAACAAATATTTGCTAAAAAGATGATCATTTGTTAAATCTGTTAAATGATCCAGCTAAATAAATGAGTAATTTTTCAGAATATTTATACATGTCAAGCCTAGTATATAACACATACAGTACAGTACATTAATTCTCTCATGTGTCTCCATAGGTCAATGGAATAATAAACCCCAGTCGTTCATTATAAAGATGGAATGCTGATGTGATTTTCTTGGGACTCTAAGCCATAGGACTTCTACCCTGAAAATATTGAAAGATTTATACTTCAAAGATAAATTATCAACACAGAGATTATGCTTCCCAGTGTTGGAAAATGTGAAATAACAATAAGGTAGTGGTCAGAAAACCATATTTCTCTACTTATATTGTGTGACAGACATGAAAATAAACCATAGGACCTAAAGAAAAATTGGGACGGCTTTAGAGCATTTTATCTGTGTCTCTTTTTTCTGTTCCAGTTTATTTGGTTTTCATGAGATCCTGTTTATGAGATTCTCTAGGAGCCTTTGCTATAGAGTGCCTTTTGTTTTCTTGACCTTGTAACATGAAAAGTAGATGAATATAAAGGATGTGGGGAGGGGGGAGGAGAAAGGCATTTATTCAAGATAATATAAAGGTTCTCGCTCTCACAAGTTACAGAATTAATGATTTTTGACACTAATTCTAGGGCTAAAGAAATTCTTTAAGGGGTGATAGAAAAAAAGTGTCTAGTTGCTTAACTTATCATCATTTATTGCAAACCTAAAGGTTCTGACTATATAGTAGATGGACTTTTTTTAATTCTACACAAAGACAAAATAACTGTCTCTAATATTGTGCTCCCCCACCACAAACTCTAGTATGAAACAAAGTAATAAGGCCCAATATTAGCACATCTTACTATCACATAAATTAAATAGATTTCTAAATCACTGCATGAAATTTTAAGTATATTCTTTTGACATGTATTACTATGATAGTAATTACCAGCTTATAAATACTCCTTCCACAAACATTTACTGAACACCTATTCGGTATTAGACATATTGGTAGTCTTAGCAATGCATGGCCTATCTCTAACCCAGTACTTTTCAAACATTACAGAAATGATGCATTCTCTTATCTGTTTTTTCAAACAGACTTGTATTCCTTGAAAGCAAAATCACTGTCAGTAGAGTTGCCAGTAACAACTCCCCAGAGAAGAAGTTACTTGAACAAAATTTTGAAAGCCACTAATGGTAATCATAGTATTGATAATAATTACAATATTAAGAAGGAAGAGGAAAAGAAGAAGGGGCAATATTGAAGGGATTGCTAATTACTAGTATTCTCTGTTTATTTTCCCATTTAATCCTATCATAACTCTATGAAGGAGATAACATTATGGATCGATCCCATTTACACATTAGTAAGTCAAGATTCCAAAGTGTTAGTAGCAAGGTGTTAGCATGATCAAATTCATCCAAGAAATAGAAATGAGGAGGTGGAGAGTGGCAGACGGAGAGAGGGGTGTCTGTGGCCCATCATTATGAGGCACTAGATATGTATATCTGGATTTTGGAA
Source organism: Lynx rufus (assembly GCF_022079265.1). Taxonomy (NCBI): domain Eukaryota; kingdom Metazoa; phylum Chordata; class Mammalia; order Carnivora; family Felidae; genus Lynx; species Lynx rufus. The sequence continues at coordinate 163,472,242 of NW_025814823.1, forward strand.
GCCAGAGGTCTGGGTTGTAGACATAGATTTAGGAGTCCTTGACTTACACAGAGTAGTCAAATGCTTGTACGTGTATAAACAGGACAACAAAGAAGAAGAAGATGGGTTGAGTAGAATACTTACAGAATACAGAAGGGAGAGTATTATGAAAACAAAGGAGGAAATGATGTCAAGGAAGAGTGATGGAAGTATCAGATTCTGCAGGAGAGGTGAAGTAGGATGAGAAGGGAAAGTGCACATCATTTGAGAACTTGGGGTAGAGGAGTATTTGTAGTCATGTGATTGAGCATGTAATGTGGCAAAAGCCAAAGCTGAGGGCTATGGAAAGAAACAATGGATACATGCATCCCAATATTTATAGCAGCATTATCTACAATAACCAAACTATGGAAACAGCCCAAGTGTCCACTGACTGACGAATGGATAAAGAAGAGACAGTATATACATACAACGGAGTATTACTCAGCCATAAAAAAAAAGAATGAAACCCTGTCATTTGCAACCATGAGGCTAGAGCTCGAGAGTATAATGCTAATAAAATAAGTCAAAGAAAGACAAATACCATATGATTTCACTCATATGTGGAATTTCAGAAACAAAACAAACAAGTATAGGGAAAAAGAGAGAGGGGGGGCAAACCAAGAAACAGACTCTTAACTATAGAGCACACACTGATGGTTACCAGAGGAGAGGGGGGCAGGGGGATGGGTTAAAAAAGAGATGGGGATTAAGGAGTGCACTTGTTGTGATGAGCACTCAGTGTTGTATGGAAGTGTTGAATCACTATATTGTGTCACCTGAAACCAATATTACACTGTATGTTAACTAACTGGAATTTAAACTAAAACTTTAAAAGAATGAAAGAAAGAAAGAAACAAACAAACAAACAAACAAACAAACACAAACAGGGGCGCCTGGGTGGTTCGGTTGGTTAAGTGTCCAACTTTGGCTCAGGTCATGATCTCACGGTTCATGGGTTTGAGACCCGTGTAGGCCTCTGTGCTGAACAGCTCAGAACCTGGACCCTGCTTCAGATTCTGTGTCTCCTTCTCTCTCTGCCCTTCTCCCACTCGCACTCTCTCTCTCTCTCTCTCTCTCTCTCAAAGATAAATAAACTTTGAAAAAAATTATAAAAGGAAAGAAAAGAAACAACGAAGACATGGAGTGAAAACTTCTCTCAAGGAACTTGGCTATAAAAAAATAATATAGAAGTAAGGGCAATATAAGATAAAGGAAAGAGCTTTTACATTTTTAACATAGGAGATATATAAATATGTTTCTGAACTGAGGATAACTTAGTAGCTCCCAGGAAGAAGTGAGATTTGAGATGGAGAAGGGAGGTGACTGATATAGGAGGTTGGGGATCATGGAATCCAGAACAAAGATGGAGAAATTAGGAAAAGCTAGCAAAGAGCCTCTAAAATGAATGTGGGTGAGTTAAGCCATAAGCTAAGTCATTAAAAACACACAAACATACTGGAAAAGAATGCGTGTATTATATTGTAAACAGCTAATCTCCGAGTATATACAAGGCTCTTTGAACTCCGTGAAAGTATGACCAACAATCAATAAGAATAGGGATGTGATATGAGTAGCAAGGTCACAGGAAGGCAAAGCAAACAACCTATAAAAAAGATAATTAAATTCACTCAGAACAAGAGGTATACAAATGAGGATATACAGAGATATTTGTTTTCACTCATCAGATTGTCAAAAATGCAAAAGTTTGACAATTTTGAACTTTTGTTACTGTCACAACCTTAAAGAAGGAAAACTTGCAATATATACATATCACAAATTTCTTTACCCTTTGAACTAGGAATCCCACTTCTGGGAGTTTATCTCATCCTTAATTTAAGAACACTTTGGTCTTTCAGGATTCCTTTTTTTTTTTTTTAATCTTTTGTTTCTTTAACTTTTCAGATTCTGAACTTCTTGGACTCAAAAATTCCATGTCATTTGAAACATTTTTTTAATTAGAAAATATTTATATCACTCACAAAATAACATATATTCAAGGTTATTTTTTTGCAACATTCTTTATAATAGCAAAAGATTAGAATCTCTCTTAGTTTCCACCAATATTGGACTGACTAAAAATGTCTTATGGTATAGACCATGTAGTTTTAAAAATGAAATATATATATATATATATACACACATATATATATATATATATTCTGTGTCATAATATATCATCAGAGTATGTGATGTAGAGTACCCTTGGATAGATTTAAAACAAAAAAAAAAAAAAAGAAAAGAAAACCATGGTGCAAGACAATGGATATAGTAGCCTTCATCTGTGAAATGAAAGAGGAAAATAAGAATATATATTTAAATTACATGAAGAACCACAAGTCAAAACTAAAAGTTAATGCCTACCAAAAGGGGCAAGAAAGGGAAAAGATATGAGAATGTGACTTCTCAGCATATATCTTTTCATATCATTCTGATTTTTGAATAATTTAACTATGTTAGCTATTACAAAAATAAGAGCATTGAAAGAAAACATGAAATAAAATCTATTGTTTGCACTCCTAACCTTTATTCATGATTAAATCGGTAAATGCTGCACAAAAGCTGTTCTCAGCCATAAGGCTCTAAAACATTTTGTCTCTATCAGATGTGAAGTATTCTGTATAATAAAATATCAAGGTTAGGAATGATTTTTTAAAATATAGTAAAGCCAATGTTTTCCCCAATACTCTCATGCACTTAATATCCAATGTGCATTTGGAAATGCAGTGCAGTAGTCTTGACCTTATGCACAGGGATTCTTTCCAAGACCCCCCACTGGATGCCTGAAACCAAGCACAGAACTAAACCCTGTATATACTGTATTTTTTCACTACACATACATACCTATGATAAAGTTTAATTTATAAATTAGGCACAGTAAGAGATTAACAATAATAACTAATAATAAAGTAGAACTATTATTAACAATATACAATAATAAAAGTTATGTGAATGTGGTCTCTTTCAAAATATTTTATTGTAGTGTACTCATCTTCCTTTAAAAAAAATTTTTTTTTTAAATTTTTTTTTTCAACGTTTATTTATTTGTGGGACAGAGAGAGACAGAGCATGAACGGGGGAGGGGCAGAGAGAGAGGGAGACACAGAATCGGAAACAGGCTCCAGGCTCTGAGCCATCAGCCCAGAGCCTGACGCGGGGCTCGAACTCACGGACCGCGAGATCATGACCTGGCTGAAGTCGGACGCTCAACCGACTGCGCCACCCAGGCGCCCCTAAAAAATTTTTTTTAATGTTTATTTTTGAGAGAGAGAGAGACAGAGAGACAGAGCACAAGCAGGGGAGGGGCAGAGAGAGAAGAAGACACAGAATCCGAAGCAGGCTCCAGGGTCTGATCTGTCAGCACAGGGCGCGCGCGAACCCATGGGCCATGAGAACATGACCTGAGCTGAAGTCGGACCGGCGCCCCTCACCTTTCTTTTTTAATTTTTTCTTAAGTTCATTTATTTTTAAGAGGGGGTAGGGGGAGAGGGCGAGTGCAAGTGGGGGAGGGGCAAAAAGAGAAGGAGGGAGAGAATCCAAAGCTCCTTCCTCACTATCAGCGCAGAGCCTCCTGTGGGGCTGGAGCTCACAAACCGTGAGTTCATGACCTGAGCCAAAGTCAGAAGCTTAACTGACTGAGCCACCCAGGTGCCCTTGTACTCACCTTTCGTATGATGATGTCAGAAAATAAGTTGCCTCCATGATGAAATGAAGTGAGGTGATGTAGGCATTGTGATGTAGAGTTAGGAAACTACTGACCTTCTGATGATTCATCAAAGAAGGATTGCCTGCTTTCCAGCTGAAGGATCGCATGCTTTACGGCAGAAGGATCACCTGCTTGTGGTTGCCTTGATCACAGGTAACTGAAACAGCAGAAAGCAAAACTGTAAACAGACTACTTTACTTGTGGTCTCAATTGGCTCCAGGGTCTCTTGTGAATGTGACTCACATGTGAATATTATGGCCACATTTTATTGTACAGAAACAACAAGTTTAGCAAATGCTATTCTAGGGTTCCCCCCAAAAATGTTTAAACTAGAAATCTCAGCTTTGTTTGTATCGCACTGTTAAAATGTGAGAGACAATTCCTAGGAATTTCTACCATCAAAACAGGAAGTATAATTGTTTACCAATATATTACCTGGAACCCAAGAAAGACCATGACTGCCTGGTTCTCTTTTGCTCAGGTTCTGAACTTCTTAGACACAGAAGTCCAGCTCTTGGGAAATATATATGTATATACATATATATACACACAGGGTTTTGTTTTTGGTTTTGTTTTTGTTTTTTTAGTAAGAAGGAGGCTATTTGCATTTGAAACTATGAAGTTTCACAGGCCAAATAATGTTTTTTAACCTCATGTCCAAATAAATTCTGACGGAGAGAAAAAGAATAATTTTTCATAGATGTTATTTGTATATCAGTCCCAAAGAATAAATGCTTTCAACACTGCTGCAAATAGCTCTCGGCTAGTGAAATTTCTGCAACAGACATTTTCCTCTAGAAAGTGTAAAATAAATAAACAAACCCGCCACAGTGCATTTGGTGGCTTGAATTCTAAGTAGTCTGAATTTAGAGTTACAAATTAGCTTAGCTCTGTATATCCAAAACCTAAAAGAAATTGAACTGTGTAAATAGATGAATAAGTAAGTAAATAACTGTGAGTTAACCCCCTACCCAATGAGAAAATTGATCTACAGCATCAGTTCTGATATGGTTCCTTAATCAGTAAAATTAAGGGTCTTGGATTAGACTGTATATAGCCCTCACTACCTTAAACATTCTGATTGCCCTTGCTCTTGGTTGCGCTAGGAAACAAAGTTGCATTTTCTGGTGGTCCTTACTCTGAGACCAACATTTCCAACCACATCACTCACTACAATAGACAAGAAAATCTGAGGCTTAAACTATACTTTCTGCCAAGAAAAATTTTCAGAGACATATTCTGGAATGAGTGGGAGCCCTCTACAATGCAGAGCTCTGAGAGATGAGAATCTTCTTTTTTGTTCCAGCGTTTTCTGAAATTCAGAAGCATTATCATTGCTTCATACCCTAGCTGAGCAATATAAGGTTTCTTTCCACAATCTAGGTTGAGAAATACCATATAAGAAAAAAAAAATCGAAGTGATCTAACAGCATTCCTCTAAGGTGGTCTGCAACTTTTGCCCTTTCTTAACTGAATATTGAAAAATCTGAAAAAACACAGCCCAAAGAAAATAGGTTTTATATCTTTATTAACTTTAGATGTTTCTCCCAGGAAAGAGAGATTGTTGGCAGAAAATAATGAAAACACAAGGGCTTGTGCTGTATGCTGAAAGAATTGCTCCTGAGATGATAAAGGTGAATGCAGATAAGGACCATCAAGATGCAGCCTATTTGCTTATTTTAGTTAAAGAAAATTAAGTTTCCATTCCATTCCTATCCATCCTGGCTATGAAGTAACTGTCAACCCAGAGATGTAGAAGCTCCAAGTAAATAATGTAGACTTAATTACTTTGGTGCCCTTTAGGTATTTAATGCATACTATAGATGATTGCACTGTCATTTTATCACTGGGAGGTACAAAATAATAGGTCCATCTTCAAAGGACATGGCCTTAACAGGACTAGTATTTTTACTTTTAGTATCCAGAATACTAGAATAAAGGTAATCATTAACTATAACTTAGGAGTATGGAATAAAGGAAATTACTAACTATAACTTAAAGCAGAAATATGCATACATTTTAGTCATTGCAAGCACTAAGTCAATTTAGGTATTCTCAATGCCACATTTTAATGGAACCAAATTTTCCTACTTGAAATAAGAATTTTATAATAGTCATATGTTAATGGAACAGGAAGAAATTTCTTGGGCCATCTCTGTGCCATGTGGTCCACTGAAACCCCAATTGTAAATATTTCACCTATTTTGAGACACATATTATCACGTTTAAACATTCATCACCTCCAAATGCATCTTACATTAGGTACTGAATCAATTTAATTGGCAGTGTTTTTCTTTTTCATTGGTACATAAAATAACAGTGCAACTCTGTGATCATGAAGAATGGTAAATGACTGATGCTTTTCTTGTCTCATATGGTAAGAGGATTACTTATTTCATGGAATGAAGCAAATAAATAAAGCATTAAAATCAGCGTATGTTTTCTCCAGGCACTAAGGGATGCTAATAGTAAAGCACGCAGTAAAGACCATAACATTATTCTGTGGTAAGCCGAATAATGTCTTTCAAAGATGTCCACATCCAGAACCCCAGAGTCTGTAACTATGGGGCCCAACATGACAAAAGGGATTTCGCAGATGTGATTACATTAAACCCCTTGAGATAGGGAGATTATCTTGGATTATCTGGGTGGGCCCAGAGTAATCATAAGGGTCCTTATAACAGGGAGGCAGGAGGGGCAGAGTTCAGGAGAGATTTAAGGATGGAAGAAAAGGTTGGAGTGATGTACTTTGAAGAATGAGGAAGGAATGAAAAGATTGTTTTAGAAGCTGAAAAACATGAGGAAACATTTTCCTTCAAAGCCTTCAGAAGGAATGTAGTTTTGCTGACACCTTAAATTTGCCTGTAAGATCTCAGATTTCTGCCTCCAGAACCATAAGATTAATAAATTCGTGTTGTTTTAAGCCTGCGAGTTTGTGTGATTTTTTTACACAAAACGGACATTTTTACAGCAATAGGGAACTAATACAATCCTCTCCAAGAAACATCCTCTGAAAAATACAGAATATATTTTACACACCTTCTGGTTGGTCTCAATATATATACATATAGTAATAATTCCATTCTTATTTTATAAGAAGATACAGAGCTCAAAAAAAAAAGATGAAACAATAGATGTATAGAAAGACGGGTAGATTAGTGAGTACATAATAAAGCAAAAATAGCAACATGCTAATTACAGAATTGAGGAAGTAAGTATATGGATATTGGCTGCATACTTTTCCTTTCAACATTCCCATATATTTTTTAAACATTTTGTAACAAAATATTGGTAAGGGGAAATGTCAAATGCATATTTGACAGCATTAAAATAGAGATGATGTTATTCTTTGAAAGAAAAAAAAAACAGCTTTCAGAAGTGACCCTGCAAAAAGATAAGCCCGTGCATGGCTAGCACTATGTGATTGGTTAAATCACAACTTTTATATTAGTCGTAATTTTCATTTATGAGGTTTTTTATATATATAAAGCCAAAACCTGGAATGAAAAAAAATGATTCTTTTTCTTCATTAAGAATAATTTTTTATTCAAGCATGACTTTTAAAATGGTAAAAGAAATCACATGCAGAATTTAACAACAGGTACTGAAAGACATGCTTGCTGCAATTCTTATGTCAGCAAAAGAATTATAAAACAACCTTAATATTTCCCAGTCCTGGGAAAAAAATGTGAAGTAGAAATTAGCCTTTAATTCTCTTCCACCTTCTCTACTAGGACCCACTCTCTTGACCTCCCCCCCAACCCCTCTCTACAAAGGGATTTGCTCTGTATCAGAGTTGGAAAATGAACAGCTAGGTTGTTCTTTACCAAGATGGTTTTATTTTAGCCGGCCTCTGCTAAAAATTTCAGTGCCTTTAGTTCCTACAGTGAATGAATAAACAATGGCAGAGTTCCAAGTCCTGTTCCAAGTCCATGCCACAAAGTATCTGTGAATCTCCAAAAGATGAAGCCTGGCTTGCTTCCAAAATCAGTTCATGAGGTTAGCACTACAACCTATGCGCGGTGAATAGCTCCTGTTACCTGGTTAATAAGTGAAATCATGTAGGAACTGTAAAGTAGACTATTGTTTTCTGATTATTTCCATATCTTTGGATTCAGTTATGCTCACAGTCCACAGCACTGCTTCTGAAATTCTAGAAGAAAACACAATTAATAGGAACAATAAGGTATAAAACTTTTATTCCACCTTTAAATTCTGTGACTGATTTTCATTATCACACTTATATCTCAACTGGTTAATTGTATTTAATTTTTTTCATATTCCTTCTACTTGTTTCATTATATCTATTATCCTCTTAAAATTGCCTATAACCTACAGTAGAGTATCTTCAGAAATTAGCCAATTAAACAAAGGCACAGACCATTAAGTAACTTAATTGTTTGTTCAATGGACTTTGCTAGTTTATTTTAGATTATCCTATTTTAAAAATTCACTTAGATGTACTGCCAACATGTAAAGTGCCCTGCTTGATCTCAAGTGAAACCATACTGTTATTATACCTTTTCGAATCATCCTTGATTACTGTTGATAACATTTTCCTCCTTTTAGGTTTTAAACTGAACTCCTCCAAAAAAGCATCCCTTATGTCTTCACCTTCTTTGTTAGTAATATAAAGAATAGAGTCCTCTCTCTCTTTTTTCTCTCTTTCTTTTTAATTGCATTGGATTAGATTCCTCAGCTGGGCCCCCAAGTGCTACTCAGCAATTCTTTTATTTAACTCTAATTGATTCCCTATTGCACTTGCCACAGCAACTGTTTGAAAATGCATCTCAAGGCTCCTAATCCACACCTGTCATCCTTACTCTCAGTAAATAATTTTGCCCTCTACCTAAATCACACAGACGACCAAAGCCCTCTGAAGGAAATTCCCATTCTGGTATATATCCAGCATTTGATATTTTCTTGGAAACTTATTCTTTCTGATTCCTCTATGATCTGAAGGCAGGAATGTTACTTCCTTCCAAGACTAAATCTTCTACATTTTCCACTACATAGGAAAAAACACTGCTTCATCTATAATGTTTGCCCTGTACGAACAAGTAGATTTCCCCCTTTCTACCCCATAGCACACCAAACAAGTCTGAAATATTTAAACATGACTTTACTGAGGGCTAGAGGATAATGAAAGAGAAAAAGTTCCAAAGAGGTATGTGTAACCGGAGGATCTGATTTGCAATACAATGGACCCATCTTCAGTTTATGGCCTACTACAGGGTCCTATCTTCTTGGCTTCCTAGACTACTTACACAGAATCCAACAGCATGCAGGAGCATACATCTGGGTAGATGTCCTCCTCAGGAAGAGGCCAAGATAGCAGGATACAAAGAGGTAAGTATTTCCTTTCTTGACTTCCCAGGGACCACCTTCAGAGTATTCTTTTCTTTTCTTCTCAAGATGGATGCTAGGAATATCTACTCTACCATGAAAATCACTCTGTGTTCTACCTACATAAATTTTTTGCCCACATTCTATAAATACTTTCCTTATCCTGATTTATATATAGTCTTTGTTCCTGGAGTACATTTTCTCTGCTTCCCCTTCCATGAATTATCTACCCATTCCTTAACACATTTCCAACTTTCATTTCCTCCAGATGACCTTCCCAGGATTGGGAAGGTCTCTAATTGCACTTATTTGTTTTTCCTCTGATGTAGATGATTCTCGACTTGTAGGATATTTGTTAGTTGTATATTTGGCTGCCTCTTTCACGGGATTGAACTCTTGGGAAGTAAGAAATCTGCCTTTTTCATAATAATATCAAAAATTACATATAAGTTATTATTATAATTTATACTTACGTGTGTTGATCCCTTTAGGCTGCTTAACAAAAATGCCATAGACTGGGTAGCTTATAAGCAACAGAAATTTATTTCTACAGATCTGGAGGTTGGAAAGTCCAAGATCAAGGGGCCAGCAGATGCTGTGTCTGTGAGGGCTTGCTTCTTGATTTATAGATGGCTGTTGTTTTCTCTATATCCTCACCTGGAGGAAGGAGAAGGGGAGCTCTCTGAAGTTTTTCAATAAGGGTTTTAGTAAGGTTTTTTTATAATCCCATTAGTGCCCTCATGATCTAATCACCTTCCAAAGGCCCCACCTCCAAATACTATCACACTGGGGATTAGGTTTCAACATATGAATTTTTGGCGGACACAGTCAGCCTATGGCATTCTGGTCACGTATGTATCAGATGGTCTGCTTTCAAAGTGTTATCTCATTTCATCTTTACCACAAACTTAAGAAATAGGTTCTATTATTAGCTCCATTTTACAAATGAGGAATAGGGGAAAAGAAGTTCGATAACTTGCCCAAATTCCTACGATATTAAGGATTGAACGAAGCTTTATGAGTAAGCATCTAATTCCAGTGATCTCGCCCTTGTGTCTTACACGACCCCCACAACAATCCCTTTCACTAACAAGTACTACATAAATGTTGGTTGACTTTGAGATTGCAATGGTTCTTCCATTTAAAGCAAGGTAAGTTTTAGCTCTCAACTATATTACATGAGAAAGAAAAGATTAGACTTTAAAAATAAAGTGTATCGGGGCGCCTGGGTGGCGCAGTCGGTTAAGCGTCCGACTTCAGCCAGGTCACGATCTCGCGGTCCGTGAGTTCGAGCCCCGCGTCGGGCTCTGGGCTGATGGCTCAGAGCCTGGAGCCTGTTTCCGATTCTGTGTCTCCCTCTCTCTCTGCCCCTCCCCCGTTCATGCTCTGTCTCTCTCTGTCCCAAAAATAAATAAACTTTGAAAAAAAAATTAAAAAAAAAAATAAAGTGTATCAAAAAGACCACTGCAATTAAGAGACCTCAACTCATACAATTTATAGGAAAAGGTATGGTTTGGGTTCATTTGGAATATCAACACGAGGGTTATTGGCTCCTAATTTAAAATTTTTTGCAGAAAAATAATAAATAAAAACCAAGAGACCATGTGAAGCCACTTACATTTTCTTTATACACATATTCTTGCACACCTAAGTTATGTTACCAAGTCTGATTGAACAGACTATGTTACCATAACATGTCACCATTTTATTTAACCCTATCAGTAAACAGTAGTATTCCCCATAGTACTTTCCTTTTCGGGCTCTTAAGTTAACTAAGAGCTGTATCTTCTAAATGAATCATCTCTTATAGGGAATTCTTGATGAATGTTGGCTAATACAAAATAAATGAATTTTCTTGGGAAGGGCAGTTAAGATGGCAAAGTAGGGGACCTGGATTTTCCTTGTCCCTCAAACACAGCTATATTTAGGTCAAATCACTTGGGACACCCATGAAATAGATCTGCGGAGCAGCAGAAGGATCTCCATAGCTGGAGGAAGACAACTTGGCAAGATGGAGGTGTTTATATGTGTGTTGGGGGAGATAAAACAGTGGAGCTGTAGAGGAAAGGGAACCCTTTCTGTGGAAAGACAAAAAAGAGAGAGGGGTTGTGAAAATATGGCATGGAGTTAGCACAAGAGGAAAACCTCTCTGGACCACGGACTTGTGCAAACAGCCTTTGGAGCTGAAACTCCAAGGCTTTGAAAGTGCACGACTTTCTCCAAAGCAGAACCACAGCACGTGCTCCTGGGGAGGGGGAGAGTTGGCCCAGGGGTGCATAGCATGGTGTAGTGATCTCCGAGGCACATTGGGAGAAAATGCTTCCTTTCCTGGAGTACTTTGGGAAGAGGGCTTATTGCCTCCCCAAGGACAAAAGACCCTGCAGTTTCCAGCCACAGGTCTTTCATCAGCAGGGTGACAGGCTCTACTCGCGAGCAGGGGAGAGAATCCACACAGTGCTGGGTCCTTTTAAGACATGGGGTTTTGAATCCCAGCTGAGTGCCAAGAAGAAGGAGCAGGAGAACTGTGGTGCAGGGCAAGCCAACTGCCCTCACTATTCTGTGAGGGCTGCCTGAACAGCATGGGTTCAGATTCCTGGTCCACAGTGGAGAAAGTGGGGTGACACTGACACCATTTTTCTCCTCAACACCAACATGGTGGGACTTCAGAGAGCAGCACAACAGCTCCCAGTGGAGGCAGGACAAGCTTATAACCAAACCTCACCCTTCCGTGCCTGGTAAATGGTTAGTTACTGGAGCAAGACTGACTGAGCCAACACAGCCAATACAGTGACAGCAAGGATGGGAGAAGCAGAGAAGAAAATAGATGAGATAGAAAATAAAATTATGGAAAATAATGAAGCTGGAAAAAAGAGGGAAAAGGAATTACTAGATGACAAGGGGATGAAACAAAACAATACCCTTATCATAGGATTCCCAGAAGAGTGAGAAAAAGGCGCAGGAGGTTCATTTGAACAAATTATAGTGAAGTTCCCTATTCTGGGGAAGGAAACAGGTATCCAAGTCCAAGAGGCCTAGAGAACTCCCTTCTAAATCAACAAAAGCAGGTCAACAACACAACATATCATAGTAAAACTTGCAAAATACAAAGATAAAGAGAGAATTCTGAAAGCAGCTAGGGTCAAAAGGTTCTTAAACTAACAGGGTAGACCCACAAGGGTAGTAGCAGACCTGTCCACTGAAACTTGGCAGGCCAGAAGGGAGTGGCAGGAAATATTCAATACTCTGAATATGAAAAATAGGAGGGCAAGAATCCTTTATCTATCGAGGCTGTCATTCAGAATAGAAAAAAGGACAGATAAAGACTTCCCAGACAAACAAAAACTAAAAGAGTTCATGACAACTAAGCCAGCCCTGCAAGAAATTCTAAGGGGGACTCTGTGAGTAGAAATCAAAAGAGACTACAAATGACCAGAGAACATCACCAGAAACATGAAATCTATGGATAACACAATGGCACTAAATTCATACTTTAAATAATCACTCTGATTGTAAATGGACTAAATGCCCCAAACAAAAGACATAGGGTATCAGAATGGATAAAATAACAAGATCCATCTATATGCTGCCTAGAAGAGACTCATTTTAGACCTGAGGAACCCTACAGGTTGAAAGTGAGGGGATGGGGAACCATCTATCATGCTAATGGAGGTCAGAAGAAAGCTGAAGTAGCCATACTTATATCAGACGAACTAGATTTTTTTTTTCAATATATGAAATTTATTGTCACATTGGTTTCCATACAACACCCAGTGCTCATCCCAACAGGTGCCCTCCTAAATACCCATCACCCACCCTCCCATCCCTCCCACCCCCCATCAACCCTCATTTGTTCTCAGTTTTTAAGAGTCTCTTATGCTTTGGCTCTCTCCCACTGTAACCTCTTTTTTTTTCTTTCCTTCCCCTCCCCCATGGGTTTCTGTTAAGTTTCTCAGGATCCACATAAGAGTGAAACCATATGGTATCTGTCTTTCTCTGTATGGCTTATCTCACTTAGCATCACACTCTCCAGTTCCATCCATGTTGCTACAAAGGGCCATATTTCGTTCTTTCTCATTGCTACGTAGTACTCCATTGTGTATATAAACCACAATTTCTTTATCCATTTATCAGTTGATGGACATTTAGGCTCTTTCCATAACATAGCTATTGTTGAAAGTGCTGCTATAAACATTGGGGTACAAGTGCCCCTATGCATCAGTACTCCTGTATCCCTTGGGTAAATTCCTAGCAGTGTTACTGCTGGGTCATAGGGTAGATCTATTTTTAATTTTTTGAGGAAGCTCCACACTGTTTTCCAGAGTGGCTGCACCAATTTGCATTCTCACCAACAGTGCAAGAGGGTTCCCGTTTCTCCACAACCTCGCCAGCATCTATAGTCTCCTGATTTGTTCATTTTGGTCACTCTGGCGTGAGGTGATATCTGAGTGTGGTTTTGATTTGTATTTCCCTGATGAGGAGTGACATTGAGCATCTTTTCATGTGCCTGTTGGCCATCTGGATGTCTTCTTTAGAGAAGTGTCTATTTATGTTTTCTGCCCATTTCTTCACTGGGTTATTTGTTTTTCGGGTGTGGAGTTTGGTGAGCTCTTTATAGATTTTGGATACTAGCCCTTTGTCCGATATGTCATTTGCAAATATCTTTTCCCATTCCGTTGGTTGCCTTTTAGTTTTGTTGATTGTTTCCTTTGCTGTGCAGAAGCTTTTTATCTTCATAAGGTCCCAGTAGTTCATTTTTGCTTTTAATACCCTTGCCTTTGGGGATGTGTCAAGTAAGAAATTGCTACAGCTGAGGTCAGAGAGGTCTTTTCCTGCTTTCTCCTCTAGAGTATTGATGATTTCCTGTCTCACATTCAGGTCCTTTATCCATTTTGAGTTTATTTTTGTGATGGTGTGAGAAAGTGGTCTAGTTTCAACCTTCTACATGTTGCTTTCCAGTTCTCCCAGCACCATTTGTTAAAGAGACTGTCTTTTTTCCATTGGATGTTCTTTCCTGCCTTGTCAAAGATGAGTTGACCATACGTTTGTGGGTCTAGTTCTGGGGTTTCTATTCTATTCCATTGGTCTCTGTGTCTGTTTTTGTGCCAATACCATGCTGTCTTGATGATGACAGCTTCGTAGTAGAGGCTAAAGTCTGGGATTGTGATGCCTCCTGCTTTGGGCTTCTTCTTCAAAATTCCTTTGGCTATTCAGGGCTTTTTGTGGTTCCATATGAATTTTAGGATTGCTTGTTCTAGTTTCGAGAAGAATGCTCGTGCAATTTTGATTGGGATTGCATTGAATGTGTAGATAGCTTTGGGTAGTATTGACATTTTGACAATATTTCTTCTTCCAATCCATGAGCATGGAATATTTTTCCATTTCTTTATATCTTCTTCAATTTCCTTCATAAGATTTCTGTAGTTTTCAGCATACAGATCTTTTACATCTTTGGTTAGATTTATCCCTAGGTATTTTATGCTTCTTGGTGCAATTGTGAATGGGATCAGTTTCTTTATTTGTCTTTCTGTTGCTTCATTATTAGTGTATAAGAATGCAACTGATTTGTGTACATTGATTTTGTATCCTGCAACTTTGCTAAATTCATGTATCAGTTCTAGCAGACTTCTGGTGGAGTCTATCGGATTTTCCATGTATAATATCATGTCATCTGCAAAAAGTGAAAGCTTAACTTCATCTTTGCCAATTTTTTTTTATTTTTTTATTTTTTTAAATTTTTTTTTTCAACGTTTATTTATTTTTGGGACAGAGAGAGACAGAGCATGAACGGGGGAGGGGCAGAGAGAGAGGGAGACACAGAATCGGAAACAGGCTCCAGGCTCTGAGCCATCAGCCCAGAGCCCGACGCGGGGCTCGAACTCACAGACCGCGAGATCGTGACCTGGCTGAAGTCGGACGCCCAACCGACTGCGCCACCCAGGCGCCCCTCATCTTTGCCAATTTTGATGCCTTTGATTTCCTTTTGTTGTCTGATTGTTGATGCTAGAACTTCCAACACTATGTTAAACAACAGCGGTGAGAGTGGACATCCCTGTCGTGTTTCTGATCTCAGAGGAAAAGCTCTCAGTTTTTCCCCATTGAGGATGATGTTAGCTGTGGGCTTTTCATAAATGGCTTTTATGATCTTTAAGTATGTTCCTTCTATCCCAACTTTCTTGAGGGCTTTTATTAAGAAAGTTTGCTGAATTTTGTCAAATGCCTTTTCTGCATCGATTGACAGGATCATATGGTTCTTATCTTTTCTTTTATTAATGTGATGTATCACGTCAATTGATTTGCAAATGTTGAACCAGCCCTGCATCCCAGGAATGAATCCCACTTGATCATGGTGAATAATTCTTTTTATAAGCTGTTGAATTCGATTTGCTAGTATCTTATTGAGAATTTTTGCATCCATATTCATCAGGGATATTGGCCTGTAGTTCTCTTTTTTTACTGGGTCTCTGTCTGGTTTAGGAATCAAAGTAATACTGGCTTCATAGAATGAGTCTGAAAGTTTTCCTTCCCTTTCTATTTCTTGGACTAGCTTGAGAAGGATAGGTATTATCTCTGCTTTAAACGTCTGGTAGAACTCCCCTGGGAAGCCATCTGGTCCTGGACTCTTATCAGACAAACTAGATTTTAAAACAAAGACTGTAACAAGAGATGAACAAAGGCATTATATCATAATTAAGGGGTCTATCCATCAAGAAGAGCTAACAATCACAAATATTTATGCTCTCAACTTGATCGCACCCAAATATATAAATCAATTAATCACAAAAATAAGCAAACTTATTGATAATAATACCATAATTGTAGGAGACTTTAATACTCCATTTACAACAATGAACAGATCATCTAAGCAGAAAATCAACAAAGAAACAATGGCTCTGAATGACACATTGGACCAAATGGACTTAACAAATATATTCAGAATATTTCATTCTAAAGCAGCAAAAAACACATTCTTTTCGAGTGCACATGGAACATTCTCCAGAATAGATCACATATTGGGTCACAAATCAGCCCTCAACAGGTACAAAAAGATTGAGATCATATCATGCATATTTTCAGATCACAACGCTATGAAACTTGGAATCAACCACAAGAAAAACTTTGGAAAGGCCTCAAATACATGGGAGTTAAAGAACGTCCTATGAAAGAATCAATGTGTTAACCAGGAAATTAAAGAAGAAATTAAAAAATACATGGAAGAAAATGCAATGAAAACATGATAGTCCAAACCCTTTGGGATGCAGTAAAGGCAGTCTTAAGAGGAAAATACATTGCAGTTCAGGCCTATCTCAAGAAGCAAGAAAGGTCCCAAATATACAACCTAATCTTACACCCAAAGGAGCTAGAAAAGGATCAGCAAATAAAGTGAAAGCCAGCAGAAGAAGGGAAATAATAAAGATTAGAGCAGAAATAAATGATATAGCATCCAAAAAAACAGTAGAACAGATCAATGAAACTAAGAGCTGGTTTTTTGAAAGAATAAGCAAAACTAATAAACCCCTAGCCAGATTTCTCAAAAAGAAAAGAGAGGACCCAAATGGATAAAGTCATGAATGAAGGAGGAGAGATTACAATCAACACCACAGAAAATAAATGAATTTTCTTAATAAAAATAAAAGATGATCCAGACTTTTGATGCATAATATGTAAAATGAGTTTCACCCAGGCAGGAACAGGTTGCTGATGAAACTCTCAGTGTCTTTGAACATAAACATTCCAGGACCAACTGAATTTTTTGTCTAAGTGAAAGTATTTTTCTTTTTCAAATAATTAGGGAAATGTATAATATCAAGACAGTAGCTATCAAGGGCATCCACCTAAATTGAGCTTATGAGACTAGAATATAAAATATATATAAACAAGAGGCAGAAAGTAAAGCATTTTATTGGATGGGTTATTATAATGTAATATCGAATATTTTTAAAATATCTCATTTCCCAATTGTTTTCATACAATTGTTTTTGTTTTCCTTTAAGTGTATCTTAAAGTAAAACTGGAATTGTGAATATTACCATATTAGCTGCTGCACAAAAAAAAATTGTTCTGATATATGGCCCGTATAAGAGATGACAAGTATTACATCTTCTTTAGCTCATTGCAACACCACTCAACTTCTTCTGCTGTACCTTACTTGAGCAGGTGCAAAAATATGTTACAATATAGAAATCCTAAATACTGCTTTTGAATTCATACAGTTTGTATTTTATTGACTTTTTAAAATCAGTTTGTTTCTCCCCTTAATATTAGTAGCTCAGCACATCAATTTAAGAGAACTGTGGCCTGATGGATAGAGAGCCTGGATCTCAGCAGTATTTTCTTTCTGCTAGAAGCAATAAAATATAGGATGAGCTATTAGGATTGGGAGGTGGTTGAGGGAAGAATAGAGGGCAAAAGTAAGGAGTGTCCAGAAAAAAGTCATGAAGCATTCTTAAGCCTGCAGGAATTTATCAGATAATTTTAATCCTTAAAAGAGATCTTTGAAGATTTTCATGCTTTCTTGTTGCCAGCAGTGTTTCTGTTGAAATAAGATAATTTCTGTAATTGTGTACCTCAGAAAAGAAAAAGAAAAAAAATTGAAACATTGGCACATTTTTTCTAAAATACCAAATTAAACAGAATGACAGACTGAGTTAAGGACAGAGAAAAGTGGCAAAGCTTTGCACATGCCATGACCTCAGATATCCTGCCATAAATTATGTGGATGCTATTTATATGCTTAGAACAAGTATCTTTGTGAAACATTTACATAAAACATGATAAAGGTAGCCCGAGTTTACTGATGAAGTACCTAAGAGAACAGAATTTCTTTTTAAAATTGCTGAGGTAGGGGCATTTGGGTGGCTCAGTCAGTTAAGCAACCAACTCTTGGTTTTGGCTCAGCTCATGATCTCACAGTTTGTGAGTTTGAGTCCTGCATTGGGCTCTGTGCTGACAGTGTGGAGCCTGCTTGGGATTCTCTCTCTCTCTCTCTCTCTCTCTCTCTCTGCCTCTCTCTCTTTCTCTCAAAATAAATAAGTAAACTTAAAATGAAATAAAATAAAATTTCTGACTTAGGGGGTGCCTGGGTGGCTCAGTCGGTCGAGTGTGCAACTTTGATTCAGGTCATGATCTCAAGGTTCCAGCTCCACATCGGTCTCTGCACTAACAGATGGATGCTGCTTGGGATTCTCTGTCTCCCTCTGTCTCTATCCCTCCTCAGCTCTCTCTGTCTCTCTCTCAAAAATACATACATATATACATACAAGCAAACAATTAAAAAATTCTTTCAAGTTAGAAGTAATATGTCAATTACATGAAGAACAATGTCTGGGTGTAAACATATTCCAAGTTTTCATAAAATGAATAATGTCTATTTTTGTCTGAGGCAACAATAAAGTTGAAGGAACAAAAAGCATGGCAGGGCCTGGAATGATGATGTTGCTAACTAGTTTCATGAAATAAAAAGCTTTAAGCTAATATTATATGATATATATTTATATTTACATATAAAATACATAAAATGTATTATGTATAATTAAGTATTATATATAAAATACATAAAAATACATATATTTTCACATATTTCCTTATTCAACCCTCCTCACATGGTACAATGTCCTTTAAAAATGTGTTTTTGTTGAGTTTATTATTCAGATTCATATCCTCATGGGATTTAAGCAAAGGCTGAGACACATTTATTAATGCCTAAAATATGGTTCATCTCACTGCAGTGACATGAATGCCAAAAAAAAGAACCAGATATTGCATTTTTCATCAAATATTGAAATAGAGATTATCTAGTAAATGCAGTTTTTTTCCAGGAGCTTATGGGAAGTAATTTGTATGTATGTGACAGATATCTGAGCATCCTTCATTTAGTGTATGTTTTTGTGTATATTTGCACATATTTTAAAAATGCCACCCTACTTTCAATGTCCTGGGCCTCCAGGCAAACTGACACTGACCAGAGCCCTTCCACCATCTAGACATCCCTCAGCAGGCCATGGAAAGCTTGGTGACTTGACGATCAAAAAGCAAATACCCATGACCACATACTCTCGTTTCCCCCTCTCCTTCTGCCTTTGACATTCTTTTATGCCATTCATGTAAAAACTCTGAGCTTATTCCTCCAGAAATTCCACAGGTTTTTAATCATCTACCTATCCAATAGGGTAAACCTGCTCACCTACTTCCTCTCAACCAGGAGTCTGCCTCCTGCTTCTCATGAGCCTGTCACCTTGACAACCTTCTGTGCTTCCCCTGTTACTTGTCAGTTACGTTTAAATTCCCAGCTGCTCAATATAGTGTGAGAGATGACAGTATTTCATGTCGTATGAATTTTAGTGTAGTCCTAGTGAGAATATAAAAATGAGAGGTTATAGGTTAAAGCAGTAGTTCTCGAAGGTTTTGGTCTCTGTATCCCTCCATACTCCTAAAGATCCCAAAGACCTTTTTGGTTTACGTGAATAATAGCTACTGATATTTTTTGTATTAGAAAGTAAAACAAAATTTTCAAATATTTATTAATTCATTTAAAAATAATGGTCGTTTGGGGCGCCTGGGTGGCTCAGTTGGTTAAGCGTCCGACTTCGACTCAGGTCACGATCTCGCGCTCTGTAAGTTCGAGCCCCGCGTGGGGCTCTGGGCTGATGGCTCGGAGCCTGGAGCCTGCTTCCAATTCTGTGTCTCCCTCTTTCTCTGCCCCTCCCCCGTTCATGCTCTGTCTCTCTCTGTCTCAAAAATAAACGTTAAAAATTTTTAAAAAAAATAATGGTCGTAAACCCACTACATGGTAACAATAATATATTTATGAGAACAAAATACCCTACATTTTCCACAGTGAAAGAAATTCAGTGAGAAGAAAGCCATTGTTTGCATTTTGGCCAATGTGTTTAATGTCTGATTTAATAGTCAAAATTAAATGTAAATTCTTGCTTCTCTTATCTGCTTCTACAGTTAGTCACTTGTGATATCACATGTCATATAGATACTGGAAAACACTACCTGCTTCTGAGCAAAAGTGATAAAGGCAAATATCTGTCTTGTAATTTAACCTCACAGATTGTGGGGTCTTTTATACTTTGTGTGGCATAACTGTAAAAACGTTTCAGCATCTCTCAGCCACCCCCCGGATTTCATTGTGAGATCCTCTGGAATAAAGGACTCTGAAAAAGAAACCATTGAGAATACAGTGCAGTGCCTCTTAAAGGTGAATAACGAACAGAATCCTTCTGAAGTAAAAATAATTTCAGGGACTCTTCAATGATTACTTAAACTATCTTTAATATGATGTATATATAAACTAAAATCTAGGTGGAAATTCATTGCATAAGCCCTTGGACAACTGTTAAATTGAAATTTAAAATTACAAACTGCATAAACAAAAAACAAAATTCTAATTCTTAACACTGATTTAATGTGACAGGTGATATTTGCTGGATATTTCTAACATGAATATAATACTCACTGCTCTAGCAGCAAGGCTTGTCAGTATGTGTGTACTATCATGTCCCATGTGTAACACAGTCTTCTCTCTCATGCTCTCATTGGAACTCAGGTGCACAAAATTAGATAAATCATCACCTATAGTTCAGCGCACATTATCATCATTAATCCATTAATAGTCCTCTTACACTTAGCTGGTTGATTTTTGTAGTGTTACAAACGACAGTAAACCCATCGCTCAAAATAAAACTCAGGATCCTGAGAAGGACGGTAATAGTGACCACACATTAGGGTAGACGTTTTACTTCCTACTCCTCCCTTACCTCAGGCTTTATTACTTCAGGCACACAACTGGCCCTCTTTGACCCTCAATTCCTCACTTGTAGAAAGAGGACGGCTGATCTACATTACTTCCAAATTTCCCGCTGGCTTTCAGAGGAAAAGAGAGCAGATTCTAGTCAGATCTTTTTTCTTTAAATTTTTCTCCATCGCCCAATAGCTTAGTTCTCACTTTAAACAATGAGGATGTATACATAAGGGGTGAATCACAGGAATCTACTCCTGAAATCATTAGTGCATTACATGCTAACTTGGATATAAATTAAAAATAAATAAATAAATAAGTCAGTCAGGATAAAAACAGTACTGACCTGATAGAGTTGTTGTGGAGATTAAATAAAATAATATGTATGAAACAGTAAAACACAACAACAAACACAGAAACAAAAACTTAGGATCCTGACAATAGCTTCCACTGACAATATGACCTCCTATTCTATTCCCTAGGCTCCTATGCCTGTGGTAACCATCATCTTAATTTCTGTACTTACGATCATTTTTGCCTTTTAAAAGATGGTTTTATGTCATATACATAGTTTTATAAATGTATAAGAAGGATTATATATTTCTAAAAAGTACATATTTTATTTTTATTGTTTTTAATTTCTTAGGAGAAATATGATATTTGGAAACATTTTTTCCTTTGATATTATATTTCTAATATCCATCCATATTGTATTCCTGCATGGTGCCGCACTTTATTCACTTTAACTACTATATCACATTCTATTGTGTGAATATGTAGCAGTTTATCCAGCCACCTTTTTATTTGTGGGTAATGGGTTATTTCCTATATCTTCACTGTCAAGAACAATGCTTCTTTGAGCATTCTTATTCACACATCCTATTGTACATATGTAAGTCATTTCTTCTACCATTTTTCTCTATTGGAGTTCCAGTAAAACCTATAGCATACCTGATGTCACATGCTGTTCACTTGGCTCAAAAACATAATTTATATAATCAAAAGAATAGAGCATTTTTGAGCATTTACTGTATGACAGACAATATTCTAAGATCTCTACTCATATCAACTCCTTTAATATTCACACTAACCTAGTGAGGTTGGTAGTTATCATTTTCTCTATTTTACAGACAAGGACACTAGCAACTGAAAGTCAGAATAAATTTTCAGAGATATTGCCAGGATTCAAACACAGGCAGTTGGGCTCCAGAGCATGCTCTTTTATTACAACCATCATTAATTCTTTTTCTTTAGCTCACAAAAATGACTTGTGACAAAAACAATGAAATTGCATGGCAGTCCTCAATTAGAGGGTCATCCAGATAAACAAGACTATTTTTACATAAATTATTTAAAGTTAGAATTGAAATGTAAATGAAAATTTTAAAATTTGTATATTGTTTCTGGACATTCCGAAAATATGTCTGTAGACCCTAGTTTGAGAAATAATGCTATCAAGGAATGACTGGTTGGACCTTCTCTATAATCTAGGACGTCAGTCAAGTTTATTGTAAGTGATAGGAATGCAACTGAAAGTGGTATAACAATAAGATAATTTGTTGTCTCACAGATTTAGGCAGGATGCAAGGTAGTCAGATGAAAAAAAAATGTTGCAGGAGAAATAGACAAGTCTGTGACAATAGTTGGAGACTTCAATACCCTTCTTTCAATAGTTAATAGAATAAGGAAACATAAAAATCAGCACAAATAAGGAAGAATTTAATAGCATAATCTGTGAAAAGGATCTAATCAACAGGTATAAAACACTCCACACTACAACTCTTCCCATTAAAATCAACTGGTCTATCTTGTATTTTAAGTTAACACTTATTGAAGAATGATTCAATAACATCATGGATGGTCATGTGACAAATGTCGGTTCACTGAGTTATCCAAATCTTCCCTATTTTATTGTGCAACATAAAAAAGTAGTTTGCTAACATCATCACTGACCTTTAAGAAAAATCTTTAAGCACTGGAAAATACAAGTTTTCCAAAATTCCAATTTTGCTTCAACGTTTGGTATTTATTACTGGCAACAAATATTGTTATTTATTCTCCTTGAAATCACAGGCCCGCATTGTTCACTTTCCAGAAAATATCTGCCAAATACCTAAGTCTAAATAACTACATTTTCTCTGCCAGTAATTTCTTTTCAAGTAAAAATGGTGTTGCGTGGAGACGCAGCTATATTAGCTCACAACTTCAACAATTGCCCCAGTGCTTTTTCTCATAACAATAGTATTTGAGTACGCAGAAGTGCTTCATGAGTACTTTGCATTTGGTGACACAGAACATGAAAAAAATGGGTATTCAAGTAGCAAATGTAAGAGTTATTTTTACTGCTACATCTGTGACATTCTTAAGTAAAGTTGGCATTAAAATTTTTATAATGTAAGTGTATGGCTATAAAAAATTATTATTCATACAATTTGGTGCCTTGATTCATATTAAGGCACCAGCAGTTTTACCCATGATTTCTTTTGTGCCATCACTACAAATGGAACACAGTGAAAAAGGCAAATAATGTCTTAGATTTATTATTAAAGAAGTTTTGACTTCATGGCCCCCTGAAAAGGTAAGAGACTCTCAGGATTCTAGGGACCACATTCTTGACAGCACTGCTCTGTTAGAACAAATCTTTTGCTTCTCTGGTTCAACTAGTGTTTCCATCCTGCTAGAACAGTAACTAGAATGTAGTAGGTAGTCAATAAATATTTGTTGGGTAAAGAATGGAGGGATGAATGAATTATCCCTGTAGACACTTGGTTGAAATTTCTTTACCACTCTGTAAATGTACAAAGACTAAGAATTCATCCATTAATTAGTTAATTTACCTTTTTAAACAGCATCTAGCCCCAGAAAGGAGAAAGAAGAAATAGTTCTAGTTTGATCTCTAGTGTATAAAGTCAGATGCAGATAAAAGAGTACATCTAATACGGATATAAAACAAAGATATCAATAAGGCATCAGAGAAATGGTGGGGTTTTTTTTCTAATCTCAAACTTCCATGAAAATTCAAAGGGAGATGGTAGTAACACTTTTATATTGATATGAGTCATGATAAGTTCATTATAAAAATATGGCTTTATGGTTACTTACAAGAACCTATTAAGCCAGATTTTCCCAGGAGAGAGAGAAAAAGAATGTCCATAACAGTATTCCTTTGGCCTGATTATTCAAACACCTAATACAATTATTATGATTATCTATTTTTGTTACAGATTAAATGCCAGTAGACAATACTCTGCATTAGATTTTGTTCTTTAATAAACTCTATTTTGATTATAAAACATGCCACTTCTTCACCTAAAACATAGGGAAAGAGACTCCGTTACATAAAGTAGCTATTAGAATAAAAAGCAAGATTCAAAATCTTCCCCTTTGAATAATCATCTACCATTTGCAGGCAGCAGTGTATAGCCAAGACTTTGGGGTTAGAAGGAATAGAAACCAGAGTCGGAATCCCAGAGCCATTTTTTCCAGCTCTCTAAGCCCCTGGATGAGTTTTTTGTTTTTTGTTTTTTGTTTTAATTTATCTAACCTGGAGTTCTCTCATGTAGAGGAGATCACAAAATTAATTTCAGGTGAAAACATTTTTGTGAGTTGCCAATTCATAAAGTAATGGCTTTGAAAGTGGCTGACAAATTATAAAGAAAAATCAACTAATAGTAATGTTCATTGCTATTTTTGCAACTCAAATAAGTGTGCTTATACCTAACCAGTCTTAAGTCACATCAATATTGGAAAAGAATAAAGGTTTTAATCATGAATATTAACCTAAAGGAAAATACCTCTTATTTTTGATAATAAAAAATACTGGCAATTTAAGTCATCATTTCCTATCTGCAAACTGATGAGCTCTAAATCT
Organism: Lynx rufus; assembly: GCF_022079265.1. Classification (NCBI taxonomy): domain Eukaryota; kingdom Metazoa; phylum Chordata; class Mammalia; order Carnivora; family Felidae; genus Lynx; species Lynx rufus. The sequence goes on from NW_025814823.1 coordinate 163,496,926, forward strand.
TGCATTTCTAAGGCTTCCAATAAAAACATGAAAAGAGGATTATAAGAGCCACAATAGCAGATTAAGAAAGGATTAATTGCAATTTACAAACCACTGAACACCTAAAAAACACCTATTGGACATTTAAAAACTAGCTACTAAATATGACCACATTAAGGTAATATATTTTATTCCCCCTTTAAAATATCCTTTGCATGCAAAGTATATCTATCTATCATGTAGTCAATTATCTTACACAGCATGAGATCAATCCTAACATATGCACATGAGAGTAATAACATGGTATACTGTTTGTTTGAAAGTAATAGGTACACTAGAATAGTCTACCATACCGACATACCTTTAATGTCCCAGTGTTAAAAAGGCTCTTTAAGATTGTGAATTAGCAATAGTGTATGAATGCTCCAAATATGGTACTGATGCAATTACTTAGAATGTTAAATGCATTGGGAAATCTTTCCTTTTATTTTATTTTTTTCACAAATGCAGGAGAAAAAAGCTATAGGGATCATTTCTTGTCTTAGTCTGAGAACCCCTGTGGAGAGGATCCAAGCGTGATGTTTCCTTTGAAGTGAATGGAATATCCATTCTCAGATCAGCCATGAGGATATATAGAGGAGAACAAGAAACTGGCTGAATGAAAACTGACATTAGCATTTAAATAAGGCTAGGCTTAAAAGAAAATTTATGCAACAAAAAATACTAAGATTTGAAAACTAACGTGCAATTTTTCAGAATCCTAGGTCAAACCACCTTGCATTAGAAGCAGGTCTTTGTTAGGTCTAACACAAAGAAACTAACAATAGAAAATGTTCAAAAAGCTTAAAGGTTAGGTCAGATATAGGAGATCTATAGCATATTGAAATATCATAGATGCCAAGTATTCCTACTGTGGATACACACAAAAGTCCTGCAACAGCCATGGATTGTATGGGTCCCAAATCCTGATTTTCATTCTGTATTTAATACTAGTAGACTGGCAACGAATAAAACAAAACACAACAAAAATAACCACCACAAAACAATATTCCAGTTAAGAATTCAAGCATAAATCTTGCTGATGTGAGAAAATACAGCATAGGAAATATAATCTTCTTTTAATGCAAAATGTATCTGCCATCTATAAAACCAAAATAGAAACCATAATCAGTGATTTCAGCAGTATCCATCATCTGTCAATCAAAAACTAGGCTTTGAATAGCAGCAGTGTTCTTGGTGTGTTCAGCTGAGTTTAAGTCATGGCTCCTGATTTTGATGTTTATACGTAAGAAGATAGCTAACTATATAAGGCAATATATGTTGAGCACCAAAAATTTTTTGAAGGAAGGGAATCTTAGTAAGTTAAAATTCCCTGCAAAGGTTTCCTAGACAGTTCTCAAAGGATGGAGAGCACCTAGCCCAACAGAGTGGAATGTTGAGGTCCTGCACATAGAGGGAAGTACCCAAGCAAAGACTTGGAAACAGGCAGGAAGAGTGAGTTTGAGGATGAGAAGAGGACCAAAGGTCTCTAGAGCAAAGAGACCTAGCAGTGCCTGGTGAAAAATAAAGGAGGAGAGGAAGGTTGGGATCAGAATGAAGAGGATTTTCTAGTCAGAGCTCTCATGGCAAGTCACAGACCTAAAGAATCATAATTGGAAGGGCGTGGTGGGGTTGATCAGGTCCAACTTACCGAGTAACCCTTGACTGCCTCTTCAAGCACCCATGGCAAATTGTCATCCAGTCTCTGCTTGCAGAATGATGAAAAATTTATGTGCATATTAACTTTCTTAGGTCCCTGGTCTTTTCCCCTTGTATACATCATGAATTCATAATATATGAACCCCCAAATTGTGTGCTGATGAATGACAGAATAACATACTCTTTGTACTGGGAGAATTCAGGGAATGGAAATGGAAATAGCCAGGAAAGGTATCATAGAAAAGGAGGACATCAATGGGCTTTGAAAAATGGGTAGTACTTAGGAAGTAGAGAGGAAAGGGATGGATTCTGCACAGGTAGATTTTAGGAGGAAAACCTCAAGGGCAAAAAGAACATACATTACGGAGAAAAAACTACAAAGATCCACCTTTTTAGCACAGATTTTTCATTAAGAAGTGGTGAGTGTCAAGACCATCAAAAAGATATCAAAAGACTTTGGATTTGTTGATGTAGACAATAAGTTGCTACAGTAAATTCTCGAGTAAAATTAGCATTTAGAATGTAAGGAAAACATGCTGAAAATAGCATTTTTTAGGAAGACCAAATTAATGATAGTGGACAAGATAGATGGATTGAGAAAAAAACTGGAGTCAGAAGCACTATTTAAGAATCTTTTTAACTGGAAAAGCAATAAGAATGAAATCGGTGTAAGCATTTTGGAAAACAATTTGGCATTACCTGGTAGAGCTCATGGCCCAGTGATTCTGCTCCTTGGTATAGTCCCTAAAGAAACTTCACATATGCACCAGAAAACATGCATATGAATGTTTGCTGCAGTATTATTTATATTAGTAAAATCCTGGAAACCTCTCAAATATTCATTAACAGTAGAATAAATGCACTGTGGCATATTCATAAAGAGCAATGACAACGAGTGAACTAAAGCTCCATCAACACGTAAATACCACCAAAACATAATTTGACTGGGAAAAATAATTCACAAGAGAATTTTATATATTTGTTAATGTGTGTGTGTATATTTTTAAAAATATATTTATATATTCATGTGCCTGTACATAGATTCTCTTGTGGGAATTTTACTTATTATCTTGTTTATTATATATACACATTTATATATATAGTTGTATGTGTATACATGTATAAATTCTCTTGTGAATTGTTTGTGAATTTTTATAATTTCACAAACATATAAGACAACCATATTTTTGTTTAGGAATGCATAAAAATGTGGGAAACATATAAGGGATGGTAAGGGAATGATAATAAAGTTCAAGATATTATTTACCTCTGGGGAAAAGAGCATATGACTGAGGAGGGAGGGTCTTTCTGAGGTTTTGGCAACACTATTTCTTTAACTGCATGTATATCTGAGTTTATTTTGTTATTAAACAGTGTAGCTATATTTTATATACCCTTAAGTAGTTGTGATATATTTCACAAGTTGAAAACAAATATTAAGGATTTGATCTAGGGTGGTCACAGTGGGCATACAAAGAAATACACGCGTGGTGACATTCACTGCTCATTTGTAAGATTACAACAAGAGTTAATTTTGTACTACTAACACTAGTGCTGAGGATAAACTATGCAAACCAACAATGCACTAAAACTATGACTTAGATTTGGAATGAAAGAATAGCAATTCTGGAAGTCTATTGTGTATGGTTTTTGACAAAGGGTAGCATGGTAGAGGGGAAAGAAGTCGTGAACTGTTGAGGCATGCTTGAATGTTGTCATCCACTCTGAAGTACAACGTGATAAGTCTCCCCTAACATGAGCTGCAACATGTTGGCCTTCCATTGTACCCCTCTTCCATCTCACCAATTCCATACCCATTGTTGATTCCTGGCTAATTGTGAAAGTTCTCTTTCACTTTTCCAAAAATATTTGTGAAAAATGAAGACTTATGTCTCCCTGTGATACTATGACTTACTATATGCATATGGTCCTTCAGATGACCAGAATACATTTCTCATATGTGTGTATGTGGTCTTCATTCAGTTCCTGGCTCATAGCTCCCCAAACCCTCAGAATTTTCTGAGCAATAACAGCAGTGGGAGCATCTTTTGTTATATTATTTGGTCTCTTGTCTTCAGTTTCTGAAAATGCTTCAAAGCCATAAAGGTAAAATGGGTGTCTTGTTACTCATAACAACCCCCTTTTTACACAACTGGGTTTATGCTAATGCAGTGACTTTTGGAAAGCACCTAAGGATGGGGCTGGTTGCCAGAAGAACCAACCATGATTAGAGGTTTGGAATTTTCAGTCCCACTCCTTGATTTCTGGGAGGTTAAAGGGGCTGGATATTGAAGGGTCATCAATGAGCAACTAGTTAACTCAGTCATGCCTATGTAATGAAGCCTCTATAAAAACCCAAAAGGAGGGGGTTGAGAGAACTTCCTGGTTGGGGAATCAGAATGTTTCCTTGTGCCACCGTGCCAGGCCCAGGCTCCATGAGGACAGAAGCTCCTTTGTTTGGGACTCACCGTATATACCTCTTCATCAGGCTGTTGATTTGTATTCTTTAATATCCTTTGTAATAAATCAGTGATCTAGTGAGTAAATGGGTTTCCTGAGTTCAGGCAAATTAAGTGAGTCGAGGTGTGGGCCAGGGGAACCTCTGATTTATAGACATTTGGTCAGAAGTACAGGTAAGAATCTGAGCTTGTGATTGGAACCTGAAGTGGAGGGTGGTCCTGTGAGAATGCACCCTTTATTTTTGGAATCTGATGCTATCTCCAGGTAGATAGTGTCATAATTGAGTTGAACTGAGTTGAATTCTCACACACTTCCTGAGAATTGTTTGTTGGTATGGGGCAGAGTCCACATACACAAGTTGGACTAGGGGTCCAGGAACTAACATACTATTTCTTACTTTCCCTCCCTTTTATCTTACTTTCATCACCCAATATTTATTCAAACTAAATGTCAATTCCATGCAAAGTACTGGGAGCCAGAGGTAAAGAGGCATGGGTCGTAGCTTTCATTCAAGATATAGTGGATGCATTGCTTTTCAATAATTGTTGTAACAAATTACCACAAACTTAGCATCTTGAAACACAAAATTATTTTTATCTTACAGCTTTATGGGTCAGAAGTGCCAAGCGGGTCTCACTAAGCTAAAACCAAAGTGTGGCAAGGCTGAGTTCCTTTTTGGAGGCTTACGGGAGCATCGATATTCTTGCTCACCTAGATTATTGACAGACTTCAGTTTCTTGGGGTTATAGGACTGAAGATCCTTTTTCCTTGCTGGCTGTTGGCTGGGGCTCATTCCCAGCTTCTAAATCCATGTGCACTCTTTGGCTTATAGCCCTCTTTGTCTCCGAAGTCAGAAAGGCAGTTAAGTCTTTGTCATGTCTTATCTCTCTGGCCTCTTCTCCCATCATTGAATCTCTCTGATGAACTCTCTTGCCTTCCTTATCCACTTTGAAGGACTCATGTGATTGGACTGGGCCAACCCAGATACTCCAGGAAAATCTCCCTATCTTAGTCATATCTGCAAAGTCTCTTGCCATGTAAAGTAACATGGTCACAGGCTCCAGGGATCAGGATGTGGACATCTTTGGAAGCCATTATTCTGCCTACCACATTGGATTTTTTTTTTAATTATAAAATGAAAACCAAAGTCACATAATTATTAATGTGTGGCCATGGAGTGGTGATTAATAGTTCAGCCATGGTAACAAAGGATAAGAACTATCATTTGCTTCAGTACATTTTTCTATTTTTTTTTCCTGGGAAGACAGAAAGATGCAACAGGTGAGGAGCACAGCACAGTGCCTGACACATAGTAAGCCTTCAACAAATAAGAGATCTCATGTGACCCAAATGCTGTCAATAATCCCATCCTCAGATGCCTTGTTTTTAATATTCAAACAGTTAACTAGTCCTCCACCTAGCTGGACTGATAGGAAGGGCTGCCTTTTACTATATTTCCCATCCCAGACAATTTAAGGGTCATAAGTGTTTCACCATCAGGCACCGTTACCCTGGGCTGCTCTGAAGGTCACAACACCATCATTTCCCTCTCCTGCAGCTGTTACAGATGTCTCTCATAGAGCTTCCCTAAGCATTAACCCATATCTTTCCCTTCATTCTCCAAAACTCAGCAAAGTCAGCATGGTGAGATGAGAAAATGGATGGACTGCAGACAGGGAAACTTATCATTGGATCCATTATCTGTATCCCTATACAACCATCTTGCTACCGACCATCTGCTGTTGATTGCTTTGCTTCTGGGACCAAAGTGGCTGCCAATGACCAGAGTAGACTGTGACCAATCCCTCTATACGTGCTTCAGGTATTCAGGCATTCAGTGTCTCGGGTGTCCTTTCCTGAGAAGAGTCAGGCCTTGATCTCAGGAGAGTAAAAATACCCACTAATGCCTCCTCCCAACAGAAAACCCTTCCACAAAGGGCAGGAGCAGAGTGCCTGCTTGCCCAAGCCTTAAGAAAAAGCAGGCATTTAAAAATATGTACTTGTTTTTTGTAGCTATCAATATTTCAGAAATATAGGGGACTAATCCCAAAGCACTTCCTTGAGTGAACTTCTGCTTTTTTTTTTTCCATAAAATAATCTTATGTTATTTTTGAAGAAACTTGAAGTTTAGGCCAACCTCTCACCATGTACTGGAAAAAGGACAGAGAGGAGAAGTGATGTGCATGTGACACAACTCATCAGCAATAAATGCACAATAAGGAGAATCAGGTATTCTGACCTCCTGTATGCTATTTTGAAAAGCTTTTTTTGGTTCATGATAAAAAGAAAAAAAAGTAACACCCATATGTGGTTCTCTTGCTGCTAAATAGGACTGGAAATTTTGTCATTCTTTACATATCCAGGATTTTGTTTTTGTTGTTGTTGTTGTTGTTGAAAACAAATCTCCATTGCCATCCCACTAAGAACCTAAAATAGAGAGGCAAATTTACAGGTGTAAAATGAAAAGAAAATACAAATATGAGAAAGAAAACTGTGAAGCAAATTTACTTCATTTTCAGTTTTCAAGTCACTGAAAAGAAACAGGATGCTATGACAAAGGATGTAGATTATGCCTTTTGAAAATAACATTGGTCACTTTCTAACAATAAATGTATTACATGTTATTTTGGAAAGTCCGGAAAAGTATAAACCTTTTTAAAAAAATTCAACAAAATTGAGGTCACATATGCAAATAATTTCAAAGAATCTATCAGTCCTTCTAATTTCCTTTACATGTACTAATAACCATTTGTATATTTTCTACTTGAAAAATATGGGGGATTACCACTTTCTATTAGGAAATCAAGTAAGTCCATTTGGTGAGAAATTAACTGAATTTCTTATTAAAAAAATCTAAGCTCATGGAGCATTGTTGGAGTCATTGATTTGCAGAAATTTCTAGTGACTCAGTGGCTATTCTAGCCTTCATCTCTGCCATACCACCTTTATAAACTGCTAGTAGTCACTCCAGATAAGGTAATGAAGGAAAGCAGTAGCAACTCAGACTTAACTTGACCTTGTAATCTCTACTGCCGAAACAGTATTAACTCATTCACCTTCTCCAATATATCAATTTCCTATCAACTGATTTCTTTCTTATATCCCCTTTTCCCACCTTGCTCTCTCTTATCCAAGCATGCTAAATTGTATGAAGAGAGCTTTTATGGCTTAAATATGATATTGTATATAAAACCTATCATGTATGCTCTTTCAGGTTAGATTATTTTCATTCCATAAGCATATTCAAAATATTAACTACTTACGTGAAATTGCCAGAAGCATTTTGACACTCCGTTTTCAGAATCAAATATTTCTTTCTTCATTAGTGCTGAATCTACATAAAACTGATGATCCTGGTTATTCTCGTAATGATTTTGTTTCTAAACCTTGGACTTTATAGAAATAATTAATTATAGCATGTATCCGTTTTTTAAAGGCTAAATTGGATAATGGTTTAATAGCTCAAGGAGATTACTTGTGGGAATTTAAGACTTATAAAATTCGGTTTTCCCCAAGTCTATTTTCCTACAGTGATCCATGCCTTTGATTCCAGTAACAAATCACCAAAACCAGGGTAGGTGATGCACTTTCATTGTGAGCTAGCCTCGCTATCTTAGCCAAAAAGTTAGGTAGAGAGAACATAATTTGGTAAGGAAAACTTACCTTGTCAAACCAAATTAACAACTTTCGTGATTTAAAAAAAAAAAAAAAGTAAAAAAGTGCACCCAATTGGTAGGTCAGTTCATATTAAATAGTATATTAAAAAAGAATAGCTTTATTTTTATTTGCTATGTGTTCACATGCTGCCAGTGGCTGCCCTGAGTGCAAATAAAAACCACCTAGGGAATTAAAGGAATACCTATCCTCGGGCTCCACCCCCCATGGAGTCTTGATTATTTGGTTGAGGCAGGCTTGAGACATCAGGATTTTTAAAGCTCCCCAGATAATTTTAATATGCAGTCAGGATTGAGAATCACTATGTCTGGCCAATAAGACTGAAATGTATTTTCCTCCCCAAATAAGGGGATTCTATGAAATTAGAGGGACCAGTTCCTGGGGAACGTGGGATATATGAATCATAATTAGGCCCTTTAAGTGTCAACCACAGTCTGGGCAGGGAACACCTGTTGAGCCAAGGATTAGAAATGAATGATGCCCTTTGTACTGCAATGATAATACATTCTACTCTCTGGGAAGCTTTAAGATATTCCTCTTAAGAATTTTTTTAAAATCTATTTTAAAGTGTCACAAGTAATATGAGGTATTCAAGAAGGCTCTGTGTACTTAACCTGGCAGGGCTTTCTGAAAAATATTTTGGTATTTTATTTATGTGTGCATCATGCAGTGAAAGAGGGGAGAATGGGAGTTTGCCTGAGAAAAGAAAAAGAGAAAAAGGTTTTATATTTGCATTACATCAAGGAAGTTTGACTTGGCCTAACTATCTCTTATTGCACTTTTCAAATCTTGAGGTCTATTTGATGCATAAATTTCATAAGAATCAAGCCTCATTTAAATGATAATTTATGTCCTTAGAATGCCATTTCCAGCCTTGTTCTTCTGCACACCCCTGGAGCTGATCAGAGTGTGGTGATTCCTTTGTTTTCAAAGGAAACTTCATGTTCACATTCTCTCTACAGGGGTTAGTAGAGGAAGACAAGAAAATAGTTCCATAGTGTTTCTGCCAGTTTATGAAGAAAATTTTTCCTCCTACATATATCATGGTACATAATTGAATTAGTACTCCAGTAGGAAAGGGTTTGCTATTTCATACTCCCATAGTTTTTTCTTAACACCATGAAATTAAAGACATGCCAGCATGAAGCTGCATATTCCTGATCACTTTCAAATAAGCAATGTAGTATATTATTTCTTTTATGTGCTTTTATAGCACATGCTGTGCAAGACAATTGACTCCATGACAGATGTCTGTATTTCAGAGGAAAATTTATTTGTGAAAGAACACACATATAGTACTTTAACATGGCTCTATTCTTTATGTGGTCCACAAGGTGCTTTTTGATGACTTGTAAATTGAAATTAATATTTTCTCTTGCCATTCTGTATATGCATAAGCAAATTTGACTGTTTGATATAACCAATTTGAAGCTTATTCTACTACTGAATATAACCCTCTGTTCTCAATCAAGGTTGGGTGCTCTTAGATCTTATTGGAAGAACTGCAGAATGTAGAAGGATGCAGTTTTCTTTCTCTTCAGAGAAGCCCGTACCGTCCAGGATAACTTCTGTCCATTGGACCTGTCTTTACAATGAAATGACTACCAGAAAGATCTAAAAGAGTACAGGAAAGATTTTCCATGGATCTCCTTTTATTCTGTCACTTCTGCTCAAAATGTCACTCTTTCCCACGACAAACACTGGTAGGCAACAGCATCTGAAGTCCCTAACCCTTTTCTGTGAGGTGGATTGGCTTGGAGAACTGGCAATATTGGGTGGATGAGGCTGCTGCGAAGGCAAATCGAAGCAGGAGAGGTTTAAGGAGGACGTGCCCATCTCAGTGTACTTTGTAATACTTCCTGAGACCAATTCTCCTTCCTGTAAATAAATTCTCCCATTCTTTTTGGCTACAAGAATTTTCCTAGGGAAAAAAAAACTGGACCCTTTATCCCCATCAGCTGGCTGGACACTTTTTGCCATAGGATTGTACCATATATATAAGATCAAAATAACTAATAGATATAGAGGGATTACCATATTCAGAAACGATGCAAGTTTAATAAGACTCCATTTCAGAGATGGTTTTTCTTTTAATGAGAAGAGAAGAAGAAACTTCTTATTAGGGCAGGTCCCTTCTAGCCTCTGGGACTTTTAATGGCTTAGCCTTTTGTGCACTAGCAGAAATGAGGAAAGGAGATTTCATAGTTGAAATTGAGGTAGCCTTTACAATAGTAACAGTGGGACACCAGGGATGGTCTGTAATGGCACTTCTACAGGGCAAAGCTCAGGGGAGGTGGAGCCCTGAGGCCAGGAGAAAAGAATCTTCTCACCTACAAAGTGGGGGTGGTTGGCTCTCTTCCATAAGTTGGTGCTAAGCTTGTGTGTGCTCGGTGGCTGGACTGCACACAGACTGGAACGTTCTGAGGCTGTGATGTCTGACTTCTGAGCTTGGGGGGGACTTCCTCAGGCAGACTGGCTCTGTGTCAGTGCAGGTGAAGCTGTGGCTGTGCCCACCCTCTCGAGACTGTGAGAGAGGGTTGTCATCAGGTAAAATAGAAAGCGCTGTCCCAGCCATTCTCTTATCTTGGAAAGGAAAATTATCTTGACATAAAAATACACCGAATTGAACTTAAAAATAACAACCACCATAGTCTTAGGACTTCCATCCCTCCCCACTTCCTTCTTTTCTCATCAAAAGAGACTTCTTAGTTCAAGGGAGGGTTCCAGGTGTTTGTTTCAGTAAATAACACAGGCCAGGAGGGAGGGATAAGTGAGTTAGAGGATGCCTAAGGCAGAAGAACAGCCAGGCCAGCTGTAAACCTGACCCAGCTGTTTCCTTGTATCTCCTCAATGACCCATCACTTCCCAGGATGAATTACTCATCTTTGGCCAAGAGTGGTTATCAGACTTCCCAGGAATTTAGGAGGGAAGTGGAGCTGGTGAAGGCATGCTCTAGGTCCTGAAGTTTATCCGTGACTCCACTGCTCTCTGGGAATTCTGTTGGAGATGGTCCAAATTTTCCAATCTGTCTACTGCAAGCATTGATGCTTTCCCAAGGGAGAAATGGATTTTCTTTCTTGGAGTTGCCCTATGGCTGGAGGGCTTTGCTTTCTGCCTTACAGCCTATCTCCTGAGTTTTCATTCGGTTTGCATTTTCCTTCCCTGCCCTCAGTCCACCGGCTTATTTTTCTTCCTCTTCACTGTTTCTCCTCCCAGATTGCTCTTCGCTCCCCAATCCCCCAACTCTCCCCGCCCCTCCCCCCCAAGACCCCAGGAGGATCTGCTATTTGAAGAACCAGCTGGAATGGGACAGGCTGGGAGAAGACAGTGCGGGATTTAGGGAGATGAGAAACGGCTGGCGCTGGGGAGGGAAAAAGCACGGTGCATGTACCCAAGAGCTCACCTGTAATGGGATACAGAAAGTGGCAGACACGGCCCTCGAATTGTACGCGTATTAATTTGTGGGATCAGTAACGCTCAGCATGTCACCTCATGGGTACAGAACCTTCCCGCCGAAACTACCCGGATCCTCGGCACCCTGTTTCCTCCTGCTTTGAGGTGAGGCCCGGAGGGAGTTGGCTCCTTAGTTCCTTGCCCGCCCGCACTTTAGGGTAGAAGTGGTCAAGAGAGTGCGCGCTGGGCGCGCTGCAGGATTAAGATTTGGGCGGGGCGGAGGACGTGCAGACCTAAGTGGGAAGCCAGGCTAGGAAAGGGGGTGCCCCTAGGCCTGGGGTGCGGGCAGGAAAGGACTGCGAAGAGGTGAGCGAGGAACCTGAACTCAGGGACCGGGTTAGGGTGTGTGTGTGACTAGAAACAGCACCTTTTCCGCAGGTTCAACCCCCCGGTGCCCGGTCTGCTCGTTGCCTACCCTCTCTGTGCCAGAGTTCCCAGCCCCAGGCAGGAGCGGGAGGGGGCGGGGGAGGGGTCCTCGGTTCCCTCGGGAAATGTCCTCCCAGCCCCTCGCTGGGCGGAGGGAGAGTCGGACATTTTCCTCGGCCTCTTTCCGGGCAGCCGGCGTGGCCACCTCGCAGGGCTGCTTTTAAGGGACACGGGACTCGGGCGGAGCAAAAGGAGACTTTCAGGCCCGCCCTTCACCCCCTGCCCAGGCTCAAGAACGAGCCCCAGCTCTTGCCCACCTCCTGCCCTCACGTAAGTGCAAACACCCAGCACGAGCGATTCCCGCAGGGAAACCCCCGCAAGCTGCGCGCGACCAGGAGGTGACTCTGCGGGGACCTCGTTCCCAACCCCCGCGGCCCTCCGCCCGAGGGGGCAGGGGCGGAGCGCAGGCGGGCCCGGGGGCGGCCGGGAACCGCGGAGCCGCCCCGGGGGAGGGACTGCGAGCTATCCCCGGGAGGGGAGGGCGAGCGGCGGACCGGGCTGGGCCCCGCGCGCGCCAGGAGGAAGGAGCCCCCGCCACCGCGGCTGCCGCGTGCTTAGGCTGTCCCCGCCCAGGGAGCCGGAGCCTCCCAACTAACTCCGCCCGCCGCGCCCGTCGCTTCGCCGCCGGCAGGCTCTGGCTTCCGTCCCGGACTGTGCCCGCGGCCGCGCAGGTTGGTGCCGCCGCCGCCGCCGCCACCGCCGTGGGGCGGGCCGGGCGAGGCTGGGGTGGGAGCGCCGAGGGGGCTCGGAAGTTAGGCAGATGCTGGGGCCGGGGCGCCGACACTGCCCCCTCGGCGCCCGACGCGGTTGTTGATTTCCTCCTCGGCTGCGGGTCCCGGGGAAGCCAGCGCCTCGGCCGGGGAGGGTCGCCGGGACTGAGCCTTCCTCGCGCTCCCCTGGTCTCTCCCTGGCCGCCCCGCCCCGCCGCCTCGGCCTCGGCCGCTTCGAGAGCGGTCACCCCCTCCTGGCTCTCTCACCTTCGCACTTCTTGCACCCATTAATTCGTACACATTAATTCGTTCTTTCTGCCCCCAACTTCGGGAACTCTCGGTGCCGGTGAGAAAGCCTCCCTGGTTCCCGGCTTGCCCCTGAGACTAGTTTGGGGGGAAGCGGGGTGCGCCGCGCGGGGAGAGGGGCTGGAGCTGGGGAGCGACCTGGGGGGCTCGAGAACCGGCGGGGAAGTGCCGGGAAGCGGTGGAAATTCGCTCTCGCCCGTCGCGTCCTTGCCCAGCTCTGCCCTCCTTGCCCAGCTCTGCCCTCCTTCCCGCCGTTCTGCCGGCCGGACTAGTGCGCCCGCCAAGGGTGATCGCAGAGGCGGGATGGAAATAGCCGCCACTTGGCGCTCAGTCGGGATTTCAGTCGGGTCTCGGTCATCCTCCTGTTTGCGTGGCCTTGGGACTCGACCCCTGGGCACTGGGTTGGTGTCTGCGAAACGTGCGTCCCCTCTGCCCACCGCGGAGGGTCGTTGTGAAGATCCAGTGGGATGACTTAGGGGTGTTCCTCGACTTCGAGCCTTGTCGCCCGTCTCTCGGGAAGCTGCTGGATGGAGGGTCCTGTGTTCTAATCATCGGAGTTCAGGTGCTTCTGCTGAGATGTAATTATGTCTCTAGGTGGTTGGGCGTGTAGCTTTTCTGGGATAAAAGACTCGTGTTTCCGGATCGGGTCAGGAGTGTTCAGGGTTGAAATCGTTTCTTCCCCACCGAACCCAAAGTACCAAGCTAGGGACCTTACATATATTTCTATGGCCATAGGAATTCAAACAGCGGAAGATCGTTACTGGCCTCGTTCTTTGTAAACGAGAATTGTGTGTGCTTCCGATGTTTGCCAACCTTTACAATCTCTTTTCCATCTGTACTGAAATTTAAATTTGCTAAAAATTCAGGAAGTAGACCTTTATTTTAGTAGGTAAGTTTAGACATTTAGCTCAAAGAAAAGATAGATACTCTATCGTTGGCAACTTTTCAGTTTAAAATCATAGGCACAAGAAGCATGGTTAGCACCATTCTAATTACTGTATGAAGAAAGCAAGTAAATGGCCTAAGAAAGTCAGCTTTAGACTTGATATTAAATGTCTGAGTCCCACCATCCATGAATTCCTGATTTTGTAGACATTTCCTAAGTTCCTGTATTGTACAATACATGGTGATAGGTGCTTAAAAAGACAAATATACAATATATTCCTTGTCCTAAAGAGGCTTCCAGTCTAAATTAGAGAATAATATTTTTACTTCCTATTTTATATGAACATCGAATATATCCTAATACTACATACAGCAAGTAGAATGATATCAAGAATACATTATTGAAGGCCCTTTAAGATAATTAATTTGGTGAATCTACTTAATAGGTTGAAATAAAAAGTTTACCTAAGCCAGTGTTTTCTGAAGTGAAATTTCAAATGTTATTTCACCAAATGGGAGGCATTCTTTGTAATAAAATAAATTCTGTATTTTTAGAATGAAAACTCAGAAAAAGTATCCATGCATATATGATATGGTAATCAAATGTTAAAAGCTATAGAAAGTTCAATTCTAATTCAGCTCTCTTTAGTCCAGTCAATTTATGGTGCCCATATATGTTTTTTTCTCAGCTCTTTGAGAAAGGAAATTATAATGGCTAGAAAAAGTACAGAGATTGAATGTAATATTTTTAATAAATTGAAACTTGAACACTTAAAGGCCTATGGGCCCTGGATTGACTCTGGAAATTTGACTGAAACAGTTACAAGATTCTCAGTAAGAGGTTGTGTTTTTTTGTTTGTTTTGTTTTTGTTTTTCCCATTTTAAAAGAATTTAGCTTGGCACAAAGGATGGGCAAGAATTCCATCTGGAAAAGATTGACCAGGCTGTGTTGTATTTGGTGCAACATTAGTGACATCTCTGGTTCTTGTCAGTGAGGCAAGCCACCTTGAAGGGCATCCTGAGGCAGATGAAGTTAACTTTACACTTGGCCTTTTTGCTTAGCACCTTTTTTTTTTTTTTTTTTTTTTATCATTTTGAGTTGAGATTAAAGATCCTGTCACTGCTCTGGAAACTGTGCGGTTTGGTAAATAGTCATGAGTCTTCAGCCAGGAAGCTTCTTATGTAAGAACTTTATTTACCCCTTTTAACTCCTTTAACTAGTAAAAGCTAATTGTTAAAACTACACACACATAGCTTTACAAAAAAAGTCTCTGAATAAAGTTGTTGGTATTATGTTCTCTCAAGTCTCCTTGGAGGAGTTTTGGTCATCTTTATCTCCTGTCATTTACTATACTTGTGTAGAGAATAAGACCTTCATTTTACCCAGGGTTGGACAGCTAGTAGTAGTTCTGTGGCTTTCTTTCTTTCTTCCTTCCTTTCTTAACCCTGGGTGGTCTTTTATCATCTAGGGTATATTAAAAATCTCATGTTTGTAAATTGTATATGGTTAAAACTTTTGGATTTGGGTTCTGGTGGGCCTGGGTTTGAATCCTGCCCTGCCATTTAGTAGTCACGTGATAATGGGTAAGTTACTTAACCTCCCAAGTCCTCAGTTTCCTCATCTCCAAAACGGGGATAATGGAAGTACCTAGCTCAAAGGACTGTTATTAGGATGAAATGCGCTTAGCACATTGCCTCTATTTAGTACAAAACCTACTTCTCTACTAAAGTAGTTATTTTAGTTTCTTGGGGCAGGGGATGATGTTTCAAAATTTAAAAATAAATAAAATTAAATTGTTATTTAACATTTAAAAAATAAAAGCAAAAACAAAACTGTACGTCACCCCCCTCCCCAATATTTTGAATTGGTCATTCTTCAGCTAATGTTTGTTTATTTAGTCAGCAATGTTTATTGAGCTCCTACTGTGTGTTGGACTTTTTCCTAGGCACTGGCATACAGTGGCGTAGAAGATAGTCATAGTCACTCTTTTATGACCTTAAGAGTCTGGGGAGGGATCTGGACTTGTAAACAGAAAATTATAATCTCATGTGATTCGTGCCATGATAGGGGTAATGCAGAGAACCACAGGAGATGGGGTGGTGGGGGCCTGGGTGCGAGAGTGTCCTCCAATGCATCACCTCATTGTACCTGGGGCTGGTGGTGGGTAGGAAAAACTTACTGTGAATACACTAAACCTGAAGAATTAATGATAATTAGCAACTGCAGAAGTTGGGGATTGAGGAATGTCCCAGACCAAGGGGAACAAACAGAGCATGATGCGTTAGAATGGAAGTCAGGTAGATAATGTAAAAGAATAAATGAATGAGAGTGGGAAGGAGAGGTGTGGCACCTGCAGAATCCAGGCTTTGTTCAAAAGAAACAGTGATACTCAACTCCAGCCAAGTGTTGTCAGGTTGGGATGCAGGCCTTGTATGGCCAGATGCCCTGGTTGTTGTTGTTGTTTTTAAGAAAATTGTTTTTAGTGTTTATTTTTGAGAGAGAGAGAGACAAAGCATGAGCAGAGGAGGGGCAGAGAGAGAAGGAGACACAGAATCTGAAGCAGACTCCAGGCTCTGAGCTGTCAGCACAGAGCCCGATGCAGGGCTCAAACTCACATATTGTGAAATCATGTCCTGAGCCAAAGTCGGACACTTAACCAACTGAGCCACCCAGGCGTCCCAGAGGCCCTGGATTTTTAAGAAGAGCTGACTGTCTAGTGTAAGAGATTTGGGTACTCTAAGCTCAGGGTCCCCCTTCTGCAATGCAATCATTAGGTATCACTTGCCCTGTTTGCATCATACTGTGGGAGCTGGGTTTCAAAGAGCTGGCACAACTGTATTAATACCCTTGCTATTGCTGTTTCCGTGAGTAGTGGTGAGTAGTGTAGTCCTTTGTCTCATACTTAGCAATCTCCTGTCTTCTCCCAGCGTCTATAAAGCTGTGGCATGCTTATTTGTTAGCTTGCCAATTGGGTAAAATCTAAGATCCTTTACAGTTCTTTAAAGCCACTAGCTACATTGTTTAAATTTAAATTTTAGTTAATTAAAAAAAAATGTTAATTCCTCTATCACACTGGCCACATTTTAAGTGTTTAATAGCCACATGTGGCTAGTGGCTACTGTTGTGGGAAGAGCAGATACAGAACATTTCCATCACTGCAGGAAGTTCTACCAGGGATTGCTGGTTTAAAGCTTCAGATTTTTTTGTGTGTTCTTGGGTGAGTTGAGATGAGTTGTTGATTTCGACAGCCTAAAAATGATAACTTGTTTTCATGTTAGGCTCATAGGAGTTCCTTTATACAAAGGAAATATTTCAGTTTGGATAATCAATGCAGTATTTGGTTCAGGCCTCTTGGGAAAATAAAAGCAGAAAATTACCTAAAGTGTCAGTTTGGAGACTGGACAGACGAGGGCCATGTGGCAACAGAAATTCTCCATGTATATGGCATTCCTCAGTATCATGTGGAGATAGGATCTGTGCCCAAAGGAGCTTGAACTTCTGCACACTGTCTTCAGTTTCATCTACTAGGCATGTTTACTGTGAAAGGATAAGAGGTGCGCATTCGCAAGGAGGTTCTGGAACACTGCCAGTCCACCAGCACCCAGGCTGCTCCTTCTGCCCTCCAGCTGTGCCATCTGAATTCATATAGAGGATGGAGGAAAGGAACAAGATTCCCAGTGGCTCTGATTCAGGGAGTTTAAAGGGACAGCCTGGAGGACAGAGAAAACTAGATTCAAACAGGAGAAAAAAAAAGTAGTACTTTACAGCACAACTTTCAGTGACACCGCGTGGGTGGGAGAAAATGCCAGGAAACGATAAAAACAGCAGATCCCCTCTGTCGGGGGGCGGGGGGGTGGCGGGAGGGCAGTTCATTTTGAGGAGGTCATGGACCACAAGTCCCGGGAAGGAGAAGCAGAACATTATTTCTATCATTCTTTCTGTCATTCTGTAGGCCCAGGCAACAGCAGTGGCAGCCTCAGAGGACGGTTTTTTACCTGCATTGACTGTGAAATTGACTGCAGTCATGTAGGTACAGCATAAGCAAAACAAAGGACAGTGGTGGAAATTTAAAAAAAAATGAAGGCGGAAGCCCTTAGGGAAGAATCATATTACCCACCTGCTATTTCCCTGGCTAGAAATGCCCTATAAAAAATTTCAGATTTGGGGAATTTCATTTACATGTGGCAGAAGAAATTTGCTTGTACGTATTTCTAGTGTAATAAAATGGTTCGTATGTGAAGACAAATTCAAAGTTTTAAAAATTTGAGTTTTAGAATATTTTAAAAATTGCATTTATTGTTCACAAGTTCTTACATGCATAACCCAGAGTACGCTATGGCTGTCTTTTAGAACTCTTTCACAGAAGACTTTTATAAAAGAGACAGGTTAATTTTGAAGTCGCAAGATGATGGGATGATTGTTTGCATATAACTGGAGGGCTTCTGTGTTATTTAAAGAAAATTTGTGTAGGCTACACATATAGCTCTTGTTTACCCTGCTAAATGCATAGACAAACCCTTATTTTCACAGATACTCTTCAGGTTTTAATAGATTTGGGGAGAGCTGGATCATGTGCTGTTAGGGTTTGTACCAATGTAGAGTCCCCTGCATAAATTTCTCAGTTAGTGAGCTTTTACTCCATTTTGTGTTTCAGTGTTACTTTGCTCCATGTCTTTTTGTGTGTGTGTGAATTTTGAAATCTTAATTCTGGAGGGGTGGAAAAGGTTTGTGATCTTCCCTGTATTCTTCCCGCCCCTCCCAGCCTAAATCTCACACCGTCAGTTTTTTAGCATGCTTTCGTTTTTCCCTTTCTGTTTTGTTTGCCACAGTTTTGTTAGCACACTTCAGGCTTGCATTTCCTTGTGTCTCCTTTCTCTTCATATCAACAGCATGAAATTGGAAGTAATCATTGTTGTATTTCTGAAGATCAGAATTCTCAGCAGTTTCATGCTGTCCTTTCGCAGGCAGGGTGTGGTAAATCATCTTTGGAGAACTGGCTCCAGTAAAACTGGAGTATGTGGTTGAAACTGTTGCACCCTTCTCAGAAACAAACCCAGGAGACTTGGCTGTTTATTGCATGAGTCACTGATGGGCTCAAATGAAAGGAGATGGTACTAGGTTGCTTTTCATTCACGTCCACGTTACCTCTTATTTTAAAAGAAGCCTGAAATAAAGAAAAACCAGCAAGTTCTCCCTTTTCCCTCAGAATTTAGAATTACATGGATTCAGCATTAGGTGATAAAAACAACAACAGTTGAGGGTTACAAATCAGGCTTTGTCCTTTAACCCCTGATTTCCTGTGGTGTTCAAAAATTTTTAGTGTGTACATTTCCTCAAGTCATACATGAGTGGCTTTAATCAGTAGCAAAGTGGGTTCTTTCTATTATATGCCATTTCCTCCATGGACCTTGCCTCACTTAGCTATTGCTCTATGCCTAATTGACCACAGTGAAAGGTCTTTAAAACATTTTCCGGGGACTGAGGACTTTTTTGAAAATTTTAATAAGAGCAAATGCCAAGAAGGAAAGTTTGAATAGTTTCTTTGCAGAGACAATTGTTTCCAGAGAGACTGATGAGTCAAGGAGTCCTTAATAGGATATGTAGATGTAACCTTTCACCTAGTTACTGTCATTACCTAAGTCATAACTATGTAGTTTTAGCAAATTGTTTGGACTGGTTCTTGCCTAGTTCTTAATGTAACAAACTCCCTTCGTCCCATTCTTTTCCAGTCTGTAGTCAGTGTTGTTTCAAAGTTTGTATTGCCCTCGGCTTGCCCTTGTTCCTCCTGTTTTAGTGCCAGCTTGTTATATTGTACATTTTCACTAGTATCTTTGTCTTCAGCTCTTCTTCAGTATTTGTGGAAAGTTTTTACATGTGTATTTGATACTGGCTTCTGGCTCTTTGGTTCCTACCAAGGTGCCTTCTTTCACTTATTCAACAAATATTTATTCGGTGCCAGTCATGTACTAGGCACTGTTCTTGACCCTAGAGATTCGATAGGGAGCAAATTATTCATGATCTGTGCTGTCATGGAGTGAAGAGTCCAAGATGAAGACAATCATTAATTTAAAAATACCCACAGCAACTAAAATTACATAAATGTACAGAGTTAAATGCTCTGAATAGAACAATACGGTGTTATGGGCTTGTGTAACAGGAACCCGAGTAAGTAACACTCGATTAATATCTGAAAAATGAGGTGGAGAATTTGAGAGAGGGTGGGGAGAAGAATGGTCCTGACAGCAGACAGAAGTTTGTGCAAAGGCCCTGTGAAGGTGGTTGTTCATGGGGAGGAGATGGATGGCTGCTGCATTCCAAGTAGAAATGACCATGTGCATTACACCTGTTTGTATGCTGTGGAGTGGTAGTGAAGATGGATTAAAAAGTGTTTTAGAGGATAACATCAGCCATATTTGGGAATAAGATTCTTTTATTCAGTCAGCAAATATTTATGAGTCCCTGCTTTATGCCAAGATTTGTGCCAGGCTCTGGAGATACAGCTGTGAATAAGACAAGCAAGATCCCTGTACTTGTGGAGTTTATGTACTGACGAGAGTAATGGCTAATCAATAATTTAAAAATAAATATAATTTGAGGTAATAACAAGTCTTATAAAGAAAAATGAAGCCATGTAAGGGAATGGAGAATGACAAGGGGAGAGTCTTCTTGTATAGAGTAGTCAAGAACGATCTTTCTGAAGAGGTGGGTCTTTTGAACAAAGACCCAAATAAAGTGGGGGAGCTAACCATGCAAAAATCCTCTACCAAGCAGAGGGAGCAGCTAGTACAAGGTCTTGAGGCTGAAACAAGAACCCCCCCCCCACACCCTCAAAAAAAACCAAGAAGGCCAGTTTGTCTAGAAATATGTAAGCTGTCAAGGATGTCTTGCTCGAAGCTGAAACTTGGAGCATCTAGAGAGATTCATTATACTATGTGTAGTCATGACCACTCTTTCAAAGCCACACACTGTACCAGTCACAATCCCACTTTGCTCTGCCATTAAACTGTTGTTAGCACTGCTACTGGGACAGTTTCCTTCATCACATCACACGCCCGCTGCAAGTCAGGCATTGGTAACTGCTTGTCCATCATGTCAATGATAACCCTTTGATCGGCTCAATAGAAGGACATCTTTTTTAAAATTTTAACCCCATTTTCCATTATAGCCTTCTCTGGACTTCTCCATTTAGTTATTTGAAGGGCCCGATGTTTGTTTCGGCCTTACACGTAATTTGTTATCTTTCTCCTTGATGTTACATTTATTCACTATGGTGCCTCTTTCCTTTTTGTTAGTCTGTTTCCAGCTCTTCCTTCAAGGCCAGGTTCATAAGTTACCAGTTACTTTTTCTACCAGTTTCTTCTGAATTACCCCATTTTATTTCGATCACTGAGCACCTCAGCCTAGTCAGTCTGTAGAATACTATTTTTTTCCTTTGTTCCTTGAGTCATTGGAAGAGGCACCACTTTAAAGTGCTACTGTTGTTTCAAGTTAGAATATTTATGATTCTATTCTTCCTAGAAAAGACTGGGCACCAGTACCAGCTCTGCCATATGCATATGCGACTTTGGCCAACGCATTCAACCCTTTGAGGTTCAGGTTCCTTGTCAGTAAGATGAAGATGATAATCCTCCCCTATTTCATTCACAGTGTGGTTGTGAGAAGTAAATGAAGTAAAACACAGGAAACATGTTTTAAACAAATGTAAGTCATTATTTTAAATACTGTAGATGGGGGGCGCCTGGGTGGCTCAGTCGGCTAAGCGGCCGACTTCAGCTCAGGTCACCATCTCGCGGTCCATGAGTTCGAGCCCCGCGTCGGGCTCTGGGCTGATGGCTCAGAGCCTGCACCCTGCTTCCGATTCTGTGTCTCCCTCTCTCTCTGCCCCTCCCCCGTTCGTGCTCTGTCTCTCTCTGTCTCAAAAATAAATAAAACGTTAAAAAAAATTAAAAAAAAAAAAATACTGTAGATGGCCATATTTCATTTCCTCATCTAAATTGCCAGTTTTTCACACCAGTTCCTAGTGTGGAATCTCGTGTGCTGCCGGAGTTCTTTGAGGCTTCTTGAGCTTCTACCCTCACTACGCAAGCTTGGGACATGCAAGTCCATGTCCTGTATAATAGTTTCCTGGGGCTGCTATAACAAAACACCAGAAACTGGGTGGCTTAGCACAACAGAAGCATATTGTCTCATGGTTCTGGAGGCTCTGAGCTTAGTGTATGGTCAGGGTGGGTTCCCTCTGAGGGCTGTGAGGGGGCATCTCTTCCATTCCTCTCTCTTAGTTTCCAGGAGCCCCTGGCATTCCTTTGCCTGCAGATGCAATTCTCTTGGTGTCTTCACATCACCATTCCTCTGTGTCACTGTGTCCAATTTTCCCCTTTGTATAAGGACACAGTCATTGGATTACAGCCCACCCTAATGTCCTCATCTTAACTTGATCACTTGCAAAGATCCTATTTCCAAATAAGATGACATTCACAGATACTGGAATAAGGCTTTAACATCTTTTTTAGGGGATGTGATTCAACTCACATCTGCATGATTCAATACACATTAAGAAATGGTAATCACAAATATCATGAATTAGTTGTGTAGTATTAGAATGATTGCTAGAGGTGATGGGTTAGGAATGTAAGAGCTAATCTTCTGTATGACATAGGGCAAAATAAATGAAATACTTGGTCAAAGTTCCATGTGAAATTCTGAACGTACGTATATACTTATTTAAGAACTCTGCAAGTCCTGTTAATTTCCAGTTGGTGTAAATTAGAATAGAGAGGGACAACCATACTTTTCTTTTAATAGTACATTCAGATATTGTACTGATGTGAATGGAAACAAATATGTAATTCTTCTACTTATTCATATAATCTTTATGTAGACTCTTGTGTGTGAAAAGTTTTATTGCTTCAATTGCTTCTTTGGCCTAAGCATGCTTCCTTTGACTCTCCGGAAGGCCACATGTGGTCCTCTGACACAGACTAACCACTCTCCACTAAACGTCTGGAAGGATCTGTGGTTTTTACATTATTAGATGGCTCAGCCTCGGTTGATTAAAAACTCACTCTTCTCTTAGGCTTAAAAATCTCATATATTTGTTTTTATCATCAGTTTCTTTTTTGTTTGCTTTTATTTAATTAATTAATTAATTAATTTATTTATTTATTTTTGATACCACAGGGAAGAGTTTAATACAATTCTATCTGTTGATGTTGGAGAATACTTAAGTGCTTCTCTTGCAAGAGTTTTTATCATATTTGGCATTAAGGTGTTCCATTTTTTGTGTTACTCTTCAGACGGCCTCTTCTTCTAGTGTTCAGGACAGCCTTTGTTACAGGGGCCCTGAGGAAAGGTACCTGCAGCTGGTGTGGTGGTATTTTCCTGTGTACCTGGCTGACCTGTTTAAAAGTCTGACCATTTTTTATTTTCTAATAGTCTAGCACGTAGATCACATCTGAGAAGCCTATGGTAGGAAGACATTCAGATTTAGTGAATAGAAATTGAATACTTGACCTTTACCACAAAAGTGGCTGTTTTTGGTCAGTCAGAACTTTTTTAGCATAGCTCTTATATTCCAAATAATTATGTGATAGAGGAAGGTTTTAATTGTTGCACTTTAATTAATTTGTTTCACTGTTATTGCTATGTTGAGATTTTTGCTAAAGGAAAGACAGCCATGGATTATTCCTGCTTATACTTTTTTGTAAAAATTTTTTAAAGAAAAAGGCAAGCAGTGAATTTCAGATTTCACTGTTACTGTAGAAACAAATTTTCTCTTGGTATGCAATCAAGTAGATGTCATCAGGAGAAAAAAATGTTTTGATCATTATTTTCCAAATCTAGAACATCTTTCTGAAACTAGAAAAAAATTGAAAAACCATATGAGAAGGATAAAGTCATCACAGGAGATTAAATTTATTGCTACCTTAGTCTTCACTATCTGCAAAATTTGATTTTTCCTTGTTCTTAAGCGAAGTTTTTGACGTATATTTTACTTTCTAAACATAAACACCAGAGGGTCAAAACAGTGACTGAAGCGATAACATCAACCAAAAATATGTTGAAGAGAGAACATGTTAGATAGAAAATTTCATGGGTTGAGGAGTGAGACATGTGGGGAAAACATTTGAAAGAAGTATATTTGTTCCTGGAGTCAGGAAAGATCTTGATTCTGGTCATTTAAATTTTTTTTGCTATTTTTGTTTTGGCAGTTTTTCATTGTTCCACTTTAAATGTGTATATTCTTTCTCCTGAAAACATGAGCTTTAAGCTATACTTGGGACTATTTGGTGTTTCATGTAATCTCAGCATCTAGTAGAGATTTTTGACTCAAGGAGTGCTTAATCACTAGGTTCTGGGGCAGTCATTCCAGAGCATCATCAACTTCATTGATACTGGTTGTCTCATTGAGTAAATTCTCTATACTTGAAAAATACAGTTTTTGTTTGTTTGTTTTGAGGTAGTGAAAAGGATGGACTTGAGAGTTAAAATGCCTTATGTTCAGACTCTAGGTCTGACTTTTACCAGTTTGTGACTTCAGACAAATGACTTATTTTCTCTATGCCTCAGTTTCCTAATCTCTGAAATGAAATAATAATAATAATAATAATAATAATAATAATAATAATAACAACAATAACAACAATGACTCCTCACAGGGTGCCTGGGTGGTTCAGTCAGTTAAGCATCTGACTCTTGATTTTGGCTCAGGTTATGATCTCACGGCTGTGAGATTGAGTGCTAAATCAGACTTTACCCTGAGTACTGAGCCTACTTGGGATTCTCTGTTTGCCTGTCTCTCTCTGTGCCCTTCTCCCACTCATGCTCTCTCTGACTCTCTCAAAATAAACAAGTAAACTTAAAAAAATAATAATTCACCAGTAGCCCTTGTGATACTGGTTATATGCCAGGCATTGTTCTAAACACGTCACATATTTTTAACACATTTAAGTCTCACAGCAACTTTGTGCCATAGGTAGTTATTACTCCAGTTACAAATAAGGAAAATCAGCCACTCATAGGTCAACGTAATTTACCCAAGGTCACATTGATATTAAGTGGTGTGGCCACTATTTGAATCCAGGGATTCTGGCTTGGGGGCCTATGCCACCCTGGAACAGAGGAGATGCTCATGTAATGCACTTAGCCCAGAGTCACGCACTTAAGAGCACTTGAACTACCACTCCTTTTCATCACTACTGCTATTACAATAACTACTACTACTGTTTATATTGCCCACTCTGATTCATACCTAACTATATTTTAATAATAATCATTTTCCCAAACACTCTCTATAGACTCTGAAAAAATGACTTTACTAGTGTCTCTCTTATTGTTTCCCCTTTTTTAGTTATTTTCAAGGCATTGATTCCTAAAGGAGTTTTTGAACATAATATTTTAGCATGTCCATATATTAAAAGTATTTTGTACAGTGGAGCCATTTATAGGTCGTAGCTATACAAAAAAAAAAAAAAAATCCACAAGGTGTTGGTTAAGCTTTTGGGAGTTATAAATTCTTGACAGCCATTTTATTAAAAAATTAAAAAAAATTTTAATGTTTATTTATTTTTGAGAGAGAGAGAGAAAGAGAGCATGAACAGGGGATGGGCAGAGAGAGAAGAGAAGGAGACACAGAATCAGGAGCAGGTTCCAGGCTCTGAACTGTCAGCACAGAGCCCACCCAATGCAGGGCTCAAACTCATGAGCCATGAGATCATGACCTGAGAAGTCTGACTGAACCACCCAGACACCCATAAAAAAATTTTTTTTAATGTTTATTTATTTTTGAGAGAGAGAGAGAGAGAGCAAGCAAGTAGGGGAGGGACAGAGAGAGACAGGGAGACATAGAATCCTAAGTGGGCTCCAGGCTCTGAGCTGTCAGCACAGAACCTGACGCAAGGCTTGAACTCACAAACTGCGAGATCATGACCTGAGTTGAAGTCAGACACCCAACCAACTGAGCCACCCAGGTGCCCCATTGATAGCCATTTTAGTGTCTCTTCAAAGAAGTTAAGCCCTGTCACTGTTTAAAACCTTTATATTTCAGTACATTGTATACTTGATTCTGGGGTGGGGGGGGCGGGGAGGGTGGGGGGGGGCGGGGAGGGTGGGCAGTAAGATGTGAGGGTAGTTGGGAACTAAATGTCCTAATAACCTTTTTTTCCCATTGCTAAAAATTATAATTCTGATAATCATTTAGGGTGATCTATCTTTCTTTCCTTCCTTCCTTCCTTCCTTAAGTAATCTCTACACCCACTGTGGGGCTCTAACTCATGATTCAGAGATCAAGAGTCTCATGTTCTACCAACTGAGCCAGCTAGGTGCCCCTAAGATGCCTCTAAAAAATGAAAATAAACCCATTTTCCAGTTAGGAATGAAATTGAAGATTTTTGTCATTGGTACTACATTCTAAGCAGGGGAAACATAGGAAATGGCAAGAAGTGGTTTTAGTTTTTAAAGTATAACCCAGTATGGAGTTTAAACACACCAACTTTGCAATGTTAACCAAGATTTTTTTTTTTTATTGGTACAAAAAACTTGGTGGTGAAAATGATTTTGGCTCCTTCCCATAAACACTGTGTACTTATGCCTAGTGACTTAGTCTAGAGTTATCAACTATGGGAATACAAAGGGAGGAAACACTGGGGGAGGAACCTTTTAGAATCCTGAGAAGAGGAAATTGATGTTTACACTGCTGTTGGCTAGTTTTGAAGCTTTTAAAAATAAAGTTGCATTGTATGTCTCAAATTTTGTAGAAAGAAGACTAATGCCAATTGGAAAATAGCATTCTGGGAAGGTTTATGACCTGAGTGGCTCGGAAACCCCCTCAGAGGCCATGGCTCACTAGAAGGTCTGTGGCTAGGTTTAAAAGAAGAAATGTTTATGTGTTCTCATTCTAGTAAACTATGGACATAAGTATCAGGATAATTGCTCCCATTTATTGAGGGAGTTTTTTATAAAGGAGAAGAAAATCAGCTTCCTGGCCTTAGATATTTTGGTTAAGTCTTAGCTCTCCATTTTAATAGCTAAGTGACCTTGGACAAATCACTGAACCTCTCAGTGTCTTAGCTTTATCATCTTTAAAACAAAGATATGCTAGTACCTATTATATGTGGTGTAGTGGTTGTAATTATTTTTTGAAGTGATGCATATAAAATGTTATGTGTGTATAAAATGCATACAAAATGCCTAGCACATGATTAACTGTATAGTAAATATTAACTATTACTATTGTTATTACTACTACATGTTGTATACCTACCTGGAGTACTTCTACTGTTTTCTATAACCCTGCAGTGCAAACCATTATCCATGTTTTACAGAAGAAAACTGAAGCTCACAAAGGTGAAGTATTTTGTTCTGAAGGTGAATTCATGTGAAAATGGTCCTTCTTTTGGCATCCTTTTCATCCTGATGCTTATGTTCTGCTGTTGCCCATTAATACCAAGCTTGTGAGATAGAGCATAAGGGGTTTGCGATTGTTTTTCTCAGAATTTATGTACTAGGATTATGATGCAATTTACAAGATACAGCATTCTCAAACTTATGAAATACAAAGGCCTCTTTTCATCCTTATTTCCAGTTTGACTTAATTATGTTTGTCATAATGTTATGTAAATATATCCCAACATGGAGTAAATGTCTTAGTTTATAGCATTTACACAGTTATAAAATAAAGCAAATTTACAAATTGAATGCCAACAAAACTGCAAAAACAATAAAATTCAAGTAATGACATTAATTTATGTGACAGATGTGTTATTCTGCTGCAAGTAAACTGTCAATTTTGGGTTTATCCATACTCCAGATGGGTTTTATGTTTAGTCTATGACTACCTTTTGATTTAATACTATTAATGTATCATAAACCTTTGAATATCTATGGTTTCATGTGTTCCAGCTCAAGAAACAATGTCTTTTTAAATGAATGTTTTATGATTTGATAGCAATTTCAAGCTGTTTGACAGTTCAGAATAATAGGACTTTAGGAATACCAGTTTTACCGGGTGTTACTTGACAAACCTGAAAAGCTGTTGTATTCCCTTCAGAGTCAGTGTTTAAGAGTAACCTTCACCCCAGTCCTGGCCCTGAGCATAGGACCTGGAGTCAGACTTCTTGGGTTCTCATTGCTGCAACAATACATTTACAGGAAACTTTAGGTGAATTATACATTTTTTTGTGATAAACGCAAATTACTGGGTCAACTCATGTGAAGATATGCATATTTTGTTTTGCGTTGCATTTGATTGCCATTTACAGTGACAGTGTAGAAGAGGGCTCAGTTTGCCACATCCCCAATTGGGAGACAACAAACATTTCTTGGAAAAAGCCAAATGGGATAAATATTTTAGGCGTCGCAGGCCACATGCAATCTCTGTTCCAACTGCTTAACTCTGCTGTTATTTGTAGACATTGAAATTAAACTTCATATAATTTTCACGTCACAAAATTTTCACGTT
This sequence comes from Lynx rufus, assembly GCF_022079265.1. Classification (NCBI taxonomy): domain Eukaryota; kingdom Metazoa; phylum Chordata; class Mammalia; order Carnivora; family Felidae; genus Lynx; species Lynx rufus. The sequence goes on from NW_025814823.1 coordinate 163,524,974, forward strand.
ACACGATTTTTTTTCCCCCAACAATTGAAGAATGCAAAAACCATTCATTTTTAGCTTGCAGACCATGCAAAAATGTCTGGCAGGGCATTTGAGTTCAGGACCTGGTTTGTCCAGGCCTGCCCTCGATGACATGTGATAGAGTGAAAAGGTATCTCTTTTTTCCTTTTATTTATGAAGGCAGTAGAGTGTGGTGAAGAACACAGCAGCTCTGAACAGAGCCTGTTTGCCCTTGGAATATGACTTTTTCGTTGACTCCGTTTTCTCAACTGAAAAATAGGGGAAAGTTTTTTTTTTGTACCTCGGTTGCAGGAGATGAGGTAAGAAACTGGACGTATAACATGTAGCACAGAGTACATCGTCTGCAGCTTTAGCTCTTGTCATTTCTTTAATTACTATTGAGGTTCATACAGTTTTCATGTACTTATTGGCTATTTTAATATTTTGTTCTTTTATGACTTCTACAGTCATATTTACTCTTTATTTTGATGCAATGCCGTATTTATATATGATCAACCCATTGTCAGACACTTAGTGAATTATTTTTGTTTGCCTTCTGGTTTTGTAGTGGTGGGTTTTTTAAAAAACAAAATAGTTTCTCAGTTTTATATATTTCAGTTATTGAAGAGATGCAATTATTTCAGTTGTTGAAGATAAATGCAATACATTTATCTTCTCCATTGTTTTTATTTTTGTAAAAATATTCTCACACTAAGGTCAGATAATATTTACCTATATTTTTAGTCTAGTTGTTTTGTAATTTCACATCTTAACTGTTTAATTCTGGAATTAAATCTTACATATGTCATGATTAATACCGTTTAATATAGATTGTTACAAATTAGTTCCACATCATGAATTGATGAGTTATTTCCTCCCCACCCGTTTAAAGTGCCACTTTTTTCTGATTCCAGGTAATTTGGTTGAATGGAATTGGACCTGAAAAATATTTTGGGGGGGACCACCTGGCTGGTTAATTCAATAGAGTATGTGACTCTTGATCTTGGGGTTGTGAGTTCAAGCTCCATGTTGGGTGTAGGGATTACTTAAAAATAAAATATTAAAAAAAATTTTATTTTAAAAACAAGGCTGTCAGTATGACACTATTCTTTGGCCTTCAGTATTGGTAATTTGGTACAATATGAAGCTTTTATATGACTTTAATAATTTTTATCTATCTTTTAATTGTAAAAAACATCACAAAGTTTATCATATGAACTCTTTTTAAGTGTATATAGTTCAGGAGTATTAATTAAATTCATATTTTTATGTAACAGATCTCCAAAACTTTTTATTACTTATAAAACAAGCTCTATACCAATTAGACAATAACTCTTCACTTCCTCCTCCCCTTGCTCTGGTAAAAACCATTCTGCTCTATGTTTCTATAATTTGACATTTCAGATAACTCATATAAATGGAACCATGCAATATTTGTCTTTTTGTGACTGGCTTGTTTCACCTAGCATAATATCTTAAGTTTAGAACTTCTTAAAAATATATTTTCTAGGACACCTGAGTGTCTTAGTTGATTAAGCCTCCTCTTTAAAAACAAAAAATTTTTTAACGTTTATTTTTGAGAGAGAGAGAGACAGACAGACAGACCGTGAGTGGGGGAGGGGCAGAGAGAGAGGGAGACACAGAATCCCAGGCAGGCTCCAGGCTCTGAGCTGTCAGCACAGAGCCAGACATGGGACTCAAACCCATGAACCTTCAGATCATGACCTGAGCTGAAGTTGGATGCTTAACTTGAGCCACCCAGGCACCCCTAGCCTCTGACTTGATTTCTGCTCAGGTCATGATCTCACGTTTGTGGGATCAAGTCCTGCATCAGGTTCTGCACTGAATCCCTGCTCAGGATTCTCTCTCTCCCTCTCTCTCTGGCCCTTCCCTGCTGGTGCGTGTTATCTCTCTCTCAAAACAAATAAGTAAACATTAAAAAGATTAAAATAAAATTGTAAAAAATTTTTTTCCCATTATTTGGTATCTTGGTAATTATGGGTGAGATTGAAATGTTTTTAAATCTAGTCTCTGATCTGATGGGATTATGGATGTCCTTTATGTCTTATTGCTTTCAGATATATCTTAATGTATTTATCATACATTTTGTAGGAAAAAATGATGCAAGAATTTCTGCTGGACTTTCAGGTTATTTTCTGTGTGTCTCTTGTGGTAGGACCTGTAGCTGGTCACTAGCCCTGTTCTGGCTCATTGGCTACACAGTTATTTACCAGATCTTCTCTGTGTACCAGAGTACCAAATCTGATCATCCCCTATTATCAAAATTTGATTTGGTCCTAATACATCACTTGTATCAAATACTTAATTGTTACAACTTATCACTGTGATTGGACATTGAGTTTTTCCAACTTAAAAAAAAAATCGTGATCTGCCAGAGCATGAATTTTTAGCAGACTGAAATTAATAATGAAATTAAAAAAAAGAAGGAAAGGGAAGGAAGAAAGAAAGAAAGAAAAAGAAAGGAAGAAAGAAGCAAAGAAAGAAAGAAAGAAAGAAAGAAAGAAAGATACCAAAGCAATATTTAGGAAAAACACTTTTTAACATGAACAAAACACTTAAAAACAGTTTTAAAGCTATTCTTCTCTTAGGTGCCCAATTTGCCATTATGTGAAAAATATCAGTGAAGAAATTAACTATATAGCTTTGAAAAATAGATACCATTTAAAGAAAATTAAAAGCTACAAATATATTGCATAACATTAAGAAACTGAACACAAACCAAAAGGGAAAAAGAATCAGCCAGAGTCAACTACTGTTAACATGAGTATTCTTACAGATAGGTGGGTTGATAAATATAGAATAGAATCATGCTGTGCTTACTGTTTTGTAACCTGTTATCTGATCTAACTTGTGGATATATGTCAGTTGCTTCTTTTTCTTCCTTTCAAATGATTTGGTAAAAATAACCTAGATTTTCTTATTTTTTTTCTCAATCATTTTTTTTTCTGTGTCCCCATCCCTAATTCTTTAAGGTTTTTGTTTTGTTTTGATTGGTATGATTAAAATAATTTCAGGGGTGCCTGGGTGGCTCTGTCGGTTTAGCATCCAACTTCAGCTCAGGTCAGGATCTTGTGGTTCATGAGCTGGAGCCCTGTGTTGGGCTCTGTGCTGACAGCTCAGAGCCTGGAGCCTGCTTCAGATTCTATGTCTCCCTCTCTCTCTGCTCCTCCCCGACTCATGCTCTCGCTCTCTCTCCTCTCTCTCTCTCCAAAACAGTAAAAAATAATAATTTCAAAGTCTTGTCCATATGTACATTGTAAGTCGAAATCTGTATCTTCTACAAAGTGATCACCACTAAAAGTCTAGTTACAGTCCATCACCATACAAGTGAACCCCTTTCTTCCGTTTTGCCCACCCCTTGTCATCTCCTTCCCCACTGGAAACCACACATTTGTTCATTGTATCTGTGACTTTGTTTATGTTTTCTTTAGTGTGTTCATTTGTTTTTTAAGATTCTGCATATTAGTGAAATCACATGATACTTGTCTTTGACTTATTTTACTGGGCATGATACCTTCAAGGTCCATCCCTGTTGTCACAAATGGCAAAATTTCACTCTTTTGTTATGACTGAGTGGTATTCCATTGTGTATAAATATTGCATCTTCTTTATCCATTTATCTGTCTGTGGACTTTTAGATTGTTTCCATTTCTTGGCTATTGTAAATAACACTATAGTGAACAAAGGGGTATATGTATCTTTTCAAATCAGTATTTTTGTGTTCTTTGGATAAATATCCAGAAGTGAAATAGCTGGATCATATAAGTTCTATTATTAATTTTTTGATGAATCACGATACTGATTTCCACAGTGACTGTACCAATTTATATTCCCATCAACAGTGCACAAGGATTCCCTTTTCTCTGCATCCTCACCAACACTTGTTGGTGATAATAGCCATCCTAATTGGTGTGAGATGATATCCATTGTGGTTGTGACTCGCATTTCCATAATAATTCGTCATGTTGAACAACTTTTCATGTGCCTGTTGGTGGCCATCTGGATGTCTTCTTCGGAAAAATGTCTTTTCATATCCTCTGTGCATTTTCTAACAGGTTGTTTGGTTTTTAGGATGAGTTGTGTGAGTTCTTTACACATTTTAGATATTAATCTTTTGTTGGATATATGACTTGCAAAAATCTCCCATTCAGTTGGTTACCTTTTCATTTTGATAATGGTTTCATTTGCTCTGCAGAAACTTGTTAGTTTGGTCTGTAAGCCCATTTGTTTATTTTTGCTTTTGTTTCCTTTGCCTTTGGAGTCAGATGTACAAGAACATCACTAAGACTAATGTTCAGGAGCTTACCACCTACATTTTCTGTATATACAAAACCCAAAAGACTCTAGAACTAATAAATGAATTCAGTAAAGTAGCAGGATATAAAATTGATGTATAGAAATGTGGCATTTCTATACACAAATAACAAATTATCAGAAAGAGAAATGAACACTTACAATAGATGCATTTACATTTACATCAGAAAGAATAAAATACCTAGGAATGAATTTAACCAACGAGGTGAAAGACTTGTACACTGAAAACTGTAAGACAGTGATGAAAGAAATTGAGGAAGACACAAATGGAAAGATATTTTGTGCTTATGGATTGGAAGAGAATCAATATTATTAAAATATCCCTACTACCCAAAGAAATCTGTAGATTAAATGTAACCCTTATCAAAATTCCAATGGCATTTTTTTACAGAACTAGAACAAATAATTCTAAAATTTGCATAGAACCACAAATCATCCCAAATAGCCAAAGCAGTCTTGAGAGAGAACAAAACTGGATATATCGTGCTCCCTGATTTCAAACTACACTACAAAGCTGTAGTAGTCAAAACAGCATGGTATTGGCATGAAAACAGACACATAAATCAATGACACAAAATTGAGATCCCAGAAATAAACCCACACATATATTAACAATTTATGACAAAGGAGCCAAGAACACACAATGGGGAAAGGACAGTCCCTTCGTAAAGTGTTGGGAAAACTGGACAGCTACATGAAAAGAATGAAACTAGACCACTATCCTACACCCTACACACAAATTAACTCAAAATAGGTGAAAGGTTTGAATGTAAGACTTCAAACCATAAAATTCCCTTCAATTTTTTAATCTACCTGGTTGAGTGAGTGAGTGAGTGTGTGTGTGTGTGTGTGTGTGTGTGTCTGTTGTGTAGGTCTGTGTAGTGTGAGGTATAATTTTAAGTTGATCCCTTCCCCACGTTGCTTAAAATGATTTAGCATATAGTGTATTTCTTCTCCATTGAGCTGTGGTTTTTCTTTTATGTGTGAATACAGAACATGACTTCCTGGGAAGTTTATAGGTTTATTCTTCTCCATGAGAAGATGTATCTGTCTATTCTACAAGTACCAGATCTTATTTTTTGTAGTTTGAAGATAGGTTATATGACTGGTAAGTCATACTTTTTAGTGATCCTTTTTTTCCAATTAGATTCCCTATCATTTGTTATTCCCAGTCATTGATTCTTAACCAACGTTATGCATAAAAATTATCTGGGAAGCTTTGACCAAATATATGTGACATTTGTAAGTTGTAATTTCCTAAGTGTAAGGTGGGACACGGGCATGTGTATTCTGATAAAACTCTGATGGATTCTGATATATGCCTATGTTTAACAACCACTGTTCAGAGATGTTAGCATTGTTATGCTCATTTATGCTCTACCTTGAGATTTTTTTTAGTGGAATTGCATTAAATTTGCCAATTAATTTTGGAAGAAATAACATTTTTATAGTATTTACTCTTCTCATACAGGGTAACAATATTTATTTGCCATTGTTGCATAACTGTATTTATTGCTCTCATAAAAATTTTATTTTTGTGTATCTCACACGTTTTTTATTAGAGTTATTCCTATATATTTAGGGTTGTTTTGTTTTGCTTTGTGAATGGGTAAGGCCTCCCTTTTGCTCCCTCATATTTTCTTATTTGTTTTTGTGGGTATGCAGAAAAGTTTTTGTGGGGAGAGAAGAATGTTTGTATTGTAGGGCAGTTTTCTTAATAGTTTCTGGAACTTTATCTTAGTTGAAATGGATCTTTTTCAAAATCACCATGCAGCAACAAAAATAGGGATACAAAAATGGAAAAAGTGAGGCAACATATGAGTTGATTTAAAATCTAGAAAGGAGGGGCGCCTGGGTGGTGCAGTCGGTTAAGCGTCCGACTTCAGCCAGGTCACGATCTCGCGGTCCGGGAGTTCGAGCCCCGCGTCAGGCTCTGGGCTGATGGCTCAGAGCCTGGAGCCTGTTTCCGATTCTGTGTCTCCCTCTCTCTCTGCCCCTCCCCCGTTCATGCTCTGTCTCTCTCTGTCCCAAAAATAAATAAACGTTGAAAAAAAAATTAAAATCTAAAAAGGAGATTTACTGTGAATTAGACTGTTCAAGTTACTTTCTCATTGAGACCTACCTTGACTATGCTGTGTGAATTTGCACACCTGCACATCTAATTCTTTATCCTTTTGCCCTGCTCTCTTTTTCTCCCATGGAACTTGTTATTGTCTAACATATTACATAATTTACTTTAAATATTTTCCCCTTACTGTCTATCTTGATCAGAATCAAAGCTTCATTGGGCTCATTTTTTAGAATAGCACCTGGAACCTAGGAAGTGTTCTATAAATTTTAGTTGAATAAAACTTCAGTTAGGGAAAAATCAAGTATTTAAGTGAGGGTTTCTGAAAATAATGACCTACTTGTCTGAGTAAGGGTGAGAAATCTGTTCTACTAGAGAATTTAAAAATTAGCCAAATGAAGCTTTTTCTTTGCGGAAGGAACCCATAGGTAAAATGTGCATTAGGGAAGCAGGCTTTTAGCTAAGAGGTCAGTGATTTATATTTGAATGTGTGAGAAACAGGATGTTGCTGTTCATGCTGAGGGCTCTGTTAACTATGTGGAGATCTATTTTCTTTCAGCAATAGCAGATTGGGTTAGCCCCTCTTTTGTTTCCCCTACAAAAGAGAGGTCGTTGAAGCTATCATTCTCCATTTTTAAAGATGAAAATAAACATGAGAGAGAAAAGTTGTTTTGCTAGATTAGAGATTAATAGGGGCTTGTTCTGTTTATTTCTCCTGTGATGTCGTAAGTGAAATGTCATCCGCCAAATTTCTTCCTGCCCTTGAGAGACCTGTAGTCATTTCTGTTACAGGCAGAACTGTATTAATTATGGCTTAAACACTTGAATGGCACCAGCCTGGATATCTGCTATATATATTTGTATTGCCCTAATATATTATCATGCCCTTTTGTAGTATATATAATATTTATGATCAAATAACATTTCAGTATGTAAATGCTTAGTTACAATTAAGTGAGAAGATGTAATGAAGTATTCAGAATCAACTCTTGGAGCCCCCACTAGTTTGAAAAAGTTCAAGGGAGAAAGCCCACATCACAGAAAATTAAAAAGGAGACTTGGGAGGGCCGCCTTTCAGCTTCTCAGCTCCCCACATTTTTTTTTTTAAGATTTGATTTGTCTTCCCTTTTAATACTTGCGTATCGTTCTTCCGCAGTCTCCTTGATTTTGCCCTATGCTTGTGTTTATATGTTTATATTTGCTCTGTCTCCTGTTTTAGGTGGTAACATTGTCAGTGGCAGACAGTTTGTCTCCTATTTTATAATTCCCTAGAGCATTCTGTACAGTGTTTTAAACAAGAAGCACTCAATTAATGTTTGCCTCACAAGTAAACAAGAGGGAAAATTAAGGTTCCAGGAAGGAGATTGTAACATTACCAAAAATTATATTAAGGAGTCAGAATAATCAAAACAGGCATTTGGTCTCTCTGGCATTCAGAGTGAGATGAAAAGTGGACCTCATACGGATGGATAAAATGAGTTTGGGGACTGCTCAAGTAGATTACTGTTATTGTTTGCTTCCAAAGCCTGGTCTGTGGCATTTGTTCCAGAGGAAATTCTAGATCAGTGGTGATTTAATCCTGCCAAATGACAAATGTCTGAAATGAGTCATTCCCATTTTCATTCACTTTGTTTTTATTTTATTTATTTATTTTTATTTTAGAGAGAGAGCACAAGCTGGGAGAGGGGCAGAGAGAGAGAGAGAGAGAGGAAGAGAGAGAGAGAGAATGAATCTTAAGCAGGTTCCATGCTCAGCACAGAGCCTGACCCAGGGTTCTATCCCATGACCCTAGGATTATGACCTGAGCCAAAAATCAAGACTCAGACATTCAACTGACTGAGCCACCCAGGCGCCCTTCACTTTGTTTTAGTATATGTGCTGCCGAAGCGAGCACACCCTTCACTTTGTTTTTACATGGAAGACCACATGGACAACCAAATAAATGAAGCTGAGCTTTCTGGTTGGTTGGCACTGACAATTTTCACAATTCATCCTTGTCGTGGTTCCCATAGTAATATTTTAGATGTGGATCCTGTACAAGACGGGTTTATATTGTATATTTGGAGGGAATAGTTTGTGTGAATTTGAATCAGGCAGTCCCTACTACTCAGAGATCTTTTGATAGTGTGAATCTAAGACCAGAATTACTGTCATGGAAAATTCTTGGACTTGCCATGAGGAACCTGGGCTCCTCTCCAGGCATCCAACTTGACTTCCATAAAATGAAGGAGCTGAATAAGGTATTCTGTAAAGCAAAGATTCTCAACCCTGGAAGATCCAGTGCTTTTTTACAGCATATGTTTTGTAGTACCTTCTTTGCTACCAGGAAGTGAAATCCTATATAATATAACCTCCTTGCATGCACAATTTTATAAAAATATATATATTACTTATATTTATGTGTATATAAAATTCCTACCTGTAATATAAAATAACAATACAAATCAAGTAATTTATAATGAAATAATATACTTTTAATATGTAAATTAGTTACAGTTACACAGGAAGACATAATGAAGTATTAAGAAGGCTGTGCCTATATGTAGAATAACAGTGTATGTGATGGCTATACACATAGATTGATGTTTTTATTATATTGCCCACTCAGATACTATAAATGGTGTTGGTGATGTTATTTTTCCAGAATGATGAGCAACTCTTGGCAGAGTTCCAGATTAAACAAAATGCTGCCTTCTCTTGATTTATGTAGTTTCATTTCTAAACATAAAAGTTTTTAAACCATACAAAAAATTTTTTGTGTTCATATGTGTGATGGAATTAGGCTCTGGCTTAGATAATCATAAACACGTTGATCACCATTGTGGTTCATGAGACATTTGAAAGTTGAGTAGCATATGGTATGGCACTCTATTAAGAGTGCACATTGCGTGATGTATCCCTGGACCTGGCCACCTAATGCCTGTAGCCCCCTTTTGTCACACCAACCCTGATGCCAGATTTCTGCATCACCTTCTAGGGGACAGTACTGCCCCCATGGAAAACCATTGTCCTAGGGTGCAGTTTCTTAACCTTAGTAATACTTTTCACATTTTAGGCCAGGGAATTCTTTATTTAGGGGAGCTGTCCTTGTGTTGGAAGATGTTTAGCAGCAATCCCTGGCTTCTACCCACTCGATGCCAGTGCTCTCCCCTAGTTGTGATAAACAAAAATGACTTCAGACATTGCCAAATGTCTCTTGGGGGGTGAAACTACTCCAGGTTGAGATGCATTACTCTGAGGTCTCTACCAGCTCCCCAAATCTGTCATTAGAATTATGTAATATTTGTTTATATGGATAAAAAACATTGCATACCACACTAATAGGTAGTATTAATTTTTCTGTCAGGCTCAGCACTAATGGAGGCTTTTACCAATTTCTCATTCTTGATTTTCTAGTTATTCAACAGTGGGATTATTTTATTGCCTGGCTTTGGAGGGGTAGGAAGTATGTACAGTGTAGGATGATAAATTTCTTAGTATGAGAAAAATGAGAATTTCAAGAAAAACTACCCTAAGAAGACCCTCTGATGGGTAGGAGTTCATGGAATTCCTTTCTGACAAGTTTGACATTGATGTTAAAGGTTACAAAATTAGAATTTCAGTTCTGCAGGAAATATTAGAAATTCTATGGGTACTTTCTCATTTTACAGATGAGAAAAGGACTAAAAGCTAAAGTGCGGTCATAGTTTCAGTGTGAACCAGTACTTTAATAAATCTCATGGGTGTCTCCCTGATGCTCTTTGTACATTACAATGTCTCCCAACCAGGCTATATTTGTAAAAATAGTTCTGCTTTTTTGCAAGCTCTGACTCTTGATGCGACATGAAAGACAAAATAATACTTTTCTTTAAAACCTTGATGTCCATCATGCTTGCCAGGAAAAACAAGTGAGAAGGTTCACTATCAGATACGGGGACTTATATTCCTAGATTAAACAGAAATATTTTTAATACTAATGTTAATAACACCACTTGCATGAAGCTTTTGTGGACTAGGCCTTTTTCCAAGAATTGTATCTTTTAATTCTTACAATAGCCCTATGAAGTAGATACTGCTTTTATCATCCCCCTTATGTAGGTGAGGTGCCAAGAGCCCAAGAAGCCTGCCCAAGGTCATGGGGTTCCTACGTGGCAGAGCTGGGATCTAAGGCCAGTCAGTCGACTGCCAGATCCCACGCTCTTGTTCGCTATCTGCTCCAGTCTACTTGCTTCAAGCCTTAAGCACTGAACTCATGAAGGACAGATAGCTGTTACATCCTGCTGGTGAAATTGGTATTCTTAGGAGTTAAACGTTTGGAGCATTTCAAACCTGAACACTTTCGGGACACATTCTATTTTCTCCAAAGATGAAATCATTCTTCACACTTCTCCAACATTTACACCGAAGGTGAACTCACTCTTTATAGGGTATAAGAGCTCCTTTCATCTTGTCCATATCTGAAGCAAGTAAAGCAGAATTCTGGCATGAAGTTCATAGCAGGAAGGAACCAGGATCTGAAATGAAAGGATTATATGAAGTCATCTTCCTTTTTGTTTTACCCTTTGGTATTCTCCCAGAGGAAGGAGAAAGGATTTTGAAAACGTTTATTGCAAAATGAGTTCAAACTCATATATATTTGATTGACAGCTATAAGTAGAAAGAAAGAAAAATCCAACCCTTACTTAGGTAAGACAGTTGATGGAAAACCATCTGTATTTATTAAGAAGTGAATGCAAACCTTTTCAAAGGTAATATTTAAAAAATCAAAATAGCACTGCAGGGTTTAGAAATATTTCCAAAGTCAATATTAGGTTTGTAAGTGCAGCTAGTAGAGAAGGCAGAATCAATTAAGTCCTATATTCCCAGTGCTTTCTCTCTTTCTCTCTGGTTTTATATATTATTGGTGATACTGGTATAGGCAACACGTTGGCTTCTTTTTTCCATTTACTTTTTTTTTTAAAAGAAATTGTGCTTTTGTGAAAAGTATTTCTTAAAATTTTCATTCTTTCCGTATACTCTCCATACTGTTGGTAGTGTTTAAATCTCTAAAGGGCTTTCATTTCCAGGTTTTTATTTCCTAGTTGGCAGCCGTACTTTTACACCTTCGTGCAGATGGAAACTTGGCAGGAAAGTTGTACATCAGGGTGTGTTTCTGTGGGGGATTCGAAGACAGGAAAGGAAGATGCTCAAATAAAAAGAAAGTTTTTCATTCAGTATGATCTCAGCTGGTGTTGTATATTACTCAGTTCATTCATTTACCTTATGAACTGAATGTTTAGATTTGCTGTCATGCTCAGGAGGGGTTACACAATTTGTTGGGCCCGGTTTGAAATGCAAATGTGGGTAGGGCTACCAGACTGAGCAAATAAGAATAGGGGACACCTGGCTACATTTGTGGGTTTTGGGTTTTTTTGCAGTGTTATTGAGGTATAATTGACAAATAAACTCTGTATATGTTTAAATTTTTTTTAATGTTTATCATTTTTGAGAGAGAGAGCAAGAGGGGAGGGGCAGAGAGAGAAGGAGACACAGAATCTGAAGCAGGCTCCAGGATCTGAGCTGTCAGCACAGAATCCAAGGTGGAGCTCCAACTCACAGACCGTGAGATCATGATCTGAGCTGAAGTCAGCCACTTAGCTCACTGAGCCACCCAAGCGCCCCCCAAATCTGTATATTTTTAAGATGTACAACCTGATGTTTTGCTATAGGTATACGTTGTGAAATGATCACCACAGTCAAGCTAATTAACATATCCATCAGGCCATATAGTTACCATTTTTTTGTGTGTGGTGAGAACACTTAAGATCTATCCTCGGGGCGCCTGGGTGGCGCAGTCGGTTGAGCGTCCGACTTCAGCCAGGTCACGATCTCGCGGTCCGGGAGTTCGAGCCCCGCGTCGGGCTCTGGGCTGATGGCTCAGAGTCTGGAGCCTGTTTCTGATTCTGTGTCTCCCTCTCTCTCTGCCCCTCCCCCGTTCATGCTCTGTCTCTCTCTGTCCCAAAAATAAATAAACGTTGAAAAAAAAAATTTAAAAAAAAAGATCTATCCTCTTAGCAAATTTCAAGTACACAATACAGGGATGTCTGGGTGGTTCAGTCGGTTAAGCTTCTGACTTCAGCTCAAGTCTTGGTCACATGGTTTGATTCATGGGTTCAAGCCCTGCGTGGGGCTCTGTGCTGACAACTCAGAGCCTGGTGCCTGTTTTGGATTGTGTGTCTCCCTCTCGCTCTGCCCCTGCCCTGCTTGCACTCTGTCTCTCTCAAAAACAAACATTAAAATTTAAAAAAAGAATTTAAATTCAAGCACACAATACAGTTCACAGTAGTGTGCAAATCAGAATCACCTGGAGGATTTAAAAAAACTCCACACAATGAAATCCTGCATGTATTTGGTTGAGGGTGTATGGCAGGGCATTTTATGAAACTTCCCCACATAGTTTTAAAGTGTGGTCTCTGGCCCAGCAGCATTATAACCACCTAGGAACTTGTAGGAAATGCAGATTCTTGGGCCCCATCCTAGTCTGGTCAAATCGGGAAGGGAGAGGGGTCTTATGGCAATCTGTTTTAACAAGCCTTTCTGGTGAATGTAATATCCTTTATAGTTTGGAAATCCTGCTTTATTTTTTTAAATTTTTTAAATGCTTATTTTTGAGAGACAGAGTGAGACAGAGTGCAAGCGGGGGAGGGGCAAAGAGAGAGGGAGACAGAATCCGAAGTAGGCTCCAGCCTCTGAGCTGTCTGCACAGAACCTGATGTGGGGCTTGGTCCCACAAACCGTGAGATCATGACCTGAGCTGAAGTCAGACGCTCAGCTGTGCCACCCAGGTGTCCCTGGAAATTCTGCTTTAAATGATTGGAAACTTAAAAGCTTTTAATTTTCTTTTTATGTTAGAAGAGAACTCTGATAGAGATGTATGAAGGACTGATTAAAGAATAAACCAGAGGATAAAGCAGTCTGTTAGAAGCTGTTACAATTACAGGTTCCTGGGGTAAGAAAATGGGGCTCAGAACTGGAGCAGTGAATACAGGAATGAAGGCAGGTGACAGATTCAGGAGATGTGCCAGAGATAGAATTGGCAGAATATTGTGATGAATGATTGCATTGAAGGTATTGAAAGAGAGCATGGGCTGAAAAAAATATGAAGTTTCTTTTTTGGTTGATTAGATGATGTGATTAAACAAGGTAGAAATGCGTTTGGGAAGTGTAAGCTTGGGGGAAAAGATAAACCTGTTGAATATGAAGTGACCTTAACCATCTAAGAGGTTTCTTGCCTAAAATTTGGCTCCAGAACTTTGAAAGCAAATGGGGATTAGGGGGGAATTGTGAGTTCTCACTATGGTATTTACATTTTTAAAATCACTCATTTAAATGGTTATATATGTACTAAATTTTATATATGTACTAAACATGTCCATTTCACATCAGATTGAACCAAAGATGATGAACTTTAAACATATCTGTAAACTGTCTTATTTGGATCATTTATATGGAGTTATTTTTAGTAATTAATAAAATCTGTAGAATATGTTAGCAAAATTATAGTAAAACAAAAGTTACTTTTTGTAAACTTCCATTCTTGGGTCAAACATACACAAAAGATATTCATTTTAGAGAAAGAACTGAGATAGGAAAAAGAAAAAAAATCTTGTTGCAGCTTTTAATTAAAGGAGGTGGTTTGTGTCATGATTAAAACTGCAGGTTCTGGAGCTAGACTGAGTTACACCCACTTACAGGAGTAGTGACTTTGGACATAGTACTTACACTCTGTGCTTTCGCTTCCTTGTTTGCAAAGTGGCTTAGTTGGTTGGTATTATCCATTTTATAGGGTTTTATAAGCATTGATGAATTCATTTCTAAAAGTATTTTGGAAAGTGCCTCGCATTTAGTTAGCCATAATTAAATTTAAGCTCTTCCTAATACTGAAAACAAATTTTCCCTCTTTCTACTTGGTCTTACTTTCTAAATTGCTGCTGTTAACAGTTTCTGAGTCTTCTGTTATTTCTGTCATTTTTATGAACTTCTGAACATTGAAGGGAAGATTACAAACCAGCAGATTTCTAGGAATTGTATTCTGAAACGTTCATGGAGAAAAAGTAGAAAATACCAAAAACGTAGTACAATTTATATATATATGAAAACTAAACCTTGACTTTCAGTTTTGACACATTCCAGTTTATTAGCTAAAAGTTGACGGTCAGGAGGACCTAGGCTCCAAATTCTTTACAACTTTAAATCTGTTCCATTAATCTTCATTCTGAGTAGTCAGTAGCAAATCAATAATTTACTCTGAACAGGAATAAGTAAATTACTACTCTTTTGATGCAAAGTATAAAGGTCAAGAATATATCATAACAATTTCTATATCAAAAGTTATGTGAAAGAAAGCTACCAAGCAAAGTGTGATTATAATTAGGTATAATAATGATAATTCCCAGCTGTAACATTTGACCCTTACAACGCAGTGAGAAGGTAGCACCTCTGGAAGCAGAAAATCATCTTATTCTTCTATCTGAGATTTGTAAATTAAAACTGTTCATCACCACTCTTGAATTATAATGGCATGACTTTCACTTTAAATCTTCCCTTAGTTTAGAAATCATTATGCGGATGTAAAGGCCAGGGAGAAATGTTCCATCTTTAACATTTTGCTTATCCTCTTCAAAAATGGTTTTACAATCCACATTTTCCAACCCATTTCAGTTGAGCTGGGGAGCTGGCAGAAGAAGAATAGATGTAGTCTGGGGTATTTGTATGTCCAGGCCCTATCAGACCCATAGGACTCTTGTAACTTGGGCATATGCCCAGTCAGGTTCTAAATATAGCTTTCACGATCCTGTGCTACTTGGAATTCTTGTGTTCTGGGAATGGCCCATGGTTGGAGTCAGTAAAAGGTATGGAAAATATGCCACGTTATGGTTTAAGTGCCTAAACTCAAACTTCACTTACCGCAGTCACCTTTACTTCTAGAAGAAAACTATTGTGCAACTCTCACCAAGGAAATCCAAATTAACGATACTCATGGGGGGCAGGTAGAGGTGTGGATTCTTTGGCAAAACAGATAGGGCTTTACAAAAAAACTAATGTTGGATATTCTCAGGAAATATTGGTTATTTCCAGTATTGATCAATAGCCTCCCATCTAAGGAATTGAAGTTCTCTATGTTAGGATTTAGCATGTATAGTGAGTACATTTTTGGGATTTATTAAGTGATGCATATATTATAGATATTTCAAAGTTGTTAGTATCAGTGTTGATGGATTTGGCAAAATAGATTCTTTAATTTTTTTTTTCAATTTGGTTTATTCATTTAATATTGCAAAATGGTGGCATCCTAACTCTATCATTCTATCTTCACTTTACTTTTTGATTTAAGAGCTAAAATTATATCACATCATTGAAAACTTCTTGTTCTTGCTCGCTGTTAAAATAGTTGAGGGAAGTCTTGTCCTATTTCAATTAATTTGTATTTCCACAGCTCTAACTGACTTCAGTATCAATCACTGGACCCTAGTAACATAAATCGTATATTTGATGTCTTGGAGGAGAAATGAACAGATATGAAGTAATTTTCTATTATAACTTAATCACATAATTCAGCTTGCTCCAAATTGTTTGTTAACAATGTGTGACAATTTATGTATTAAAGATAAAAATTTATAATAAGTAACTGCCCACATACTTTACTTGAAGGGTAATTACCCTTCATAAAATCCATAATTCACCAGCTTTGATGAAGGTGGCAGTGAGTTATGATGGTCTTTACCTTGTCAGAAAGACTTTAATAACTTCATCATGCCACTGGTATCTTAAAATTATGGATTGTATGCAAGGCATAATAACTCTATTTCTTTTTGATAGAAACTACATTTCTCTTCTCAAGTGGTCAGTAATTCACAGTTAGGAATTCAAATTGGCTTTGTATCTCTAGAGTATATTTCCACTCACTATAGTGATGAAATGCCTTTAGTATATTTACATAGTTTTAAAAACTACTCACATATTAATGTGAGTATAATCCTCACATATTAATTTTTTTATATAGTGGAATCCTTTTGTAGTACCACTGAATAATAGATAGTAATATTTGTATTCTGGGCCAGGTATATTAGATCTGGCTTTTATGGTGGTATGAAATTAAATATTGTGTTGAGAGAGAGGGTCATGATTTGATCTGAAACATACTACCTTGTTCTTACTCTATTTGGTTGAAGTTCTTCCTATTAAGTAACTATTAGTTTAACAGCAGAATTGTGAGCATTGTGGTGGGCATTTTCAAAATATGTATGTGTTACTTGGAAGTGGGAGGTAAGAATATGTTAATAGTTGGAGGGGAACATATCAGCTACAAAAACAGAATGACTTGGTTGGTTTAAGTGCCCTGATGATTCACACTGAAAAGCAGAGAATACAAAATGTGGGGAAACAGGAAGAGTATTTATGGATGACAGTACCAAAGAGTGATGCACTTTGCTAGGGAAAAGTTGGCTAATGTTGTTATTAGCAGGAAGTTTACCATTAAGTCTTAAGTATGAAAAATTCTTTTATTTTTAACTTGGGTTTTTAAAGCATATCCTGAAAGAGAATAAAATAGCTATTTTGCTGTTAAAAATTCAGTCTAGAGACTGAATTTGATACTGATTTTTAAAATATCAAAAGATATGTTTATTGAAAGTTGGAATTCTTGAAAGCAGAACTTACCTAGCAATTCTCTTTTGTGTTCATTCCCAGAAGATTTGAAATCAGGAACTTGAACAGATATTTGTACATCAGCGTGCATAGCAGCATTATTCATAATACCCGCAAGGTGGACATAACCCAAATGCCCATCAATGGATGAATGGATAAAGTGGGATATACATGCAGTGCATATTAGTGTTAAAAAAGAAATGAAATTCTGACACCTGCTACAACATGGATTAACCTTGAAGACAGTGTGCTAACTGAAATAAGCCAGACATAAAAGGAAAAATACTGTATGATTCCACTTGCATGAGGAACTTAGAGTGTTCAGATTCATAGAAATAGAAAATAGAATGGTAGCTGCCAAGGGCTGGGTAGGAGGTGGGCAGAGAATGGGGAGTAATTGTTGAATGGACACAGAATTTTGGTTTGGAAAAGATGCTAAAGTTTTGGAGATGGACCGTGGTGATGGTTGCACAATAATTTGAATGGGACTTAATGTGAAGTCTAAAAATGGTGAAAAGGTAAATTTTATGCTATGTATATTCTACTTTAATAACAAAAACAAAACTTACTAAAATGGTATCATAAAGTAATAAAATGGTTCCAGTTAGAGAACAAACTAATAAGACATATAGAAGGGTTAGCTAATTATTCATATTCATAAATATTCAGTAGTCATCGTTAGACTGAATTGGAGGAAATAAATTCCTTGTCTTGTATATGATCTAGGGAGTGATTTGCCTAAATAATTAAAAATATTTTCTTTCAGTACTTGACATAATTCATAGAACATGGAAGATGCTCAGTAAATATTTGTTGATTGCTCTTTGTTTATTCAGGAAATTATAGTCATATCTTCATGTGCAAAATAATCAGCTTAACTGTACCTCGTTAAGCCTACTTATAAGCTCAGTGAACAGATACAAAATATAACCTTTAAAATATAGACAATAAAACTGCAGTGTACAATATATTAGATTATGGGAACTGGTATTTCTTAGTTATTATAAAATAGGCCAAGACTTTTTGTCATTGGTATTTAAAACAGTATTAGTATTATCTTGAGAAATGGACGGTTCGTCGCCTGAAAGATTGGCTGTAGGGTTGATAGTGCTATTATCTTCATTTTATAGATGGACAGAGATCACTGTGGGTCTCGTGGCCATCTCGGTGCTTCTTTTACCATGACCACAGCTTCATTTAAGCCTGTGGTTCTTATGAGGGTGATTTGACTATTTTCCTGGGAAGAAATCTAAGTGGCAATGCAGAAAACCTATCTAAATAGTATGGTATTAGGTTACGTAACACTGCTTTTTCATATGGCTGGTTTTGCCAGGTTGAGAGTGATGCCACTGTGTATTTTTGTTGGCAAAGAGTTGATTTTAGTCTTTTATAGGAACATTATTTTCATTATTCTGAGCAGTATGATTCTAGTTATCAGAAACTATCTCCTTCATAGGAACTTACAGTTTTGTTTTTCTGAGTAATTATGTTGTCTCCCCCTTCCCTCACCCCGGCCCATTACTTCTTGAATTATATTCATTCATTAGGCAACATTGGCAAATGCAAATGCAAAAAACAAAAACAAAAACAAAAAACACAAAGGTAATGCTATTTTTTAAATTACCCATATTTTACCACTCAAAGATAAACACTGATATCATTTGTTTGCTTGCCAGCAGTTTTCCTGTTCTGCCCCGCATGTATGCACACACAGGAACAGAGATACAAAACTGGAAGACATAAAATTAGGATCGTAATGGTTACTGTATTTTATAACCTGCAATTTTTTTTTCACTGAGTGTTAAATAGTAAACATTTTCTCCTGTCACTAAATATTCTTTTACAGCTGCTTTCTAAGTAGCTGCATTGCCCTTTATTTTATGCCTATACCAATTCTCTATTACTGGGATTTTAGAATATTATTCTGTTTTTGTTATTATAAATGGCAGTATGCTGGAAACACTTAGATTAATCTTTTGCCTATTTCTATTTATTTTCTTAAAAAAATTGTTTTTAAGTTTATTTATTTATTTTGAGAAAGGGGGAGAACACAGGCAGGGGAGGGGCAGAGAGAGGGGAGACAGAATCCCAAGCAGGCTCTCATGACCTGAGCTGAGATCAAGAGTTGGATGCTTAACCGACTGCGCCACCCAGGCACCCCTCTATTTTTTTTCTTAAAATAAATTCCTAGAAGTAGAGTTAAGTAAAGGAATATGACTATTTTAAAAGGTGTTTGATCCATATATGCCAAATTGCCCTTCAGAAAGATTCTTCTGGTTTATACTTCTGTGACGTTCTATATGAGAGCAACAACTGCCCATTCTGGAATTAGTGTGTGTGTGTGTGTGTGTGTGTGTGTGTGTGTGTGTGTGTGTGTGTTTTAACTGCCAATTAGAGAAATAAAGAATTATGATCGTTTATTTTAATTTTCAACGGTGACTTGAGCATTTTTTATATGATTGTTGAGCATTTATTTTTCTCCATGTTGGGGTTAATCCTATGTGTTCCTCTTTTCTATTTGTAAGACTTATTTATATGCACATGTAATGCCCCCGATTTCGAATCCGAGAGACCACCAAGGAGCCGATACCGATGCAAATGCATGAGGGTTTATTTGCAAGCTCGAGCTTGCGCCCAAGTATACCCGACACAGCGGAGCAGAGACTTGGACTCCTAGGTTAAGAGGCGTAGCAGTTTTATAGGGGCCAGTGGCCAATGAGATTGTAACACACACAGAAACTTGCATAGTCATGTCAGTCCACACGCAGGTGGCCAATTGAATTACAATTTACCCTATAGTAACTGTTTGAACTAGCCTATCACTGGTCAGAATTGGCACGCAAGTTTGGCGGGCAAAAGGCGGGGTTTAAGAATTGGCGGTTAGGGGTTCCACATTCCTATATGAGCCAGTTTCCAGTAAGGGTGTGCTCAGCGGCTTGACTAGGGTGGGGGAGTGTCTTAAGCAATAAGTAGGTCATGTGGGAGGTATAATGAGATGGTGGGTGTAGCACAAAATGGAGTTAGTCTTGCTTTGCTTGTCCAGGGGTAGGGGATTTTTGTTATATTCCTTGGGTCCCACACACATTAAAGATATTACCCATTTTATGTTATTTTTTTTTTTTTTTGCAAATACTTTTTCTCCAGTGGATTTTTCTATTTTCAACATTTTGCCAAGTGTTACCAAGGTAAAAAAAAAATAAAATAAATTAAAAAAAACAAAAAAATTCTTTTAGATTACTTAACTTTATTTCAGTTTTGTTTCTGAAGGCAAGATAGTTTCCTTTCTTCAACCCCAGATGAGAAACATTTACCCTGTCAATTAGCCCTAAAGCATTCAGTCTTATAATAATAACAACTAGGTAACTTTAGATCCTTTGTTTCTAAAGGGATTTGTCTCTGATAAGGGGTTTTATCTAGGTGTTAGTAGTTTCTTGAAGGAAAGTGTAGGTAGAGCGAACATTTCCATTTGAATATGTTCCATTACACCAAGTATTGCTGAAACACAACAGCAGTTGGCATTTTTGCTGGGTAATAGGCAAACGTGGAGAGAAGGTGTACCCATGCTAATAAGGAAGATAATAATTTAATTATTGCGTAGAATTGTGTTTCTTACAGCAGAGTGTTTAAGTAACTAACACTTTTTCCAAGAAGGAGATTAGAGCCATTTATTGTCAGGTTATAGTTTATATTTAAACATGGTACATATGCAATTTAGGAAATTCACTTCAGATATGTGAAAGTAACACTGATGTGTATACATATATGTGGGTTTGTATATATATCAGAGGGGATGGGGTGATGAAAGTAATGCCAAAATCATAATGTTGAGAAATATATTAAAGGTAAATTAAATCTTTATGGTCATAAATTGCTCTCCAATCCATTAGTGATAAAGTGCATGTGAAAAAACTATAAGGTTACTTTCAAAACAAACAGTTACCAGGTTCCAGGAAATGAATGTATTTGCATAAAAAGCACTTGGCAATTACAGAAGGCCTGTTCTTTATCTTTTTACCAAGCAATTGACTGTTAAGGTCTCTTAGGTTGTGTTAGGGGCCTTTGATGTGCACTCTCTTAAGCTTTCAAAAACATGATACAGGAGCACCTATTTGCCACTAACTGGCATTATGAAGAGTTGGAATGGGGGCAGTGTACTAACATAATCTGATAGCAAATTGAGTTTTTGTAATTTGAAATCCCTTCTAAATATATTAGAGGTACTTGCTGTTTAAAGGAGCCCTATAAATTGTAACTTTGTCAAGTGAAGAATTTGCAATTCATAATTACCATTGGTTTGAACTTCTTGCAAATCAGAGTACAGCTTGACAGTCTTTGAGGCTTATGGTAGTTTCAGTTTGACTATGAACAAGAAATGTGCTGTCTGTAGCCATCTTAGAGAAAAAAAGTAACAAAGTCTCAGGTAGCAAGTAAGTTAATAGTGCTGCGAAGTAGACTCTGATGTTAATCAAGTATATAGAAATTTTTTTTTCTCTCTAAAACATCTGCCCTTTGTCATCATGGTTGGTTAGGAGTCTTGGTCGTCATAGGAACAGAATACATTCTTTTCGTTCTATACCAAAATGTCTTAAACCTACTTTTTCCTTTACAAATTGTGTAAGATAACCTGTATGAATATGTGAATTTTTGTACAACACCTGATTCTTTGCTTTTAAAATTCTTAGAAGAAACACCTAGATATATATTTGAATATCCATATAAATTGAGTTATGTCTGAAGTACCTAGGCTTTTTCATTTCTAATGTTTAAATTAAAAGCTTTTGTCCATGGGACTTTGTCAAAATTTGAAACTATTACAGAATGTTTAGAACAGTTACTGGTTCAGTGCGGTATTTTAAGCATATTATATATATAGTATATTTAAGTAAACTAAGTGCAGTAAGTCCTGGTTTTATTTTAAAGCTCAAAAATCACAGATATAGTAATGTCTTTTCTTATTTAAAAACTGAACTAGTAAAAGATTTTGAAGCATTTTGAAAATATTAAATGTGTTAAGTAATTATAGCAACACTGTAAAAAAATGTTTATTTTGAGAGAGAAACAGAGAAGGAGAGAGAGAATCCTAAGCAAGCCCTCACTGTTAGCACAGAGTCCTAAGTGGGGCTCCAACCCACATACCATGAGATTATTACCTGAGCCAAGATCAAGAGTTGGAGGCTTCAGCGACTGAGCCACAGGCACCCCAGAGTAGATTATTTTTACATTAAGAATTTAAAACTTAAATTCAACAATATGTGAAACATATTGAATATATTGTGTTATATTTACCTGAGAGTTTCTGGTTTAATAAATTAAAGGCACATTGCTCTCTTTTTAAAAATTTGTTAAACAGGCACGCCTGGGTGGCTCATTTGGTTGAGCATTCGACTTTAGCTCAGATGATGATTTCGTGGGTACAAGAGTTCAAGCCCCGCATTGGGCTCTGTGCTGTCAGCCTGCTTCGGATTCTGTGTCTCCCTCTCTTTCTGCCCCTTTCCCGCTCACACTCTTATCTCTCTCAAAAAAATAAATAAACGTTAAAAACATTTAAAAAATTTGTTGGGGCACCTGGGTGGCTCAGTTGGTTAAGCATCCGACTTTGGCTCAGGTCATGATCTCACCGTTCATGGGTTCAAGCCCTGCATCAGGTCCTGTGCTGACAGCTCAGAGCCTGGAGCCTGCTTTGGATTCTGTGTCTCCTTCTCTATCTGCCCCTCCCCCACTCGCGTGTGCACTCCCTCCCTATCTCTCAAAAATAAACATTAAAAAAGATTTTTTTAAAATTTTGTTAAGCATATTCATTCATTCACAGATCTTTTTATTGAGGAATTTTAAATAAAATTTATTACTTATCTAATACTTTTGAGTTTATAATGTACTTAAAATGGTTTATTTATCCTTGGCCAGTTACTTCTTGAGACTCATACTTTCTATTTTATAGGGCTAATTTAAATGATCATTTAAACATGTTTTGTTACCGGTTATCTTCTATTTCTGGTATATTGAGGGTCATACAGGACTGACTGTGATCACCAGGTCTCACAAAGATGGGAGTAGAGGCAGAACATTCATCTTAATAAAGTCCAAGAATGACCCAGCCTGGAGCAGAGGTGTGATTTGGCAGGTGGAAATGAATATTTTCCTGGAATGAATTGGCAGAAGTGGGTTCTTACTGATTTAGATACATTTTCAACCAACTAAAGGTAGGAATTATTAAATCTAGTATTGAACAAAGCATTTCAAGCATTTTATTAGAAGTGATTAGATGAGGGAGATTTTTCTGTCGTTAAAATTAGACAGAAGATATTAGTATGATTATAATAGCAGATTCTTCTTAATCTGTAGTATTTCTAATGTAGACTTTTACTAAAAATTTAACTTTTGTAGAAAACTGAAGCCATTTGATTAAATGTGAAATTTAGTGAAATTTACAAGTATTTAGTTATTTTTTGGTGCTGTTCCCCACCAAAAAATTGTTGTGTGTATAAATTAAAGATTATCAGCTTTAAAAATGTGTATCATTTGGACATGTAAAATGTAACTATGTAAATTCTGATGTTGATGTTTTGCTTGATAACCACACACTTCAAAATCTGACAACATGTTTCATGAGAGTGATGATTTTATTTCCACTGTTACTTACTTAGGTTATGTGACTTTTCACAAAATTAAATATATGTTAGCTGGTTCCTCTAAACAGCGACAAATGAAAGAATAGAAAAATGGTTGGAAAGGAAGATGGGTTATGTTGCCCTCATAATTATTCTGTTTGCTTACTGCTGTATCTTTCTCAGCACACCCTTAGGTAAAACTCTGTACTTATTATTGAGATCTTTGTGGCCACCAAGTGAGGCAAGAAGAAAAGTTTAAAACTGCTGCTTGACCCCTAATACTAGAGATGCTCAGTTGTTTGAGTGCCACTAAGTTTAAAAGTGCTTATCAGAGCAACTGTTTACAGCCTTAATTTGTGTGTAGATTGCTGTTTGTGTCAGGACTATCTGCTTTGTATCAGGCTTGCTAGCTAATTTCCTTGTTTATTAGCTAAGTGATTTTCTTAATGGCTACCCTTTTGACAAAGGAAGAAATCTTAGCTACTCTGACAGGGAAAACAAATTTAAAGACTCACGGTGAAATGAATGAGGAACATCTGAATTCATGCTGCTGCTGTATTGTTAGTGTGGGAGAAAATCTGGGGACTGACCTTGAATCTTGACTGAAGTCACAAAAATATGCATAATTTGGCCTTTATCCATAAAACAAATAGCAACAGTCTCCAGTCAAGGCAGGGATTCAGTTTCCTTTGTTTGGGGTGTGGAAAAAGGAATCTTTTCCAACCTTATTATCTGAGATTTAGTGAATTTTTTACTGAAATATTTTAGAATCTTCATTTTGACAGATGCATTTTGTATGATTCCATGTTTTATTAACAAAGAGGTATTTTGTTTAATTTGTGTTTGAAGATTTACAGGCTTCCAATGTTGTGTTTTAAGGGGAAATGTTTTTGTTGTTGTTTTATTTGTTGAGTAATCAAAGAAAATTCAAATACCCAGTTGCACCAACAAAACCTCTCATGATCCGATGATAGGTTTTGGATTAGGGCCCTGGAAAGATCACTGGGCACTTATATTGGAGAGCCAGTTTAAGATTTCTTACAAACAAATTTAGCATGGCTCAAGTCAGTGAGGGTAACACCAGGGAAGCTGAGACCTCTCTAGAGCTAACAGCCTGGGAACTCCACTGACCCTTTTTGAAGTCAGTCTCCAAGAGTTGCCCTTGATCCATCTTAGAAACCAGGTTTATTTATTTATTTTATTTTTAACATTTCTTCAGTTTTGAGAGACAGAGAGAAACAGAGCATGAGTGGGGGAGGAGCAGAGAGCGACACACACAAACACAATCCGAAGCAGGCTCCAGGCTCTGAGCTGTCAGCACAGAGACCGGTGTGGGGCTCGAACCCACAAACCATGAGATCATGACCTGAGCCGAAGTTGGATGCTTAACCAACTGAGCCAGCCAGGCGCTCCTATCTTAGGAACCAGGTTTATAGGTGAATAACATAGGACTCTTAGAAACCCATTTCTGCCTCTACAGTTTGTGAATCTGACATGATACCAAAATGTGTATTTATCCATTGGATGTAATCTCAGGGCTTGAGCAGTGAGATTGGGTATTTGCA
The DNA here is from genome assembly GCF_022079265.1 of Lynx rufus. Taxonomy (NCBI): domain Eukaryota; kingdom Metazoa; phylum Chordata; class Mammalia; order Carnivora; family Felidae; genus Lynx; species Lynx rufus. Next base: position 163,550,212 of record NW_025814823.1, read on the forward strand.
GTCCACAAAACAGAAATCCATCTTTTAAGTAAGACAAGAAAATGTGATCTTCCTAGTGATTAAGTGGAAGTCACCTTTGCCTTTGCAAACCAGATTACAATTCTGTTACCTCTTTATTTTGTTTATTAAGCACACCACCATCAGTAAGATTAGAGAAGATAGTAAACAGAAATAAATAGAAATAGAAAATAGAGAAAAAGAAAAAGCCTTTGTTTCTCTTCCATCCTTTCTTTTGGCTGTCCTTGACTTAGGCCTCTTGTTTTCTTTCCTGTGGTTGCCCATCACATGAGGACTTCACATTTTATAAACTGTAAGTTTCCCTCCTTGAAATGTAGCCATCTGCTTCTGTATCACTGTGAGCAAATTCCTCAACCTCTTTGTGCCTTAATTTCCTTATTTGTGAAATACTGATAGGATAATACCTATATCATCAAGTTGTTGTGGGGATTAAATGCATTAAGATTATGTCATGTACTGAGCTTAGTACCTGGCTATACAAAGTGCCACATGACCAGTCATCTAATAATTGCGAATAGAACCTATTAATATATTAATGATATTGAGCTATATACTTCATTGCCAAGTTTCAAAATGTTAAACAAGACAGAGTTGTGAATTCTTTATGTGCAATGGCACAGAGGCTGGTGTTTTGCTTCCTTTTTCTGAATGACTTGTAGAATGTCTTATTGATACAAAAGGACTTTTGGGTCAGTCCCCAGAAGACTACTGAATGGTGAAAGAGAATGTCCTAAGAATCCCAGGAATCAAATTAAGTCTGTCACTTTATTGGAAAAAGAGACAGTGGTAGCCATTGTGTTGAGCTGCTTGGTTATTATATGTTTTCATTTATGTATTCATTTCTCTCATAGTAGACGTGGTACTTTCTTTATCTAATGTGAATACTCCAAATTATATGACCCTTATTAAATCTTATTTTGAAATTAACTTCTGGCATGGTGAGTGTATTTCCTTTCAAGGCATCACATTTTAAAACATTTAGAATATAACTTCACCCATTTTACATTGAGAATATTGTATGCAAAATAATTTTGAAGGGCATTTTATTTCCTAGTATGTGTTTCCAGCAGGTGGCTAATGGCTTTTGACCTGCTGTAGCAGCATACAGAACTGAATGTCAGACAGAGTATTTTTTAAAAGCTGCATTTTCATCTTGCATAATGTGCACAGTGATTTTTTTTGAGATTGTCTTGCATATTTTTCCAAGTAGTTATTGATAGAGATGTGTCAATTTGATAGGAAATAGAAAATGTAATGTTACAGCATTTAATTTTTAACAATATTTAAACTTGTTCAGATTGGTAAATATAAGTATCTTAATAAATAATATCAGATCTAATATGTTTACATGTTAAAAACCATTTAAAATTCATGGTATCAGCCTTACATCTTTCCCATATCTTTGAACCATTGTTAAGAAAAATCCCACATTTTAATCCATTCACTTCTCTTTTTAGTGATTTCCATTTTCTCTTGAAATTTATACAGGATACTCCATGGCCTATTTCACACAGCCTTTGAGAATTATACATACTAAATAATAATTCTCAATTTTTGTGTGAAGACAGACCATGACATATACTCTATAAATGATAGAGATTGCTCAGGGTTCCAGGATTACCAATTATAGATCATTGTCAATGTTAGTTTCAAGTTAATGTTGGCACAAATTTTCATACAACCATAGTCTTTATAAGGATCTCCCACATGGTTTGTACATTTGAGTAACACTCCTGATTTCAACTTTGTTGGATTTTTGAGATGAAGTTGCATATGTAGCTTGTTTAATGCCCAGAGTACCTTGTGGGGTGGTGAATCAGAAAATGCCAATGTAAAGAGTTCTGTTTCCTGTAGTGAGCGTATTAGAGCTGGCATTTTGCCCCTGAACTGTATGATGAAGGAGGAATATTGTTTGTGTGTTAATGCATTTAAGGCTTAATTTCTGAGGCTGAGTTCTAATCTTGTTTATTCCCTCAGGTAATTACTGGTTTTCAAAATGCAAAAGAAGTATATCATTGGATTTTTTCAAATGGTTAAACTTGTAGATGTCCTTTTTTTTAAATTTAGGCACTAAAAATTCTCACACATCAAAGTAGCTTGTGATTCTCATTTGTGGCTAGAGAGTTAATCATCTTTCAGTAGTGCTTTGAAGTTGGCTTTTCTTCTTCTTCTTTTTTTTTTCTTAACCCAGCATGAATTCATGAATAAAACTAACCACTCTGTTAGGTATCGTGCATTATTGCTTTTGCCTATGGCTCTTGCTAATAAAAATTCAAATTGTGGGTAGTTTGCTGGAATTAGATCAATGTGGTATGTGGCATATTTTTTCCTGTTATGAAGCCCTCTCACAGAAAATAAGTGCAAAGGAAAGCATGGTGGCGGGAAGAAAGGACAAGGCAATTCAAGATTAAATATATTTAGCTTTTCTGCCTATGGTGTGGTTAGTCTGTAACCTACACAAGAGTTTTTATTTCTCAGTGCCCTAGAATCCTTGAAATTAAAATTACTATTCCTTAGGACACTAAATTCCTAAAAATTTCTTTTCTTTAGTCAAAGTATATGAATCTGCTTTTGTGTGTCAGGATGGGGTAACAATAACAATAGCAGTAACTTCATTGATACAGGGTATCTGTGGGCTTGTGAATGCAGCTAGATGGGAAGCCATCAGCTGAAGAATAGGTAGGTGATTGCTAAAATAACTTGGAACTCTGACAGTTGCTAAAATTAAGTCATTTTGCTTCCAAAATTACCTAATAATCAAATAGGATTTGATATTTTAACAACTAGGATGTTTTCCACTAACATCGGCACAGAAAAAGAATTGTGCCAAGATGCTTCCTTAAGAAAGCAACATGTTAATTTAGAAACCAGCAAACATGCCAGAATTAGAGAGATGATTGAACAAGACATTCCATCCTGGAGCCAGATGTGCTAAGCTCAGCTGGAAAGACCCTTAAAGTGCAGTTAGGGGAATACATATAAGGACTTATTTAGCAAATTTACATGAATATATTACAGTGGGTAGGAGCATGGTCTCAGGAGTTAGAGATGCCCAGATTTGGTTCTTAGTTTTAATTATTTGAAGGCTGGTCACTTTGGGCAAATAAATTATTCCCTCTCAGCCTCAGGTTTCTTAATTATGTAATAGGAATAGTAATGGTATCTAATTTATATTATTATAAGAAAAAAGTACCAAAAATTTAAATGAAATTTATAGTGAACAAACACTGCTAATTCTAGATCCTTGCTCTAGAATTCTAGAGCCTTGGAAATATGCTACCATTTATATATCTTGCATATATTGGAACACATTGTTACCCAGGCTCATACTTGGCCTCAGAATCCTGCTCAACACAGAATGCCCGGAATTTTGTAGAAGTTGGCAGTCAATGTGAAACATTCATTCTCCCTAAACTAATCCACTTCTACCAGTCTTCTCTCTTCCTTCTGTTTTGCTGACAGTATCCCTAATGCAGGTGTCAATTCAGTTACTTAAAAAGTGGGAATAGAGAGATTAGTTATTGATAATCATAATGTTCAGACATTGTGCTGGGTGTTAAGTAGATGTTTCCCAAATTTACGTTTCCAGTTCTATCCTCTACCCCGAGCACCATTCATGAGTTCATTACTTGGCTTCTTCACTTACTAGTCTAATAGGTATCTACATTTACTGCTCACTGCTCTCTGTCCTCCAGCCACATTGGGCTTCTTTATGTTCTTCATACATTATGAGCTTGTTTCTGTTTTAAAACTTTTATTCTTCCTGATCAGTTATTTTACACATCTTGCTCCTTCTCCTTATTCAAGTATCATTTCTTCTGAGGTTCAGGTTTCTCTGACAAGTGTATCTAAGTCATCTTCCCATTCAGTCAGTTTCTTATCTTCTCATCCTGTAAGTTTCTTCACAGCCCTTTTCCATACATATAAAATTATGTTATTTATATAATTTTTTATTGTTTTATCTCCCATCCCAGAATGCAAGCTTCCTGAGAGCAGTGACCTTGTGTGGTGTGTTCAGCACTGTGTATTCTCAGTACCTAAAAATGTGACTGTTTCCTAGAAGTGCTCTCAACTACATTCAGAGGTAGGATTATTCTTTCCTTAATTTTTTAGGTAACAAAAGTGATGCCAGGGAGGTTGAAAGCTTGTCCAAGATCACAGGAATGGAGGTGACAGAGCTGAGATTTAGACCCAGTGCTGTGCCCTACGAACCTGTGCAACAATGCCTCCCTTTTCACAACTGAAGGTCAGGGACATTAATGGGCGGGGCGGGGCTCTGTTGAGTTCTTGGAACTTCTCTGAGTCTCTGGGCCACAGTTATTGTTCCTATAGCATCGTCAGACAAGCCCTGGTCCTGATCACTACACTCTAGTATTCTTGGCTTATCTTCTCTTCCCTTTGCCTTTTCGACTCAGTGCCCAAGACATGCATGATTAATATTTTACAAGAATGCATTCAGTCCCTTGGGAAAGACAATGAAACAGTGGACTTTAAAGAAGCTCTTGAAGGGCTAGAATTCATAGTTTTGAACCCAGATGTAATTTTCCACCTGGTGTGGTTCTTCCTCTTTCGTAATGCTATATCCTGAGCATCTATTACTTGACAGTGGCATTTATTAGGGCTGTAGCTTTTTGTGTGTGAATTTGCTTTAATCACACAGATAATGGTTTGCTTGTAGTTGGGCCCTATTGACTAGACTAGAATAGTTCGGCTTCTGCCCTTTTCTGCTCCATCCTCTACCCCCCATGCAAAATGTGATGCTGAAGCTGGACCACTTATATCGTTTTAGTCCGATACACTGTAGAGTACAATAGGCAATCTTGTAATGTATATATATCATTAAAATGTAGAAATATGTTTTAGCTTTTGGGGGAAAATGAACAGAAAAAGAAAACCAGGGCAGTTGATTAAAAAGGGATAATCCACTGCATAATGAGTCACACCCAGCAAATTATAGAGGAAGAAGTTATTGGTGCTTTTTACTCTAGGACATTTGCTGTGTGTTGCTGCATTTGACCTTTTAGAAGCTATTGACATCATTTGGGAGCTGCCTGTAAACCTGCCTTAATCAGTTAAACGGAAGGAATCTTAGCATTGTGGAACTGACCGGTTGATTAATTTCAATCCAAACATACAGTCCTGCCTGGATGCCCTCTGTGAGACCCTTGCACAAAAGGATTTCATTCAGAAGCATTATAACCTACATCCTGCTGTCAGACCCTTTCAGCTCCGTTGGTCTCCTTAGACTGCAGGCAGCTTCTTTAACCCTGCTTATGCTCCCTTTTATTTCATGAAAACAATATCTATGCTGTGATTCATACAAATGCTCTACATTTCCTTCGGAGTTCTTTATTTGTATCCTAGGGAAAATGTATTTTAAAGTTCCACTAATTGAGAGACTAAAATGGGAATTTATTTTAAACTGGCTTCTTTAGAAAAAGTGTATTAGAACTTAATCCAGAGCTTCCTCTGGGAATCATAATCAAAATTAGAATCACGAAATGTTGAAATAACTTTTTGGTATTAGACTAAGCCATCATCTGTAATTCCTTTGACTTTTAGATTCAAAACATTGAAGGCTTTGTAATCTGTGTTTAGCTTTGGGAAAACATTAATTGACTCTTGAGTGAGTTCAGAGGTAGTATAAAGATCTAGTTCTGGATCTTTAAATGAAAGCAAAATTAAAGTTCTTTAAGGATAAAACTTTGAATAATTTCAGTCTGTTACATAAAGTGAGAAAAGAATCCACACATTGGGTCCTCTGCTGGGCTTGGTTACAAAAGAGGGCAGGTATCTGTGGGGAGGAAATGAAAAAAAACTGCATTGTATAGAATGCGTCCACACATGGAATATTAGCCTGGAAAAGACCAACATCCCCATTTTAAACACTAAAAGACTGAGCCCCCACCCCCCCACCCCCACCCCCACCCCCACCCCCACCGGCTACTTGATTAGTCAAGTTCTTAAGGGCCCTTACTTGGTCAGTTTCTACTTCCTCATCACCTAATTACAACACTTTTCTGGAATACAAAGGAAGCTTTTCAGAGATGGTGGTATAATCTGCCTCTCTGTGGTTTTGTTCATTTTCGTTAATTTTAATAACTACTACTTACTGAGTGTTTGTGTCGTGCTGGTACTTTGTGCCTTATCTTTGTCTTCATAACTACAATACGAGGTAGTACTCTTCTTCCCTGATGTTTAGCAAAGTCAGGGGCTTGCCCAGCATATCAGTTACTCTGAGAAGGTAGGATGAAACAGAGGAAGCAGCCTTTCTATGATGGTAGCTAGATACAGGGAAGATAAATCGTAACAAAAGATGTTTCTCCCAAGCCTTATAAATTGACTTGAGAATATTATGGTGAATGCATGACTATGCCATGGATCATTGGTAAGATAGAAAAATTAAGACCATTTTGGCCTGAATTCTTCAGAAACAGCAGATCCACTGTGTAGGAATATGAGGGCACCTCCTTTCTGGCTGCCATTAGAAGTAGTGGATGTCCAGGTGGGGAACATGTTGGGAAATCGGGGAATCTAGAAGCTGTGTGACAGAAGAGAATTCATGGCATCATTCTGAGCTTCTGCTTCTTATTTTTACTTCTAAAAGTGAAATTCCAATTTCTACTTTACCCTACCTACCCTGCTAGCTTGTTTCAAAGATTAAGTGCAATAATTTCATCTTAAACACTCTGGAAAATGAAAAAAAATTAAGACATAATAAATTTTTGTTCATTTATCCGATAAGTATTTATTGAATGAATACCAGATGCAAGGCAAGGTGCCATGCAGATAATAAGAGGCAAATACAGACTTGTGTCTCTACCTTTCAGAAGGTTAAATGGAGCAGGGAGATAAGACACATGCTAATAACTAAACAGTGGAATGCTTTAAATGCAGTTAGTAAGATAGAGAACACTGGTGTTTCTGAGGAGGAACCCATTCCTGATGGAAGGGATGGGCCGTAGAGGATTGTTAGATTGATAGGGAGGAGAGACAGGAGGAGTTGTGGATCAGGAAGTAGGTGTGGGATTTCATGAGGAAGAGACAGAAAGTGCAAAGGCCTGGAGGAGGGAAAGGATGAGGACATATTAGTGTGCCTCACCGCTGTATGTACCTCATTGGCTGTATTTAGTTCATTGACTATGTAGCTCAAGGAGGTAGGTTTGACAAAGATGGGTTTATAGTGAAGCTGTGAAATCTGCAGTTGATTCCGTGGCTCACAAGGGGCCTGTTAGGATGTTGGATTTTTGTGGTAACCTGGTAAGAAAATGTTTTGTGATGACTCATTAAGGACACAGTGATGCATGAAATGATTAAAGAAGTGAGCAAGACACTGAAGTCAGGGAGACCCGAGACCACAGCACTATGGGAGGACTGATGGAGAAGGCTGCACTAGAGGGGCAACTATGGGACAGGAACAGAAAGGAGATAGATCACTGAAATTTGGCCCCTGACTGGACTTAAGGACAATGGGGAGTTACAACCCTTTTGCCATTGGAAGTTCTTGTGATACTTTTTTTTTTTCTTTTAATTAAATCAGTATGAATTTGTTTTAGTGAACTAATTTGAACCCAAATGCTAGTATAATCCCATATGCCACTGTCATTTTTTTTTTTTAATTTTTTTTTTTTTTTTAACGTTTATTTATTTTTGGGACAGAGAGAGACAGAGCATGAACGGGGGAGGGGCAGAGAGAGAGGGAGACACAGAATCGGAAACAGGCTCCAGGCTCCGAGCCATCAGCCCAGAGCCTGACGCGGGGCTCGAACTCACGGACTGCGAGATCGTGACCTGGCTGAAGTCGGACGCTTAACCGACTGCGCCACCCAGGCGCCCCGCCACTGTCATTTTTGATTGTTTTTGTACTTATAGTATGTTTAACTGAAATTAGGAAAAGGGTTGTATTAAGACCAGAGGAGCCAAGAACATTGCTCATCTGGGCTAGAAATTCAGTGTAAATTATGAGGCAGAGCTGATTTGGGATTAAGGGTGTTTATATATATCATCAGAAAAGTGATTTGGGGGAGGAGGTAGGCTGGCTACTGTGGCTGACTGTTAAGGCTTTAGAAATCCTGGCCGAACATCTCCTCAAAAGTGGCACTTTAACCCCCATTTGCTTCTGAATCAGCACTTGCCAACATAAATTTACTTTAGTTAAAGAAACAGGGTCAGCTCAGGGCCTTGTTGAACACTAAACTTTGATTGAAGGATTATGGTGGTTGCATGGGAATTATATGAGATTGATCATACTTTGGTAGTCAAGGGGTGACTTCTTTGGGAAAAATGCTGTCTTTTGTTGTTGTTGTTGTTGTTGTTGTTTTTGGAAGAGTATTTTCACCTTCTAACTTTGGTTTTCTTTCAGTTTGAGAAATTATAATATTGTTGGATATCTGTGAAGCCTTGGGATCTGCTAGGAAATAAGAAGTGGATTTTCTGATGTTTAGGACAAATTAAAGGGGTGTACACTTATCCAGCAAGAATATGTCAGAGGTTGGTGGAGCTCATGCTGTCATTGGGTAGATTCTGTCCCTGATCCCAGCTCTGTGCTGTGAGTGGCTTAATGTAGGTGTGTACTTCACAGGGCTTCTCTGTGAGATCCTCAGGGATCCAAGGAAGAGGTAGTGATTTTTGTACAAAGTTGTCAATTTAGGAAAGCGTTTATAATCTTCTCTAAGAAGGTGGTGAGATTGCACTGATTATAAAGTGTATTGGAGTGGCAAGAGGAAATAGAACACTGATGAGAAAATGATTTGTAGATTAAAAAGAGAATAAAAACTAAATGAAGCCTGGAGTTAGGGAATGGAAGTTGGAGAGATTACGCTTCTTTTCTGTAAAGTAGACATCTTTTAACTTTATTTTTTAATGTTTATTTATTTTAGAGAGAGAGAGACAGAATGCAAGCAGGGGAGGGGCAGAGAGAGAGGGAGACACAGAATCTGAAGCAGGCTCCAGGCTCCGAGCTGTCAGCACAGAACCCGATGCGGGGTTCTAATCCACAAACCACGAGATCATGACCTGAGCTGAAGTCGGATGCTTAACCGACTGAGCCACCCAGGTGCCCCTAAAGTAGGCATCTTTAATAAGACCCATAATCTGGCTACCTGGGGCCATTTGTCTCAGTGACACTTGATTTCTATTCCTGCTGGTGGTCTTACATGTTGTGTTCAGCCCTTTGGTCGGAAATCTCTTGCTTTGGCCTTACTTTTGGATATACTGTTTTTTAAGCTGTACCTTTTAAAAAAAAAGTAACAAACTAGCTTTACTGTTGGACTATTCCTTTTTGACTGTCAGTTTTCTACAAAAGTCCATTCACCTTCTCCCTTTTGTGTGTGTGTTGTCCAGATAGCCTTTATTTGCTTTTCCCATCCAATTCTGTTTAGACAGGTGGATCATTTTCCTTCTGAGAACTGTTTAAAGCAACCTTAAAATTGTCTGGCTGGTGTATTGGGATATAGTCCACTAAAGCTGTCATTGGTCTTCTCTGAGAGCAAGTAGAATAGAATAACAAGTTCAAACACATTTTCCATTTTTTGAATTACAGTTGTAATTCATATCCATGGGTAAGAAAAACACTTAAAAGTATAAAACTATTATATAAAGTAAAAATTGGAGCATACTCTCAGTCTGTAATTGGATATGTAACTTCTAGACATTTTCAATGCATATTCAGGTAAGCAAACACATTTATTTTAAAACATGAATCACATATATAATATATATATGTGTGTGTATGTGTGTGTATATATATATATATATATATGTAACTATTGTCACTTATATCATGATACACTTTGCATATGTATTTACATTTTCATTTATATCATGATAAAGTGTGCATATTTTGCTTCTCAAACTGAGGATCTCAGGAAGAACAAGTGAAATGAAGGGAGTAATTCCATTTTGTTGGAAGGCTTTTTCATCTTACCAAAGTTAAGGAACCCTGAATTTCGTGTTTTTTTGTGACAGCTGACTATTCTACTTTCACAATTCTCCCTAACCTCTACAAGCAGTGAAAAGTCCAACTTATCAATGAGTATAAATTCTCTACATTATTCCGGGTTGTAAATCGGTGCTGTTGTATTCTATTGTACTATTTTTTTAAGCAGTATTATCGCTATGCATTTGTACACTGTTTACTCACAAGGGAAACATTAAAAGGCAGGCTGCACCCCATCTAGATTGAAATAGAGATAATAATAGTTTCTTTGAAGTAGCTTAGATCTAAGTATACTGTACAGAATGACAACCTTCATTTTTTATTGCGTTATGAATATCTTAAAGACGATCTGCCAAGTTACTTGCGTTACGATTACAGTATCTGCAGTAGAAAAATTAGACCAGGGTATTGTTTAAAAAACATGTCAATCCAATCTTCATGGAGAAGAAAACAATAGTTTTTATAGCACAGATGATAAATTGTATACTTATTAAAGCATCACATCTGATCGAATAAGCATGGTATATCATTACAGATTCAGTCTGATGTTGAAGTGTTGTTATTTTAAGCAATTACTTTAAACCTGTTATTTTTTAAAGGGATTGTATTCCCACGAACGTGGGTGACAGATGTGGAGGAGGACAAATAGTTCAAAGGGAGATTTAAATTATGTGTAGTTTTAGGGAATGTTACAAGTAGAAGTAATTCTGCGTGTGATAGAAGAGACTTAATCAAAAAGACTGTGTGGCAGTAAGACAGCAGATTTCTTCTGATTTTATCTGGGTGTCATAATTAGGCATTTCGCTGGAGGTGTTTCCTGGATAAGTGATGTATTGGCAAGGCTTTCCTGGAGCTTGGAGATAAATGGAACGGGCAGCTGCTGCCTCCTGGAGAAGTAAATAGAATCAGTTTTCATTGTTATCAGCACATTGACCTCCGAAGGCACAGAAGTGAGCTTTCTTTTCAAATGGAATCAAGTATTCATCCTCAAGGAAAAGGATGTTTGTAATGCAATAATATTAATGCTCGTTAAGTGAGAAAACCATCTATGAATACTTACACTGTTGCTACCTGGGAGCATTATTTATTGACCTGTGACTTTGTCAGAGCTTCAGCTGTGAGATGAATATGGCTAGTGGAATCATGTAATGACATTTGTCATTAAAAAGTCGTGTCTCAATGAATAGATTCAAAATTCACTGAGTCCCCTTGCTCTGTGTCACATTTGCCGCTTCTGTGACAATCTTCACTTCCCACTTAGCAAATCTGAGCCTGGTAGCTTGAGCCCCAGGAAGTTGTTAAAGCAATTAAAGGCTTCTGTCTCCCAGCACATTGCTTGGTTACCATAGTATCCTCTGCCTCCAAGTCTCTCCTGATGATGTCAGTATGCATACAGGGGTTGTTCAGAGCTTTTACGTGGGGATGATTCACCCCGCAATAAAGCCCCTCTCCCGTTGCTCGGTTTCCAGCGCACTTTCAGACGTCCCTAGAAATGGAAGGTGAGTGCCTTGTTTTGCATATCAGAGAATTACTAAATGCCTCTATTATTCTGTTTTAGGTATGTGAATGGTTTCTTCTTTCTAAGATATACTAATAACTGAAATCATAGTATATGGGAGCATTTCATCCAATTACCTGTAATAGACTTACAGTTTGTACTCAAAGTGTGTGTTTGTGTGTGTGTGTACGCATGTGAGATAGGCTTATAAAAATAACTGAATGCACAATGTAATGCTTGCTACTCTCCCTGGTAAGCAGCATTAGCAAACACAGTAGAGCTTTTGATTACAAATTATTTGAAATACATAAATTCCCTAAAATATTTTGACAAGCGTCACTGTTTTTAAGTCTGTAAATTATATATTTTTATTGGTAGTTTGTACATTTTATCCAGTTTAAATATTAACATTTTAAAGGTCAAGATGACATGGGCAGATACTAGAAAAGAAGGGCCAGGTTGCATTGAAAATTTGCATTGTTAGAGAAATTAAAACTTCCATTATAGCAACAAAGATTCAGTTACAGGGAGATGTATGAAGCTTCAAGTATATTAATAACTACCATTTCATACTTATTTTATGCTTTTAATGCTTTTCTAAATAACTCACAATTTGATAGTAAAAACAATGCTCCTATTGTCATGTTAAATGAAATTAGGGCTTTATAAAAGTTTTCCTTTAATGCATATTCATGCTTCTTAATGATAAGCCAGCTGAGTTCAGCTCTATGACAAGAATACTTTAGAACCACTTACAACATTCTCCTAGAAGAGCCATGAACAAACATTTCCCTTGAAAAGTTAGTTTTGTGTTTCAATTTTTCTACTATGGTATGCCTCTTCAATAGACAATAAATGATGACACACAAGGCAGGTTTCTTCCTCCCAGCCTGCTTCTGAGTCTCGATGCATTATGAGAGTTCTGTCCATATGACAAGATTAGTCTTGCATTTATTTCCTCTTCTTGATTTCCACAGGACTGGTTGAGTATGTCTATGCAGACCATGCTGCTGTGTATAAATGAAGTTGGTAGGTGAAGGCAGTTTCTAATTAATTAGTGGATAGCTTTGCAAGAGAAAGAAAGAAAAAGAGTAGAGTGGATGGAGTAGAGAGCCCCTCTCCCCCAATTTTAATGTAACTGAACCTTCATTGTGTGTGGAAGTAAACAGGTGACTCTTTTGAGATGTGGGTCAATGGTTTAAATGGTTTAGTCCATTTCTAGAGAGACATTGATTAAAATTTTTGTTTTATTTTCGGAATCTTCTAGAATATACCCTCCTTTGTTTTTGTGTGATACTTAGTGGACTGGTGATACCCTTCACTCACCTTTCTACAGAGAATCTGTGAGAAATAGAGTTGTGAGGGAGTGTGAAAAGTTAAAAAATTTAAATTTAACTACTTGTACGTGAAGAATTTCTGTCTTAAATATCATAAATGCTTATTTATGAGTTCTATTCTGAAAACATGCTAAACTACTTTGACTTTTAATTACTTTATGTTTAGAATACTTAATCCTGTTCATGTGTTTGAAAATTTGCTAGTTAATTGCTATCAAAAAAAATTCCTGGGGCACTTGGCTGGCTGTGGCTCTTGATCTCAGGATTGTGGATTTGAGCCCTGCATTGGGTATAGAGATTACTTAAAAATAAAATCTTTTTTAAAGAGTTCCTGAGAAGTAGAGAGATATTATGACTTATTTACTACATGTTGAGATATGTATTACATATATTACATTTTTACATTACGGTAATGTAATTAATAAATTACATTACATTAATATTACATTACATAATTACCTTACTACATATATTGTATAACTTAGATCATGGTAGGTTAAATACTAAAGAAATTAAGTCAGTGTAAAGTGTTTTCATACTTTGAAAAATTCTTTTATTGAAAACCTCTTTCCAAATGCTTGTGTTAAAAAGGAAACTTTTATATCCAAGCTATGTTCCATGAAATTTTTGCTCATTGTTGTATTAATGTTTTGGGTGATATAATTTAATCTATTGAGTAACTAACTCTTTGTAATTAAAAAATACTTCTGTAATTTTGAGCCCTTAATATAACCATGAAGATATTTTCCTGCTGACTTAACAGATACGGGTGGCAGTTTATAGAGAGTATACTGTGAAGATTATTACAGTTTCTTTTATCCTTGAGTTAAGAAGTAATTCCAAGCAGTTTTAGGCAGGGGGTTTTAAAAATTGTCTTAGGAGAGTTTTCATTTTATTCTTTCATTTTATTCCTATGTCATAATAAGAATGTTTTAAGTTTTACAGATACTCAAACTTGTTCTTGCTCAAAATATGAAAATGGCAGGTCTGTAGAGTTTACCATCATGAGACGATGGACTATGGCAGGAGAAGCATCACTTTGGTTGTCACCAGAAAGACAACAAGCTAAATGAAACTAGTATCCAAAAGAATTAGAAGAAGCTGTGGAGAAGATAGACCTGAAAATAAACATTCTTTTTTTCCAATGAGAGAAAGCGGTTCAACTTGTAAGGGACTGGTTAAGTGCTTTGCCCCAATTTTTTTTTTGTTTTGTTTTGTTATTGTTTGTTTTGTTTTTTTGTTCTTTTAATGGCAGAGCCAGGGCTAGAACCTGGACGCCCACACTCTCATAGGCCGGTTTTCATTATCATGGCAGCATTCTCCCTAGTTGGAGGTGAGCCCTTTTTCCTAGTCAACTTTTCAACCTACTTCTCCCCTGCAAAAGGAAGGATTACAACAATATAATAAGTAGGGAGTTTATTAGTTTTCATTTGTTGCTGTAACACATTTAGCCAACATGGTGGCTTAAAGAATACGGTATTTTATAGCTCTGTTGGTTAGTAGTCTGGCACAGCTCTCAATGGACTACAAAGTCAAAGTATCAGAAAGGCTACATTCCATTCTGGAGGCTCTAGGCGAGAATCCATTTCCTATCTTTTCCAGCTTCTACGAACTGCCTGTATTCTTTGGCTCATGGCCACTTTCCTTCGTCTCTACAGCTAGCAAATGCTGAAGGAATCCTCATGCAGCCATCTCTCCGGTTCTCTGCAATTGGGGCAGGGTCTCGACTTTTAAAGAATTCATGTGATTAGATTAGGCTGATTTTATAACCCAGGATAATGTCTCCATTGTAAGGTCCTTAACCTTAATCACATCTGCAAAGTCCTTTCTGTCCTGTAAAGCAGCATATTTTACAAGTTCTAGGGATTAGGAAAGAGGCATCTTTCGAGACTTTATCCTGCCCACCACAGAAAGCTTACAAAATGTATGGCTGATTTTATCAACATTAAATTCACACTTTGGATATTTTTATTGACAACTATAAGTTAAACTGGTGATTGCCTACAGACACTATGAAATTTTGACCTAATTCGGTGGGTGCAGCCATCCCCTGCATAATTAATGAGGAAAAATCAGATTAGAGAGTAGTGTTTCACCAATTCAAACATTTAAAACTCTGAGGTATGGATCTGAGCCTTATAAAGTGACACAATTCTCAGTTTAATATTTTTAGTGAACGGCTCGTGTCAAATGAAGTTAATTAAACAAAACTGATTTGGGAATGCAAAAATTCCATTAGTTACCTCGTATGTGAATCATCCTGGGTTTCTTTAGATACTGAAGGGTAATGGTGGGGCCGCCAGACGCAAAGGTGAGCCCTGGTAACCCTGAGTTTTGAATAACGCTGTCATTCATTGATCTGCCGTTAAGCCATTTGCGTCAAAAGACACAGCAGATGAATCTGACAGGTATGCCCTAACTGGTTTCCTAGGAAAGGCACAATATATTCCCACAATCAATAACACTAGACTTGAGGCCAACAGCTGCAAAAATAGTTTATTTTATTGTTCATATCCTGTGTTTATCATAGATTTGAGCCAATTCATGGCACATGTATCCATCCATACTAAGCATTAGGTCATTTATATCTAACAGTAGTTTTTAAAACTTCTTTGCTAAACACCAGTGGTAAAAGATGCAGAGGAGAGAGAACTCTAGCATATTACTTTTGGACAGAAAGCCTAAAATTACTTTTTGCTGTGGTTCTCTGAAGGAAAAGAAATGGGAAGAAAATCAGCTATATTCTTTCTCATATTCCTTTTTATTTTTGGAATCATTTTCTAAGGAAAACTGAAAACTACCTTACGACCCTTGCTTAGAAGACATGAGCTTGTGGAAGGCACATTTCTTTGCAAGAAGTAACTATGGGTCCTTTTGGTACTAGAGGGGTGCAACATCCTTAGGATTCTATATAAAAGCATAATCTGATTTCATCCCATCATGGGATTTATTTTTCAATAAAAATATCATTATTAAAAGAAGGGTGTTATTTGACAATGAAGTTGAAAATAAAATCAGCTAAACAATTTGATAAACAACAAAATAGCTGTGCATCTATAGAAAATATCTCTAAAAATTTAGTTGAAAGTTTCTTCATGCTCATATTAAACTCACTTCAATGTTTACTTTTATCAATAGTATGTGTTAAATGCTAATATAAATGAAGAAAACACACTTTTAAACATTAAAAAAAATGTGTACACAATACTCAATACTGAATTCCCCAGCTATAGTACATTAGAGATTAAATCTCTTTGTTTCCTTAAAAAAAAAAAAAAAATCATGGAGCAGCTGCCTTCTCTGATAGAAGAGACTATTTAATCTTTAAATCATTTTGAACTGGCTCAGTTGCTTTGCCGATCCTTTAACTTTGTTAAAAATTATCTTAAAAGCTTATCTTTGAGAGAAATCAGAGATAAAGGAACTAATTAATGGAGATGAGAGTTTTGAGGTTCTGAATCATATGTGGTCAGTGAGTGGTGGATAAGGTGGAAGGAAACTTCAAAATCAAAACTTCAAAGATTGTTATGATTTCTCACAGACTGTTTTGAAAACCAGCTCGGTTTTATTTCTGGGGGGATTTTCTCAGGCAATGGGAGTAAAGGCAATCAGCAAAGAAAGGATGGAACTAGGCAGTTATCCTAAATCTTTCTTGTTCCAAAGCCTTTGTAGATCAGAGAACCACCACAAGCTCTACTCACTTTCCTCACTGACCTTGCATTCCATTGTTTTCCTTTAATTGTTGCTTTAATTTGACTTCCATCCTTAAAATAGGTGAGCCTTGCAAAAAGGAAAGCAATTATTGAAATTTTTATGAAGAAAGTTCTGTTATTTTAATTTGTGGAATGTCCCTGTTTCTGTCAATTTCCGCTATGGAAGCAAGATTCTATAACCATGGACCATTTTTTTTCATTAACTCCTTCTTTGGAGCGAGTATTAACGGAAATAAATGGTTCCCATTCTGCTTGCAAAATCTGTGGTGGGGCTGGGGGGCAAAGTCAGAGCAGCAATACTTAAATGACAGAAGACACAGGGAGAGAGGCTTGCCATCTTCTGTCAGGGGGTTGCGGTGAGGAGGGCAGCCCAAGACCAGCCAAGAGGCTGGAAAGCTTAGCACCACTTCTCATGCCTGGTTCTTACACTTGATCTTAGCCAAAAGGCTGAGAAGCAATGTCTCATGCCTGGTTCTTATTGTATCCTAGATGACTTTACAACAAGTAAGCCTATGTTGGGGGTTAGGAGGTTGATTACTGGGATTTAGCCACAGTCATGCTAGAAAATAGAGCTGTTCTCAGGTGCTTTCTTCCCATTCCAAGGGTGTTGGAGAGGGGAGGCAAATGCAGACCATCATGCGACCTTCAATATTCCTAAGTAAGGTAATGAACTCACCAATGATTTAGATAAATTGAAACCTTCTGTTACCAAATACATACCACAAGTTAAGTTTAAAGTTTTCCCTAGAGTCTTAGGAGAGACAGTGACAGATGAATGTAACTTACCAATTGGAATATTAGAGTATGACAGGAGTCAGGTGGCATTGTTTTCCTTTGTTGGCAAAGGTCAGTCTTGTCCTCTTCAATCAAAGTGCAATCTCAGTGATTACTATTGAATGCTGTCACGTGCATGGTGGTGCACTAAACACAATGCAGAATTAATCAAAGGACAATGTGACCTTGCATTTCAAGGAGTTTCTGCTGAAAGAGGAACTACATATGGACAGTAACTTTCTTATCACTTAATAACCCAGATTGTCTTATTTTCATGGTTATTTTTACCAAGTGGCAAGTTCCAGTTGGAATTTGATAAAGTCATTTTATTTACATTCTACTGAAAAGTAATGTTTTTAAAAACGGTAAACGAGGGGCGCCTGGGTGGCTCAGTCGGTTAAGCGGCCGACCTGCTCAGGTCATGATCTCGTGGTCCGTGAGTTTGAGTCCCGCATCGGGCTCTGTGCTGACAGCTCAGAGCCTGGAGCCTGTTTCAGATTCTGTGTCTCCCTCTCTCTGACCCTCCCCTGTTCATGTTCTGTCTCTCCCTGTCTCGAAAATAAATAAAACGTTAAAAAAAAAAAGGTTAATGAGTTGATGTATTTACTTGGTGGCAGACTTATTGTTATGCTGTTAAGCATTTTATCCTCCCACCTTTCTTGGTCCCACTTGCCTGACTTAAAAAAAATTTTTTTGATGTTTCTTAATTTTTGAGAGAGAGAGTGAACAGGGGAGGAGCAGAGATATAGGGAGACAGAATCAGAAGCAGGCTCTAGGCTCTGAGCTGTCAGCACAGAGCCCAATGTGGGGCTCCAACGCACAAGCCATGAGATCATGACCCGAGCTGAAGTCGGATGCTTAACCAACTGAGCCACCCACTTGCCTGACTTTTAAAACTCACATAATATGTGTTTTTTCTGTTGTAGAATGTCTTTCTTTTCCTTATTACCCACACATGTAACATGCACATGCTGACATACATGGAGTTACTTCACAATGAATGCTTCCTATGTCAGTCCTTCTCTTTACTCTTGTTTGCCTCTTCCTTTAGGCTCCCTATAATATTTAATGCAAGCAGCCCACCTCCTGTGTATGGGATCCCTATTGAGTGTAAAGCATCATGCTACACGTGGAGGCCTCTGCCTGTCCCTTTCTCCCGCTGCAGAGCCTTGATTGTATAGTTATCAGTCTCTTCTGTGGGTGGAAGGCAGGTAAAATTAAAGGAGAGACAGGACAGAAGGAAGAGGCCTGATTGGTTCTAGAGAAAAGAAATTGAAGGTTGATTTTGTAAACCAGGAAAAGGAACTGAGAGCACTGATTGTGTTGAGACACTGGAGTCTTGTTAAGTTGATAGGACGAGGTAAAGAAGCAGCACCAGCAGAATTATTTTGACTGTTTCATAAGGCGTTTTATGGTGAGCAAAACGGATTGCAATATTTGCACATTGAAACTTCTGCACTAAGTTACCAGTGTATCCTTTTCAAATGGCTAACACCCAAGTGCAAAAACCTCAAAACCTTACATTTCTTAGAGATCACCTCAACTATTCTGTTACCCTGCCCATTCTCTGGCCATCATTTCTCAATCTTGGGTGCTAAACTTGGAAAGTGAATTCTTTACTTACTATTTAGAAACAATGTGTGTTTTCTAAATGAAACTTAAAGAGCCCAAGATTTTTTTTTTATGCCAAGAAGCAACATATATTAGGCTTGATAATAGTTATCTAGAGTTGCCTCCTAATATGTTAACTCTATGAGGACTTTCCAGTAAAATTGAACCATTGTTGAAAGACTGATTGTGCAGAAACAATAGCCTGAAATTTGCCCAGATGTAGTAAAATGTTGGAAGTTTGAAGAAGAATTGATTTTTCTTGTCATTGTATTTTTCACTGTAACAATCTCCTGTATTGATTTGGTTTACAGTCTATGGTCTTTTTGTGTCATAGCAGATAACTCACTGGTTATCTGCCTGAAGTTTCAGTGTTTGGGATTTTTTCATCTTTGCAGTAATGTCAAAGAAATGTAGTGGTTAGTAGTTTTTAAATGCGAAATTTGGCAAAAAGAAAAAGCATCCTTGATGAAAGCGTTCACTGAGGAATTTTTACTTAGGCTTCATGACATCCAGTAGTTATCAGATTGCAGTTACTTTTCAGAGGTGTTTACCCTGAGTTGAAGTTTTCACCAATCGATGATTTGAATCATGAATTAACTTTCATGTTAATCCATTGATTTACCTCAGCATTCAGTATGCCAGCCTGTGTAAAATTACTATATTGTTGCTAGGCACGTATTTTTAATTCGTTGCTGCAAAAGTTAATACTGGGCTCAGACAATCCCTGTTTTAAGAAACTTACATCAGAGTGGGAGAGAGAACCTGAGAACATAAGGCTATGATTCTACCCTCATACACCGTCTTTCTTTGCCCTCCTACACAGCAGAATGCTCAAGTGTGGTTGTTGAATTTTTCTGCAGTTCATTTCCTCCTGGTCTGTCTTGAACCCACTTCTTTTGGAGCCCACTTCTCCACCAAACCAGCTCATGTCAGGACCGTGACTCACTTTCAAGTCAATACCTTGGTCAGTTCTCAGTTCTCCTTGGATGTTACTTGAAGTATCTTTTGAAAAGGTGGTCATTTCCATTTTCTACTTCTACAACTACCACATTCTTTTTGTTTTCTTTCAACCTAACTTGCTGTCCTTCCCAGTCTTGTTGGCTGGTCCTTCACCTCCTTAGAATTTAGGACTCTTTACAGTCCTCCTTACTCTAAATGTTGGATATCCTAGGGTGCAGTCCTTGGTCCTGGTTTCTTTTCTGTTGAAACCCAATTTCTTAATGATCTCATACATTTTCTTGCCTTTAAATTCTCTGTAACATTGACAGTTTCCAGATTCATATTAGTGATCAGAACCTCCCTCTTTAACTCTAGATAACATATTCCACTTGGGGAGTCTAATAGGCATCCTAAATGTAATATATTCAAAACTTCTGATCATCCCCCTGTGTCAGATTCTCTTCCTATAGTCTTTCCTCTATCAAATATCCCAGAAATGATCAATGTTAATTAACACTTTGACATATGTCTTTCCAAGCTTACGTGTGTGTGTGTTTCTCATTGCTATTCATGAGATCGTTTTGTATATACCATTTTTTCCTCTGATCCTTCCCTACCCACCCCCTGCCCCACTTTACTATGAACATGTTTTGTATACTCTTGAATGTTCTTTGGGAATCTTGCTTTTAGTAGCTATTTGGTTGTACCATAATTTATTAATGACTCTTATGAGTGAATATTGGATTGCCTCCCATGACTTGCTATTATAATTTAAACTATAACTAGCATCCCCATTACATCTAGTATCCGTGTTACAAAAGGAAAGAAAAAGCCACTTAATCATTTTAGTTCTGCAAGATCCCAATATGGTAGCCACTAACCATATGTGGTTTTTGAACGCTTAAATGTGACCAGACTGAACTAAATGTGCTGTAAATGTAAAATACACACCAGAATTCACAGAATTTGAAAAAAAGTACAATATCTTATTAATAATTTTTATATTGATCACTTATTGAAATAGTATTTTGTTTTATTGGGCTAAATAAGATATACTTTAAAAATTGATTTCATATTTGTCCTTTACTTATTAAAATGTGACTATAAGAAAATTAAAAGTGGGGCGCCTGGTGGCTCAGTCAGTTAAGCCACCAACTCTTGATTTTGGCTCAGGTCATGATCCCAAGTTTGTGCATGGGGTCGAGCCCTGCTTCAGGCTCCGTGCTGATCATGGAGCCTACTTGGGATTATCTCTCTCTCTCTCCATCTGCCTCTCCTTCACTCATAGGCTCTCTCTCAAAATAAATCACTAAACACTTAAAAAAAAAAAGAAAATGAAAAGTTAACATGTGTGGCTTACACTATATTTCTTCTGTTGGACAGTGCTGTTTTAGTAGCTCAGGTCAAAAACCTTGGAGTCATTCTTTTCTCCTCTCTTCCTTTTCTACTACTTATCCTGTGAATGCTACCTAGAAGCTGACCACTTTCCCCACATTTGCTACTGCCACTCAGATCCAAGCTGTCATTATTAACTCTTGCTTAGATTCTTGCAACAGGCATTTAACTTGTCTCCTGACTTTTACAGTCTAATTTCAATATATTGGCCGAGATCATTGTTTTAAAACATGTCAGATCGTGCCTCTCCTCTTCTCAAAACCTTCCAGTGGCTTCTTGTATTCAGGGTAGAGGTTAAGTCCTAAAAAAGCTGGTCTCCATCTACCCCTTGGACTATATTTCTACACTCTCCCTGTGGTGAGCCAAACTTGTTGCCCACCTGAGGTCTTTACATTTTCTCTTATGGCACCTGGAGTGCTTTTCCTCCAGTTATCTGCTGGGCTGTACCTTCACCTCCTTCAGGTATTTGCTTCTTAGTGAAATCTTCCATTAACACCCTATTTAAAATTATCAGCCTGTCCCGCTCAACTGTACCCAATAATCCCTAATTCCCTTTCTCGATTTTTTTTTTCTTAGTGCTTATCATCTAACATATTTTTCTTATCGATTGAGTTGATTTTCTGTCTTTCCCCACCAGAACATAAATTCCATCAGGGCAAGAACCTTTGTTTTATTCACTGCTATCTCTCGAGCTCTGAAAACAATGTTTAGCACATATTAGGGGATAAATAACTATTTGTCAAATGGATGAGTAAATGAACTTATTAGCACCACAGGTGCTCTAAGGACTTGAAGTGAAAGGTTATAGGTGTTTTGTGAGATAAGACAACTGCTGCTTTCTTTACTGAAATGAACTAGAAGGAGGTAAGATTGGGTAATCATGGTGGGGCATTGTTAGAGAGGACCTTAAATCCTAGGTGGAGGGATCTACATTTAACTCAGTGGACTATTAGGAGCCATTCAAATTCTTTAAGTAGAAGCACAATAGACTGACACTTACTTTAATCCTGTAGGTAAGAGAATAGATAGATGGACAGAGAGACAGTTGATGAAACAGTGCATAAAAGAATAATTGATTATATCACAGAGCGACCAGAGACAAGACCAATTGAATGGATAATGAGGTCATGCAGTTGAAAACCAAGGACTTGCTACAGGAACCTACAGGTTTTGACAACCAACTGTATGTGATAAGGGAGGAATAAAAAGATAAAGATGACTGTTCTCTAATCCCCAATGGCAGCCTTGATGGGAAGGTAAGAAGAAATGGGGAATCCTGAAGGAGGCAAGTTTTGAGGGAAATAAGTGATTTCAGGCTAGGGAAATCTTAAGCTTAAAGAGATATGAATTCATGCATTGTTTTCATGCGCATTTCAAGTTTCTTCAATGATGAGAGCACATTTGACCAAACTTGGGAGCTTGCTGCCTCTTAAATTCATGCTATGGAGATGTTCTGGGAAAGGTAGTAGAAGGATGACCCTGCTTTTATTAGTATTTGCCAATGGAAATATAGTGAACTCTGCTTTAGATTTGCATATTGCAGAAACATTAATTATTTCCAAATCAGTCTGGGCCTAACAACAACCTGGAGTATTGGTGAAAGAGATAATGTCTAGTGTAGAGTGTTTGCTTGCTGCTAATTAGTAGTGTTGGGATTGGCATGTTTGGAGCAGTCATTAGGACTGAAACTGAATTATTTTAGTCATGTTTGCAAAGAAAGTCACAGAATGCATTATGAATTACATTGTGAAATTACATTTCCTGTCTTCATATAGTCTTTTAGAACTGAAGTTTGCATGTCCTTGCTCATTGAAAATGTTTCTGTAGTATAATCAAGGAGCTTTAAGTAAAGTTGTTTTACATGCTATGCCAGTGTTTGTGGGCATCATAGATAATCTCATTAATTTCTTCTGGGTATTTAAGGATAGATTCAAATTATTGACCTCACCATTGGGTTTATCTCTTATTTTTGATTTTTGGTGACATGTCTTTTTTTGAAGTTATGACTCTACTTCAGAGGTAGCTTGTTAGATGGTCTTCCACCTAAAACATAAGTTGCAGTGAAAGCTCATAAAACTTCCACCAGGCTAAACTTTTAACCACTGTACAAGAAATGAAGAGATTTATGTATCATTAGCAACCGTCTGTTTCTGGAACTGATTTGATTCATTCAACAGATATTTTTTGCAAATCCACTATGTGTCAATACTATTGATATACCAACAAAAATTCCTCCCTTTATGGAGTCTGTATTCTAGTTGTGTAAAACTGACAATAAATAATTAAAATATATTGACTGTTTGAGTATGGTTAGCACCGATAGAAAAATAACAAAGCAGGAAGTAGAGGTAGGGAGTGATGAAGTGTTTGTGGTTGGGTTTGCAATTCTATTTTGAGTGGTCCGAGAATGACTCACTGAGGGTCATGGTTGAACCTTTGGAGGTGACAGATGAAAAAACAAGGTATCGAGGGGCCCGGGTAAAGAGTGTTTCAGCCACAGGGACGAGCAAGGGCCTAGGCCTTGGGTGTGTGCAGATGTGTTTGAACAACAGCAAGGAAGTCACTGTGTCTGGAATGGGGTGAATGAGGGTGAGTAGCTGGGGATGAGGTCAGATAGGTAATGGGGACAAGATGGTGCAGGGCCCTTTTAGTCCCAGCAAGAGCAGAGGCCAGTGGGAGTTTTGAACATGGGAGTGACTTGGTCCGACTTGCCTTTCTTAAAGCTCACCCCGGCCAAGGAAAGGAAATGATCAGTTGGGAGGAACTGTGGTAACCTTGGTGAAAGGAGCTAGGGACCAGAGAGCAGTGGAGAGATATTCGGAATTTACTTTGAAGATGAAGTGGAGAGAAAGGATTGGGTATGAACGAAACAGAACTGGGGATGACTCCAAAGGTTTTTGATCTGAACAACTGGCAAGATAGAGTATCTAGATAGAAGATTATAAAACATTGTGTAATATTTCCTGGTTGTTTGCAATGATGCATAAAATAGTTTAGTTGGTTTTTGGTAGCCTGGAGTGATTTTTTTTAGGCTCCAAGGTTATGAATATCGAAGAATTTCCTTTCACTCACCTGTCACTTCCTAATATTCCTCTTTTTTACTCTTAATTTAAAATTTTCACCTTTGTCATACATAAGGAATCTATTATTTCCTGAACCTTATACCCATCGCTGTAATGGATTATAGCTGCCTTCTCGCCGTTTTATTTAATTGGATGACAGGCTGCAGTTATAAATCTAGCAAGTCAGAGGCGCCTGGGTGGCTCAGTCGGTTGGGCGTCCGACTTCGGCTCAGGTCATGATCTCGTGGTCCGTGAGTTCAAGCCTCGCATCGGGCTCTGGGCTGACAGCTCAGAGCATGGAACCTGTTTCGGATTCTGTGTTTCCCTCTCTCTCTGACCCTCCCCTGCTCATGCTCTGTCTCTCTCTGTCTCAAAAATAAATAAATGTTAAAAAAATAAAAATAAAATAATTTAAAATAAAAAAATAAAATAAATCAAGCAAGTCATATACATTTTCTTGTATGGAGGAGAAAAAAAAAACCTTTGATGTGGCAGTATAACAAAGAGTATAATGTATTTTGTGCTACTCCACATTTAGTAAGTTGGCCTAATAAATACTTTGTTATATGGAGAACATATTTCCTTACAAAATAATTATGATTTTTTGGAGCAGGGAAAAGGAGTTGGGTGATGTGGTTTCTAGTCTTCTAAGAATTTAAAGTTAAAAAAAAAGGAAATAAAACATCTAGTTATTAAAACATATCATTGTTTGGTGTTGGATTGGTAACCTAGTTACCTTTTATATGTAGATGAGGTAGCATTTGATTGAGGATCAAGGTTCTGATAATTATAAAATGGTGGTGATTTTAGGGTGATAATGGTGATCTTTGATATATTTCTAAAAGTTTTGTGTTTTTAGAACATTTTGAAAGTGTTTCTCTTAGTATACTCAGTTCTGAATTATCTGTGTCAAGGGGCTCTGATAGTGAATTGATATCTGAATTCCATAGCAAATATGAAAATTGGCTCAAGGCAAGACCATTTCTTTACCAATGCTGTGAAAAGATAGCATATATTAACTGTCTTGTCATTACTTGTTCTGGGGATAAAACTGGGAAAAAATATGAGAAGGTAGGTATCATTAAGGGTGGGTGATAATTTGGATAAGAAAAAATAAACTGGATTAGCAAAAGTTACATATGATTGTATAAACATTTTTGGTTACTTAATGTAAAAGGAAATAGTTCTTTACTTGATCAAGAATAATTCAATGAATAATTTTGAAGAAACATAATTCTTCAATTAGTTATAAAAATAAACCAAACTATACAGTCCCACTAAGAGCAGCCATTTCTGTCTGATTTCAGCCTGCTTAGTTCTGAAATCTTCTTTCCACCCTGTCTCCTCTTAAATACTCACCCCTCTTCCTCCCTCTCTCCACCTTTCCCCTACTCCTCTTCCTGCTAAACTGCTACCCACTTCATTTTTCATGTATTTTGAAACCTGCTTCAAACCTAAGACTATTTTGTAAAAAGTCACCAATAATTTTCAAATGGCTAATTGTAATGGGTCCCTTTTAGATCCTATGCCAAATAATCTCTTGGTTGCATTTGACCTGTAGATCACCATTCCCAAGAGATAAGTAGGCAGGAGGGAACATTATGAACTGTCAGGTGTCCCTGCCTTTCTGCATGCTGTCCCCCCATCTGATATGTCTTCCCCCACTTCTGCCTTATTTGTCTCAGTGAAAGCATTTATCCTTCTGAAAGTCCCCCTGAATCCCAACAAGATTACTCTTTCCCTCCTCTCTGCCACCATGCGTGTACTTTATTTATACGTCTCATTACATGTTTTTGTTTTGTCTTCAGGTACTTACGGTTTTGGCCACTTAGCTAGACTCTGAGATCCTTTAGGGCAGGGGCCATCTTTATTCATCTTTACTCCAACCCAGCATATAATAAGCACTTGATAAATGCTTATCGGATGAATGAAATTATTTTGTCATAATGCACATTAGAGTTCAGAAATCCTTTTACTGTCATTACTTGTGTATGTTCCTATAGTTTCTCAAACTTCAAAACGTAACTAAAGCTTTGAGGTCGCTGTGAATCCCTGAAGTTACTCTATAATCCTTGATGCTAAATATTTGGTGCTAGTGAGAGGTGGCAGGGAAGACTGAGTTGGGAGAATACAAAATGTTAAGGCAAAAGAGACCTCTTTCCCTTTAATCCCTCCCTATACTCGTCTTGCTTGCTTGCCCATCCCAGTCATGGGGAGCCCCTGAACACATCCAGGGTGGAAGTGCAAAGTCCACGTACTGTCTGTACTTCGACACTTCCTGTCCACATGGTGATGAAATAAGGTGAGTCCCAGAATGAACTCATTTACGAGAATAATAGCACGATAACCAAACAGCCTAATATCATTTGGGAGAAAATGAACAGGGTGTCTGTCACTTACCAGAAATGTTTTGAAAGCTCTGGTATTTCTCTTACTGACATGAATTTTTATAATAATCTAAAGATATATTAACAAGTATAATATATACTATGTAATTACAAAAACACAATAATATAAATTTGAATATTACAATAAATGAGATTTTCTCATTTTATTGAATTTTAGTAGGATTACTCTTTGGTGTCCAGAATATTTGGATCATATTTTACTTTTCAATGATTACCTCTTTTGTGTATATAATTCTCTCATGCACATTAGAATTGCCTTAGAAAAAGAGTATAACATAAAGCTGAGGTAAAATAGAAATATTTTTGAGAAGATATTCACACCATCACTAGATTTTGTTCTTAATTGACAGTGCTCTTTTTTTTTTTCTAGTACATGGCAATTTCTACTTTAGTTTTTGAAAGAAATTACGTGTTATGTCTCTTGTACTCTATGAAAATGTGCAGCTCTGGCAGTTACACTGGATGGTTTTGCTGTAGTAATTAAAACACAGATGGAGCTCATTTCTTTCCCAAGTGTTTGATTGGCAGATAGTCTGTGATCAACGCTTCCCTCAGCTGAACATGTCAGCACCATCTGCCTTCAGTCAGCTTGGAGAGGGGGGTCGCAGCAGAATTTCCTGATCATCACATGAGCCAGTTTAAATAGAGTATATTCCTCTTGCTGAAGCCACCAAATGACTTATGTAAAGTTACGTATAATATATAAGGGTTTTCAAGACAGTTGGTTTGCAACTTGATGAAATATTCATTAATTAATATATATGTTTTTTAATTCACCACTTCCTTCCTCTGCTTAAAATATTTAGAGCATAACATAAAGTCACCATACCTTACAAAGTTAAAATTTCTAAACAAATTGAGCTGATGGGGCATTTTGTTTTTAGCGAGGCTATTAGAGATGATTTTAAATCAGGGTCCTGTGTTTTGAACTATTAGTGCAAGCACTAGTTACAAATAAAAATTCTTCAGTATGCTGTCTCCTAAACCCAACACAAAAATCATTTAGAAGAATATGCTAATTTTAAAAAATTGTGTATTTATAACTGTTAGAAATAAATTATGATGAATGGTGCTTATTTAGATATCAGGGTAAGAAATGGGTAGAAATTTATGCTCATCCAATTTTGATGCAGCGGAATGAATGTGGGTTGATTGTTATGTAGAAAACATACATTTAAGGCATTGGAAGCACCGAAATAAGGACATTTTTTAAAAAGAAGAAAAATATAGTTATTTCATATTCCTGGAAATGTATTTTGGAATCTATGATACTTGTGCAAACAGATAGTCTAGATTTGTAAAGACTGCACATGCATTCATAATAACATGAATGCTATATATAATTAAATAATGGAAAACTGATTTGAGTTCCCCCTTCCCTGTCCAAATGGGTACATAGTTCTGACTGCCAAATGAAAAACATGGTCTACCGCACTTGTGGGGGCAAGTGAATGAAGGAGACTATTGCTCACAGAATGTTAGCACAAAGAATAAAGGAGTAGGATTGAAAATCATTCTGAAGAACGTGGAATACACTCATTGCTCATGGTTCCTGTGGAAACCCACTTACAGTAAAGGGCAAGTGACTTTGGGGACTTTGACAAGCATTTGAAGATTAAATTGGTAAAGGTAATCACTTCCCAGTTGGACGGAAAAATATGATGAGTTGTGGAAGGGAGAATACAGAAAAGAAAGAAAATAATTATGTATGTGTAGAAATCTATCATCTTCTATTACCAGAAACTTTTAAAGATAAAACTTTGGATTAGTTTCTCATTTTGTTTGAATATATAATATATAAGCTCTCTTCACGCTTGAAGTGTTTCCAGGCAAAGAGTAGGGGTAGGAAAGAAGAAAAGAGTTTTAATTTTAGTTACGTAAAATGCATTTTAGTTTATGTAGAAAACATTTATCCCAATGATCCTACATTCTCCAAAGGGGAAGGATGGGAATAATTTTGATTTAACAAAACAGATTAGGATAAGAACCATAAACAAAGTGCTGCAGAAATTCAGAGAAAGGAGTTTCCAAATTGAGAGGCACCCCAGAGCACCTGAACATACAGTCATTCACTTAAATTCTCCTTCTCTAACTTACCTTGTCTCCTTTCCCAACCTGTTTCTTCTTTCTGTGACAGTTTTATTCTGTGTCAATATTTTCTATATAGTTTACATTTGCCAATATCCATCTCATTATGATTATCTATGTAGTGTGGATCTCCAGAGAACTTTGGCAGATGTCACTTGGCTAATAACAACCAACATTTATTGAAGACTTCGTGTGTGCCTGACAGTTTTCTAAGTACGTTCTTAGTTCATTCCTACAGAAACCCTATTATTACTTATTTTGCAAATGAGGAATCCCATAATCCAGCTAATCCAGTAGGGGGATTGAGATTACTGTGGGAAGATGGGCTCCAGATTACTGTTCCCTAGTGCCATTTAGACCCACCTGGCTCCTTGAAGTGTCCTGCGTGTGAAGAGTACATGTCCCCTCCAACCTCATCCTCTCCAGATTAAACCCAAGAAAGGGCAGCAGAGGAGACTGAGAAGATGGTGTCACAATGAAGGGTTAAACTGAAAAGAGGGAAAAAAAGCTGAGAAGGGCATTTACATTTGGGAGAGACTGAGCAGAGGGCAGACTGCTCTAGACATGTACCCATGGCTGGTATGGACTCCCTGCCATGCTTGCCCACCTGGCTTCCTCCTCATCCCAGTGTCCAAGGTGTGCCCCCCACTCATGTCCAGTCCAAGTGCTGATGGACAACCGACAGACAAGGGGAGGAAAAGTGCTTCTTAGGGGAAAAGACGTTTCATCTCATTAATTATTTTTTTCCAGTTAAAAGAGATTTCTGAGCACCTGGACAAGGAGTTGAATGGGATGTGGAAAAGTGAATCTTTTACTTCAAACATGATAGAAAGTGTACTGGCCTGAGAGAACGTGAGTTCCTTTGTCTTAGTCCCAGGATTTATGCTAACTTTCTGTTCTTCGTTTTCTTGTGGGTAATGTGAGGGAGTTGGGTCACCAGTTCTAGAGTCCCTACTAGCTCTGAGAAAAGTTGGTGATGATAAGGAGCTTACAGTTTAGCTGAGCAGATATGAGGCCTGTCCACACAAAGTTAACTACATGGAAAACTTAAAAATGGGGAAAGAGATACAAAGAGAGGTTCCCCCTGGTGGTGTGGGGATTAGTTGGACTAGAAGTTCCCTACTGATGTGGTGATGGCACAGGTGTATAATTTATTAAAATTCATTGAATTGTATATTTAAGATGTGCATTTAATTCAAACACAGCAAAGAAAAAAAGACGTGATATATTTTTTTAAAGTATCTCAAATCAGTGTAGAAATTCCATATAACAAACTCTAGGTATGGTCTAAGGGTTTAAGAAAGGTGCTATATCAGGAAGGTGGAGGGTCAAATGTGATAAATATATAAAAGATAGCCCAGTAATAGACCCTGCTTTTTTGTGTGTGATAAAATACTATTTTGCTTCCCTTAACTATTTTCATTTCTTTTTCTAAAGATTTTTTTATTATTTTTAAGTAATCTGCATACCCAGCATGGAGCTTGAACTCACAACCCCGAGATCAAGACTTTCATGCTCCACTAACTGAGCCAGCCAGGCACCCCGACTGTTTTTATTTCTTAAGATAGTTTTTAGACTATTACATTTTTTTTCTTTATCATTGTCTTTTTTAAGTTGCGTCACATTTTTCTTTATCCTTTCTTTAAAAAATTAGCTCTGCTATTTCTTCAAATTTCCCTCCTTAGTTTTTTTTTTTTTTTAATATGGCAGTTATTGTGTGAGTCTGGCATGTCTAGACAGTTCCTGGCACATAGTTAACACCCCATAAATATTGGTTACACAAACCAAGTTTATATCACTATAATTGTTTCGCCAATTAAACAATCACCTACATTATCACCCCTTTCCTAAAGAGATGATGCATTCGGTATACTTTGGGCTGTTCCTTTAAAAAACTTTTTGTTCTTATTTAAAATTTTTATCCAAAAAGGTGTTTTCTTTTTCTTTTTTTTTAATCTTTGGTTAAAATCTTAAACCATTATTTCATTGTCACCTTTCACCTAACTTATCCATGCATGCCAACAGCAAATTGAGTGACGTTGATCGAAATTTTTGTTGTTTTTGTTATATCTAAGTGTATAAGTTAAATAAGTGGTTGGCAATACATGATCTGCTATTACATGACACCAGGATTCAAAGATAATATAATTAAAAATGCATTTTACTAAAATGTCTTGCATTTAAACAAGATGAGGAAGATTGGAAGAGAAGGAGTAGGTGAAAGAAGTCGGAATAATGCATAGCTTAAGAGATGAAGTATTAAGCATGGAAAGAAACAAAAGAGAAGGGAGGGCAGCAGTTCCTGCCCTGCTCCTGACACTCCTTATATTCTGCACTATCCTGATGCCATTATCCAAGTTATCCAACCTTGGTTTTTTGCTGGTTTGAATTCATTCTGGGCCATGCTGATTTACTGTTGGTTATTTTTGGTCTTTTTTTTCCTCCTCGGTCCCCTAAGTTCTTAAAGTCTGTGCCAATGTTACTTGTTTCCAAAATCCAAAAGGCAAAACTGGCCCTAGAAAGGGTCCTACCTCCCAGGTGAGTCTAATTCCAAAGTGCCCAAGAGGTTTGATTTGACTTTCAATATCTAAAGGTGTCCAATCTAAGAGTTTTGATAGAACAAAAATAGGTTATGGGCAGTGGCGATGTCTGAGATCATGAGGACGAAAGGGGTGGGATTTAAAACTTTAGGAAGAAAATAAATATGTTTGTAAGGTACTCTGTACAAATTTAAAATGCTCCATTCTTTGTAGTGTAGTTCAGTGGGAGGCCAGATTATATTCTAAACTCTAAGATGAATGCATCTCCAAATGGGCAGTGAAGAGAAGCCCATAATCCCAAGTTTTTAGGCTCCTCAGTTAAATCTGAATGTTGACACCAGGTCACAGAAACTGTGGTGTATTTTGAATGTTTTCATTTAATTTGTTAACTCCTCTTACCACAGTCCCAAAATACAATGACTGGGTGTATAATATAGTTTGAGGATAACAGTGTTAAGTTTGAATGAAGTTCAGCTAGCCAAGTTGCTGTTTTCCCACTGCCATCCTTGTGTAACGTCTGACTAATGCATATTTAAACTTTTCCAAATGGACATGATAAAGAATATTTCTACAGAATTCTACAATATTGAAAAAAAATTCTCAGAAGTTATCTTCTGAAATATAATTTTGATGGAGAAGAGGAGAATGAATGAAGAGTATGGAATTATAGAGAAGATAGAAAAACTATGAGGAAAAAGCATTAGCTCCTTTAGAACTAGATCTCTCACATTTGTGTTATCAAAGCTGAGAGTCTTAGGAATATGGGATGTTGGGATGGGATCAGAATAAAATCGCAATGTTTGTTTAGCCACATTGAGTTAAAACAGTCATAAACTGCTACAAGATCTTAACTCACTTTAAGGGAAGAGAGTTACATGAAAATTTAAAAAGATTTTTAAAAATATAAGTAGGAATTAATGGTATATAATTCCCCTAATTTTAAAATCAAAGGCTAAAATAAATTTTTTTTATTCTTAGAATGTTTCATTTTAAGTATGTGACCATCATGTAGAACTTTCATGTGGGAATTAATTAGACAGGAAAGACTGAACAACTGGATGATCTAATCTTTCTTCCATCTGTGACTTGATTCCTGGAAGGAGCCCTGGAACAGATGTCAAACTACAATCAGGGTGAACAGTTAAAACTAAGGAGTCGTAGAGCATACTTGACTAGGAATTAGAGTTATGGATCCTCTCTTTTTCTATGGGCATTTTTCTCCCCAAGAGTGGCCATGAAGAAAGAAACTGCAGTGATTGGTACCAGTGGTCTTGAGTTTAAATTTACCATAAATCTTTACATTCCTGTTCTCATTTCTACTTTGTAAGGCAGAGTCTGAACTTAGGATAATCAAGTCACAAAAGGAAACTATATATCAAATAGACTCTGACCCTGGAAAATATAGTTTTGCTCCCTTCTCTGTTTAGGAGAAAAATACTTCAACTTTCATTACTTAATCTTTTCTTTGTGTGTTCCTAGTTTATTAAGCACTAATTTAACCTAACACTTTTATTGTGGTTAGGAGCATTGGAAATGGAAACATTTAAGATGACATTTGGTTTATTAAAACCTCCCAAAACTAGCAGATGGTTTAGGAAAGCAGCATTAAAGATGTTACTTGATCCTTAATTCCAGACCATACTTGATGCTGCATCTGGAAGAAGAACTATGCCAAGAAAAACGCTATTGAGTTAAAGACTGTGTTATTCATAAATATTTAGGAAAATAAGAGACAATGTTCATGAGCATAGCTTGTGAAACCACATAGATATTCCATGGGAGAAGGGTTCTGCAAACATTTCCAAATATGTGGTATTTATTCTTAGAACATTTTAATAAACCTATTGAGAATAGAATTTTATAATGAATCCAGCCAAAACTTGATAGCTATGGTGCTTTATCTTATCCATTCTCTGTACAAATGGAAGTTGTCATTTGTTATAGTCACTAGGATGAATAGTCACTGTGTATTTAAACTCCTTCACACCAAATATAGAATCCTCCAAGTTTTGACTTTAAATATTTTCCCAGCACTTAAAATATTAAAAAGCTGAGTGTAATTAATTGGTACCATATATAACTGTGATAGGTGGCATCTGGTTACTTTTCTCTTATTAAGTTTACTCTTTTGCTGTAACCATTCTATTTGTGAAGTTGTGCTTCCTGCTTAATACATGCTAAATGTTTTGTTTCCTTTGGGTGAGGCAAAGGAAGCTTCAAAACTGTTAAATACAAGTGACAGTGTTTCCTAATTAGTTTTATGGGAGTAGAAATAAATTACTTAAAAATTATGAGAAATAAATTACTTAAAAATTTAATTCTTTTATTAAGAAATGTAAACTGTATACAATACGGGCTTTTGTAAACAAACACTTTTATGTTCTAATCCTTGTAGTTACCATATTGTTGCTGACCTATGTCTAGATGGCAAGTTAGACTTCAGAGACCCTGTCAGATGCTGAAATGGTCAGGAATAGGAAATTACCCATTAGTTAATGAAAGATCTCTTTGGACTTCCTAAGGTCCAAGAAACTCAACAGTGGAGGAGACACTGCCTTTTCTACTTGAGCAATGATGGTATTTGGGAGCCCTCAGGCTCTGAGTTGTAACATAGTCAGCCTCTTGTGTAAGTTAACAGAAAATAGAAAAATCTAAGTCATACTCAAACATACGAATTAAATGGCTAATAATTATATTTTAAACATCAAATATTTCCTTATCAGACTCCTGAGAAGAAACCTTGGATAATGGATCTCTTAGAGAGAAATGATTTTAGATTCTATAATACTATTATCTTTTGTTCAACATTGCAAAATTTAGATCTAAGTCTTGGGTAGGAAATTATATATTATGTAAATCGAATATATTCTTAATAGTTGAAGAGAACAGAATCAGAAGAGAATCAATGACATGTTTAATAGTAACCTGGCCATTTACTGTTTGCCTGTGTATGAGATCAAATATCTAATGTCAGATTTTAACAGCAGCATGATATGCTGGAAAGACCATCTTATGTGGCGCCAGGAGACCATTTAATGTAGCCTAAAATTCAAGCTCCAAGAGTACAGACTGTGTGGACTTGGCCAAGTCATGGAACCTCTTTGAGTCTCAATTTCACCACAGTTAATGAGTAAATAGGAGACTAATCCTACTTTCTAGAGTTAAAGTACTATGATATGTAAATAAGTACTATGATATGCATTGTAAAAGCTGGGCTTGAATTCTGACTTTACCACTTTCTGGCATTGTAATTTTGGATAAATTATTTAACCCAATGAAGTCATGTTTTTTCACAATTTAAAATAAAGATAAGAATCCAGTATTTGCAAACTGTTACAAAGTAAGAGCTTCAAAAATGTTAGTTGCTGTTATAACTTACTATTTTTACTAAATGTCTACACATCTCTTGTCATCTGGAGATCTAAAATAATGTAATAAAATTTTATTTTGTTTGAAGTTATTGAAAGCCTATTCTAATAGATTTTTTTTTTTTTTTTACTTGAAGACTTGTTACTCCCCACGCTTTCTTGTAAATTAGAATAACTTAAGCTAAGGCAGTATGTAGAATGAGGAGCTTTCTTCCTAAACCGATAATGCCCTCTGTATGTAATGTTTCAGCTTTCTGATACAAGGGACTTGAGGAGGAATGGATGTCCAGAATTCTTTCATTGTTTATACTGTGCCATAATTAATTACAATTTAAATCTTTTTGTTGATGTGTTTGGCATAAAATAAGAGAAGCTTGTATGACTCTATAGAGAGAGGGTAAAGTTAAAAAAAAAAAATTGATGGGGCGCCTGGGTGGCTCAGTCGGTTAAGCGGCTGACTTCAGCTCAGGTCACGATCTCGCGGTCCGCGAGTTCGAGCCCCGCGTCGGGCTCTGGGCTGATGGCTCAGAGCCTGGGGCCTGCTTCCGATTCTGTGTCTCCCTCTCTCTCTGCCCCTCCCCCGTTCATGCTGTGTCTCTCTCTGTGTCAAAAATAAATAAATGTTAAAAAAAAAATTGCAATGAGAAGACATTTGAAGCCACTCTAAGCTGCTGGTGCCCTCCTGTAGAGAACATATTTGAGACACACAAGCAACTGCCTACCTTTTACAATCCATTTAGAGAGTCAACCTCAAACCTTTCCTTAGGTAATGGGATTAACACTCTGCTGGGACTGCAATCTTTAAAGATACAAATTTGTTTCTAAATGTTCTAGCTAGTAATCCTATGCTCTTTAACAGGTTTTACAATGTAATTGACACTCTTGGAATGGAAAACGCAGACCTCAGACCTCTTTCTGTCTACTGGATTAGGAAATACGAAGGCTTTAACAGAAAGCACTCTGTCTTGAGAAAGTTATAATTCGTTGCGCCTCATCTTTGTTCTTCAGTGGTAGTATCATTGAAGGGATGTGAAGAGTAAGGTGAATTTAGAATACAGTGATACACAGTTGCTTTTATAAGCCACTCAACCATACATGAAAAAATTTCCTTTTAATGTCCTTAATTTGTACTACTTCAGAAGAAAAGTGTGTTAAGAAACATTTTCAGTTTAAGCATATTGCTTGATAATTAAAAACCTTCAGATCCAGTTAGTTTAAATATAAAAGGAATAAAAGTCAAGAACTGTTCAGTTCTTCTCTTTACTGTCTTCTTTGAACAAGCCATACCTTGTATATGTATACAATATAAGTATTTTGAGACATTATGATCCTTGGAAAATAAAACAAGATAAAATCTTGGTAAACTTCTTTTATAACACATTCCTGATCATATTCTAATATTTTTATTCCCTTTTATTTTTAATTATATCCTAACATGAATAATGACTGAACATTGTAAACAAATATTATTACTTTTAGAAAAATGCCTATAAATTGATCTATTCCAAGTCCGTTTTCATGAAGCATACTTTTTTTAGAGCTAGGATTCCAATGGTCTATAAAATATAAATTATAATATCTTTTGAGTGTTACTGTGAGTTTAATATAAACACCACTCTTGTTGCCACATTGAGTAATTTAGATAAAAAAGCAAATATTCTAGTAAAATTTTACCCGACATTTGTTGTAATTTTTCTTTTGAAACTACACTCAATTTCTTCTAAGATGTTCTATTTCCCTTTCTCTTTGATGTACTATATTGTCTATATCTTTACCTTGTCTTGATGGCTTCTGATCATAACTCTGAATATCAGTTGTGTCTGTGCTGTAGAAATGCTGGGGTACACCCTAGGGAATAATGACTTTGGCATCAGAGGCCTGATTTACCACTCTTTGACTACCTACTGTAAGTTATTCAGTTTTTTCATCTGTAAGATGGAGCTAGTCATATACATCTAGGACAGTGGTGAAGGTTACATGAGATTGAATTGTATATAACAGTGTGTGGCATATAGAAGGTGTCTCCTAGTTCAGTAAGTTAGTTTCCTAGTTCATGGTAGATAGAATGGAAATGCAGATGGTTGGGTGTGGTTTGGGGTTTGGGTTTGGACAGTTCCATGCTTATATGCTGAGTGCATCTGTGGCCTTGATATTTATCATATTATTATTTCTTTGCTTCCTTTTTATTAATTGAAAAGAGAAGGAGAGGAAGAATGAACCTATGTAATCTCCAAGGTAGTATCCTTTAGCTCTCAGCATAGGCTGAAAGTATATGTGACTTAATCAACTGCATTTGCAGATAAGAAGTTCCTACCTCATAGGGTTATTTTGAAGATTTAAAGATATAATAATTCAAAGAGCTTATTAGCACCTGCTAAGTGCTCAGGAATGTAAGCTATTACTAATATAAAGATGTGACTCTTGTGATAGAGTTTGCATACTGTGAATTTTGGCTGAAAGTTATATGTATAAACTTTGGGTACTCCAATTTAGGCTAATCTATATGTACTCCATTTTTTTTTTAAATACTAAGCTTTTAATGGTTATAATTATCAATAAAAGTTGCTAAATTGTAAGAATATTTGATATATATTCATGTAAACAAACAATTCCTTTTGGATTTTTAATATGTAGTCTTTAAATAAAAAAGCCAAAAATTAGCAAGTAAGAGGTTTTTGTCTTTAGAAAAGAGTACCTGTTAGGAATAATTCTGAATATATCTTATATTTTATCCAAATGTATACAGATTATCTGTGTGTATATTACCTTTGGAAATCTCAGAATCTAGAGAGAATTTACTTAGTCTCTTTTTTCTGGGCCTTGGTCGTGCATCATGTCAGTAGTCCACTGGTCAAACAACATATATAGAGCTCTTTCAATATACTAGGTAAATATTTGCCTGTAACCATGGCTGATGTCTAGCTGGGATACGCTCATCTCCTATTAATTAAAAATCCTATACACAGCAAATTAGGCATTTTTGCTTTGAAAAAAATGGAGGACCTAAAGGAGGCTCACAGATTTTATAGGAATAATGCTCATCGGTTGTTAAACTTCTGCTCATTGTGGTTATGAGTGTCAGGGTCGCAGGGTAAGTCAGAAGTCAAGTATGTCAATTTATAGATCAGAATATGAACTTCAGTGTGGTTAAGGTACTAGCCTAGGGACCATAAGTTTCAACTTCTGTGTCAGCTCTGCTCAGTTGGGATTTTGGCTGCTTGAAGGTCATAGACTTGCCGGTCAAGGTCACACAGCTAGTTTGTGGCAGACCTTGGACTAGAACCTAGTTCTTTCGGTTTCTAATCTCATTTTCATTTCTCCTGGCCATTTTATTATAAAACTCTTGGAAATCTTTATATTGAATACATTTTTATAACCTTGTAATCCATTATGTAGGCATAAAAAGTTAAGGTTCTGACATTTTTATTATATGCAAAGGAAGTGAAAATTATCTTGTTAAAAATATCATGCTTATTCAATTTTGAAAATGCAGACAAGATGTGTGAAAGAGGAATGTAGCTTCATATGCATATCTTTTAAGTGTGACCCTTTGTTACTGTGCTCTGTTGTACAAAGTATGCTATCAGCTTTTTTAAGGACCCATTTCAACATGGATTAAGTCTTTAGGGAATTAGCTTGAACTATTTTTTGGCAATTGCCAAAACATGCATATGTGTGGAGTAGAAATATATTATCAATAGCTGAAAGTAATTGTGATGCTATGTATAATATGAGTATATTTCATACGGTTTTTAAGCCCGGTGGGTGAAGTTTGTGTATTTCCTGGGTAGCATTGTTAGCACACAGTAAATATCTAACAATATGATAACTCTTTCCTCATATAGTATTTGCTTTAACTGGAAAAAATTTACTGCTATGCTAATATGGTACAATTCTTAAATCATGTTAAGATGCTAAGTGAAATTCATGGCATTTCGTTACAATATTGTCATTTTTTATAGGAACTAATTTGTCTTTCTTCCTCTCGCTCTTCTTCTGCACACACTACACCTTCCTCCAGTCATTGAACTTTCCTATGACATGCTCTATGTTTTCCTCTAACTGCCTTTGTAACCAGTAGTACTAAAGTTCTACATTCCCTTAAAACCCAGGCTTTAAAGATGGTCTCAGAGCTGTTCCCTTTACGTCTTTTGTCTAGTAGTTCTTTATAACCTGAAAAATTTATAAATGTCTGAATCTAACCATGATTGCAAATTTCCAAACTTTTCTCTGTTTTGATAATTGAGTCCTACTTTACCTAGTAGTGTATTGATTATTTGGGGACACACAGTAATTCCTCTTAACAAGAATACTAAAATATTATTGGAGCTAACACCGTTTTAAGTCAGGCCTGACATTGACCCATGAACATAGCTAGGGCAAGGCCAAGCTAGTCTGGTATAGCTTCAGGAGCTTCCATGTGTGTCCCCTTTCTCCCAAATATTGTCCTCCTTTTCTTTTATTCTTAAATATTGCTGTTTATTCTGTAATTAGATATACTAATTTTTCAATAAGTGGTTAGAAGGATAAGTCACGGAGAACTCATTCACATGAAAGTGTAATACCAGACAATTGGGTACATAACCACCTCTAGAGCAACAGGAGGCGAAACAGCTAAGTAACAAGGGGCACAAGCTTTGAGTCAGACACTCCTAGGGTTAAGTCTTTTTTATTTTTTTTTTTAGATATTTTGTCATTTTGAACAAGTTAAAGTTTGTAAGTTCATTCAGACCACTGTTTCCTCACTTGTAAAATGAAGATGATAATGTTTCATCAACTATATTATTAGAAAGTGAATAAATGAGAAGCTGAGGCCCCTCCAGGCATGTTTTGTGGGGATCATATCTTTGCCAGGACTCTTTCCTGTTTACTTCTATTGGTTGAGGAAATGTAGAGGCCATGTTAATGCTTACAGCTGTGCTTCCCGTTATTTATAAACATCTTTGCTTTTCTTTGATGATGTTATAAGTGGATTCATCCTCATCAAACTGAGTCTTTATTAATTGAGGATTTCTGCCCTCAAGCATCCGTCATGCAGAAACAGTACGGACATGCAAGAAAGAGTTAAAATACAAAGCTTTTTATATAAAGGTCATCAGTGCTACAGGATGTTGGGGAAGGGAAAGAACACATTGTGCAGATCAAACACCATATGAATGACAACTCCACTTTTCTCTTTGGTGTGGCCATTGAGATAAGTGGCATAAAAGGATGTTTGATACTGGGACTCAATAAGGGTAGTCCCGTAAAAATCTGTAAAAATCATAATTTTGTCAGATCTTGTTTGCAAGGTTTGGTTTCATAGAAGAAATTAGCATATCTTTTAAAAATATTTAATTGATTTACCATCTATACTTGAAAGGCAACTTGGTTTTTTCACATTCCAATGAGTGGAGCTTAGTATTATTCACAGGGTGAAGGATGCTGCGTCCCCCACACCTATCCCTAAGGGCTCACATTTTCTGAGAACACATCCTACATTGAATTTGTGATTGTCCATGAAGCTGTTATAGAGTAATGGCTGAAATACAAATTTTATCTTTATGTGTTTGTGGCAGCAAAATGCAGAGTTCTCCTACTTGTTTGAGTAGCAGTGTTTATTTCATATACAGAGGAGAAGCAAAGGCATATATAATTAATTATTGAATGTGTCTAACTCTAAATGGTTCCCTTTTTAAAAAATTTTAGTCAAAGATGGATTTGAAATGTGTTCTTTAATTCTATGTTGACTAATTAAGTAAAGGTTTTATGAATATGTTGGAGCTCTCCTGAGTTTAATGCCAATTAGTTTATTTTGTTTTGGATGATTTTTTTAAATTTCACTTTTGTTCCTCATCTTTGTATAATCTTTTCCCCTTCTTTTGCAGTGGCTCTTTCCCCCTCATGCAATGGCCATGGTAATTTCTATATCGTTTCAGTTTTCGTATATGTGCTGCCAAAGAGAGCACCCATTCTTTTTGGAACATTTACCTTGAACTGAGTACAAAAGAGTTTGTTATAATATTGTACTAGTTGAAAGTTGCATATCTGTTAACAAATATTTGCTGATGTCTTGCTATGTGTGAGGCACTATGCTAGGTATTGGGGGTATAATAGTGAAGAAAGCTTTCAAAAATCCCAACTCTCATGGGGCTTACAGTCAGAAATTAAACAAAGTAATAAGTAAAATAGGTAATATTGTAATTAAACTAAACACTTTGGAGCAGTACAGGGTGGTGGGTGATCCTAGGAGCATGGGAAATGTTGCAATTCTAAATGTCAAGGTCAATGAAGACCTCACTGTAAAGGTGATAATTTATCAAAGACCTGAAGTGAGCAAGAGAGGAAACCAAATGGATACCTACCTACGTGGGGTGAGAATATTCTTGGCAGATGAAACAGCAAGTGCAAAGACTCTGAAGTGGGAACATGCCTGTGTGAAGTACAGCAAGAAGGCCAGTGTGCCTGTAGGATAAGGAGCAGGGGAGAGGAAGGAGGGAGGAAAGACCCATGAAGAGGGGTGGGCGGTGGGAGAGGTTGGTTTTGTAGGGCCTCGCATGCCAGGATGATGACTCTTGCTTTTACTCTGACTCAAATGAGAGGGGTGTTAAGCAGCGAGATATGAGCTGCCTTACCAAAGGCTTACTCTGATTGCTGTGCATTGAGAACAGATTATAAGGTGGCAAGGGCAAAAGCGGGGAGATGAGTTAGGAGGCAATTACAATAACCTGGGTATGAGAAGATGGTATCTAACTACTTACTGTGCATTCATTGCTGCGTGTATTGTATACAGAGACCAGTGCAAAGGGACCATTTCTATTTAGTTTTTAGTCTCTGCATTGTTTCCCCTTGTGGCACAAATCTTACATGAAAGGGAAACAAATCAATGAAAGTGACATCCTTCACATTGTTTTAGTCATTACTGTGATAATATGAATCTTGTGTGTGTATGGCATTATATAGTTTTTCAGAGCATTCTTATATATATTGCCACATCTAGCCCACACTATAGCCTATTTAAAGGATGATAGTCCTGAGGTTTATAGGACATGGCTAGAGTCATGCAGCTGGTTCCTTCTTTTTTCAGGAGCGTGCACGTTGGCTTCTGTGAATATGTATAAGCTAAGCAATAACCAATAACCATCTATTCATGGAAGATGGGATTTGGGTACACTTAAAGAAATTTACTCAGCTGCTGACTCATTAAAGAGTATATTTATCATTGGTGGTGGCTGGGTTGTCAAGCTGAAAAAACAGCTTTGTTATTGGAATTGAGTCTGTAAATTCTTCAGAGGAGATTCTTTATAAACAAGAATATGCATTAATTTTCTCCTTTTAAGTTCATCATTTCTGTTTGCAGGATTCACATGTCTAAAGATGAAGTAGATAAAAGTGTTCTAAAACTGGAAGAAACTTCCCCCCAAATGGGGGGGGGGTTATAATACCAAAAGATATTTAATTTTTGCTGAACAGTATTACTAGGTACAGTGTCGCCTTGTGTATGTCAAAATATTTCAGACAGATGATTTTCATATATGGAATTTAAATAACAAGGCTCATGACATTTTACTTTTAACCTACAAGATACATTGAATACAATTAAAATAGTCAAGTTAATGTCAAAGGAAATAACAAAAATAACTTCTCTGATTTAATTTAAATTTAAAATATATTTTCAGTGTTTCAGAGAAAGAGTGAGGGTATTGCAGAAATTGCTCTATGTTATAGTAGTTGAGAAAGCAGAGTGTGTATTTTGTATGATGTAACACCTATTGCAACATTTGAATGAACAAAATCTGAATGGGAAAATACACCTTTGTAGTCAAAGGGAATAATATATCACTTGAATTGTGTTCCTGAATTGCCATTTGTCTGGGAGATTGAATTTTTGAACATAACAGCAGTAAAATGCAAAAAAGGCAGATTAATATAGTGATGACTGTGAAAAAATTTAAGTGCTCAGGATCAGAATTTGAGCTTATGGTCCACACAATAGTACTCCATTTCTTTCTTACAAATATGATTATTGAAAAGATTAATATTTTATGTTGAAAAGCCACTTATTTGAATAACCTCTCAATTATATTCCCCATTAAAGATGTTTTTCCCCCCACTTTTTAGTTGAAATAGCAATATGTATAAAATGCAGTTGATGTTCTGGCTTTCAATCTGACAAGCTTTTGCAATATGTAGAATACATGATAGGCAGAGCCCTTTCAAAATGTTCTTTTTGAGCTTTTTTCTGGGTAATGGTTTCTGGATTAGCCTAGGGATTGGTGCCGCGGGTAGCATCTGAAATAGTGGTTTCTTTTTCTCTAATCCTGTTCTTTCCTATGTGGCCCACTCTTTAAGTCCTTCTTCTTCCCTCCTTTTGCTTCTTTTCTTGTTGATTTAATTCTTCTGTTCAACAATATTATCGAGTGCCTCCTATATGCCAGGCATTATTCAATACAGCTCCTTGCTCTCTTGAAGCTTCCCATCTTGTGAGGCAGGTGAACCATCACGCAAACAAATGAAAGTATTCACTATGATTAGGCCCAGAGAGTAGTGAGAGAGAGCAGGGCACCTTTGTGCTGGGGAGGTGGGGGGAGGCAAAGTCTGCTCACTTCGTGTGGAAAGATGAAGCTGTTTCTTCCTTCTTGAGCCTTTTTCTGTTTATTCTCAGCCTGATTCCTAATAGCCTGACTGCACTCACAACTTTCATGTACCCGGAGTTGAAGCCAGTGCCACGGTGTGTCTCTTCCCCCACTTAGAGATCTGCCAGTGACAGAAAAACGTCATTCCCTAATGTGCTTTTGCTTTTCTTACTTCCTATTAAGCATAATGATCGAGTATTTTACAAGACATTCCTGATCCTTCCACCACCACCTAGCTTCATTCTCTTAGTACCACACATGTTGTATTTGCTTCTGTTATAGACCCTCTCACGTTGCCTTATAACGTTTCTCTTCCATCCCGTTATTAGGCCACCCCAGCTGCCCCTGTAAAAGCCAGGTAAGCATGGTTTGTGTTTATCTTTATTTTTTCCCCCAGAGGTTAAACAGTGACTGAAGCAAATAAGTTTCAATAACTTATGTTGTATTTTGTAACCATATTAATAAATGGGTTATTTTTATAGTACTTACTCTTACAATAATTCCAAGCCACAAATATACTTTTTTCCAAGATGTAAATTGTTAAGTGAAAGCACAAAATGTAATATATTATGGGATTAATTTCAGAAACTAAATGCACTCTTGTCAATTAAATAAAATGTAAAAGGTACATTAATAACTAGCTTCCTCTGTTTCAGTATTTATATTTTTCATAGCCAAAGACAGCAGGATTCTGAACCACATTTAGAATTAATCAGAAGAAACCTAAGAGGCATGTAGAAAAACAACATAATTATATATGTGGTTTTATATATGCACTGCAAAGTGAAATTAGATAAGTCATTTGAAGAGTTGTATGATTCATTATAATGCAATCCATTATGTGGCTCACCTTAAATTATAATGTAACACTGAAAAAAATGCCACGGCCCTAAAGAAATATTTTATGTGAGGGATGTCATCATGCATTTACTGGAATCAGTATCGATATTTTGTAAGTTTTCATAGAAAAACTTCTAAACATTTTAAAGCAACATTTAAAAAGAACGTTACATTGTGGATATTTAGTTACGTGTTTTTATTTGTTCACTACTAAGATAGAGAAAATTGATTATATTGAGATCATTCTTAAGGTTTTAAAACTGCCATTATTTCCATTAGCTAAAAAAAAAGTAAGTATTGATTTATAGGTCAGCAGTCATTGACTTTAAACATCAAGGCATTTTGGTATTTTGTACAGCCTTTTTTTTTTTTTTTTAAT
The DNA here is from genome assembly GCF_022079265.1 of Lynx rufus. Lineage (NCBI taxonomy): Eukaryota > Metazoa > Chordata > Mammalia > Carnivora > Felidae > Lynx > Lynx rufus. The sequence continues at coordinate 163,594,734 of NW_025814823.1, forward strand.
TTTTTTTTTTCAACGTTTATTTATTTGTGGGACAGAGAGAGACAGAGCATGAACGGGGGAGGGGCAGAGAGAGAGGGAGACACAGAATCGGAAACAGGCTCCAGGCTCTGAGCCGTCAGCCCAGAGCCTGACACGGGGCTCGAACCCACGGACCGCGAGATCGTGACTTGGCTGAAGTCGGACGCTTAACCGACTGCGCCACCCAGGCGCCCTGTACAGCCTTTTAAAAGTCTACATACGTTTTTACTATCTTTAGTCATACCAATTTTAAAGAGTGGTCATTAAGTTCTTTGGACACGAATTACTTGCCCCCAAAAGAAGAAGAATATTAATAATATAAATACTTATGTTTATTTTTTGTAAAAATATCTACATTTAAAGTTTTATATTGTTCCTTCCAAGATGTCAGGTAGTAGATAGTAAAATGACAAATTCAGCTAAATATAGTGGAGAGAAGGGAAGAAAAAATGTGAATACAATTTAATAATTTCTTAACTTTTGTTTTCTTCTACGTGTCAGAGAAACTTATTTAAACTCAAGTTTTAGTTGAATGGTAATTTTTATTATTTAAAAGAGAAATGTGGCCTCATTGTAATTATACTCTCAAGGTGTATGTTTGCTTTGTTTTGTTTTTAATTTATTGTGAGTTCAAAGGGAATAGCTGTCTCATAATGAGTTTCTGTCCGTGATCAGGAAATAAAAATAAGAAGAAAATAGTGAGGAGAGGGTCTCTGCTTCATATTCTAATCCATCAGGATAACACATATGTCATGCATGTTCTTAATTCTTGATTAAAAATCTCGATTAAGATGGAAGAGATTCTGGTTTTTCACCTTTAAATATTCTTTAATATAGAGAGTTGACAGTGATGGATTGACTAATAAGTAATAAATATAGAATCAGAGGTCTGGAATAATCTTTGAAATATCACCTCCAACTCCCTGAATCTCAGAAGTAGTACATTGAAGTATTTGAATTCCTAAAGATCTTTAAAGAAAATTTCATCACTTTTTTATTGTGATATATATCATACATACAGATGAATGCATAAAGCTTAGACAGTTTAAAGAATAGCCATATATTCCTATGAGATCAACACCCAGTTCAAGAAATAGAACATTACTCTTGCCCTAGAACATTACTCTTTCTCTCTACATGAAATTGCTTTTACTTTCTATCAAAACCAGTTCCAGTTGTCAAAGTTTATGTTCAAGGATTACATGTAGAATCACTGTGTTCCCCTTACCTCCCAAAGTTTCAGGGCTTTATTACTGGAAAGAGTTAAACTCAACAGAGACCCTGCCTAGACCAGAAGTATTTCTATTCCTGGTGATTCTGAAATGCATTTAGTGGCTGAAAATAAAAGTGTGTCATTTAGGTAATTGTGCCAGGTGATGTGTTTGTTGAAAGAGCTGTGGGGAGCATCCTTCTATCTGTCTTTAAAATGCAGAGGCTTAAGATGAAATGTTGTAGAGATTTGGGCAGATGGGACTGAGAAGAGATTCTTGGGTTGACATCGATTAAATCCATCTTTCAGGATGATAGAAAAGATGCAGTAGTACTACAATCAACTGAAATAGTAGGGTAGAAGGTGACTACTGGGAGGCAATTTTCAATTAAGACATCAGACAAATGTGGGCAGCCGGTGGCTTAGTCAGTTAAGCCTCCAACTTCAGCTCAGGTCATGATCTCACCGTTTGTGAGTTGGAGCCCTGCATCAGGCTCTCTGCTGACAGCTCAGAGCCTGGAGCCTCCTGCTTTGGATTCTGTGTTTCCCTCCCTCTCTGCCTCTCCCGTGCTTGCATTCTGTCTCTTTCTTTCTCAAAAATAAACAAACAATTTAAAAAAGACATCAGACAAATGACTTCAGTGAGTGTAATCAAGTTTTTCAGAAGGAAAAAAACGTGTACTGTCATTTTTTACTAGACACTAGATCTTTAAATATACACCTCAGTGTTCGGCCCACAAAACATGTTGCTTTCCTTCATTTTGATAGGTACAGCATTATGTCCAAACTTATTTCTTATGCCACTTCTTTTTTTTTTTCAAGTTTATTTATTTTGAGAGAGAAACAGAGGAAGAGCTTGAGCAGGGTAGAGAGAGAGGGGGAGAGAGAATCCCAAGCAGGCTGCATGCGGTCACTGCAGAGCCCCACACGGGGCTCACTGTGGGGCTCACTTTCAGGAACCGTGAGATCATGATCTGAGCGGAAATTCAAGAGTCAGACGCTTAACCGACTGAGCCACCCAGCCTCTCTTCTTATGCTGCTTTCTTACATTAGGGCCATTTGTTTGGTTTTGTTTTATTGTATTTTGGATTATTAATCACTGAGCAGATACTTTATTATTATAAAAGGAATTATAAATATCATTGAAATGGTGCTGGTGTTGAAGGAGCAGATGGGTGCTGATTTCTGCAGTTTTTTGTCTTTGTTTTTTAATATTTTCCCAAAGATAGCTGTTGGCAAAGTATAACAATCTGTGATCAGATTACTGGAACAGAGAAAAAAAAAAAGGAAAAGAAAATTAACCATACATAGGTCTACATATATTTTTTCTAAAAAGAGAAAAAACCCAACACCTCTAAACATGGATATTTGTTATAATTAAAGAACATAGAAACACTTCTATCAGACTTAATATTGCACCTCTCCCATTTCATGATTTTCATTTTCCCTTGCCCTCCTGTTTACCTCTATGCTCTGTAGTGGATCTGTGTAATAATCATTGCTGCCGGGGCAAAGCTCCCACCAGCCAGAGATGTGACAGTTCACAAAGAGAGATGTTTTGGCATTCCCAGACACAGAGAACATTAAATTTGGTGTGAGACAGAACAGGTCTTCTTTATTTTGACCTATAAAACATAGATGCTATTGTAAAAAATATCACTACACAAAATATCTTCAGCCAGTAGCTTTGGATGATATCAGTCTTCAAGGTTTGCACTGTATTTTATTACTGTATGTTTTGCCTCCTCCTCTTTATATTTTGAAAAGAAAACCAAGGGGATTCACTATACTATATATCAATTTTGAAGCAACTTGTCTGGATTCAGAGGCATCTCTGAAAGGAGTGTCCCTTTTCCTTGTTAGAGTATATTCTTTAACATGTTAAAGGATCATAGGTTTTAATATCACTAGCTGGGGTAAAGGGCAAGAACTAATCAATATTCTTTCCTGGATCTGTCCCAGGGTGTCTTGCAACCCTATCTGTTTCCTGTTTTTCCTTTACTTCTTCTGCTTGAGAGCTTTTCTAGTTAAAGTCTCCCACATCTCATACACAGTCCATTAGGATATCCCATTTTCTCTACCTATAAAGTATACTTGGAATCCAACCACTTGTTACCTCAACTGCTACCACTTTGGATTGAACTACCAGGATAAGACAGAAAAAGATAATAAGATATAAAAATACTACCTAATAATAATATAATTTATAATAATATAAATGTATAATGATTTCATAAATTAATGAAATAAATTTATAATTTAATTTATAGGGGCACCTGGGTAGCTCAGTCGGTTGAACATCCGACTTCTGCTCAGGTCATGATCTCAAGGTTGCTCAATTTGAGCCCCACATTAGGTTTGCTGCTGTCAGCGCAGAGCCTGCTTCAGATCCTCAGTCCCCCTCTCTCTCTGCCCCTCTCCCGCTCATGCTCTCTCTCTCAAAAATAAATAAAGCATTAAAAAATACTGTAAATTTATAATACTATAATATAAAAAGAATATACTTTCCTTGCTTTATCCCCTTGCTCCTCCATTCTTCCCCTCAGTCCACAATCTCCATAAAGAAGCCAAAATGATTAATTTGAAATATAAATCCAATCATGTCCTTCTTCTCGGCCTCTGTAGTGACTTTCCATTTGACGACAGGCCATAGTCCTTACAGTGACCCATAAAGCTCTACTGATCCAATCTCCATTACCTGCCTGAGCTGCTCCCCTGACTTGATTCCAGCACATTTGCCTTTTTGTGGCTGCTTTGCTCCAGCCCTTTCATCTCCCTGGAGACCTCTGTAGACAGCCAGTGTTCTCACTCCTGATCTCCTGGGAGTCTTGGTCACCTGTCACCTTTATAGTCTCATAGTTTACTTCTTATCTTATCCTAACATTCTCATTCTCTTTTCCTCTGCTCTCCTTTCCCCATGATGATCATCACCTTCTAACATACAATGTTATTAAACTATTATGTGTTTATGGTCCATTTTCTTGCTATGATGTAAGATGCATGAGGGCTGAAATCTTCCATTTGTCCATGGTGTATTTTAAGCACTTAGAAATTATTTATTCAGTAAATGAATCCGTATAAAATAAATGATTGGTATACACCTTACTGGCTCTTCACTTTTCTTCCTTCCAGATCTCACAGCCGTCCTTATTTGTAACTAGACAAATGGGTGGCATCAGCACTAAATCTCTTAGATGTAGCATCCTAAACCAAATATTAGAACTAAAATTTTAAAAGGAAAGTGAATCTCAAATATAAATATCTTTAAGTCGTTTTTTAAGCATGACCATAACACCCTTATTTCTGTCTCTCTCAAAAACATCTACAAACTTTCATTATTGCTTTTGGTTCCGAAAAGGAGTTACCAAAAAGAGATGTTTTCAATCTAGATTTAATATCCCTATTGATATCCATGTTACTCTAAGGGTAATTCAGTTCTCCACTAATTTATAGATGGGAGGAATGAGCATCTTGGAATAAATGCTGAATATGATCAGATAAGAAAATAGATCAAAATCTTCTTGTCATAGTCCTTTTAGGCTGCTATAACAAAATACCATAGACTGGATGGCTTATAAGCAAAAGAAAGCTATATCTCAAAGTTCTGGAGGCCAGGAAGTCCAACATCAAGATGTCAGCAGATTAATATCTGATGAGAACCTGCTCCCTGTTTCATAGGTGGCCATCTTTACATTGCATACTCATGTGGAAGGGACAAAGAAGCTCCTCAATGTCTCTTATAAGAACACCATGCCCTCATCATGTAGCACTGCTACCTAATCATCTGTCGAAGGCCCCACTTGCTAATATCATCACATTGGGTGTTAGGATTTCAACATGAATTTTGAGGAGGGACACAAACTTTCAGTCTATAGCACCTCTCTATTCACAGAGATAGAAACAAAATTACATCAAGATTAAAGGTGGAAAGTTTTTAGGAGAAAGTTTGGCATTAAATACCACAATATGGGATGCCTGGGTGGCGCTCAGTTGGTTAAATCTCCAACTCTTGGTTTTGGCTCAGGTCATGGTCTCATGATTGGTGACATAGAGCCCCACGTTGGGCTTTGCACTGGCAGCATGGAGCCTGCTTGGGATTGTTTCTCTCCCTTTCTCTCTGCCCTCCCTCCCCTCAAAATAAATAAATAAGCATTTCTTTAAAAAAAATGAAAATCCACAAAAATATGAAAAAATTCATTTCTGGCAATAGTGTTTAAAAAGCAGCCACTCTACATATCATGACCTTGTTGAAAAGGGTAATTATTTAGGTCAGTATATGAGTATTTTGTGTGAACTTACATGATAACATTTGAAGACAGTACAGGTTCTGAATGAAAGAGTAAAGATCTCATATAAATTAGTGGAAAAATATAGATCCACAGAAAGTGTAGTGGAAATATGGGTTGGGTGCTAGAACAGGAAGATAGATTAAAATTTTTACCAAAAAATTTTAACCAACTTTGGCTGAAAAATTTTACCAAATGCTAATGAATGAAGGGGGGAAACTTTTGTTTCAGTTTTACCCCTAAAGTAGGTCACAGTGTCATACGCTAAAAAGCTAGAAGGGACAGCAAGTGCATTTGATTAGAAAATCAAGGTCCCAAATATCATTTGAAATGGGTTTGAGCAAAACAAATATAATTTAATGCAGTAGTAAGGACTTCTATAGTTAGTCCAAAAAAAAAAAAACCTGCATAATGAAAAGATGGTAAAGCTGTATAGCATAGAAAGATCATTAGAATTCTAGTAGCTACCAGAAAAAAGAGTCTGATGTGAAGATGGACTATTGTAATGAGCACTCAGGGTACAAGGATACTTCCTAGGATTTTTTGCTTTCAGAAACCACAATTTAAGAGGGACTTGAAAAATGGAAACTCTTTCCAAGAATGTTCGTCAGAGTGGGAAATGAAGGAAGAGGAATGAACTGTCTGGAAAATACACTGCTTAGGCACTGACCATGAAGCTCATTTAATCCCCTTAACTCTGCAAGTGGATTAGTGTCTCCACAATATAGAAAATTTAGTATTGCTCTTTTTACTAAATCGAAATTATCAATGAAACTTTCAAATGGACACCATCTTGGGAAAATATCTCAACAGAACTAACTCAAGAAAAAATAAAAATTGGAAAAGGTCTGTAACCATTAAAGGGATTCAGTCACTAGTTAAAAACTCATTTACAAAAAAATCTCAAAAGGCCTAAAGATTTTTGCAGGAAACTTCTATAAACAATTTTGAGAATATACAAACTGAACAAAATACAGTCTAGAAGAATGTTTTATTTGCAAGTCATTTTATAAGGCTTGGATAATCTTGATGTCAAAACCAGAGAAGAGAATATGATAAGAGAAAATTAAAGGTAAATCTTATTTGTAAAATTAGATGAAAAAATCCTCAGTGAAATAATAAAAACTGAACCCAGCCACATATTTAAAACATGTATCATGACCGAAGGTGTTTTATCGGAAATGTTAAAGAGTGGTTTGACCTCAGAAAATTTATTAAGGTAATTTCCCACATGAGTAGATTAAAGGTTAAAAAAAGCACATTAGTAATGATTTCACAAAAATATTTGATAAAATTCAGTGTCCCATTGTAATAAAAACTCTTAGCAAACTGGAAATAGAAAGTAACTATTCCTAACTAGATAAAGGGAGTCTACTAAGACCCACAGCAGATGTCATGCTTGATGCTGAAACATGTGAAGTGTTCGCTTTATATTAGAAATGAGGCATGTCTACTCTCACTGCTCCTGTTTACTGTTGTAGTAGATGTCCTAACCAGAGCAGTAAAACAAGAAGAATGAAAATTCAAATATTATATATAAATGTAAATTAAAATTAATATATTTACATATGGTTAGATTAAGATACATTAAAAATAGTAAACAGTCTTTTCTTTGAAACAACATTGATCTAAACTGTTTAAATGATGCATAAAAGGGAGGAAAATTAGGTTGTCTTTGTTTGTTACTTACGGGTTTTATAAATATGTTCTTTGTTTCTATTCAGAAGTGCTGATATTAATGGGAAAAAAGCCATGGGCAAAACAAAGTCTAGAGGAAACGATTATTTTGTTTTGGAAACTCTTTGACATAAAAATTCTTTAATTAAACCGTATTGTCTTAGACATAGTAGATTCAATTTAGCTAACATACAGTATAGTATTGGTTTTAGAAGTAGAATTTAGTAATTCATCCCTTACATATAATACCCAGTGCTCATCTAAACAAGTGCCCTTCTTAATGCCCATCACCCATTTAGCCTATCTCCCCACCTACCTCCCCTCCATCAACCCTCAATTTGTTCTCTGTGTTTAGGAATCTCTTAGGGCTTGCCTCCCTCTCTGGACATAGTGTATGTTTATAACAATGATAAAAAAAATTTCTGTAGAAAACTGGTTTACTATATTGGGTCCCACAGACTTTAATCCTACTGGGCAGTAGTGGTATATAATTTGGGAGTGGATTTGACTACATACAGCAAAACAAATGGAAATATTTCAATAAGATAGCAGTTAATTTCTTTCACAAAGGAAAGAGATACATTGTGTTTTGGAGATAAGGTGGTCTGGCTTTTCCATATATTCATCAGGGACCCAGGCTCATTCTAGCCTACCACTCTAGCATCTTTAGGTATAGTCCTTGTCCTCATGGTTCAGCCCAGCTGTGAAACCTCCAGTCATAGCATGCCCTTTTTAGCCAGCAGGATAGATGAAGTGGCAAAGCAGGACGTACAAATAATACTTTGGCTTTACCTATCTGCTGTTGAGGGTGAGGCATGTCATCCTATAATTGAGCAGCAATGTGACTAGCTAAAAATTAGGGTTTTTGTGCTGAAGGTGGAAAGGGAAAGGGATATTGTAAGGCTAGTGGTCCTTGTTACAGGTCAGGTGGCTGTTTAAATTCATAATAATGCTGGTTTAATTGTTGGAAGATTAGAGGAGACATACTATTTTTTTAAGTTTATTTATTTATTCTGAGAGAGAGAGAAAGAGAGAAAGAATCTCAAGCAGGCTCCATGCTGTCAGTGCAAAGCCAGGTGTAGGGCTCAATCCCATGAACCATGAGATCATGAACTAAGCTAAAGCCAAGAGTCAGATGCTCAACTGACTGAGCCACCCAGGCACCCCACAGAGGAGACATACTCTTCAGTTGATTTTTTTTAATGTTATTTATTTTTGAGGGAAACAGAGTGTGAGCAGGGGAGGGGCAGAGAGAGAGGAAGACACAGAATCTGAAGCAGGCTGCAGGCTGTGAGTTGGCAGCACAGAGCTCGACATGGGGCTAGAACTTACGAACCCCAAGATCGTGACCGGAACCAAAGTTGGATGCTCAATGAACTGAGCCACTCAGGTGCCCCTTTACTTGTTTTTACCTTGTCCCTTTCAGTATAGGAATAAGTCTGTCATTGAGCACTTATTTTTTTTAAGATGACTTTGTCATTATGAATAGTAAACACACTAGCATAGAAACAAGAAATAACACATATAATAAGCTTCATTAAAATTCAGTTATTTAGAGTGAAATTGCCTAATTCTTCCAGGCAACTCATACTAACAAATTGTACTTAGCATAATTGCTGGGTTAATATTATCTCTTTTTCCAAATTACATATTTTTGATTCACATTTATTATGGCAGTTGTCCTCTGCACTAGGAGTGATAACACACTGTTTATTTATACATTCTAGGACCCAGAATCAAGCTTTGATTTTTCTACCATCTCTACCTGCTCACTCCTGAACTGTTACAAACACACAGACTTACACACACAGACACACACACACACACCCCACATCTTCATTATCATTTCACCTATTGATTGACCCTTATGTTACCTCCATATCTTGGCTATTGTAAATAGTGCTGCAATAAACATAGGGGTACATATATCCTTTCAAAACAGAGTTTTTGTTTTCTTTGGATAAATGCCTAGTAGTGAAATTATTGGATCATATGGTATTTCTATTTTTAAATTTTTGAGAAGCCCCCATACTTTTTCCACAGTGACTATACCAATTTACATTTCCACCAACACTGTACATGGGTTCCTTTTTTCCACATCTTCACCAACACTTGTAATTTCTTGTGTTTTTGAGTTTAGCCATTCTGACAGGTATAAGGTGATATCCCATTGTGGTTTTGATTTTCATTTTCCCGATGATGAGTGATGTTGAGCATCTTTCCATGTGTCTGTTGACCATCTGTATGTCTTCTTTTGAAAAATGTCTGTTCAGGGCCTCTGCCCATTTTTTAATTGGGTTGTTTGTTTTTTTGGTGTTGAGTTTTGTAAGATCTTTACATATTTTTGATATTAACCCCTTATCATTTGCAAATATTGTCTCCCATTCAGTAGGTTGCCTTTTTGTTTTATTGATGGTTTCCTTTGATGTGCAAAAGTTTTTATTTTGATGTAGACCCAATAGTTTATTTTTGCTTTTCTTTCCTTTGTTCTTAGGAGACATATCTAGAAAAATGCTGTTATGTTTGATGTCTGAGAAATTACAGTTTGTGTTATCTTCTAGAATTTTTATGGTTTCAGGCCTGACACTTCGATCTTAAATCCATCTTGAGTTTGTTTTTGTACGTGGTGTACATGTAGCTGTCGAGTTTTCCCGGCACCATTTATTGAAGAGATTATCTTCTCCTTAGTGTATATTCTTGCCTCTTTTGTCATAGATTAATTAACCATATAATTGTCGGCTTATTTCTGGGCTTTCTATCCATTGATCTATGTGTCTGTTTCTGTGCTAGTACCATACTGGTTTGATTACTACAGCTTTGTAGTATACCTTGAGACCTGGAACTGTGATACCTCCAGCTCTGTTTTTCTTTCTCAAGATTGGAGAAAAAGAGAGCAATTAACGGATAGGCTGTTTTGAATAACTTTATGAGCCAGACTTTGAGTAAGACATAATTTCTCCACTGGATATGCACAATGATACTAGGATTTGAGTAGTTCTGGAATCTAGAAACATTCTTATTCCACTATCAGGGGCTGTTCTAAGAGAGGAGGAAGAGGGGGGCATTAACATTGTTCTAAGAAGCAAGTCAGCACAATGCCAAATGATAAGTCTTAACAGCTTGGTCAGTGATATGTTGTACAGTGTTCTATCCTCAGTCCTGATGCTTTAAAGAAATCAGTACAGCCTAAGGGCTTGCTGATCCATGAGCAGAGGCACCGCCACATGTGATCCAGCACATGATAAAACATTTTAATATTTCTAGAACTGTGCTTTCTTACCTTGGATATGTACATTTAATGTAATCACTCTTGGTTTTTTTTTCCTCCTTGCAAAGTTTCTATTAAGTTGAGGGTATACTTCAAAAGTGATGGTTGGTCCAAACAAATAGAAATTCAAAGGAAAAAAAAAATAAAAATAACTTCAACCTAAACCTCACAGCTTATATAAAAACTAACTTAAATTTTTTTTTTCTTTTTCAACGTTTTTATTTATTTTTGGGACAGAGAGAGACAAAGCATGAACGGGGGAGGGGCAGAGAGAGAGGGAGACACAGAATCGGAAACAGGCTCCAGGCTGCGAGCCATCAGCCCAGAGCCTGACGCGGGGCTCGAACTCACGGACCGCAAGATCGTGACCTGGCTGAAGTCGGACGCTTAACCGACTGCGCCACCCAGGCGCCCCTAAAAACTAACTTAAAATGTATCACAGTTAAATATGAAACATAAAACTACAAAACTTTTACGAAAAAAAAAACAGAAAATCATCAGGACCTAGGGCTAGGCGAAAAGTTCTTAGACCTGACACTAAATGCACAATCCATAAAAGGGAAAATTGACAAATTGAAGTCATCAAAACTAAAAACTTTTGCTTCAAAAAAGATGCTGTGAAGAAGATGTGAAGACAAGGTACAGAGGCAGAGATGTATTTGCAAACCACATATCTGACAAAGGCCTTTTATCTAGAATATAATATAAGCTTTCAAAATTCAACAGTAAAAGAAAAAAAAAAGCAATCCAGTTAGAAAATGGACAAAAGACATGAGTAGACATTTCATTGAAGAAGATATATAGTTGGCAGATAGGCATATGAAAAGATGGCCAACATCATTACTTACTAGGGAAATGCAGATTAAAAGCAAAGTAAAATATTACTACACACCCACCTATCACACTGGCTAAAATGTAAAAATAGCGATAACACCAAATAAAGCCCAGGGTGTGGAGAACTGGATCACTCATACATTACTAGTAGAAATCATTTTGCACATAGCCACTCTAGAAAAGAGAATGACAGTTTCTCACAAAATGGCCATATGACCCAGCAATTGCATTTTTGAGCATTTATTCTCAGAGAAACAAATTTATGTTCACAGAAAAACCTGCACATGCCTGTTCATTGCAGCATAATTTAGAGAAGCCTCAAGCTGGAAACAATCCAAATGTCCTGCAAAAGATGATTAGTTAAACTATGGTACATCTGTACCATGAAATAAGACTCAGCAGTAAATAGGAATGAATTATTGATATGTATAACAGCTTGGATGTGTCTCAATGGAATTGTGCTGAGAAGCCAATCTCAGACGATGACCCAGTGTATGATTCTGTTTATAAAACATTCTTGAAATGACAAACTTATAAAAGATAGAGACCAGATTTCCTCATGTGCCGTGGACGATAGTTGAACAGGATGTTACCATAGGGAGAAATTGGATGAAGGTTATCTGGGATCTCTCTGTATTATTTCTTCCGACTTCATGTGAATCTACCATGATCTTAAAAGCAAACAAACAAAAAACTAAATGGTCCCTTCAACTCAAGGGAAAAGGGACAAAAGACTCAACCTTGTAGTTAAATAACTTGCCCATGATCCCACAGCGTGTGAATATAGCAGTGCTTAGACTTGAACTCAGAGAGCTGACTTTAAATCTAGTCTCTGTTTCCACAGCACATGCTATCCTCCTGGTCCCACTCAAGGTAAGTAGCAGTAATTTTTACATGCAGGCCTTTGCAGCCATTTCTCCAAAGGAAAAAAAAAATGAGAAAGAAAGAAACATTAAAATTAAAGAAATTCAAAGAAAATTGGGATCGGATGTTAGGTTGTAGTCAAACTCTCCTCAACTGTGCCTCTCAAACATCTCAAGGTCACCTGGGGTTCTTGATAAAATGTAGATTCGAACTGAGTCAGTCTTGGGTGGGGCCTGAGACTAGTTCTGATAAGCTCCCAGGTGATGCTAAAATTGTAATCCATGGACCAGTCACTGAGCAGCAGGGATAAAAGGATAAAAGAAACAGGGATAGCTGTTTGTAACTAAGGTAACGAAGAATGCCTTACAACAAACAGCGTTTCAGATGCGGTTAGGATACTGCACTCGAGTGGCACATGGAATGAGAGAGGAAGAAAAACATTGTCGGGCTGTAGTTTAAGCCTGGGGAATCCATCCATAAGTGAAGACAGCTGAGTGGAAAGAGACACACAAGAGTCAAAGCGTTGTGTTAAGATGATGCTTTGCAGTCAGTTGCAGCAAACAGCTGTTGTAAATGTGAGGTTGTCTACTTTTTACATTTGTGTGTAAAAGAAATTATTGATAATGTAGGAAGTTTATTGTGTCCACAGCCTAGACTGTCATCAGACCTGACAACTCCAGTTCCATTCAGTTAAGTGTTTTGGGATTTGATTTGTCCTGTTATCTAAACTAATTAAGGTCAGAATATCCAAAGTTCCATTTATTCAGGGGTACGTATGTTTAATTTTTGTATTACTGAATAGCACAAATAAATTGTGCCAAAGAGTTTTAGATGCCCTTCTTTCAAAGTCACTCTTTAATTATTAATGCTTTTATCAGGCTTTCTGAAAGGTGCCATGTTTCCGAGAGTAACTAAAGCTTGATGGGGCTTTATGTTATGATAGGAAATTAATAAATGAGTATGAGAACTGAGGAAATGAAGTGTGAAATTGTGTGGTATTTCAAAGTGTGAGCTTCTTTTGTGATCTATATTTTATCACACACTAGGTCATATTTGGTGGAGTATTTGCTCATGGGTCAGCAAGCCCGTAGGCTGTCGTAGTTTCTTTAAAACAACAAGCTTGAAGGGTGGAAGGAACACTGATCAACCGCACCCCTGGCCGAGCTGTAAGACCTTTTAATTTCATGGGGTGTTGTACTGACTTGCTTCTTAGGAACAGGCTAATGCCTTTTTCTTTTCCTTCCTCCCTTAGAACAGTCCCTGATGGTGGAAATAATGACACACAAAACTACCCTTGAGAAGCTTACTTTCTCATTAGTCTCTCATCTCCACTCTTGCTCCTGATTCCTCCACTTCAGCCTCCACTCCACAGCCAGAGTTTACAACACACCTGTGATTCCATCACCTACAGGATGAAGTCTCAATGTATCTCGGCATGGATCACAGGGGCTCTTGTGTGTTGGCTCCTGCCTTTCTCACCAGCCTCGTTTTCTAGCCCTCCCCACTTCCAGTGTTCCTTGAGCTCTGGCCATACTAAACTACTTGTAGTTCTTAGGACTCACCTTGCTCACCTGTCTCTAGGTTGACCTATAAGCTGTTTTCTCTATTTGGCATGTTTTGTTTGTTTGTTTTTGTTTTGTTTTTTTTTCCGCTTGGCCACCTGCTGGACACTTGATCCCTAGCTTAGTCACCTCCTCCATGAGGCTGCCTTAGTCAAGGCTGTTTGGTTTCAAGGTATAGAAATCCACTGAAATTATCACCAAAAAAGTGTTTATGTAAATGAAAATCAGGCCACTTCATGCTTTTCTGAACAGGACAGGAAATATGCTAGGGCTTTGGAGAGAACCCAGTTAGGAACCAAGTTTGCTCCCTTGGTGTTGTGTAGTTTCTATCACTCCTCTCTGTGACTGATCCATTCTTCTCTTTTGATTTGTGAAGGGATGTTCTGGCTTCTCTACCCTTTTGTCACTTGAGCTTGCTAATGGCTTTGCTTTGGATTCCCCTGATATCATTTGGCCCTGATATTACATAAATTTCTGACTCAGCTAACATCTCATTTTCACAATATCAGATTTTTAGGCAGAGATGTTTACACTGTCCCAGTTAGGTCAAGTGGCTGATTAGCTGTATACAGAGCTATATACAGGATTGTATACAGAGTGAGGTCCTACTGTAACTTCCATGGAGCCCACCATTCAAGGCTGGGAGGTGTGTTTGGTGCTGCTTCTCTGATTCTACCGCTCAGAGGGAGATGGTCCTTCCCCTTTCTCCGAAGTCTCACTTTACAGAGTTCCTACACACAGTTCTACTTACCCTTCACTCAAAGGGTATACTGATCTCAGATTTTAGGGCATGACATCTCAGTTCATATGAATAAGCCCTTCTCCAAATTCTGGGGTGGTTTTCTCATGGTTTTCTTGCCAAGTAAGAAGAGGAAGTTCACTTTTTGGAATGGCCGTGTTCTCACTGGGATTATTACAAAAACTTTGTTGTTGGTGGTGGTGGTGCAGGGGACTCAATTCTGTTTATTTGGGGAAAATTATAATTAAATTTAAGAGAAAATTATGTTTTTTAAATCTCTTGTGCTGTGAAAATGTATGTACTTGAGTGAGCTAAAGATAGTAAAATTACATCTAGGTTAATATCATTCAGCTCTCTAAACTCCTTCCTGACTATTCCAGTGAGAGTGCTTTAGATGATAAGGGGCAACATTTTTCTAAGAAAACTTATTTAAGTGGAAATATCCTAAAGAAACTCAATTAAAGCTGAAATCAGAGAATTATGGAGTTTTCTCTTTAAATACATACCACATCCTACAAATTGTTCCATGATGCTCTATTTTGAGAATTTATCTCACAGAATACCAGTTCTATAATAGAATAGGAACATGGTGAAGATTTTATTGATTAGGGCAAAGAAAAGTACTGTTTTTGAGAGGCCTATTCCATATAGCCTGTGTGATCCTCTTGACACACCTCTTACTTCATGCTGAGATTTGCTGAATATATAGAATGATTTCCCACTGTGACTGTCAGGAGAAGGGTATACCTGAGGAGAAGAAAAATTGGGTAAAAATTTTTGAATTATAAAATGTGATCTCTTTCTTTCTCTCCATTACCTTCCTCCCCCCCCCTTTTTTTTCTTCTTTATCCAGGAAGCATAGAACTTGATTGTGCTTTATTTTTCCCACCCGTAAGAAGATAATGAACCTATTGCCCTTATGTACTATGATTATTTTGGGGAATCTTGTGTGTGTACCTTATAAACCATAATGTTTTAGAAAGGTGAGACACTGTTAAGGGTCTAGTATGTGCAGTGAAGGGAACAAAGATGCCTCACATGTGACCCCTACCCTAAAGGGTTAGCACTTATTTGGGGAGTCAGGATAATCTAGTCTCGTTGTCTGAACAAGAGAAAAATCATTTGGAGTAGAATCTGCTCCTATTTTAAAAGCCCTTTCCCTCCTATCCCAGATTATTCTTATTATTGGATCAGTTTGGGAAATACTGACAAAAGATTTCATTTTCATTTTCTTCATTCATTAAATGGAGGATAAAATGCCTACCCAGGAGATTGTGACAAAGTATGAATAAGGTAACATTCCTGAAAGTACCCGCATGGTGCTTGGAACATGATAGGTGCTTAGGAAATGGTAGCTCTCCTTCCTTTTAATAGAACGAAGAAAGAATTGACAGAACCTGAATGGAAGTACGAATTAAAGTGTCCTGGTAATTCAGAGCAGAGGAAGAAGAGTTTGTTTCCATTTGGGAAGGAGAGATGAATTCCCTGTACTGGCCCATCACTATGAAAGGTGGTGTGTGCAGCAGGTTTAGCGGGCAGACACTGGCATATCTTAGTTCTACAAGACTGGGTTTCAAATCCTGGGTTTTCACTGAACAGCTGAGGAACCTGAAACATGTCACTTAACCTCATGTTATCAGTTTTCTTTTTTTTATTTTTTTTTTAATTTTTTTTTCAACGTTTATTTATTTTTGGGACAGAGAGAGACAGAGCATGAACGGGGGAGGGGCAGAGAGAGAGGGAAACACAGAATCGGAAACAGGCTCCAGGCTCTGAGCCATCAGCCCAGAGCCCGACGCGGGGCTCGAACTCCCGGACCGCGAGATCGTGACCTGGCTGAAGTCGGACGCTTAACCGACTGCGCCACCCAGGCGCCCCAGCAGTTTTCTTATTTATATAATAAGAGTAATTAAAAAAAAAACTAACTCATAGGATTGTTGTCAGACAATAAAGCCCTCATTCATTCATTCATTCATTCGGCGAGTAGTTTTGAGCACTTGCTTTCTGTCAGGCATGGTTCTGCATGCTAGGGCTATAGCAGTGACCAAAGAAAAAACAGAACCCCACCATATAGTCAGTGCTCAACAAATGAGAGCCATTATTATGCCGTAATAAAAAGTATTCCAGCCCTGTTAGTCTGATTTATATTTTGTTGCCATGACAGATATATAAATTACTGGAGCTTTAACCATTTGGCTGGAACCACAGAATCAAAATAATAAGCCTTAGCTGGAAAGAGCGCCAGAGCTCCTATGGGATATTGCTGATGTTGCCCATTGTATACACATCTGTTAGCTGTTGATGCACAGTGAGTGTGCCCCATTATTTATTTTTTTAGAAGTAGTGATTGATTGATTGATAACTGTGTGATCTAGGTACATACTCCTATTAAATCCTTCTTGTGAGTCAGGGCTCATATTTTGAAGCACTTGATGGTGGTTATACTTGTAATCATTGACCAAAAGCATAATAAATTTAACAAGTCCACATCATGTGCACATATGCATATTTTGAAGGCAGGGCATTGACAAGGAAGATGAAAGAGAGGACCAGAGTAAGGATATACCACCTTAACTTCGTTATCATTAGCTACAGTTGGTCAACAACCAGTTCATTATGGTCAGGATTACCATATTAATAGTTTGTGCTGAATTGTTCCTAGTCTAGTTTGGTGCTTATTTGTTTTGCTGAGGATCCTCTTTGTATACATGCATTGGTAGTGCATCAAAACCTTGAATTAGAATTTTGCAATGTATTGAAAAGCCAGATACTCCTTGTTAAAGTGTTATAACAGAAATAGTCAAGAAAACCAGGCGGGAACTTAAAAGATGGTAGGAAGAGAAATGTCATTATTACATTTTAGAGGCATTGTTCTTGAGTGCAAATGCATGGATGTCTTCATGAATTACGCAAGCTGAGAATTAGCACTATGAGCTTTTGTGAAAATTAGTGTTTGTGCAGTTTATTGATGGTGTAGATGCTACACGAAAGACATTTACCACCTTCATGAATAAGAATTCTCTTTGTTAGTTCTATTTTTAGTCATTTAGTTAAGGAAACAGTTGTCTTCACCTTAAGATAATTTCAGTTTTGGATAGAAATTTGAACACAATTTTGTTAAATAAAACTCATTCATGTACATACTATTTTCCAGAAAAAAAGTGTTGCCTTCAGAGTAGACGTATGTACATTATCTTTTAATGAACAAGTCCTTTGTCAATTGTCCATCCCTCTATTTATCAGCTGTCATAAGATGTATGTGGATTTATACTGACCTGTTTTTAACATTTTAGATGGTTAGACAAATATCCAAGTTCACCTTATTCTCATTCAACTAACAGAATAATTTCCTGCTTTCTGGGAATAAAAACATTGGATGGAAAATGAATAAAGGTGTGCAAAACAAATGCTGGATTTTTCGTAATTCTGCAAGGTGGTATACTCCCTGACATCTCATGTTTCTTTTGGTTCACGTGAAGCTTCTGCTTTTGCCAAGGGCCAGGAGATAGCTACAGAGGCTCCAGTCATCCTTGAAGATACGGTGGTCTGAGGCAAGTAGGGGTCAGGGAGAACTAAAATGCACATGAAGCCTTCTCTTGTCATCTTGCTCTGTTTCAGTCATAGCCATTGACATCAAGAGATTTCAGTGTATCATTACTGGAAGGGAAAGGAGTGGGGATAGTCTACCATGACTAGAAGACTATTTAGCTGTGTATGGTTTCCCTCGTACATCAAAACCCACCTATTCCCTCATGGTAGCCTCTGAGCTTTTTATTCTTATCCAGATACCATATTTAGAAACAAGGTATATTATCCTAGATTAGTGCAAGTGGAATGGTTTTCCAGTACATCCTGTGTTGTAGGTCAGTCAGTTGTGGTTGACCCAAGAAAGTGAAGACCCAAGGAAGAAAAGTCAAGGGGGATAAGTTTTGTGGAAATAATAGACTTTGATCCTAAGGGGCCCTGATGGGATCCTGTTTGTTTAGGGCACTTACCAGTAGGGTGGATCATTATGCATCAGATTTACAGAAGTCTGACCATCATCTTAGGACCCTGGAACACCATGCCTGTTGCAAAGTGATCAAAACTCCTAGGCCATGGTTTCAAAATTGATCCTCACCCCACCTGCATCAGAATATGCATTCCAGGTCCTTACCAAAAGCTACTAGATGTGGGTTGGTAGGTGTGTGCTCTGGAATCTGCATTTTTAAAATAATCTTATTAAGAATAAAGAATTTAATTACAAAGAAATAATTAGTGGCAGCTTATTTTGTTTTTGAAATTTTTAAAAATTTCAATTTAAAATTTGATACCAAATTCTCAAAACTAATTTACCCTCGGTTTACTTAATTTAAAAAGTATTTGTATACATTACTTGAAGTCAAACAGACAATATTGTGATGCATTTTTAAAATTTAATTTTTTTCATAAAAATTTCCAAAAAAAATATTTTCATTGAAGAGTGGTAAGTGCACTCTTTAACCCTCATTCCCTATTTCCCTTATCCCCCCATCCACCTCCCTTCTGGTAGCCATTAGCTCTCTATAGTTAAGAGTCTGTATCTTGATATTTCTTTCTCTTTTTTTTTTTTTTCTCCTTTTGCTCATTCGTTTACGATAAAAAGTTTCTGCACAGGGAGGGAAACAATCAACAAAACTAAAAGGCAAACCTACTTACTGGGAGAAGATATTTGTAAATGACATATATGATAAAGGGTTATTATCCAAAATATATAAAGAACTGATACAACTCAATACCCAAAAAAGAAATAATCTGATTAAAAATGGGCAGAAGACATGAACAGACATCTCTCCAAAGAAGACATCCAGGTGGCCAACAGACACATGAAAAGCTACTCAACATCACACATCATCAGGGAATTGCAAGTCAAAACCACAATGAGATACTACCTCACACCTGTCAGAATGGCTAAAATCAAAAACATAAGGAACAGCCAGTGTTGGAGAGGATATGGAGAGAAAGAAACCCTCTTGCTTTTTGGTGGAAATACAAACCGGTATAGCCACTGTGGAACACAGTGTGGAGGTTCCTCAAAAAATTAAAAAGAGAAATAGTCTACAATCCAGTCATCACACTACTGTGTATTTACCCCCCAAATACAAAAACCCTAATTCAAAGGGATACATGCATCCCTAGGTTTATTGCAGCATTATTTACGACAGCCAAACTATGGAAGCCGCCCAAGTTTCCATCAATAGATGAATGGATAAAGGAGATGTGGTATATATTTACAATGGAACATTGGTCAGCCATAAAAAAAGAATGAAATCTCGTCATTTGCAATAATATGGGTGAAGCTAGAGAGTATAATGCTAAGCAAAATAAGTCAAAGAGAGACAAATACTGTATGATCTCACTTATGTAGAATTTAAGAAACAAAAGGAGCAGTGGAATCTGTATTTTAAGCTCCCTGGGAAATAATAAAGTTTGAACAACATTGTGTTATGGGATTGTAGGAATCAAACTCAGATTTAGGAAGACCCAATAGTGACCTGAATCCAGAAGATTTTGCTGGAAACATTGATCTGGTTTTGCCTCTCACCTGACCCATTTGGACATGAGTAGATTGGCTTTGGTGAGAATGGCATTGATTTGCAGAACAGAGATTCACAACCTGGAGAACTTTTAAAAATCACACATTGCTTACCCTACCCCTCAAAAGGTCAAACTGAGTAGGTCTGAACTTAAGCATTTATATATGTATGTAAGATTCAAAGATCCTAGAATCGGAGGACTCTTGTACCAAGCAAGTGTATGACTTTATTTATCTAGTCTAATTTTTTTCAAAAATAGGCTCCCATCTCCCACTTTGCTTTTTGACATTTCGTAAATACTTTGGAATAGTTCAGCAACTGGACATAGATCAGTTTTGATACTGTAAGACTGATGCTAGAGTATATTGGACTTTTTGGAGCAGTTTCTGTCTTCATGATTGATTCTCATGGAAGAAAGTCTTTTAAAGTAAAATATGCAGAGCCTCTCATGGCTATTGTGTTTCTTTGTCTTCCAAGAATCCCTATGAGGTAAAGGGGACAAGAATAGGTTTTATTGTTCTCTTTTAAATGCTTGTAATTAGAGCAAGTCCTGGAAGATTCCTTGTGAGAGCAAGCTTGGATATGGTACATAGACATGCATTCATGAGCAAATGAAGACATTTGCTTCAAGAGCAAATTCAGGAATGTGTCTTGACCTAATGGTCAAGAATCCCCAGTTACAGAATACTTGGGTCTATTTCTATTACTAAATTTAAAGGGATTTGAATATTCTAAGTCTAAACCTCTCCTCAATTAAGTTATAGTTTATTCAAAATATGATTTAATTGTATTCTAGGTAGTGGGGACTCCCACTGCATTCCTGAATAAATAGCTAAAGCACACATATTTTAAGTCTCTAGTCCTAGAATTTCAACAGAATTAGATAAGGCAAAAAAAAAAAATAGGAGGAAGTGTATGGAAATGTTTTTGCCACTGATTACATGGTTTTTGTTTGTTTATGCCTCATTAATTAAAAGCATTTGTTTTATTTTGAAATATCCAGTTGCATCTTTATAACTAGGTTGACAAAATTAAATAGAAACTATCTTTTTTCCATTGAAAGAGGTAGTGTATATGTTAAGGTCATAGGCGAGTAGATATTTGGTGATATTTTAGCTACGAAAGCTGCCTTGAAGTATGAACGATAACAAATATAATTGCTGTTGTGTTTTACCTATCTTATTTAGAATTAAGCATTTTATTGTTTTTCTAAGAAAGGTAAGTATTGAATACTTTATTTTAAGCTTTTTTTTATTATCAAGAGTTATTTATTAATGCTTTCTGATTTCTTTTGATATATGACATAGAAAAAAAGTGCCCAAATTTTAGATGTTTTTGGTGGCATTCAGTTGAATTTTTAAAATTCTACCTCATCCAGCCATATTTTGTCCTATAACCACTGTTTTAGTCCTTAAACACCGTTTAAGGACTTAAAGATCTATAAGTAAGATCTATCTTACTTATAGATATTGAAGCTGCTTCATAAAATCCGGGGTGTATCGCTTTTTAAAAAATGGCTATCAGATAATGAAACTGTAATAAAAAATGAAGAACGACCCAGTGATTCCACAATATAGAATACAGAGAGTAAGAGTCAACATAATATAATTGGCTTGTGCAGACGGACAGAGTCCAGAGAATCAAGCAGTAATGTTGGTGGTTTATGCGTTCTGGGCACGTGTCAAAATGCAGGACATTGCAGGAGTGGATTTGATGTTTCATGAAAACAGCCTTGGTGAAAATCTGTGAAGCATGGATCCCTCATCGCTCCTGACATAGAACCTCTGCCAACACACTGCCTTTTTTCTCCCCTTAACTGGAGCTCCCGTGGCAATATCTAATGCAAATCTCAGCTGCTTCGTGGAGCTTTTTGGAATTGCCCTGTCCCTCAGGGATCTCTCCTTCTCTCAGCTCCTTGCTGCTCATTATTTTTGACACACAGAATTCAGTGTATGCTCCCCTGAGTTATTAGTTTCCTCTTTAATTATGTAATTAGTGGATGGTTCAGTGGTATATTTCTTGTCCCTTATCCAGAAGGCCAGAAAAATGCTTTTCTTAGAAAGACGTTCTACTGGGAGTCACAGAAACCCTGGACTAATAGACAGGAGACATTTTACCCTGGTTCTCCTCTGATTGTGGGAAAGGAACTTCGAGCAGAGCACTTAACCTACCTTTGTTTCTTTCCTCTGCTATTAAATGAGGGAATTGAACTAGATAATCTCCAGATAATCTACTTTAAAATTGTGTTTCTGAGACTTCAGGTTCAATGTGGCAGATTAAGTACATGATTTTTTATCTTTTTTATCTCCCCAAATCTCTCTAAAAAGGGTAGAAAAGGAGTTTTAAAAAATTATAAACCTGAAAAGATAAAGAGACTAAGAGAGATTCTACAGCAAGTAACAGATTAATACATATTTGGAAAGTGGAAAGTAGAGAACTGGTAATAAGCTTCGTATAACAGGAGGTGTTACAACTAAGTGTCCTTGAGAGGTAAGCCCCACGAGAAGCAAGCTGATTGGTCTAAAAGACCACATGAAGTTTCAAGCCTTGGTGATGGGCTATGTGGAAATCAGGAGTGCTATCTGGGGCTGCAACCAGGGAATTAATATGCAGTCTGTTCCAGCCTCCTCTCTCTTCCTGCAGAACGTTGGCAACATATTTGACCCTTTCAGGAGATGGGCAAGTTCTTCTCTAGAGAATTGAAAACCCCCCTGATGAAGAGGAACTTAGGTGTCTGAACTGAAAACGAGAATTTAAAAAAAAAAAAAAAAAGAGAGAGAAAGGAAAAGAAACTCATTTGGAACAAGCAATGTAGAGAGGAGTAGAAATTAGAAATAGCTGAACACAGAAAATAGAAAAAGTTGAGGAAATCGCTAAGAAAGGATGTAAACAAAACACACAGTAGAAAGGAAATGGTTTTACAATTTGAGGAGCATTCCAGCAGATCCCACATGGAAATATGGAATTCTGAAAAAGAGAACAGAGATAGAGAAAAGAAATTATCAAAGACATATATAAGAATATTTATCAATAGAATGATTTAAATCTTCAGATTAAAATGACTTCATAAGATGAATAAGAAATGCCTGAGAAAATTATTGAGAAAAGACTTCTATTAGGGCACATCAGTAAAAGTTCAGAACAGGAGGCTAAAGAGAAGATTTTTAAAGCTTCTGGGGATGAGAGAGGGGAGATTGAGAGAGATCATAGATAAATTGTGAAAAATCAGAATTAGGTTGGTGTCTGACGTTTCAACAACAGGATTATAAGAGAGAATATAGAGAAGTAATATCCTTAAATCTCTTAGAGGAAATGATTGTCATCTTGTAAATCTATATCCAAACACAATGAAGGATGAAGCTAAAATAAAGATATTTTATTTTTAGATAGATATTTTAAAGATAGGTGAAGGTGATTAAGAGGTACAAATTTCCAGATATAAAATAAATAAGTCATGGGGATAGTATAGCATAGGGAATATAGTCAATAAAAAAAATCCAAACGTGGTTCAGAAACCATGCCATAGTTCTTGAACTCTAGTAAAAATAAAAAGGTGTTCAAGAAAGTTAACAATCATAGGACAATTACTTGGCTCAGTGAAGAACAACATTTATATATCTTTAAATTATGGTTTTACTAAACCAGTGCTAGTATTTAATACAATTTAAATACTGATTTTACTAAAAATTGTGATATGTCCAGTACTGAATATAATAAAGGCCTTATATGAAAAACCCACAGCAAACATCATACTCAGTGGTGAAAAACTGAGACCTTTTTCCCTTAAGGTCAGGAACAAGACAAAGATGTCTGCTTTCACCGCTCTTATTCAACATAGTATTGGAAGTCGTAGCCACAGTAGACAACATAAAGAAATAAAAGGCGTCCAAATTGATAGGGAAGAAGTAAAACTCTGTTTGCAGCTGGCAGGATACTATATATAGAAAACTCTAACGACTCTACCAAAATACTACCAGAACTGATAAATGAATTCAGTAAACTCATAGGATATAGATTCAATGCACAGAAATCTGTTAACATTCTTATACACAAATACTGAAGGAGCAGAAATTAAGGAAACAATCTCATTTACAATTGTACCAGAAACAATAAAATATCTGGGAATAAACTTAAACTAAAGAGGTGAAAGACCTGGACTCTGAAAACTATAAAACACTGATGAAAGAAATTCAAGAGGATGCAAAGAAATGGAAGGACATTCCATGCTCACACATTGGAAGAACAAATGTTATTAAAATGTTTACCACGTAAAGTAATCTACCATTTAATGGAATCCCTATCAAAATACCGACATCATTTTCCACACAACCAGAAGAAACAATCCTCACATTTGTATGGAACCACAAAAGACCTCGAATAGCCAAAGCAATGTTGAATATGGAGAAAAACAAAACTGAAGGCATCACAATTCCAGATATCAAGTTACATTACAAAGTGGTAGTAATTAAAGCAGTATGGTACTAGTTAGTATAAAAATAGACACATAGATCAATAGAATAGAACAGAAAACCCAGCAATACACCCAGTTATATGGTCAATTAATCTTTGACAAAGGAAGAATGAATATCCATGGGTAAAGACAGTCTCTGCAACACATTGTCTTGTTGGACAATGGACAGCAACACTGGACAGCAACATGCAAAAGAATGAATCTGGACCATTTTCTTTCACCATACATGAAAATAAACTCAAAGTGGATTAAAGACCTAAATGTGAGACTTGAAACCATAACAGTCCTTGAAGAGAGTACAGGCAGTAATCTCTCTGACAGCAGCCATAGCAACATTTTTCTAGGTAGGTCTCTTAAGGGAAATAAAAGTAAAAATAACTATTGGGACTGTATCAAAATAAAAGTTTCTGCGCTGAGACAGGAAACAACAAAATTAAAAGGCAACCTACTGAAAGGGAGAAGATACTTGCAAATAACATATCTGATAAAGGGTTAGTATCCAAATATATAAATAAGTGGTACAACTCAACACCCAAAAATCAAATAATCCAATTAAAAATAGGCAGAAGACATGAACAGACACTTCTCCAAAGAAGACATCCAGGTGGCCAACAGACACATGAAAAGCTACTCAACATCACACATCATCAGGGAATTGCAAGTCAAAACCACAGTGAGATACTACCTCACGCCTGTCAGAATGGCTAAAATCAAAAACATAAGGAATAGCCAGTGTTGGAGAGGATGTGGAGAGAAAGAAACCCTCTTGCTTTCTTGATGGAAATACAAACCGGTGTAGCCACTGTGGAACACAGTGTGGAGGTTCCTCAAAAAATTAAAAAGAGAAATAGTCTACAATCCAGTCATCACACTACTGTGTATTTACCCCCCAAATACAAAAACCCTAATTCAAAGGGATACATGCATCCCTAGGTTTATTGCAGCATTATTTACGACAGCCAAACTATGGAAGCCACCCAAGTTTCCATCAATAGATGAATGGATAAAGGAGATGTGGTATATATTTACAATGGAACATTGGAACAATGGAACATCAGCCATAAAAAAGAATGAAATCTTGCCATTTGCAACAACATGGATGGACCTAGAAGAGTATAATGCTAAGCAAAATAATTCAGTCAGGGAAAGACAGATGCCATATGATCTTACTCATGTGGAATTGAAGAAAGAAAACAGGTGCGCAAAGGAAAAAAGAGAGGGAGAGAGGCAAACCAACAAACAGACTCTTAACTATAGAGAAAAAACCAGAGGGAAGGTGGGCAGGAAGATGAGTGAAATAGGGAATGGGGATTACACTGTACACTCACCTTGAGGAAATAAAATAAAATGATAAAAATTTGTGATATGTTTATTAGAAAGCAGGTGGTATGAGAAGGGTGGTATAAGAGACTTCAATCCTCATCTTCCAAAGTAATAAGTCAAAAGATAATGAATGGAACTGTGAATCAGTAAACCAGAACATTAGCACATTTGGAAAAATGAAGTAAAATACCTGAATAGTCTGCTAACAGTTTGCAAAAAGTTGCATCTGAGGAGTGGGACTCGAGGTAGTTGGGCAGAGGATGGCTGTTTTCACTGTAGGATTTTAGCATTATTTGACTTTTAACTATGTGTATATACTACTTTGATTAAAAAATATTTTAAAGTTTACGTCCAGTTTTATACAATGTAATATATATGCAAATTTTGGTGTATATAATTTTCTCAAACTTTACTGTGAGACCCTCGAGAACTGTGTGATGTATTTCTTTGTATCCCTTGTTGGCATTCATTTGCTTAACATTTATTGAGTATGTCAACGTTGGAACAGGTAGGATGAAGTCCCAGTCTCCCTGGATTTAAAAACAACAACAACGAACAAACTTTTTCTACATGGAGATGAGTATGAGGCCTTAGCAAACATAGTGCATTGGGTAGGAGTAGGCATCCAAGTGTATATTGAAAATCACACCCTTTATTCTGTGTAACTCATATAAACTTCTTCATAATGCGTACCCTACTAGGTAGTTGGGAAGTAATGAAATTTGCCCATTGGAATTACCTGGTTCTTCTGCTTTAACATTCTTTTTTCATGTAAATATTTGCATAATTTCTAAATCCAAGTCCCTGTAAGGATGGCTGTTCCTTTTATTTGCCCTCTCCCTTCCCCAGGGAGGGTCTTGGTTCAGGCTCCTGGAGCAGCCTCCCTCTCACATCACCCATCACTGAGCAGGAAGAGTGGGGGTATTTCTGTAGGTAACACAGAAGGAAAAGAGGGAAAGAGAGTGGTGAATTACATAAGGGCTTTT
The DNA here is from genome assembly GCF_022079265.1 of Lynx rufus. Classification (NCBI taxonomy): domain Eukaryota; kingdom Metazoa; phylum Chordata; class Mammalia; order Carnivora; family Felidae; genus Lynx; species Lynx rufus. The sequence goes on from NW_025814823.1 coordinate 163,621,527, forward strand.
AAAACTTGAGTTTGGATTAACACAGTTCACTGCTATTCCCCTTTCATTGGTTAAAGGAAGTCATATACCCATTTGATGCCAGTCCTGGTGATTCCCCTTCTCAGCTGGGCCATAAGCTACCCAGCTGTGGGGAAGTGAGGTGTGTTTCTATAGCAGATAAGGTGCCTACAAAACTCAGACTCCGAAAATTGGGACATGAATAATAGAGAAAAAAGACAGAAGAGCAGCAGTAGCCATTGACTACTGCTAGCCATTAGGCCTCAGATTGAAATACCTGAATTTGTGGGCGAAATATGAGGGCACAGGAACTTAAATTAGCAGATTCCATTTCGAGGAAGCTAAAGACAGGATAATGTGCTGACTGGATCAGTGCTGAGCAGTAGGGATGTAGGATCAAGAGAACCTGAACATGAGCACGTGTGGAGAATTCTGCTCCAGAGTCAGATGCATTCTCCAACTTAGAAAATAGTTTTACATGCATAAAGAGTAGGATTGCTTCTCCAGATTTTTCTATAATTCTATTAATTTTGACTTTCTCCTTAGAAGACAACTTCAGAAGGTTTCAGTAGTGAATGAAATACTTGTGTGCATATGTATGTATTTTGATTATGTATTGGAACATACTGCATAATTAAACTTAAATATTTTAATGATATCTCATTTGCTATATCCTTGGAGGATAATTGTAACTCCATAATTTCCCCTCCAGTGTGTTTTGTTTTTACATAACAAAGGCTGCCTTAATGAACCTTTATCTCATTACAATGTAATACCAATAGTGATTTAAATATCAAAATGAAAGGGGAATTTTAGCACAGCTTTATTCTATTTTAGGCAAATTAATACTGCTTAATCCATTTATTTTTCTGGTTTTGATATTAGCATTTGGTTAAGATAAAACCTACTGGTAAAAAAAATGCTGACCTCTTTGATAACAAGCAAATTTTTGGTATTTTATGAGAAGATAACAAGGCAATTACCCAGTTTTAGGAACAAAAATAAAGTAGGCCATCTTAAAATTTTACTTTGGCTAAATCAGAACGAAACAGTTAGCAGTATTTTTTTAATATCTTAAAACAGCTCTGTGGCTTTGAGTTCAAGACCAAGAGAGCTGTATTATTATTTATAGAGGGAGAAGTTCCACCTTTTTTCCCCTTAATCTTGACCTAATCAAATACTTTAAAGTATATTTTCCCATTGTTTGAATTAACTCTACTCATATTTAATAATATTTTTTTTGTTTCTGTCATTCAGCTTTTGTTTAGTCATGAATGAAGATATCATGCAGTAAAATACAAATTCCGCCATGCCCAAAGAGCAGGATCTGGTATGGTACTTTCCTAGCTGTATACCAGCATCACCAGCCTGGCACTGCCTTCCCATTTGGTATCCATCCCTGAATCATTGAAGCACTTATCTGCCAGCCATTATGATAGTGGGAATGACCAGCTGATCAAGCATGGGCCATTAATTTTGAATCCGTTGATAGAGACATAAATTTCCCAGAAATGATATTGAAAGATAAAATGGCCAGCTTCTTTTAAGTACATGCTAATATACCTCAGGGATGATTGGAACCACTGATTATTTTATAGTTTTATTTTGTCATTGGAATTTTAAAAGGTTTGACGACATTAGTGTGTTTTAAAGTAACAATAAATATGATCACTCTAAATCTGTAATTACTATACCTTTATGAATAGTATGTTTAAAGGCCTAAGGTCCTATTTGTTTTTACTTCTGTTTTTACTAAATATTTAGGGATGTGCTGTTTCAAAAGAGAGAAGTCTTCTGGTGGAATTACTGGACTGGCAGTACATTGTTTGCTTTATCAGTAGAGTTTTACATATTGTCGTGAGTTATATTATGACCACATTTTTTTATCTGCAATGATTTCTTTGCTATTTGAAAGAGTCTTAACTTTATGATAATGGAAATTCATTTTAACGGGAAGCAAATTTTTAAGAAAATAAAATTTGTGCATACACGCCAACTATTAAAATTTCATTTCAAAGGCTCGAAAAAAATTCTATTTCAAAAGAACCAACTTCCAGCAAAGTAATTCACATAATCCCTCTATTTAGGAGTAAATATTAAATTCAGTAGGATCAAGTAAATAGTAGTAAACTTGATACCTCATATAGCATTTAGTATTTGTGTAGCAGTAGTTACACAGCACATTTCATCTTCAAAATGCTTCAGCAACAATAAGTTATGTTTCTTGTCAGTATTCCTATAAAGGAATAGGCAAGTGTTACTAATAAGAATCTATTTGTCTCACTTAAATCCCAAGCACCTAGTTGGGTCTACCATTTTATATTTATTTGTTCCCAGAAAATAACTGCTTGTAGAATATAAATTCATGTTATTTACCTCTACAACAGATGTCTTTGGGCAGCTCGTTCTGCAAGCCTGAGTCTGTATAGTTTCCTTAAGTCATGTGACACAAACTCAAAGGCCATGACATACTGTACCTGTCAGTGCCCGTACCCAGTAAATGTTTCCTAATAATCTTGACATACCATTGGTAATTCCCTTGAAATATAAATGTTATTCCTGATTACTGGAGCACATTTCAAATGATTTAGGTTGACTTTAGTTCTCTTTTTGCTGAATGACAGAGTTCCTGCTTTTGCTCTTATTTTTCTTGTTAGGAAGAGTTTAAATTTGGATCTTTTAGCCCTATTTTTTTCCTGACTTTTCAAGGATAGTTTTTTGTTTGTTTGTTTGTTTGTTTGTTTTTGTATTCTCAAGTTAGTTAACAAACAACATAGTCTTGGCTTCAGGAGTAGAACTCAGTGATTCATCTCTTACATATGACACCCAGTGCTCATCCCAAAGAGGGCCCTCCTTAATGCCTGTCACCCATTTACCCACCCTCCCACCATCAACCTGCAGTTTGTTGTCTGTATTTAAGAGTCTCTTATGGTTTGCCTCCCTCTCTGTTTTTATCTTATTTTTCCTTCCCTTTCCCTATGTTCATCTGTTAAGTTTCTCAAATTCCACATATGAGTAAAATCAGATGATATCTGTCTTTTTGTGACCAGTTTACTTCACTTAGTATAATACCCTCTAGTTCTATCCATGTTGTTGCAAATGGCAAGACTTGCTTCTTTGTCATCTCTGAGTAATATTCTGTTGTATAGCTGTATATCACATCTTCTTAATCCATTCATCAGTTGATGGACATTGTGTTCTTTCTATAATATGGCTATTGTTGATAGTGCTGCTGTAAACATTGGGGTGCATGTGCCCCTTCGAATCAGCATTTCTGTATCCTTTGGATAAATTCCTAGTAGTGCAATTGCTGGGTCGAAGGGTAATTCTGTTTTTAATTTTTTGAGGAACCTCCACACTATTTTCCAGAGCAGCTGCACCTGTTCCCATCAGCAGTGTAAAAGTGTTTCTCCACATCCTCGCCGACATCTGCTGTTCCCTGAGTTGTTCATTTTAGCCATTCTGACCAGTGTGAGGTGGTATCTCATCATGGTTTTGATTTGTATTTCCCTGATGATGAGTGATGTTAAGCATCTTTTCATGTGTCAGTTGGCCATCTGGATGTGTTCTTTGGAAAAGTATCTATTCATGTCTTCTGCCCATTTCTTCACTGGATTATTTGTTTGCAGGTGCTAAGTTTAGTAAGTTCTTTATAGATTTTGGATACTAATCCTTTATCCTGTATGTCATTTGCAAATATCTTCTCCATCCCGCCAGTTGCCTTTTAGTTTTGTCAATTGTTTCCTTTGCAGAAGATTTGTATCTTGATGAAATCCCAATAGTTCGTTCTCGCTTTTACAAAAATGGATAATTTTACAGTATCTGTCATCTGAAGATGTTCTAGTACTCTGAAACTTTACTCAAAGATGAGGTATAAGTAGATTCAGAATGTACAGTGCAAAATTAGAAAGAGAAAAGATTTAAAAATTTATCCATTGATAAAGCTGAACCTATAACACCAGTAAGAACTTCTGTCTCTGTGACTCTTTACTCTTTTCAGAATTTGCTCATGGTAGCCCTTTGGTAGTACGTTTATCAATTATCCCTCTTTGGTACAGGAAGAAACCAAAGTGCAGAAATGTGAAATGAATCCCTAAAATGGGACTTGAAACCACAACTTCTGATTTCAAGTGCAAGTCTTCACGCTCCATTTTACACCAGTAGTTTGCATCTTTGGGTTCAGAGTCTGCTGGAGGAGAGAGATTTTGAGATTTAGCCTGGAGTCACCGATAGAAAGCAGGCGTTGTGAGATGGGAAATATCATGTCTCATGCTTATGTGTATTACTGGTTTTAGTTATATTGGGAATAAAATAGAAATTCGTTGAAAATCATTAGTCAGTAATAGTTTTTTTAGCCTTGACATATTTTCTTAATAAGCAAATACCAGCCTTACAGCCTTTATCAAGTGTAGCCTGGCATTTAATAGCTCCTACCTCTGGAATCAGCCATTGTCAATGTCAAGCAAGTTCCTTAACTTCTTTGTGCCTCTATTTCCTCATCTGTAAAATGAAGATAATACTCTAGTTCATAGGATGTTGTGATAATTCAATGAAATAATACATGAGAAGTACTTAGAACACTGTCTAGCATTTGGCAAGTACTAACTGTTAAATAATTTAATTATTAAAAGTATCATTTATTATTATGGATAGGTCCATGAAATGTTGTGATTTTAGAAAGAGGTTTTCTTACTTCAAATATGGGAACCAATTTTCCGTATGGTACTGTTGTGGGCCTCTTTATTTTGGTTAAAATTGGCAAACACAATTGGTCTATTTCACATTTTTCTGTGACTTAAAAGCTCAACTTTTAGTTACAATATAAGTCAAGGTTAGGGCCTATAACTTCCATAATGGAAAGAGGAGGCAAATAAAATCAACAGGGTGTGCTCAGGCCACCCCTCCTGGGGGGAGTACCACCAGGACTGTACCCGGTGTGTGCTCGCAAGCCCAGAGGGTCACGGGCCTCATCGTTTTTCAGCGTTCATTTTCAGTGTCCGGGTGTAGTGCACATCACTATGGGAAACCTTGTAAAGAAGACTAAAAATGGGGGAAGAGTGAGCTGGTCTGTAAGCATCTTGTTAAAATAAACCACTTCTTCCTAAGCTCAAGGCAGCAAGAAACGGTTTAGTAGCAATGAAATAAATTCACCACCTGTTTGTGCAGCGGTATCAAAGAGTTCTAGCAAACATAAGAATGCTTTGATCCTTTCAGCCAGAAGAAAATTATGAAGCTCCTCATTGGTAGTTCATGGGGGAGTTTGGGGACACTGATCAAAGAAAACTATTGCTGTAGATGAGAAATTAAAATGTCTGAAAATCAGCTACTTTAATACATTATATTTGTTTCAATGGTGGATTGCATATTTAAAGTTTCAAATGCTGTTCTTATTAAGTTAAATTTTATTGTAGCTTCTATGCCATAAAATAAACTTTAAAGTGGTTTTAAGCAACCATGTTCCTATTGTTAGTGGCTTTCAAATTATGTAGCTGAGACGGATTGAGGGGGCACTGTGTGCCGTAGATTTTATAGAATCCCTCTAGGTTGCTATAAACTCACTTGAGCAAAATTATATAAATGAGAGAATGTTTTGACATTCTTTTATGATCCTTAAGAAAAATTCCCATGTTTTTCAATTATATAATAACATTATCTAATTATAGATACCACTGTTAAGTGCTGTAATTATCGAACTGAGAGGCTTGAAGAAAAGGATAGCCAGACAAACTTATGTCATAAAAATGGGTATGTTTATAGGCATTTTATTGTAAGGATTGAAACATTTGAAATGAAAAACATGAGAATCATTTGAAAATTTAATTCTGCTATGGGAGAAAATGCTTCTATGTGAGTATCACAAGAAGCAAAAGATAAAGTTAAGTCTTATTTTTGAATGGGAATCTAGACATTTTCCTGTAGATTTTTTACTTATCAAGAAAAAGAATTCTTATTTTTAAACTTATTTTTAGCATGTTCTGGATCTGAGGTTTTATGTGTAGTTAATAGCTCCTGCCTCTGAAGTCATCAGGAGGCATTTAACAAAATATGGAGTAAAATGCTTTGGAAATAACCATGCCTAAGGATGTAGAATCAAACAGGAAAAAGAACCCTCAAAAGAGGACATCTCATTTAAAAAAAATGTGTTGATAATTGCAAGACAGAAGGAGAGGCAGATCCCAACTATAGACCACATCCGTCTAAGCCCAGTGGCTGGCATTAAATATTTGAGCTTAAATATGGTACCTCCCACCCCATTCTGTACCAACTTCCTCTTCAAAATGGGAGAAAATAATAATGCAAAGACCCACAAAGGAAGCATTACAAAGGTAATGCAAAAGACCTTTCAATAGCAAAATCAGTGGGCCTTTCAGTGATCCACACTTTATTGAAAACCACAAGACATTTGAAATTTATTCAGGTCTTGGGCATTAGTTTCAAACTAGTTTCTTAAAAACTTCACTGAAGAGGAAGAAGAGAGTTTATTAATTTTCGAAGAGAGTTTATTAATACAGGCTAAAGTGGAGATAGCCTGTAAGTTTAGGTCCTCACATCTAACTCTGTGAGTTAGCACAGAAATCACTGAGGGCTCTCCACTTTGCTAAGCAACTCTGCAGGAGAAGGCTGACACCCTGTGATCCAGCACTTGATGGGAATATTTAAAGGAAAAGAATGGTGAAAACTGTAGATGTGCTTTGTGTTCTTTTTCTGAAACTAAATTCTATGTGATACTCTGAGCTTGTAAATAAATAAGATACCTGCTAGGCAAATGAGTAGCATACAGAGGAGCTGGTCCACTTCTCTGACATCATCAGTAACAGTTAGTGCTTTCCTGGGCAAGAAACTAGTTTCCTGAGGACTGCCCAATGTAGTCCTTAGAACTAAAAGATGTGTGCTGGTTGGAACTCAGGGATCTGTTTTATCTTACAGTAAGATATGCCAGCAGTGACTTTAGATACATGTGTTATGAAGTAACATTTATATTAGTCAAAGCTGAAAAATTTAATTAAGAATAATGTCTCTTTTTTTTCCCCCATGGAAGTATTTACAGGACTGAGCAATTTGATGACTAATGAACATATTTAAAGGGCATCTGGTACTGATCATGGAAACCAAAAAATAAAAGAAAATTTGTTACTGTTGGCAAGTTGTTATTCCAGTAGAATCATATGCTGAATGGTACCCCTGAGATTTTTTTTAACATAAATATTCTATAGTTACCCAGCCAGTTTTGACTTTCAAGTGAAAAATACTTCAAATTGGCTACATATTGAAATAACGAATTCCAAACAAATCCACGTGCAGAAAATGCCACTCAATTTGGTGTGCCTTAGTAATGAAGAGCGAGAGAAAGGAAGGAAGGAAGGAAGGAAGGAAGGAAGGAAGGAAGGAAGGAAGGGAAAGAAAGAAAAAGAAAGAAAGAAAAGAAAGAAAGAAGGAAAGGAGAAAGGAAGGAAAGGAAAGGATGGAAGAGAAAAGAAAAGAACAAAGAAAAGAAGAAAAAAAGAAAAGAAAAGAAAAAAGAGCAGCAACTTAGTATATCAGAGTGGGCAAACTCTACCCTACGTACAGGGTCAAGTTTACCTTTTCACATAGAGAAATGCTGTGTCTCTGGGGTTACAACACAAATGATTTTAGGGTCCAGCTAGTAATGTTAACAAACAAAACAAAACAAAGACCTCCAATGAATAGACAGACAACAACTATACCTTCATGCTGAGTGGCAGTTGCAACAACTACTCTTGTCTTCAGGATCTGGGAGTAATAGGGGGGGAGTGGGGACCGCGGCAATCTGCAGAGCACTGGCCTCGTCTAAAAAGAAGACACAACTTGGCTCAGTTAATTGTTGCCATATGGAAATGTGGGTCCAAGGATGCCAGATTTTACAATTCTTCAAAAGACACTTTTTATGTGAAATCTTTTCATTTTGAAATGTTTTCTCAGAATTCAGATTCAGTTGGGAAAAATTCATGCAAGCCAAAAGAAACCTAATTTTGGACCAGACTTGGACTTTAGTTATAAATCTTCAATTTGTTCTTTCTGAATTAGCTAAATGAGTAATGTTAGTAGATTCACAGAGGAAATGTGAATGCTTCCTAATATGTGAATGAAAAAAAATAAGACTAGGTAACATTGATAGCTGAGTAGTTAAGGTCTTCAACTATGGTATCCGATTGCCTGGGTTAAATCTCAGCTATGTACCCTGGGTAAATTGCCAGTTCTCTTTGTGTCCAGTTTCCACTCTGTAAAATGTGAATGATAATGGTATGAATTTTGTAGAGTTGCTGTGAGGATTCAGTTGAACTTATTGTCCACACAGTGCCTAGCACACAGTAGTTGCTCAATAAACATTGGCTATTAGTTTATAAAATAACGATCTTCAGAGGACTTGGCCTTTTTGTTCTTGAAGAAAACATTCCCTGTGAATGTAGAGTCTTTTTTATGTTGAAAAATAGGAACTAAGAGAATATATTCTGGAGTCTAAAGCCAGGATTTGAATCCTTACCCTACTGCCATATAACCAGGGCAAGTTAATTATTTTTCTAAGGCTCAGATCTGTCATCTATAAAATGAAAATAATAGCCTGTACTTTAAAGTCATAAGAATTCAGTGAGATAATATGTATAAAATCAATACTTGGCATATAAGTCAATAAATGTTACCTGCTTTTTTGATTGTTATTTTCCCATTATTTAGAAGTTCCATATTTGCAAGCACTTTTGTTTTTGGCAATTTATGTCTCATTATATGTATTTGAAGGAAACTGCATCACATTCGATTTACAGATTAAATTTCATGTTAATGAACCATATTACAACATTGCTTCTCAACCAAGGTGATTTACCTTCCAGAAGACATTTGGCAATGTTTGAGACATTTTGTTGTCACAACTGAAGAAAGTACAACTGAAATCTAGTAGGCAGAGTCCAGAGATGCTGCTGAACATGCTGTAATGCACAGGCCAGTCCCCTACAACAAAGAAGTATTTTCCTAAAGTGTTTCTAGTACTGAGCTGGAGAAATCCTGCATTGTGGACATATAACCACCATAAATATTAGCTTATAAAGTTCTTTTTTTTTTTTTTAATTTTTTTTTCCAACGTTTTTTATTTATTTTTGGGACAGAGAGAGACAGAGCATGAACGGGGGAGGGGCAGAGAGAGAGGGAAACACAGAATCGGAAACAGGCTCCAGGCTCTGAGCCATCAGCCCAGAGCCTGACGCGGGGCTCGAACTCACGGACCGCGAGATCGTGACCTGGCTGAAGTCGGACGCGTAACCGACTGCGCCACCCAGGCGCCCCTTAGCTTATAAAGTTCTTGCCAAGAAAGGAGAGTTATTCATTTTTCAAAATATAACCTAACTCAGATAGAAATTAACATGTAAATTGAAATATATAGATTCATATCCAATAAAATATTTTAAAATGCATATCTATATCTGTATATATTTTTTCTGGTTACAAAAGTAACATAAACTTATAAAAGTTGAAAGCCTACAAAAACATATAAATGGAAAGTGAAGGTGTGCCTTTTTCCCCACCTGTCCCCATTGAAAACCGCTGGAAATACAACTGAATTATGTTACTTCAGGTTTATAAATGCATGTGTATATTGTTGTATAATTTGATTTCTCTTTCTGAACAATTCAGTCCTACAGTTATTATGTGGGGCAGAGCAAGTTAGGCATTTAGAAAGGGCAGCCTGGCATAGGGTATGGAACCAACGTCAGGGAAGGAGAGTGTCCATGTGGTGGGTTGGTGGCCTTCCATGGGATGCCATAGCCCAAACAAGGTAAAGAGGGCATCCATGTGTGTGAGCAGCCCGCTATAGGATGTCAGCGAAGGCCAAGTGGGGTGAAGAACACAAACAGAAAGCCCTGGTGCTAAGAGGGTTTTGAGCCCAAATGAGAGAAGAGGCAAAAAAGCAAGAAAGTGCTCTAAGGATAATGGGACAAGTCAGAAGGACACAAAAGCAAGCTTATGGGGGCCACAACTGAGACTGTTTGAGCATCTGAGTAAATAATGTATTAAGTAAAGTTAGTAGCAGATTAAAACCCACTGAATAAAATGAGTCCGTTATGATGTAATAAATAGTAAATAAAATGAAAGTTTACTTAGAATTATAATGTTTACAAAGTTAAAAAATTTTCCACCAAAAAAATTAATAACAAAGGGAAAAACACCTTTACAGTGGAAAAGCCTGGAAGACACGCCTTAATCAAATGATTTAACATCATCAGTAATGAGACAAATTAAAATTGCATGACATCTCATGAGAGGCTGTTGTAGCCAGCTTCCAAGAAGATGATCCTTGCCTTCTGGTATTCATGCCCTTGGGTAGTTTTTGTACACCCTGAGTGGGACTGGCCTGTGTAACCATAGGATATTATAGAAATGACGGCATGTGACTTCTGATGCTAGATGCTAAAAGACCTTGCTCACTCTGGCGGAGGGCAGCTGCCATGTTGTAAAGGCCCTTAGGCAGCCCTGGAGAGAGGGCCACATAGTGAGGACAGGTTGTTTCTGCTAACAGCCAGCACTAATTTACTCATCCAAGGTGAGTAAGCCACCTTGCAAGCAGATCCTTCAAGCCTTCAGTTGACTGTAGCCCTTGCCAACATCTTGATTGTAACTTCGTGAGAAAATCACCCCACTAACCTTCTTCTTTTCCTTATGCACAGAAACTATTTGAGATAATATTTGTTGTTTTCAACTACTAAGTTTGGGGATAATTTGATATGCTTCAATGGACAACTAATACAGATACATTGAAAAAATACGGATACATAACCTTCTGTGATATTCCTACCAGAGATGCACAACCAGAATCTAGTCCTTATGGAAAAGATAACAAATACTAATTGAGAGGCATTCTGCGAAATAACTGGCTTGAAATCTTCAGTAGAGTAAAGGTCACAAAAAGTAAAGACAGACTGAGAAACTATCTTGGCATGAAGGAGACTAGATACATGATAACTGTACACATAAGGCTTGATTCTAAACTGGACTTTTGCTCTTAGAGATATTATTGAGATAGTTGGCAACATCTGGAGACTGAGGATTAGATGGTAGTAATGTGTAAGTGTGAATATGTTTATTTTGATGACTGCATTGTGATAATGTAGTGGAACGTACTTTAGGAAATACATACAGAAGTTTTCAGGGATGATGAGGCACCATGTCAGCAATTTACTCTCAAATGGTTAAAGGAAAAAAATTCTTTGTAACTGTACTTGCAACATTTCTAAGGTGCTCCAGTGGCGCAGCAGTCAGTGGTTAGCTCCACAGCAACATTTTGTAAGTTTGATATTGTTTAAACATTTTTTTAATTATGCAAGAAGAAAAACAATATGTCATAGAATATGACCTTGCCTATAAAAATAGACCCACCTTGTCCTATTTGTTTGTTTGTTTGTTTATTTATTTATTTATTTATCATTCATTTATTTAGAGAGAGAGAGAGAAAGAGTGTGTGAGCTGGGAAGGGGCAGAGAGAGAGAGAGAGAGAGAGAGAGAGAGAAATCCCAAGCAGGCTCCACACTGACACATTGCGGGGTTTGAACTCAGGAATCTTGTCATCATGACTTGAGCTGAAACTAAGACTCCAACACTCAACTGACTGAGCCACTTAGGCTCCCCTCTTGTCCTTTTTAAAAGGGATTCATAGTATTCAAGTTTTAATATTAAAAAAAAAAAAAGCTTTTTGCCATTCTCTCATTGATGAGCATTTGAACTGATTCCAATTCTTTGCTTATTATAAATATCCAGTTCTTTGTTATTATAAATCATGTCAGTAAATATCACTTTAAACATGTTTGTGCTCTTGTTCAATTTTTGCTTAAGAATAAATGCGGAGAGTTGAATTGCTATGTGAGTAGATATGCATCCTTTAATCAGTTTAATCATAAGTCATTGTAGGAAACCACATAAAATCTTCGTAAAAGAAAATGAAATTTATAATTTGGTAGTTATTTTCATTTGTTTTTTCCCCCCACTGGAAATTAATCTCTATAAAAGTGAGAACTTTATCTGTCTTGATTATCACCATCCCCAGCATTAAGCAGTCTTAGGCACTCAATAAATATTTGTTGCAAGAACAGTAATAGTGAACATTTATTATATGTCTAGCACTGTTCTAAGGATATAAATTCATGTACTTCTTGTAACAGCCCAAGAATAGGTAGTAGGATTATCCATTTTACTTTTGAGGAAACTGAGGCAAAGAGAGGCTAGGTACTTGCCCAGTTTCACAAGGCTATGAAAGGATGGAGCCAGGGATCCAGGCAGTTTTCCTTTGGTTTACTTGTTCTTTGCCACTGTGCTATCTTGGTTCTCTTGCTGAATAAAGGAATTAATGGCCAATGTATTTATTTGATTCTTTGGTCAATTACAGATTTCAACTACTTTTTTTTTTTCAAATGAAAATTGAAAGGAATGGAATTCTGACTTTGTAAAAGCCAAATTCATTTTATGGTCCTTTCTACTAGGCTGTACTTAACTTCATAATGTTACTGTTCTTGAAATTAATATTCTGTACTGTATAAAGTTTACATCATTCTTGCTACAAATTTATGGACATGGAAACAGAATATTAGCTTTGTATTACAAATAAAATAGTAACTCTGGGTCTGCAGCTTTAGTCTAGGAGGCAGAATCTTTGTCACTTATTTTTCAAACATATCGTCCACTCCCCACTTGGGCGCCTCTGCCCCTTCCCGTCCCTCAACTTGGACTGTGTGTGTCCATCTCCCCACAGTGGAAACCTGACCCTCCAAACTCCCACTTCCATTGGCAACTCCTATACCTTTCTCTTTTTCTTATTCTCCTCTTGAAGGTTAAAATTATCTTTTCTTCCTCAAAATTCCCTGAGTCCTTTTTGTAGTACTATGGTATAGTATAGGAATACTACATTCTAAACATATATTAACTGTGTTAAGTTCTCATCCCCCTTAATAGACTATATTGTCTTTTCATTTTATTCATGTTACAAAACCCAAATATATATTCCAACATTTTGAACAGGATATGAAATTCAGTATTGTGGTTTTTTTGGATGAGGGAATGGATTATCTCAAGGAAATATATTTTCAATTTTTCAACTATTGAGTAAAGACTACTAAGATTTGGATATTATATATTCCACAACTTTCGGGAATTAGAAAATAACAAATGAAATGGTTACACTTTTTTTTTTTCATATGGTGATTTGTATTTTGTCTTTAGTTTACAAGGCATCAAGAACCAAAGAGTAATTAGCTTTCATTTCGATGGGACCTTCTGTTCAGTTCATGGCTGTAAATACCAGCTTTGCTTCTACCTACAACTTTAGTTCCCTTTTCTTTTAATGGGTGTTTTAGGGACATCAAAGGTAATAAAATCAATCAAAGAGATAAGTGGAATATTTTTTCAAAGGCTAGTACTTAAGGATGTGTTCCTGTTAAAGAATTTGAATACTGAATTTGTTTCAAGTGTTTGTGTAATACCATATCTCCCTGCCAACTGGAAGAAGGACTGTCCTTGAATCCTGTTCTGCATGAAATAATAAAATATAATCCCTTCTTCACATACGTTTACAAAAAAAAGAAAAAAAGAACACCAGGGAATGGGAAGTATTGTCATTAGACAGGATTATATTTTCTTGCTGGCAGAGGCAATATTATAGCCTTCGGGCCTGTTTTTTCTCTTCCCCCATAAGGACTTCTTTCCTTTACCCACAGGATTCAGACAAAGTTGAAGGTTTTTGTTGCTGAAATCTCAAACAGCAAACCAAAGAGAAAGTTCAAGCAAATATCATCAGACTTTTAAAAATGTCATTGCTTGTGTAAGTTAATTGTGGTCTTTTGGGTGCTGGTGAGCCCCAAGCACCCCTTGGATTGGTCAGATATTCAATCATTTTATTTGTATTTGGTGTAAGGTATTCTTCTGGAAAGCACTGATCATGAGGTTTTCTGATTTAATTTAACGTTAGTGCATGCTTTTTTGTTTTAACTTTGTTTTTTGTTTGATTGTTAGGTGTGGTTTTTTTTTTTCAATTAGCTCAATATCTTGTGCATTCCAAAAGATAATTTAGAGGCTAATGTATTATTGTGATGTACTTCTATATGATCTTACTGATTTTTTGTTTTTACTTTTATTCATCTAGCTAATAGATTTATTTGAGTTTCCCCAAACCATGTTTATAATTGGTGATTAAAATAAAACTTTAAGGAACACTGCATGTTAGCTACTTGACCTCAAATTATATGTAAAAAGTTAAAAATAATAATAATAAATATTTTTCTTTGGAACTATTTTTATATTGCGAATGATACATATGAAAATAATGTCTTCTATCTAAAGTTAAAAACGATGCATAGTCTGAGTTAAGTTCAGAAAAACAGTAAAGTCAACATACCTCTTTTTCAGAATTTAGCTTATTTGACTTTTCCTCCTAAAATCCTGAGTTCTGCAGGGCTTCTCATTTCTATTAAGTTCTTGGTTATACCCTGTGTAGGTGAAATTCATTTGGGGGCCAGCTGAGATTTTCCCTACTGTTTCTAATTGCATTGCATTGTAAATCTCCAAACTTTATTCAGGAAAGTATATCTTTTGTGAGGCATGCCTTATAAGTAAGAAATTATTACTTTGTGTATCCAATGCAGAATTTTAAAATCGGCATTTACATTTCATATATCATGTTAGCTGTAGATCTTTTATTTGTTTTAACATTATCCTGAGAACTTCAGAGATTGCTTCTTTGGTGATCATTCTTGAGGGGGGAACCGTTCTCCTGGAATCTGTAACTCTGGTGCATGTATATAAACATGCCTTTGTTCTCAAAGTCTTTCTATTTGATTACTGTTGTATCCGAGTGCTTTGTCTCTGCCTCTCTTAGTTGTTTTTTTTTTTCCTTCCCTTTTCTTGTACCTTAGTTTGTCGTTTGTGTGAATAACTTTGTTTACATTCAGCAGAGGTACTAAGTGCATTTTTGATAATAGAAGGGAGTGATACAGGCAGTAAGGAGAAGACATCTGGAGAATGGGGTGGAAGAAAGGGAAAAGGGGGAACAGTTAGGAAATGAAAAGGAGAGAGTGGGTGTGATGGAGGAAGAAAGAGCAAAAGCCAGAATGGGGGGGGGGTATGCAGGTTTGTGAGATCTTGGGGGCTGGTCGTGGGGGGAGGGAGATCAACAGACCAGCATTTTCCCCAGGCTTGGGCTCAAGCTTGTGAAAACTCCTAATGTGTTAAAGAACCTCAGCTGGGATTTGCTGAGGACAAATGCTGTAATGTGTTAGTCATCCATTATCTGCTTCTATTTTTGCAGGTTCTGAATGATGACTGACGCGCGTTCGTGCGATAGCCCTCACAGTCCCTGTCATTCCCGAGTGATAAGGCGCCCGCACCACTAGCCCCAGCACCGGGGCAGAAGGGAGCTCTGGAGGCTGGAAAGCTTCCGCTCGCGGACCGGACAAAAGTACCGCCTACCCAGGGGCTTGTGCGTGCGGCTGGTGATCCAGGCACCTCACCTCGCCCGGCTCGCCGCTCCCGCGGGCAGATGGTGTGCGGCCGCCGCAGGACGCCCGCCGCGCCCGGGCCATGAAGTAGCGGCTGCTGGCGGCGCCGCTGCCCGACCGCCGGCCCCAGGCGAGCGCTGCGCTGCCGCCGGGTCCTCTCCCGGCGGGGCCGGAGCGGCGAGGACATGGCTGGCGTGCTGAGCCTGCTTGCTCTCCTTCTTGTTTTCCCAAGCAGCTGTTTGGGTTTCAGAAGCCCGCTTTCAGTCTTTAAGAGGTGGGTGTGTGTTTTTTCAGACGGGCGGGATGTTGTTTGGATGGTTCCTGTGCATGCTGTTGAAAATGTAATCACTTTTATGAACCAGAGTGTTGTGGAAATATGCGAGGTTGATTTACTTGGCTGAAACGACTTGGGATTTTAGCACAGTAACTTGTTGTAAAGTCCCTCGTACAGAAAAAAGCCCACTGTATTGTCGCCAGGCTGCACTGGCTTTCAAAACTCCAATTAGAAGTTGTGATTTCCAATACTAATCACTCCCTCTCCGGGAGATATTTCAGAAACTACAGTAGAGTCGTTTAGACTTGAATGCTTTCTTGTTTAAAACAGCCTGAAGAATAAAATATCAAGATAGATAAGTGGTGGGGAGAAGCAGATCATGGACTGTAATAGCTCAGGAGAAAACATTGAGCTGTATATACACTCCTCATAATTACCATATTAAATATTCATGCACTTGTACATTTGTAATTCACATCGCAGTCTTTTTCCCTCCCTCATACAGCTATGCCTACTAGCAATATTATTGTTGGTGTTTTGTTTCTGGCTAGTGATCCTGGATACTCACAAAATAGTTACAAAATTTTTACTTGGTTATAGTTAATGTTTATGCCATTAGAAAATTGATATGCCTGTGTTGATTTCTAATTTATGAATACTGTATTGAGTAGAAACAAATATATGTTTTGACAGGCTTTTATTGAATGGAGTTTTAAATGTAGCCAGCCTGCTCGCTCGCTTTGATGATATTTTGTTTCCAAGTTGGGCATATGTTGCTCCTAGACTATAAAATGCAATTCTGATGTTTTAGAACATTATATAGTCATTACATCTTTTAGACTTATCTTTGGAACTAAATGAATAATCTTTTAAGATCTTAGAATTCTTTTTTTCCCCACTTCTCATGTTAAAATTCCATTATGTTCAAGGATATTGAAATGTTCTTTTTCAAGGTTTAAAGAAAGTACCAGATCCTTTTCCAATGAATGTCTTGGTACCACCAGACCAGTAATTCCTATTGATTCATCAGATTTCGCGTTGGATGTTCACATGCCTGGAGTCACGCCTAAACAGGTGAGAGGCATTCTGCATTTCATGATTCCTTGTTCTGTATACTATCTGTAACTGAAGCAGGGAAAGTGCATTTACAGCAGTAGTAACTTCTTTGAAAGTAGGCATTTGATTTCAGGACTCCTCAGGTAGGCCCAGAATAATTGAATATTATAAAGAGGAGTAAATCTTTCAGGGTAAATCTTTCGGTTAAATTTCTTTTTTAAAAATTTTACTCATATTGTTATTTGTGTTTTGAAATGGAACCTTGGAAATTTATGTTTTGAAATTCTCAGTGGACTAATAGCCTCTGTAATGCAGCATGTAAGGATGTATTAAAATATGAAAAATTATTCTAATAAAGGGAAATGATATTGAGCAGCTGCATCTAAGAAATTATTTAAATACCCTTCTATCACAGCCACAAATTGAGAAATAAAAGCATGTGTTTTCCTGCCAAGAATTTGAAAAACAAAACATCACACACTTTTAAGAAAACTGTTCAAACAGGTGGTTGATTGTGAGTTTTCTTTGGTGTGATTTGCTTGTTATAAAAAAAATATATTTTGAAGAAATAATGGCAGAGCTCATACAAGTACGCCCTATAGATTATTTTGAGTAAAACTAGGTTGTTGCCAAGGTTTTCCCTGTTTTAGAAGAAGCTCAAACTCAGTGCTGTGGTGTGTGCAAGGTGTCTCATTAGGCATAAAAAGGCCAGAATTAATTATGCTTTGTAGTCAGGCACTGCGGGGATTTATGTGTGTCATTAAAAGATAGTCTTCTTCTTTTGAAGGGCTGTGGAGACGGGGAGAGACCTGGGTGTTGTAGAGCTGCAGTGACTGATGACTCATTGTTGCAGATAACATTCTAGTTTCCTTTCCTCTTTTTTTTTTTTTTTTTTAAGTATTGAAAAAACAAAAGTCGGAGAGAATGTCTTTGAAATTGACATCCAGATGCTCTAAGAAAATACACATGGTCCTTTTTTGGGCGCCTAAGGATTGACATTCATTTGTTTGAAAACCTGTGTATAATCTAGCTATCTATAAATAACTACTTTACTATTGTAAAAGGACCCTCACCCCCACCCCTGCCCATTCTCACATGACCAGGCAGATGACTTTTCTGTACATTCAGTTGTTAGTGTCCTGGCCTTTAATTCCATAAGCTGTTTATTTAGTACATAGTCAGAAGAGGTGTAATGAGATTGGGAATAGGAGAGAGCAGTGACAGTTGCTCACTTGTGGAGAGTGCTCCTTCTTATCTCTTTTCACTTTTTTTTAAATTTTTTTAATGTTTATTTGTTTTTGAGAGAGAGACAGACAGACAGAATGTGACCAGGGGAGGGGCAGAGAGAGGGAGACACAGAATCCAAAGCAGGCTCCAGGCTCTGAGCTGTCAGCACAGAGCCTGATAAGGGGCTCAAACCCACAAACCGCGAGATCATGACCTGAGCCGAAGTTGGACGCTTAACTGACTGAGCCACCCAAGCATCCCACTCTCTTTTGACTTTTAAAAGTTTTTTTTTCACCTATATTTGCTTTATGTTAAAACTGATTTTTTTTTAAATCCACTAATTGGCCTTTAAGCCCTCTTTTCCCCCAGGAAAAAGTTATTTTCTCAAGTAGTCATTTGTCATGGTTCGTTATTATTCTGTTTTTTCTTCCTGTTATTTTACAGAAATAACATTTAAGTTATTTAACAATAGTAATAATAGGTAACTATGTTGGAGTCAATATTGTCAGAAAGATTCCTAGAGGAATTGATTATTTTAAAAAAATGTAGAGAAGATCAATTTTCATAAAATAAAATGTGTTTACTCATTTTTATAATTTTATAATTATAAAAATAAGTCCTTGGCAAAAGAACTTACATGAAGTTATAGCTTGCTATTCTCCACCATCTGCATCCAGTTTTTGCCTTATTCAGTGAGCATTTTCTGGTCACCTTCCCAGCAGACGTCTCCTCGTTGCTCCTTCTCTTTAAACCATGTGGTTTCCAGGAGCTTTCTACCCAAGATCTAGAGGGTGAGGATTAGCCAATCACTGCATCCCATCTCCCCTCCCACACTAATTGGTTCAGAAGAAGGTGTGTGACCTAGAACAGTACTATTAAATCTCAAGACTTTTGCTGAGAATGCATTTGTCTGTTGCATGTGAGCAGGAGGCATGCACTGTTAGGGTCTGCTGCATCCGTGAGGGCAACCGTGCCTAGAGTAAAACTAATACCATAGAAGGTAATGCAGAGACAGGGAAAGAACAGATGTTCTAGGTGACCTTGCTACTTAGGAAGTTTTCAGTTACATTAGGCTTTTTGTTTCAACCAGGTTGAGTTGGGTTTACAAGTTCTGACTTGTAACTGAAACTACCTAACAGAGTAAGTGATTCAGTTGTGCTGCCTCATCAGCTCGGAACTGGTTGTTGAAGGTTTCTTCCACTTCCCCCATCATGTAAATACCAAGAGTATTTACTCACGTGATCCAGCCAACCTAGCTATACCTTGGAAACCTTCCTGAGAAATGAATTATACTCCCTACTGAGTGTAGCCGGGAGGAGATGGACACAGAAACCCATTTCCTTCCTGAACTTGGTGTTGTTGGTGAGGAAGACCAGGAGTTGTGATAGTATGAGTACTTTTGGTAGAGAAAGTATTCTTTTCCCAAAAAGCAGATGAAACCAAATTTCACACAGATACTTAGAGGAATGGAGATTACAAGGCAAGAAAAGGAAAGTGAAACATAATAGAGGAAAGAAATAAAAGAAAGGAATAAAAAGAGTTGGTCCCCCCCCCCAAAAAAAATTAAAGAGAATAGAATGATCAAGAACAAAAATAAAGGACAAAAAAAATAACTATAATCTGAAGAACAGAACATTTTAAAAATCTTATGAGAAAATGAGGAGTAAGGAAACATAAAAGCAGGGAGAGGCATGGAGGAGTTAAAATCTTTTTTTTTTTTTTTTTTAAAGAGCAGATCATGAAGAGCAACACAATTTAAAGAAAGAAGTAACTGAGGGCCCCAAACTTAAGAGTTAGTAATTGAAGCAGACCAAGTTGGTTAAAGAGATATATTCACTCAACAGATTTTTTTTTTATAACACATATCTTAAGTTTTGGCAATAACAAAATAACAATGTACATCAGTGAATCTGCTCTAAGACTTTTCCTTGGGAAACTTGAGATTGTTAGGTAGGCTTGAATAGAGAAACAAACAGATGCGGAACAGAGGTGGAGAGAATTTAGCTATAATACTGACACAGTATAAGTAACTAATTTTGCTGGTGGAATACAGGACAAATTAGTGCGTTACCAAAAAATCTCCAGTCATGTCAGGTCTCTGAGTTGCAATCCATTCAGCCATATCATAGACTCCAGAGCAACCTTTATTTTTTTTATTTTTTTTTTTTTTAAATTTTTTTTTCAACGTTTTTATTTATTTTTGGGACAGAGAGAGACAGAGCATGAACAGGGGAGGGGCAGAGAGAGAGGGAGACACAGAATCAGAAACAGGCTCCAGGCTCCGAGCCATCGGCCCAGAGCCCGACGCGGGGCTCGAACTCACGGACCGCGAGATCGTGACCTGGCTGAAGTCGGACGCTTAACCGACTGCGCCACCCAGGCGCCCCCAGAGCAACCTTTAAAGAGTACTCTCATTGAACCAGCTCTGGAGAGTCTGGGGAAGGTAGTTTAATTACCTATTGCAATGTCAATTTTATATTCAAGATAAGCTCACTGTCTTCTGTGACTGGAAATTTTAAAAAATAATTTCTGTCTTCGTTAATAAATTTCTTACTAATCTGTATGTTCTCAGACTTTGGGAAGAGAAGGAGAAGAGAAAGCAGCTAAGTAGCCTAGAGTAGAGGCAAAGTAAGCACATCTGGTTTCTGATGGCACAGGCTTCAGACGCAACAAAGGTGCAGAGTGTAGTGTCTTGAGGCTCTTCTCTTAGCACTTTTTCTTCCTCATTTGCTTCCTTTTCTCACCAAAGACCTTGCGGGCTTTTGCTGTCGCCAATTCATATCAACAAACAAAGCAATTTGATAAACTGCCAGTTGATGGTCACAGTAAGGTGCTATCATCAATTTGATGTGCATGGACAAATGTCCATTTTAAAAACAAAATAAATGAGGCATAATCATGACGATTTTATATAAAGTCTGTTGTCTAAGTCTAAGCCAAATCTGGTGTGTTATGTAGACTTCAGGGCCAGGTTGAGAGCATGCTTATCCCAGCTCTTGTGGTGTCACTATGGTGTGGTTTTTAACCAGCGGGTCTTGCTCCTTCATCTATAGATGGAATAATAATTGTCCTTACCCAGGACTATTTTGTGGACTGAGCAAGATAATCCCAGCGGCATGTTCAGGTGCCATGCATGTGATAAGTTCTCATGAACTCTGAACTTGTATCATTATTGTTATTCTGTATGTTGAGGGAAATGTGAATGAGTTTTTTTTTTGTATTTTTTTTAAAGTTTTTATTTATTTATTCTTGAGAGAGAGAGAGAGAGCAGGGGAGGGGCAAAGAGAGAGGGACAGAGAGAGAATCCCAAGCAGGCTCCACGCGGTCATTGCAGAGCCCGATGAGGGTCTTGAACCCACAAACCATGAGATCATGACCTGAGCTGAAACCAAGAGTCAGACGCTTAAATGACTGAGCCACCCAGGCACCAGAGTCTTAAGATAAGAAAGAAATTTCCAGCCTTTATGCTTTCGGAAATAACTTCGTGGGGAAGGTAAAACATTGTAATAATTTTGAAAGAGAGGAAAGTTAGCCAAATGAAGAAAAATAGAAAGCATGAACCTGGACAAGAGAAACCTGGGCAGGAAGAAGTAAGTGCGGAAGTCACTCTTGCAGTGTGCCCATTCCCCAGAAGTTATTTCTATTAAAAATGGCTCTCATGATCAGAGAATGAAGGAACACTGAGGATGAATATGTTTTTCTCAAAGTTCTTATATATTTTTCATACTGCTTAGAAAAGCAATTACCAAAAGCCATTTCATCAGTATAAAGTCTTATTTTTTTTAACATCAATTCGAAATTATCCTGGATTTCTTCATTTTGCTGGAGACTTTATACATTGACCTTGTTTAAAAAAATCACTCTTACCTAACATAAGTCTTTTCAAATCCTAGGTTTAAATAACATTTTATTTATTTGTTATCTCTGCTCTTAGGCCCTCTGTAGTCTTGGTAAGGACTTACAAATGTAAATTAATTTGTAAAAATATAATTTTATAGAATTAAATATTTTCTTTGAACCTAATAACTTGAAATCATGTAACAATTGAATTTCTTTACATTAGGATATGTTAGGCTGTCACTAATGTGGTCATTTTCCTCCCTTATTTTGGGAGCAGTTTGAGAATTAAAAAGGAGTACGCTTTTCCTTTCTGAACCTCTTGCAGATTCTTGTCGCATTCTGTATTTGTCTTTTGAAGAGTCACAGATTATGCTTTGAAATCAGAAGGCAGCCTTCCCCTGTGTTCGTGAGCACAAATGTCTATCACCAAGAAGAGCAGGAAATGGAAAAATTCTGAGTTTAAAGATTATATCTGATATCCCTGAACATCAAGCTGAAAAACCTTAGAGTCTAAAGTTATCACTTATTTTAAAATAACACTGAAAGAATGTAGTCATTGAAATAAAACCATGATGAACAAATTACTCCTGTGAGATTTTCTCAAAAGCTTCCCACAGTGTTTCTCTTTGCTTTTTTCTCAAAATTGGACAACTATTAGAAAATGTTTACTAATATATTTTAACTTTTCATTCTCTGACATAAAAAGAGATTACCTTTGCTTTCCCTATGCATAGAAACGTGTAATAAGAACCTAGCTTTTGTAGACTTTTCTTACTGCACCTGTTTAAAAAATCAGTTTCAGAGGCACCTGGGTCGCTCAGTCAGTTAAACATCGGACTCTTATTTTGGCTCAGGTCATGATCTCAAGGTCTGTGAGATCGAGCCCTGCCTTGGGCTCTGTGCTGGGCTTGGATCCTGCTTAAGATCCTCTCTCCCCCAACCGCTCTGGAAAACAGTATAGAGGTTTCTCAAAAAATCAAAAATAGACCTACCTACAACCCAGCAATTGGCCAACTAGCCATTTATTCAGAGGATAACAAAAATGCTGTTTCAAAGGGGCACATGCACCCCAATGTCTATAGCACTATCAATAATAGCCAAATTATGGAAAGAGCCTAAATGTCCATCGACTCATAAACAGATAAAGAAGATGTGGTGTGTGTGTGTATACATATACGTAAATATACATACACACACACACACACACACACACACACACACACTAGAATATTACTTGGCAATCAAAAGGTATGAAATCTTATCATTTGCAGCAACGTGGATGGAACTAGAGTGTATTAGGCTAAGTAGAATAAGTGAAAGAAAGAAAAATACCGTATGATTTCACTCATATGTGGAATTTAAGAAACAAAACAGATGAACATAGGGGAAGAGAAGGAAAAATAAGAGGGAGGCAAACTATAAGAGACTCTTAAATGCAGAGAACAAACTGAGGGTTGCTTGTGAGGTATTGGGTGGTGGGGTGGGCTAAATGGGCAATGGGCATTAAGGAGGGCACTTGTTGGGATGAGCACTGCGTGTAATACCTAAGTGATGATTCACTAAATTCTATTTCTGAAATCATTATTACACTCTTTGTTAACTAACTTGGATTTATATTTTAAAAAAAGAAAATAGGTTAAAAAATTCTTTCTCTCTCTGTCCCTCCCCCACTCACGTGTGCATACTTTCCCTCAAAACAAACAAACAAACAAACAAAAATCAGTTTTAAAAGATCAAGCCAGTATCATAACTTCCCTTATAAACAGCATTTGCTTAGGATATATGTTTATCAAAAGTAGTATACAAAAGTAAATGAAGAAATCGCTATAATGTCTTAATTTTCTTAAGTTCAAAATTGCTGATAAAATTAGATGTTTTCTTGTAGTCACTTAGTTGTACAAAGTTTGGCTTATGACTGACTTGGGAAATATTCTAATGTATTAAATCTATATGTTTTTATATTCATCATTATGGGGGATAAAAAGGAATCCCAATCAGTGCTTAAAATTCAGGACAGAATTATCAAGGACACCTGCCCTGCAAATGAGGCTTTACTGGAATAGTTTTTAGTTCTTTGGGGGTTGTGATTCACTTGTCTCCTTCTCTCTAGTTATTAATATGTAATAATATTTGCATTTTTTTAAACAAAAATTCTGAGGTATTTTTTGAGCATAAGAATAAAAAAGAGGGATGTACTCCATATCCCATTTCAAGGCTAGTTTGACTTTCAGATTAAGCCTCTTGTACAAGTGGAGAAAATTAATCTGTGGGCACCAACAGCCTTCTGGGCACCAGCAGTAGGTTATCTGTTGCACTCATTGGAGAAAGTGGATTCAAGGTCTTCCCAAAATAGCACGATGATTGCTGGGAAATGCCCAGAGAAGATCCCTATCTGACTCTAGAGCTTATGTATCTGGAACCCCCATAGATTCACTGTCCACCCATATGTGGCCAGTGGCCGTGTCCCATCCTGCCTTCCCTAGTCCTGTGACCTGTTCTTCCACTGCACCCTCATCCTCTTCTCATTCAATCTATGCATTAGGACAAACATGGCAAATAGGTTTGCTTTTTGAGGCAAGTCCATTTGAATGAGAGGAGCTGCCTAGAAAATGTTAAGAACTGTGAGACCATGAGTGTGAAAGACAGAGGTAGTGGCTCCAGTATCCATTTCTATGCCAGTGCATTTCTGTTGCCAGAAAAAATATATCATGGGTAAAGGTTGATTGCATTAAGTCATTGTCTTAAAATGAACATGAATCACAGCTTTTAGTGTTTCTTAGTTCTTAGTGTTTTAGTTTTTTTCCCTTTACAAAAACATTAAAGGAGCATGGTTGTCTTGCTACTGAAGGAGGAAAATCAAGGAATATTCTAATTCTGGACAAGTATTTGCTTTTTATTCACAAAGACTTAGGCAATGTGTATAAATTTCCAAGAGTTAGAAAACTAATAACAACAGAGATTAACATGCTATACCCTCCACCTTTCCTAAACCAAGGAAGTAATATTATCCATTTTACCAATGGAGAAGCTAATAGCAAAGACAATTCAGTGATTATTAGAAAGGAAAGTCACCAGACCTTTGTTTTGTTTACTTAGCTGCCTCACATTGTTTTTTCCAGTTTATTTTTTGAAAGTTCAGGATTGGTGTCATGTAAGATGCTGCACGTCACGTTCTCTGGTTGGATTTGTATAATTCACCTCCTGCTTCATCAGCAAGGCTCAGTTATGTGAATTAGGTAGAATACAAAGACAATGAATGGATCTTGTAAACTGCAAATTAAAGTCATACATTGTTCACTGCTAATTGTTTAAGTTTAAATCATGATGCTTCCTCTTTATTTTTACTAAAACCTATATAATGTCCACTTGGGAAAGATATGATTGAACTATTAACAGTGTTTTCTTCTGTGAGAATAATCTAAACATCTCCCAAATCTGGGTTCAGAGCTGCAAATACACATCAAGCTTTTTTTTTTCTTTCTTTATTAAAAATGAGAAACAGGACTTTTTGTTTTCAGTTATTTTTTTGTTATCTTTATATCAATATGATATTTAAAGAAAATATTTTACAATATTTTCTAAGAGACTCCCTTATGATCATCTATTTTCTCAATAAGATTTTGAGTTCTTGTTGTTTTTTATTCTAGTAAATTTTTTAAAGAAGAAAATATATTTATTGAGTGCTCATTATGTAATACCATTCTACTAGGCACTATATAAGCATTGTCTTATTAATTTTCATAAAAACATTGCATTTACGGTACTAGTAGTCCTGTTTTTATATGAGGTATTGAAACTCGGGGAGATTAAATAACCTAGCAATCACCAAATAGCCAGTAAATAGGAGAACAAGGATTTAAATACAGATTTATTTGAATCTGAGACCATGTTTGTTTCATAAACCTGTTAATGGTTTATATGTATTTTCCAGGGAATGTTTCTATATATATATTTTATGTGTGCATATGTGTGTACACAGACACATATACTTTTTCTTACACATATATTATACAATAAAAGCTTTCTTTTGTCACGTGAACTAAATAGAGATCACTGGTTCCATCCTAAATCCTTGAGTAACTTTTTTCTTCTATTTTCGCATGTCCATCCAGAAAGAAGTGTTACTAATCTGAATTCTGATAAGGTATTTCTGATCACCTCGCTGTTAAAAGAGCCTAGTTCTGTTTTGTACAATTTTGATGTATCCCTCTCTGAATCTAAGTCAGAGATTAGCAAATTATTTCTTAAAGTGTCACATAGTAAATATTTTCAGCTTGCCAGCCGTATGGTCCCAGTTGTAACTGCTGTAGTGAGAAAGCAGCCCTAGACAATATGTAAATGAATGGCTTGGCTGTGTTCCAGTAAAAAAATTTATTTACTAAAACAAGCAGCCACCCATGCCCTGTAGTTTCCTGATCCCTGATTGAAAACCATTGCATATGCCATTTAGGCTAATAAATGGATTTAACCTTTAACATCTTATGAACTGTGTCTTCTGACTTCTAGAACATAAAGAATAAAAATACCAATGCAAGGTTAACAGCTCTTTGATCTTTGTTCCTTAGTTACCTATTTGGTTTTCATGAGTTAAATGGTCAAAAACAAGACTTTTCTTATTTGGGATATTGTGTTTCAGTCTCCTCCATCTCAGTGAACAGCAGTGCCTGTGTTACATAGTTCCTGTAGGAACTAGAAAGACACTGGAGTCTTTCTTGGTTCCTCTTTCTCACACCCCATGGACAATATGCCAGCAACTCCTGCTGGTTCTACTTTCCAGATATATCCAGAATCCAGTCCTTTCTTACCACACTTATCTCTCCCACTCTGGCCCGTGTAACATTCTCTCTTCCTGTATTATTATAGTAGCTCTCCTCACTGGTCTCCTTGCACCCTTTATTCCTATAGTCTGTGCTCCATCTAGCAACAAATTGCGCGATATCATTCTATAGAATATTATGCAGTAAGTGGAAGACTGAGAGAGATCTACATGTGTTGCCCTAGAAGTATTTTCACTGTGTGTTGAGTGAGAGAAGCAAACTGTAGTCATATGCAGAGTGTGATCCCATCTTAATAAAAATAAATAATAACAAAACTCCTGAATGTGTGTGTGTGGTTAGATATTTTTGTACAGGCATGGAGGAAGCTGGAAGGAAATACATTAAACTGTAAACACAGGTTCCCTTGGAGAAGTTAGCAGGTGAAGGAGGATAACAGCAGATTTTTTAGTATATATCAAAGTTGTTTCATCATTAAAAAGATCATCTTTTATTTTGTAATTGTTAAAAATTAATAAATAAATAAGCACTATCACCAATGAAAAGAATACACAACAACAACAAAAGATCTTCGTTTCTGATATAAACCCTAATGTTCTAGAAATCTCTAGAGGGGTTTTCCACACAATGCTTCTAATTGATAAATTTTTAATTCCTATTCCTCTGCTTTGCAACAATGCTATTAAGAGAGCCTGATTAATTAAAGAATTTAGGAAATTGGTACACGTTTAGAAACAAATAGAGCCTTTTTTGTAGGGGGTCATTCTTCTATTTTAGTTGGTCTGAAGATATTTGTCGAAGGCAACCATGCATATCTTTCCACATTAGCAAGAGAAGTGATTCTCTTTGCACTTATTAGCCACCAGAAAAATCCTCTTTGTTTCACTTGTTTTCAGATTTATGTAGTCTGAATTAATATTTCAATAACCCTATTCAAGAGGAGCATTCGGAACCATTCCACATGAATGTTGCCTTCTTTAAGCAAAAGTGCAGAACACACTCTTTCAAGGCACAGATTGCTTTTCACAGATAATGTATTCTACTTAATCATATATAAAGGGACAAATCTGAGGTACACATTAAAGGAATAGCTTTGTCTCAGCATGCAAAAGTTACCTCATCCAACAAACCTCAGTGCAGTTTTAAGGAGGAAGATATATAAAAATAGCCAGTACATTTCTGCTGTACATTGTCATACTCCCACCCTCCGTGAATCCAGTGTTAAATGAAAACATTTGCCATGGCAACATCGATTTACAAAGGGCAAATGATGTTTCTGAGATATTGGAGTACTTCCTTTCATAGATCTCAGATGTACACACAGTTAACACTTTAGCACTCTTATTTAATAATTTTATGTATAACTGAACTTGATTATTCTTAAATGTTTTAATTTGGAAGTAGAATACAAAACAAAACACTACACTCTCAACAAAAACTGACACCAAGTTAAATATACGCTGGAAAATATCACTAAAATATTTCAGCTTTCACTGTTTGTGGAAATCAAAATTATTTCATGTGGTAAGCTACACTGAACTATGGTTAAATCTTTTGCTTTCAACTGAATGAACATTTTGCTTTGAAAATGCAAAGTATCTGTTTACCTCACTATTTCTATAATTGATGTTACTAGTTATAATATTTAGCTTCCCCATTTTGGACACATTAAAATATTAATTTTATCTCCTTAATGTATTTTTCATAAATGCTACAGCAGTATTCACAGATATTTTACTGTTGTGGTTTTCATCCACTTGCCTCAGACTTCGAAAGCAGACGTAGGAGCTGTAAGAAGGAAGATAGATTGGTAGCCTGGGTAAATGTGAGTATTAAAGAGGTGACTGTAGTGGGGTCAAACAAGTTTAGAAGTTAACAAATAGTCTCTGTATTGTTTTTGTGCTCTCATAACCACTCAGTAATACAAAATGGAAAAAACCATGCTCAGGGGTAAGGAAATTAAGTTCCCGCCCTAAATAGCTCAGAGCTAAGGGTAAAAAATTTATCTTACTCAACATGAATTCTTTGACTCTGCCAGAGGTATATACTGTTCTATCTTACACCTATCATTTATTTAATCAGCACCGTAAGCTTGGGTCTAAGAAGCCCGTGGCTGTTAGGTGTAAGGGGACTTTTAGTCCCTCAATCAATTATGGCAGGAGTCAGTTGAGATAAACAAGGTATTTCATACAGTTACAACCCACAATATTCCCTTTTCACTTTGGTTTGTGATGACCTGAAAACCTTCTACAATAGCCAAAGAGATTTGAAGCACCACTGAAGCAAATAAAAGCCAAATCTAGCGCTCTTTTAATGCTTTCAAGTCTGCTGCTGGTGAGGGACTCCAAATTTATTGGAAGACTGTGTGTCATTTATTTATTTCCGCTTCCCTTCCTTTCTCAACATGTATTCCCCAAGATTCAAAAATGTCAGTTGTCCAAAAAAGGTTTACAAATATATGAATCCAAGGCAGTTTCTTTGCTTTTAAAAGAGATAAATCTTCCAGAACCTATTTATTGTAGTTATGAACTTTAGAGAGAACAGGAATATGCAAACCCATGAAACACTCTGTTATGAAGGAGAACATTAATTAAAGAATGATCTTGTCACTTTATTGTGGTAGTCAGTTCAAGACATCATGGGCTGACAATGCTTTCTTTTCTTTGAGGTGTGTTCAAATCTGGTAATTCAGGCATATATGAAGATGTTCTAAGTAACTTCGAAATGTAAACAAGATTGAAATGGTTTTTCCAATTCTTTCCTTTCTAAATATCAGTCTTCCAGACCGTTTCTCCCCCAGGTTTTTAAAAATAATCTTATGTAACCATCGTGACATCATTATATAGCAGTCATTATACTACACCTAGCCTATCACGTATTACAGTGAATAGAATAGTCTCGATAGCTAGCCCTTCCTTATAAAATTACTTGTATGAGTCAGGGGAAGAAGTCTGAATTCAGTCTGAGTAGTCATCACTCAAGGAACAAATCCCTGTTTCGTGTCCACTCGTTGAAGTATTATCCCCACTTCTGTCTTTTTCGAGGTACACGGTCAAGAATGTAAGTTCCTTAAGAGAAAAGGCTTGTACAAGTTTCGTTCACTCTTGTATCCCCTGGGCCTAAAACAATGCCAAGTGTCCAATAAAAATTAGTTGAAAAATTTTTTTTCAAAAGGGAAGGAAGTTACCTTCATACTGAGGATATTCCCTGCCCCTCCCCGATACCTCCAAACACACACACATACATGCACTTCCCAGTGACTGTGGTATTTTTTATGCCTCCACACTGATGACAAATCTCCTGCTTGTGAATCCCCTGCTGCCATGCTCCTAATATGTAAGAAATCTTCATCAGATCAATTATTTTTATTTCAACTGTAATCTTTTTACTTTTGCGTGATTTTTTTCACTTATATCAGCTTGAGATGAAATTTACTTAAAAATAAAAAATCACCGATTTCAAGAGTAGAATTCGATGAATGTTGATAAATATATATGCAGTTGTATAATTGCCCCTTAGTCATGGTAAATAACATTTTCATCACCCCTGAATGTTACTTGTGTTCCTCTGTGCTCTTTCCCATTCCTTCCCCAAACCCAGCCTCTGGCAAGGACTGATCTCTGTCACTACAGTTTGGCCTTCTCTAGATTCACATGTAAATGTAATCACAACAGTATGTCTTTGGTGTCTGGCTTCTTTAACTTAGCATGAGACATTTGAGATTCATCTGTGACATTGTGTTTATCACTAGTTTGTTCCTTTTTATTGCAAGTCATAGCCGTGAGGGAGTCTGGACTTTTTGCCTTAGGCAGACTGGCTCCAAATCTTGTGATTTTGACCATTATGTTAGGATGTTTTTCAGTTCATATAATTTTCTTATCATCCCCATTAATGCTGTTCTCTTACTGGGCATCTTCAGTGACTCCTCGATCTGACCTCGTATGTTTCCTAGTCCACATTCTTGAATTCTGTGTCCAATGGTCCCCATCTGTGCCACTTTAACTTTTGTTCCCTACATTGCTACCTCCTGACTTTCCCATTTTCTACCATGCTTAGCCTGTTTGTTATTCCTACAAGTAGATGCCCTGGAACTGATGTCATTCTTTTGTGCCTGTTATAATGTCTTTGCCCTGCATCTTCACTTATTGAAATCATACACCATTAAGTTAAAGAATCCATGTACCTTTCGTCATGAAGCTACCCGATTCCCTCAAACTGATCTCTTCTCAGTGCCGTGATACTTTATACCACCATTCTAGACCTGTTGTATTGTCACTTACACTGATTCATTCTCGTGTTTTAAATCTCTCCCACTAAAAAGTCTCTCAAACCAATGACTGCATCTTATTCATCATTGTGCATATTTTTGTCAGTTTACACTTAGGCTGAGCAAACAGACATCACAATCTTTATTTAAAAGAAGTCAGCTCATACCTGTCCTGCAGATTAGATATTTTTTGCAC
The DNA here is from genome assembly GCF_022079265.1 of Lynx rufus. Classification (NCBI taxonomy): domain Eukaryota; kingdom Metazoa; phylum Chordata; class Mammalia; order Carnivora; family Felidae; genus Lynx; species Lynx rufus. The sequence goes on from NW_025814823.1 coordinate 163,652,650, forward strand.
AGTGTTTTGTATCATGCCTTGCACATAGAAGGTACTCAGTGAACATTTGTTGATTAATAGATCTATCTGCCTTAAATCTGTGCCCAGCTATTTCTTCTGCTTTTGGGTACGTGTAGGAAAGCAGGTTGGCTGATGACTCATATGATGTAATAAAGATTGTCTGTCTAGTTAAGGCTATATGTTTACAGATGGATGAGGCTGTTGCGACATCTCATCTCCTTGGTTAAAATGATTGGAATAGCATTAGACTGTGTTCCCTTTCTAGTGTCTAAAATCGAGGTGTCTACAGTTTTCATTTCTTCCTTTGAAATGCCTTTCTGGTCTGTCCCTTTTCGTCTCCATCCCAGTGACGCTGGTTTCTTCATTCCCGGGTCTTCCTGCACTCCCTGTCCAGTTTGGCTCTTGCTGTGTTCCTGCTGTGCTTGCTCTTCCCTCCCTGCTTGCCTTGGGTGATGCCTTCCCAGCTTTCCAGCTTCCATGTCTCAGTCTGATCACCATTCTTTCAGAGGAGCTTGTCCCGACCACCTCCTCTTCCCTCCTTCGCTGTGATGCCCCTACTCCACCTTTAGGGAACTGTCATAGCCCCCCCAGCTCCTAGGATGTGCTTCACAACTGCAGTTTTTACACTTGTTCGTGTCATTACTCTCCTCATGCCTCTATTTCGTCATCAGACTGGGGACCGTGTGAGGGCAGGAAACATACCTGTTTTGCTCACCATTGTCTGGCAACGCTAGACTTAGTATATATTTGTGGGATCAATAGATATATGGACCGTATGGCCAGATATATGGACATATTTCACTGCTATTCTCCTGTTACAGACTTAACCCAGACTGAAAGCAACATCTCCTGGTTAGTTTCCAGACTCCACTGCCTTCTCCCTCCCATTGTGTCCTTATTGCTAATTCTCAGTTCCATCAATGTGTTCTTCCTAAAGGACTGCACTCATGACTTAATGCCCCACACCTCACTCACTTGCTATAACCAGCCTCACATCTAAATAGATCAAATCGAAATTCACTTTATCTCCCAGGCCCTTTCTATTACCTAGCTTCATTCAATTTTTTCAACTTCCTTTCTCAGAACTCCCTAAAATGTCACCTCCACGCCTGTTCATCACACTTGCTCCCATCTGGGTTTTGGTTTTGGTTTTGGTTTTGGTTTTGGTTTTTTCAGACTAATTTTGTAGCTTAGAGGGTCTTTCTCTTACCTCTGTTTATCTGAATTCTTCCCCTCCTACACAGTGACTCAGCTTCTCTGCTCAAGGTCTGTCAGATGCTAAGAGAACTCTAGGCCACTTCCTCTGTTTTTGTGGCTTCCATTTGATCATGGAACATTAAGAAATGCCAAACCAAGAGTGTAAAAGGAGGGATGTATTCCACTTGCTGGGAATTCTTCATTGGCCTCTCCAGATGTACTTTCCACTCATCTCTAGCCTTCTCTGCTCTGCAGGAGAGTTACCTTTATGGATCCCATCCATAGGCTCCCTTACTCTCTGGCTTCCTGTTGGCTCTAGTCATTGGGAGGCACAGACAGAAAACTGAAAAGCAGGAAGATGTGCTGACGGAATTTATTTCCTTGGCTCTTTCTCTGTTGGGCAGCTGGTTGACACTGACAATTTCTCTTGCTTTGCCATAGCTCCTATTCTCTCTTATGGCTAAAGCAGCTTCTGGTTTTGACAATTCTTCCTCTTCTTGCCTCATATGTCTTTAAGTAGTAACAGCTTGCTACTTTGTGAATCCCTGGGGTGTTTCAACATCACCCACATGCTTCTTTTAACCTAGCCCCTTCCTTTATTCTTGGTTCCTTGGTTACATTTTCCTTAATTGTCCCCTTTATTTTGCCTTCTGTTTCCTAAAGAAACTTGACTGATAAATTTTAATATTAAGAATAGCAAATTAATACTTTTATTACAAAGACGGTACAGTGCCATTCACAAAATTGCAAGATTTGTAAAATATGTTAAGTCTGTGAATTACAAGTGGTGAACAAGTTGGAACTTGTAAGATAAATGTCATCTTTTTTCAGTCTTGTCTGTGTGGCTCCCTCTGCGTAATCTTGTTAGGAGAAAAGGCCCTCTGAATGTTAGGCCCTGCGAGATGGCCCTCCTCCCTGTCCCCTGACTGGTCCTATCTAGGACCAAGTCATGACTCTCCCTTCTCTGAACTCCTCTATCACTCTTCTAGCCCTTAACACTAAGCTTTACACCTCACTCTTCCCTAAGCCCAATAGGCTTTGTCTCCATTAGATTTTAAAGTTTCTGAAGGGAGAGAATTATTTGTATGTATTTTTGTGTACCAGGATTAAAATATATACGGACTCAAGATATGATGGTTGTTCAGTTTGTTTGTTATTGTATTAGTTGGTTGATAAGTTGGTAGCAATGATTCTTTGGGACAAACTGTACCTTTTTTATATTTTAAACACTTTTAATGGAAACTTGTAATGTACACAAAATTAAAAGTCTTATATAATGAACTCCCACATACCCATTCATGATGATAAACCCATGCTCAGGCTTATTATCATTCCTTCCCCAACACACACACTGAATTATTTTGAGGCATCTACTAGACATCATTTCATTTCATAGTATTTCAGTATGTATTTTTAAAAATAAGTACTTTATTTTGAAACATAACCACAATTACCATTATATCATCATATATCTAGTCAGTATCAAATTTCTCTGATATGTATTTTTTTTTTAATGTTGGTTTGTTTGCATCATGATCCAAACATAGTCCCCATGGTAAATCTTGTTGATAGGTCTCGTTTATAGGGATTCTTGAAATTCCTTTTGTCTCTTTTTTCTCCTGTAATTTATTTGTGAAGAAAATGGTATTTGTCCTAAAAAGTTTTCTGTGTTCTAGGTTTTGCTGATTGCATCACTAGAGTATCATTTAACATGTATCTCTGTCCTTTGTATTTCCTGTACTGCTACATCTAAAGGCTTGATCAAATTTAGAGTTTTTAGCAAGAATTTTTCATAGGTGATGTTATATTAAACCAATAGGAAGCATATAATGTCTGGTTGTCTCTCTTCTTATAATGTAAATCCTAATAAACAAATTGGGAATTGTGAAATTGATTGACCCATTATAAAGTTTCCTATAAGTTTTTCACCTATTGGTTTTAGCAGCCATGAATATTTATCATTGCCTCGATTTGTTAGAAGTTGCATATGATGAGTATTCTAATTATGTCATTTCTCCCAGATTTGTCAATGAAAATACTTTTATAAAAAGAAACTTTCCTCCAGGGGAACTCTTGTGCATTGTTGGTGGAAATATAAATTGATATAACTACTGTGAAAAACAGTATGGAGATTCCTCGAAATTTAAAAATAGAAATACTGTAGGATTCAGTAATTCCACTACTGGGTATTTACCCAAAGAAAATGCAACCACTAATTTGAAAAGATACATGCACCCATAAGTTTATTGTAACATTATTTTACAATAGCTACATTATGCAAACAACCCAAGTGTTGATTGATAGATAAATGGATTATATATATTTGTACACACACACACACACACACACACACACACACACACACAGTGGAATATTACTCAGCCATAAAAAACAATGAGAGCTTGATAGATGGACCTGGAGGAATTATGCTAATTGAAAGAAGTCAGACAGATAGAGATGAATACCATATTATTTGCCTTGTATGTGTAATCTAAAATACAAAGCAAACAGACTCTTAAATATAGAAAACAAACTGGTGGTTGTCAGAGGGGAGGTTGGTGAGGAGGATGAAATAGATAAAGGAAACTGAAAGGTACAAACTTCTAGTTTAAAATAAATAAGTCATGGATGTGAAAAGTACAGCATGGAGAATAAAGTCAATAATATTATGATAGGGTGCCTGGGTGGCTTAGTCAGTTAAGCGTCCAACTTTTGATTTCAGCTCAGGTCGTGATCTCACGGTTTGTGAGATGGAGCCCCACATTGGGCTCTGTACCGATAGCACAAAATCTACTTGGTATTCTCTCTCTCCCTCTCTGCCCCTCCCCTGCTCAGTCTCTCTCTTTCACTCTCTTTCTCAAAATAAATAAATACACATTAAAAAAAGAATACTGTGATAATATTCTATGGTGACAGATGGTGACTATACTTATAGTGGTGAGCACGGAGTAATTCATAGAATTGTTGAACCAATGTGTTGTACGCTTGAAACTAATATATTGTATGTTAATTATACTTAGACAATAATAATTACAAAAACCATTTGATCACTCTTAAATTCAGTTTATTATGTTTACACAGTTTATATCTTGTAACTGCTGGATATAAAAGGTCATATTTTCTTATAGCACCTACTAAGGGCTACTGATTGTTTAGTTTATTGTTCTTATTATGCTGTGTATGTATAAGTCTATGAAAAGTTCAAGAAATGAAGCTGATTTTAAAATGTTGAATCTACTTTTTCTTTTAGTGTCAGGGATTTCCCAAGCTGGTTTAACAAAGGACACTAATACTAAAGTGCAGTATTTATGTTTATAATGTAAAATTAACTGATGACAAGTAAAAACATATCTGGGAAATGGACATTTTCAGTTTCTAAGCTCTTTGGTTCATTGTAATAATAACTCCATTAACTATATGACAAGTTTCCACCCCTGGGAGTTGAGATACAAAGAGAAGACAACCTTTGTAGAGTCATTCATTTTCTTGAATTATTAATTTGTCTTTCAATGGAAGTTGGAAAGTTGCAGTGGGATAAATTTAGTTTGATAGTCTTTTTTTTTAAAGCATAAATAAAATCCTTAAAGGAAAAAATGACTCACTGCTCTGGAGCTATTTTTGTAGGAATAGGCCCTTTGTGAAATGTTACTAGTCATGCAGTTTAAAAAAAATTCAACAAACAAATTCAACCAACATTCACTACATACCCAATTCTTATGCCAAGTGGTCTTTGGCAATACAAACAAGAATAAATCAAGGCTTCAGCCTTTAAAACACAATGTAATAACAAGGGGACACACTAGCAAACAAGGAGCTTTGTTCTAACCTGCCTGATGTTGAAACAGAGATGTTTATGATGTGCGAAGGAAAAGCAAAGAGCATTCCAAAGAATATTTTTATATTTTATTTTATAGTTCCTCTTAGAAATTCGAGGCAAAGGATGCAAATCTGTAGTAATGTTTTTTTATGAGTTGGAAATCTAAGGAAAATGAACAGTTTGCAAAATCACTGTGAGGGAGGTTCAGAGAGACAGAAGTGTAAGCATATCATGCCTGTGGTACCTCTTGTTTGGAAGAAAAAAACATTTTTCAGAAGGTACAATTGTCTTTTTTTCACTTACGGTTAAACTGGTTTTCCATCTCTTATTTCCCTCAAGATCATCAGGTTTGCCAAACTGGGAATTTGGCATTTTATCCGCTCCTGGCCTCTGAATCTTAGTGTATTTTGGCACCTACTCAAGAGATGCAACAGAAAATGTCTAATGTAGTATATATTTGGTTGACATAATTATTTTACTAGGCAAGAAGAAAAGATTTCAAAAATTCTGAATATTGCAGATCAATACATTGAAATGGACCCAGCTACCCAAGGATAATCTACCACTGGTTAAATTCAGAATTTTGAGGATTTTTGTTTTTGTTCTCAGTAATATTCTGTCAGGACATTTTGGTTGTCTACTCTACCAGCATTTTTTTTCTCCCTTTCTTTCTTTGACCTTCCCTAGCCCAGAAAGTGAATCTTGATTAGACTAAGCCAATCATAGTAATCGTTTTACCTTGTAATGATTAGTTTAGAAAATGGCGTGTGATACAGTTCTGGCCATTTAGATGTAAAGGGAATTCTGCTGGAAGCAAATGCTTCTGGGAAAGCTTCACTCTTGAAAGGGAACTGAAGGAAGGACTTTCCCTCTGTTGGCCTTTGGGAATTAACCTGAGAATATGAGATTGAAAGCTGCTGCAACTGTCTCGTAATCACGAAGAAAGAATCCTACAGATGAAAGGCGATATACTGAATATGATAAAGTTGATAGATGGAAAGAACCTAGGTCTTTGATGACATTGTTGAGTTGCTGGATGAAATAACCATTCCTGCCCCTGTCTTATTTCTGGAATTCACACACATACATTATGTGAGAGACTGCATCTCTGTTTAAGCCATTTTGAATTCTTCTGCAATTTGCAACAAAATGTACTCTTAGTGATCGCAAACATTTTCTTAGGCGTTTTACATATGACTGAGATGGTATGTATTTGATTTAGTACAGTCTTTGTGATATGTCCTGGTGAGTGTATGCTCAATCCATTTTAGGAGAAAAGGGCTGTTTCTGATAAACACTTTCCTTGATAATAATGCCTCCTTCCCTTCCATTCAAATCCACTCCTAAGTCATGTCTGTTTTACCATTTAAATGTCTCTAAAATCTGTTCTCTTTTCTCCTTCTTTAGTGCAAACACCCAGTTTCAAGCTAATATCATCTTTTTTTCTGAATAACTATGTGGCCTTTTTGCTTAACTCATCTAATCAATTCTAGCCTCCATGTCACTTTCCTACAAAAAGTTTCATTGGCTCTCTGTTGCTCTCAAGAAAAACAAAACGGGGGTACCTGGCTGGCTCAGTCGCAAAAACATGCGACTCTTGATCTTGAGGTTGTGAGTTTGAGCCTCACATTGGGTGTAGAGATTACTAAAAAAATAAACTTAAAAAAAAAGATAATAAAAGACAAACAATATAAAACAAAACAACTGGAGTCCTCAACATGGACCACAAGGTCTAGCTGTATGTACTGCATCTCCTTTTCCAGTCCAGCTTAACACATGTGCCCTTATCTCTATGCACTGACTTTTGTTTCCTCGATCACATCAAATTCTCTCCAATTACAGGACCTTTGAAAATGCTGTTTCCTATGCCTAAAACTTTGCTAACCCCCCTTCACCTGGTCATTTCCCCTGAATTACTGGCTCTTATAGCAACTTGTACTGTTCCCATGTATTATTTACAATGGGAAAAATTTAACATTCATTTGTGTGATTATTTGTCTGCTCTGTTAGTAGACTGCAAGCTCAATGAGAAGAGAAACGATATATACCTTTGCTCACAGTTTCATGAGTGTAGCCTAGTGCCTGGTTCCTAGGAGTCTCCCAACAAATATGTTTGTTGAAGGAACAAATGAATGGGTAGATGAATGGATTTCTACACAGACATTAAAACAGATCTAAAGGTAGGCAAGTATAACAATAGCAGAGTGGCGCAGCAGAATCGTGCTGGGCCCATAAAGGTAGGCAAGTATTAATGAGATGCCTATGACAAGACATGTGGGAACAGGCCCAGAAATTGTATTGACCACTTTGTTTGCTGATGGTTCCTTTTAAATTTCAAGAGAATAGGAGGCAACTCAAGTGGGAAGGTAATTGACAGACCTGTTGAATTCTGGAGCTTCTCTTCCACGATACTGTACTGCCCCAGAATCAAATGGAAGCCACTTATCACAGAAGCCTGGTGTTTGGGGGTAGTGACTATGGGGCTTTTTTGTTCTGAAGTGTCTCCAAACAGATCTGAGGTAGTTATTTTCCAATTTGCTGTGCTAAAAGATAGAAACATAGGCATGGCTAGTTAATGTTGGTCAAAGTTTCCGAAAGTTGACTCTTTTCATTCTGGGGAAACGATGAAAAGCATAAACCACTGGCTTAAGCTTGGAGAAGGTAAGTAGTAGAGGCCATCAGCAACCTCTGTTCAGAACCCTAGTTTCCTCTCACATAAATTCCCCATAATCATGAATCCAAAGAGAAACCCACCACTGTCACCACCTGTTGTTTCATAGGTGATTAATTATAGACTGTTATTAGTAAGCTCCTTTCTGTTTTCTCTTAAATGAAAGCGTGTGAAAGCTCTGAGACAGATGTTCACTCACCAAAATATTTTTTCCGTCATCATTTGCTCACACAGATTTGTAATTCCCAAAGAAGAGCCCTTGCCAGGAAGTAGCTTCCACTTGAGCTAGTTGGCATTAAGAATCTTGTCATCATCAGCCACAGTGTGATTATAGTTTAAAAATGCAAATGGGATTCTGGGATGAATCAACTGAAGGATGAAATTCATATGAAAAAGTGATGCTGTATAAAACCCTAATTAGGCAGCATCTATAATACAGGTTTCAGTTCAGCCTTTCTTAAATTGTCAGTTTATTGCCACCAAAGGAGGAAGGTACATGCAAAATTCAGCAAATATTTATAGAGCTCCCAGTATGTGCCAGATATTATTCTAAATAGGATGCAAAACAGACACTGTTACAAGAAGATTACATTCTAGATTGGGCTAAACATCCAAAAAGAACGTGGGGCTGGGGCTTATAGCTTGATATTAGGGCAAATGTGGAACAATTTGGAGAATACTTTCTTTTAGTCAATTTGGGAATGTTTTAACATAAAATCTTCACGATGACTATTTCTTCCAGAGCCTAATGAATACAAATATAAATAGACACATATTTTTTATTTATATGGTAAGGGAAAGACAACAGCAAGGGAAAAATGAAGATAGGCTATATACAAAGTGACAGTTTAAGGGATTTTATCTGTCAGTATCTTAAGTTCTGGTTTTAGAGAAGTACACTTTTTTTTTAATTAAAGAGTTTTTTATTCTTCATCTTCCTCCAACTTCGCAACATAAGTATATATTGGTGAAGAAGTTTAATAGCTTATTATTCTTTTAATATAGAATACAGCATCTAAAATAGAAAGTCTTGTTTGTCTTCTTTCTTGACATTTTTTTCTCCAAATTTGCATTTAAGTTCCAGTTACTTTGCAATGTAATACTGGTTTCTGGTGTAGAATTTAGCGATTCATCACTTACATACAACACCCAGTGCTCGTTACAAGTGCCTTGCTTAATGCCCATCACCCATTTAACCCATCCCCCACCCACCTCCCCTCCAGCAACTCTCAGTTTGTCCCCTAGAGTTAAGGGTCTGTTTCTTGGTTTGCCTAGAGAGGTGGACTTCGTAAACCTGAGTTTTTCACTTCAGAAAATCCTCTGTGCTTTGCTATAATTTTCCTTTGCTTTAGCTTTCTTTTATACTAGGATGATGTTGAAAATACAGACTACTTTGTTTTATACTAGGATAATATTAAAAGATACAGTATAAGCTTAATAAGCATGCATTAAAGTCACTTTGGGAAATAGCAGTTTGATTCCATTTTCCATCTGGATCAATTAAAAGAAAACTTTGAAAGATAATTTTCCAGTTGCTTCCTTCCTCTCCTAACTGAAATCCTTGTCAAAGAGGCCTGATCACTTCCTGGGCCTTTCCCTTGTTGGACTGGCATCACCACCATCAGTCCCTGAGATTTCCACTAGTTCTTTGCAAAATGAAACTTATTTAAACCCAAAGTGAGTACTGTATGAAAATGAAGGGCTTTGTGGATCCTTCACACTTTGTCTAGATCAGATTTAAACTGTGCATGATCGGGGTTGGTAAAGAGGTTACTACTTGCTTTAGTAAGCAATACTCTAAGGCACAAAGTCACAGTTGCCACCATGAAATGGTTTCACCACTCTGGTTATTTAGCAAGGGATGGCTGAGAAAGGTTGCCAGAGACCGTACCATACACAATATATTTCTACAGGTTGTGGCCTATTAACAGAAAACAACCAATTTGCAAAGGGCCACAGAAATAAACATGTCCAGGTAAAACTGGGTCATGTTGTCTATTTGTAAACCTGTTTGTGTTATTACACTGAGTAGTCTCCTTAAGAGAGGTTGTCTGCAGGGATTTTTCAAGCTCAAACAATATAAAGACAGAGAGGGGGGTGCCTGGGTGGTTCAATTGGTTAAGTGTCCAACTTTGGCTCAGGTCATGAATCGCGGTTCATAAGTTTGAGGCCCACGTTGGGCTCTGTGCTGACAGCTCAGAGCCTGGAACCTGCTTCAGAGTCTGTCTCTGTCTCTCTCTTCTCTCCGCCCTTCCCCTTCTCTCTCTCTCTCTCTCTCTCTCTCTCTCTCTCTCACACACACACACACACACACACTGTCTCTCTCTCTCAAATATAAATTATATATATATATATATATATATATATATATATATATGAGGCTATATCAGTGAGGATATTATCTAATCAAGATCAAATGATAGTGTTCAACACTAGAATCTGAATAGTACCTCTGGTTTCCCAAAACAAAAATTACTGGTTTTATGTGAACAGATGGTTTTGTTTGTCCCATATTAATTTAAATAAGCAGTTGATTTTGTTAACTACTCATTCCTTAGAAACCACTGCATCTCTATCTCACAAATGACTAAATTAAAATAAAGAACACTTTTTAAATAATGGAAGGAAGGTGTTACTAAACCCTATTGTCTATGGGAGAACTCTCGTTTTAAAATGGCTTGATTTAATAGAATATAATAGGAGTTCTTTAATAATAAGTACTTTTTTTTAATTTCTAGTGCATTTCTTTTGTTGGAAAAATGTGCTTTTCTTGGATAGTTCCCAGTAGCAGCAGTAAAGAAGCATCAGCAATATCATATCCCTCTTGGTTCAGATTTGGCTGATGTGCCATAACAGAGAGCACTGGGAAACACAGCTATGTAGATTCACATTATTTCTCCCTTTTTGTACATCTGAGCCTTATGTTAGCAGTTTGAATCCACAGTATTTTACAGACAGTCCCCTGGCACCAAGCTCAGATCCAATGTTTTTCCCACAGAGAGAAAAAGAGGATTCATGATGATGATATATGGAAAATGGTGAAAGGTTGTATTGGTAGTTTGGGTTGAATTATGGAAGCATCCTTTCTGGGACAGTGTGTTCAAATGAAGAAGCTATTATAATGGGCAGTAAGGTGCTATTTGTGTGTCTACAGAACGTGTTGGAGAGAAGCATTGATCTGAGTTATGTATATGCTTTCAAATAGCTTTACTTTACAGAAACAAAATAATGGCAAAATTAAATTGCTGTGGCTGTAGACTAGTTCCTTACGGTTTGTCAACAGGCTTTCATGAAATACTCTCAGGTGCTATTGAAAATTTAGGAGACTTGGACTAAAACTTCCTGTTAAATGTCATGTGTCTTTGATTTCTTTATTTCTCCCCTTAATCAAAGAAACAACTAAAGTTGTGTCTAAGAATTGAAATTTTCTTTTCAAATATTAGAGAGGTTTGAAAAACAACCTTTTAATAGCTGTCTTCCTATATTGGAAAGAGAAGTGCTTTAATGAGCTGGGTTCAAATTCCATTTCATCAGTTTCAAGAATTTTGTTTTATCACAAACATGTTACTTATCTGTTTGAGCTTCAGTTTTCCACCTTTAAAACAGTGTCTGCTTAAACACCACCTGGCAGTGTTATTGGCAGTGTTATCATGGCAAATAACTGATGGAAAGCTCCTAGAATAAAGTAGAAGGCTCAGTAAATGTTTTCCCTTTTACAAGGTATCATACACCAAGTGCTGATTGAATGTTTAAGTCATTTGAATTTTTTTTTTGTATTGTTGGTTGACAGAGAGTATGAGATTACATTGATCTGATGAACATATTATTAAATCGTGTTCTTGATGGTCATCCTGCAAAAAAGAAAAACATAACTGGTTACTTGTTCATATCAGTGATATAATGATTTTATTACTTTGAGAAATGTGTTGTCCCAGTTTTCTTAATACTGTTGTCTTCAGAGGCTTTGATTTTTTAAAAAAGTTTCTCTATCACAAGGTTGGTAGCAATTAACTATGTAATTACATGTTATTATAGCCTTAAATTTTTATATTGACTGTTGCTTACAGCATGGAATTTAAATTTAAGTAACTATCCCTTCTTGGTGACCTGCTATAGATATTAACCTGTATTGAGGAAACAGTATTTTGTAATCACCAAAATAATTTTTCTTTCCCTGTGCTATAATGAGTTCATAATAGTTTGGCAAAGGCCGCTGTCCAATCCATTATTCAGCAAATTACCTGTCTTGCCAAAAAAAAAAAAAAAAAAAAAAAAGCTACTCATTTACTTATGAAGAGTCTTACATTTAATTTTAAATACAGGATTTAGTCTCATAGTTCGAGAAAAAGAGGTATGAAGATTCAAAGACTCTCCAGAATCACAATTTAACTAGATTAAAATGGCAAGAAACTAGATTAATGACAAGAAAGTAGCAGGAAAGATAGATAGTTATCTCTAATCGTCTTAAAGGCATAAACTTGAGGACTTTTAATCCTTATTCTGACACTAACTACCTGAGTAGCCTTAGGTAGATCAATAACCTTTCTGTGAATCAGTTTCCATTTCTGTAAAAATGATGCAGTGCCTGTTAGACCTACTCACAGCATAATTGTGAGAAGAAAACAAAGTAGCACAAAAAGAGTGCTTACTCAGACTCAGCCAGCCTAAGGGGGACAGAACTTGGCCCTGAGTCATCTTTAAGATATGGCTTCTCCAATTAGACCCTGTAAATGATCGTTAGATCATATGATCCCATATGATCATACCCTTACATAGATCTTGAGCTCTCAAACTAAATTCTAGGAACCAAACTATGTTACCAGAATGTTACAGAACAAATCACTGACACCTTTTACACTTGCAGAGAAAAGAATAAGTTACTTTTTGTTATTCTCTGTTCCATCGAACTGTGGTCTTCAGAGCTTTTAGCTGAAGGCTAATTATTGATTTGATACATACTATTTTTTCATGTGCTCATTTTTAGAAAAAAAAAAGTTTTACCTTCTTTTCTTCTAACAGAATTATTTTTATCTTGAAAAATGGGATATAAGTAAAAGACTAAATCAGAGTATGATGGGGCATGGTACACCATTGATCAAAGTATAAAACAGACTTTGCTCTCCCAAAACAATTTTGCCAAATTGTGCAGAGGCTCTCCCTCATCTCGTCCTCATTTTTTTTTTAAACTGGTTTCCACAGAAAAGGAAAGAAACCATTGAAATTTGAATACATTCTCACTATCGGAGAAGGTATAAGCCAAGAAATAAAAATTGGTAAGAGGAAGACATTCCCAAGTTATTCTGTCCTTTTAAATTGTGCAGCTGCTGATGAGAATAAGAATTACAACATGGATCCAATCAATTCTGAGTATGATAGTAATTTCCTTTGTTCCGTCTATGGAACCATTATTGTGCTTCGTTTATTTTTAATCAAAAGAACCAACTTTTTACACTTGATATATGTATTTATTCCTATAACTTACTATTCCAAAAACAACTTGCGATGGTTTATAATAAAATGAAAGGTAAAATAAAACCGAAAACTGTTAAATCCAAATATAAAAGAAGTTTTGTTTGGTTTACATTTAATTGCAACCTTTGATCCTTTATTATTACAAATATATGCTTAGCTACTCTAAATTGACTTTTGTTTTTATGTTTGCTTGTAAGTCATTAATTGTTCATATTGCTTTGAATGATCTGTAATGCATTAGTCGGACTGCCTGTGTTCAGATGCCAGCTCCTGCACTTGTTAGGGTCAAAGGTATATCAGGTGGACACTAGTTGAAGTGGTAAGGACAGATTTTCTTCAAAATTAACCATTGTAATAGTGAAGGAGGTCCAGTGTGGACTGAACTCAATTTTGCCAAAACAAAGAACAGAAGACCTTTGAAGCCTTGAAGGGTACTAAGGGAAAAGCCCTGAGGGGTGTTAGAGAGGTTGGTCCATGTGACTAGTGCTTCTGGGTTTGTTCATTGGCACCTATCCAGAAGAAAAACAAGCTTCTTCTATCTTCATGACAGGAAGCAGTGATATAACTTAGAGCAAGGCATCCACTGGCTGACAACCAGAGCAGAATTGTCTCATTGAATGTCAGAAGACAGGTCTGGGTTATAGAAGATTTATATCTCAAAGAGGCAGAGCAAAGATTTATAATTGCCAACTTTCTAAAGCAAAGGGGGGGTACTACTCAAGAGCCTATCAGCCTACTGTCAGGTTTTGGCTAGAGCAAACAGTAAAGTTACTTAACCTCAGTTTGCCTCAGTTTCCTCATCTGTAAAATGGAGAATAATAGTATCATATCATAGAGATGTGTTTTGAGGATTAAAGAAGTTAATACATGTAAAGTGCTTAGAGCAGTGCTGTGAATAAATGTTAGTGATTATTCTCACTGTCTTTAAATGGAGTTCATAATAGTATCTATCTACCATATTTGATTGTTAGTTATTAAATTATATAATACAAGTAAAACATGAAGAGCTGCTATGCCTGACACATAAAAAGCATTCTATAACTGTTGGCTTAGAAATAGTAATAGTTGCCGCAGCTCTGTAGTAGCCACTAAATATCTTCTAGTCCTGAATTATTTCTAGATCAGGACGACCAAATCCTGAATTGCTTCTAGATCAGGACGACCAAATAGCAAAGAATCTTAAACTTCCTGTGTTTTATGTTAGAATGGAGTAGGTACGTTTTGTAATGGTAATAATTCAGAGATTGGAAAAATATTTATGAGCAGTATTGTGTGTGATTCTAAGATCTTTAAGCATCATTTTGCCATTGTATTTCTCGAGTTTTAGATATGCAGGCCACATGTCCATCATTTATGTCACTTAACCTCCTTACTGTTCAACCTTCAATATTTCCCAGCATATTTTCTTCTTAGGAAAGTAAAGGTGAATCTAAATAATTGTAAATCCATTAAAGAAACAAAAGAGTTCGGGGTGCCTGGGTGGGTCAGTTGGTTAAGCGGCTGACTTCGGCTCAGGTCTTGATCTCACAGTTCGTGGGTTCGAGCCCCGTGTCAGGCTCTGTGCTGACAGCTTGGAGCCTAGAGCCTGCTTTGGATTCTGTGTTTCCCTCTGTCTCTGCTCCTCCTCTGCTCTCACTCTATCTCTCTCTCTCTCAAAAAATGAATAAATATTAAAAAGAATTTTTTTAAACAGAAGAGTTTGCTTAATTGAGAAAAAAAATGGCATTTATAGGAGTAGTAATGGGGGTGCCTGGGTGGCTCAGTCGGTTGGACATCTGACAACTTCGGCTGAGGTCATGATCTCACAGCTGGTGAGTTCGAGCCCTGTGTCGGGCTTTGTGCTGACAGCTCAGATCCTGGAGCCTGCTTTGGATTCTGTGTCTCCCTCTCTCTCTCTGCCCCTCCCTGACTTGTGCTCTTTCTCTCTCTCAAAAATAGACATTAAAAGTTTTTTAAAATAGTAATAAAGACTGAACCATATTTATCAAATTTTTCAAAAGTTGAGATGTTGATTTGCTGTATATTTGAACTTCTTTGTTTCCCATCCAATACAGAATTTTAAGAAGAGGTACAGATTTCACAGTTTTTCAACGCTAACTAGTAGGTTCAGAGATACCCAAATGATCTCTATCCATGTTTATGGAATCTCTTGATCCCAGCACTCTATAGTAATAATCCATGAAGTATGAATTACTAAATGCAGTATTTGTGTTGGGTATATTACCAACTATGGTGCATAGGTCTTCCACTAATGAAGTGGAATGCATAGATGAAAAGAGAATCCCATTCTCCTTAAATTACAGTTTTCATCACTAAAAATTCTTGGTGTTAATACATTTGATAGTGGAAAAATGGCCATTTAGGTAAGAGACTGGTTGCTGGAAAAGAAAGAATAACTTGAGTTAATGTTGATTTCTTCAATGTACTACATAAAAATATTAAAGTAAGGGAGAACCAAATATAATATTACCTTTTAAGACCAACTTTTTTTCATTGTACTTCTCTAATTAATATTTGGGGCAGTTGTAAAGTGATTCAAGAAATTGAATAATTATGCATATAGTGAAGATGGTCAACACCAACTAACCTACCATTTTATTTTTTTTTTTTTTTTTTTTTTTTTTATTTTTTTTTAAAATTTTTTTTTCAACGTTTATTTATTTTTGGGACAGAGAGAGACAGAGCATGAACGGGTGAGGGGCAGAGAGAGAGGGAGACACAGAACCGGAAACAGGCTCCAGGCTCCGAGCCATCAGCCCAGAGCCTGACGCGGGGCTCGAACTCACGGACCGTGAGATCGTGACCTGGCTGAAGTCGGACGCTTAACCGACTGCGCCACCCAGGCGCCCCTAACCTACCATTTTAAAGTCAAGTGCATAAAGTATTTCACTCTTTTTATAGAAGTATCTAAAATGTTGCCTTTTAACTGTGACAGAACTAGAAATATCAGTCATAATAATTGGTGTTATAAATAGGATTTGAGGTCAATTAGGAAAGAGTCTTAGAAAAATGTTTGGAGTACCTAAGTTCTAGACTTGGCCCTTCTATTAACTTGGTCACACCCATTCAGCAGGCAGCTTCACCTCACTAGTTCTTTTTCAGTCATAGAGCCCATGCTTTTACTTGTTATTTTTCCTTCTTTACTAGCTGCAGATTAATTCAGATTTTGTATCTTTCTTTCTCTACCAGTCTGATACGTACTTCTGCATGTCAATGCGCTTGCCGGTGGATGAGGAAGCCTTCGTGAGTAAGTATTAATTGGATGGTGTGCCAGGGTGGGCGGTCGAAGGGAGGGCAGCTATTTGAAATCAGTGAAAGGTTCTCTTTGATGGTTATGAGCATATTAATCTTTTACTGTCAGTTTCTAAAATGCACTTATCATGCCTAATGCAGAAACAAACTAGAGAGAGCCACTCAGAGACAAGGTTGCAAACTGTATCTGGAGAGATTCATGAGTAATAGTAGTTAAGGAGTTGCATGCAGATGTCAATGGTCGCCAATACCGTGTGGTCCCATTTGTATAGTATTGGCTTTCTGTCTGTGGCTGGATGCTTAATTCCGCTCCACTCAACAGACTGTTTATTTACCTGCTGGTTCATGCTATAAATCGACTGTACTTAGAATCAACATTGGGGAATTTAAGATTTTACCTGTCAAATAGTAGATGGATAGAAAGGAAGGAAGGAGAAATTGAGAGAAGGAAAGAAGCGAAGGAGGTAGAGATAGGGAAAGGCAGGAACATTGGTCCTGTTATTTCTATTGTAGAATAAGAGGACTCATAAATGGCAGGTCCTTCCCCAGCTGAGCTTTTAAGTCAGATAAGAAAAGTGACAAAATACGATCTGTTTCCATCTAGGTTGTTTTCATTGAAATATCCTCATGACAGACTTTTAACTGTTTGGGAGGAGGTGTGATTGACAAATTATTCATGGATTTGTTTCTGTCTCCCACTGCTTCACTTTTCTGGTTTGAGATGTTAATTTTGGAGAGAAAGTAATGGTAATGAGAGTTGTGCTTTGGTCCCATGAAACTAATCTTCAAGTAGGCTGTCTGAAACGGCCATTATGTGAATTATAAAATGTGTACTGTTGCCTCGGGGCCATCTGAGGATAAATTTTCATGAGATGTTCCCACAGGAATATACATTACAGACCTGAAAAGCCAGAGCAATGTGCATTTTTTTCCACACACTTTGGTGGCAATTCCAACAGAAAATACAACTTAGAATAGCACTCTACAAATTTGTTCCCAGAGTTAATTCTTAAGAATGAAAGGCCTTAAGGGGCGCCTGGGTGGCGCAGTCGGTTAAGCGTCCGACTTCAGCCAGGTCACGATCTCGCGGTCCGTGAGTTCGAGCCCCGCGTCGGGCTCTGGGCTGATGGCTCAGAGCCTGGAGCCTGTTTCCGATTCTGTGTCTCCCTCTCTCTCTGCCCCTCCCCCGTTCATGCTCTGTCTCTCTCTGTCCCAAAAATAAATAAACGTTGAAAAAAAATTTTTTTAAATAATAAAAAAAAAAAAAGAATGAAAGGCCTTAGGAAGTTGAGCATTGCCTGTGTGTCCTCACTTTGTATAATAATCGAATATTACCAAGAAAAAAGGTAGAAACGACAATGCTCCCAGATCCTCAACTTTAACTTTCAAGACAGAGAAAATAATTGTAGTGCCTTGTGTAATAGTAAATGTGATTTAGGTTACAAATTCATCATTGAAATATCAACAGTAAAGGTTTTTTCAATATCATATCCACATTTTTGGCAGCCTAGGAGAAAATAATATTTACTCACTAAAAGGCATTTTTACATGATCTTTTCTTCTTTATGATTTTATATTTTCTTTCCAAGCTCCAAGAAAGCTTGATTCCTCTTGTTTCACATTTGCATAGAAGAGAAGGCCATCTCCATGCCTGTATGCATATGAAAGTCATGTTTCACAGCAACATTACAGAATGTCTCACATTAAGAGGTTATTGACTTGTTTCTGGAGGTTGGTGGTAGTATATGATTTCAGAGCTGGTGACTCTAAGGACTATAAATATATATCCTGGAATGCGTTATTGCTCTCCTAATAGAAATGTGTTTACTTTCACATAAATTAAAATCGAGAAGTACAAGTGAATATATTCAGTCAAGGAAAATATTCATGGGAAACTCATAAAGGACTATATTAGAACTAGGGTACCAAATGGTTTTGCATTTTCTTAGGCACCTCCCTTCTAAGATTAAACTGTTCCCAGTTTGAAGGTCCTTAAAGGATCTTGTAAGATTAATAATTATTTTCAATATATTTTTTTCTTTGTGGCTGGGAGGATTGCATGAATACTAAAGATTTTGTCACTTGTTCAAAACAGGGTTGTTTCATCTTCAGTGTGAGTCCTTTAATGTACTAGCTCCAGGCGATTTGTGGTTACTACTATTTGCATAATCCAGCAACCACAGATGTTTAGGTGTAAGCAAATTAGAACTGGAAAGTTGAAAACCAAACAGTCATTCATATAAGGGAATAAGTAAGGGGAAGGTTGCATGTATTGTCTCATTAATTCTTAGGGCAAACCTGAAGGTAGCCCCACTTTATAATTAGAGAAACAAAGGAACATCTCTGTCTTTGATTTAATCAAACAGGAGGGCAATAGTTTGTATAGGATCCTTGTTCATAGAATCAGCTCATTACCACCCATCATTTACCAGGGGCCTACGAGACACTAATATACTTACAGCTAAGCATATTTAAGCCATTTTATAGAGAGGAAATGGAGGGTCAGAGAGGTCAAGGAACGTGAGCAAGATTTTTACTAGCTGTGTGTTCCCCTGTCATAAGAGATTTGGATGTGAGGATAGTGAATCGGGGAAGAAATGAAAGAAGTTATCAAATGGATAGATAGAGCTGAAATACAGCAATCGCACATCTCTGTCTTACATCAAATACAATTCTTTCATTTCCTTACCTTTCAGTCTCTACTAGGAACACTCTGGTCGGTTTTGTCAAAAACAAAAATAAACCTCAAACCATCCCACAAAGCGAAACCCAGGATACACAAAGGTGAAAGATTTGCAGTAGGAAAAGTGGATATATAGGTTGTATGTTGGGAGGGTGATCATGCATAGCTTTTCCCTATTCCCAGAGTGAAAGTTCTGCTAGTGGTAAACAAGGTTTTGCCATGATTGAAATATGTGGGTTCTCCCAAATTCTAGGTCTCAGGATGCCTTATCATAAGATTAGATATGGTTGAAAATGAAGACTTGTAAAGCATTTACTACTTTATTTTTTTCTTAAGACATTTATCAATTTTATATTTTCTGCTTTCATTATCTGTGCCTTTTCAATTTTTGAAGGCCAGCAGGATATGTGCTACTGGATATGGTGGGGACTCAATATTGCTTGCTCAATACATGGTTGAATACTAAAAAAAGTGTTGTGCTTGGCTATTTTTGAGACAATGTATCATCTAGTAGACACTTTATCTTTTTGCCTTAAATTTTACTCTTATTTGAATATAAGGGAATAATTCTTTTTTTAAGAAAAGCCACTTGTTCATACATTCAGCAGACTTTAAAAATTCTGTTGTGTGCTAGTTATTGGGCAAGGCAATGGGGATGTGAGGTATGACACCAATTCAAAGAAATTATAGCCTGGCAGAATTCTAAAGACAAGAATATAAATATTATAACATCTGAAAAGAACTTTCTCCTTTGGCTTTTCAAATTTCTAAAGAAGATCACAAAAGGCAGAGTACAATTGAGATTGCTTATTAGGACTAAAACAAACTGTCTTCATGGTGTTAAAAGCCAGAATTGCATTTGAATAATTCATAATTTTGGCTTTCTGCTTGTGTGACTAGTTATGTAACTCATTTTAGACAAACATATTTCTTAATTCTGAGAAGATACCATCACAATTGTCATAGAATTTATATGTGCATATGCCCAGCATTTTTATGTATAAGCATGCACAACATCTTTGATGTATTTATATGTCTCCATTGAATTAGTAAATGTGAATTAAAGTAGTTGTTTGGGGAAATACTCTAATGAAGATAAATATAATTTTTATACTTTGAACAGAATCATAGCTTTCCCTAGAGCACTGCTTTTGTTTATTGTTTTAATAAGAAATCACAGATTGGAATGGGTGAAGGTATGATAAAATCTGCATTTGACCACTGAACTGTGATGCTGTCTAAAAGGTGTTTTACAGACACTCTGAGGAATTGACTCTGACAGCAGCCCACTCAGCCAAGAAATTTGACTGTCATCTTCATCCACTTGCTTTCCCTCACATGGATGGCCAGTAAATAAATGTGTCTTTTCCTTAGTGAATGATGGCGGGTCCCTATCTATCAAATTGCACTATACAAATGAGGTAGAAGCCATTGAATTTAGAAATAGATGAAATTAATCTAATGATTCATTGCTTTTCCTTTCCTTGGGCTTCTCTCTTGAATGTAGAACAATGTCTTCTGCAGAATAGCACCATGAGACTTAAATATTTCTGAATGTGACCTTTCTTAAACAAAGCACATGTTCAAGTGATGTTGAGTTACCTCAAAAAATAGAGGAGCAGTCTAATTTTGATCATGTTTATGGGTCATTACATAAGGTCATTACAAGACTATAAAGACCAAGGTCGGGTAGGATACAGTGCTCAGATAATCACATTTTATGGCATGGCAGCAGTAAATAGAAGGTGTGTGTGTGTACATACATGTGAGTCTCCATCCCCATGAAGTCACTCTGTCACCTTTCTGCTTCTGATTAGTTGCCTGGATAACTTTTCTTTTCCCTCTTCTAGGATTTTCTCCAACATGAAAACTGTAGTCTGTGTCTTCACGTGACCATTGGGTATCTTCCCGCAATCACCCTCAGAAGCTTTTCTAGCATCATAGTGAAAGTTACTTGGAGAGCTAGCGCAAATAAGATATGCTACACCTATAGGTCTCTGATGCGCAGATAAAACCTGATTTGCTTGGTCATAAACAAAAAAGAAAAGATGTTGCTGCCTGCCTCGTCTCAGAGTATTTCTAGGATGTCTTCTATTGTTTGGTCACCCAAATACCACATTTCCAACATGACAACCCCTGATAATGCCCAGGGTTCTTTCAAATAATAAAACAAAGGGAGATGGAGGAGTAGGAACCATCTCATCATATTTTGTAAAGCTGAGAGTTAGGATGTCTTCTGTTACATACATCTAGAGATCACCAGAAACTAACTGACACGTTGACTGTGCTGCTTTATTGCATTAATGTCAAAATGCCACCCCCTCCCCCCCGCCGCCTCTGCCGACACTCCCAGGAAAATGGCCAATCCAGAAAGCCCAGGTCTGAATCGTATTCGATGTGTGAATGCCCTTCATTACTGAAGGGTACATGACATTTTGACAGTCATTCTGAAGTAGCCATTTCTGCTATTTCAGTAGGGACAACTGTAGGCGCCAACTCTAAAAAGATGAACGTGAACTATTCTAGTCAGAGAAAACATCATGTGAGAGACAGACAGGATTTTATCTGCATCTGGGAAGATGGTCTATTTGGATCTGTAGAGGGGAGGAGAATATTCCAGTGGCCAACAGTATGATCAGTGAAGGAGCACACTGGGCACAATGTGAGCCTCACCACCTGCTGGCTGCAGGGTTGTACACAAGCTACTCAGCCTGTCTCTCCTCAAGGCTCATCTGTTTGAGGGGGAAAGACCAGACATAGGGTCATTGTGAGCAATAAGCGAGCCTGGCAGGGGGTGGCCCTCAGTAAATGCTAGTGGTTGTGGGTGGTTATTAGGTGCAGAGGGCTGTCCGAGGGGAGTGCAGGGTGAGTGTAGGGAGCTGTCATGTTGGAAACGTCGCGGACCAGGAGACTGGTCAGAAGGGGCTATGGAGTTTGTTCCATAGGAAGTTAATAGGGGACTACTAGAGGGATGGCGTTACAAATATAGGAATTAATGAAGTTTATACTATTTTAGCTTGCACAGCCTGGCTGATAAAGTCTATTTACTGATTATTCAGTTGGTTCTGACATATACCAAAAAAGTTCCATTTTAAAAGGTATATCATCCAGAAATCTAAATCTTTTTTGTGCTTAAATTATTTTATTCAGAGGCAAGGATTATTTCATTTTAAATTCATGTTCAATTTAAAGGCTTGCTCAGGTGTCTTATTTCTTGCTTAATTTGGCAGCAGCAGCTTAACGTCCTCATAAACCACATTAGGGATTCTTTCTGAAGTGCACATCATTGTCCATGCTAGTGAGGGTTAACAACAATTTATCTATTAAACATTCTGATTAAAAACGTTGAAGCAAAAGGTCTTTATTTTGGTATAGAATTGCTTTACAGTTTTGGAGGAAGCTGGTGGAAGATAATATGTGATTGCTGTGGGTTTTTAACATGCTGCTAAATGGTTTGTACTGTTATGAGCTCTACATTTATCTGAACCTTTCTGACCTAGCTGCAAGATTATGAACATTAAGGGTGATCATATCCTACACTTTCATGATAGTTTACAGCCTTATCTTCAGTTGCAATGGATTTTGATATATAATCTTTATTTTTTGGGAAACAAAGAAATGTTTATGGAAGGGATATTAAGATTTGGGGCCTGTCATTTTTTAAAAATTTTAACAGCTCTTTGACATTATTATGTCTTAAACCTTACATGTCTCTAGTCTCCATACTGAATATGACTGGAAACACTAACAGTAGTAGAAGACTGACACTACACAGACATGACTGTAATCACCAGAGGCTCCATTTGTGTGCCTGCTTCAGACCTCAGCCTTAAAATGACTTCAGGTGATATAGCTGAAGCTGTACGATGTACTGCAGAGTTCCAGTGATCTCTTTTAACACACTGATTTTGAGAGATCAGCTAATTATTTCCAGAAAAATTTTCTTTATAAATTTATTTTAAAAGAAACTTTGTTCTTACTGTTTGCTCTGTGCCTTTAAGAGAGTAACACAGGCCACGTTAACTAAGATGAGTTAACCAAACTCTAAGCATGCTTATATAATACATATATTCAGGCACTAAAAATGTCAACTGGGGTCAGAATCACCTGTGAATCACCTGTGAAACTTTTCAAATGTACACATGCCTGGAATGACCTCTGAGATTAAAATGAGATATTGATGGGGGAAGGGGTAGGACTGACCCAGGATTAACTCTGAGCATCTCTACTTTTAATGAACTGCATAGCATAATTCTAATGCACACTATTAGATAAAAAGTATCATTGACAAAAATTGTTTAATAACACGTAAAAATATCCACAGCATAGGAAAGAAACCATTTACTATGTATAATATGATTCCACTGGGAGGAAAAAGGAAACAAAGAGAACAATAATGATCTCTAATGATATATATGGGCAATAATTCCAGAATGCCTGAATTCTGAAGATCCAAACTTGCATTTAAAAGTCAGTTCTTTTTTATTTGATAGGTTAATTATTGGTGGTCTATAGTATTCCTCTATGGCATATCTTTAGCTGAGAGGGGTGTACCTCTTATATTCAGTGGTAATTTAGGGTTGATTGTGCATGGATATCTCCTAAGTCTCTAGTTCCTATACTTGGCTATGTGGGTTCTTCAAAATCTTTCCATGTCCCACGTCTGGCAGATACATCAACATTTGATATGCAGACCTGGATATCCACTTGGAAAGGAAAAACGGAGAGAAAGCCAAGTGCTAAATGAAATTCCATCCTAGGTCACATTCTTAGAGAATTTTATGGTCCTGATTTGTGTCTGATGTGCGCTAAAAGAAGCCATAAATTTCAAACAACCTCATGCAGTTAGAACAAATTTTGCTTAGAACGCCAGAAAATAGACCTCACTGTCTCTGCTAAGTATGTCGCCCACACGCATCCTTTCAAGTCTTTCATTGCAGATGACATTAACCTTTGAGAAGTCCTCCACCCTGTGCACTTTCAGAGCCATTGCATTTCCTTTAATTAATGTGCGTGAGTTACTATTTCTGGAGTCTTAGTCCTTCAGAAATATTTGATTCCCAGGACTTGCTCACACTTGCTTGCCTGTAAACTGCTCTCTGATCTTATACATCAGGCAGTCTGAACTAACACCCATTGAGACTGAAGTCCCATTTCCACTTAAGTAACTGTCATCTTATTATTGAGTTAGAAGAGTCGGTGGCACTTTTTAATCTTATGGAATATTCCCTTGCATTCTCACAAGGCTGTGCTTCTGCCTGTTTGTGGCCATCCCAAGGCTGCTTTTGTTTATTCTGCCTGTTAGTTGTCGTAATTATCCTCTGGCTCCCTTCCCCTTGGATCCTGGACTTCTTTGGCGTATGATGGGAGAGAGAGAAAGAAGGGAGAACTTCTTTTAAGATGTGATTTGAAAATATTTTCCCATATTCTTTTTGTGTAGTGTTGAAATCTCCAGCATGGTCATATGTGTATCTTGTGCCCAACAGACCTCATTCTTATTCACTAGGGGTGGGATCTTGTTTTGCAAAGCTAGGAATAATAAGTAGGAATGGAGCAAACCCACGTAATGAACCTGTCAGCATAATCTTTTCCCAGTTGACCCCCCACCATTGGCAGCAGGCCCTTCAAAGAAATTGTCCAAGGCCTGCTTTATTTTATGGCACCTACTGTTTGTTTTAGATTTACATTTTGATATGACATTCCTTTTGCTGGCAGTACTTTTCATTTCAACTTGCAATGAATTGTACTTTGAACTATAATCATATAAATACTTTGATATTATACTCTTTCTTTAGGATGTGAAAAAGATGGTTATATACAACTCTATACCAGTAATTTACTTAGCATTCAAATGAGATCTTGAGTTTCTGGAAGAATGCATGAGTCACGAGAGTAAGTTTCTATGAGAGGGAACTCTGAGGAATGTTCTGTTAACTACCTCTTAAAGATATTGATTTGTTTCTAATTATAGAAACTAAAATTAAACACTAATCTGGTAAGCTTTCAATGTGGAGCAAATAAGTGGTTCTTAAAGCAGTATGTCAGAAGGAGAAGAAAATCAGAAAAGGGACAGAGAAGTTATACTTTGAATAATTTTTGCCCTTTACAAAGGACAATTAGTCCTCTGCATAAGCAGAGGCTCAGGCGAAACATTTGACTTTCCTTCCTAATGAAAAGCCAAAGAGATGGTATATCTTCATGATCTGTTTTTGTCTCAACAGGTCTCCTCTCCATCCTTCCCTAAATGTTTTTGCTTAATAATTCATTTTATAAATTTAATGATGGCCCACTTTTTTTTTCAAACATAATATTTGCCTCGTTTCCCAGCAGTACACACAGTGATTTAATATTTAAAACAAAAAACAAAAACTGTTGGGGTCTCCTACACAGATCCTGACAGCTCAGAGCTTTCCCGAAAATTCTGTCCTGAGCCTTTTGTTCACCCTCATGGCTTGAGGGTTCAATTTTTGAGTGGTTCCCAAGTATGTAATTCTCTGACTTCTTTCTTGAGCAAGAGTCCAATCTTCTACTGGGTATTTCCACCTGGATTTTTAGATGACACTTCAAATTCGTGTTGCTTTGCACCCAACAGCTTAATTCTTCATAAAATGCATTTGGCCATGTTGGTTTATTATCAAAATTCCTAGAATGATTCAAACTTTGGAAATCTAATATAATCCACCCATAGTAAAAGAAGTTAAGGGGGATGAGAACCATATGATCATCTACATAGGTTCTGAAAAAACAGAGGAGTTATCTTCTTGTTTGTCAAACCCCTTGTGTATTGACAGAGGGATATTGAAAAAGAGAGAGAGAGTAGAAGGTGGATACAGTCAGATCAAAAAGTTAGATGTCCATAGAGTGAGATAAGCCATTTCATAAAAATGAATATAAGATAACAATTACATCACATACCAAAATAAATTTTAAGTGAATAAAAAACAAAGGCCAGGTACTCCCACCTCAGAGCTTTTTTCAAATTCTCTTCTGCCAGGGATAATACCCTGGGAGGATTCTGAAAGAAAGGAAGGATATCCTGTACTTGAGAGTGAGTCTATGGAGATAGAATCCCTCTTATTCCTTCTCTTTCTCTTGGTAACAAATGTAGACTTGTTAACAGTAGGATTTTCTATGATTTATGAACTGTTGTAACTTCCAATTGATTCTTTCCTTCTAAAGTATCTTCTTCAACCTCCTAGGCTTATTGTATTCTTTGGTGGTAGAAAACAAAGCCTTAAGTTCTGGCAAGTCCATTTTCCAGCCATTTGTTAGGTTCTTAAATGGTGGTATTAATATCTCATGATGGGATTTTTGGACTTCAAATTCTTCTTTTCAATGCAGTAAGTGAAAGACTTTTTATTTCCCCTGAAAGTTGTGAGTCAAATGGCTCATAGTAGGTGTTAACTTTTCTGACCAACCACGCTTTCCAAGTCATGACACTATACTTTGATGTAGAACATATTTTATTTTGTAAATACATCTGTACTCACATATTTTAACAATAAATGATGTTTTATTTTATCAGACAAGAAAAGACAAAATATGCAGTTTTGCATACACCCGCGATTCAAGATCATTTTAGATTGTTTAGCATGTTTCTATGTAAAGGTGACTGGTAAACTGTGTTGGTAGAGCAGCAGTTTGAATGCAGACAAAAGTAGCTGAGCCAAACCCAAACCAGAAAAGGCAGCTCATGCTGAATATTGACCATGCACAATAGTATAATTTATCTTCAATTTTTTCTTTGTTTTATCTCCAAACTCATTTTTGTTTACTTTAATGTCTTTCAACCACTATTATTCGGAGAAAAATAAAGAAGTGACATTTAATAAGTTTCAGTATCCTTTTAACAAGCACACAGTGCTCCTCTAGGACAGTGATTTTTCTCTCTTCTGTACTTTCATAAAGACACATTTTCCAATTTTATTTTATTTTCTAGTAAACTGTTTCTTCATATCACATCCCAGTGACTACTGTTGGTTTAAGATGGTGATAAATTTGCTTTAAGAATCCTTCCGCTCATGTTGTGACCACTCATTGTGGTTTCTGTTTCACTGCGGTGTTGTGCAGTATTTTATAGTACTCAGCACTCTACTGAAATCTGGAAGGGAATCTGTTGTGAACACGTAGCCTGGAGCTTTCATTTTGTACCCGCATACTGTTCTCAGCACTTTAAAAAGGGTCTTCCTTTAAAAAGTATGTGGGTGTATGTATAGCTGCAGCCTATACATTATTGCTTTTCTCTTTTCGTTCTATAATAGTTGACCACTGTCCTGCAAAATTAAATTGTCAAATCATGCTCATCTTAAGGAATAAGATAGTTTATACAATCAGGAGCAACATAATATCATTGTTATACAGCTATTGGAATGGTTGAGTGATGGGGTCTCTTGGAACATTTGTGCACAGACGTGTAACTTGTATTCACATTCATGTGTCATTTTCTTTTAACAGTTGACTTTAAACCTCGTGCCAGCATGGATACTGTCCATCATATGTTACTTTTTGGATGCAATATGCCTTCTTCCACCGGAAGTTACTGGTAAGGGATAATGGGCTCATAGTCAAAAGGGGTGTAGAAAATGTGTATGTTTTATAAATACAAATTGCATCTATATATGTATTTTACAACTGATTAATAAATAGGTAGAATGCTTACTTTTCAGAAAAGAACATTGTTCTTTTGCATCACGTGGTTATCATGGTCTGATTATCAGTTATTTAGTCTGCTGTGGAGCACATCCATCAGTCTTAGACACTGACTTAATAAATGTATGTCTGTTGTCGTAGATAGTGTATCAAGGTACAGACAGCTTATTTAAAAAAGACAGACAATTTAGATAATGGATGTTCTGATGTTTACTTTTTTTAAGATCTTGCTTTAATCCAAGGAGCACCATGGCTCTGTTCTTTGAGCACTCTTTTATCCTAGACACTGTGCTAGGTAATCTGTATACACCATTTCATTTTCTCCTAAAGTTTTTGTAGAGCAGTTACTATTGTCCCCACTTTACAAACAAGGAGCCTGAAGAGAATCAGTATCATGTTTAAGGTAACACAGCTGGTTGGTGTCAGACCAGGATAGAACCCTAGGTTGTCTGGTTCCAAATCCAGCATTTCACCACGTTGCCTCCCATTTATTCGAGCAACTGTTGCAGTTTTAGAATTTATTTTAATCACTATATAGAGTCTTAATATCATGTTATGAATGATCAGTAAACATCTATTAAATGCCTCTTGTATCCTAGAACTATAGCAGATGCTGTGGAATAGAATACATAGATATATTTTTAACCCCCAGAAGCTTACAGCTTAATTTATGGCTTGAGATCTGTCCTTCCCTTTTGTTCTTTGGAGTTCATGAAGATTGGTGAGCTTTGAAAATAGCCATGCATTTAAGCCTCATATTTTGCACCGATAGCCAGAATCACTGTTATGTATTTCACAGTCCAGAATGACTAGTGTGTCTTTCTTTGCATTGAAAAAGTATCTGTTTTGTGTTCCTGTCCGTGCATAATCATGTAGACTGATAGACCCTTCTCTGTGCATCCTAATATTCATCAGGCTGATGCAAGGCACACAGCAACTGTATTCTAGTCGTTCTTATAACAAACGACTGTAATATGTATTTGGAACTGTTAAAAGCACAGGGCAATTAGTGGAAATCTCCAGGGACCAAGTACCATCAAAGCATTTGATAATAGGCTTAAGTTATTTGATGAAAGGAGCATATCACATAGGAATCCTGCTCACATGACTGGGTTTACATAAAAATGGAGCCAGCAAATCACAGTTAACACTCTTTGATAGCAGCAATCCAGTTTTTGCTCTTCGATAAATTTTTGTAAATAAAATTCTGGGATTAAAAGATTATTCTGGGGGCGACTGGGTGGCTCAGTCGGTTAAGGATCCGACTTCGGCTCAGGTCATGATCTCGCGGTCCTGTGAGTTGGAGTCCCGCATCGGGCTCTGTGCTGACAGCTCAGAGCCTGGAGCCTGCTTCCGATTCTGTGTCTCCCTCTCTCTCTGACCCTCCCCCATTCATGCTCTGTCCCTCTCTGTCTCAAAAATAAGTAAACGTTAAAAAAAAAAATTTTTAAGATTATTCTGTGACAGCTTTTTCTGAATCTTATACAATAAATCACATCCTTTGATTTTACGTTTTAAAAATATTTCTTGTGAAATTGGAAAAATTTAGTTTGAATTGGAATTAGTGAAAATGGCAGGAAGGAATATAAGCTTTTAAAACCTGCTGTAACTTTACCTTGGTAGAAGAGAATGAGGGAAAAAACAAAACGTCACTAAATGTTGTTATGCTTTTAATTGAGAAAGATTATATACAATGAACTAAGCCTGGTTTACTGTTCTCGTATCAAGGGAATATCAGAACAAACATTATTTAGGCCCTGTAGAAGTATTTATTAATATTCTTAAATATACTGATTTGAAATTAAGTCTAGTAAAATATGTATTTTTTTTTTCCAAAAGACTTCCAAGTTGGGGAAAGACCGAATTCGAAGAAAAATGTAAATGAGGGGCGCCTGGGTGGCTCAGTCGGTTGGGCGTCCGACTTCGGCTCAGGTCATGATCTCACGGCCTGTGAGTTCGAGCCCCGCGTCGGGCTCTGGGCTGACGGCTCAGAGCCTGGAGCCTGCTTCCGATTCTGTGTCTCCCTCTCTCTGCCCCTCCCCCGTTCATGCTCTGTCTATGTCTCAAAAATAAATAAAAACATTTAAAAAAAAAAAATGTAAATGAAAGTGAAAATGGCAATTTTGAGTAAAGTAATCGCTAGATGTATTATTTTGCTAAAATTACTACTTAAAAGGCAACATAGTACAGCGAAAGAGTAGTGAACTAACTAGCTGGATTCCCTGGGTAAATTACTTATTTCATGTGGACTGGTCTAAGTTTCTTCATTTCAGCAAGGGACTACCACTGGATCATTTCTAGAACTCCTCTATGCTCTGTAATTCCATAATTCTATGAATATAAATTGCATGCAGATGCTGAGTCAGATTGGAAAGTCATCATTATAAGGCGTTGGAGATATGTGCACTGGTTGACTCACCTCAAGCAGGCCTCCCACTGCATTACTGCTGAGTAATTAGAACTCTGAATGGCATTATACCTATATCATTTTAAGGGGATTTTAGTAATCTACCCTGCAGCCCACATTCCCGCTTAGTCTATAGGTTTGTTACGATTGACTTTATAACCATACAAGAAGGACAGTAATTGATGGTGGTATTTATCTTCTTTGAGCCAAGCGCAAGTGTTCATCTAACATTTAAAGTAGGATCTTTTTAATCTATATATCTAGGATCTGTTCGATAATGTAAACCAAGAGGTATGCATTAAGGAAAACTCTTCCAGTGACTCTGGCTTCCACAATCCAGTCTTATTCTCCATATAAAGATGGTATAGACTTTTTATCCCCCAATATTTGGCAAGATCCTTGCTTCTTTAAACCATTGGCACTCACAGAATATTTCACAGACTAAACTCTTCAGTTGCTTCACAGAAACATCTCATACCCTGTCTCCTCACAGCCACACAAGCACAGCCATGGAAACGGCGGATGTTTTCCAACTGCTTGGCCCCTTATCCTCCCACCTGAATTACAATACTAATAACAAAAATCTATCAGTGTCAAAGCCTCGCATTATTTTTCTTGAATGTTTGAGTCATAGAATTTATCACACTCATTTTACAGTTGCAAATCTATTCTTCAACAGCTCCAAGATACAGACAGTAGTTAAATTAAGATTCCCCAACGTTCACATATATTTTTGGTTATGCTACCTGTAATGTTTTTTGAGGCTTAAGAAAATCAAGAACTCCTTCACACTCTGGGAAAACCTTTATGGAAATACAAAGCTGTTTTAGTAAAAGAAGAAAAAGCTAATGGGATATTTTAGCACCAAAATGTCAAGCTTTCCTCTTTTTTTCTTTTTTTTTCTGTTTGTTAGCTAGGATTAGCCCCCTGTTTTCACTTCACTGTTCTATTTTCATTGCCAGCAGGTTGGCAAATAGGTATGTGTCTCTAATAAAGTAAACATTTTCCCCCTGAAATTATGAAGTTATAATTCATCCCCTGTCTTCAGGCAGCACTTTTAATATGAAAGCAAAGAGCTATTCTGATGATATTTCACTGTTGTGCTGCCCTCCTTTGCTCTTTGTAATTGCCTCTTTCTTCTGTTCATTAAAATATATTTACAGTTATATTAAGTTTACATGAAAATACTAGACACAGCATGAAGCAGTTTTCATTATGTAGTCATTTTAATTTTAAAGTTTTTTTTCCCCACACATATTCCAGTCTTTTGTGTCTCATTCCAAATTAGCAGCCCACACCGCTAATGTGTCTAGTTAATTATATGCATGTGCATTTAAATTGCATACATTGATGTGAACCTTTTAATATACTGTGGGGTGGTCCCTTTATAGTTAGAGTGGGCCTGGTGCTCAATTCCAAATTAACATACCTCTCGAGGATGCAAACAAGGACCAGCTGATGGAAAAGCTGCTGGCCCTTGTGAAGAAGGCAGCAGTACCTGTCAGATGTAACCCTCAAACCTTCTTTCCCAGGCCCTTAGAGGAGGAGACAATTAACTGTATCTAGGGCCCAACAGAAAGTAATAGCACCAAGACTGGAGCAAAGCGTAGCAATAGCATGATTTGTTGGACTCCACTGGTGTTTGCAGACTTCACTCAAAGCGTAGCAGTTCTAAGTTCTCCAGATTTGTTGGCTACACGTGAGGCATAGGTGAGTAGATGTGCCTTTTATGGTCAGTAAGGAAATGAGGTGCAGTAAACTGGGTAATTTGGACATAAAACATCTATTACAGCTCCTTGCTAAAAAATGGTAAATTTCTAAAGATCTTAGAAATATTGCATTTGTCTACTGTATGAATACCTTTCTTTATTCTGTTTTTATTCTCAGTTTTTTAAAATAATGCATGGCTGGCTATGGAGAGTATTTCAGGCTTTGAAAATCATGATGTTTTGTTCATACAAGTTGTTTGACATTTGGGGTAATTCAGGAGCACCACTTTTTGTAATGCAAGTTTGTACAGGCTTGTGCACTTTTATCTGCTGAGCACAGGACTTAGGGTTTAAAGCAATTTATGGTTGCAAACTGCAAGATTACGTGCTCACAATATTGGGTGATTAAAGCGAATGGGCTTCTCATGTATCCTGCCTTGTACTTAGGCGTCATCTTCTATACATAACTAAAGTCATTATGTTTAGTCTTAGCAATTAATATTTGATTTAAAAACTATTTCTAATGATGCTTATCACCAAGTACTTTTTACAAATCAAAGATGGCTTCTACAGGGTTGTTTGATCTTTTTTGAAAAGAAGAATCCCAGCTGGTTAAATGAGGCTGTTTCCAGCTGTTCTAACTTGGAATCCTTCTCAAGCTAAAGCAGTAGTGCTTTACCATCCTATGAGGCTTCAGCTTCAGTCCCTTTCAACTGCTTCTATTTATTAACCACCTGCTGTGTCTTTTTAAATGCCACTGTCTCCACAGGGTTACAGATGCTGATGTGGTGAAAGAGAAAAGTAGCTAAAACATACAAATATATATATCTAGAGAAAGAGAGAGAGAGAGAGAGAGAGAGAGAGGAGCCAGTATGTGAGACACCCTGCTTGGTTACTCATTTAAATGACTGGTTTTTTTTAGGGTGCTAGTACTTTCCAGATACGTCTACAGTTTTGTTGCCTCCCTCATGATGCTAATGATTCTTTGGTTGGGAGTGGCATTCGCATACACTGCCTTTATGCACCCTCTCCATATCCTAGCTATCTGTCATCCGTGCACAGTGTATGTTCTGCAGTCTCTTCTTTGTTTCTTCTGCTGTAAAGAAATTTGTAAAGCTAAACGTACATAACATCCTCGTCAGTATAAATAAAAATAACACAATCTCCAAAAACTGCGCTGTTCCTCATTCTAAGCCATGAGGACACAAAGTGTGTCTTTGAGTGTAGTAGCAAATTTTAGACATAAATTTCTACTAGGCTAAAATTAATTGTATCCATTTTCTTTTTCTATTGTAATGTAATAGATTCATATGATAGCGCATATCAGGGTAGCATAAGGGATCTTTGCTTATGTAAAATACACTTGGTACTTATTCTTACTTCTAGTTACCAGTGAACCTATTCCTTGGCTAATTTGTAGGTGCCTGGATTAGAGGTGTTGATAGGAGTTCCTTAGCAACTGACCAGTTCTTAGTAGACTAGTGTAAACTTTCATAATATACAATGGCATGATTATAACCATTTGGACAGTTTCAACAGAAACAAAAATTACATAACTCTGAATATGGTTCTTTCTTGGCAAGATGAAGCATAGTGCTGTAACACCTAGTTTAGTGCCAGTAGTAATAAACATTGGTCAAATTATTTAACCTGTGTTCGTCTGTTTCCTTATCTGTAAAACGAGACTACTAATCCCACCTGATTGGGTCATCATGAAGTATAAGTAAAGGAATGTAAATAATGTGTTTGGCGCGGTGCCTGGCTCATAGAGGTCCTTAATAAATGGTAGTTGTTATCCTCATTCGTTTATTAATATTTATTAACCGTTCACTATGTGCCAAGTACTTTGTTAGGCACTGAAAGTTTGGTGTGAACAAAACAAACCCACCCTCTTTTTTTATGGAATTTATGGCTTCTTTAATCTTGCTGGGAAGGTGGGAGTGTGGGTATTGTGGGGCTATTTATCAGGCCACTTTAAATCACCACTTTTATTTAGCTTTCTCATTAAGTATCTTTCTAATTACTGTGTTATTAGCAATACCTATTGCCTACCCATTGCACTGATATTCACATAGGATTTGTCTGAATTGGGAAATAATTGTCTATGGGTTTATAGAGCAGTTAATGAAATTTGAATATCTGATTATTCAGGATGCAGTTTTGAATGATAAAGACATTCCACATGTGCTGTTGATTATATATTGTGTTTCTTAAAGAAACATTCTAACTTTGGATTAGTTTTTCAGTGGCCCTGATATTTAATTTATTAAAATTGGAATTTAAGGCTATGTAGACTTAACTTGAAGGCATGACAATTTTATTTAAAAAAAATTTTTTTTAGACAAAGAAGAAATGACTTGTCAGATCTGATCTTCCCTGAGTAACCTTGGATTTTAAATAGCCTTTAACTGATACAACCAGAGAGTACTTTAACAGTCAATCATGCTTTATTTGGATAATTCGAAATGACAGGTTAGCATTTTTCAGTGCTTGGCATAGTCTGAAAATATTCATGCCATCTGAATGGTTTCCCCATGGATTAGAGGTGAAAAGGTTCTAAAGCAACGGTCCAGGAATCCAGAATAGTTTTCTTTTCAAAAGTTAATTCTCATCATTTTTACTATGACTACTAAGAAACCACAAGGGAACTGTGTGAATCTTTTCACAATTAACAAGCTTAATCTGGAGGAGACTTTAGGAGAAGCTGCTAGATTTATAAGAATAAGAAACCCAATTGATGAAGCCTGAAATTACAACAGCCATTGATCAAGGGTTACATTGCCTCCTAGCCTGAAGACTTTTCTTATTAATAAGAATAGTAAAAATCCTCTCTATTTTTACAGTACTCTTTGAAAAGCCTAAATACACAACACCGTCTTTATCCTGGTGGTCACCTTATGTGGAGAAAATATGATGTTATTTTTCACTTAAAAGGGAAAATGGAAATCTGAAAATGAAAAGATTGCAGGGATTTTAATTAAATGTTTTTTGCCACCCGTTTGCCATTGTATCATCTGTGCTAGAACCCATTTCTCTTGGCTTTCTTATTTTTCCTCTTTACCTAGTGCTCTCACATATTAAGTTTTAGGATTAGTTTGAATATCCCAGTGCCTTCCAGTGAGTCATTCTTTACTCAGTCTTGAGTTTAATAAATTTCTTAAAAATTATAAAACAGGACTTAAAAAAATCAAGGTTTGCTTTTGGAGCTCTACTTTTACCAGAGCTCAGAAGAAAATGAAACGTCTGGAGCACTTGGGTGGCTCAGTCATTTGAGGGTCCGACTTCAGCTCAGGTGGTTTGTGAGTTCTAGCCCTGCATCTGGCTGTCTGCTGTCAGCAGGGAGCCTGTTTTGCATCCTCTGATCCTGTCTCTGCCCCTCCCCCACTCATGCTCTGTCTCTCAAAAGTAAATATTAAAAAAAGAAAGAAAGAAAATGTAAAATCATTGTCTTCTTGTGAATAAGTGAGGACAACTTATTTTATCTAGAATTTTGTTTTAGAATTGTGTACATACATTGCAGCTTAGTTCAGATATGAGAGTAGTGTAGTCATCGAAGCTTATCTTCATAGAATATAATTTTCTGCCCATACATCAGTCTCATGAATTGAGACAGAAGGGAGTGTGACAGGCAGAGCTTTGAATCAGGGCTTGAATACGTGACCTTTGGAAGTTAAACTCTCTGAGCTTAATCAGCTGTAAAGCTGTTGTATTCTTCTTGTGAAAGCTGATTTCTATAAAACACCAGGCAAGTAATAATTCAGATTTATCATTATTTAATGTTTTAATTAAAACTTTTTAAGTAAATTAAAAAAAATTTTATATTTGAAAGTACAATAAAATTAAGGTCAGTTCAGATTTTTTAAGTGTTCATATACGAAAAGTTAAAAACATACTTGGAAGGCAACTTCACCAAACACTTCTTGGATATTGACTCAGTGACAGGCAGGTATGCAGATGCTGGGAGTTTATGACCTTAAATCACAAAGTATGCACAGGATTAGTAAGCTGATACTTAAGATGAACACTATGGTTAACAAGTACAAGTTGGCCTGGATAGGGACCAGAGAAACTTCCCCGAGGAGAAAGCCTAGAGGGAATCTTGAAGGAGAAAGTCAGTACAGGTTTGTCAGACAGAGATTTGGGGAAGGGGTTTTCCAAGCAAAGGGAATAGTACAGAAGAGAGACTTTACAAACTGGCAGGAACTTGGAGTGCCTGGGTGGCTCACTTGGTTAAGCAGCTGACTTCAGCTCAGGTCATGATCTCACAGCTTGTGGGTTCAAGCCCCGTGTCTGGCTCTGTGTTGACAGCTCGGAGCCTGGAGTCTGTTTCAGATTCTGTCTCTCCCTCTCTCTCTTCCCCTCCCCACTTGTGTCCTGTCTCACTCTCTCTCTCAAAAATAAATACATTAAAAAAAAAAAGAAACTGGCAGAAACTTGGCATGAGTATAAGGGGAATTTTTTTCTGAGATATAAAAGATCCCAGATAATGAAAAGTCTTAATATGTTGTGCTACAATGTTTGGATTTTATTTTCATGTTATTTGGGAGGAAGCATTTGAAAGACTTGGTGCCAGTGAATGACATAATCAAATATGTATGTTAGAAAAATGTACTAAAGCTGTTTTCTCTGTTATATTTCATTCCGGTTCTCTCTACTCATACACTGAATTGACTTCCATATCAGAAGAAACAATTATCTTGTTTAACCTAAGACTGTCATCACGTTGATGTTAGGCACTTTTGTATATTTATGATCTTCGTTGAAAGCTCTGTAAACTGCCACCCGAGTCTGTAAATTTTAGTAGCTCACAATAGTGAGATATAAAGTTCATCCCATCTGACAGTCTCATTTCTTAAAACTATAATAGCATGAGTCCAAGGAGGAAAATTTTGCTTTTGGGCACTGTCCCATTCCCTATGCCTTTGGTACGGTTGGCACAAGGATGTCACAGACATGTTCCAGTGCACAAGTCTCACAGGATAATAATCCTTCATCATAAATATATTGTTCTTGACAGTGAACACTAAGAAACCACAGGTTGATGTGTTTTACACTGCACACTAACCAGTTTCTTTCTACAGCCTGATTGAGAGAAGCAAAACATTTGTTAAATATAATCTTATGGGGACCTCCTGGTTCCCAGTCCCTCAATCATTTATCCAGATGGATAACAACTGTCTGCACTTACTGCCTTTTCTCCCACCCATTTCTGTCTATAAGCAGGGACATGTCCGTGCCTCTGAGTGTGAAGGTACATTTTACCAGTGATTTTCTTATCTGTGACCTGGGTGTTGTCCCAGTGTCTAGCCTCAGTTCCTAACCTGTTGAGAAAGCTACCACGGTCTGCCTTCATTTCTCTCCCAGCCCATGGGCACTGCCCATTTTCTACCATGTGAGCCAGTGTCCTGCCCAAGAAGCTGTCTCTGTCCTTCTCATTGCTAGTCCTGAAACCTTTCAAGTCTGCCCAAACTCCTGACCCTGACCTTGCTTGGTGCCAGTTTCCCAAAACACAAATATGGAAAGGCACTTAAAAATATCACCAAATGGTGTTTTGAACAAATCCAATTCTTAGAACGGAACAAACTAAGAGATACAGTGTAATGGGAAAAAAATGTGTGGCTTGTAATCAGACAGCTTTTCGCTTATGAAATTGAATCTACCGATGTAGATTCCAATGTGCCAGTTACCATAGTGAGTGTCTTACCCACATCGCCGCCACAGCCTGATCAGAGAAGTTTCCATACAGGAACCAGGCCTGGGAGGGTTTACAGACATGCCCAGTCTGTATGAGGGGGGAGGTTCAACTCCAGATACGTCTTTCTGCCTGGACTCCTGTCACCACACAACACTGCCTCTCAATAATGAGTCTGTAGATAAAGTGAATGTTTTATTAAATAATGCATTGCCCTTGTATAGTGCTTTGAGGTTTATAAAGTGCTTTTATTTATATCTCATTTGATTTATGGAATAACTGTGAGGTAAGTATAACTAACCCTGTTTTTCCAGAGAGAAAACTGAGGCTCACTAGATCAAGT
The DNA here is from genome assembly GCF_022079265.1 of Lynx rufus. Classification (NCBI taxonomy): domain Eukaryota; kingdom Metazoa; phylum Chordata; class Mammalia; order Carnivora; family Felidae; genus Lynx; species Lynx rufus. Next base: position 163,690,542 of record NW_025814823.1, read on the forward strand.
GACTTGCTCAACATGAAACAACTTATAAATGGCACAACCAGTATTCATAAACTTAAGAAAAAAGTCACATATGTATAACACCAGGAACATCTTAATGGGATATACTTGTACTGCTCCCTCTGCTGAGAGTAGGCAGTGGGTACTACTGTTTCTTGCCGTGGCCAAAGACATATTGACGATGCTGATCCCCAAAGGGGACATGTGTATGACATTTGGTTTAGTCAACTTCCAAAGTAACAGTGTTAGCTTTGGTTTATATGCATTCCCTGTGTGATGCTTACGTTCCTACCCAGTTTACACAGAGTACATTCCACACAGGAACATATCACATTATAAATTGTATATCATCTTCACAGGATCGTTTCATATCGGGCAACACACAGACAAATCTCCCTTTGTGTTTACTTTTTTTACATGTAAAATTATTGTTTAGTCTTTGTTAAGATCTTAGAGCTGGTATGACTACAATCATGATACAATGACGTATTTTACTGTGTTTTCAAATGCCTTCCCCTTAACCTCTCTGCCCTCCTTGGTGGAGATTTTTTATGCATTTTGCTGCTTGAATCTTCATTTATGGCTACTTTTTTTTTTTTTCTTCAGGTTTTGTGATGAAGGAACCTGTACAGATAAAGCCAATATTCTATATGCCTGGGCAAGAAATGCTCCCCCTACCAGACTCCCCAAAGGTATATCTGAGGCCTCTTGCATAGTCTTCTATAAAGCTGCTTCATTTCTGACTCCAAAGTACTTTTTATTATATGTTCTTTCCACAGTTGTTGACAGTGTTCCATTTTGCAATTTCACACTAAAAAAATATCTGTATTACCTGCTTTGTATTGAAAAGGTTTCATTTAAGTAGTTGCTCTTTCTCTGCCTCTCTTTGGTATAACTTGCCCAGCACAACAGCTTGGATAGAATTAGAAAATACCCTAGAATACCTCAAGCCACCTTTGGCCTACAGCACATTGGTTCCTGACAGCAGGAGCATTTCAGAAGCCAAGAGAGCTAGGAATTAAATAAATTGCTGTTTCAGCAAACAGATTAAAAAAAAAAATAGTCTTGGAACCTGGGTATTTAATGTAATACCAAACCTCAGCTGGCTTTCTATCTTCACTCTAAATTGCTCATCACTACCAATGTGTGAATGAATTATCAGGCTCTCTTCTATTACCTTGATGTTTCTTAATGTCAAAGGGAATGTGCAGTTCTGTAACAGAATATGTCTGCCATGGTTCAGGGATGGTGTCTTATACACCTGTTTCTCTCTTGCCTCCCTAACTTTGCCAGCTCTAACTGATACCTCTTTTGCTTTGCTTCAAATGAGCTTCTGAATCCTCTCCATAGTTTACCAGGCAGCTGCTACCAAACACGTTTGCAAACTAATGGGGGCTGGGGGAAGGCTGTTATAGATTTGTTGACATTTTAAAGATCCATTGGTTGAGCAGATAAAAAAATTTTTTTTCTCCACCTGTAAATATTTTCTCTGTAGATTTTTAAAAAGCTTCCAAGGAAACTCTATTAATAGTAAGACCATTAGGAACCCTTCAGATTCCAAGCACTTATTGACACACTGGACTTTGTAATCTAATTGATAACTGATTTCCTCAATGACCTTTCCACAGATACCTGTTTTCATATGGGAATAAAAGCATTTCCCCTGAGATATTTTTAAGAAGTCTGTTTTCTATATTCAGTCAGAAAATAAAAATGAATGTGAATATATTCAAAACAAAATGAAAGTGGGTTTATGTATGTCTGTTATGTACTCAATAATGGCAGAATTTTGTTTCATTCTATTTCTTTCAAAATGAGTAAATTCTTCTCTTAAAGTGTATGTGTTTACTCTGGTTCTGAAATGGGAAGTATGGATAGAAACCCATCAGAGCCCGTAGAAGGAATGATAGATTATATTAGAAATTTTCAGTGAATGCCTGGTTCATTTCCTTTTTCATATAACATAATTTCATATGTTATATGCTATTTTATTTCCTTTTGGATTTCATAGATAAGCAACCTGAGATTAGTTCCATTTTAGACTTTCATTTCTAAAATATTAATTTATCATCTTTATAAATCTTTAGGAGTTGGATTCAGAGTCGGAGGAGAGACTGGAAGTAAATACTTTGTACTACAAGTACACTATGGGGATATTAGTGCTTTTAGAGGTAAGTTTTTAAATTTTGGAACTAAGCACAACTTTCAATACTATAAATATATAAAATACATACAAAAACTTAAAATGTGTGTACAAACTATTGACCACACTCTCTGCTCGCTGGGAAAAAACTGCTTTTGTTTCCTTTAATTTGAGACGATTGAAGCAATGACTTTTATTTTGGAAATGATGCCATCTTATACATTCTACTATTCTGCTATGCTTCTTTCTCTTATGCTGACTTCATGGTTCCTTTGCTTTCCAATGTATTGTCTTATCTGTCCTCTCCTTGCAAGCAGTATCGTCAGAAGAATAGGGACTAGCAATTTATTTCCATTGCTAGAGGCAAGCCATTGAGTGAGTCACCATACTTTGCAGTGTCAGGGAGGTTCTCAGACTCTAGGGCTCATGTCAGTGCTTTCTCTGCAATCTACACTTGCCACTTCGTGAACTCATCCATCATCCACTGCAGTAATGCACAGACCCCACCCACTCTTCTGACACTGCTGAACACCCCCCTAGACACTCATTGGTCTGCCCATGATTACAATGCACTTCATTTTTTTAATTGAAGTATAATTGACCTACAATATCCGATTAGTTTCAGGTGTTCATCACAGTGTTTCAATATTTTTATACATTATGAAACGATCCCCATGATAAGTCTAGTTACCATCTGTCACCATACAAAGCCATTACAATATTATTGACTATATTCCCTGTGCTGTACATTAATCCCCATGACTTTATAACTGGAAGTTTGTACTATGTACTTCATTTAAACCCTCCTTTTCTTATTATAGAATCATTAACATGAGGAAGGGGCCCTGTTCCCAAGGCAACAGAGACTGGTACTTGTTATTCCTTCTGCTACATTTAGTCAAACTCCAACTGCCTTCCAGGTTCACACTTCAGTGTTCACGGGAGTGTAAATATTAAGCAATCTTCTCCTTGGCTTATCAGCTTTTCCACTATGTCTTGCTGACTTACACATATTGCCCCAAGTTTTCTAATTTAACATTATATTTCTGCTAACTAACCTGATACATTTTCCTCTCCAGACACATTACCTTTCTATCCAGTAACTAAGTCTTGAAGTACATGTCCATCTCTGCCTATGAATTATCCTCTGGGGCCTTTGCTGAGAGTGCCTCGTGTGGTGATAGTTTCCATAGATTCCCAGTATTCAGGATGGGGACAGTAAATGCAGTCTTTCTCTGGGAACAAATGTTAGAAAAATTGTATATAATTTTTCAATTAGAACTAACATTGCAGTCAGACATATTATCAATTAAACAACCTCCTGTGGACCAGCCCATGAACCTGCCTTCCAAATGAAACTTGTTTTTCTATTAAAAATATACTTTGAGGTGTAGTATGCAAATAGCTTTCCGTTTTTGGAGCAGAACCTAAAACCTTAAGTTGTTAACTGTAGTGTTGATAGAGGATTCTGTTGAAAACAATGAAATAAATGTGTTTGAGCAACAACGACAGAACTTATCTCTTCTAAAAATTGACTGTGTGGGTGTCAGTGGAACAGGCAGATGCCACCACTGCTGACTTCCAAAGCACTGACCTGACAATAATTTTCCCAAGAAGGCAAGGAAGGCTTTCCCTGTTTCCACAACTAAGGTATCTGGTCATACCTACACACGCTCCCCCACTCCGACTCTCGGTCCCTCTATAGAGCCCTGGACTTCACTTTTCAATCTAATTCCTCTTAGCTTTCTAGTGTATGCTAACAGATACCACAATGATACCCTAGGCAAGATGGATGATATAGACTAGTTTTTAAGCTATATTACTGTCATAATATATATTAAGTTCTTACTGGTGAGGAGTTAATTTTGTTTTATAATTTATGTTTAATCTAGGGATAATTTAAGTTTTGATATTTAGGGGTGCCTGGGCGTCCTAGTTGGTTAAGCATCTGACTTTGGCTCAGGTCTTGATCTCACGGTTCGGTTTGCGGGTTTGAGCCCCACATCACTCTCTGTGCTGACAGCTCAGAGCCTGGAGCCTGCTTTAGATTCCGTGTCTCCCCCTCTCTCCACCTCTCCCCTGCTTTAACTTTGCCTCTCTCTCAAAAATAAATAAACATTAAACAAATAATAAAAGTTCCAATATTTAATATGTAAATATATAGTTATTCTTTACTATAAGAGACTGATCAGAAATTTTTATACTAATTTTTCATTTTCCACCTTTTTGAGAATAATTTTCCTAAAAGAAGGTACAGATGAGGTATGAGTTAGAAGCATTACTGGTGCTATAATTCATAGGCCTTATTGTAATATAATAAAAATATAAACAAAAAATTTCACCATGTAATTTTTTCAGTAGCCTTAAATACAGTTTTGTGCTTTAAGCTATACACAGGTACATGGCTCAGAATAGTAAATAAACACATGGGAAAATATCAAATCTCACTAAAACTAGAGAGCATTTTATATTTATTAAATTGGGGGTGTGTGGAGATTGAATTATAAAACCCAGGACTGCCAGGGTTTGGACTAATCTGGTGGTACAGTTTGGGGAGCTTTTTGAATTAGTGCACTGTTTTGGAAAGCAACATTATCATATTATATACATTTTATATAGAACAGTAAAATCTTGCTCAAGGCTCTTATCCTAAAAAGAGTTGTTGTTTTTAAATGAGCTACCTACCCATGGTTGTTTCTGCTCTATTAACTATTAATATGAAAAACTGGAAAGTTAACAAATGTCCCTAATAATAGGGGACTAGTTAAATAAATGGTATAATAACAAAAATAATAAATCATAAAAATGTATAGAGACCACATAAAACCATAAGTAGGCTTGCATGTTTCCAAGTATTATAAGGAACAAGGAAAAAAAAAAAAGAAAATAGTCAATAAGCATGAAAGACAGGATTGTGTGATTATTTTTTTTCCTTGAAAGTGTTATAACATTATCTTGGAAGTTTTTAAAATTCCACACGTAGAAGTAATATGTTAAGTCTGTCAATACCTACCAGTTAGCGTGCTGTATTCTCCATCATACCCTTCTGACAAAAAGCATCAGTATAAATCTCCTTTATATGCCTGATTTCCTATAAGGAGTGATTTATACTATATAAAAATTCTATGTTCTGATGACACACTTATATCTAGATACACCTAGAAGTAGAAAATAATTATATCATCTTATCTTCTAGTGATGAAAAATCACATATGTGCACATACACATACACACATATATCGTCATATTGGTGTTGGTCAGGACTTGAACCTAATGATGTTGAAACTGTTGATGATATTTTTGAGTATAGAAATTATACATCAAAAGCAGACTAACACCACAAGGAAGTTACTGCACCCCTGAAAAATAGGAAAATGTGCAGCTTAAGGGTGTGAGTATTTATCCTTACAGGGAATGTTTTAGACGTCTGAGAAGCCTAGGACTTTTTTTTTCTTTTTTCTTTTTTTTTTTTTGTTTTTTTAAATTTAAATTCAAGTTAGTTAACGTACTGTGTAGCCTTGGCTTCAGGAGTAGAAAGAACCCAGTGATGCATCTCTTACATACGACACCCAGTGCTCATTCCAAAAAGTGCCCTCCTTAATGTCCGCCCATTTAACCCATACCCCCGCCCAGCGTTCCTCCAATAGCCCTCAGTTTGTTCTCTGTATTTAAGGGTCTCTAGAACTTTTCTTTAATAGAAACACCAATAGTGAAGGTAAAATATTTTAAAATTTATTGGAATGTTTTAAAGTATCAGAAGCCAGATGGGTGTGTCTTACACTGTGGTCTCTATTAGTGGGAAAAATTGAGTGTGATTTTAGAGTGAGTTCTGTGGAATTACATGAAATATTTGTTTGGGTTTGGGTCTTTGTTTGTTTTGGAAATTGCACAGAATGTGAAGCTGTTAAAAGCATCATTTAAAAACAGCTATCTTTATTAAATGCCATGTCAATCACAGTGTCAGACCCATGCTGGTGCTGGTATCCTAACCTTCCTGCCCAGAGGAGTTTAGTATATGCCAGCAGGAGGGACAAGCACAAAACTGCATTTATAGACAAATCTAGAAATGTATATCAAGTACTGAGGCTGTGGAGGGGCAGAGCACGCAGGTTTGCTGGGAAAGCAGGGGACAGCGAGAGGAAAAGGCTTCTTAGAAGGTGGAAACAGAGCAAGGATTTGCGTGGTGGTCAGGAGCCCCCAGGTAGGCAGGGGCAGGGTGAAGACATGTTCCAAACAAAGGTGAAAGCATGTGTATAGACACAGGGAAATGAAAAGCCCATCCATGAGGAAATTTCTGTAATTTGGTGCTCCTGGAGTGTGAAATGTAAAGACAGAAGTGGCAAGAAATGAGAACATTGGTGAAAGGTGAGGGCCAGACCATATAGAGCCTTGTCAGGACTTTATTCTCACAAACAGAGTGCTTGTCAGCCAGACAGTAACCTAGGCTTCAGTCCTAGGCTTGACTGTGTGGAAAAGCCACTAGCCTTATGAAGAAAGCATTGAGGCTTTAGGAGGCCCAGGTAACCCAGAACTGAGGCTCCGGAAAGCCAGAATGAGTTCTTTTTAAAATATAGACTCACTAATTTTTGTAAATTAATATTCCATGGCAAATATAATGTAATATAATTAGAGATGAATGTCCCAGGGAGCCTGGCTGATTCAGTCGGGAGAGCATGAAATTCTCGATGTTGGGGTTGTGAGTTCGAGCCCCATGATGAATGTGGAGATTGCTTAAAAATTAAAAAACAACAACAACAAAAAGAAACGAATATCCTGCATAAGCAATAGCATTCAGGGGATAGGTGTTTAGACTCTAAGACCAGATGGCCTGGCAATGGCACTTGCTTGTTTTGTTACCCTCACAAACTTTCTAAGCCTCTCTGCCCCCTCATCTATAAAATGGGATCATAATGGTTTATAGAAAGGTACCTGGTAAGTGCTCAATAAATATTAGCTAGTATCATTATAGTCCCTATAAAAGGCTTCAAAGTGACAATAAATTGCCCTAAATGCAACCTTTTGTCGTAGTTGCCTATAATATAAAGGGTGTGTTGGTTACTTTTCAGGGGTGTTATAATGTCTTGTTGTATTTAGACACAGAACTAAGCTACTAGAAGTTTCCTGGTTATGTTGTTTCCTGTTCTCCACAGCATTTGTTGTTATTCATAGTTCATTTATAAGAAGATAAACTACAAGACAGTCCCTGCCCTCAAGGGAATTAGAATAATAGGAAATAGAGATTCCTCCTCTTTTTTCTTTCTTGACAAGTTTTTTTCAGTAATGTCTTGTTCCAAGAAGAAAATTATCCTGAGGTTGCTGTAGAAATTTGGCACATCTTCTGGATGCTTTGGCCTAGGGGAATCTTAAGAAACTGGCCTCTCCTTTCCAGAGTTATCGGCATTAGCTTGCTAGTTTCCAGCAGTAACTCATTTCTCAAATTGGAAAACTTGCTCACTCACTAACTGAAGTTGGAACGGATATCCTTAAAATGGAGATAAGAACCTCTGCCCAAGTGCAGAAGTTCTATCTTTGTGTGGCAGAATTTCCAAACTGTCTTACTTTCCAACTACTTACTGTCCCTTCAGCTCTTGTTGCTGATAGGAAAACTATCAAGGATACAGAGCCCTTCCCACACCCTCGCCCCAAACACACATACATATCTAGGGTTTGCTTTTACCCCTTCATCACAGCTCTCAAAATCCACATACATTTTAGCATGTTCCTTGGAATATAGCTAAAAGATTCATTTTCCTTTAGAGGGGTGTTTAATACTTGTACTCTAAATGAGATGATCGAAACCTGAGGTACCTGTTTTCAACTCTCTTTTCTGTGAGCTCTCAGAAATTTAGTCTCCAAATTTCTGGGGTTATAAGTAAAATCAGATCATAAAATTCAGTTAGAACCCTTAAAGAAGAAATCATTTTTAATAGCCAAGTTTTTTAGAAAGCCAAGGTTTTAGCTCTGTAAGTATTATAATTATAAAATATTTTGGACAGAAATCGTTCCCAAATATATTACATGTCTTTTCAAATTAAAATAGGTGGTAGATGTTAAATGTCTATAGTTGTGTCCAACACAGCTGTTAGTTTCCCTCCCTATCCCCATCCCTCTTTTCTTTGTAATTTTGAGATATCATTCTAAACGTCAACGACTGCACAATGATTTCCCTCAAAATTGAATATATGGAGTTTTTCTGTGTTATTGGGCTTGTTGCCTCCTTCTACCTGCTTTTCTATATTTTCTGTGTGTTCCTCTTTGTCAAGCTACCACTTCAACTCACTTTAATTCCCACAGAGCACTGCGTGGAAGTAAAGATGAGTAAGCTCAAAAATCTGCCTTCATGTAGGTCACCATCCAATGGTGAAAAATAAAAATAAAACAATAGCTATAATCACATGAGTCAGTACACAGTCCTCGCAGGTGGTGAGAGAGGGGATTGATAAGCAGGTAAGACCATACCCAGTTTAGAAAGAGATTGATATTTTTAAAGAGTTTTTTAAATGTTCATTTATTTTGAGGGGAGGGGGGAGGGGCAGAGAGAGAGGGAGACACAGAATCCAAAGCAGGCTCCAGGCTCTGAGCTGTCAGCACAGAGCCCGACGCGGGGCTCGAACTCACAAACCGTGAGATCATGACCTGAGCCAAAGTCAGATGCTTAACCGACTGAGCCACCCAGGTGCCCCAGAGATTGATTTCTTATAGATATTGTGCTCCCTTGTTCTAAATTGATGCATTAGATATGAAATCCAGGTGACTAAGTTTCATATAATTGTTTCCAAATTTAGAATAAACGGACTCAGATTTAAAGCCTTTAAAAGGAACTTTCTGAACAAAATCATGAGAACACTAGTGCCTGAACTTGGTGACCTTCAGATTTGATTTCTACTTGGCTTCTTTGTCTAATTCCATCCTATGATCCGTTAGGTGTGGCTTCTGAGCAGCTTAGTTCAGGGGAGGTGGGTATTCTTGGACATAGGATGTGAGTTCACGCATTCACACATCACACTCATCCACATGCACACCCTGGGGGTCCCCGTCTCACCACCACTGCAGGAACAGTAGAACGAGCATGAAGGAATCAATGGCAGGCAGAAGGGAAAAGAGAGGGCTCTCGAGGAATTCTAATTCCACTGTGACTTCTGCTGCATCTCTGCCTCTTACAAGACTACTGCCAGGAAGCTATCAGAAAAAGCTTTGAAATTGTGAGCAGAGGAAAAATCCCTTGCTAATGCATTTTTGAACAAGATGGAGTATAGATCAGTGGCAGGGCAGCGACACTTAAAATTATTTCATTCCAGTATAAAGCAGACTACTCTGACTTCAGTGGAAGCGTGAGAGTGCTCTTGACTCCCTGGTACCTGGGTCCTGGATAACAGCGGGGAAGGTCACAACCCACTGCTTCCTCTGTTGTCTTCTCTAAATCTCTCTCAGAGGCTTCCTCCTGCGCTCTCTCCAGGAAGATACACCCATGCTTGACTTTACTTCTCTACAAAGTGAGGGATACTATAGGTGGGGTGTTTAAAGCCAAGTATTTTCCATTGGTTTGGATTACTTTCTATAGTTAATTAACCTCCTTTGAAATTGCAAATGTGGAGACTGTTGTTCATGCTTCTCCTCACCCCCAGCCCCTCCCCACCCCCCAGATGCCTGAAAGCCATGGGCCTTTACACTGACAGAGAGACCTAGATGGCACCTTTCTAGTCCTCAGCCTGGCCTTCCCTGAATAGGACCGTTAGTGCACGTAGTCCAGAAAGCCTCATCCCCTTTCAGAATATAGAGGTTCGTTCTCACCATGGTCTTTTATTCCAGAGTACACATAATGTGCCCAAGTTCTCAATACCAGCAACAGCACCCCTGCTTAAGCAAGTGTACCTTCAGCAGATACAGAAATGTGGCTCCGGAAGGCTGCACTTTGCCCTTTTCTCTTTCAAGGCTGTGATACCCATGCCATTCAGCAAGTCTCCTTTCTTCCCTCCCCAGCTCCTACTTTTTTTAAAGTTTATTTATTTGTTTATGGAGAGTAAGAGAGCCCATGCACACGCACATATGTGCACCCTCGCAAGGAGAGGGCAGAAAGCAAGGGAGAGACAGAATCCAAGCAGGTTCCGTGCTGTCAGTGCAGAGCCTGATTCCGGGCTCGATTTTACAAACTGTGAGATCATGAACTAAGCTGAGATCAAGAGTGAGATGCTTAACTGACTGAGCTACCCAGGCACCCCCCAACTTCCACTTTTTATTTCTCTTTTATTACTTGATAAAAGTACAAACTTTTACTCAGGTGCTTTGGGCCACATGTGGTTTGGAAGTAAGGACTGTAAACCTGATAGAAAGGTGCTTAAGCTCATAATCCATGTATTACATTATGTCACCTTTGGGAGGCTGAGGCACCATCTCTCATCAAATATGCTGACATTCCTATAGCAAAATATTCAAATAGTCACATTACAAGGGATAAATAAAGATATAAATAGCATCGCATCCATTCAGCCCAGATTTTGCTGCCAAACATTATTAAAAAACTCTTTAGGCTTCCAGAGCTTTTCAGATTTCAGAATTGCAAAAAGTTCTCTTAGAACAAAGAAACCTATTCCCTAATATTTGAGTTATCAGTTGAAATACTAACAAGATTGGAGGACTCTGGATATATTTGAATATTTTCCCATTAAAATAATCTCTCCCAAACTTTATTTTTAATCTTTTGGAAAATACAGAAAAATATTAAAAAGAAAAGTAAAAACTCCCTCACAATGCCTTACTATTCAAAAAACCTGTGATATGAGGTGAGCGTTGTACATCTCTATGAATATACTAAAAACTGTTGAATTATACACTTTAAAGGGGTGAATTGTGTGGCATATGAATTATATCTCAATAAAGCTATCAAAGAAAAGGTATATAGATGGCAAAGAAAAAAATCTATAATACCCTCTTCACTTGTACCTCCCTTTCTCGCTGGACACCCAGCTTCAGGTAAGTATCATTTAGATCTGCCTACTTTTCATATGCTTATCCTAACTAACATTTGTATACACACAAAAACCACAGATATGTATATATGCACTTTTTCTCTTTTGGACAAAAATCAGACCACTTTTCACAGTTCTGCATCTGCTGTTGTTTTTAATTTAACAATGTACCCTGGGCATATTTCTGAAGCAGCCCATGTAAAACTCTTCCATTATTTATAATGGCTGCCTAGTATTCTGTTGTGCAGATATACTATAATTTATACATCCTTCTCTCTATTAAAGACATTTAAGTTCTGAGTTTTTTGCTATCACAAGCAATGCTGCAGTGAACTTTAATGTAAGCAGTGTTTTAGGTAATGATGTATTGTTTCTGCAGGGTAGATTTCTAGAAATGGGATTTTTGGGTCGTGGAGTGTTTAAACCTTAACAGATTCCACCAAATTGCCTGACAAAACAGTTTTTCCAATTTACAATCCAAGTGAATGAGTGAGCCCCATATCCCTCCCTCCCCTAGATGTTTTCACACTTGAAAAATTTTGCCCATTGTTTACTTAAACAAAGGAACTCCTCTTACTGTTTCATTAAAAGGATTGGAATTAGCTGGAAGGTCTTAATAGCATTACCTCTAAAGTACATAGTCTAGTTCAGGATTTCTCAAAATCTGATCTGAGGACCACCTGCACCAGAATCTCCTTGGGGTGCTTTTTAAAATGAAAATTCTTGTTCCATCCGGACCTACTGAATCAGATGCATAAAAGGTAGAGGTGAGGCACAGGTGTATTGGAGCTGCCTCATAATGACTCCAAGACCCAATTGTTAATTTTCACATGTTTTTTGAGCTGTTTGCTAATTATAACCATCATTAAAAATGAAGGCAATAGATACTCAAAAATCATCATCTCCTAATTATTTCACTGCATTTTACTATTACTGCTCTTGGGGATATTTAAGTTATTATTTCTATTGTATCTGTATGGTGGAAATAAAATAAAGTGGCGTGTTAACTGCTCATCTCTTCCCAACCTAGTGTTCACTGACGTCACATTGATAACTTGAAATTAACCATTACATTATGGTAATTGACAAATGCTGTAGATCTGTGCTTGAGAAATTATTTTGTTGGATCATATTTTTTTTAAATTTTTTTTAACGTTTATTTATTTTTGAGACAGAGAGAGACAGAGCGTGAACGGGGGAGGGTCAGAGAGAGAGGGAGACACAGAATCTGAAACAGGCTCCAGGCTCTGAGCTGTCAGCACAGAGCCCGATGCGGGGCTCGAACTCACATACTGCAAGATCGTGACCTGAGCCGAAGTCGGACGCTTAACTGACTGAGCCACCCAGGCGCCCCAAGTTGGATCATATTTTTAAAAAATGATGGAAAAGATGTCAGTAATGCAGATTATTGTGAATAGTCAAAAAATTTGAGGAAATATTCCTCCAGTATTCAAAAACTATTAGCCAGTACAGGAAAGATTTTGCTCACATCATTGACAAACAAATGCAGTTCTTACATATATCTTTGTTGTTTCAATAACCAAGAATATCAACAAACATTCTTTTCTGAATAACTCCTCAGTTGCAACTATATATCGGCTATGGAAAAGTTCAGCAAAAATTAAGGAAATAATTCTGTGAAATTCAACTGGTGATATGGAATTTACAATAAAGAATATTATATATTTTATTATTATTTATGAATTATGTGCTGCATATCTTTTATATTAACAAAAACTATAATATATTTATATGTACACACAAGCATATTTTTCCTGAGAGACAACAATATGTTACCGGCACACCAGGGAGCCCAGAATTTTGAAATTTTAATGAGCTGCCCAGTTGATTTTGAGGCAAAGTAAAATTTAAAAACTGAGGCTCAGATTTTTCTAGTAAGAATCGAGTTCCTTCTACATTTTTCCCCCCATGCTACAGGTGTGTCAGGGCATTCTCTGGGGACTTGGGACATGAGCAGAATAATTTGCATTTACCAAAATAAGTATAATTAAATCTCAATTCTCTTAAGAAAGGGGAAGCTTTGAAAGAGGAAAATGCATTTAATTACTGCCTGGTTATTCTAGCACTTTCTTGATTTCACTTAGAAATTTAAAAGAGAGTTTGTTTTTATTCTTAACATTTTCACAAAATTTGGTGTAAGTCAAAAAAAGTGGTGTAAGTAGAAGCCACTTAGAGTGAATAGATGACTGCCTTGGACATGTCCCTCCCTATATATAGGTGTGCAAATATTCCTTCTTTACATTTAATCTAGATGAACCTTTTTGAAGGGCAGCAAAAATAAGTTATATCCTCCCCCCAGTTTTTACACTTTTACTTTTTTTAATGTTTATTTTTATTTATTTTGAGAGAGAGAACAGGCAGGGGAGGAGCAGAGAGAGAGAGAGACAGAGAGAGGGAGAGAGAGAGTCTCAAGCAGGCTCCATGCTGTCAGTGCAGAGCCCAATGCAGGGCTCAATCCCACGAATCATGGGACCATGACCTGAGCTGAATCAAGAGTCAGACGCTTAACTGACTGAGCCACCTGGGATCCCTTACATTTTTATTTTTAAGTGGAGCTTATGGAGTGACAAGGACTAGAAAGTAAGAGAAAAGCAGAGACCATGATACCAATTCTGAAAGAGAAATGACTGGCAAGCACTTGGTAACATTCCACCTGCACAAAATTTCCATAGCTTCTTAGGCCTTTTCAGATAAGAGATGGAAATGTGGTTAAGAATTGTTAAAAAGAAAACCATAACTTTTCTTTTCTTCTGTCATAAAAAAGGAGTGAAAACCATAGACCTTTATGAGTTGTGTACTAACTTGTTTTTAAAGCACTGGTTTTTAACACCAGAGACTGAGTGTTCAGGGTGACACAGCATGAACAATGTCCCTCAAGGGATCATCTAGCCCAACCCCTCCATTTGACAGAAAGGGGATCGATGCTGAAAAAGGTTAAGTGATTTGCCTAAGGTGATATAGCTACTAGTCCAATGCTATTAAAAACCAAAACAATTTAATTTGTGTTGGATTTCTAGTTTGTATATGAGCCAAAGTTCATGTCTTGACTGTATAAAACAAATAATGGAGTCAGTGTTTCTAAGAGTCCTTTGAACTGCTAGGAACCAGGAGGAATGAACTCTTTGAATGAATATGGAGTCATTTACCTCATCTCATTTCTGCCTTTCATCCTGATATATGAAGTAATCCACTTCCCTTATCCAGCAGGGATATTTCTAAATCAGGTTGCTTGATAGTACCACTGATTTCAGAAGAACTGTAATCGGATGTTCTTCATGTTCTTGTCTACCCTTCATTATACACAAACAGCTTGATATGAGTCATGGGAATGATTTTAGGACTATTCAGTACCTCTCAAACGATCCAAAAGAAGCCTATTCTCCTGCAATATATATATATATTTTTTTTGCTCTTGCCAATCTCTTCACATAAATGTGAGCTTTCTGATTCCCTAGCTTTTTCACTTTGTTAATCATCCTCAGTATGGAAGACTAATGATCCTTATTCATCTCATTCATTCCATGGGACACCTGTTTATTTTAATACCTAAATATGGTCATTAAGAATCAGAAATTGCATTTTCATTCATTTGGTTGTAAGAAGACATATTAAACACTGCAGTATTATTTCTTTGTTAAAGAATATATTCAGAACATTTTTATCCCTTAAAATGTGTTTTTTAAAGCAATTTAACATTGAACAATGTAATATTTAGCTTAAGTGTGTCTTTTTTTAGGAAGAAAACTTCCCCTAATACCATTTACTTTTTCATATTTTGAATTTATTTTCTAGTTGTTTTTGAAGAAAAGCTTATATTTTACCTTCATTTACCTCTTTGCAACCCGTGCCTTTATAATCACTCATACTTATTAACTCCTCTCTTGAAGTTGGTCAGGGCTACATAGTCCCAACTAATTAATTCTATTTAAATTAATAGCAGATAACATTTCATTTCTTAACCAAAAGAAATTAAGAGGAGAAATAAAGTTACTTGCCCATTGGCTCACATAAAAATAGGGAGATGCAATTATGTTTCAGTGAAATCTAGTTCAGGGCACTGACACTCTCCAGGGCATCATCCTTGGATGTTACCCATTTTGCACATACTCCAGCTAGTTTCCTACCCTTCACTCTGTCTCTCATTGCTCCCCATCATTGCCTTAGCATGTTTATGTTTGTTTCCTATGTTCTAGGAATTCTGGCAAAAGACAGGAATTTTTAGAGAGATATGCTAGGATTTGCACATTCCATTTCCCATTTACTATTAATACCCTTTTATGGTAGTTGACTGTCTTACTTGTAAAATGGAAAAGATACCCTCAGTAAATATTTGACAAAAAAAGCATTTGATGAAAATGATCCAATTATAATATTTAGTGATATTTACAAAATATTGTTAGAAAAATAGAATCTACCCTTCCCTAGACCTGGAGGAAACCCCACTAACCTCCCTGTTTCTGCCAATGGAAACATTTCTCTCTTCTTCATTCAATTTGAAAACCCTTCATCCTGCTCTGCATTTCTTCCCATTACAAATTAATTCTTATTTTCTCTATCTTTGAAAACTTTCAAGAATTTTTCTTCTTGCAGCAATATTTCTCCTCTTCACACTTGTCTATCCCCATCTTTTTTTTGCAAGTGTTTCTTATTCTTGTTTCCCCAACTTAAGTGTAATAAATAACTGAAAGAAGGATAAAATCTGATCAGTAACCATAGTCCTTTTTGCACTAACCCTTTATGTTATGGTATAAAGACTTGCTTAAGGACTAAGGGAATTTTGAGAGATAATTCGGGTCACCAAGGGGTTTCAGTATTTTTTCGTTAATGTAGAAGTGATACTTAGCACTTATATACCTTATGTAAGTATAGTTATAGTATAAGTATACTATATATAAGTATACTTATAGTATATACTACAAGTATACTATATATAAGTATAGTATAAGTATACTTAGCACTTATACCTCTCATCTCTGAAGTGTTTTATAAATGTTACTTTATTCACATTACAACATAAACATATTTATTGAATTACTGAAAACTAATGCTAAATCAAATATAGGAGCTATAATGTTCAACGTGTATTCCCTAATTAATACCAAGGACTACATGCATGCATAATTATATGTAAATTAGATTTTTTAGATTATTTTTTTTTCACTGAAGAACCAAGCACAATACACAATAGTATTTTAAGTTGAGGAAGATAATTGGGTGGAAAATGTAGCCACTGATTTTAGATTGAGCTTCAGAAGGCATATATTGCAGTTAAATTACTGCATTTGCAGAATATGAAGTTCCTGTTGTCAAAACAAAGTAGGATAGTGTTGCCATAGCATACCCTCTTTTTGTTTATCATTCGTGAGCATTTAGAGGTTTAAATTAAATAAAAGGTGGAGAGCATCTTGCACAAAGGGGTTAAGAATTCCAAAGGAGGTGAAAGGTTAACCTTTTATATACATAAAAAAAAAACTTCCAAAATGATTTTAAAAATCATGATAGAGCATTTTATATGAGAAACATTTTTAGCTTTGTATTTCAAATTGAATTTAAAACAGTATCTTTGACTAAAACTTTGAAAGTCCTGGAGTATCTGGGTGCCATATTCAGTTAAGTGTCAGACTCTTAATCTTGGCTCAGGTCATGATTTCACTGTTCATGAGCTGGGGCCCCACATCAGGCTCTGCACTGATGGTGCAGAGCCTCCTTGGGAATCTGTCTCTCCTTCTGTCTGTCCCTCCCTGTTTGTGTGTTCTCTTTCAAAATAAATAAGTAAACTGAAAAAAATAATTTAAAAACTTTTCAAGTCCCTTTTCATTCCATTATTTATTTAATACTTTTTCTGTGGTTCCTAGACTTTTGCATGGACATTCAGCCCTCTGGGGAGAACAAACAAAAATTGGGAAGAATGCAGAAGAAAATTTAGATTATCATTTTTAAAATGAATATATACTAAAAACAGAGATACAGAAGTAAGA
Organism: Lynx rufus; assembly: GCF_022079265.1. Classification (NCBI taxonomy): domain Eukaryota; kingdom Metazoa; phylum Chordata; class Mammalia; order Carnivora; family Felidae; genus Lynx; species Lynx rufus. The sequence goes on from NW_025814823.1 coordinate 163,707,647, forward strand.
AAGTTGATAGGGCTTTCACTGACAGAAAGGGAAAAAATATTTCATAGTAACCAGGTATGATATTTAAAATAGTACAATTTAACTAGAAGCTAGTTAAGTGTGCTGGGTTTTACCTAAAAGACAACTCCAGAAAGACTAATAAATGTTTACATATGGCATATCCATGACATAAAGATTTAAAACTTAATGCCTTAGGAATGGGACACAAATGGAGGGTTTTCCCTCTTGATATGCATGCTGATTACAAGGGTATGTTAGCATTTTTAAATTCCTGAAGCTTAAGTACCTTTTGATTTGTGTACTTTTCTGTATATTATGTAGTTCAACAAAAAGTTCAAAAATCAATCAACAATTAAAAACTCAGTGCCATTTTAAAAAAATATTTACCTAGGATTGGTGGATTTTGTCTTTTACTTCCTTAGAATTATGATTCTGGGGCAGTTTGATAATTCTGAGAGAAGAAATCACATAAATCCTAAGCTTTGCTGTAGATACTTTTTTTTTCTTGCATTCATAAAAGATGGAAACAGGAAGGTGCTTTGACATTAGTCATGCCTTAACATCCTCCACCAACAGAGTGATTATAAAAGCACGTTGGTGAGCCTGCCTGCCTGCCTTCCATTTGATCTCTTTTGGGAACAGCACAGGCCATCATTTGTGCAAGTCGTCTTCTTGCAAGATGGATAAATGCATTTTCTCTTCCTTGCCACAGGACAGATGGAAGCTAGTAATTTCTAGTCCCATAGCAGAGAATACAAAATCAAAAGAGGCTAACTCGCTGCAGTGACAGCTTCAAAAGGAATCCCTTTTTGAAGATTTTTTTTTTTTTGTAGTGCTGGTTTATTTAGCACCGAAGCTTGTCTGTTAAGCCAGCTTTCAACGGCCTCCAGGTTGTGTCTGTGTTAGCAGTGCCCCTATTGCAGTTATATTTGCTAAACAGATACACATTTGCCATGACAGCTCAAGGTATTCATGCTTTTTGAGTGAAGATTATTTTATATCAATGGATCTATAACTGGAGAGTACTGATATTCTGAGATTATGATTTCAGGGATCCATGGATTCTCTAGGAGCAACTTGGTGCTTCAAATTTTGTCTTGAAGAAACTCTTAAGAAAAAATACTTCCAGGTATACATTTTTTGGTAAATTTGGAGGATCATTTTTTACTGAGTACTGTCCAGTGACTTTGAGACCTGTACTTATGATACAGGTGGTACCACAAAAACAATAAAGGAACTGTGTATTAGCTTCATTAAAGCCAGAGTGAACACAGGAAAAGACCCCAATTTGCTGTTCCCTCTGCCTCCTGTGCTGTGTCCATCTCATCAGCTACAGCTTTTCCAACTTACAGAAAGAACCTTTTTTTATATAACCACACAGTCCAACTGTATAGAAATATCTTTATTTTTTTAACAATATAGTCCAGCTGATAAAACTGACAGCAAGCTGTTCCAATGCAAAGACGACTGGCTGTGTTTAATCTATTAAGAGACCACACCATCTACACTCCTAAGGGATTTTCCAAGTAATTTTGTCTACATGAAAATTTCCCTGACTTTAGAAATGAATCCCCAAGTAGTCTCCCATTCTTGGTCACCTTGGGAGCCATGATGTAATCTCAGAAAAACATCATCTGTCTCATTAAGTTAATATTGTTCATTTAGAACAAAGAACCATAAGGTGAAGATCAAGCCAGTTTAATAAGCAAATAGTTATCACGCTATCTGTACAAACATTATTGCAGAATTATTGTTGTATACTAGTGATATCCTTCATTCATTTTTGTTTGTTCAAGACAGGGAAAAAGTTGGGAAGGTAGCCTTTAACTTTTGTTCAGAGCACTCTGAGAGAGTAGAAAGGTATGATACAGTTTACTGTTTGCTTACAAATTTTGTGAAACATGTTTTTTATCATTAAAGATGTTACTTCTTTGTTTTTCATAAGACTTGGCAACGGTTTCAGGCATGCTTTGTCAGTACTTCCATAAGGAAAGGATCCATTATCCAAAACTGTGGTTGGAATGGTAGATAATGGGTATGCTTTATCCTTTACCACCTTAGGAGAGTGCAGTGAATTGAAATCCACTCTACAACTGTCTTTCTGAGGATTTTTCCAATTAGTGGGATGTAGTTTATAACAATATTCCCCCAGGATTGATGGTTAACCTATTTTTTTTTTTTATGAAAGCAGGAAACAACCAGGACAAGATGAGCTCATGAAATGTAGAAGGCTATCTCTAGAGGGAAAGATTAGGAGAAACCAAGAGTCTTCTAAGGACTTACAATATAATAGGTTATTATCATGCATTATTCCACAGTTACTTTGCTACTTAACTATGTATCCAAGCAGGAACTACAAGCTATTATTAGAAAGCCAAGCTAAATAGTTTGGAATGGATAACCTCATATCCCATGCATTCACCTGCCATTAAGAGAAATGAACTTCCTGCTTAAGTGGATGGCCTTAAGTACCACTGGTTACTTATCCATTCTTGCTTAATTCCTTTATCTTAGTTTCAGGATATTTCATAAATAAAATGCCTTGGAAGTGTTTAAGAAATAGAACTTTTTTTTAAGTAAGTAATGTTTACTAACTAGTAACATTGGAGAATTAGTTTTGATACCCAGGTATGACCCAGTTAGCGAAATTACTTTGGCCAAAGCTCCTAATCCCTGCAGCCTCTTTTTCTCTATAAAGTGCCAGAGTTGAACTCCATCATCTCCAGAGTCCCTTCCAATTCTGAAATTCTGAGTCTATATATTTGATAAACTATCTTGCTGTGATTATAGGTCTCTGCCTCAACAGAGGAGAGCAATTTCTCAAGAGACAAGCTTGAGACCCTTGTGGAGTGGTCGTCCAGTTTTCATTTTGCTCAAGATTAGATTCTGATTGAATGCTGTTTTCAAGTTTCATCCAGTGTCTGGAAATACTTGTTTCTTCCATTATCAGACTACTCTCCAGAAGTCTTACCATTCAACTACTAGTACTCTTTACTGTCCTATGCTGTGATGTGCTTCTAAGACATTATTAGACTTTCTTATTTTACATCTCTTTTAAAAAATAATTCTTTTAACTTTTCGACTGTTAACATCTTCACCATTACTAAAGCTTCAAGTACATACATATGACATTATAATGGAATATAATGACATATAATGAAATATATCCCATTGTCTTCTGATACCTATCTAGTGAGTGAAGTTTCATCTCTGTATCTTTAAATCCATTAGGCTATAATTATGTCTTAGTAAAAGAGAACAGCGATCATGAAAGATCTCTTTAACAGGGACATCTTGGGTTCAATCCTCGATAAGTACACAACATTAATAGCTAGGAGTCAAGTATTCACCAGTGTACCTTGAAGAAAGAACGAACCTATAGCCCAATCCAATGAGGAAGACAGTAGTTTACTTTGGGATAAGAAAATTTTAAAAAGTAAATGAAGCTGGCTGGAAGGAAGACCTGTCAGGATTTTTGCATGAAGACAGTTGTGCGGGATTAGTGAATAAATGTAGATTAAAGCAACAGTTTCGGTATCAGGGTAAAAATGGCCTTGCTGTCTTTTCTGCAAACATAGAATCCTATTGAACTGACCTGTAGTCCAGACCTCAGAAAGAAGCAGATTGTCTTCAGTCTGATCAGGGGATGCTTTATTACTAACAGTTGTGGAAGGATCTTGAAACAATGCATTATCAACTTTTTCATGGTCCTGTGGTACCCAGTCCAAGAATTTCATCTTAGCCAGACCATGGTACTTATGTCTTACTAATATTTCTTTATTTAGTGATTACTCTGTTCTGTATCTACCTAGTACAGACTCTTCTTAATCAGCATTTCTGTTCCCACTTTGAGAATATTCCTATTTTGTGCAATATCTTTAAAATACCATTTCAATTCTAATTCCCTTTTTTAACCACGTCTTTACTTATTTCACATTCTCATGTTTGGGGTTGGTGGGTGGCCCAGTGGGTTAAGCGTCTGACTTTGGCTCAGGTCATGATTTCATGGTTTGTGAGTTCAAGCCCCACGTTGGGCTCTGTTCTGACAGCTCAGAGCCTGGAGCCTGCTTCAAATTCTATGTCTCCCTTTCTCTCTGCCCCTCCCCCATTCTCTCTCTCTCTCTCTCTCTCTCTCTCTCAAATAAATAACATTAAAAAATATTCTCATCTCCTTTCCCCTTTTCTATAACTTTGTTAATAGTTGAAGAAATTTTATGTGGTCTAGTTTCTACAGTTAAAGAAATTCCATACCTATGACTATGAAATTATATTTGTTAAAATAAAATATTCATGTGTTGAAGATTTTTGGGATCTACCAATGAAAAGAATAATAATAATAATAACTAACATGTATTGGATATTTACTCTGATCCGCAAAGACTGTATGTTCTTTACATAGATTATCTTATTTATAGACTGTGGTTTTTTAGTGGTATCAGTATTGATTATGAATACTGAATCTACCAAGTATTAAAATTGATAACCTTCCAGATCCTACTTATTGTAGACAAAGGAACTCAAAGAGCACCTGGCTGCAACTTACGATCTTATAAGGCACTATGGTCAAGTAACTGTGTGTGATTAAAATACACAGATTAATTTCAAACTTTCCACCCAACATGTCCACTGTACAAACATGTACAATATTTATATGGAAATATAAATTGGGGAAGTTGTTCACTTCCTAGTCTAGCTTTCTTTCAAATTCACTCCTATAATTTCAGGCTATTTTAGTTGCTTGACTCATTACTGTTCCTATCTATTTTTAAGCTATGGAATTCCATTTCTCTGGTCTTCTGCCCTACATTAAATTTCCCATCTATTTCCTCTTCTCTCTTCTCTCCTGTTTACTTTCATTCTAGTCACAGAATCAGCCTTTCCGAGGAGCTTTTTCAGCTAGCTTATGATGTTGACATTCTGAGTTCATTTTCTATACATTTCTTAATGATCTCAGTCCTTATTTTGCTTTTTTTGTTTTATGTGGTAAAATATTAGCAGAGGCACTGATGTGTTTTTTTAATGATAACCTTTTAAGTTGTCATCCTTTTTTATGATGATGCATGTCAGAGACAGATTCATATATAGCCTAGTGAATTGAAATGAATTAATTCTTATGAAGCTTCGTATCCTGTCGCTGAAGTACTGTGTCACAATAGAAGGGCAAAGTCAGAGGACACTGGAAACCATCAGTGAAATATACAAAACTAGGAGAAGTTTCTGAGTTCACCAGAAGTAAGATCAGAGTAGAGGTTATGGAAATAAGAATGCATCACTATGGCAAGGATCACAGTGGGAGTTAGAAGGTCATAATCTCCGCACCAAACACTAGGCTGAAATATGCTTCTCTCCAGAGCTACCACTTGCTGTAGGAATATCAGTGGATCCAGGAGCCCTCCAGGCCCCCAGACCACCTTGTTTGAAGGAGTTTAAGTTGCTCCCTCGGGGACCTCTCACTGTGTGTGTACGCAAGCACATGGGCTCTTCAGATTAAACTGTAAAAAGTAGCATGAGAAGAGATTACAACCATTTACAATAATAAAATTTGACTTTGAAATGATATATATGTAGCAGTTGACTGTAATAATGTGTAAAATGTATATAAGTAATGCTTTATAAGTATTTTCCTCACTTGGAGATAACTTCTACAATTTTATTCAACTTAAAATATCATTGTTAATGGGTGCCTGGGTGGCTCACTCAATTGAGCATCCACTCTTGGTTTCAGCTCAGGTCATGATCTCACAGTTTCATGAGTTCAGGCCCCATGTCAAGCTCTGTGCTGGCAGCACAGAGCCTGCTAGGGATTCTTTCCCCCTCTTTCCCTCTCTCTCTCTGCTCCTACCCCACTCACGCTGTCTCTGTCTCACTCAAAAAGAAACCTTAAAATATCATTGTTAAAATGTGTATCCATTATTAAGTAACAGGATTTCTTTTTTTTATTTTATGCTTATTTGTTTATTTAGAGAGAGAGAAAGTATGAGGGGAAGGGCAGAGAGAGAGGGAGACAGAATCCCAAGCAGGCTCCACAATGTCAGAGCCCAACGTGGGGCCTGATCTTACCAACCGTAAGATCATGACCTGAGCTGAAATCAAGAGTTGTCACTTAACTCACTGAGCCACCCAAGTGCCCCTAAGTAACAGAATTTCTTAAAGTAACACAGAATTATAACTCTGTTACCCCATGATTAAATAATGATGATAATCCAGAGTGTTCTGTTTAATTTAAAACATACTGTCTACATGCTTACACACATACCCGTGCACACACACAGCATAGTTTTTAGAAATGCCCTGTTTCTTGCTGATTCAGTGGATCACATTGACCAGATAAATTTGATGTAAATAAATTCCTTCAGCAGTGACTCAGAAATTCTATCTAGTGTGGTTTTTAAGTGTATCTTGTAACTAACTTTAATTCTATATATTGTTATTTCTTGAGCTTTTTGTAAAATAGGCAAGATTTTTACTTTGGATTTTTATATGTATATTCACCAATCCTCTACCCATATAAGATTCACATTATATAGGAAAAAAAAAAAAAACGTAGAGCCTTAAAATTCAATCTTTCCTAAAGTCATTATGATATGTGAGTCAGAAGTTCAGATGTTTTTCTTAAGAATGTGTTGATCATCTCATATTACTACTTGAGTTTTTAGCTGATTTGCTATGATTGTGTGGTATCCTTGACCTTTTTATAGGATATGGCATGTGGTTGATAAACATGAGTTCAAAAGAAAACCTGTACTGTGTCTTTATAGTGGAGTGAGTGGTGAGACTGTGACTCACTCTTAAAACTCTAGAGTGAAGTAAATATACAACAATTACATAGCAATGGCTCTTATTTAATTTGGAGAAAACTTTTATAAGTCTGGGTATTAAAAAAAAAGTCCTCAAATTAAAATTTGACATGTATAGACTAACATAAGTTTTTGACTTATTTTTGAGCTTTTCTCTGAGTAAAAATCCTCTCCATTTAGACAATTCTAGTAAAGAACATTATCTAAAGGAAGACACACTGTCCCTGGCATTAGCTGGCATGTTATTATTATTAGTAACATTCCTGCTACTCTGAATTTGATGACATTTCAGCCTTAATGATGAATTTCCTTAATAGTTCCTGAAATGTGTTAATTTATTTATTAGTTGTTCCTGATATTCTTTAAGTCATGGTAAAGAATATTAGCCAAGTTGGATATCAAAATGTGACTCACTTGGTTTTTTAATGCAAAAATGTAATGTAAAACCAAGAAGCAATTCTCATTGCACACTGGCCCTTTTGTTTGGATGGACATCATATGAGGAAAAACTCTCTCCTGATATGTTGTTAATTAAAAAAATTTACAAAGCCTAACATTCAGTAATTAGTCATCTATAAGTGCCAGGTACTGTGCTAGGTGAACACCTATATGATCCTATCACTTCATTCCTTAAAATCTTCCAGTAGCATCTCTCAGACAGAGAATAATAAAACTTTTAACACACTCTGCATGGCCTACACAATCTCTAGCCCCATGACCACACCATCCTTCCTGGACCACAGTGGATAAAATTGCTATGCACTCTCACATTATCCTGTTGAGTTTACTGTGACATTATTTTGTTTATATATTCGGTGTTTTGTTCTTCTGTATCTCTCCTACCTACCTCATTTCCTTATCCCTCCATTTGCTTTAGAGCGTAAGTACCACGAGAGCGGGAAACTTGAATATATTATTTTTCACTACATCCCCCATGTATAGAATAGTGTCTTAATATAGCAAGTACTCAATAAATATTAGCTGAATGAAAGGATGATTATTGTCTCTCAAAATAACCTTATAAGATGGGTATGATGTTTTTTATACATACGAGAAATGTTTCCTAAAATTGACTAAGCTAAATTAGTGAGTCTCTGGAGTTTGGAAGTCATTTGGCATGAATGCATGGTATACTTTCAGCCATTCTCTTTTGATCATGTAGATGTTTACATAATTCTGGGTGAAGTCCTTGGCTAATCATATTGAAAGTAGTACAAACTAGGCATATTTACTATAGCTCATGTAGTTCATTTAGGAAACCTTAGTCTCAAAAATAGTCTTTTGTAATGTTTAATTTAATTTTAATTTTGAGAGAGAGAAAGAGAGAGCATGAGGGGAGGGGCAGAGAGAGAGAGGGAGACAGAGGATCCAAAGTGGGCTCTTCACTGACAGCAGAGAGCCTGATGCGGGTGCCAATTCACAAACCGTGAGATCATGAGCTGAGCCAAAGTCGGACGCTTAACTGACTGAGCCACCCAGGTTCCCCCAAAATAATTTTTTTAGGACCTTAAAAAACAATACTTAATTATCCTTTCTATATTTAAAAGCATGGACAAAAATTAAGATAAACCTGTGTTGTTATTTGTTATTATTTTCTCATCTCTGTAAATGTTTATTTATTTGTTTTGAGAGGAGGGAAGGGGAAAAGAGAGAGGGAGCAAGAGAGAATCCCAAGCAGACTCTGTACTGTCATCACAGAATCTGATGCTGGGCTCAATCTCACAAACTGTGGGATCATGACCTGAGCCAAAATCAAAGAGTTGGACACTCTACTGACTTAGCCACCCAGGTGCCTCATCTCCCCATCTCTTTAAAACTCACTTGAAATTAAAAAAACAACAACAACAACAAAAAACCTCACTAATATTATTATGAAAATATCACCACATTGGAATTTGATTTAGGAGATTAGATAAAGATCCCTTTGTAAAGTGACAAAAAAAAAGAACCTGATTAAATATAAAATGTTTATCTTTGAATTTATTCCTGCACTATCTTTGTTAAAATCAATCTTAATACTATATCGAGAAATTTCCTTTGTGTTTTATGGCCAAAGTATTAAATAATGATTTGTTATACTTTCTGAATTTTATATCTGGTAAATCAAAATGCATATCTTGTTAGTTAGGTTACCTATTTTTATATATTGCTGTATGAAGCTACCTTTGTTTTTCTCATAAGAATTACAGCTGAAAGAAGGAAATTCCCATAAACTATTCTAGCTGCTGTTATTTGTTAGCATACTTCACTTCTTAATTTCAAGTATAAATCTGTCAATCTTGCACACACACAGTAGTTATTTATATTAAATCAACTCAAAATTGAGATATAATGTGTTATAAATACTTAGAATAAAATGTGAAGTAAAAAGAATTTAGCATATACAGAAATAGAAGGAATGAGTAAGTATGAGTTACTACTCATGGTCTCTGTGGTGACAGATCAGCAAGTTCAACAGAGATAAAAATTAGGATAGGTCATTTAAATTTTTACCTTCTTTCTACTTCAGGAAGGCAAAGGCATAAGGAAAAGGATTTGTCAGAGGTCTCTAAAGGGTCCTTGACAAAAATAAAGAGATGGTTAGAGGCTTGCCACTGCAGTTGGGGTGCAAATTAGCATCAGGTCTCTATTTAGGAGGGAAGAATGGGCAAGGCATAGAAGTTAAACAAAGTGATTCCTATTCATATATCAAAAACATTGCAGACTCTAAACATGGTTGTATCTTGAAAGCTCAAAGTATGGACTGCTACTATTTTTTAAAAGTAGAGAGACTAGTTGTCTGGAGCCACCGTGGAGCAAACCATCCAGTTAATCAACTTTTCTGGATGTTTCAACGAGGTCGCTCATTCATAAAGAGCAGCAACAACTTTCTTCTCTAAGCTTTGACTAGTATCTTGAACGTCTGCAGGAAAGCAGTTGACTTAGCAGTTTGCGGTGTCAAGAAAAAACCACAGACTTTTATTGTCATGATGCATTGGAGATTAAATATATTCATGAATATGAAAGTACTCTGCAAACTATAAAGCACCATTGAGATAAAACATAGTTGGGTGTTTTTAGTGTTGAGTTATAATCGTTTAAAATTTATTAGTTTGAAATTCGATTTTCACATTTTCATATTTAAGATGTGTATTGTGTGTGTGTGTGTGTGTGTGTGTGTGTATTTTCAGATAATCACAAAGACTGTTCTGGTGTGTCCTTGCACCTCACCCGCCTGCCGTAAGTACTTCCAGTTACCCCAGCTCAGTGACATCTTTAAGATCTTTGAGAACTTAAAAGTGGGAAGTCCACTGGATTCATTGTCTATTGCTGTATAACAAATTACTCTAAATTTAGTGGCTAAAACAACAAATATTCTGGGCACAAGCTTAGCTGGGGGCTGTGGCTAGTGGTCTCATACAAAGGCTGTGATCAAAGGCTCAGCCAGGGTTTCAGTCATTGGGAGCGAGGAGTGGGGAGGGGTCCCCTGAGGTGGAGCCATGTCCGGGATTACTCACATGGCTGTTGACAGGATTCAATTCCTTGCTGGCTCTGGGCTGGAGGACTCCCTCATTTCTTGCCTCGTGGGCTCTAAACAAGACAGCTCACAATATGGCACCTGGTTACCATCACACCCAGCAACAGAAAGCAAGAAAGGGCATGTAAGATAGAAACCACAGCCTTTTTGCAGCCTAATATCGGAAGTTACTGAATAATACAGAAGTCTGATAGGTGAAGAAAAGAGTTGCCACAAATCTTTATACTCTGACTCCTATGGAAAAAAAAGTGAAATTGCATTTGCCTTATTCTGCTTGTTAGAAATAACAAATGCTTAAGTCTAGTTACTATGCTCAATCCATGCTTAAGGGAAGAGGATTCGACAAGGGCATGAGTGTCAGAGCTAAGATATTGAGAGCTAGCTATTGGGAGCTTTATTATAAGCCAGGATTCTCCAGAGAAATCAAACCAGTAGAAGGCACACGCACATGCATGCGTGCACGCACGCACACACACACACACACATATATGTATAGAGAAAGCCAGATTTACTTCAAGGAATTGGCTTACATGATTGTGGGGGCTGGCAAGTCTGTGATCTGCAAGGCAGGCTGGAAATTCTGGCAGGAGTCAGCATGCAGACTCGAGGCAGACTCCAGTGCAATCTGGAAGCAGAATTCCTTCCTCTTCCTGGGACCTCAGTCTTTTCTCTTAAGAGACCTACCCACAGGGTGAATGGTAATCTGATTTACTCAAAGTCGATAATTAACATGTTAGTTACATGTAAAAAATACCTTCAGAGCTACATCTAGACCAACGTTTGACCAAGCAACTGGGCTATCACTTGCTTCACCAAGTTAACACATAGGATTAACCATCACAGGAGCCATTTAGAGACTGCTTTCCAAGTGCACCATGCCATAAAAATGTGTTTTTAATTCCTTGCCCAGGAAATTAAGTTATTTTAAGAAAAACATCTATTCTACCTCTTTTTCCGTATTGTTTTGTTTTAGTTTTCACGTGAATCTTATATTATAGACTGGTGTACTGAACTATATCTTGTTTTTCTAAGGCCATAGTTTTGATGTTTCAAATAGTTAAGATAAATCTTATTGTTTCCCGCAGACAGCCATTAATTGCTGGCATGTACCTTATGATGTCTGTTGACACTGTTATTCCACCAGGAGAGAAAGGTAATTATTTTTTCAGATTTACGATGATCTCATTACTTAATATATAGAAATGCATTTACAGAATATTTTTATTTTATTTTTTTTTTCAACGTTTATTTATTTTTGGGACAGAGAGAGAGACAGAGCATGAATGGGGGAGGGCCAGAGAGAGAGGGAGACACAGAATGGGAAACAGGCTTCAGGCTCTGAGCCATCAGCCCAGAGCCCGACGCGGGGCTCGAACTCACGGACCGCGAGATCGTGACCTGGCTGAAGTCGGACGCTTAACCGACTGCGCCACCCAGGCGCCCCTTACAGAATATTTTTAATAAAATTTTGAAATGACCAATATCTCTGAAAACTAAACCAATTCTTATTATTATCCTTAGATTTAAAATAGATTTTTGTATTATTCTAAGCCAGTAGTTTATTATCATCCATTCTTTTATTGAGATGCTAAGAATTAAGGTCCATGAGTAGGTAGTAAGTTATGTAAATGAAAGAATAAATCCTGAGTATTTTACAAATCAATCTTCCATTCTTTAGATGCCAAAAACAAACCTCATAGCATACTGCGACATAAACTTGCTACAGAGAATATCAGGTTCAAAATCAAGAAGTTAGCAAATCTTGATTTGACTCAATCTTCAAATTCAGATATACTGAGCTTAATTCTCTGTTTGTAAAATGGGGATAATAATAGCTGATTCTCCTAAACTTACTAAAAGCTTTTGGAATAAGTGTAATATTATTTATCAGTGTATCTGATCTTCTGATGAAAATGCCCTATTAAATATTATTCATTTGTTTTTACTGGGAATCTTTTAAAGCTAATGACAAGTATGGTATCATTGTTACTGCTTACTTATTATCAAAGACATATTTATTGAATAACTACAGTGTTTTAAACTGAAGGGAAAGAGATGTATATGAAGTGGTTCCTTCTCAACAGGAGCTGTCAATCTAATTACCTTAGGTGTTTGCAATTTTTCAAAAATCCTTATTTTCTAAGAAATAAAAACAATTTTTAAGCTTTTTCAACTGCATAAATTTCATGGTAAAAGTAACAGATTAAGCCTATGTTTTTCCTGACGGTATGTCTTGATTTGGTCCTAGACATTTTGTTTGTGAAGGAAATTAAATGTGAGGGCAAGAGGTTATTGCAAGAGGGTAAGAAGTCATCTTAGAAAATTGGCTGGCACATAATAAGCATGTAATATCCACTGAGTACATGAATGCATGTCCACTTTATAGGAAAATCCCTATACCTAGCATCTTGTACATACTGCTACCTATACATACTTTTAGACAAGAATAATGTTGTTTTCCAGCTGGATAGTGACCTGTTTTCTGTGTTTTCATTTCTAACAGTGGTGAATTCGGATATTTCATGCCATTACAAGAAGTATCCAATGCATGTCTTTGCCTATAGAGTTCACACTCACCATTTAGGTAAGAACTTTAAACTATAGGTTAAATTATAAATATTTACCATTGTGCTTGCTAATGCTATAAATGTACGATGTAAATTATATTTGACCTTAAGTCTGTTTCTATGAAAGATGTTGTTGCATAATACCTTGAAATTCTATATGTTTTTTCATATCTTTTCATTACAATACCTAGCGTTTGGGGTTCTGACAATATTCAGATTTTATTTTGAAAAAGGAAAGCAAATAATGCCTTTTATTTTTCTAATACTTTATGATATTATATGATTCTAATTTATGTTCATTACAGGCAAGGTTGTGAGTGGGTATAGAGTAAGAAATGGACAGTGGACATTGATTGGACGCCAGAGCCCCCAGCTGCCACAGGTGTGTAGAAACTAGTTTAATTTTGAGAGAAAAAATGTTAATCAGCAGATAATAATTTTAGAAACCCTCATAGAATCCTTGTGAATGTCGCTAGAATCCTAGCGTCTCTAAATCTACCATTGTTCTGTATCTAAGCTGTGTGTAACTGCCTTTTTTACAACTTCCAACTTGATGGTTTCTCTTAACATTTCTAAACAGACCTGCACGTGTGTGTCTTCATCCTTTCTACCCAGGGCATGCCAAGCCTCACATTATTAAAGCATGCAGTTCTGGGGTTTATTGGCAATATTAATGAATTGTGTTTATCTTCTTGGCAGGCTTTCTATCCTGTGGAACACCCAGTGGATGTTAGTTTTGGTGACATATTGGCAGCAAGATGTGTATTCACTGGCGAAGGAAGGACAGAAGCCACGCACATTGGGTATGGTTTTGCAAATTTCGCTATTTAAAAGTATTTTATTGGGGCAAGGCATGATTATAAGTGACATTTATCTTTGTGACTGAATCACAGGCTTTCTCCTATCATGAGCAATTATAATAAAGTATATATAGCCTTTTCTCATTTTAGAACTGAGTGATGAGGATAAACTCCAGAACATGTGCTTATTTTTTTACGCTTGCCTTCCTCCTTTTTATTCAAAGCCTTCCATATCACACCTCCATATATTATACTTGTCGCAAGAGTGTATATTACTTCCTCAGGCTCATTTAATAAAGAAAAACATAATGGAAAATGAAATTTCTTTCTCAAGTGTCCTTTTGCCCTATGTTCAAATTTAGGTAAATATATAGCTTCCACATTTGGTGGTGTCCATTAATTACTCAGAACTGTGATTTTTTCTGCCTGTTAAAACTTCTATGTATTCATTGTTTTCCAGTTGTTTAGTCAACCAAATGAGAATAATAATATGTAGCACTTTTCTCAAAGAGAACATTGGACTTTAAACGGTTCTTAAATATTGAGCCTCTTTGAAAGAAGCATATTTTTTATAACATTAAGTAAAATTTTCAAAGCACTATGAACTCTTTCAAAAAAAGTTTGCCTAAATTAAAAATGAAAGATAAAGGCCCTTATCATAGTTTTTTGTTGTTTTGTTTTGGCCAGAAAAGAACCAAGGAGCCTTCTTTCCATGTTAAAGTAGGTTATAAAATATTTACTGATGCCACCTGGAAGCTGGAATTTTAAACTACTTGTCTTTGATCAAAGAGAAGTTATAGAAAGTAGGCACCTGAAAATATGCACGAGATGTACTAACGATGATTCTTACAATGACAACACCAGCTATTGGTTGTCAGGGGAAAGGGAAAAGATGCTGAAGCAAGTAAAAGGAAAAAAAGGCGTTTGAGACAGTGGAATAGGATTTTTTATTTCTCTCTAAGATGATTTTTATATTAATAAACATCAATTTTAAGGCTAAAGATAGAACAAACAGAAAAAAATTATCGTTATATTAAACAAGAAGTTTCTAAGAGTTTTGCTTTTGAATAAATTTTTTAAGTTTGGGAGTCTTGAGGAAAACAGCAAAATTACTGAGTTGCATGATTGGTAAGTAAGAAAAGGCTTGACAAAGTAGACAAAATTAGATTTGAAGGAAAGAATTAGACATTTACTTCTCACGTGAAGTAATAGGAGTCACAGGGTATTGATCAGCTATTTTCCACTCTATGTTAGCGTAGACCTCCACAGCTTTACTTAAGTACCATTGGTGATTTTATTAACCTTTGAAATAGGTAAACAAAGTAAGAAAAAAATCCCTTTCAACACGTTCTGTGTATTAGTGTACAAGTTCAAGTGTGGTATAGGTAGAAATTTTTGCTGAAAGCCCCCTTAGCAGTTTGGAAGGACTTATAACTTTGACCAAATTATATCCTTTGAGTGTCCTCTGTGAGGCAGTATGCAACATAAAAATTAGTAACTTGTTAATAGTGCCAAAATGAGAGGCCAAAGTAATCTCAGGAAGGCTCTTTCATTTTTCGGAGTTCAGAACTAATTCCAAATAATTCTAGTCTTTTTAAAAATATGCATTTTGCTTGGGGCACCTGGGTTGCTCAGTCGGTTGAGTGTCCAATTCTTGATTTCAGCTCAGGTCATGATCTCACGGTCATAGGATTGAGCACTGCATCAGGCTCCATGCTGGGCGTTGAGCCTGCTTGAGATCTCTCTCTCTTGCACGTGCACACACACTTTCTCTCTGTCTAAATAAATAAGTAAATAAATAATAAAATAATATCCTACAATGACTGTAAATCCCATGTGGGCTAAAGGGAATGCCATTTTGAAATATAAATGATAATAGAAGGAAATTACAGGAAATTAAGTTATGGGATGAGCCCATATTCGGAATATTTAATTTATATTAAGAAAGCAATTTTTCCCAGTGAAATGATAACCTAATAAGACAGGCTTGAATAAAATTTGAATATGAATAATAATTCTCATAACAACACATGGTATTCCTATAGCACTAATATGCATTTTAGTTTTAGAAAGGTTATAGCATCAATGCATTCATTTTGTAAAATAATGGATACTACTTCCATAGGGTAGTATAGAATTACAGTTGAGAATGTAAACAGTAAAAAAAGAAAACCAGTATTTTATGAGTCTGTTAAATGATACTCTGTAAAGTTCCTCTCTCTTTTCTCCCTTCCTGCCTAACTCCCAACCCACATACATGAACATGCACTCCCTCTGGGCACAGGTGTGAGCCATGAGCAGGAAGCCTACTCAGATGCAAGCCCACTTATCCACAGGTCATATGGGGCTAGGAGATGTCCCTCCATGTCCTGGAAGAACCACCTGCATCAAATGTTTAACTTTCTTCTTCTGCAGCCACCTGGAAATTAGGTTTTACAGGGAAATTCTATCAGTGACCTACCAGGATTTTCACTGAGTATTCTTCCACCCAATCTGAGCTTAAGTTTGTAGTAAGCTAAAAATCTTAGGACTGGAGGAAATTTTGCCTGAGTGGAACAATGATAGTTAACTAATAAAAAGCACTTTTTAAAAATAGGGACTGATATTTTCATAGCAGGGACTCAACAGAAAATACAACCATTAAAAAATGGTGGATTTGGGGGGGGGGTGCCTGGGTGACTCAGTCAGTTAAGCGTCTGACTCGATTTCAGCTCAGGTCATGACCTCACGGTTCCTAGGATCAAGCCCCGTGTCAGGCTTTTTGCTTATGGCATGGAGCCTGCTTGGGATTCTCTCTCTCCCTCTCTCTGCCCCTCCGTGCTTTCTCTTTCTCTCTCTTAAAATAAATAAACATTTTCAAAAAAACAAGGGGATTTGGGGGCATCTGGGTGGCTTAGTTGGCTGAGCATCTGACTCTTGGTTTTGGCTCAGGTCATGATCTTGCATTTTGTGGGTTCACACCCCGCATCGGGCTCTGCGCTGACAGTGCACAGCCTGTTTGGGATTCTCTCTCTGCCCCTCCCTGGCTTGCTTTCTCTGTGTCTCTCAAAATGAATAAATAAGCTTAAAAAAATAGATGGATTTAAAATAAGACGTATTAATTTACTTAATGGTGATATTTTTTTAACCTAGATATATTAAATTTCTTTTTAAATAGTAAATATGAATATGTCTTAGACAAAGTTGCACCTATGTATATACTGGCAACATAGTACTACCTAATTTATGTAAAAGCAGTATTTTGTGGCTGACTGCAGTACCTATTTTATATTCAATATGAGACTTCTCTAAATTCATTTCTAATATTTAGTCAAGTTTAAACAAACCAAAAAAGAATTTTATTAAGTCAGTTAATTAAGCTAATTAAGTCAGTTAATTTCCCAGAAAGTTTATATGCTAAATTTTGAAATTAACTCTTGAGAATTGGTAGATAATATTTACCTATTTGGTCATTTTTCTTGGTCGTATTTTTCATTTGGAACCAGTTATTTCATGTACATATGAGAATGTCTGATGGATATTCATAGATATCAAATACAGTACTTTAATCAACATTTTAAAGTATATTATATGCAAAGATAAAGGTATATGATCAATAACTCCTTAATGTATAAGTTTAAAAGCACCATGAAACCCCTTATGAAACAATTCAAAGTTTTGAAAGTTTTTTTTAACATTTATTTATTAAAAAAAATTTTTTTTAACGTTTTATTTATTTTTGAGACAGAGAGAGACAGAGCATGAAGGGGGGAGGGACAGAGAGAGAGGGAGACACAGAATCAGAAGCAGGCTCCAGGCTCTGAGCCATCAGCCCAGAGCCCGACGCGGGGCTCGAACCCACGGACCGCGAGATCGTGACCTGAGCTGAAGTCGGACACTTAACCGACTGAACCACCCAGGCGCCCCCGTTTATTTATTTTTGAGACAGAGAGAGACAGAGCATGAACGGGGGAGGGTCAGAGAGAGAGGGAGACACAGAATCTGAAACAGGCTCCAGGCTCTGAGCTGTCAGCACAGAGCCCGACACGGGGCTCGAACTCACAGACTGTGAGATGGGGACCTGAGCCGAAGTCGGACGCTTAACCGACTGAGCCACCCAGGCGCCCCATGAAAATTAAGTTCTGTAAAGTGTTCATATTTCTTTCCAAAATTAGTATTTCCCATCATTCTTTTTTTTTTAATGGGATTAGGGCTGAGGGCATGATCAATGGAAGGAGTATCAGAGTCACAGTGTACAACAAGATTTGGGTTTCTTTAAAATGGGACATTTGAGAATATTTTGTACTTTCTTAAACCTCTATTACATATGTTTATATGAAATAATATATTTTACTAAAACCTTCATAGAACATAGATGATAAATAGGTAGATAGATAAATAGATAGCTATAAATATTCTTCTGGAATGCCTTAGACCAAGTTCATAAAATTAACCTGACTCAGCAGTATGATATATTAGGCGTAACTGGTTATGCCATAACAAGTTGTAAACATTTATTAAAATAGAATATTCATTCTTCTTTCCTTCAACAAATATTTATTGAGGGCTTAACTATTTTCAGGTTCATCACACTTTGTCAGATTGAGAGCTAGCTGATATAAAAAGTAGTAATCACATAAGCACTTTATTTTGCTTGATGAAAGACCTGCACCACTGTAATTTTGGAATACAGCTGGTACTAGGAGGCATTGTTCAGGGAATCACATTGGCATTAGGAAATGCATAAAGGGCTATTCAACAGAGCCAGGGCCTACGTGTGAACACAGCCTCCCAACATACTTTCTCATGTTAATAGTCATTAGGTTGACAGAGTTGAATTGCCCGTGTTGTTCTTTATGGAAAATAAGGGTAGATGTGTCAGAATTCTCCCTTAGGAATACAGAAAGCAGTTTGATTTTTTTTTAAGTTTATTTATTTATTTTTTTGGGGGGGAGCATGCACACTCATTTGCATGTGAGCAGGGGAGGGGCAGAAAGAGGGAGAGAGAGAATCCCAAGCAGGCTCCGTGCTGTAGCACAGAGCCGATACGGGGCTCGATTTTACAAACCTGGAGATCATGACCTGAGCCAGAATCAAGAGTTGATGTTTAACCAAAAGCAGTTTGATTTAACGTCATATTTTTTTGTTACTGTTGAGTGGAAGAAAGAAGGATGTGGAATAAAATAGGCAAATTAGTTTGCTGATATTAAGGGTGTCTTGAGTCCTAACCCATTTAAGAAGTGATAGTTTCCCTGTCAGATAGGAACTCAGAGTTACCTCAACTACAAGTTCAGTTATGGATGGAAAGGAATAAAGTATGACTCTTTTCTTTCTCTTCAGCTCTTTAATGAAATTTTCTGTATGACAGCAAAGATTCTTAAGTTATTTGACCAGCTCAATATTGTATCATAAAATCGGTGTCTTAAAAAAACTATATTGGTGAGCGGATTATGCTATCTCACAGGCATGTGTTTAGAGATGAACATGGGCATGATGTTCCCGTACAGGTAAAATATGGGAGGATCTGTCCATGGATTGGTTGCAAGTTTCATTTATTACTATATAAATTTATTAATATTTTACTTTCACTAATTGGAGAAGCATACATGATTATTTTGCTTTCCCTCTCTGCATGATGATTCAAGGTCTCCTAAACTAGAGCCACATCCTGAATTTCTTCTCCCTCATCTCTGTCCCTTGATCTATATATTTTACTTCCTTTTAAACAGGGGAAGGGTAGATAATATGGTGAGAGGTTCTGGTTTTATTACGTTGACACCAGCCATTTCTTTTATAGCGCATAGTTTTCTGACCAACTCCAGCAATGTTAAAATGGAATTCTTAGGAATGGTGTTTTGACACATGAAGATCTGTGTAGTGAACAGGTGTTTGTTTGGGATTGCACCTCCCCATTTGCTTATATTTCACGGGAGAAGCAATTACACTGACAGGTATCAGATTCAGAGAATGAGAAGCCAAATGACTTTTAAAGCATGAAAAGTGCTTCCCATGGCAGGGATTCATTCCTCTGGTCTCTCAGGGGCTCTACATTTTCAGACCTTACAGAAACTACATCCCTGTTTTGAAAAAAAAAAAAAATTTCCTTCCCTTGCTGATGTCATTCTGTTGCTATGGAGAGGAAGAGAGTGCCACATGACATTGCTGGAAAAATCACCACTGACGTATTTTTGTAGAGCAAATAGTCCACTTCATAGCTTGTTTTTTATTAGCAGAGGCTTGCTAAAAATTGTCAGAACACCAAAAAGGAAACATTCATCTGCGCAAACTACCTTGGAAATGAAAGTCTCATGATGGTGTACCAAAATTATTCCCTCCTAATAGTAATACAGAGAATGAAATACATGATAACCCACATGAATTGAGAAAGAAGAAAACATGTTTTAAACTAGTAGGCATAACTTATATTATTTGGAACTTTTATCTTGGAAATGTCTATCCCACTGTTTTATTTTATTTACTTAAGTTTATTTATTTATTTTGAGAGAGAGAGAGAGAGCGTGCACGAGCATGTGTAAGCAGGGAAGGGTCAGAGAGACAAGCAGAGAGAGAGAATCCCAAGCACGCTCCATACTGTCAGCAAAGAGCCCAACATGAGGCTCAACCTCACAAACTGTGAAATCATGACCTGAGCCAAAACCAAGAATCGGACACTTAACTGACTGAGCCACCCACACTCCCATCATCGCACTGTTTTAAAATCTATTTTTAATATTGAGTCTTTCACTTGTTCAGTGCTGCCCCATGGAGGTCTGAGTCTTTAGAAGAGCTTAGGATTGCTTTCATTTTGTATCACTCCTGAGGCTCTCTTTTCTTCCCTGATGTAGAAGCCAAGGTGCCAGTTCAGGTTTCAGGGATACATTTATGATGTCTTAGGGTCAGTACATGACTCTCCATTCATGTGACCATGAGGAAGAAGGCAGTTACCCAAAGCGAGATCCTAGACTCTCAGGGTTAAATGGAAGAAGGCATTTTTGAAGACTTGTAAATAATATATGACATTCCTGTTAAAGTGTCCTGAATTTTACCGTTATTAAATGAATAATTAAGATTTTTCTGTCAGAAAAGTACTTTGCCCAATCTCTGAGTTTTAGCAAATGGAAGAAGGGCTAAAGAATAAAAGGACTTAAAAGAGGAAAGAATGGCTGCTTAAATGCCATTTCCATCTGCCGTACTTGGTACTGCATGGAGTGAGTGCGAATGGATACTCCATTATGAAGTGGAAATAGGCCTTTGACACTGTGCTTTAGATACTGAAAACTGTGATGGGCTTTAATGAAAGCTATAAAATAAGTGCACAGTATTTCCACCTCTGAACCTATTGCTGGCAGATTTACTGGTTGTGTTTTTCTTGCATTAAGAATGTGTTTTATGTGAATGGCTGATTTGTTATGTCTTTTTTTTTTGCTTGCAGTGGCACATCTAGTGATGAAATGTGCAACTTATACATTATGTATTACATGGAAGCTAGGCATGCAGTCTCTTTCATGACCTGCACGCAGAATGTAGCTCCAGATGTGTTCAGAACCATACCACCGGAGGCCAGTATTCCAATTCCTGTGCAGTCTGATATGGTTATGATGCATGGACATCACAAAGGTAAAATGGGTATTAATTTACAGTACAATATGATTTCGTATTTTATATTTTCTTGCATATCACACTTGACTGTATGATTAATATTTAAAATCACCCTCCTCCTGTCACAATCACCTGTACACACAATCCAATTCCCACTTTCCCTTCTTTTGTAACCTGTTTTTCCTCCTGACATGTCCCCATCAAAACAGTTAAAGTGAAAAATCTCAACTGGTGATAACACAGATTAATTTGGGGGCCAAATCCAGAAATGTACCTCTTTTTTCATTCAATTCATGTTTTCTAGTTTCCCCATTTGATTCCTTCCATAGCAAGTAATGATTTATGTAATTTATGAATTTATACACCATGTTCTCAAGAGTGCTTCAGTTTGCCAATGAAAATGGTGATTGTCTCCAACCATACCCTAAATTATCTATTTTAATGGGCCTCCTCAAGCAAAGAAGAGTTTGTGATTTATGAGGCATTTCTAATCTTGGCCTTTTTGGTCTCATTCTCAGAATTGTTGATGAACTTGCTCTTCCTCTGCAAAATGATCATACTGATTGTCATTTTGTAAGTTGAAAATTGCAAAACCCACACCCTGTTTTATTGGATGAAGTATGCTGAGACTTCATTGAGTTTTACAAGTTCAATCTTAAAGTGCCAGAGCACCTTCTTATGTCTTCCTATTAGAAATTTTATGAATGAAGTTTACATAGCAATTAGGTCACTTATTAAGATCTTAATATATTTATAGAATGTGCCTTAAAATGTTCTTAAAAGACCCTTAAAATTTCAGTAAGTTCAGTTTTTAAAATTACAAGCAGTTTTATTAATGCATTTTTAGTTTGGTATCATGTATGTATTACTGAAAGGGTAGTTGATTTAATTATTAAGTCAGAAATCTTCTTCTTAATTGGTGGTTACACTGGAGATTTTTGCGAATTAAATTCTTAATGCTATTGTTTTTATGAAACATAAGACCCTGAAAATACTTTTATGTTGACGGCATATTTCCAATAAGCTATTTAAAGTATATGATATATCCCACAAATTTATGCTCAGTTTTTTTGATCCTTTACAGAACCAGAGAACAAAGATAAGACTTCCTTACAACAGCAGCCAAAAGGAGAAGAAGTGTTAGAACAGGGTATGTATGCATAGTTTTATAACTTGGCCTATAAAAGTGTTCATATTCCAGTTGGGCAACCAAATCTTAAAGTTACTAAGATATTTTAGGTCTTACCAGCCTCGATCCCTGTGTATTGCTGTGTTTATATAATATATAATTCATGAGAAAATGGTCAATTGTTGTACTTTAGCTTTGAAAGTAAAATTCCTTGATGTAATAATTTGGACCTATCAGATATTTCTTTGTTTTGGTTTACTTAATATTGTATCTTTTATATATAGCGCAAATATAATTGTTAGAAACATTCATTGGGCAGCATTTTAAACTTGAAAGGACTTTACCACTTAAAATCTTGTGTATTTTGTATGGTATGTTCATTGACTGTATTTGAAATAAATTAGGACTTAAACTTGCATCTGGCCTCTCTTAAGTCTTCTCTGCCTTCAGTAAGGTAGGTGTGATTACCAACTTAGGCATTTATAGTTTTATATTAAATTGCCATCTGATGAATCAGGAGAGCATCCTTCTTCCTCTGATCCATTTATTTGAAGCTGTAATACCTGGTCCTTGCATGTCATACACTGCATATCTTGGCACTGAAAAATATTTTCCTCAATTTTTTCTTACTAGTTGTTTCAAAGATGATACTTTGTGTTATGTGTTGGAGTATGTTATCTTATCAAGTCTTTTTGGCCTAGATAGGATATATTTTAAAACATTAATGTTAATGCAAACATACTTCTTAGGACAACATAAAGTGTACAGGAAATAGATATTTTCTATTGGCAACAGACAGAAATTTCTCACTCTTTGGATATTGTAAACCACTATTGGAATTCTTCACAATGTATCCTAGGAGGTCTAGGACAAAGATAACACTCTTGCATTAAGAGTATTTGCAAAATTAAAGAATACAGACTTTTTAAAGGGAAACATGCACTCTGAAAGGGAAATAAGGTAAACCGTAATAGAAATGTTTTTCAGTTATATAGAGTATGTTCCATAGCATCTCATTCCAACAAAATGGCCTTTGGGAAAAATAAAATAGAACTTTAGCTCAAAGTTGTTGGTACTTTTCTGTTGAGTCAAAAAAAGGGAGATGATGTTATACTAAATGGCTCATACTAAACTATTGAGTATGATTTAAATTAGCTAAATTTATCAATCCTTTGTGTATAATTGTAAGGAAGTTAGTAATTATAACCTAAATATGGTAGTATTAGTAATAGTGTTTGCTATAATTGTACTGAAATTTGATCAGACTTAAAATGAATCATTTCAATTTTGATATTGGACATACTGTTTGAAATATATGTCTTTGAAATAACTTGAGTCATCTTAGCATACTCTTCCAAATAGTAACATACGTGATACAGTATGGAATGAGACCATCATTTAGTAGATGTGTCTAATAAAAAGGTAAGTTTCTATGGAAACTTAGGCTGGGCTGTGTTTTCCTTTTCAAGTTTGTTGAGTTAATCAAGGGAGACACTGAAACTTCTGAAAGGTTAGAAACCCAAAAGTTTCACTAGGTGAAGAACCTTAAATGTCAAGTTTAACCTCTTCTTTTCAAATAAGATTTAGGACGGGTCTATCACTTATGCCGAAAAACCAAATTCTTTAAAACACTTTCATGTTTTGCCAGTCATTTACCCTTTCATATCTGATAGCATACATATAATATTAAGAAGTTTAAATATATCCAAAGACTTACTGATTCCAGAGAAGAATTCCATGGACACAGAAGACATTATTTTCTTATAGTTAGTGCTTTATTCTACTTACGAATAAAAGTGCTGTAAAGTTATTTCACTTGAGAAGAAAAAATATTCTTCTGACTGAATTTTCATACTACCGAAAATGGGCTATGGCATTCACATGTTGACATTAGTGGGTCCATAAAAATGTCACCTCCCAGGTTATTTGAAGACAGATACCTAACCAAAAACCATTCAATGTCCATTGTAGCCTATATATTATTCTACGGGCCTTTGGGGACCACCAGCCTGTAACTTAGAGAATATAAATGTATGCCAAATGCATATTTATACACATAGTCCAGTTGATTCACTAATGAGGTCAATCTGTCTCCTTGCACTACACATGGCAAATCTACTCATTACTAAGAGAGTAAGTACCCCATTCTTCTGAAAGATGTTGATTTGCACAAAATGTGTATTTGTATTCATTCCCTGAGTTGATAGATTGATCAGGGCTCTAATTATTCAGATAAATTATGCCATATCTGCTGATTTTAAAGTAAACCCTCCAACTCAACCTCCTGCCTTATTTTGGTGCTCTGGACAAAACAATTTATGTTCAGGTACTCCTCCAGGTTGTACTGATTCTTTTAATATTTTAAATCCCTAATAAATAAAAGCCATGAAGCATTTCAGTTGTGCCAGCCACAAGTTAACAGACAGCATCTATGTTGGTCACACAGAGGATGTCAGATCCCCAGTGGAAATAGAACACTTGTGGAGCAGGAAAGAAAAGACCCCAAATGTCAGAAAGACAAGTTCTCTACCCATCAGTAGCTAAATAATAGAGATAGTTCTTCCTGGAGAATACAAACAATATTATTTTTACTTCCTATCTTAATACATTGGAAAGCATACAGGAAGATAAAGGTCAAGATATATAATAAATGCTCCATTGGAAAGAAGGGATGACTTTTATTAAGGTAGTAAAAAAAGAGAGAGAGAAAAGTATTTATATGCTATAGGCTGAAAAAAAATGTAGCTCTGTCACATTATTTATCTGATACTCTGTTTCTCCAGAAGGAATAGAAGTGGGGTGTTTTTGAAATTCGAATCACTGAAATTGCTAGCTATTAATTTTTGTCAGGATATTAACCTTGATTGGAAATTTTACTAGAGTTTGAAAGAGACGGCTCAGATCTATGAATCTATGTAGTACTGCCCAGCCTATGCTTACAAACACGCTTACCTTCTGCAGTATCCTTGTATATATTTGCTTCCTGTAGAACAAAATTTGGTGTAAGGCAAATGTATCTCAGACCTTATCTCAAAAGATGTAATTATGAAGACATCAGAAGAGCCTCATTGTATGACAGCTTTACCTATCAGGTTGTCCTGGATCGTACAACAATGAGACACATTTTAGTGAAGCTTTAATTAAGTCTGTGGGAGGGCGGTGGGGGAGGTTAAAACATAATGTTTATTTGACTGAGTTGTTAAATAATATTCATTTAAAAAGATATGGAATTTAAGGAAAAGTATAAAGAATCAAATAAAAATCATCCATTATCCCCAGAAATATGGATGTATATGAACATCTTTGTGTGAAACATATATTATATATACATTATTTTAATAATGTTTAGATCATATATGCACAGTTTTGTATCCTTTTTTTAAAATATTATATCTTGAATATTTCTTCCAACTACAGAAATTACTGGCAAGCATGATTTTAATGCCTGCATAATATGTATATATTCCTACCTATACTGCTTTAAAAATAGCCTGTTTGCCTATAGGTGAGCTAATCTGTTAATGAGTTGATTATGTCTGCCTCCAAGCAGAAAAAACACTAATAGGTATTCAAAATGAACTGAAATGTTACTATCCTTTGAAAACACTATAAGTGAGGAATCACCTATATCTGTAATAAGTACAGTCAGCTAAACAGTACGACTCAATTAGACATTGATTCTGAGCAGAGAAAATGAATCCCAGGAGACTTCAGAATGAAAGGGTGGTGTTGAGGTTTCCCAGAGCAGACACATGAACATATCCTTTACTTATATCTTATGGTCGGCACTTTTAGGAAAGTAAAGTGTGTTTTGTAATTTCTCTATATTTCTTATGCATATGACTTCTCATATACGTTCGCTATGCCTGTGGTACAACCTGAGCTTTCTTTCAGCATTGTTTGGGTGAGGAGCTTGGGCTGAAACAAGGAAGCTTACCAGCTTCAAGCAAGCATCAGTACAACTACTATTAGGAGTGCTGATTTTGAGTGTTTCTCTCCTTTATAATTCAAAGTATAAGGTGCAGTATTGAAATTCTACATTGAATTCTGCATTCTGCAATGAAATTCTGAACATTGAAATTCAGTGTTAGTTGTATTGTGAAGATTTGATGTCTTAAAAAAAATCATGGCAGAATTGAAAGTCAAAATCTACAACGCCAGTTGTCCTTGTTATTATACATTATGCTCTAGACAGCATTGCTTTTGCTGCAGAAAGGGCCTTTTAACATGTTTTACTCGGTTTTCTCCAAACTCTTCTCATTGTAGTCTTTGTGCCCTCATATAATCAATCTTTCTACTCAAAGGTCAGCATGAGTGACTATATTCCCAAGGCAGGGAGAATATGACAAAAATACAATCTGTAGAGGGAAAACACTCCATGACCCCAGATAGTTAAAGGTCTTCAGACACCTTCTGTGAAACAGAATAATTTCACCCTGGTTTTATGCTAACAAAAATGAATTACCATTGGCATGTTTTATCAAATAAGCAGAATCAAGGGAACAAGGTTTCAACTTTAAAAGACAATAGTCTACTGCAAAAGCTTGTTAAAGTGACAGTTGGTAAACCATTTATAGAGGAGTGGAGCAAAGTCCGGGCTTAATCACACAATTTGTATTTCTTTGCTTTATTCAAAATAGAATACTTCATTCATCCCCTAATAAAGTCCAAATGGTTTTAGTAGCATCTTCTTGGCTAATTCTAAGCGCCCTCAGTGCCACTTTGCTGTTTGAAAGAAGTTACAATTCTTGTTTGTATTCCCATTTGCTAAAAATTTATCGGTTTGTTATGATTTATGAGCAGCTCACAAGTCTTTACATATTGAACTCATCTATCAAACGCAATTCTAAATACCCCCCAAGGCTCTGGGAAGCTGAGTGGATGCTGTTTGAATTGGTTTCCTAATAGCAGAATAGGCAGATGAGAATGATCATTTATCACACAGTTGTGCTTTCTGATATAGATCTGTGTGCATGGTAGTTGCAAAAGCCATCATCTGCTAACTTCTCCTTTTTTATATTTGTCTCATTTTCTTAGGAAAAGGTGCAGGGAGAAGCTCATTTCTGATTGTTCAATTCAGTAGGAGGAAAAAATAATAAAGTTCACTTCTTTTGAGATCCTTGAGCTGGTCATCATGATCATGCTTTATTTCTCTAAGGGTAGTAGGATAAATGTTAGTGTTAAGTAAGTGCTTAATAAACCAAATCAACTAACCAGAAAGGAAAATCAACTATGACTGAGTTACAAACCAAAAATATTAAAATCTGAAAAGAAATGCTTTTATTTCTCCATTCCTCATATCTCTGTCGTTAATCAGTTACGTTGCACATTGCAATCTCACTAGCTTAGTTACTTGGCATATTTTGTCAGGGGTTAAACGCTGATGAACATCCTATTTACTTTCCATGTACCATAGAAATGACAGAGCAATAATGAGAGTTGTTTGGTTTGGGTAATAAAGGACTAGTGGTGTGTATGGGAAATAGGACTTCATAGTCTGAAGATTACCACAATGTTTCTGATTATTTTTTTAAATGCTTCCACAATTAAGATTTTTTGCTGTCTAGGAGCGCCTGGGTGGCTCACTTGGTTAAGTGGCTGACTCTCGGTTTCCACTCACGTCATGATCTCACGTCAAGAGATCAAGTCCCATGTTGGGCTTTGTGCCAACAGCAATTTGGAGCCTGCTTGGGATTCTTTCTCAAAAATAAATAAATAAACTTTAAAAAAATATATTCTTAAAGATTTTTTACACTGTCTAAAAGTAGAGATACTTATTTTTTTTCCAATAATTTTAAAGCATTTTATTTAAAAAAAAAAAACTGATGGGGCAATTTTTCAATGTATGTTTCTATTTCATTTTGATATCACTATATTCCTGAAGGTAAGCCAGAAAAGTTTTCATGTTGATGGCAGGGAATGTGAATGGTCCCTACTAAAGAAAAAAGGCCCACTGAGTCATGAAGTAGTTAATGCAAGCATACAACTTAACACATTGGGAGTTTAATTGGTAGTGTTTTAGATTTTCTTCTACTATGCTGTGTACTTTTTCCTGGCACATTAGCTGCTAGCACAGTTATGTTTTCCAAATCCAGACCCGCTCAGCCAAATTACATAAAAGAACTAGAACATTTGTGCATTCTATAAGAATCAAAGTTTGAGTGAGAAAAAAATAAATGGACTCACTGCAGCCTAAAATCATCAAAGAAATATTTTTATTTCTACTGATGCAGAGGCAAAGGGTGACATTTTTAACAATTATTATTCATCCCATAATAATTTACTGGGTAGCTGCTGTGATAGGAATAGTACTAATCACTGGAAAATGTAAGTGTAAGAAATGAGAGATTTTTAATGTTTCCATAAAAAATCACATTTATCCCTTGCCACTTGTCCCTTCTCAGATAGTTTAAATGTACCATTTTTTTTAAGAAAATCTTATAGAGTTTGATCATACTACACATAAGGTATATTAGAAGTGGGAAGTGAAAACTATTGAAGAGAACAGCAAACCCTCCTACTTTTTCAAACCAAAGGTAGCCGGTCATTATTCTTTAGGCCAGCTTTGTCAAATCACTATGGTATGGAGGTATTAACTAGTTTACAAGCATCTTATGTTATGATATGGAGAAGGCAGGCCAGCAAAGGACAAAAAGAAACTTGTTCAGTTAAAGAGCACACCCGGCACAAAGCTCAGAAGACAGTTCATTTAAATAGGAAAACAAATATAGTAAGATTGACAGGTCTGAGGTAAATTCACAGGAGTTTATTAGCCACTATAGGGAAAAAAAAAAAAAAGTGGAGCCTGGATCCAGTATAGTCATCAGTTAGAAGGTGTGCCCTTAATACAGGTTGCTCCTTCAAATCCCAGTTCAACTTCCTACCAGATGTGCAGGTTTGTACTGTACCGTTGATTTCCTCATCTCAACTGAAGACAGTAAGTATTTTGTAGAGATGAAATGTGTTAAATCATATACAGCAACTCAGCAAAGCAACTAGGTAATGCAAAGCTCACAAAAAAATTTAGCTATTACTGTTGTCATGTGCAGTTTATAAAGTACTTGTTTATCCTCTTATCTCTGTCAACAATAGGTAGGGTAACTGTACATCCCCGTTTTTCCAGAGTTGTCCCATTTTATACCTAGTATAAATTTTACCATTACCCTTTTTCTTCTCAAATATGTCCCAGTTTGGGAAAGAAATTATATGGTCATCTTAGCAGTGGGAGCCAGAATAAAATTAGAGAATACCCCTGAGAAGTATATAGATTGACAGAGCCGAGAAAAAGGTGGGGCATAAGCAAGGAGTGTCCAGGGAAGCAGGCTACCAAGAATCAGAAGTCAGTTCCACAGAGGTAGAACAGCTTTAATACCATTACAGACAGATTTTGACGTTGAAGGCAGGGATGAAAATCCATTCTGAGGAAGGAGGGGAAGAGTCTTTAAGCACGCCAATCAGATGATAAGAATCCCAAATGAGTTCTGGTGGTAGGGAGGGAAAAAAATGATGTTGACACATCAGCATTGATGAATCAGTTGATTCACTGGTGAGAGAGGGACGAATCCAGTTTTCTGGATTGATGGACCCAAAACATGCTTCATCATCAAGACAGATACTATAAAAAGATAAAGTATGGGGAGGAGATTAAGAGCTCAGTTTAGGACAGGTTGAGTTCAAAATTCCTATGAAACAGACATCTAGGTGGAAATTTCCACAGGGTGGTTTTATAAATCAATTTGGTATTAGGAGAGCTCCAGATATGAGGGTCATTTGTCTGGAGGCAGCAACTTAAGCCTTGTGAATGGCTGATATTTCTCAGCAGGAAGAGGCCTTAGCCAGCGGAGAGAAAGGATGCCAGGGACAGACCTCAGAAAACATTTTCATATGTTGGGCAGAGGAATATGAGAAAGCAAAGGTGACAGGTAGAGGAGATCTAGAAAGAACAATGTTATAAGCAGAGAGTTTCTGAAGGGACTTTCAGCAGTGCTACATGCCGCTGATAGGTTAAGATGGCTGTGGCAACTCAGAGCTCTTGAGCAACTCATGTGGAAGTCATACAGGGATGAATGAAGAAGTGGAATCAGATGCCTTTGGCTTGGGAAGGAGAGAGGATGTTGTGAGCAAGGATGAAGTAGCCTTGCACGGTCCAATATGGTAGACGCTAGCCACATGTGGTTATTTAAATTGGGGTATAAATTAATTAAAAGTAAAATTAAAAACTAAACTCCTCAGTCACATTAGCCACATTACAAGTTCTCAGTAGCCCCACGTGTCTAGTGGCGTCATGTTGGGCAGCACAGGAACAGGGTATTTCCATTATCACAGAAAACACTGTTAGGCCATGTTGGAGCTTGTAAAAGGAAAAGGGAAGGCAGAAAAGTCTGAAAGATAGACTGTGTCAGAGGAGGGTCTCCCTTGCTTCCATGACCCACTCAAGGTAAATGCAGACTGAGTGTGCTTTTATCCTGAGTCAAGCCTTTGGCAAAGAAGCTGAATTAGGAAAAGAAAAGAAAGCAAATAGGAGAGGCTCCAGAGGGTAGTGAGAGGGCTGGCATCCAGAACATTGGAGTAGGGATAGTTCTTTCTCCAAAAACAGACTTAAGAAAAAAGAGAGAAAGCGCAAATACAATTTACTTTGGCAAAGCGAGGAGGCAAATCACTACAACAGCCATAGTGACTTGAGAAAATATAGGGCTGTAAAGTTAAAGAGACCTTTTTTTTTTCTGTTAGGAAAATCCCAATACCTGTATATGAGATAAGAACTGATTTTTTTTTTTAAGTTTAGGTAAACAATAGATGGAAACAGATGCATGTGCATGTTACAACTGGAATTTATGTCTTTTTTGCTAGTAATTAGCTACAATTTAGTGATACCTCCTTTATGATATACACCGAACTGGGCCTTGTACATTAACTTCTTTAAATCCACCAAAGAATTCTTAAAGGTAGTGGTCATTGTCTATATAATGTTAAGGCACAAAATAGCTACTAAGCGTCAGGGTTGGATTCAAATAAGAGTGTGCAGTATACCCCAGACACCGGGCAGTAACAATACAGTGAAAGACCTGTGGGCCATATGTGCACATAGCTAAGACCCCTAATTTGATAGTCAAGGAAGGCTTCTTGGATATAAGTAACACCTCAGTAGGATCTGAAGGCTTAGGAGCTAGTTGGTTACTGGGGAGCAATTGTCCCAGGAAGAAGAAACAACATTGTAGAGTGACATTGAAGGAAGGGGAAGTCCAATATGTGTGTAACATAAACTGAGGAGAAAGAAAGGAATATTGAGAAATGAGATTGGGGTAGAGACCCCACAACTTGCTCCATTAATTTTCTACTCCATCCACTGCACTCAAGGTTAGATATACCTGGCACAGAAAAATATTTAACATCTGAGGATTCCATATTTCCACTACCCCAGAAGCAAAAGAAAAACTCTCTAGTTTGTGCGTAAGAGTGTAAGAGATAGCCATCTAGTGGTCTCTCTCTCTCTCTCTCTCTCTCTCTCTCTCTCTCACATGTCATCTCTATAAATGAGATGCAGCCCTAAATTTCATTTTCATAAGGCCAGTGCAATCTGTTTGCAGCGAAGCCTAATACATTGCTAAAGGTTTACTTTCCTCACCCAATGATAACTGTAAATGATAATTTCAAAGGAACTGGAGTGCTGTGCATTTGATATTTTATCACTGCTTTTAGATTTTTACTGACAAACCTGAAGAACCATGCGTAGTTGCAAGTCTGTGTTCCTCCATCAATATTAGACTAATGACATGGATTCAAGTTTTAAAATTCTGGTTTTTACTCATTCCTGAAATAATCTTGTGTTTTATTTTCCATGTAAATGTTTCATTGGACAACAGCACATTAAACTATTTGTATTTAGTGTGAGGGCAGGTGAATTTAACAGTAATGAATTAATTTCTTCCCTGTGAGGCAAAATGCCACTGTGGCTTAACAGATTTGGTTGAGTTGTAATTTGCTTTGTTCATTTTACTGAGATTGGCCCTATTACTTGGTAATTATTTTTTGATTGAAGATTTCACCTGGGATAAGCCGCTTTCATGGGAAAGAATTGAAAGCTTTGAGTCATTAAGCCAAGACTATTTGTAAACATGACAGGATCTCTTAGCGTCATTTTGGAAAGACTTCTTGTCCCCTTGCACCAATTTTTTAATAATATATTCTTTAGTGGAATGCATCATAGCAAAACCGGTTATCATTTTCATTTCCTACTGGTCATAAAAAAGATTTTGTAAATGTTAACTGATCATGCTGTAAATGTAATTAAAACTTAAGCAATAAGACTCCACGGTCATAACTAATTTCATTAGCAGCCCTTAGAATAGGGTGAGGGAAAAGAACTGAGTGTTTGTTCAACCTTGGGGTTTGGCTTAGAAGAGCAGATTTGTTTCTATCAAGAACATAGACATGTTTCCGATTCACATAGTTGATGTAAATGGATTTAAAGCCATAGATGTAAATGATAAGGATTAAAATGCTTTGTGAACTTTCCATAGTCATATTTTATATCTCTCATAATGTTTTATAAATAATATTGTCTTCGTGATATCAGATGATCACATCCAAGTTTACTTTTTAGTACAGAAAGGCATGAAATACATCGTGATGAACCATTCCAATGATATTAGTTTGTTAAAATCTTTTTTGTTTGAAACTGATTTGAGGTATTCTTTTTTCACAAAATTATTTTTCTGGAACTTGTTCATTTCTTGTCTAAAATGAACAACTGGAGCTACACACAGTAGCACTGCTAACAAAATAATAATAACAAAACATGGGTGTTTTGCTTGCCAAAGAAATGCATATCTGTTACGTTTCTTGTGTTTTATAGCATATGCTGAAAAAATATACCTTTAATTTCTTGTGCATTATACTTTAATAGGCTTTTAAAGACAACTTCAAAGGGTTTTCCTTGAAGGTAGCTCTTTTCTGATGTAGCTGTTGATCATATTTTTAGAAATCTGATGAACTGTAACTTCCAAATCAACCCGACTCTACTGTGAAAACCATTTACTGAAACATGCCATGCAATCACATGCACATCGTTTTGTTTCCACTGATATGCAAATAGAGGTTATCTGGTGTTATTGGCTCCTGAGATAATAGAACGACATAGGTGGTATATAAAATGAAATGTGAAGCCTATTATTTTTTTCATTGTTCTGGAAAATCATCCTTTTTCCCCTGATGCTTAAACATCTTAGAACAACCTTCTCTCTCACTTATTATGATGAATCAGGCGATGGTATTTTTAAGGCACAAAATTTTGTAAATTTTGCAATCTTATCAACCCTCCACCCCTTCTCTCTTCTCTTTTTTCCACAGGTGATTTCTATTCACTACTTTCCAAGCTGCTAGGAGAAAGGGAAGATGTTGTTCATGTGCATAAATATAATCCTACAGAAAAGGCAGAATCAGAGTCAGACCTGGTAGCTGAGATTGCAAATGTAGTCCAAAAGAAGGATGTTGGTCGATCTGATGCCAGAGAGAGTGCAGAGCACGAGGAGAGGGGCAATGCTATTCTTGTCAGAGACAGAATTCACAAATTCCACAGACTAGAGTCTACTTTGAGGCCAGCAGAAAGCAGAGTTTTGTCATTACAGCAGCCCCTACCTGGTGAAGGCACCTGGGAACCCGAACACACAGGAGGTGCGTTTAGGGCTTCTTTTAAAGAACAAACTATGAAATGCTACAATCCACATTAGCAAAATCTGAAGGGAATAAAAATGAATGGGTGAAAATACTTATCGATAAAAAAAAAACTCATCAGAAAAAAACATTACTATGATTTGGGTTATCAGATACCACCTTTGTTTGAGGTTTTATTTTTGTTTTGGTCCAATACTTCATAAATTCAGCTTCCGTTCAGTTGATGAGCCAGAATTACCGGCACCAAAAATATCTAGATCGTGTTTCGGAGAGTGGCACATGAAATTCAGCATAACAAATTCTTACCAAATCAGTATTCTCTATTTTTCTCAATGGAAAGAAACTGAAAATTCAACACCTGATCTGTAAAGTCTCAGTGTATGAAATGCTTAAATGCTACCGTCTTTTAAGGTAATTAAGGTCCTCTCAAAGGAATCTTCTATTTCCCAGCATTCTTTTCCAATTGACTTGTAAAATATAACCATTTTTATGATTTTGATTTCTTAAGTTCCATGATCAATTACTATCTTAATTGAAAATTTAGTTTAGTTTTTTTTTTCTTTCCTGAGGGGACCTCCAGCAACTCAGAAACTATCAGATTTATCTTTATTTCTAACCAGGATTCCTCTGGTTATGGCTTCCATAATTAGAGGACAATACCTTATTCCCTTCAGGTTTCTGTACCAGCAAGCTATGGATGCCTCATCTTTGTCTTTAATTGTATTGTGGCCTCTTTCATATTGATTGTGTTTCATGTTACTTGCTAATGTGGAAAGCCAGATAATACACCATGTGGAGATAATCTCCAAAAAAGTAACAGATATGGGTGCATGGCAGCTGTCCATGCGTGGGCTGGAATGGCTCAGGCTGCCAGCTTGGTGTTTTCAAATACAGCTTTGCAGTAAGCCATAAATTATTCAACACCCAGCTGATTTTTATTTATAATTGAAAAAAAGTTAGCCTGTGGTGCCTTTTGCTCACACAGAAGTTTCAAGCACTGTCCATTGGGTCTGGTCTAATACTTTCTATGGGGTGTACTGGGACCCAGTTTTTTACATCTTCATACTTAAACAGAGTCAGCCCTGCTCTAACTCCTAAATTTATCTAATAAAACTATTTCTCAAGACGGTTTCCTAGACTCCACTGCATTAGAATCACCTCACCTAAGGTGCTTATGAAAAATCTAGACTCCTGAATACTACCTAAGAACAACTGAATTGACATTTCCAAGGGTGGTGCCTAGAAAATCTGCAGTTTATCACATCACTATCCATTTCATAGACAGACTTGAGTGTCTTTCTGAACCTCTATATTAAGGACAGCAAATGGTAACCCATACGACATGAAAATATAAAAGGCTGAAGGGCTTCTTTGGCAAGAGTACAATTCTATTCAAGTGCGAAATGTTAGAGTTGCAATATATTTTATCCCATGACTTCTCTTTGTTACCTTGGATTTGAAATAATATTGTGGTTCTTATAATTTACCTATAGGTATCATAAGTATGCATGTAAAAATCGTAGTTTGACTTAAGGCATTGTATTCCTAAAACCTAGTTAGCTTTTCTAAGAAAGAAATATTTAAAATACCCCAAATACATTTACTTGCCAGATCTCATACCTTATAGGGTGGTCAAAATGGCAGTATCCAGGAGTAAAATGTTGCTGCAGGATCTGGGTCAGGAAATTTCCTTTCATTTAAAATATGTGGGTAAACGTCACTGAATTAAATAAAATGATGAGTCATAGAAACATACAGCACAAATCCTCATTATAGAAAGAAAATGTGCCTGTGTTTCCTTTCTGCAATGATTTATTTTAGTGTTATTTCACTACTCTGATTCAAAAACCTTTTAAACGTTAAATGTAAAATAGCAAAATTCATATTTAGGTAAGCTATTTCTGAAAGTCTTTTTCTTTTCACCCTTCTGTCACTGTTTACAGCACAATATAAAACCTAACCTTAATTGAAAATGTTTCATTCCTTTGTATAAGCCAGAGAATGCCCTATCCTCAGGAAACTTCCATTTGCAAAAAAAGAAAGTAGGCATTATTAGCATGTAACACCCTGATAAAATACATTAGTAGTCTAATTCATGTATATTTCCCAGGGTATGAGCAAGGGGGATAAATTTGATGGATAATCTCCCATTGTTGTTCTCATAGCCTTTTCTTTACTTCAGACAAAGCTGAGAAGGGGACCCTATAATAGTCTGGAGGAACTAACTGTCTCCCTAAATGCCTAATTTGCTGTAAGGAATTATATTACCTTCAAAGAAGAAGGTAGTTTTTCATATGAGATTATTACTCAAACAAAAATGCGAGGCTATGGTGTTGCTTAATGTTATAGCTCCTACTCATTTCAGATGGCTTTGAGACCTATTTTAATTTTTAAATGAAGAAACTGAAGCCTAGAGAAGTTAACCCATTTCAGTGAGGTCACACAGTCTGAATTTAAAACTTGGACTATATAACTGAATTTAAAACTAGAATGTACACTTCCTAGTTCTTTACACTTCATTACAGTCTTGCTCAAAACACTGAGCTAACTTGTTCGCCCAGTTCAGATATGCCTCCCTGGAGCTCTGGGCCATCACTGCTGACAAGCTGGAGGCTTCCACTCAGGACTCTGTTCTAATGTCCACAGTTCATGGCACTAGCACAATCCAATAGAGGAGCATTTTATGACACAGCACTTTGGATTTCATTGACTGGACCATACTTTGGAACTACAATACAGTAATGTATCCCATCCAGCTGATTTGAGAGGTCACAGGTGAAATTATTGGATCGGCTCAAAAATCTGGATGTGACTATGTGTGGTAGGCCCAGAACTACCTCATGGTTTCAAAAACACCATTTTGTGGACTTTTAGATTTGTCTGAATTCCGCTTAGTTCCATACCTTGGCAGCTGCCTTTAAACTTGAATCCCCACCTCATAATGGGATGAGCATCATTGGACACAGCTGCATGAAGAGCACAACCAGAATGACATTTTCCATCTTTGCTATGAAGCCTTTAGCATTCCCGAGAACAAGATGGTTAAGTGTTGTGTCTTCAGCGTGTCTCTAAGAGCACAAATATCCACAAATAGCACCTCTTTCTAAGTCTTGTCTTCATGACCTGTGGTGAGTCTGTTCTGAAAACTCTTGTCCCAACAGTTGTGA
Source organism: Lynx rufus (assembly GCF_022079265.1). NCBI lineage: Eukaryota > Metazoa > Chordata > Mammalia > Carnivora > Felidae > Lynx > Lynx rufus. The sequence goes on from NW_025814823.1 coordinate 163,744,875, forward strand.
GAATAACATTAGAAACAGGGAAATTTCCCGGACAGGTGCAGCTAGACTAGCACAGAGGTTTTGCAACTATTGTTGGAAAGGACGTGCCTCACATAGGAAGCTATAGCTGCAGTCTCCACACAACGTACACACATGCATGCAGACAACACACACATGCGTGCACTGCGCGCACACGATTCAGCTCACCCCAGAACAGTTCTGCATTTGGCCAAAATGAAATCTGAAAACCATTCCACGGAGGTTGTATGCTGTGGATCACTTCAGACTCTGGAGCCTGACTTCCTGGCTTTGAATCCTAACTACACCACTTATTATGTGGTCCGTAGGAAAAATTAGAAAAGAAATTCTCTGGGCTTTAGTTTTCTCATCTGTAAAAATGAGGATGATAACAGTACAGTCCTCATAGGGTTTTAGTGAGGGTCAAATAATACTTCCATGTATGCCAGGTAATGCATGGAAAGGGCTTTGAACAGTTTCTGGCACACACAAAGTATTAAATAAATGTTGTAATACATTAACAATACATATGATTATAATTGCCACCGTTAACATCATGTCGGATTAGGATTTCAAAATTTTAAACACCAAAGCAATAGGAGTAAATGTTAATTACTATAACTTAAGCAGCACCCATGAGAGAATTTTCTTGGAAAGTGTAGGAAAGCTGTAAAATTTGGCACTCTAATTTGATAAATTCAGAAAATGACTTGGCAGTGTTCTGTCGTAATGGCAGTGTGTGGCTCTCAAATCTCTGATCACTTACATTGACCTGCCTTGACGTTTTCCTGTGATACATGATGTACAGTGTGGAAATACTCGACTAGGTAAACTGAGAAGCAAATACACTCTTTTTTACACCTAACGTCATTTGTTTTTTTACCGTTAATTTGATATTTATATTGAGACAATATTCGTAGGATAGGAACAAAATCCTAGTCTTTATTCTAGTGGCCTTCTGGAAACCACACTCACTGAAAAATAAATCTAAAACTATATTCTCAGTGGCAGATTTGATTGGAATGCTATTTGCTAGCATATGGAAGCCTGGTTCAGCATATATTGTATACCTGTGAACAGAAAATAATATCTGCATGTGTGTGATGCTTATCAAAGTATTCACAGACTCTTAATCAACTCAGAGTCTATATTTCAGTCATATGCTTACCTCTAGGTTCACATCTTATAGAATTACCAGGTAAAATAAGGCATTCAGTTGGCTTAAATTTCATCCCTGGAGGGAAGGAGACTAATAAAGACAAACATATACATAGCCCTCACTGTGAGCCAGGCTAAGTGTTTTAGGTGCATTAACTTATTTAATCCCCATAACAACCCTATTTATAAACCCTTTTAGAGAGGAAGAAACAGGCACAGAAAGGTTAAGTCATGTGCCTAAAGTGCCATAGCTGAAGGAACCAAGATTTGCTCAAGTCTTGGTTTTAATCACTTTGTTATTCTGCCTCACAATAATATAAAATGATAGATAGATAGATAGATAGATAGATAGATAAGAGAGAGAGAGAGAGAGAGAGAGAGAGAGAGATAGGAAGGCAGGCATGCAGGAGGGAAGCATGATGACAGGTTTTTTTTCCAATCATCCCGTCATCTCATCTACACTTGTAGTAACTCTTGGTGTAGATTACTTTTGATCATACTTTCTCAGTCAGCATCCAAACGTTTTGACCAAGTCGAAGATCTCATTTGCAATTAAATTTTAAAAAGAAAAGAAATTCTGCTAATGCTTTTGGCCCCTATGTCTAAATTCTCTTCCTCACTTCATCCTCATTAAATGAAACACTGTAAGTTAATCCTTGTTTTCTTTCTGACTTGGTTATAAATATTTCTCATCTGTTTTCAGTTAATTATCGCTATGGCCGGCACTTCTGATGAGTAACAGTCTCTGCCCAAAATAAGTCACCTTTCTTCACTAGATGAGAATTCCCAAATGTAGAAAAAGCAGCCATTACATTTTGTTCTTGTTGAAGTCATCTAGTGATTTCACTAAAACTAATCTTTTAATTACGTAACACTGAAGTCACAGCTCTGGGTTTAAAATTAGATTTTTTTCTTAACTTTACTTAATTCTGTCATTTCTTCTGTAACACAGATAAATGAATGCCCTTTTAAATGCATATTAATAATTTCATATGAAAGTAGCATTGATCACTACATTAATCTCTTTCTTGGAAAGGTATAATTCATTAATTCTTAGTGATTTATTGATATAATTTTAATAGTAATGTTTATTTTTTTCTGAAGGTCGTTAACTTTTTTTCTAAATATATAGAATATGAGGCTGCACATTGACCTTTATAATGAGTGCAAGAATTCCTCTGAAATAATCCTATTATTTGACATCTGAATTTAGAGCAGCTGACAGAGTTGGGAATGGCTTGCCAAATGTCATGCGTAAGAAATTTGTATTAATTTTCAAATTAAAACTGAAAGGCTACAACATTAGTCATATACTGAATCGCCTCTTAAATGAAAGCTAAGAAAAATCTGAATTCTTAATTTTTAACTTCTCCATGATTGAAAAAGTTAGGTTTAAGTTAGAACCCAAATATATTTTATCATATAATTTCTTTAATAAGGATTTGAAATAGTTCTTAATTGGGGTTTAGAAAATAATCAATCTTGACATTGACAACTAAAGTCTGGCCCAAGCCCACAGTTCCTTTCCTGTGAAGTGAGAAAACGACCTGGGATGACCCAGTACTGTTCTGACATGCTATGACTCTCATGTAGGGATTGGAGAAACATGTTATTGACTCCATCCATATACCTAGACCACTAGTCCCAAAAGACTGCTTTGAATCTGATCATCTAATCTTAAAGGGAACAGCTTTTAACCACCTAATAATGAAAAAGATGGTGACACTGGAAGCAAAAACATCAATTAACTGAGCTAATGTTCACAGAGGAGACATGAACTCAGTTTTTCTGTAACTATTTTACAATTTCTAGTTAACCTGGAGACCTAGATCCTAAAAATGTTGAGGTCTTGGGTTGGTAATCTTAAAAGTGTGTGATGGTATTTTTAAATGAAATTTTAAATAATATAACCTCTCTAAAAATTTTGCCATGCACAAAGTAGTTCTCCTTTGCATTGACTCAGTACTCACAGTGTATATATTTCTTCTTATATATTTCCTTACATATTACCTTTACTGTTTTGAAAATTCACCAAACCTATACATTTTAATAATATGTTCTATTTACACTATTTTTCCTTCTTGAAAATTTCCAACCAAACGGACTCTCATATGTGACAAAATAAGCTGTTAACAACCTATCAGTCAATGCTTTTAGCAGACTTTTGAGTGCTTACCAATCTAAGGTCATTGGTAATTGGGGTCATTCATAGCCAGTTTAAAGTTGATTGTGCAGTATTTCCAATAGTTAATGAAACTCACATGTGTCCCGGTTTGTTTATTTTGGACGCTGCATTTTTTTTAATCAGAATTAGTATCTCTGGACCTTCATGAGCACCTAGCTTCCAGTACCTGCTGGATGAACCACTGAATAGAAATGTTCTAGGAAACATATGTTTATTTTCTTTAATAAAAATGATTAGCCAATTAGCATTTTTATTGAGTCTCTTAACGTCTTCAGCAGTGTGGGGAGTAAAAAGAGGTAGTACAAGTGAAATATAAGATTATAAGGGTGCTTAAGTGCTGGTTGACAACATAAATAAGTAGACTGGACCACAGCATTCTGTTTAGTGTATTTATTAGGCCATAACAGGCAGCCAGGTGCTGTGTTAAGACTTTACAACAAATAGTGAATACGACACGATCCCTGCCCTCAAGAAGTTCCATCTGGGTGCAGTAGTTCTGGGCACTGAGAATCTGATGAAAAGCAGCTAAATATCTGTGTTAGCATGAGATTCAAGGTTGCCTTGAAGACCATCCGGACTCTTCAGGAGCTGATGAATGAGCATAGAACAATGACCACCAAATGGACAAGCTGTAACGGAGATGGGAGTGAATGACATACAACCTGAGAACTTTAAAATAATTGAAAACATTTTCTTTGGGGGATGATTTATCCATCTGTTGATCTATCTAGACATCTCTAATTGTCATGCTTATACCACTGCTTCCAGATTTCACTTTCAAAAACACAGTTTTAATCATGCCACCCCATGCTTAGAAACCTTCAGTGGCTACCAGTCGCCTGTAGCAGCAATTTGCATCCTTTTTTCCTATTATGACAAACGTGATAGATGATGAATGTTATTCATCTGAGCAGCCCCATTCACATCCACTGCTGTGCCCAGAATTGTTTGCAAATGTAAGCGTGCCAGCTGTAACTCTGTCCCCCTTCTCTTCAACTCAAGAAGGCGTATCAAAACACGTGAGTGAGAATGACATTCTCATGGGCCCTAATATATTTCAAAAGTAAATTATTCCAAACTCTGTGCTTTACTGATACTAATAATATACTTGCAGCATGCCTCAAAATTAATCTTCGTATTAGATCAAGACACCACAGCTCAGACTGACATTCATTCGTTGTTAAATCCATACTCTGTCATGTGGTATACAATATATTTTCCAGTCTAAACTAGATCTCCAGGTCTGTTAATCCCGCCTTTCGCTCCCCTAGCCCCACCTGGACACAAGAGGTATCCTTTCCAGATTATTTAAAGATCTTGAAAAACATTCTGCAATTGTAAACATCCTCGCTTTTGATCTTTCTGACCAAAATATTCTCTGCTCGCTTCTGCACTCACTGAACTCCTCACTTACCTTTAAGTGCATACACAAGTGTTTATTTCTCTGGGAAATCTCCCAGGTCTAACCTTAACCCTACCCTCTCCCAGCCAAGCCCCAGGAAGGATTATGGACCCTCTCCTGTGTTCCATCACTACAGTGTGTCATAAGTATTTGGTTTCTGTTTTTCTCATTTTATTCTACGAGGTCTTCAAGGCCAAAAGCCATGTTTTATTCCCAGAATCTAGCAATGCCTTACATAGACAATACACTTAGCGAATACTTGAAGATGCTTCTGCAGAAGTTGTAGGCAGAACTGACCTAGGCATTCAGTTGCGCTGTTTTCTTAATTTTTATTAAAGAAAAAAATTAAATGTGCAGAGGTAAAAAGACTTTGAATGAAGCAGTACTATTTCCTTAAGTACAGTTGAGAAAATTACTTTAAAAGTGTTTATTCTCACACCAGCATGCTCTCAAGCTTTCATAAGCTGATCCTACAAGCCCTGTGCTTTCCTTTCTTCCTCCAGTCTTTAATGCCTGTCTCTAGGGATTTCACTGCATGTTGCCACATCCTCCAGAGGATGGGAAGGAGAAATGAGACTCGAATTGCTGCATTTCTACCTCTCGGCATCTCTGTTGAAGTATTCGAGAGGGAAAGAAATATGGAACTGATACAGTTGATTTCACAGTATCTTCCTAACTTTATGTCCTCAGTCAGTACAGCTACTTCATACATCATACCTCTTTATTCATAAGCATGTTTATAAAAGGGCCTAACACAAATAAATGCAGGTATTCTCTAAGTATAAAGGTACTCTGATTAGAAATCAGAATAACTTGAGAGTCACAGAGTTTGTTATGTTTCCCTTCTCTTGTGTCAGGAAACAGTGAAATACAAGCCATGAAAGAGAGTGTCCCTCCATTCCCATTGCTATAGGAACCCTCACATTCAGAGAAATGAGATTGGTATCTTATATAGATTCCTTGTATGATATAATTAGTGATGGTTTATTACAGGGTCTTGTGTCTATTGAACATCTAGAATTTACACAGGAGTCAGATCACACACACACACACACACACACACACACACACACACAGGCTTACTGCCCATGCTTGCTATTGATTCACACGTAAGCTCTGTATTAAAATGATGCCATCCATGTGGTCTTATTTCCCAAACATACTATTTTTAAATAAGAATCATGTCAAGAAGAAAGTAGTCTCAGATTTGCTCTATAAGGACTTCCAGGTAAGCTGTTTTCATAGGCATGTTATCAAGAGGAAAAGAGGGCATACAGTCCCCAAACAAATTCACAGTCACTTCATTTCATAGCCCAGGAAGCTCCTCGGCATGTGCATGTGGTTTATTTATTTAGAGCACGGCTTGACTTTTTTTTTTCTTTGCGTCTAGTGACATTACTGCATGAGTTTCTTATAACCATTGTGCATCTTCATGAGGTTATACGGCTTTCCTTTTTACACCAAATGTCTGTATTTATCTTATAGATTTCCATGTCGAAGAATCACTGGATTGGCCTGGAGTATACCTGTTACCAGGCCAGGTCTCTGGGGTGGCTCTGGACCCTAAGAATAACCTGGTGATTTTCCACAGAGGTGACCATGTCTGGGATGGAAAGTAAGTAATATTTTTCCTTCAGGGTGTAAATGAAAATAAATATAGCATGCATCACCTTTTGTTAAACTAGGGTAATAGTAAGGGAACTACCAAGGTTCTTTGTGAACTTGATTTTTGTGAGGAAACCATATTTATCCTTTTAATGCATGACTCTGATAAGTAATGGAGAGGAAGTCTTGGGCATTTTAAAACAATTAACGTAGTTTCACAAACTAGTTGATGGAAAGAAGACAATGACAATCTGATTCTGCCTACTTACCATTTTCTTCCCTTGTCCTTGAAGCCACCTTCACATTCTTTTTTTTTTTTTTTTTTTTACCTTCACATTCTTAAGGAGGATAATATTAAAAGGCAGTTAAGAGAGTACATTTGCTGAGGCGTTTCAAGACTTCAAAGAAAGTGCATCCTGAGAAATGATCAACTAAGAAAAGTTACTAGTTGACTACAAGAAAACACTTTATTTCCGTGTGCATGCTGCATAAAGAACCACTTTAAGACCATTGGACTCTCCTTTTCCATCAGACTGCTGCACAGCAGTGAAAACAATTAACCTTCTGGAGATTATGGTTGAACCAGTTTAGCCACCACATGTTTAGAAATAGTAGCTTGACCTTCATATTTTCATACAGATTAACTTTATCACTCAAATTTTCTCTTTTTATGAGCACCAAAGACTTAAGAATAACACGAGGACTAATTCCCCTGCTTTTCCTTTGGGTTTCTCTTTCCAACCTTTTATCTACCTTCCACTATCTACTTAGAAGGATGTTGACTAAAAATGTCTAACATTTATTGTTTACTGTGGGTCTGTCACTGTTCTAAATGTTTACCTAAATCACCTTACAACAGCTGGGCACTGTTATCACCATCATTCACATTTTCCAGATGAAACCAAGAGGAGGTAAGTGTTTTGCCCCACGTCTCTGAGTTAGAAAACGGCAAAACCAAGCTTCACTTCCTTTTCATCTGACTCCAGGGTCGGCCCAGTTGCCCACTTTGCAATATTGCGTTTTATAGGATTGTGAGCACATTCACATGATGACATTTTTAAAAGGTTGGTCTCAAATCTAGCAGGTTATCTTAACTCTCCTGAGTAATGAATATCCATTTATTCATTTATTTTATCACAAATGTGCATACGAAGGTGAATCTTAAACTAACAATTAACTGTAATGAATCTTCTCCTTTCAAGTGTATAGCTGTAGGGTCTCATTTGGAAAACGGAGAGCCTACATATATAGTTCAGTTATTTTTTTCCCTCTAATTTCAGAGATATTGATTATACTTATGCTGGTGCTAACTCCGCTCTGTCACACAAACGTGTATGTATTTTTCTTTGTGCAGGTAAAGATGGCACTCATTCAGCATTTCACAATACATTGGTAGTTTGGTTATTGTTTAATTGTCCTCTCCAGTTGTCACACTTGAAAATGCAATCTGAGAAAGGAATCACTTCAGAGTTCAAAGCAATCGAACTCAATATTCGTATTCATACATCTCTGTTACATCGTCTCAGTCATTATTGAACATCTAATGGTATTTTAACAAGTGCTTTTAAAAGCAAACTATTACTATTCATTGTAGCATATTCTTCGTTTTAATGAATATTGCTACATTTTCTGCATGGATTTCTAGCCACATTTTACCAGAGGAGAAAATTACAGCATCATTTTCTCCCATTGATACTGTTTCAGCTGGCTAAAGCTAAATTGGATAAAGTCCAAGTCTCCATTTGAATGTGATACTCATTCCAAGTAAACAGCAGAGGCTGGAACAGTTTCACAGGAGAAGGGATCAGTAAAGGCCAGCTTGGGGTGGGAGACGATGACACAACACTGAAATAAGAGCCACATAAGAACAGTTTCTGTGACTTATATGTTAGTCCTCACTCAAGAACTGCTTTTTCCTGGCATCTAGCTTTCATCTAGATAACCAGTATCATGTGCAAATAGATTCCAGCTTCAGTGCCAAAGCCCTGGTGTGTTTATCCCGATAAATGGCACCAACAAAAGGGTGTTGTTAAAAATGCAAGACTTCTTCAGAGCAGATGTGCTGGTTTAACTTATTAAATCTCTATTTCTTCTTTCTTATTCATCTTTATCTTTCAGGTGTAAGAATTTTGTTAGCTGTCTTTCCTTGTGTCTCTCTTGTAGTGTCCATTGGCCTCTAGCAGCCTTTTCAGTCATGGTTGCAAGGAAATTCTCTTCTGGAACGTACTTCTTTGCTTTTAACCACTGTCTGCTTTATTATTCATGAAGAGAATTAGAAGTGGATTACTCTTTATTTTTTTAGAAAAATAGATTTGGATTTGTAGGCTCCGTTCTTTGAACAGTCATGCATAGCGATCCTTCATATATAAGCTGCATTATATAAAATAGGCAAAGTACATAGTTTTTGTTCTCCCTTATTAAATATCCAAGGATTGTAAAAAGAAAAAGACAGCACCTTCCTGAAAAATTTATGATGTACTGGTGAGAGACAATGGACATTAAACATTGGGAGGAAATTGCATTCTTATTGCTACCACTGTTTGAATAGAGGAGTGAGAAATCCTGTATTAATCTTCCTTGGAATTTTTCTCATCCTGATAGTTCTCATGTTCACAAAATTGTAGTTTCCTTAAGGTCAGGACTTGCTCTAAAACTAAGCACTCTGTGTCCCCTAATTTTTAGGATGTGATCATTCTTTAACTATTAGGCATGCTTCATATTAATAATCCGTACTTAATACTTAGTACCCAAAGCTCTTTGATATCATCATATCAACTTTTTTAGAAGTAGTATTACTCTTCATTTCTACCTGATTTCCCTGATCACCCCTTACTCTTCTATTTAACCATGCTAAATAAGCATGGCAACCAAACTGAAATAATAATAATAATAATAATAATAATAATTAATAATAAACCACTTGACCTCCTTCCTGAAAGGTGGTCATCACTCCCTTTCAGTATTTGATTTCCATTTTCTTTCCTGTCCATCTCTTACTACAATATGGCTACTTTAAGAAGCTTCTTCTAGCTGCAATAAGAAATGCCTATTATCAGAAGTATGTAATGAAATGTTTAAGAGCCTGCGGTCTGTCCTGGTGTTAGGGAGGCATCACAGCTAGAGCTCTTTCAAGTTTAAATGCGTCCCAGCAGGAGGTGGGTAGCTCCTGCCTCAGTAACAGCTGTTCCTGGGTCTCAGTCTTAAAATCCAGACTCCTGTCAAATCTTGCTTCCTGACCTTTCTTTTATTTATCTCAGCTATGGTTCTGGTTCCACTGTGCAAGACTCACATCACGTACCCACTTAACTAAACCATGGGTTTTACCCCTTATTTTTAGGTGTTAAAAAGTTGTTTCCTTTGTACAATTAATAAGTTTTCCACATGGAGTGGAAAGGAAAGTTGGAAGTTGTATCACTTGGAATTCTTTCAGTTAAGAGAGAAAAACAACTCAAACTACCTTAGGAAAAGAAGAAATAGATTAGATTGTATAAGTGAAAACTTCAAGGGTATGGTAATCCAGATGACATCACTAGGATCCATTTTTTTTTTTTAATTTTTTTTTTCAACGTTTATTTATTTTTGGGACAGAGAGAGACAGAGCATGAACGGGGGAGGGGCAGAGAGAGAGGGAGACACAGAATTGGAAACAGGCTCCAGGCTCTGAGCCATCAGCCCAGAGCCTGACGCGGGGCTCGAACTCACGGACCGCGAGATCGTGACCTGGCTGATGTCGGACGCTTAACCGACTGTGCCACCCAGGCGCCCCACTAGGATCCATTTTTTAACAAATTTTCTCCTGGTTAGCTCCATTCCTGCACCCTGATTTATCTCTGTCCCTGCTTTCAGCTTCAGAATCACATTATCACACTAGTCTCACAGAAGACGTAGTCTGTGTCCTGGACAAGTCAACAGAAAATCCTTAAATTGAGTCTGTTAGCATATTTTTTGGTCTGACTTAGGTCATGTCTCCTCTATCTCCAAACCAGTCGTTGTGGCAAAAAAATAAAATCCACTCTTTGGCTTAGCTTGAGTTTTTTCTTCTGTCTCTGGAATGTAGGAATAGAGTGGACATCAGAAGCAAATACACCGACAGCGGGCTTAGAATGTTGGGTCACCTAAAGAAACATTGAAGTTTCATTAGCTCAATGGGGCAGCAGACATTGGGCACCCAGAAGAGCAACTGTGCACCAGAGAGCTCACCTCCAATCTCCCGCCTAATGTACACACACCTCTTAGAAGATCTTCCACAGTCATCCAGTGCTTGAACTCTCAGTACCAAGAAATTCCCTATGATATGAGACACACTTTCCAATTATGGGACTCATCTAGCTGTTATAAAGTTCTTCACTATGTTAAACTCAAATCCGAGTCTCCTAACTCCACCTGCATGACAACCTAACGCAGGGTGAACTTACTCCCATTTATCCATGGCAATTACTTACACATTTGAAGAAAGTCCTCTCTTCTCTGGAATAAGTATCCCCAGGCCATCAACCAATCTGTATGCTGACATGATACTGTCATCTGAAGGTAGTTTGATTTCTCATCCTTTTAAAGTGTTTTGTGGAGAAGTGGCCACAATACCTCATGTATTAACTGCTCAGCAATGCAATTACTATCCTTAATGTGTATTCTAGATATCTCTCAGCGTAAAAAGTTTGTATTCACTCTTATTCAGCATTCATATCATCTTGTTGTGTGTTGAATCTGCTAAAATCTTTAAATACATTTCCTAAAACTTTTACTGGAAATTTATACTTACGTGGTGTTTTTATTTTTTAGCATATATTTATTTTTGAGAGACAGAGAGAGACACAGCATGAGCAGGGGAGGGGCAAAGAGAGAGGGAGACACAGAATCCGAAGCAGGCTCCAGGCTCTGAACTGTCAGCACAGAGCCTGACACGGGGCTTGAACTCACGGACTGTGAGATCATGACCTGATCTGAAGTCGGACGCTCAACTGACTGAGCCACCCAGGCACCCCACTTATGTGGTGTTTTAAAAATACTGAATTCAGGACTTTATTCC